>NC_083288.1:17908470-19159304 GCF_963506605.1 Zootoca vivipara | reverse complement strand
GGGTTGCCAGACTCAAAAGAGAGCAGGGCCATTAAAGCCACAGAAGTGCCTTTTGAGTCTGGCAACCCTACGCGCTTTGAATGTGGTTTATGTGTGTGGTTTATCTGCAGCCCTGGAGAAAAGAGGGTTTGGGGCCCAAGGCAGTCAGTCTACCAACCTTCCTTTCTTGTGCAGAACCTCCCTACAATAATACTTAGCACTTGTATAGCCATTTCTGGTATTCAAATTGTAATCTTACAGCATCCATGCTAGGAGGGTGGGTGGGGTGGAGAATTTGTAGCCCTCCAGTTGGTATTGGTCTTCCCTTCGCCCAATAAATGTGGTCCACAGTGGGGAATAGGTGAAGCATGTGGTCCGTCTCTACTGTAAGGTGAGACTGTATTATTATCCTCCCTGCCCCCCCCCCCAGTTGCAGAAGGTAGGACTGAGACTGTGAGGGAGGGAGGGGAGATTGCAGAAGACAACCCTGGTGAGTTCATGGAAAAGGCAAGATTCAAACCAGGAGCTTCCAGATCCCCAGCTCAATCTCTTAGCCACTACACCAGCTCTCTTGGGGTGGGGGGTGGGGGGGGGTATGTCCCTGAAACCGAAGCTGGTGGGGGAATAGACCCTAAGAGGTTATGCCCGCCAGACCTGCTGCAAGGGCAAAACACCAGAGACCGCAATGCCTTTTCCAGCTTGACAGAGCAAATACAGTGCAGTGACTAAGTTAAATACTCTCTACACTCAGGTGCATTTTGTAAAATCCCAGAAGGAGCTAAATGCACTCTTATTTCTCAGTGCATATGGAACTGAACTTCCAGGTTTCTAAAGATCCCATGATTTCATTCATTTTAGTTCAGTTATGGGAATGGATGAATCTATCCATTTTGGTTTCTTTCAGTTTCCCGTTGTTCCATGCTTAAATGCAGTTCATATTTCTTCCACAATTTGTTTGGTAAAATCCTCATGATAATTTATAAGCATACTACTGCTCCCCCCTCCCCCCGAGATGCACCTTTTTTTGCAAGCAATTTAATAGAATACATTTTTGGAAATTGCTTTCGTGAATACACGCACTTCTATGTACACTTTTCTTTAACTGTATGCATTATGTACACTTTGCTTGGCTGAAGAACCGCATTGCAAAATTCGGAGAAGTGTGAATTTGTGAAAGGATTGCTGTTTTGGTTCACGTATTGGTTTGAGCATGTGAATTTGGCAGTTTTTCATTAAAACGCAAACGAAATTGAACGTTTCCCTTCACCCTAGTATTGATCCTGAATTGGCTGGTTCTAGTAATAAAATAATTTTTAAAAAGATCATATGGATACAGAATCATAGACAGAACCATTTTCTACCAGGATTATACAGCAATGGAGGTAGAGGACCTTGAAGATACCTGGGTCTTGCACATAAATAATTTGGAGGTGTGCATGTTGTGGCTGATAAGTGATACTGAAGTTTTAGGGATGAGAGACTGACGCTGAACACACCCTGAAGCTGCTCACATTGAGCCCTGTTCAGAAGAAGATTCACAATCACATGCAGAACACCCCTTCTTGGGACATACTAAAATGAACAGGAAAGAGTGGTTCCTTTAGGGTAGCCTTATTGAATTTCAAAAATAGCCATTGGAACATGTTAAACAGAGTGTGGTTGGATGCTTATATGGAGTGGGGGCTAGGCAAGTTGTTTTGTTTTGTTTATTAAATCCTGTGGATTTATTTGTGGGTTGGATACTCAACCCACCTTGATGCAGTTGGATGGCCATTCAAAATACGTCATACTTTTTTTTTTGTGGGGAGGGGCTATTTGTGGACAGTTCCTAACAACTAAACCATTCACAGCAAGACAACTGTCTCTGGCAGATAATTTTAGTCATCATGAAAAGGCAGCAAATTGATAGTCGTTTAATTTATTATGACGATATTTTTTACTCCTGAGGAGAGGCACTTGTGGGCTTCTCCACCTCAGGCATTGAAGTAATTCATGTAGCCTTGGGTGCATATATACATAGAAATATTCTCTCTCTCTCTCTCTCTCTCTCTCTCTCTCTCTCTCTCTCTCTCTGTGTGTGTGTGTGTGTGTGTGTGTGTGTGTGTGTTCATAGGGACTCACCCTATTCATCTGTTTGCAAATTGTTTTAACTGTTTTTAGTATTATACTTCAATACCTTATGGTGAAGGGCAAGTAAGAAATCCAGTACAGTCATACCGCATGTTATGGCCGCTTCAGGTTATGTATTTTCGGGTTGCGGACGGCGGGAAACCCAGAAGCACCGGAACGGGTTACTTCCGGGTTTCACCGTTTGTGCATGCGCAGAAGCGCCAAATCGTACCAGCGCAGACGCTGCAGGCTGTGGACGTGCCTCCATCACGGATTATGTCCGCAACCCAAGGTTCCACTGTAAATTATTATTATTATTATTCTATTGACGTAAGAAGGCAAATTCAGCTGTTTGGGCAGCAAAATGTCTTGGGGAGGCTGTTGTCCCACATCCATTGGGTTCTATTCAGTGTAGGCCAGGCATCCCCAAACTTCGGCCCTCCAGATGTTTTGGACTACCATTCCCATCTTCCCCAACCACTGGTCCTGTTAGCTAGGGATCATGGGAGTTGTAGGCCAAAACATCTGGAGGGCCGCAGTTTGGGGATGCCTGGTGTAGGCCCATTGAGATGAATTGACCTAAACTAGTCGTCTTTATTAAGTTCAATGGGTTGTATCCAATGTTAGTTCTAGTCAGAGTAGACCCATTTTGCTGACGAGCTTTAGGGCCACGGATTTCAACAGCTCTGCTCTGGGTAGAATGGTGTTGGATATAATCCCTTACACAAGCAAGGAACCACTCTGGCTTTAATGAGTTCCAATGGCCATTCCCAAAGCAAATTTGAAAGGATTTCAACGGCACCATTATCTAGGATGTGTGTGTCCTCTTGCCCTCCAGTTTGCTCTTCAGAAAACACACCCCTGAACCCCGAGGATGATGGCGATTGCCATTCCATGAGCAACATTCACATCGTACATTTAAAGCGGTATCATGCCACTTTAAACAGTCATGGCTCGCCCCAAAGATATCTGGGCACTGGGAGTAAAATGACCTAAAACAGCAGAACCCGCTAAAACTCTAGGAGTTGAACCAGGAACCCCCAAGCGCCGAGGTTGGACTCTCTAGCCTAATGAGACACCTACTTCAAGTGCAAAAAGGAATATGAATCAGCAAAGCAGAGCCACATTTAAAGCACTACGATAAGCAATTTAAAGAGCCACTTCTCCTCCCAAAGATTTATGAGATTCGTATGTTGTTAACGGTGCTCAGAGCTGTTAGGAGACCCCCCCTGTTCCCCTCACAGAGCTACAGTTCACGGAATTCCCCGTGGGAAAAGAGTTGATTGCTAAGCCACTCTGCGAATTGTTATTTCTGTGAGGGGAACGGGGGTCTCCGAACAACTCTTGGCCCCCTTAACAAACCACAGCTCCCAGAATTCTTTGGGGCAAGCCATGGCTGTGGCACTGTTTTAAATGTCTGGCCATGACTGTGGCCACCAGCAGCGGTTTATGACACACAGCACGACCCATTATTTCTGTCGCTTCTCAGCTTTCAAGCCATTCACGAGAGCCGTCAAGCTATTAGAGGTCTTTCAATCAATTAACTGCCTGGCCTTTTACTGATTAATTGAATAAATGTTAGAGCGCCTGTGGCAAAAGCTCAGTGGTGCGCCTGTCTGAGGAAAGAGGACGTTTCTCTTAACTGTGACAATTCAATAAACAAAAGTCGCGATCCTGCCGTCAGAAGGAGCTCTTACTTCCTTTCCCTTTCCAGCGTGGAGGGTGGGTTAAATCTGACTGCAGTGTTATGTCAAAGCCAAAGGAGCAGCTTGAAAAGATAAAGCAGAGATACATATCTATAGAGAGGAGTATCTAAGCTTTACTTTTTATTTTTTAAAGGGAGGTTGCTGCTTATTGCTTCACTAAGCATCTTCCAAGTGTCTTGCTGAGCATCAGCAAAGCACCACCCAGAGTGGCTGGGGGAAACCCAATCAGATGGGTGGGGGACTAATAAAATAAGAATAAGAATAATATTTTATTACTGCTTGAAAAGAGGTCACAGTTATCTCACCCTGAAAGACACCAGGGTTCAAGCCCCCCACTCAGCCATGAAACTCACCAGGTAACTTTGGGTCAGTCACCGCCTCTCAGCCGCAATTAATCTCCACAACAACCCTGTGAGGTGGGTTAGGCCAGGCATCCCCAAACTTCGGCCCTCCAGATGTTTTGGGACTACAATTCCCATCTTCCCCGACAACTGGTCCTGTTAGCTAGGGATCATGGGAGTTGTAGGCCAAAACATCTGGGGGGCCGCAGTTTGGGGTTGCCTGGGTTAGGCTAAACTGTGGTTAATTGGAAACAGTGACGGGGGGGGAGGGAAGTGCATAGAAGCTTTTAGCAAGACTAGGCTCATTCCCAACACAATAAACCATACTTTATCCTAATGTCTCTTTCCAAATGCATTTTTGCAGCGTTTAGCTCAGTCTTCCATCCCCCATCCATAGTGAAGTCTATGTCCTTTAGCTCTCCCTTTTGTAAGTCTCTTGAGGCAGAGACCTGTCTGCCTATACACACACACACACACACACTGTATATATATATATATATATATATATATATATATATATATATATATATATATAGCCGGTATAACTGCAGGTCCTTCAGCATTCCTGAACTTAGGAGTTTAAACTTGCCGATTCATTAATATACAGTACACCTATCGCTCACAGGGTACAGCCCAAACTTTCACTGTCAGTTGCTCAACATCTTTCTACACGTGTAAAAAGGCCATTCAAGAAAGTTTCCATATACAGCTGGAAAGCAAAAGCCCACTGCAGCTCAATGAGGCAAATCCTCTAGATCAGGCATCCCCAACCAGCGGCCCCCCAGATGTTTTGGACTACAACTCCCATGATCCCTAGCTAACAGGACCAGTGGTCAGGGATGATGGGAATTATAGTCCAAAACATCTGGAGGGCTGAAGGTTGGGGATGCCTGTTCTAGATAACCCATTACAGTGGTACCTCGGTTTAAGTACACAATTGGTTCCGGAAGTCTGTACTTAACCTGAAGCGTACTTAACATGAAGCGAACTTTCCCATTGAAAGTAATGGAAAGTGAATTAATCCGTTCCAGACGGGTCCACGGAGTACTCAACCTGAAGCGTACTTAACCCGAGGTATGAGTGTAATTGGTTCTGGAAGTCCATACTTAACCTGAAGCATACTCAACCTGAAGCGAACTTTCCCATTGAAAGCTATGGAAAGTGGATTAATCCGTTCCAGACAGGTCCGCGGAGTACTTAAACTGAAAGTACTCAAACCGAGGCATACTTAAACCAAGGTATGACTGTATCTGCATTCCCCAAGGAAGTGCCCATGAGAACCAGCTTTTACCCCAGAGGGCTGCCGTAATGCCCACTTGGCCACCTGCTCCCCTCCACATCAGATAACCAAGGGAAATGCCATGCACGACGGTTTCCTTGGGCTGCTCAAAGGTTTCTGTTGCACATCATGCTCACTTCCATTCTGACTGGACAGTAGCAGACCTTTTGACTGGCTGGAGGGCAGAGAGAGAGAAGGCTGGTTGTGGCTGCGTGTTTGTGGATTGGAAGAGGGAAGGTGGGAATTCTGGAGCAAGGAGGGGCCGAAACTGGGTGGGTGGTGCAGGGTGGATGTGAAAGCAACATGGCGGAGAGGGAAAGAGTGAAGTCATGGGAGGAGAGCAGAGAACAGGGTGAGTGGGGATTTTGGGGAGCGAAAAGACAGTGGGTGGGGCAGTGGGAGGAAGGAGGAGCAGGAAAGAGGGTCGCGTTATTTGTTGGATATTTTGGGTGCATACTTGTGATTGGACAGGTGTGGGGGTGCATGTGAAAGCATGAGCATGTGCCAGAGAGTGCACAAGTATTCTGAGGGTCATTCTAGCCAATTGAGAGAGAGAAACCAGGGGAGTGAATTTACTTAGAGCTGATTTGGAGAAATTAATTTTTGCCTTCTGGGTGTTCTGGTGGACAGAAAATTGTCACTTCAAATGAGACCGCAGGCCTCTTTGTACTCAGGCAAGTGTTTTGCAACTGTGGGAATGTTGTGGATAGGAGGAGAGGATATATTGATTAAATGTTATCCTTCCTCACTCACCCTAGTGAGCTTGTAGCAGAGCACATTCCCTTGTACATTGCAGGAAGCTAGTGGATGGATCCGTGAGAATCATTTGAGTTAAGCAATCCAGCCTGGCTTGTCATAGTAAATCCCCTTTAGTTCCCTCTTAAAAACAAGAACGACACAACAGCCTTCTTTTAAAAGTAATGAATGTTACTTACATCCGGTTCACAGTATGGTCCTGAAGGCAGGCTTTAGCTTGTAGTAACAGTTTCAGAGACAAGTGTAGGATCATCTTCTGTGAGGGATGAGCCCATGTGCTGCTGGCTGAGAGCCAGCAGACAGCAAAAGGCATCAAGAGAGTCAAGAGAGTCAAGAGGGAGAGGGCTGTGTGACTAGCCCCTTTTATAGGGTCTTCCAGGGTCACGCCCATCTACCTGGTCACACGCAGGGGGAGGATGTTCCAGACCAGGTGTGACAGGAAGTCCTCCTGGCTGGAGCAACCTTCCTCTGCGTGTCCACTCTGGGCAAACAGGAAATGTTGTACTTGACTGCTTCTTCAGTGATGTTACATCCCACAGCAACTAGCCAGGCCCCTGCAGCAGATTGCGGTGATGCCCACAACAGATTTTCAAATAGCCAAAGGTGCCCACGAGCCTATAAAGGAAGGCAGAGGAGGGGGGGTAAGTAAAACAACAACAACCAGAAGAAAATGCAGTGCTTTGGGAGATCATGATCTCATCTTGTTCCATGCAGGTGATTTGTGGCCAAGACGAGGCAACAGAGGAAGAGGAGGAGGAAAGTGGGAAGTCGCCCAAAGAGCAACCAAGATCCCGGGTACAAAAGAAAAAAGGCCAGCTCTCCTTAAAACCTTCTGCAGCCCAATCTCACTTCCAGAACACCAGTCTCCTGGAGTTGGCCTCCAACAACGCAGAAGAGTTTTGGGACGTCTTAGAGAGCTTGTCCAAGCACAGCCAGGGTGTGCAACCCCGCGGGCGGAGGGACTCCGTTGGCAACCCAGGCCGGCTCAAGAAAATATTTGGCTGGGGTGATTTCTACTCCAACATTAAGACGGTAAAGCTGAACCTCTTGATCACAGGGAAAGTGGTCGACCACGGGAACGGCACGGTCAACGTCTTCTTCCGGCACAACTCTACCGGGCAGGGGAACATCTCCGTCAGCCTGGTGCCCCCCAACAAAGCTGTGGAGTTTGACCTCGAACAGCAGATCTTCATCGAGGCCAAAGAATCCAAGATCTTCAACTGCCGGGTGGAGTACGAGAAAGTGGACAAAGCCAAGAAGACCACCCTGTGCACTTATGACCCTTCCAAAACCTGCTTCCTGAACCACACGCAGAGCCAGGTCTCCTGGGTTTGCTCCAAGCCCTTCAAGGTCATCTGTATCTATATCACCTTCTACAGCATAGACTACAGGCTCGTGCAGAAAGTGTGTCCCGACTACAACTACCACCACAATGTTCCTTATTACCCCTCCGGGTGACCACGCACCTTTCCCATCTCAGAAGCGTCCTGTATCCCAAGTACAACTTTGATTTGGGGTTGGGCAAGGAAGGAAGGGGGTGGGGCTGCAAGCAGGGAGGAGGACCTCTGCAGCATCAGACACTGTGGCAAGGACCCAGCTTCTGCTGAAAGGCAGGGGAGTTTTGGGGGGGGGAGTTTGAGAGCACCCAAGCAAGCATACCATCCTGGAAACACCTTTCCCACCCGCTCACTTGTCTGCCAGCTTTCATGCATTCAGGGCTAGCCCAAAACATGCAAGTGCTCCAAGTGGAAAACTCAAGTTGCGCTCCTGCCCCTGTCCCTGCTGTTTAACAAGTGGGATATTTCCTCCCAGCAAGGGATTCTGCTGTGCGAGCCTCAAATGGGGCTTGCGCAGGAGGAAACCGCTCCCTGGCCCCAGAGTAAAGCATAGCCTCTCCGTTCCTCAGCCGATGGGTGTTGTGGTCTTGTGCAGAGCTTAGGGGAGTGGGAGACGAGCCAACCAGAAGAGTCTCTTAGGGGGAATTTGCCAGGAGGCAGAGTCAGCGTCCAAAGTCAGGTCCAGTCCTAGGGTTGGGGGAACAGCAATCCATGTGGTCAGACAGTCCAGGGATCAGGGAACCCAATGATCAAGGGACAAGATGAGCAGCAAGGAAAGGCCAGGAACTACAAGCCTTGTTTCCGGCATATGACTGCTGCTGGAAGCTCTGCTGAAGAAGGCTGAAACCCGCTGGTTCTCGTCAGCGCCTTCTCCTGTGTCCTGGAAGGCTGGTCAGCTGCAGGTGGAGTCACTCTGCCTTCTCCCCCTTCAGGCTGCCGTTCAGCAGGTGAAGCTGGCTCCTGGCCCAGGATACTGGTCAGTGGGAGGACGCCCAGCTCCAGCAAAGGGGACACGTAGGAACTCACTTTAAGCTCCTTCAAAGATTAATCCACCCCACACCTGAAATCACATATGATATCAGATGCAGGGTGGATGGGCGTGGTTTCAAGGGGAATGGACTTGCAGGCCAAATTGGGATTCCCGGTGAGCCACAATTGGCCCTTACGGTCAGAGGTTCATCACCCCTGGAATAAAGGATGGGTCAGATCACTTAGTTTCCTAGTCTGCTGACCATAACGGCTCCCAAAAGACCTCACTTCGGGCTTCATGTCCCTCCACCCACTGGATTGGAAACAGGAAAAGTGGATTGAATTACTAGAACATTTCGGGTTCCAAAAGGGCCCTTGCTGAATCATACACTGCCCATTCGGTTCCCTGGTATATAGATGGGAGAGCCTGGCTTCCTTCTTTCCCCATTCAATTGTCCCTAATTCCTCCCCTCTCCCTGACCTTGTTATGGCCAAGTCTTAGCCACCTTGGCAGGCAAGGTTTCCTAGCAGAGGCCTCTGAATATAATTTATCTGCTTCCAGAGAATATCCATCAAGCAACCAAGAGCTTGGGGGCAAGGAGCAGCACAGGAAACAAATGCGACCCAAATAAATTAGTAGCGCTGTCACTCCATTTAGAAGAAATCTCAGTTTGTTTAGTACACAGAACTTAAAACAAATGGTCGGCACCTGCATAAAGCCAAGTGGGACAGAGGCATTGAGAGGTGGGGCAGGGATCTCAGCGCTCCAACTCAGATCTATCACCCCCGGGGGCCCAGAAAACCCCAAATCTAATTTCTGTTGTGATGAGGAAAAAAGCAAGGAAGAAGGCAGCTCCTAGTTCTGCACCCTCATGCTGTGCCGGCAAGTTCGCAATTTCCACTTAAAGGAAAGCATATGCTTCCTCCTCTCTTATGCCTACCAGAGAGTATGCCTTTTCAAGATTTTGCCACCCTCCTCCATTGCTTCTGGGTGATGTTCCACAGACCACAGCAAACACCATCTATGGTAAAGGGTAAATGTAAAGGACCCCTGGACGGTTAAGTCCAGTTAAAGGCGACTATGGGGTTGCAGCAACGAGGGAGCCGGCGTTTGTCCACAGACAGCTTTCTGGGTCATGTGGCCAGCATGACTAAACCGCTTCTGGCACAACATAACACGGTGACGGAAACCAGAGTGCACAAAAATGCTGTTTAACTTCCCGCCGCAGCGGTACCTATTTATCTACTTGCACTGGCGTGGTTTCGAACTGCTAGGTTGGCAGGAGCTGGGATGGAGCAACGGGAGCTCACCCCATCGGGATTCAAAGAGGCTCAGTGGTTTAGACCACAGTGCCACCCACATTGGAGGGAAAGAGGGGCGCGGGTGGCGCTGTGGTCTAAACCACTGAGCCTCTTGGGCTTGCTGATCCGAAGGTCGGCGGTTCAAATTTAGGTCAGACTTAGCCATCCAGGGGTCCTTTACCTTTAAACACCATCCAAAAGCAGGGGATCACCTGTGGCTCTCCAGATGTTGAGGGACTGCAATTCCCATTGGCCCCAGTCAGCAATAGCCCATGGTCAACAGCTGGAGGTGCCACAGGGACCCCATTCCTGGTGTAAGGCACGAGGCAGCTGTATTCGAAGAGGCGTCCCTCCTTCTCGGAGAAGAAATGAGGAAATGCTTCGGTCTTCCTCTTCTAATGTGGTGCCTGGAGTCAGGGTTGCCTCCAGAAAAAGTGGCAAGGTGGGGCATTTGCCAGCCCCACCCCCCAAGACAGAAATACAACAGTGTAACCGGCCGATATTCTCAGCCACCAATTTATAGACATCTAACCCCAAATGACAAAATCATACACACAAGAATATGTAACATTCAAACATTATAGAAAAACGTATGACAAGGTTCAGTCCAAATATCAGTCCAAAAAGTATCACGTCTTAAATACATCTCATATAGGGCATGTGAAAAGGTTCCAAGATGCTTTCAAGAAGATGAATGAGGATCTAGGTAATAATAATGTATCGCATTCATAGATAAGATACTAACTGGAACTCCAAGTGTTGACTCCAAGTGTTAACATTCTACTCACTGAAGAAGCCACTTCCGGCAAAACAAGGTATATAACCTGGGTAACCTTGTCTCATCTTTTTTGTCACCCTCCATTGTTGCTTCTCATTTTCGTTTGGATACTCCATTGCCACCGTCATTTGTTACCACATTTGGATGCTCCGTTGTTACCTAGATCCTCATTCATCTACTACTTGAAAAGATCTTGGAACCTTTTCACATGCCGTACGGATGCCCTATATGAGATGTATTTAAGACTTGATACTTTTTGGACTGATATTTGGACTGAATCTTGTCATACGTTTTCCTATAATGTTTGAATGTTACATATTCTTGTGTGTATGATTTTGTCATTTGGTGTTAGGTGTCTATAAATTGGTGGCTGAGAATATCGGCTGGTTACGCTGTTGCATTTCTGAATTTGCCATTCGTCACCTGGGTTCTTGTTGTATGTTTGATACCCCCTCCCCAAAGACAAGCAGAAGGCCCTCCGCCCTCACAGTGCTACCATTTCTAGCTGACACAGAGTATTCAAAAGAGCAGCTGCCTACAAGAACTCGGTTTGCACAACTCAACTCTACCAGGTTAGGAAGGCAAACTGAAGATGCCATGCCAACCCACGGGAGCTCACACTGTCTGCTGCCCTCATCTTTTAACTACATGTATTTAATTTTAAAACCGCCCTGATTCTATTAAAATAATTAACGGACTGGGTGCCACAGCTCTATAAAAGACCTATTATTATTATTATTATTATTATTATTATTATTATTATTATTACTCATCCTTCACCCTAAGGTCCCAGGGTGGGTTACAGCATTAAAAACAATATCAGAAACAACTTAGAACCATAAAAAGAAGGTGGGCCCTACAAAGATACGCCTCAAGTGTTAAAAGCCAGGAGAAAGAGGTACGTCTTCAGCATTCTCTGAAAGCTGTATAATGACCTGGCTTGAGAGCAGTACATGTGAAAAGGATCTAGGAGTCTTGGTAGACCACAAACTTGACATGAGTCAGCAGTGTGATGCAGCAGCTAAAAAAGCCAATGCAATTCTGGGCTGCATCAATAGGAGTATAGCATCTAGATCAAGGGAAGTAATAGTACCACTGTATTCTGCTCTGGTCAGACCTCACCTGTAGTACTGTGTCCAGTTCTGGGCACCACAGTTCAAGAAGGATACTGACAAGCTGGAACATGTCCAGAAGAGGGCAACGAAAATGGTCAAAGGCCTTAGGGAGCTGGGTATGTTTAGCCTGGAGAAGAGAAGGTTAAGGGGTGATATGATAGCCATGTTCAAATATATGAAAGGATGTCATATAGAGGAGGGAGAAAGGTTGTTTTCTGCTGCTCCAGAGAAGCGGACACGGAGCAATGGATTCAAACTACAAGAAAGAAGATTCCACCTAAACATTAGGAAGAACTTCCTGACAGTAAGAGCTGTTCGGCAGTGGAATTTGCTACCAAGGAGTGTGATGGAGTCTCCTTCTTTGGAGGTCTTTAAGCAGAGGCTTGACAGGCATATGTCAAGAATGCTTTGATGGTGTTTCCTGCTCGGCAGGGGGTTGGACTGGATGGCCCTTGTGGTCTCTTCCAACTCTACGATTCTATGATTCTATGAAGGCAACAGATGCACCTCTGTGGGGCAAGAGGGAGCTCCACCACTTAGGGGTTGCTGTAGATCAGGGATGTCCAACGGTTGATCACGGGGCGTTCCTGGTCAATCGTGTGATAGTGATGGATTTACTCCCCCCCCCCAAAAAAAGCTCAACAACTTTGGGTCTGACTCCCCAAGAAAAGCTCAACACTCCGAGTCTTTAAGGGCAGAGGAAGCAAGAGGGCCTTCTCTGTGATCTCAACACCCGAGAGTTAGATCAACTTGATTTAATGCCAGCAAAACCCAAACACCGTTGCCTTTGAGCGCGACCGGGTAGCTCAGGCTCAAAGATTTGGTGAAGTCCCTGGCAGAAGGAAGTGGCAGCACAACCCCTACGAATGGGCTCCTCTGCATGCTCTTAGACTTGGCTCAGAGCATCCCCTAAGAGCACCTCCTCTTTCTTGCGGACGGATTGGGAGGGACCACAAGGGAAGCAGGCACTCCACGACTGAACCGGATCGCAGGCAATGGGTGCAGCACAGTGTCTGCCCAGGACGATCACCGAAGTCTCTAAAATTTGTAGTCCAAAGGAAGCTCAATGGAACATGACGTACCGAGGACCCTCTCCCATTATTTCCAGTAGCAGCTTTCTCTTTTGAATTGCTCTGTCCAGGCCACCGTAAGCAACCACCGGTGGGTCAGCCACTCATTTAGGCATCTTTGGAAGCTAGCAAGGCTGCTTTGTGGGTTGCCAGATTCATTTACCTGCCAGTAGCTGCAACCAACATGGAGAAAAAAAGGGAGGTGAGGGGGAAGGACTTGCCCCGATGGCTCTGCCAGGAAGTGGCTCTTTGGTCAATCTAGAGCAGGGTTTCCCAAACCTGGGACCTCCAGCTGTTTTTGGACTACAACTCCCATCATCCCTAGCTAGCAGGACCAGTGGCCAGGCGTGATGGGAATTGCAGTCCAAAACCAGCTGTTTACGCTGAATGTGAAATTTGTAAGAGAGGGGGGGAATATGAAATTTCAAGTGTGAATGCCTGTGCTGGAAGTTCGGCTGGGTAAATTCTTATGTGGATTCCTACTTTGGATAGCACCGGCTCACATTCCGTGGCAAGAGTCAGGGTTCCAGCCAATCCAAAAAGAGAAGTGTTTCTGCTCCTCAAATAATTTAAAATTTGAAACACACATTGGGGGAAAGTTGCCAAAAAAAATTGGTTGACATTTTTTAGCCAGCATTGTGACGCTCTCCTGACATTCACTGATGTCACTGTTGTGCCCTGGAATCTGAGCGCATGAGGGTCCCTACAGGGAGTTGTGTGCGCATTACCAGAATGTTGGTTGTGGTTCTCTGTCATTCACACATGCTGGATGAGTGGGAAGTCCATACACAGCACAGCAGATCCTCACATGGAAGCCAGATGGGTTTTGTGGTTTCAGGATTGGAACAATGGACTTCAATGCAGAAAAGCAGGGTTTAAATCCTAGCTTCCCTCTCCGAACCCACTGGGTTGCTACAAGCAATTCACCCTCTCCCCTGCAAACATTAAGGACCTACCTCAGAGGATTGTTGTGATGATGGATGAGAGAAGGATTATAAAGCATTCGGTGCTATAGATATATAGTATATAAATGTTTCACAAGGGTTCCTTCTCTCCCGCCTTTCCCAAGTTTCTCTGCTTGTCTCGTTGCCTCACCACCTTTTGCTTTCTCTTGTGCCAGATCTCTTATCTCTCTCTACTGCCTCCACTTTGCTCCACACTTTCCTCTTTCGGATTCAAGGATTGCCACGTCTCTTTGCATCATGTATTTATTTTTAATACTGTCCTTGAAATGGAGAATAAAGAATCCCTCTGCATTGTGGAGGGGCAGAATGCTGAGTGGCTTCTGATTTTGTTGTTAGATTTCAGAAGAATGTCTTTTTCCTCTCCACTAATAACTCTTGAATGGGAGGAGTGTCGATAACAACAATATTTCTATCTTTACACCCCACCCATCTGGCTGGGTCTCCCCAGCCACTCTGAGTGGCTCCCAACAGAATATTAAAAACACAATATGAAATATACTCGGAGTCGAGAGTGAATTTCATGCTCTTTATTCAGCTCATATTCATCAAGGAGAAGAAGAGAAGACGAATGGCTCTTTTCCCAAAACCATCTGCTTATATACATTATTTACACAATGGGCCTTGCGTGATTGGCTACTTCAGGGCTACACCTGTGGGCCAATTATATTGTGGATTGACTTCTGCCTGCAGCCTGATTGGCTGCTCCTACAGGCCAATCAGGTAGCAGATTCACTTCTGCCAGCCGCCTGATTGGCTGCTCCAGCAGGCCAATCAGGTTGCGGATTCACTTCCACCTGGAGTTGGATTGGGTAGCTCCCGCTGATTCTGAACCCTATTGTTCTAGGATTCAGCTCAGTACATAACACCCCTCCCCTCTAAGTTCCAGTCCTGCCCGGGAAGTTGCATTCGTAGTCCCCAAGGTCTGCTGGCCGCCTCCGTGTGCGTTGTGGCCTGGGGTGTTCCTTGGTCAGGGGTTCTGGTTCTGGCTCGTGTTCCGAGGCTGCTGGCTGTGCCGGGGCTGTCTGGTCTGGCGCCACTGAACCACTAGGTTGTGACTCTGGTTCCGGTGTCCTTCCAGCCTCGGGGCGCCCCTCTGTGCCTACTGCTTCTGCTTCCCCTGCCCACCCCTCTCGCTCTACAGGCCTCACTGCCCTGCTGTCCCCTTGGGACCCCTCTGTCCCGCTCTCCTCCCGGGTTCCTCCTGGGAATCGTCGCCGTAGCTGGTCGCAGTGGCGGCGCCAACATTGCCCCCCTTCCGTTAGTACCTCGTACGACACGGGACCGGTCACCTTGGTGACTGTGGCGGGTACCCATGCTGGGCCTGCCCCAAAATTCTTTGCATACACTGGGTCCTGGGCCACAAATGTCCGGGGGTTCCTGCCTTTCCCCACCACTACCTCATCCTGAGCTCTGTCGGGGTGAAGTCGGTCCAGTCTAGTTGCAAGGCGCCGGCCCATGAGTAGTTCAGCTGGGCTCCGGCCCGTCGTTGTGCTTGGGGTGCTGTGCTGTGCTAGAAGAAATGCGGCAAGACGGTATTCCCAGTCCCCTTGTGTTATGCGGCGGAGGCTGTCCTTGGTGGTCCGCACCATGCGCTCCGCTTGGCCATTGGTGGCAGGGTGGAATGGTGCTGAGCGGATGTGGCGGATGGCGTTCTGCGCTGTGAAGGTCTGGAACTCCTCTGACGTGAATGCGGTTCCATTGTCCGAGACGAGGGTGTCAGGGAGCCCGTGGGTTGCAAACAGCTTACGTAGTACCCGGATGGCTGCCGCCGTAGAAGTGGACGGTACCAGTGCGACCTCCAGCCATTTGGTGTAGGAATCCACCACTATGAAGAATGTTTTTCCCTGGAAGGGGCCAGCGAAGTCCACGTGCAAGCGTGACCATGGATGTCGGGCGGACTCCCAGGGCTGGACTGGGGCCCTTGGGGGATCCGGGCGGGATTCTTGGCAGGTCTGGCAGTGTTGGACCCAGGCCTCTATCTCTCTGTCAATCCCCGGCCACCACACATAACTCCTGGCAAGGGCCTTCATCCTCACTACCCCTGGGTGTGTCTCGTGTAGGGCTGTGAGGACCCTTTTGCGGAGGGGCTGGGGAACAACAACCCTGCTTCCCCATAACAGGCACCCCTTGTGGGCCAACAGTTCATGTTTGCGGTTTGTGTAGCCAGCGAATTCTGGCCCGGGGCTGCTGCTGGGCCATCCTCGCCACACCCAGTCCAGGACCCGGGAGATGACCCTATCTTTTGTGGAATGGTGCGCAACTTCTTGTGCCTGAATGGGTTGGTCGGGAAGCAGCTCCAGGGTCATAACCTCTTGCGCAGGCGCTGGGTCGGGGCCTGTTTCTGGTAGTGGTAGCCTGCTGAGTGCGTCTGCGTGGCCCATCGCCTTCCCAGGGCGGTGGATTAGTGCATACTGGTAGCCGGCAAGGAAAATTGACCACCTGAGGACACGTGGAGACAACACTTGGGGGGTCTGCTTCTCGGGGGCAAACAGGCCAAGCAACGGCTTGTGGTCAGTCACTATGGTAAAGGGCCGCCCGTACAAGAAATCATGGAATTTTTTTACGCCCTTCACGATTGCCAGACCCTCCTTGTCAATCTGTGAGTAGTTTCGTTCGGCTGCAGCAAGCGTCTGGGAGAAGTATGCCACCGGCACCTCTCTTCCATCCGGGAGTTGGTGTCCCAGGACAGCGCCGATGCCATAGGGAGAGGCGTTGCATGCCAGCACCACTGGCAGCCTCTCGTCGAAGTGTGCCAAGACCGAGTTCGAGACGAGCAAGTCCTTGACTGCCTGGAATGCGGCCCTTTGTCGCTGGCCCCACACCCAAGGGGCCCTTTTATCTAGGAGTCTGTGTAGGGGCTCCGCTACCGCTGCCTTATGGGGAAGGAAGGCATGGTAAAAGTTCAATAGTCCCAAGAATGACTGAAGTTCGGGCTTGCTCTTGGGCGCTGGGGCCTCACAAATGGCCCGTACCTTGTCACCAGTTGGATGGACCCCTTCTGCGTCCACCTTAAA
The DNA here is from genome assembly GCF_963506605.1 of Zootoca vivipara. Taxonomy (NCBI): domain Eukaryota; kingdom Metazoa; phylum Chordata; class Lepidosauria; order Squamata; family Lacertidae; genus Zootoca; species Zootoca vivipara. The sequence continues at coordinate 19,142,584 of NC_083288.1, read as the reverse complement.
TCCCAGAAAGTCCACCTGCGGCACTCCCAGTAAACACTTTTCCCGCTTCACCTTGAGGCCCGCCGTCTGGAAACGGTGCAGGACGGAGCGGAGGCGGTCCTCAAATTCCTCTCGTGTGGGCCCGGCGATCAGTACATCATCGAAGAAGGGGGTGACGCCAGGAATCCCTTTAAGGAGAGAGTCCATTAGATTCTGGAATATGCCTGGTGCCACGCTAACGCCAAATTGCAGCCGCTTTACTCTGAATGCCCCTCTGTGCGTCACAATCGTCTGAGCCTCTGCTGTGGCTTCGTCCACAGGCAACTGTTGATACGCTTGGGCCAAGTCCAGTTTGCCAAAGATTTTTGACCCAGCCAGGGTGGCGAGGACATGGCTGACCACTGGCACTGGGTATGCATGAGCCGTGAGAGCCTTGTTTATGGTGCATTTGTAGTCTGCACAGATGCGGACCGAACCGTTAGGCTTGACGGGTGTGACAATTGGAGTTTCCCAGGGGGCGTTGGGCACCGGCTCCAGCACTCCTTGCTCCACGAGCCGGTCCAATTCCTCGTCTATGCGGGGTTTCAGGGCGAACGGGACCCGGCGGGTCGTACAGCGGGGTCTAGCTGTAGGGCAATGGGGGGTCCTGTATATCGTCCCAATGCCCCATCGAAAACCCCTGGAAACTCTTTGCATATGGCGTCCACGTCCACTTGTAAGCTAGTGCGGTTCACCCCGGTAACGGCTAGCCCCAGAGGTCCAAACCATGCCAGTCCCAGTAAGCTAACGTAGGGGCCCTTAACTACCAGCAAGTCCAATTGTTGCTTTCGCCCTCGATATTGCTCCCTGAAGGTCCCCACCCCCATTGTAGGGACCTTACGTTTCTGGAAGTCCCGGAGGGTGAATGGGGCCGGCCTTAGTTTGGGACCCCCATTAGGGCACAGTTCCCTTAATGTTCGGGCCGAGATTATGGATAGAGTTGAACCCGTGTCCAGCTCCATGCGGCATGGGGCTCCCTCTATCTGTACCTCTATATAAATTTTCTCTGTGCTGGGATGGGGCAACTGGAATACCTGGTAGTCCGTGATCTCCGTCGAGTTGCCTTGGTGCATGGTGCCGTGTGACCTGGGGCTCCTGGGTCGGTCATCTGGTGCTTGTCGACGGGTGAGTCGAGCCCGACACACCCGGGCGATGTGTCCCAATTTTCTGCACTGCCTGCACTCTGCGTTGCGGAAACGACAGGTCCTCCTCTCGTGGTTCTCCCCGCAGCTTGCACAGTTCCCTCCTTCTCGTCGAGGCTGCTGTGGTGTGTGTGCTGCTTGAGTGCGCCGCTGTACTCGGTGTACTTCCTCCCTGTCAGATTCGGATTCGTCGGTGAGGTCTTCGTGGTAGACCCTCGGTTGGGATGGCGGGGCCGGTCGTGCCTCTTGCGTTGACCTCTCGGCGGCTTCGGTTGCCAGGGCTTCCTCCAGAGCAATCTGGAACGTGAGGTCTTTTTTGGCGTAGAGGCGTCGTTGCAACATCTCGTCCCTCAGGCCACCGACGAGGCGGTCACGAAGCATGTTCTCCAACTCTGAGAAGTTGCATAACCGGGCGGCTTGGCGGAGGGAGGTCACAAACCCAGTTATGGTTTCCCCCGGGGCTTGCCGCTTTGCGTAGAAGGCATTTCGGCAAGCTACCACCGAGGGCTGTGGTGAAAAGTGCTCCTTCAGCCGTTCCATTATTGTTTTGTAAGAGACGGTAGCGACATCTCTAGGTGCAAGGAGAGCCCGGGCGATTTCAAACGTCTCCTCTCCACAGACGCTGAAGAATGTCGCCCTCTTCATGGCATCGTTGGTGACTTCTTTCGCTTGCAGGAGGAAGTTGAAACGGGCGGCGTACCCTTCCCAGTCTCCTGATGATGGTTTGAATGGCAAGAAGCTGCTGTCGGTTGCCATTCTGGGTTCCTTGGGTCCTGGAGCTGAAGCCTGGATGCACGGTGCGATGCAGCGGTGCAGCAGGTGGCGGTGCTGCGGTGCAGTGCGTGGTGGCGGTCAGCTCATCAGAATCCCACCTTCGTCGCCAGTGAAATATACTCGGAGTCGAGAGTGAATTTCATGCTCTTTATTCAGCTCATATTCATCAAGGAGAAGAAGAGAAGACGAATGGCTCTTTTCCCAAAACCATCTGCTTATATACATTATTTACACAATGGGCCTTGCGTGATTGGCTACTTCAGGGCTACACCTGTGGGCCAATTATATTGTGGATTGACTTCTGCCTGCAGCCTGATTGGCTGCTCCTACAGGCCAATCAGGTAGCAGATTCACTTCTGCCAGCCGCCTGATTGGCTGCTCCAGCAGGCCAATCAGGTTGCGGATTCACTTCCACCTGGAGTTGGATTGGGTAGCTCCCGCTGTTTCTGAATCCTATTGTTCTAGGATTCAGCTCAGTACATAACACAATAACTTCCCTAAAGAGGGCTACCGTCAGATGTCTTCTAAAAATCAGAGAGTTGTTTATTTCCTTGACATCAGATGGGAGAGCATTCCAAAGGGTGGGCACCATTACCGAGGAGGCCCTCTGCCTGGTTCCCTGTAACCTTGCAGTGAGGGAACCGCCAGAAGGCCCTCGGAGCTGGAACTCAGTGTCTGGGCTGAACGATGGGGGTGGACAGGGCCGTCTTGAGCAGATCGCGCGCCCTGGTGCTGAGGGGCGGAGATCGCTCCGCCGCCCGCCCCGCCCTCGCAGGGTGCAATTGGTTTCCGCACGACGCCCTCCTTACCAAGCCGGCACCCAGCTTACCAGCCCCCCGCTGTGGTGCACTGCGCCACCGGGGGTCTATGTAGAGCCGGCCCTGGGGGTGGAGACGCTCCTTTAGGTATACTGGGCTGAGGCCGTTTAGGGCTTTAAAGGTCAGCACCGACACTTTCAATTGTGCTTGGAAAAACATACTCAGCCTCTCAAATGCTTCCATGAATTAACAATCCCAATGGCGAATTGGTGACAGGCATGCTTGCAAATCCAGTTACCACCCCCTGCATTTGAAAGCTCCCCAAAATGATGGTTGACGGTTACAAAGAGGTGCTAGGATCGTTTACACACACGTCTCCCTTTGGTTTACTTTCAGTTTGGCTCAGGTGTGTCTGAAGTAAGGATGGAGGAGAAATTGGATTCAGTTCACTTTTAGAGGTGAATCTACATCATTCATGCTGTCTGAAACAATAGGTGAACTGAAACACAATCCCCCCTTGAAATTTGCACTTCTGATTTTTCCAGTGCAGTCCTCCAACTAAATAACATGTACAAGAATGCATACGTTGGTGTAAAGTGCACATAAAAATGCATATATCAGTGAAAGCAGCATACAAAATTGTACTAGTATACAAGGCTTGGCCAAAAAAAATGTGCACAAGAGGCAGAATTGCAAAGAAGCATGCATTTATTAGGGGAAATTCACACTGAAAGTTTAGCAGATGTCAAGGCTGGTTCAGCCTCAGGTCAGCACAGAGACTCAAGAGGCGAGCAGCAAAGTTTATTCTTTATTCAAGGAAACAGAATACTGTACAGTTATACCTCGAGTTACAGACACTTCAGGTTGCGTGTTTTTGGGTTGTGCACAGCGCTGAACCCGGAAGTACTGGAATGGGTTACTTCCGGGTTTCGGCACTTTGCGCATGCACAGAAGTGCCAAATTGCGACCTGTGCGTGTGCAGACACAGTGCTGCGGGTTGCAAATGTGCCTCCTGCACAGATCACGTTTCGCAACCCGAGCATCCACGGTATAAACTCAGAAAACTATGGTGAGACTGGCAGTTGTAAAGCAGTTGCCAGAACTGATCTGGGGCCCCCACTTTCTCCTAAGTCTTGTATGCTACATGCAAAACTCTCCAAGCCCTTGGAGACAAGGGGGGAGGGGAGCTGAATGCAGAAGGACAGGCAGACTCCTGTGAATATGTTGCATCCTCAGCTGCCTGTCCTGAGTCTGCAGAGCTTTCTGCCTCTTCTTCCTCTCACTCATTCAAGCCTGTTGCTTGTTCTGCATCCAACCATTCTGCCCCACCTTCATCCTCTTACCTGTCTTCAGTGTCCCACCACTAGTCCCCTGGGCTCAAGGCCTTCCTCTTCTTAGGCTTCCCTAGGGGGTTCTCCTGCTGGAGACTCACATCACTCCTCATCGTCCAGCCAGTCCCAGACAGCAGATGAATATTCATGACTGCTTTTTAAAAAGTGAAATGACGTGGAAAACTGAGGATTGGAAAAATATGAAACTGAAAGAAACCGAAATGGACAAATCCATCGAACCCAAGCCTTTCTGAAATGGGTATTTCCTCCCCAATATTTCCTAAAACTCAGACCCTAGAGTTTTCAGAGGAAGCTGATCAGAGAGTATCCTGACGAGTTCAGTTCCTTTACCAATTAAAAGACAAATGGGTTTGCTGAAGGGTGAACAACCAGACCAAATAAACTTATTGCAAGTGGGAAACCCAGCCAGATGGGCAGGGCACTGGCAGAGGAAAAGGAGTGCGGGGGGGAGCGCACGGTCCCCCGGCAACGCGATCCCGGTGGGGTGCCATCACGGCTGCCCCCCACCACTGGGCACCACGCCCCCAGGACACGCATCACGCCCCTGCGGGTGGCACGCCATGCCTCCGGGACACGCGCCTGCCTTGCCGCCGCCTGCTCTCCGCCCCCCAGTACTGGAGCATGAAGCTCCGCCACTGGGGCAGGGTAATAATAATAATAATAATAATTTCTTTGCAATTAAGGAAAAGCCATTTACAACTTGCAAAAGGTCCAAAGAGCAAGAGTGGAAACAGCCAGAGATTAAAAAGAAACCCAAGCTTACTGTTCCTGCTTAACAATGCCCAGTGCTTTTTTTCTATATATAAAAAAAAATCCACACTGCTTCACACATTAAACGCTCACTTCCGCCTGAGACTCAGGAAACACCATGACAGGAAATGAGGCTGCCTTCGGGGGTAGCAACGGAACTGACGATTCACCGTGCTAGAGAAGAAACTATTTTTTTTAAAAAAAAAATTAGTTTCTCCTCCCGTTAGATTCACGAAATGTTTAGGGGTATGCGTGCCCCTGCGTGCCCCCAGAAAAAAAGCACTGACAATGGCTACCTTCTGAAGAAAAATTCTAGCTGGGCTTCAACGCCCTTTTAGCATAGCACTGCTCTTGGCCACCGACTTGGATGGCTTCCGAAGAGGATCAGACCATTTTGTGGAGGGTATCGCTGTCAATAGCTACTAGCCATGACACATGAGAAGATAAGGAGAGCCTGCTGGATCAGGCCAATGGCCCATCTAGTCCAGCATCCTGTTCTCACAGCAGCCAAGCAGATGGCTCTCCGCGTTGGTATGCTGTGGCTTCCAGCAACTGGTATTCGGAAGCATTCTTGCCTCCTGTTGAGGAGTCAGCAACCATTGTTAGCCCACTTCTCCACGAATTTGTCCAATCCTCTCAAAGTCATCTAAGTTGGTGGCCGTCAGCACTTCCATTGGGCAAGGTGGGTTTGATTTAAATCAAATCGATTCAAATCATGATTTAAATCACTAGTCATTAAGACTTGATTTAAATCTTCTTTTACAGAAAGACTCATTCTTGATGGTATAATCTTCATATTTACAACCAGATGAAGGTTTCATTTTTGGAATAATACATTTTCAGAGTAAAAATTAAAGATGCGGTTATACTATTCAAAATACATAGATAATTATGAAATTACTGTGAGGTTTAATAAGTTAACTGTTTATATTTGGACAACTTTTCTGCTGTACTTTAATGGAAGGAGAAAAATAATCATTTCCTTAATAACAATTTAAACAGTTTATTTAACTAAAACAACATTATAGCATATGTATCCATGTTTGTTAACTGATGTGGTTAAACGATTTAAAAACAAACAAACAACTTAGACTGAGTTTTAGCACACATGAAAAACTTAAAACAAATCCTTATTTCCCAATGAATAGCCTTTGGGCTATAATGTAACTTAAATAGAAAACTATCTTTAGAATGATTTTTCCTCCAAAAGCATTTTATTTAAAAAATCCGATTGGAAAAAAATAATCTGATTTAAATTTTTAAAAAAATCATTGATTTTTATCCACCCTGCCATTGGGACATTAACATGGTGGCCAAACGCAGCCCAGCTAGTATGGTTCAGAACCCTTCCGCCATCAGGTAAGTCTCTTTAGGTTGGACAAAGGTGGTCCGTAAGTGTAAAGTTAGCCCGGGGGGGGGGGACCCTTAAACCTGAAGCAAAGCCTGCATTTGAGTCCCTTTAAGGGGAGAATGTCTGCTGCTGTCCAAGGATTTGCATACCGCCAAGGCATTTCGGTTTATAAACATAATATATATGGCAGAAGGGGGTGGGCAGGAGGAGACAACTGGTGAGGGGAGGCAATGATTTATAAGATCGTTGTCGCAATCCAATTCCAGAGAGCGGCAGAAGGCTGCACAGATGCTCGGACACCGTGGCTAGCTCTCAATTGTGCAAAAGCAACTGCACGGGAAATGTATTCGCTTTCGGATTTGATGTGCATTATGCCATTGCTGAATGCAGTCTGTTGTGTGTGTACACACACACACACACACACACACACTGCAAGCAAGTTGTGGGGAGCCTGGAACAGCAGGCCCTTGTGTTACATCATGGTGCATGAAAAGTGCAAGGGGGGGGGGGGTCAGGAGAAATCATTCGCTCTCTAAAAACAAGAAACTGGGCCATCTAATGAACTTTGCAATGCAGAAGACTTAACGCAAAAAGCATAAAAAGGGTAAGGTTAACACCATTGGATTATTATTATTCTCCAGAGAGGGAGTTCCAAAGTCTGGGAGCAGCCCCCAATATCAGGCCGGGTCAGGCCAGAGGCCCAACTATTTCAGCTAACCCATATCGTCTAATTTTTTTTCATACCCCGAACTGGGACATGCTCCCAGGTGAGTCACATGACCTATGCTTCACACTCACCCAGCACAAAGTGAGAGTTGTTGTTGTTTAGTTGTTTAGTCGTGTCTGACTCCATGGACCATAGCACGCCAGGCACTCCTGTCTTCCACTGCCTCCCGCAGTTTGGCCAAACTCATGTTCGTAGCTTCGAGAACACTGTCTAACCATCTCGTCCTCTGTCGTCCTCTTCTCCTAGTGCCCTCCATCTTTCCCAACATCAAGGTCTTTTCCAAGGATTCTTCTCTTCTCATGAGGTGGCCAAAGAATTGGTGCCTCAGCTTCAGGATCTGTCCTTCCAGTGAGCACTCAGGTCTGATTTCCTTCAGAATGGATAGGTTTGATCTTCATGCAGTCCATGGGACTCTCAAGAGTCTCCTCCAGCACCATAATTCAAAAGCATAAATTCTTCGGCGATCAGCCTTCTTTATGGTCCAGCTCTCACTTCCATACATCACTACTGGGAAAACCATAGCTTTAACTATACGGACCTTTGTCGGCAAGGTGATGTCTCTGCTTTTTAAGATGCTGTCTAGGTTTGTCATTGCTTTTCTCCCAAGAAGCAGGCGTCTTTTAATTTTGTGACTGCTGTCACCATCTGCAGTGATCATGGAACCCAAGAAAGTAAAATCTCTCACTGCCTCCATTTCTTCCCCTCCTATTTGCCAGGTGGTGATGGGACCAGTGGCCATGATCTTGGGTTTTTTGATGTTGAGCTTCAGACCAATATTTTGCACTCTCCTCTTTCACCCTCATTAAAAGGTTCTTTAACAGCACCCAAAATGGCCACCGCATGGGGGGAACATATGTCCTTTTTTCAGGACACTTAATAATAATAATAACAATAACAATAACAATAATAATAATAATTTATTTATATCCCGCCCTCCCCTGTCAAAACCAGGCTCAGGGCTGCTAACACCAATAAAATTACAATAAAACATAAAAAGCAATTAATTGAAATACAGATTAAAATACAATATTAAAATTTAAAATGCAGCCTCATTTTAAGTAGTCCATAAATCCAAACCATGAGGGAGGGAAAACACAGGGGTCAGACTAAGTCCAGCCCAAAGGCCAGGCAGAACAGCTCTGTCTTGCAGGCCCTGTGGAAAGATGTCAAATCCCGCAGGGCCCTGGTCTCCTGTGAAAGAGCGTTCCACCAAGTTGGGGCCAATACTGAAAAGGCCCTGGCCCTAGTAGAGGCAGCACACTTGGCAGGTGTGCTAAGCAGATGCCTATATTGGAAGCTTCAAAGCGGGACCCAAGTGCACCAGCAGTCTCTCAACTTTAGGGTTGCCATGCATCCGGAATTTCCCAGACACAGCCGGCAATCGCTGAAATGTCTGGGGAAATCTAGACAAGAGTGGATTCAAAAATTGACTGAATACGCTGAATTAGACCATTTATTGGGGGGGGGGAGAAATAAAAAAATAAATCGAGAACAGAATTTGTATCAAAATAGGAGGCCTTCAGAACATATATTAAACAAAATTATATCATAGTTCTAGTTACAGGTAGGTAGCCATGTTGGTCTGAGTCGAAGCAAAAAAAAAAATTCCTTCAGTAGCACCTTAAAGACCAACTAAGCTTTTATTTTGGTATGAGCTTTCGTGTGCATACACACTTCGTCAGATACACTGAAACAGAATCCACCAAACCCTTATGTATATTCAGAGGGTGGGGGTGGGGTGATGGGAATGGGTGATGGGCTGATGGGAGTGGTAAACCTGTAGATGGCTGTTAATGACTGTTGATGACTGCAATTGGTCCTGGGGGGGGAAAGCAAGGGCTGAGGCGCTAAAGAAAGCTTGATCATGCATAATGAGATAAGAATCCGATGTCTTTATTCATCCCAGGTGGCTCCATGGTTTTAAGCTTGGTAATGAGTTCCAATTCAGCAACTTCTCTTTCCAGTCTGTTCCTGAAATTTTTCTGTAATAAAACAGCTGCTTTGAGATCTTGTATAGAATTACCTGGGAGATTGAAGTGTTCTCCTACTGGTTTTTCTGTCTTGTGGTTCCTGATGCCAGATTTATGTCCATTTATCCTTTGGCGTAGGGTTTGACAAACAGGCTTTCTATCTGACAAAGTGTGCATGCACACGAAAGCTCATACCAAAATAAAAACTTAGTTGGTCTTTAAGGTGCTACTGAAGGAATTTTTTAAATTATACCATGTTAAGATCTGTAGCAGCTTTCGAGTGATCCCAGCAGTTTTTAGCACTTGCTTATATAAACATAAATATTTATAAATTGTGAAAATATTTACACAAAAAATAGTATCTTGGTATGGCAGAAAAGATATGCAAAAAGAAAATGAGATTTTTATTTTTATTGTAACATGAAATTGTAATCACAAATTTATGTCATACTTTTTATCTTATTAACAGATTGTGTAAGTTTTTCTCCCCTTCGCCTCTTAAGTTATACTCTTTTTCAGTATTGTTTTTTGTATTATTTTTCTTGGTTATGTGACAAGCAATAAAATAAAATAAAATAATAAAAAAGGAAACAAATGTCTGGGAAAATCTGGACGTATGGCAACCCATGTCGCACGGTGTCATTTTGGCAATTTCCCTTAAAAATAGCTCAAAGACTTCAATTTTTGTCTTTTTGAAAAAAGCTCAGCAACTTTTCCGTCCGGATTTTCACTTTTTCACATATGGCAAGCCTACTCTACTTGCAATTCTCAGAAACTGGTATTCAGAGCCACCTAGCCTCCGACATAGCACTTGGCCTACAGAACTAGTTGCCCAGGGATGTTGGAGTGTCTTCTGGCGGTTCACCAAGAAGGGACAGAAATTGCTACCGTATCGTAGGCAGGACATGAGTGATTTATTGGTTGGACTTTGAACAGCTGCTCTCGTGAGTAATTCTACAATTTTAGCATTTGTTCAAACAGAGTCCCATTTCTCCCACTGTTAGGGAAGGCAATCAGCGTGAAAAGCAGAGCAGTTCCGTTTAGAGAATTCAATCCCCCAAGGTGATGTGACTGGGCCAGTGACGGATTTATGTATAAGCTAAACAAGCTATAGCTTAGGGCCCCACTCTCTTGGCCCCCCCAAAAAAATTAAATGGAAAAAACCCTGGATGTACATTTCCAAAATATAAGATAAAAAACAAATCAAATAAAACCTACATACAGCAACAGTGTTTTGTGTTGTGTAGGCTCCTATGATGTAAATAATGGGCCCCCAATCATTTTAAGCTTAATAATTACAGTGGTACCTCGGTTTATGAACACAATTGGTTCCGAAAGTCTGTTCATAAACTGAAGCGTTCATAAACTGAAGCGAAATTTCCCATTGAAAGTAATTGAAAGTGAATTAATCCGTTCCAGACAGGTCCGCGGCGTTCGTAAACCGAAAATTCGTAAACCGAGGTGTTCGTAAACCGAGGTTCCACTGTAATTGTATTTGACTAATAATACACTTATTCTTAATTGTATTTCAGTTCAACAATACATATTTTGTTATGTGCCAATGGCTTTAGATACCTATTAGGGCCATAAATTACCATATAGCATATATTCACCACACAAAAAAACAAACAGCAGCAATTTGTTGTTGGCAAAGGACAGCTGGACATATAAAGGGCCCCATTACCTTCAATAGCTTAGGGCCTCATCAAACCTAAATCCGGCCCTGGACCAGGCATCTGTGAGGAGAATGGCTTGTCACCTTTAACGGTGTCACCAACTTCCATTTGTACTGAACACCCAAAAAACAAAACAGGATGGACACAGGGTAGGAGAGTTATTTGTTTACACATCTGGAATAAAGGGCTCCTACTATAGATGCCCCCAACTCCTAGACCAGGCATCCCCAACCTTCGGCCCTCCAGATGTTTTGGACCACAATTCCCATCATCCCTGACCACTAGTCCTGTTAGCTAGGGATCATGGGAGTTGTAGGCCAAACCATCTGGAGGGCCGCAGGTTGGGGATGCCTGTCCTAGACATATAGAAACCTAATTGCATCTCACAGGGGCAAACCATTTATTTATTTTTTGGCACCTTACCGCTGCCTTCTCTAAAAGGGCGGGACGGGACACAACCGTCATGCCTGCAGGGTTGCTGAGAGTGAGATGCAAAGTACAAAGGCAGCAGCCTTCCCGGGATGAAAAAGAACAGTAAAGCTAAATGCAGCAAAAAAAAAACCACATTGCAAAGACTGAGAGGTATATTAGGGTTTGGGATTCGCAGCTCATTAGAGAGAGAGAGAAAACTGACCTGCTGCCCAAGAGGGGCGAGAAGAAGAGACAAGAGAATTTGGTCTCCAAAATTGAAAATGTCAGGGCTTGATTGCCTCTGCTGCTGCTCTGATCACACCATAAGCAGGGGGCGAATTTACTTCCATCTACAGAATATGATGCTTGCCAGTTTTGCTAATAAATAGATTCCCTCGCCTCACTAGGAAAAAGAGGGGGGGATTTCCTCCTCTAATTTAAATTTAATGAGCCTCAAAAGCTTGAGCCTCCAATAACCTTTGCTCCCGCACATCCAGAAAACCAGCCACTTAGAACAAACACCCAAGTCAAATCTACCATGCTTAGCTGTTAACAGCGAAAGGGAACGGGCACATCTGCCCACGCTGCAACCATCTGCCTGGCTGAACTCCACATAAAGGACGAGGAGAAGGAACAGGAATCAGAAACAGCCAAGAGACCAAAGAGAAAGATGCTTGTGTACAACAGATGACTTTTTTTGTGTGGGCAGGAAAATAAATATAATTAACGCCGAATGCAAAAAATAAAAATCATTTCTATTAGACCAGATCTTATATCCTATACTCACAGGAAGGGGGTGGTCTGGTGGGGCATGTTTTGGGATCTGGTGCAGGGCTCAGTTGTCCTTCCTTTAAAGAAAGGGGCTAGCGAAGGCACTAGTCCTCATAGCTACTGACAGGAGACCGAGAACGTGTAGATCACGTCCAATCAAATCTCAGAGCCAGTGGGTGGTTCAACAGCAGTTTCAGAGTGGATCATCGAGCCTTGGCACACTTGGGGGGTGAACTGTGGGTTGCCTTCAACTGACTTAGGAGAAGAAGCATTGAAGTTAATGGCTAGTCATGCCAATGGGTCAGTTGCAAGCACATGTCCGTGGACCTCAGAACTAAAGCAATGCAAAATTAAGTACAGAGAAAGCTGCCTTATACCGAGTCAGGCAATTTGTCTGTCTCTAGTCCAGTGGTTCCCGCACTCCGATGGTCCACTCAAAAATCACGAATGATCTTGCTGGACCACTTCAGACGTTTCCCTGCCTGTTGCAGAAGTTGCAATGCACTGTGCTAAATGCTGCATGATCTTTATTTGCATTTGTATTGCTCCTTCTATCTCCTGCACATTGTGCTTCGTTGCCCTACAAGAAATAAAGGGAGCAATGAAACACAATTAAAAAATCAACATGGATATTTAAATGCAGACCATAGTTTGGGAAGCCCCGATTTCTGCACTGAGTGGCAGCAGCTCTCTTAGGCAGGGGCATCAGTTCTATGGAGCCTGCATGGGACGCGGGTGGCACTGTGGTCTAAACCACTGAGCCTCTTGGGCTTGCCAATCAGAAGGTCGGCGGTTTGAATCCCCGCGACGGAGTGAGCTCCCATTGCTCTGTCCCAGCTCCTGCCAACCTAGCAGCTTGAAAGCACACCAGTGCAAGTAGATAAATAGGTACCGCTGCGGCGGGAAGGTAAACAGCGTTTCCGTGCGCTCTGACTTCCGTCAAGGTGCTCTGTTGTGCCAGAAGCGGTTTAGCCATGCTGGCCATATGACCCGGAAAGCTGTCTGTGGACAAACGCTGACTCGCTCGGCCTAAAAGCGAGATGAGCGCCCCAATTCCATAGCTGCCTTAGACTGGACTTAACCGTCCAGGGGTCCTTTAGCTTTTACCTCTACGTGGCTGAGGTGCCTTTACCCCCCTCGGTATCTGTTGGGAGGGGACCGGGCCCCCTCAATATTGAGGGGGTGGAGGAGCCCGAGTGTGGAGCCGGGCACAATGTAGCTCCAATGTCCAGTTCTTCCTGAGTGTGAGAGAGGAGACGCTGGTCAAGGAAACCATGTAACACTGGGCTCTGCCTCCTGATGATGGAACGTCCCATATACAGTGCAAGCTGGGAGCATGACATCACACACATGTGATACACGTTGCCTGCATGATGTCACACACGTGCAATGCATGCTGGACCCCTTCAATCTTGGGTGCAAGTCGGCGCCTCTGCTCTCCCATCACTGGTTGACTGATCCGTTAAGGGTGAGATGTTAGGGATTGAATCTAAGACCTTTTGAACGCAAAACAGATGCTCCACCTCTGAGCTACAGAACAAACAATTTTCCCCGGATCAATCCTCCTCCTGTTAACTGATTGAAGTTAATTAAATGCAAATAGATGTGCATGTTACCAAAAACTTAATATAGGTGGATTTATGAGATACTGAATTGGGAGAGATAACTCAAAAGTTTAACAAGCAGGATTGTTTCCACTCCCTGCTAGAGAGAAGGAAAACAGCCACCTTTAATTCCCCCCCCTTCCTACTATAACACGCCCAAAAAAGATAAGGGCTGTGCAACATCACAGCCTGCAATTGGCAGGTGGTAAGAAGCTTTCTTTTTGGTTAACCAGGACTAATAACCCATGATATCTTAAATTCACCATCCCCAGTGATTAACTGCCAATAAATACAGGTAGGTAGCCGTGTTGGTCTGATGTAGTCGAAACAAAATAAAAAAAAATTCCTTCCAGCAGCACCTTAAAGACCAACTAAGTTTTCATTTTGGTATGAGCTTTCATGTGCATGCTATCTGAAGAATGGCATTTGGTATCTGAAGAAGTGTGCATGCACACGAAAGCTCATACCAAAATAAAAACTTAGTTGGTCTCTAAGGTGCTATTGGAATATATATTTTATATATATATATTTTTTATATATATAAGGTGCTGCTGGAAGGAATTTTTTTATTTTGTGCCAATAAATAAATCAACTACAGCTTGATTTATTCAGTTGATAAATCAGTAGTAGCCAATTCAAGCTCACAAGTTCTAATCATCTTAGGGCTCAACCATATTGTTGTTGAGCATGGACTGTAAGATTCCTGAACCTCCATTAATTCTCCTCTGTCCATATGGTGGTCTCCTCCAAATCATTGCCTTCAAACACTTTCTCCATCCCGCAATCCAGATTTTCTGATACCAGGGATGCATCAAAAGTGAGAGGATATTTATTTATTTTTTTCATTTATTTATTTATTTATTCATTCATTCATTCATTCATACATACCCGGCCCATCTGGCTGGGTTTCCCCAGCCACTCTGGGAGGCTTCCAGCAGAGTATTAAAAATATGATAACATCAAACTTAAAAACCTCCCTATACAGGGCTGCCTTCAGATGTCTTCTAAAAGTCAGATACAGTGGTACCTCAGTTTACGAACACCTCGGTTTACGAATTTTCGGTTTACGAACACTCCTAACCCGGAAGTTAGTAAACCAAGGTGCCCGAGGCCTACTGAGCGTCCAATACCTTCGGGGAGGCCAGGCCTTCACTCCAATGGATCCTGGAGTGTTTTTGACACTTCCTTGTCATCGAAATGCAGCCAAATGAATCACACAATTAATTTCAGCCATAGCCGATAGTGAGGTGAACAATGTCGGTTTTAGCAGAAGCTGAACTGTAGTGGAAAGCAAACAATGCTGGTTGTGATGAACAGGGGACAGGGTGGAAAGCCTTGCCTCTTACATCCCTAAGTGCACACTCACAATCTTGAAAACAATTATCCAAAATGCAGGTAGCATAAAGCAGGAACCGCCCTTGGTGCAGAAAGCAACAGGTGGGCAAACTTTGGGTTGGCAGGATCTATTTTGTTTTTCACTGACCCCAACCAGAGCCAGGAACAAAACAGGAATGCAAACGTCGGATTGCGGAACATGATGCCTGAAAGCTTATGCTCAGCCCAGGAACTTGTTTTCAGCACCAGAACTCAAGCTCAATCCACTCCTATTTAACCCCAACATTTCTTAATTTCAGCAGCCTAATTTAGGTGAGGGAAAGGGTGGGTTTCCTGTTTGTGGTTGGTGCTACTGCTACACCATTCGGAGTTGAAAGCCTTTGCTACTGCCATTTGTCTGGAGGTCTACCAGGGCATCCCAAGCCACCTTCTGTCCACCCCGGGAGAGGGACAGCTGGAACGTAAAGGAACATGCACATCTCAGAGTAAGCCAATCTTTGATTATACTGGGGCAAGACAAGGGATAATTCTCCCATCATGCCCTGCTTGTGAGCGATCCAGGGCCATCTGGCTGTCCGCTGTTCTGAGGCAGCGCTGGAATATATGGAGTCTGGATCTAATTAAAAAAAAAAACCTTGTTTGAGCTACTCCCTGAATAAGAAACTGTTGCCAAAGCGATATGTCACATTTGCAGAGGAGAAGAAAAATATTATCCGCCTCCACATCTGGAACTTTTTTTCCCCCATTTCTGCGGAAAGGGCAAGGAAGAACAGGGCACTGGTGGGTCCGCCTCTGCGTGCCTCAAAATTGACGAGACCAATCTCACTTCTCAGAGGGTGGAATTGGTTAGCCGCCGTCTCTTACCTTGTGCCAGTTTGCCTGCACCTATTCTGGCTTGTGCAAACTGACCCTGAAAGGTCAATTCCCCCAAATAAAATGCTAAGAATCCTTCTTTCCCTCTGACAGAGACGGTTGTGGGGTTTGTTTGTTTTTTGCTTTCTTTCTTTATTACTCTCTCGCACTTTTGTAACATATTACAAATTCGTGCAGCATGTTAAACGGGGGAACGGCCATTTTGAATTCTAGTGAGGGACTCCCGACCGAGAGATGTTGCTACTATATCTAACTCATTACTGAGGAACCTCTTTTGGCCTGAGGGCCAAATTCAGATGTAGTTAACATTCCGAGGGCCACATTCCAATGGTGGGCAAGATCAAAGGTGGAAGTGGGCAATGGCAAAGGCAGAGAAATATTCAGGGCTTTTTAAACCAACTCGTTGATACTCGGTTCCGGTACCTCTCAGATGGGCATCACTGCCATTATAAGAGAACAAGGTAATCGTTCATGCTGAGTTCTGGCACCTCTTTTTCTAGAAAAATAGCATTTCTATAAATAATAAATAGTAGTTTATTTCCTTGACATCTAATGGGAGGGCATTCCACAGGGCGGGCGCCACAACCAAGAAGGCCCTCTGCCTGGTTCCCTGTAGCTTCACTTCTCGCAGTGAGGGAACCGCCTCAGAGCTGGACCTCAGTGTCTGGGCTGAACGATGGGGGTGGAGATGCTCCTTCAGGTATACTGGGCCAAGGCTGCTTAGGGCTTTAAAGGTCAGCACCAACACTTTGAATTGTGCTCAGAAATGTACTGGGAGCCAATGTAGGTCTTTCAGGACTGGTGTTATATGGTCTCAGTGGCCACTCCATCACCAGTCTAGTTGCCACACTCTGGACTAGTTGCAGTTTCCAGGTCACCTTCAAAGGTAGCCCCATGTATAGCGCATTGTAGTAGTCCAAGTGGGAGATAACCAGAGCATGCACCACTCTGGCGAGACAGACCGTGGGCAGGTAGGGTCTCAGCCTCTGTATCACATGGAGCTGGTAGACAGCTGCCCTGGACACAGAATTGACCTGCGCCTCTATGGACAGCTGTGAGTCCAAAATGACTCCCAGGCTGCGCATCTGCTCCTTCAGGGGCACAGTTGCCCCATTCAGGACTAGGGAGTCCCCCACAACTGCCCATCCCCTGTTCTCCCAAAACTGTACTTCTGTCTTGTCAGGATTCAACCTCAATCTGTTAGCCGCCATCCATCCTCCAACCGCCTCCAGGCACTCACACAGGACCTTCACTGCCGTCACTTCAGCTTCGCCAGCGTGTGATTGAATCCCACCCAAAAGCAACAACTGTCTGGAAGCGCCACAGTGAGGGAATTTGTGGGAGGGGGTGGGGTAGGAATTAGGGAGAATGCAAAGCAAGCTTAAAAGCAGGAGAGGGAGAAGGAGATAAATCAGCAATTGAAATGTTTTCAGCCCCTACAGATGCTGCACTGACTAAACCTGGTCCAAAAGTCCCATTCGATGCCAAGGGAGAGGGGAGGCTTCAGTCCCACAGGGGTGCTGTGTTCGTAACACAGTGTCCCAAAGATAAACCTGCAAACCTCAGCGGGCAGAGAAGGACGAGCTTTCCCCACTTGATAGATTTCTCTGTGATCACCCATCTGCTCTGCTACCAGCTTCTGCCTCTCTCCTGGGACCAAGGAGGAGGGAAGGAAGCCTGGATACGGTTGTGTTTTTTCGGGGGTTTTAAAAAAGAGAGGCCTGTATATAGAGCTTCCCCTGCCCACCTCCATATGCCCTGAAGCAAAAAAGGAACAAGCTTTATCTGTTTAACATGTATAAATAATTTGTCAAGGCCTTATCAAGAGATGCTCTTAACTGCAAATTTTCCTATAATCCATCTATCTATCTATCTATCTATCTATCTATCTATCTATCTATCTATCTATCTATCTATCTTTCTATCCAGTGCTTTTTTTCTTTAAAAATGTTTAGGGGGACTCTCATTTTGACTCAAGAAAATCACCATTTTATAGTTCAAATCAGGAAAAATAAATACTGCAAATGGACATCGGGAGTAGCAATGGAACTGACGAAGAGAAGGAATATTTTAAATAAAAAAAATGCTAGTTTCTTCTCTTGTTAGATTCACAAAATGCGCCCCCCCCTGCATCCCCTCCCCTCTATCTATCTATCTATCTATCCAATACCAGAGATTAGGAAACTGCCAAGATGGAAGAAATCAAGAAAGCAAATATTTACAAACTTGGTTGTCCTTGCTGAATTTGTGTTTGAATCAAAGAGAGGAAGATAACCTTTTATTGCCTTAAAAACAAACCAAGAAAGAAATAAAGAAAATTGGCAACCAGTTATTAATTACTGGAAAAGACTCAGGCAGCTGTAAATATCGATTGCGGATTTTAATATGCAACATCGGTGTTTATATGAAGGTTGAATCGCTGAGTTTTATTTATTTTTATTTTTATCAAAAAAAGGGCCAAGCCATGCAACACTCCCCCCCCCCCTGCTGCATCCTCCAAATCGATGGCAAAGTTTCCACTGATACAACTACATCCGCACAGAGACATCCTGCCATGGGCAAGTTGCCAGGAACACATTTTTTTACCATTGCTCCAGCTTCTGCTCTCATTCCTGCTCATCTTCTAGCTTTGACCTCAACGGCCAGATCGATTTGGGGTCAGCTCGGCCAGACATCTCACTGAAGTTTCTTAGGAAAGTCAGAGCATCGTCGGAGTGGGTCCTGTTGGACCCTTCTTCGTAGAAAGAATAGGAAGCTGCAGGTGCCTGATTCTCGTCTTCCAAAGCAACTACTCTATTCCGAAGTTGAAAATGGGAAGCGTAATGCTCCCGAGGGGGGTGTGGTGCGGAGGGCGCCCTCACAGGTGCGGGATAGCCGCTCGGGTGCGACATTCGGCGTGCTGCCCTCCCGCGACTTCCAAACCTCCCCCAAGCTGTCAAAGTGAAGGGGGAAGGGGGGAATGCCGGACGGCTCGGGGTAGGTTTGGGAGTTGCGGGCAGGCACGCACCAAATGTCACCCCCTTCAGTGAGGGCACCCGGGGCGGTCCACCCCCACTGCCCCCCCTTCCTACACCCCAGGTGAATGAGGCAACATCACAGGTCAAAGACACATTTCAGCTACACAAAAACACTCAGAGGGGGCACGGAACAGGGACAGGGAAGAATCCCGAAGGCTGACAAGAGAGGTCACATTTGGCCACCGGTGTCACGGTCTGGTCGGCGGGCGGTTGAAGCCCTGGCTGAGGACGTCAGGACCAGAGGCAATATGGTGGTGTAGAAGCAGGAGCAGGTGCAGGGCTGAGGGTCCAGCAGCAGGCAGTCGCAGGGTCAAGGAGCAAGGCAGAGGCGAAGGTCTGGGAGTCAAGGAGCAAGGCATCGGCAAGGCAAAGGTCCAAGGGTCGAGGAGCAAGGCGTCGGCAAGGCAGAGGTCCAAGGGTCGAGGATCAAGGCGTCGGCAAGGCGAGGGTCCAAGGAACAAGGCGGCAAGGCAAGGGTCCAAGGAGCAAGGAGCAAGAGGCCAGAGGCAACCAGGCAGGGATAGCGTTGCTGTGGCAAAGAGCTGAAGGCAAATGCCGAGCTTTTATCCTTCCCAGCTCCTGCCACCAGGTGCAGTGAGGTATCAAGTGGTCTCACCTGAGTGGCCACTCCTTGATTCTCCAGCACAAGCTGAGGCAGGCCCCAGTCCTGCAAAGCACTACAGGCCCCAGAGTCTGACTCCTGCCCATACTCCTGACAACCGGCCCTGAGGTCCTCCACCTGCCAGGTAACACCCCTTCTTCAATCGCAGCACCTAAGAGCAGACACAGTATTCTAGATGCTTTGACTGGTGAAAGATGAAACAGAAATATCTCTTCCCATGACTCCATCCCTTTTTTTTACATACATACGTACAGTCATACCTCGGTTTAAGTACACTTCGGTTTGAGTACTTTCAGTTTAAGTACTCCACAGACCCGTCTGGAACAGATTAATCCACTTTCCATTACTTTCAATGGGAAAGTTCGCTTCAGGTTAAGTATGCTTCAGGTTAAGTACAGACTTCTGGAACCAATTGTGTACTTAAACCGAGGCACCACTGTACAGTATTTATGTATGTGACTGCAGCAGAAAGGGTTCTCTATGCTCAGAAATGGGAGGAGGAGAGAACCACCTTAAAGGAAGAATGGTTAATGAAAATCTCGGAATATGCACGAGATGGCAAAATTGACAGCACTGATAAAAAATACCAATTTACAATCTTTTAAAGAAAACTAGAAACCATTTCTAGTCTACATATTTCCCATAAGCAAAGACCAGAGTGTAAGGGAACAGCAGAATATATTAAGAAATGTGTTAAAGAGGGTGAAATTCAGTGCTATTTTTCTAGGAAAAGAGGTGCTGGAACTCACCATGAACACCTCTTAGAACAACAATGGCACCCACCTAAAGAGGTACCAGAACTGTCTTCTGGTGAGTTCTGCCGGGGGGAAACGAAATATGAGTTATAAACATTGATGCTGGGTTGAGTGGGAAGTCCCTAGTTTTGTGGAATTGGAATGTAATTGTTGAGTAACAAATGTAAGCATCTATATGGAGAAAGTAATAAAATATTACAGTCGTACCTCAGAAGTCAAACAGAATCCATTCCGGAAGTCCGTTCGACTTCCAAAACATTCAGGAACCAAGGCGCGGCTTCCAATTCGCTGCAGGAAGCTCCTGCAGCCAATTGGGAGCCGCGTTGGACGTTCAGGTTCCAAAGAACGTTTGCAAACCGGAACACTCACTTCCGGGTTTGCGGTGCTCAGGGGCCAAAACGTTCGTCTCACAAGGTGTCCGACTTCTCAGGTATGACTGTATTACCAAAAATAAAAGAAATTTATTTATTTTTTACATACAAAATTGTATTTAACCTTCCTCTTTTTTTTTAACGGCTATGGCCATCTTTATAAATGAAACTGAGCAACCGTTTTCTCAGTGTTTTCCTTGAGAAATTGTGTTGAGATATCTATGAGAAGCAATTTATAAATGGAAATAATAATAAAAAATGCTCCAGCTCTTGGTTGTGTCCTAGCAGAAGCTGCTGGAGTAAAATATCAAGGGTGGGTGGGCCTGAGTCCCACCCCATCATGAAGTCAACTTCAAAAGGCATGGCGGATGACTCTTCCCCCGGAACCTTCATGAGCAAAGTCTTCCTCCTTTTCCCGCCGGTTCTTTCCCCCCTGTTAAGTCATTTCAGCAGCTTCCAGGGATCTGTTCTTGGCATGTTCTCATTGGCTGCGTGTTCTTTGCTTATCCCTTCTGCAGTCAAGCCTCCTGCTCCCAGCCTCCATTATGGTAAACACGGTATCTTAATTAAAGGACTCTGCTGGCTTGCTCAGCTCCGACAGATGGAGTCTTAATTTAATTAGTATACTTTAATTACCTATGATAATAAGACCTCCACCTGTGTCCAGTTCTCCCCTCCCCCCCCCCCCGTGCCACCTCACCTTCCTGAATACCGGCTATCAGCAAGAGCACAGCCCTCGCCAGTAATAAGCTGCAAAGCAGTTGTTAATTTTAACGGTTGGCCTGTGGTGAGAAGGATACCTGCGCAACACATTCCTGTTGTTATGAACAACGCGCCGTTCGCGGCACATTGTAGTCACCTATGCAAAAGGAAGGCTTCTGCCCCCCCCCACGGGGTTTACCATTTAAATTCCAACCTGAGGCACCAACAATTGGGAGAGGCAAAGGCAACAAGGAGGGAATCTGAACACATACGGCATTGAGACAGTGGCCGTTGTTCAGCACCTGCATTTCCCAGGTTCAAACCCCGGCATCTCCAGGTAGGCCTGGCGGAGACCACTGAAAACCCATGGTCAGTTAGTATAGGTAAAGGACCCCTGGACTATGGGGTCCCCTGGACTAAGGCGACGATGGGGTTGCGGCGCTCATCTCGCTTTCAGGCTGACGGAGCCGGCGTTTGTCCACAGACAGCTTTCCAAGTAATGTGGCCAGCATGGCTAAACTGCTCCTGGCGCAACAGGACACCATGACTGAAGCCAGAGAGCGCAGAAACGCCATTTACCTTCCCACCGCAGCGGTACCTATTTATCTACTTGCACTGATGTGCTTTCGAACTGCTAAGCTAACAGGAGCTGGGACAGAGCAACAGGAGCTCACCCCGCTGTGGGGATTCGAACCACCAACCTTCCGATCAGCAAGCCCAAGAGGCTCAGTGGTTTAGACCACAGCACCAACTGCATACTTCAGTGAGTATAGGCCATATTGAGGTAGATGGCCCAATAGGTCTGAGTGCATATAAGACAGCCCCCTGAGGTCCTATGCTTGTGGCACATAAAAATAATTTATTTATTATTTATACCCCGCCCATCTGGCTGGGTTTCCCCACCCACTCTGGGCGGCTTCCAACAGAAAAATGAAATAAAATAATCTATTAAACATTAAAAGCCTCCCTAAACATGGCTGCCTTCAGATGTCTTCTAAAAATCTGGTAGCTGTTTTTCTCTTTGACATTTGATGGGAGGGCGTTCCACAGGGCGGGCGCCACCACAGAGAAGAACCTTGTTCCCAGCATTGCTTGGCCATTCTAAGAAACCAAAATATCAGTGCTGCATAATAATAATAATAATAATAATAATAATAATAATAATAATAATAATAATAGTGTTCTTTCTTGCCTGCTCTCTCAGTACAAATATTTAGCCCCCACACCCATTCCATTTTCCTATCTTTACTCTGTTGTTGTTGTTGTTGTTGTTGTTGTTGTTGTTATTATTATTATTATTATTATTCCACCCATCTGACTGGGTTGCCCCAGCCACTCTAGGTGGCTACCAACAAAATATTAAAAACACAAGAAAACATCAATCATTGCAAACTTGCCTGTAGAGGATTGCCTTCAGGGGTCTTCTAAAAGTCAGATAGTTGTTTTTCTCTTTGACATCTGGTGGCATGGCGTTCCACAGGGTGGGCGCCACTACCGAGAAGGCCCTCTGTCTGGTTCCCTGTAACCTTACTGTGAGGGAACTGCCAGAAAGCCCTCAGAACTGGATTTCAGTGTCTGGGCTGAACGATGGGAGTGGAAACGCTCCTTCAGGTATACTGGGCCGAGACCATTTAGGGCTTTAAAGGGTCGGCACCAACACTTTGAATTGGCTTGGAGTGTACTGGGAGCCTGTGTAGATCCTGTAGGACCGGTGTTATATGGTCCCAGCAGCCACTCCCAGTCACCAGTCTGGCTGCCTCATTCTGGTTTAGTTGTAGTTTCCCAGTCACCTTCAAAGGTAGCCCCACGTAGAGTGCATTGCAGTAGTCCAAGTAGTTAAGATCAGTACAGTTTTGAAAGGTTCAACCTTGTTTCAAAATGGTGTCCAACTGTGGATCCAAACAGAGATGCAAACCTGCTCCTTGGTCTCAGCAATTGTCATGGAAATTTTGTTTCCGATAGCTTAAGACACAACAAATTTTTCAAAACATACACCCAATGATGATATCCAATGGCTTTTAGAAGTCTGCTAGGAAATGAGAAATACAGCTTCTGATAACCATGTTTAAAAAGGAAGGGCCCCACTACAAGATTATTGTTAGGCTTGGAGGTTGGACAGATGAATGGAGCCAGGATATTGACTGAGTAATCCAAGTGGCCTTCGCTTTGTTAAGAAGATTGGGCGAATGGCTACAAAATTTCTGAATGATGTGATCCAAGTACAGTGGTCCCTCAATTTACGAATTACTCAACATCTGAAGTTTTCGACTTACGAACGGGACAAATGGCTGCATGCTTACGATTTTTTCTACATCTGAACAGAAACCGTTGGCGGTTTTAAATGCGGTTTCCTCGACTTACAAATTTTTAAATGCGGTTTCCTCGACTTACAAATTTTTCCGAATATTTTTTTCCTATGGGAATCTGCTTTTCGACTTACGAAATTTTTGACCTACGAATGTGCATTCAGAATGGATTCAGTTTGTAAGTCGAGGGACCACTGTATCTGCATGTGAAGAAGAACTACAGTTTGGAAATGAAGAAGAGGGGATTGCGGATTGAGTTTGTGCTCTGCAAGCACCTTGGCTGTCTACCTAGAGATCTGATGTGGAGCAGTGGAGTATTTAAAGCTTCACTTCCTCTTCCTATGCTGCAGGTACAGTTGGGATCACCAACCTTTCTGGTATAGTGGGCTCATTTCAAATGTTGGGAGAGTGCTGGGGGGAAGGATGAAATGCCAGTCACAAAATGGCTGCCATGGAGAAAGCACGACAGAACACTGGCCGCTGTGAGGACGTGGCATAAAATCAGAGACACAACCACAGCCAGCAACCGTAACCTATGCTTACCATGGGGAGCCTGCCAAGTCCTGGTATTCCTGATTATAGAGGTCACACACACATACTGACTGGTGCATAGCTGCCAAGTCTCCCGTTTTCCCCGGGAAATCCCCGTTTTTCCAGCTGTTCCTAGCTGAAAAAATGATTTTTTTCCCCCGGTTTATTCTGGCGCGGCGCCATTTTGGAACTGAGCGGAGCATGCTCAGAAGCGACTTTTGATGCTGCTCTGCCCAGTTCCAAAATGGCTGCAGTGCGACTTCTGGCACGGCGGCCATTTTGGAACTGGGCAAAGCAGCATCAAAAGTCACTTCTGAGCATGCTCCGCCCAGTTCCAAAATGGCGGCAGCGCTATTTCTGGTCTGCTATGTCCGGCCAGGTCCCTTATTTCTCTGACAGCAACTTGGCAGGTATGGACTGGTGTTGTTGCTGTCTGAGCCTCCCACAGCATCAGGAAAAAGACACAAGCCAGATAAACCCCTACACTAACATTAGGCCACAGAACGAAAGAACAACACCCCCCCCTCATCTCTCTTCCATCTACTTTCCCCCAACAGCAAGATGTCGATGTCATAAGTGTCTCTTGCTAAATGTAAACCAACTGTAAAAGACTCCAAGAACTGAAAGTGGAGACGATAGGTGTACCTGTTTACCTGGTTTTGTAACACAAAAAATCCTCAATAAAAACTAGTTTAAGAAAAAGATAGGCACCCCCCCCCCCGAACTGTAGCTACAGGGGAGCCAGCTGGGATTTTTGCCCTGGGTGAAACCTCCAGAGGGGCGTCACTGAGGCTCCCAGCCTGATGTGTGTGTGTGTGTGTGTGTGTGTGTGTGTACACACAAATATGTGTGCATGTGTGTGCCAAACTGGGTTGTTGACCCGGGTGAAATAAAGCCTAGTTTCTCCCCTGCACACCCCTCTCATTTCACAAAGATCGCTTAGAACAGGCATAGGCAAACTCGGCCCTCCAGATGTTTTTTGGGACTACAATTCCCATCATCCCTGACCACTGGTCCTGCTAGCTAGGGGTCATGGGAGTTGTAGTCCCAAAACATCTGGCGGGCCGAGCTTGCCTATGTATGCCTGGCTTAGAAGGTACCTGCACATTTCGCCCCACAACTTTCTTTCTAGGAGGACTAGAGACCTACCATACTTTAAAAAAGAAAAAAAAGAAAGCAAGTTCAGAGCCTGGGTCAACTGCTGAAGGGCAACACCGGAAGTCTCCTCGGGTGCCAGGGTGGGTTGTCCCCCCTTGGCTCGAGCATTGCAGCACATTGCTGCCTCGAGAGCTTTAAGAGGAAAGGCGAGATACCAATGTTAACAGCAGTGAGGCTCAGAGACGGTTATCTCCCCCCCCCCCCGGTAGTTTGAAGGGGCATACAACCCATTCCGTTGAGTGTCACGCTGTGGTTTGCAGAATGGCTCAGCAGGCACAATTATTTTCCCTTCCAGCAATCAGATAACTGGATGTTGAGTTCAGGCACCTGCCCCTTAGGAACCCCTGTGAAAAGGGGAGGGGGGTCCTCTCTCCATGCAGGGATGGGCGGTGAGAGAGGTGGCAGTGAGGAAGGCAGGGGTAGGATGGCTGAGTTGCTCGCTTTGTTTTTGAGCTCGCTATAATTAAAGCTTCGCTCGCCGACTCCGTCCTGGAGAAGCGCGGCTTTTTTTAGCTGTACATAAAACCACAGAATCCGACAGGCTAGAGCTTATTAAGAATCATTTCAACTTGTGCTTGTGCGAAGGCGCCCCCCGAAAAGCGCCGACAAAAGGAGACACTCAGTGGCAGCTGCGGCGATCCTCTCGGGGAGGGAGGGGGATGCAGATAGATCTGTCGGCAGCAAAGACCACCAAGTTGTTCTTCCAGAAGTCACTCGGCAGCCCAACAGATGGCCGGGGCTTTGTGCCGCCACCGGGGGATTGCGACTGTACGAAATACCAAGCCGCATACAAATGAATGGCTGGCGTTCCAAACACACACACACGCACAATGCCTTTCACAGCCGTTCGGCAAATAGAACTTTGGCTACTCTCCTGTGCTCTCTGGCTACCAAGCGCTCAGGGAACGGATCAATTCGAGGCTGGCCTGAGGAGCGCATCCAGGGGAGAAGCACCGGCCCATCTGCCGCAAAAAGTCGCCATCAGCCGCCACCCTGCCACCCCCTCTCCAAACACCATATGGGACCCAGCAATCCAGTGCATGGTCTGTTATCTGCTAAGCTGGCAACCTGGACATACATTGCAGGAGGGTGTTTTAGGAGCCAATAGGTTCAGGTGAACTTAAGCAAGCGAGCCCAGTTGCATCATCATCATCATCATCATCATCATCATCATCATCATCATCATTTCTATACAACCCCTCGTTCAAAGATCACAGGGTGGTTTACAATATAAAAACACAAAAACGCACGCCGTAATAAAAACAAACAAAAACAACCTCCCACACAAACACATGGGTTAAAAGGCCATCAATTAGCCAAAGGCCTCGGAGAAGAATGCTTTGGTGGTGTTTCCTGCTTGGCAGGGGGTTGGACTGGATGGCCCTTGTGGCCCCTTCCAACTCTATGATTCTAAGAGGAATATTTTTGCCCAGCACCTAAAGATATGTAATCAAGGCACCAGGCTCCACAAGCAAGGGGTCACTGCAGGAGGTCTGGAGAGTGGCAACATGAGAACGGGGCCTTTTCTGCAGTGGCTCCCCATTTGCGGGATGCTCTCCCCAGGGAGGCAGTGGCGGAGCTTCATGCTCTGGCATTGGGGCAGAGCTGGTGCCCGTTCTGGGGGTGAGGCACGCCTCCTGTAGGGCCTTGGTGCACCTCCCGGGGGCGTGACACGCGTTCCGGGGGCGGGGCACGGATTTTGGGAGCAGGGCGGGCGCACCGCGATGGCGCCCCTTGGAGCCTGCCGCTCGGGGCGGCCCGCCCCTACCG
The DNA here is from genome assembly GCF_963506605.1 of Zootoca vivipara. Taxonomy (NCBI): domain Eukaryota; kingdom Metazoa; phylum Chordata; class Lepidosauria; order Squamata; family Lacertidae; genus Zootoca; species Zootoca vivipara. The sequence continues at coordinate 19,115,840 of NC_083288.1, read as the reverse complement.
CCCCTATCTTCCTACGCCCCTGCTGGGAGGTTCACCTGGCGCCATCAATTATATATATTTTGGGCGCCAGGCAAAAACGTTTCTCTTTGACCAGGCCTAGGGCTGATTAATATTCTATAGCCTTTTTAAATGTGTCTGGGGGGATGTTGTTTTGCTGTTTTGTTTTTAATTGTTTACTTGTTTTTATCCTGTATTTTATTTGGTGAACCACCCTGAGATCGTATGAAGGGCAGTATACCACCCCCCATTCATTCAATCAAATAAATAAATAAATCTACTCAGAAACCTAGGAAGAAAGGGTAAATAAAGAGTAGGTCTGGGGGATAGTTGGAGCACATTTCGCTTGTCCATGGAAAACCACAAACCAAGACTGTCTCACTGCAAACGCATCTCAGATCTGCAATTAGGAAGACAAGACTTTGAGGCAGTTTAGACCCCTGCATGAGCTATAGCAAAAATTAATTATTATTATTATCAGCTGCTAGGGTTACCAGACTCAACAGAGGACAGGACTTCTGTGCCTTTAATTGCCCTGCTCTCTCTTTGAGTCTGGAAACCTTAAAGAGAAACCAGCAGACCCTTTGCTTGGAAATTAAACAAAGGGTCTGCTGGTTTCTCTTTAAGGTTTCCAGACTCAGAAGAGAGCAGGGCAATCAAAGGCACAGAAGTCCTGTCCTCTATCTGGCAACCCTATCAGCTGCCCCGGGAGAGACAAAGGGCAGGAAAAACACCCTCTGAAACAGCTGAGCTTTCTTTCCTTCCTTCCTTCCACTACATCTCTCTGTGCCTTACAGACATATATACACATAGATTGATGAAACACTTTGATATCCGTGTTTCCAAATTCTCCACATCCATGATTCCAAATTCTCCATATCCATGCTTCCTAATTCTCTCTGCCAAGCTGACATCAGCTCTGCTGCCTTTTTGTAAACAGCCAGATTATTCAGAGAATCTGGACTTACCAGAAGCTAAACAGATCAGTTTGCATACATTTGGCAGCCCAGATAGGAAGCAGGCAGTAGCCTCATCTGTACCCCACACCTCTCCCCAAACAGTCACAATAGGGGCTCCTGCCATTTCCAGCCCTGGCAAACCCGAGAAACTGAAAATCTATTCGTACAAGGACACCTGTGTTTAACATCTCACACCTGACTTGCACAGGAGCTAAGTACGTTCAAAGTTCAGCTTTCTAATGAACCAGCACAACAGACAAGCTAAAATCAAAAGGGCTGATAAGAAATTTGCCGCCTGCTCTACCTGTAGCCAAATTAGTTTAGTTTCCTGACAAAGCGGAAGCAGCCCATAGCAATTCTACCGGGAGGTGTGCGTGGGGCTTGGGTCAGATCCTGTTAATGGGCCAACCAATCTGGGGATCGGGGAGAAAGAAGGCACAAAAAATAAACTGGGGATAGGGCAGGCTTCGCCGTAATCCGCTCTGGAAACAAATCTGAAGTAACTGGGTTAATTTCCCAGAAGTCAGCTGGAGGTCTGGAAGAAATAATTTGAAGCCTGGATTGCGTCCCTCAGCAATACTGGCCAGAAATCCTTATATAGACCCCAGAGCGAAGCAATGACATGAGATTAGGGCACACCAGGGGTCTCAAACCTGCTTGTAAACTATTCTGCTCCTCACAACCTTCCCACCGCAATTTCATATTACTGATTAGAGGAAGAGGACTTCTGTTTTTGAAAACACATTTACATCCTGCCATTCTGATAGAGCTCAAGGCAGCATAGCTCAATGTTCCCTTCAGCTTTAACTGGCCCAATAAACTTCCGAGCTGTTAGGCTGAAGGATGGAGAGCCTGCTTCGCACATTCTTGTCTATTTGTTTGGCTGTCGGTTGCTTTGGGTTGCCCTGAGCAAGGGAAGACGACCAACAAATTTAATGAATAAATAAAATCAATGCCATGCCATAGCACACAAGCGGGCGACCTGTGGCCCAGCATGAAACCCTCTGAAGCTGCCTCAAACTTCCTATCCAATCGGTTTGTATTTCTTTTGTTCTTGTTTCTATCACGCACTTTGTCTTTTTATATTGTATTTTTATGATGTGAACCGTGCTGAGAGCTATAGATGAAGGGCGGGATCCAAATATAATAAGAGTTCTTCCTTCCTCTTTGTTTCTGCCATATTTTTCCTGGCATTTAGATGCCCTCCCTCCTCTTTCAATGTCGTTTCAGAACCATCAGGAACATAGTCTTATATGTTGTCAGATCATTTGGTCTGCCCAGCCCTCCAGTGCTATTTTTCACCATGAACACCTCCCTTGTTCTCTTGTAATAGCAATGGCGCTCACCTGAGAGGTGTCGGAACTCAAAAACTGGGTTTCCTCAGTCCTAGTCTGACACTTTGACCGCTGCACCCAACGGGCTCTCCATTCATTGCTATATGCCCCCCCCTTTTTTTAGAAGGCTCTGGGAGCCTGACGCCTCTTTGGCACTGGTTTGGAGTCAATCAGATGACTTGGGTTTTGGGGTGTCCCTAGTTTGAGTGCCAATTACAGTTGTACCTCGAAAGTGTGGGAATGTTAGGGATGTGGATTAGCATATATTATTAGATAGATCCTATCCAAGCTTGTGTTAGCAAGCTTCCAATATCAGCAGAGTGACATTCCCCTTTTGTGTGCAGCAAAGCGTGTGCGTTAGGTTCGCTAGAACCTCTACAACAATATTATACTTTATACTTCAGTATTACACTTCCTGGCAAAGTCCCCTTTGTCCCTCTTAAAAGAAATACACAACACAGTGTTTATAAAATAAGATAGAGTTTACTTACAGTTTCATCCTGAGTTAACAGCATAATCTCAGAAAGGCAGTCTTGCTTAGAAAAGTTACAAATATATACATGTGGAGACTACTTAGTAAGATAAGGCTCCATTAGGTCTCACTCTTGGCAGCAGGCCAAGATGGAGAACCATCCTAACTGGAGATTCTCTGGAGATGTGTTCCCATCGGAGGATAGAAGGCTAAGAGAGAGAATGGCTGCTGGTTAGAGGCTTTGTCCCAGCTAGTCCATCTCATCTGCATGTCTTTAGGAACAGGAACTTAATCAGGTGTCCCTCCAGGTAAGTTCCTGTTAGTGGACACTCTAGGAACTGTTGTGACTTGTCTGCCCCAGTGTTTTATCCCACAGAAAGTCGAATAGAATCCGTTCTGGAAGTCCGTTTGACTTCCAAAACTTTCGGAAACCAAGGCGCGACTTTCGATTGGCTCCAGGAAGCTCCTGCAGCCAATCAGAAGCCTCGGAAGTAACATCGGACGTTCGGGTTCCAAAGAACCTTCGGAAACTGGAACACTGACTTCCAGGTTTGCAGCATTCGGGAGCCAAAACGTTAGACTTGCAAGGCGTTCGGGATCCAAGGTACAACTGTACTCAGTTTGGGGGGGGGGCGGCGGCACAGAAAGCACGGTTTGTGGCACAAAATGGCACAAAGCCAGCACATCACTTTGGCACCAGTCTCTGATGCCCAGTGAGAGAGAGTCAGCAGGTCATATACCAGGGCCTGTAAATCTCTGAGAAGGGCTACTGAAGGGTTGAATTTAGATTTATGCCAAACTGGACATAAAGACGAAAGACAGTTTGGAGCCCATCTGTGCATGCTTGATTTGAGGAGAGAGTGCACACACACAGTAGATTTAAAGCAGTATTATACCACTTTAATAGTAACGGTTTCCCCAAAGAATCCTAGGAACTATAATTTGTTAAAGGCGCTGAGAGTTGTTAGGAGACTCCAATTCCCGTCACACAGCTACAAGTTTCAAAGTGGTTTAAATAACCCGTCCCTCTTTGCTCTGGGAATCATAGCTCTGTGAAAATAAGGAGTCTCCAAATACTCTCAGTACCCTGAACAAACTACAGCTCCCAGGATTCTTTGGGAGAAGCCATGCCTATTAAAGTACTGTATATTCTTTAAATTTAAGGTGCAGATGAGGCCTTGTTTTAGGGTTCAGTAGAGATTCTACATTTGAAGAATTCCTCTAAGCTTCTTTGGGGTTCGGGTGATGTTGAAGATCCAATAACTGTCATTAAATTTAGCAGTTCTGGTGCAGAATTTACACGGGTGGCGCTGTGGTCTAAACCACTGAGCCTCTTGGGCTTGCCAATCAGAAGGTCGGTGGTTCAAATCCACGTGATGGGGTGAGCTCCTGCTGCTCTGTCCCAGCTCCTGCCAACCTAGCAGTTCGAAAGCACACCAGTCAAGTAGATAAATAGGTACTGCTGCAGCGGGAAGGTAAACAGTGTTTCTGTGTGCTCTGGTTTCCGTCACGGTGTCCCGTTGTGCCAGAAGTGGTTTAGTCATGCTGGCTACATGACCCGGAAAGCTGTCTGTGGACAAACGCTGGCTCCCTCGGCCTGCAAGCAAGATGAGCGCTGCAACCCCATAGTCGCCTTTGATGGGACGTAACCCGGCCAATAATGCGAGATGAGCGCGCAACCCCAGAGTCGGTCACGACTGGACCTAATGGTCAGGGGTCCCTTTACCTTTACCTTTTAACCCTCCAGGGGTCCTTTACCTTACCTCTAGTCACCTTTTTAGTGGGGAAAGACATAGAATCATAGAATTGTAGAGTTGGAAGGGATCCCGAGGATCATCTAGTCCAGCCCTCTGCAATGCAGGAATATACAACTATCCCACACAGGGATCGAACCTGCAACCTTGGTATTATCAGCACCATGCTCTAACCAACTGAGCTAAGCTGTGTAATAATGCAACGCTGTATCCAAAATGCATTCCTTTCTTCTTCTCCTTGTATATAAAAAAAGCCAAGGTAATTAGTTTAGCATGAGAGTCTTTGTCAAAAAAGACTACAAATGCTCTTCTGAAAGAAAAGGGAAACAAAAGGAGACAACAGATTTCTCCCATATTCAGATTCATATAGGCATATAAGGAGGGCTGTCTAAACCGCAGAACAAAAGCTTTAAAGAGAGTTTTCAAAAGCACAGCCGTTCCCTCTGCTTGGTTGGATGTTTTTTTTTCTGGTAAATGGACAAGCTGTTGTCTTTCATAAGGGGAGAAAGAACTGAAGGTCGGAGAAAGTAAAATAAACTCTCACAATAAACAAGAGAAATACCTCAGCAGAATCCGCCAATAATAATTTAAAGCCCAAGGGAGCCGGCAGTGAAAGATCTCTTTAGCCAATAATGGTTGGTTCGCCGTTAGACCGATCGTTGGAAACGCTCCGCAAAGCTTCTGGGGCTTGAAGTTTGCTGTCTGCATTTATTGTTTGCCTGGAGGAGACAATGGATTCACCGGCGAGTTTTTCATTTCACCAGCACACAGAAAACCAAAACCCTCCGAGTGAGGAATTCACTTGCGTAGGTACGATTTTTAAAAAGTAAAATGAGTGCCTGGGTTCAGAAGAAGAAACCGGTCATCTCTCTTCTCCCTTTCTCTAGCGCGTAGCACTAGAACTCAGGATCCCCCGAAGACATGGGCTGGCAAAGGATTTCTTCAGGACAAGGTGGAGGAAATAGAAGTACTTTACGCAGTTCGTAATTCATTTATGAAATTCACAGTCGCAAGAGGCGGCAATAGGCCCCAGCTCAGGCAGCCTTCGAGGGGGATTAGACCAAGTTGCAGAGGAAAAGTCTATCAAGAGTTATTCCGTGCCCCCAGCATTTCTCTGATGAAAACAGGGACGTCCTAAGGAAAAGCGGGACATTCCAGGATCAAATCAGAAACCGGGACGGCTTCTGTAAATCTGGGGCTGTCCCTGGAAAACAAGGACACTTGGAAGATCTGCTATTCTTCATGGTGGCTATATGGAACCTTCCGGTTTCAGAGGCTAAAGGCCTCTTCATACTGGTTGCTGGTGAGTGACAGGGCAGGGAGCCAGTGTGGAATTGTGCCTTAAGAGTGCTGGGCCAGGCCCAGGGACATCCAGGTTCAAATCCCCACTCAGACACTGGGGGACCTTTGGCTACTCAACACACCTCAGCTTGACTTCCACCAGAGGGTTGTGTGGGGTTGATTTAGAAACATGGCGTGGCATACCCGCCAATCCTCTAGGTTAGGAAGAGTAATACTGGCAAGCCAGTACAGTGACAGGTCAGGAAGTGAAGGTATGGGTTCTGCTGTACTGGGTGAGGCTTGGTGGGTCTGGAAAGATTGGGACAGATCTGGCTGAAACAGGTTTTACAGGAGAAGACCAGGATGGGTCAAACTAGGGTTAGGTAGAAACAATGGAAACAGGCAGAGTGCTTGGAAAAGTACTGGAAAGTCACAAGATTGAGAGGAGGGGGATGTTTAAAGAGCAAGGCATGTGACAGGTACATGATGTGAGGGATGTGCAGTCCACCACTTCCTCTATGGCGGAGAGTTTGGGGTGTTGGCAGGAAGTGACCTGTACCTGTACATGTTTATGCATGAGGTTTGCTCTGTGATTGGCTGGAAGTTACATCGTGAGTTAATGTTTACCTGCCAAAGCTGCTGCTAATAAATACAGACCCCCGAGCTTTGCCTGGGGTTGGTCTTTTTGGAACTCAGCCTTGTCTTAATCTCGTTATTGGATCTAACCATTACTACAGGGTTGTTGTGAAGATAGTGAGAGAAGTGTAAGCCAGCCACGTACATTGACTTTGGGGGAAGACAAAATACAAATGTAACAAACAAGGCTTGTTGCCTTCATGGTCCAGTTGTGCACTGCCTGGCTGGCCACTGGTTGAAACAGGAGTGACCTTCCTTCTGATCCAGCAGGGAACTTGTGCCCTTATTTATATTATAGCCTATTGATATTTTAACTTTTAGAGCGTTTTAAATTTTCGCTGTCGATCTTCCTTATTGATAATTTCATTTAATTATTATTATTATTATTATTATTATTATTATTATTATTGTAAACCACTTTGAGGGGCTTTTCTTTTTTTCTTTCTGACAATCAAGCGGCGTATACATTTTGTGAAACAATTAATTAAATAATTGGCTGCCCCTGAGTTCTTTCCTCTTATCAACTTTCTTCATACCATGCATAGTTTTATTCTTAAAGTATTATTAAATCCCCCCAATAAAATCCACATAAGATTAAAATGCATTTTTTTTCTAATAAAAAAAATTATATTGCCGACTTCCCATCCCATTTTCCATGATGTTTTTCTTATCCCCCAATTTGCTGGACCCCATCTTCCCCCTTTTTAAAAAAAGACCTTCGTAACACAACCACCTTTAATTATTTCTGCTGCTCGTAGTTCAAAACCTGCTCGCAGATTCTTCATACTGTAGTGTTCCCGCCCAAAAAACCCAAAAGTTTCCATTTTTTTAAAAAAACCATGCATACTTTTGTATACGTGTGTCAAATCACCTCTTTCTCACATTTTATCTACTCTAAAAGCCACACATGTCACAACCTTCCTCAAAGCAGAGTCATGTAGGATTGCTCTTTCCTGAACCTTTTCCCAATTCTACAGTACCCATAGCACAGGTTCACAATAAAATCCTAGCTTATTTATATGAAACTACCCTGCTGTTCAACCAACAGGGCTCCCATATAATTCCTTTTAAATACAGTAGAGGAAATATGAAAGGAGCTGTTGCAACAAAACAAAGCCAGCCACTCAAAACTGGAACTCAGGTTTCACCTGTACTCAGATCTGTTCCCGAATTGTCAATGTTCAGATTTGAACTCTCTCTCCACTCCATAGCTCCTGAAATTTTACATTTTTGATTCGTCATACCTTGCAAATACAAATTGGGGGTGGGGGGTGGGGGGTGGGATGCTGTTTTGGAATTCTTCCGTACTTTTTTTAAAAAAGAGGAAAACCTTAAGTTTTCATCCTCGTTGTCGAAACTGTCTTGTCGGGAGCTACATTTCTGGGCGGAACGTAACAGATTAAAGTTATGGCACCATATACACAAGAGAAGCTTGTGGCTGGAGAGATGCCTTAGGGGAACATCCTACAACAGAGAATGCCATGTTTAGATTGCACAGCACATCAGCAGAAATGGCTTTTCGAAACAAATAATAATAATGTTTATCTGGAATATTGTTTAGATAAATATACCCTTCCCTTGTGGAGTTTGGCGCTCCCAGCTGCTCATCTGGCTCAAAACTCTCTGCAGCAGCTCAGCACAGACTAGAAAGATGCAGGGAGCGATGTTAGTGGGAGGTTTATGAACAGCATGCTGCAGCTCTGATCCTACCATCGCCAGATGACTCTGGCTGTATCAATTACCGTTTATTAAAAAGGGGGGGGGAAGCCAAGAGAAACCCACACATAACACAAAATTGATAAATGAAGCATCAGCTTGCAGGGAAGCAAGAACAACAGGTTGCTCCTCTCCGAGGTCTTTAACAAATTTAAAACATTAAAAAACGGCACTGCAGTGAACCCGCTTGAGTTCTACTAGTCCCCACGTAACAACAGGAGAAAGATGCAAACCATGCGCATCTGCCCACCTCTGAAGAGCATGATGCAGATGTACATGAAGATGTGAATCTACTCCCAGACATGGATCTCTCTTGCTGGATCAGAGCTGATGTTTGCAACGGCTTTCTATGACCTTAGACATAATTCGAAGTAGGTAAATGACCCCTGGACGGTTAAGTCCAGTCAAAGGCCACTATGGGGTTGCGGCGCTCATCTCACTTTCAGGCCGAGAGAGTTGGCGTTTGTCCACAGACAGCTTTCCAGGCCGTAGTCAGCATGAGTAAATCGCTTCTGGCGAACGGGGACACCGTGACGGAAACCAGAGCACACGGAAATGCCATTTAGCTTTGCCTTTATTACAATCTACTGCGGCCTATCCAGGATGGCCCCTCTGGAAGTTGTCTCACACACATACACATGGACGCACACATGAATTCGTAAATCTGTCTGTGCTTGGCTACCCAGAGCTCAAATACATGACCTTACACACACCCTTTCAAATACATGCATTGGGAGAGCATCCCCAACTTGGCAGAGAGAGAAAGAGAAAAGACCTGAAATACAGGACTAAACTGTACCAATACAGGACGGAGCATTTTACACTGAAAAAAGGGACAATCTTGTACGATACAAGACAGGTGGCAACCATGCCCTCAATTGTTGTTTGTGAGTCACTTAGAGAGCCTTTTGCCGTGAGCAATTAATACATGAAATAAATGTGCATAGCTTGGACGGAGAAAACCAGCGTGGGGGACACTGGTCAGAGTGTCAGACTAGGGCGTGGGAGAGCAGTTTCCAACTCTGCCGTGAAGCTCACCGGGTGACCTTCAGCCACTCCCTATCTTTCAGCTGGGTAAGACACTCCCTATCTTTCAGCTGGGTAAGGTCATGTGGCCAGCATGACTAAACCGCTTCTGGCGCAATGGAACACCCTGATGGAAACCAGAGCGCACAGAAACATCGTTTACCTATTCGCAGCGGTACCTATTTAACTCCTTGCACTGGTGTGCTTTTGAATTCCAGGTTGGCAGGAGCTGGGACAGAGCAACGGGAGCTCACCCTGTCGCAGGGATTCAAAGTGCCAACCTTCCGATCGGCAAGCCCAAGAGGCTCAGTGGTTTAGACCACAGCGCCACCCTGAGCTTTGGGCTTGCCGATCAAAAGGTCGGCGGTTCGAATCCCCGCAACGGGGTGAGCTCCTGTTGCTCTGTCCCAGCTCCTGCCAACCTAGCAGTTCGAAAGCATGCCAGTGCAAGTAAATAGGTACCGCTGCAATGGAAAGGTAAACGGCGTTTCCGTGCGCTGCTCTGGTGTCGGTGTTCCGCTGTGCCAGAAGCGGCTTAGTCATGCTGGCCACATGACCCGGAAAAACTGCGGAGCGGACAAACGCCGGCTCCCTCAGCCTGTAAAGCGAGATTAGCGCTGCAACCCCAGGGTCGTTCAAGACTGGACTTAACTGTCAGGGGTCCCTTTACCTTTACCTTTACCGTAGTATGGGGACAATTCAGAAGCTGCCTTCTTCCTTGTGTTCCATCTCAATCCCTATAGTTTGTCGAGGACATCAGCATTCTATCAGACGTGAGGGTGTCCAGGGTGACTTTTCCAGTGCCGGTTCACCAACCTTGGACCTACTGTCCACCAAAAGTCTGAAAAAGGCCAAGATATGGGGCAGCAGCAATGAGAGATGTTTCGTGGACATGGATGATGATGAGGGAGTACTTTCAGTGTCCGGTTTGTTTAGACAGGGGCTAGGCACCTTAAGGCTTTGAGACAGGTCGAGAAACCTGGCACACATTTAAAAGGGCCTATGCGCTGTGCAGAAGCAATGCCTTTTGAAATAATGAACACTTGACACCTTTCCTTCCACTGGGTTCATTTGACAGGCCTCGCTGCATTCTGAAAATCCTAGAGCCGAAAGGGTCCACGAGGGTCATCTAGTCCAACCCCCTGCAATGCAGGAATCTTTTACCCGACATGGGGTTCGAACCCACGCCCGTGAGATCAGCTGCCTCGTACTTGCAGGGAAACAGGCAGGAAATATATGAGGACATGTGGCTAAGTATTTACAGGTGAGCTTGAGCAGGAGCCTGGATAGCTCAGCTGGTTAGTGTGGTGCTCATAATGCCAAGGTTCGATCCCCGTAAGGGACAGCTGTATATTCCTGCATTGCAGGGGTGGGCTAGATGATTCTCAGGGTCCCTTCCAACTCAACATTTCTATGATTCTATGAATATCCGCAACATGAACTACCAAGGCCCTGCGCACCTGGAACAGACTGTATCTTGTTTTCTCCCTTCGGACGCCACCCAAGTGCATCTTTACCCAGCATTGGTGAAGGGAAGCGCCACACAAAAACATCCCAGAGCCCTATCAGCCTTTCATGTACCCAGAATTAACACCTGACCCTTCAAACAACACAAAGACTGCTTTTTAAGCTTGTACCTTCAAGCATCTGAGAGAAAAGAGCTTCTGTAAGAAGCCCGGAGACAGCAAAACATTTGAGGTGAAAGGTGAAAGGGTTGGATGTGGTAAACACAGGTTCAAATCCCAATTATCCTTTCGGCTTCACAGAGTTGTAAACAAAGCCAAGTCTTAAAAGTGTATTGTGTACACCAAAAAGCAGCATAGTTTCAATTATTTTACTGGCCGAGCAAAGGGTATTAGTGGCATAACTAAAAACCTGCCCGGATACAAATTACAGTCAATTCCACCTGTACAAAAGCCAGGTTCAGACTTGAGTAAGCAGCCCTGAAGCCTGTGGAAATGTGTGTGTGTGTGTGTTGTGGACAGAGGGTAGCAAGAAACTGCTTGGGCAAAATGGAGGGTTTTTTCTCTTGACCATTAGCCACCCAGTAATTAAACTTATATTGCCTCTTCAATCTCCCAGGACATTCTATACAAGATCTCAAAGTAGCTGTCTTATTACAAAAGAATTTCAGAAGTAGACTGGAAAGAGAAGTTGCTGAACTGCGACTCATTACCAAACTTGGAACCATGGAGAGACCTGGCCTGAACAAAGACATTGGATTCTTATCTCATTATACATGATAAAGCTTTCTTTAGCCATCTCACCCCTTGCTGTTTCCTGTAAGACAAATTGCAGTTGTTAACAGTCATCAACGAGTTTCCACACCTATCAGTCAAACACCCATTCCCACCACCCTCCTGAGAATACCCCTCCCCACCCACCCACTATATATAAGGGTCTGGGGACTTCTGTTTCAGTGTATCTGAAGAAGTGTGCATGCACACGAAAGCTCATACCAATGACAAACTTAGTTGGTCTCTAAGGTGCTATTGGAATAGATATATATTTTTTGACTACGCCAGACCAACACGGCTACCTACCTGTAACTGCCTCTTCTATGGTTCATGAACCGCTGTGAAATTAGCAGCTCCCATACACTGAGGGAGAACTCCACAAGAATTCAATGCACCCCATTTTCTCCTATGAATGGAGACCCCCCCCCTCACTCACCAGTCCCTGTTTGAGGTGGTGCCTCTATAGAATCAACAGAACTTTAGGAGTTGGAAGGCACCACAGGGGTCATCGAGTCCAACCCCCTGCAATGCAGGAACCTTTTGCCCAACGTGGGGCTCGAAGCCATGACCCTGAGATTGAGAGTCTCATGCTCTACCGACTGAGCCCTTTTCCCCACCCCACAAAAGAAATAAACAAACAGCTGCTTAAGTAACACTCAAATGGTGCTGCAGTGGACTGGATGCGTGCAAAGCCAGAAACCTGCTTGCTGACCAGAAACAACTGGTCTGAGGTGTATGTGTGTGAAGAGGCCGTCCCATTGCTGCCCATCTTCCTTGATCCCTTGTCTGTCAACAAGGAGGTGGTGCTTCCCAGAGGTGCAGTATCGAGAGCCCATTCTCGACCTCCTGTAGATGCTAGATCACTTCCTGCCACTGAAAGGGAAAGCTCCTGCATGCATGGTTTTCCTGTGTGTGCAGCTTTAAAACTGTGCCCACATTCCCATTCGTAAGCGCCCCATCTGTGCCACTGGTTTTTGTTCTCGCTTTCCTAACTCTTTTAAGAAACAAAAGGTAAAGGTAAAGGGACCCCTGACCATTAGGTCCAGTCGTGACCGACTCTGGGGTTGCGGCGCTCATCTCGCGTTATTGGCCGAGGGAGCCAGCGTACAGCTTCCAAGTCATGTGGCCAGCATGTGGCGAACCAAAGCAGCACACAGAAACGCCATTTACCTTCCCGCTGTAGTGGTACCTATTTATCTACTTGCACTTTGACGTGCTGTTGAACTGCTAGGTTGACAGGAGCTGGGGCTGAGCAACGGGAGCTCACCCCGTCGCGGGGATTCGAACCGCCGACCTTCTGATCGGCAAGCCCTAGGCTCTGTGGTTTAACCCACAGCGCCACCCGCGTCCCATTTAAGAAATGAAGCAGGCTATAAATCTAAATGCAATCAATCCGCTTGCTTGGGGGAAATCTCCCAAAGGCGCCGAGGACATCCATTCTGGGTCTCTTCTTCCCTCGGAGGCAAGAAAAGGCTACACAAGTCCCTGAACAGATTACCTTTTCTGCCTGTGTGTCTCTGGCTCCCCGGGGAAGGCAATTGCCAAAACCAGCCTCGCTTTCCAGTCAAGCACCTCCCTGAAGGAAAGGCAAGGCTGGTGATGTCAAGGCCCGTTTAACTTGTTGCAAGTGTGTCTTGCATCCTTGCAGCTAGAAGCCGAGGCGAGAGACTCCCTGAGCAGTTATAGCTGCTCCTGCAAACCCAATGGGGATGAAGTCTCTGTCATGTAGCAGTGAACCTTTCAGTAAACAACACGGCTCCTTCCCTTGGAAAAATGTAGCCAGCTTTCTTGCTCATACCTAGAGACAGAGAGGCTACGCGATCCGACACGAGAAAACATTCCTGCTATTGAAAAACACTTGAAACGCTGTTTCAGACTGTGTCTAGGTGTGTCTTGCATTCACACCAAGCAAGGCATTAAGAAGAGGCAGAGGGGGGATGAAGCGGGAAGAGAGTACCAGTTTGCCAAAGGACACGCCATGTTTTTTTGGGCTGACTTAAAAACCACTGCTAAGAAATGACTGTGGTGGGTCAAAGGGAAGTCTCACTTTGCCTCTGAAACCGGTGTGGGAAACCTGTGGCCCTCCAGAAGCTGATGAACTACAACTCCCATCATCCCTCATCCCTCAACGCTGGCCATGCTCACTGGGGTTGATGGGAGTTGTAGTTCAGTAACATGTGGAGCACCAACGGTTCCCCGATGTGTCTTAGATTAGAAGATGTGGAGCAATGGTTACTCCAGAATCTGGTGAGTGGAGGCCATGAGGTTTCCATTTTTTTAGTGTTTTGACACCTAAAAGCTATTCATAGACCTACCTGTGACGATCACCCAAATTTAGGGACAGCATAGGAGTTAAAGGGATTAGTCAGTTAGAACCTTAGGGGGCGGAGTTAGGAGGACTATATAAACCCACCCTGGGAAGAGGAGTGGGTTGATTTTTGGAGGTTTGAGGAAGGGTGGTGGGGAGTTCTGAGAGGGGCAGGGGAGAGAGAGCCTGAGGGTGAGAGACTTACCTTCCAAGTCCCGGACTGCAGAATCCGGGACCGGCAGCCGTGTGACACCGGAAGTTGCGTCGACGTAACTTCCGCCGTCGCTTTGCCCTTCTATGGGCACTAAAAATGACCACCGCGGGCTTCGAAAGTCGCTTGTACGCATGTCAGGAAGTGCGTCGACGCAACTTCCGGTGTCGCTCCGCCCATCTATGGGCACCAAAAATGGCCGTCGCCGACACCGGAAGCCGCGTCTATGCACTTCCGGACATGCGTAGATGCGACTTTTGAAGCCGGCGGCGGCCATTTTTGGTGCCCATAGAAGGGCAAATTGGAAAGAAAAAAAATGGCAGCCGGCAGGAGAAAATAACGGAGAAAAACGGGAGACGAAGTGATACGGGGGACCACCGGGAAAAGGTAAGTAAAAACGGGGGTTTCCCGGGGAAAACGGGGTACTTGGCAGCTATGGTGAGAGAGAGGTAGTGAGGAAAGAGGAAGGGAGAGATAGTTTGGAACTGTGATTGATTAAAAGCTGTAGGTACAGGCTGGTATAGGAACTGTTATGTACTGAACTTCAATAAACAGAGTTTGTTCCAACATTATCCCTGACTGGAGTGAATGAAGAGATTACCAGGCATATAGTAGTTGGTGGCAGCGGGTAATTGATCGGTTGCTGGTGCAGGTACCAACAGACTGTCAAACGTCTGGGGATTCTGTGCAAGTGGAGTAAACAGCCACACTACCTGCCATGTATCTGCCTAATACTCTTTTTTTCCAAGCAGGAGAACAGGCTGCTGGAGACAGCACAGGGTAGGGGTTTGAGTGCCAAGACTAGGACTGGCAAGACTCAGGTTCAAAGTCCCGAACATCACCTTGACATCCCTGGAGGAAAGTCAGGCTACAATTCTAATAACGTGTGCTTGGAGGGAAGCCAGAGTGCGCTGTATTTCCACTGGCAAATGCAGCCTGGATTAAAAAGTTACCTGGGCTGTAGACTACCTGGTTGTGAACTGTCAGGGCTGCTTCAGGGCTATCATCATTGCTTCACCCAGGAGCATCTTAAAAGTCCTCACAAGCAACTCTCTTTTAACTTCTCTTGCAAGGCAGCATAGCACGACATCGTGTTGCTAGCGTGTGTGTTTTTTTACTGTGTTTTTCGACTGTGCAAAACGTTCCACGTGCAAAAAGGCATCAGCAAAGCTCAAGGACGCAGGTCAGCCAGGGAAAAACATTCAAGGAGAGGCAAAGCAGGAATAGTGAGGGGGTGTGGCTCAGGAGGGAGTATGGCCTGGCAAGAGTCCATTGGGGCTACATTTGGCCCTTTATGCTGTGAACCGCCCTGAGATCTACGGCTGAAGTGTGGTATACAAACAACAACAACATGACATTATTAGCTCAGTAACCCTTACCACCAACCCTGCAGGGTGGGTCAGTATTATCTGTGTACTGGAGATGGTGAAGGGAAGAGGCTGAGAGAGAGAAGAGAGGCAGCGGCCCAAATCGTTCCCAATTATACTGTCCCACTCAGTTACCTTACTCCCAATTTACAGTTCTTTGCATCAGCTGCCAGCTGTTCCACCCACACCCAAAACAAGTTGCGGCTTCTTACATCTAATTACCTATTCCGGCTTCTCCTCTCCTTTTCTCCTCTGATCTTTTTTAAATTCTCCAGCTTGGTCTCTCTGTTCTTCTGATACTGTTCTACTTGTTAATTTCTACTTCTCTTGCTCATTTGCCTCCTCGGTCCTGTATACCTGAAGGAGCGTCTCCACCCCCGTCGTTCAGCCTGGACACTGAGGTCCAGCTCCGAGGGCCTTCTGGTGGTTCCCTCCCTGAGAGAAGTGAGGTTACAGGGAACCAGGCAGAGGGCCTTCTTGGTGGTGGTGCCCACCCTGTGGAACACCCTCCCATCAGATGTCAAGGAAATAAACAACTATCTGACTTTTAAAAGACATCTGAAGGCGGTTCTGTTTAGGGAAGTTTTTAATGTTTGATGCTGTATTGTGTTTTTAATATTCGGTTGGAAGCTGCCTAGAGTGGCTGGGGAAACTCAGCCAGATGTGTGGGGTATAAATAAATTATTATTATTATTATTATTATTATTATTATTATTTCTTCTTTTTATCATTTGGGATTTTCCTCTCTCCTCATCTCGTGTCTTGTTGGCATACTCTCCTTTCCCCAAGACCTTTCTCAAAACCGACCCTTTCCCCTCCTAGAAGCAACCAGTATGTCTGGAAATCAGCAAGAAATCTTGTTTATGTTCATGACACTTTTAAATTTCCTGTTTCAACTTATTCCTTTCCCCTCTCTCCACTGTGCCTTGTTTTGTTAAGACCATAAAGCTGTTGCCATGGACTTGCTTGGAATTTGCACCAAACCTGGCACAATGTTGTTGTATGTATAATATTACTCACTGCCGTCTGACAGCAAAATTCTTCAGGGAAACGGCAAGACACCAAATATACATTTCAAAAAGAAAGTATGCTGTAGTCCCTGGCCTCTGCTCCCCATCTATAGAAAGTGAGTAGCAGAAAACTTACTTCACAAGGGGCCCAAATACAGAAACTAGGGTGTGAAACAGTCTGCATGTGACCCCGATATTCTGCTCTAGTGTCACAGTGGAGGCCCCTAAAAAGTGTAACCCCAGGAAGAGCTTATTGAATTTGACAGCAGGTACGCTGCACGGCCTGAACACTAAGAGAACAGCTTCAGGACTTGCGTAACTCTTACGGTCTCCTCTCAACTCACCTCAATTGAGAATGTGGGCACCTATTTACAGGGAAATCTTTCACAGAGAGCAATCTCCACCACAAGTGATTGCCAAGAGTCAAAACATATCCAAACTCCAAGGTTCGGGAAAGCAAAAGCCATCTTCAAAACATGAAACAGCCCTATGAGGAACAAACACTGTCGAACGTTGACTATCGGTGTGAGAAGAAAAACTAAAAATTGCCGCTGGTGGTAAAAGGATGGAGAAGGGTAGAATGCTCTGCAGGTATCAGGGATGCCCTGCAACATAAAACTTTGGGGTGGAGGAGACCCACCCACCGAATTCATTCATCGCCATCTTTTCCATCCCGCCTAAACTTACGTTCTTCTACTTATTCAAATGGCAAATTGAGACAAATGCGGCTGTTATCCAAATAATTCATACCGAGATATTGGTCATACTGTGCCGTTGTTTCCAGGGAACTTCTCCTCAAGCTGAAGTGAAGATGGTTGTGAGCTCACCTAGCAACCTAAAGCTTTCTGCTTTAGGCAACGTGTAGGGACTGGAAGAGGCTGGACCCCTGATTCTTGGTCCCAGGGGGTGTACTGAATGGTTGGCCAAGTTGGCCCCTGCCAACAGAGCAGGCCCAGGGAGGGGGACGCAAAAATCTCCTGTCTCCACTCTGGCCATCCATGTGCTCCCCAGGCCACTCTTCCGAGGAAAAAGGAAAGCAGGAAGGAAGGAGACAGACGGACGGACGGACTGACGGAGGAGGAGAGGAGGTGGAACAGAGCAGACCCGACCCCGGTGGCCATGGAGGAAGTCATTGGCACAGCGCAAAAGGCAACTAAAAGTAAACTTTTGAGATTCTTGCCCATGGCTTCAGTGGCGCCAATGCATCTCCTTGGCAAGGATGCAAGGGAGCCTAGGTAGGTACACCTCTGCTTGGTCCAATCACTTTATGCAAAACCGAAGAGGGACAAGCCAATCAGAAGCATTGAGCTCCTCTGCTAAGCCCAGGAGCGTTGGTGGGACAGGTCGGCTCCCAGAACTAGCTCTTACTGAAACAGGAAAACAAAGTATCTCGGTGGCAGCTGCGCCAATTCCTGGACTGCAAATAACATGAGCGTAAATAACACACATAAACCAAATATGAACTTGAGGGGAAAGGTTTTTCTCTTTTTTATATATATAAAAAAAGGTGAAAGAAAGCCATAAAGACAAGACAGAACAACACACAGTACAAAAGAGTAATTATATTTTCAAAAAGAAAAGGGGAAAAAAAAGCTTTACCAGTTATTTTGGAACTTCTTGCCTGTAAAAGGAAACTGGCTTAGAACGGAGCAGGACCAGAATCTTCTACAAACCAGCGGATTGGGTACAAACACTCGATAAGAATCATTTTTGCAACGCAGGACAAGAAACCTTTGACACAGTGTTCATGAACAATAAAATTTCTTTAAAAAACCAAACAAAACAGAAAAGGATGTGAAGAAATCACAGGAGTTAAGGGGAAGTAAACTAAAACAGGGCAAGAGAGATACCAAAAGAACAAGAATTCCCACAATATCTAAACAGGTAACCATTGTTCTTGGACAGCCAATTCCAAGTCCAGAGTATCGCCAACAGTTCCTGAAAGCCGGTCATGGCTGTCTCCATCCTATCCAAATCGTCCAGGGAGCGTATCCAGGGAGCGTATCCTCACACCAGCCCCCTCATCACTTTTTAAAAGTTGCCAGTTTGTAGAGGGGCTCGCTTTTCGCTTCTGCCGTCCATGTACACAAGTGCTGCCGAGAGAGACCGTCGCCGCCTCGTGGCTGGAAGGCGGATGCAGGGGTTTCACGGCGGCTGGGAGTCTCTCCCTCTCCCAAAAGTCCTGATACAAATCCCACGGATGCTCCCGTGAGTGGGCTTCATCTCATCAAGGCAGAATCATTCCCCACCCCACCCCCGCATTCCCCTCTTGTCATTTCCGGAAGGAAAGAGAGCGTACTCCTTGCTCTGATCAGGCCCGACTTCTTGTTCTGTGCGGTCAGGTGCAGAGGCCATAACGTTGTCCCTTTTCCTCTCGCCTTAAATTCCATTTAGCGCTGTTGGGATCTGTTGTGTCAGGCCAGCAGCTGGCCAACTCCTTTAAGTTCTTGACTTGGCCAAGTCAAAAGGGAAACACACAGACATTGCAGCAACAGGGATATATTAGGTTGAACAGTCCCCCTTTAACCCAAAGTCCACCCCTCCCCATTCGCCCCAAAGTTTACTTGCTGCTGATTTTGTTTGTTTTAAAAGTCTGCACGTCTCAAAGCAGTCTTTTCCCCCCCCACCCACCCACCCCCACAACAGAGTTAAAAGCTCCACAGGTTGCATCGTCTACCTGGTGGCCAAGGTTGGAAAAGCAACTTGCTTCTGTTGCTACTTCCATTTTTTTTCCTTTGTTTAAAAAGCCACACATACACACGCGGGGTTGTGCGATGGGGTCCGGCCTTAGGATTGCTTCAGCCGCTTGCGTGGGGGTCCCAGAAAAGGGCACTGCGCAGAGGCCAACGAGCGATATGCCTCGGCCACCAAATGGGGGTGAGACACGACCATCGACTTCCATCCTGAAGTCTCCATGACGTCGGAAGCGTGGCTGGAAACAAACAACGAAGGAGCCAAGGTTACCAGCTGTTGCTTTGGGGGGGGGGGGAATGCACGCACACAAAAGTTAACAGTGAAAGGCAAAACACACAGAAGGGAAGGGGAAGTTCTCAGGCTATCAATACTTCCACTTTGGGGTTTCAGCAGCTGCTTTTTATGTCTTGTTTAAATGCATCATCATCTGCTATAGATACTCTGCGGTGCGATGTAAGCAAGATGACACTACCTTGGCCTGAAACATGGGAAGGCAAACTAAGGCCCGGGAGCCGGACCCGGCCCAATCGCCTTCTAAATCCAGCCTGCAGACAGTCCAGGAATCAGTGTGTTTTTACATGAGTAGAATGTGTCCTTTTATTTAAAATGCACCTCTGGGTTATTTGTGGGGCCTGCCTGGTGTTTTTACATGAGTAGAATGTGTCCTTTTATTTAAAATGCACCTCTGGGTTATTTGGGGGGCATAGGAATTCGTTCATTTCCCCCCCCTCCAAAATATAGTCCGGCCCCCCACAAGGTCTGAGGGACATTGGACCAGCCCCCTGCTGAAAAAGTTTGCTGGCCCCACTTGCACTCCATTTTGCATTGAGCAACTCACCATTCAGACACAATAGGCCAGGGGTCCCCAAACTATGGCCCCCGGGCCGGATGCGGCCCAATCGGCCTTCCAATCCGGCCCGCGACGACCCCCGCCGCCCGCTGCCGCCGCCCGCTCTCACGGCGCGCGACGCAGCGACGATCTAAAAAACCGGCAAAAAATCGCCGAAAATCCTTTGTGCGCATGCATATGGGCCTCTCCCGACCCGGAAGAGGTCATTTCTGGTGCACTTCCGGGTCGGGGGAGGCCCATACGCATGCGCACAAGCGATTTTCGGCGATTTTTTCCCTGCGAGTGTGCGTGTGCGCATGCGCACGGGCGCACACTCCCCCGCCCTCCGGCCCGCTGCGCGCGCACTCCCCTGCCCTCCGGCCCACTGCGCGGTCGGCGCGGCGGGCACCGGCCCGCCGCGCGGTAAGTCTGGGGACCCCTGCAATAGGCAGTTCTAAAAGTAACATCCAATTCATCCAAGAAAGAGAAAGAGAGAGGGTATTTTGCACTGGTTGTCCACCGCAGGACACACCTGTCTTCTCTTCTCTTACAGGATTTGCAAATCTCTTACAGGACTTGCTTGTTTGTTTCTCTTGGGATGCTTAAAAGAGAAAGAATATGAATGCAGCTGCCACTGTCCCCCTTGGCAGAAATCAGTGGGGCAGAGTGTCCTTTCGGAAAAGTGTCTTCCGCACGCAACAGCCACTACTTGATTCTCCAGCGCAAGGGCAAAAGGGGAAGGAATTATGTTTGATAAAAAAGAAGCTGCGGATGAGCCAGCGAGAGAAACCAAAACAGAGGAAGTGGAATTGTTTTTTTGGTGCACCAACTTTAGCTGGTTATGAGAGTGCTTGAACAAAAACTGCAGTACAAGAAGTGCAATGGGGTTTCGTTCTCTAGGGTTCTTACTTGTCAATTTCCCCACATTCTGAGGCGAGGGGGAGAAAAGATAAAACCTGCTTACTAGTTGATGAAGTCAACCGCCTGAGTTTTTAGCTGGTCAGCGCTGTGTAGATCAGCCAAGATGAGGATCTCCGCTGCATTTTCTACGGACAGGTTGCTGCACAGAGCATCCTCGCACATCACCTTCAAGCGTTCCAAAGCATACTAAAAATAAAACATAAAGGCAGGGGGAGGAAGGTACAGAGAGGTACTGAAATGAGGTTGCCCCGAAAGAGGAAGACCCAAAAGAGGCTGTGGTGCTGTGGTGGCCAAACTCCTTACAGGTGGGTTTTAGCACTGCTATTTTGAATGGCTTTTGTAGATGCGGCACCTCGCTTCCTTTAATCCTATAAAGTCTCTGTGCTAGCGGTCGTCTCCTTGTTGGAACAAGCGTTCCAAGTCTTGTGCAGTGCTTCTGTAACTATAGCATAGCACTGATACATGCAAAGTGTACTGTACTTTCCCCCCAATTATTCAATAGTAATGTTTGGAAGCACAATATTCAGGAGGAAGAGAGATGCATATTCTGGGCAATTGTCAGCATTCCTCACAAATGTCTGAAGCCTTCTGGCTGGAGAGAGAGAGAAATGAGGCGATATCTTAAGTTCTTTTGCCAAAAACACACATAACGAGTGCCAAACCTAACTGCAGAAGCAGAATTATGCA
The DNA here is from genome assembly GCF_963506605.1 of Zootoca vivipara. Lineage (NCBI taxonomy): Eukaryota > Metazoa > Chordata > Lepidosauria > Squamata > Lacertidae > Zootoca > Zootoca vivipara. The sequence continues at coordinate 19,094,401 of NC_083288.1, read as the reverse complement.
AAATTGTAGTAGGTTATCTGCATAACTTAATTCTGCTCGCAGAGCTTTGGAGCGCTGGACAAAGAGAACATACAAGCCCAAGCAGCTGGATGGAAAGTCAATGGAGTCTGGATCTTTAGGTACAACAACATCCTTTCCCATCTTCCTCAATAAACACTTCTGAAAGACAAAGCCTAACTCTCTAATCGCATCTTCACCCAAGAGCCCAATGGCAGGTCTCCAGGGTTTAGGATATGCACTGTGTTTTGTTTATAGTATAATTGCGTATTTTCCCCAAGAGACTGGAGGAAGACAGAACAAGCTGTTCCCAAGCCTCTCGGGCAAATATTAAGAGGCTTCATGTTCTGCCATAAAAGGTTTTGCTTTCTGTTCTTATACAGACACCCAAGAAGAGGTTTTTTTTGGGGGGGGGGGAGGAAGAGCTATATAAAAAGTCACAACAATTAAAGACCCCTTAACCTTACTGTTTGCTCAATGGGTTGGGCAACTGCTGTTGCTAGGCAGGGCTGAAAATTAACTTGCCACTAAACCATTCCCAGAGGCCAATATGGGCTTCTGCTAGGCAAGTGTGCAAGACTCACTTGGCATCTGCTGCATGGTAGTATATTTTGATTTTGTGAAGGGGGCACAGGTTTCTACCCCACCCACCCACAATTAAAACTGCGATATTCCACCCTAAATTTGCCATACTACTTTTATTCCCTGCAAACATACGGCAGGGGCTTTTTCACTGCTATTCTATTAATGACTTGAATATCAAGGCTTGGAAATTCCAATTCCAAGAAACCCAGCTTCTTCACCTCTGCCCTTTTGCCCCAACCTGCCACACACAGGTAAGGAACAGCACAAAACCTCTCAATTCAGTGGTGTAAGATGTGACCTCGAAGCATCAGCATAGCGTCCTTAACTTGCAGGTACCCCATATTCTTGCAGGTGTGAGAGGCTGATCCTGAGGCTTTTTCACTGAGGCAGTGATGCCTCATTTCACATCCCTTTTAATGAAGTCCGTGCTGGCCCAGGGGGTGATGGCGATTTAAATGGCAGTGTACAAGAGAGGCACATGCTGCTCGCAACAGAGCAGGGCACCCCTCTCTCTGCGCAATGAGGGGTGTACCTAAAGATTGCTGTCTCATCCTAGAAGCTTCTACAGCAGACTGTTCATCTTTCAGTGCATTCCTGCAAAGATCAGGAAGCAAGAGTTCGTCTCTATTGGGCCTGCTTCTCCTCTCGCAGTCAACACCTCGAGGATGGGACAGACTGCTAGGAGGACAGAGGTTAGCAATGCCTCATGGCTGGCCAGGCCCTGAGCCTCTTGACAGCAGTGGGGTGTGGCCCGCCTGGAGAATAGAAGGTTAAGGGGTGATATGATAGCCATGTTTAAAAAAAATAAAAGGATGTCATATCAAAGAGGGTTGTTTTCTGCTGCTCCAGAGAAGCGGACACGGAGCAATGGATTCAAGCTACAAGAAAGAAGATTCCACCTAAACACTAGGAAGAACTTCCTGACAGTAAGAGCCGGTCGACAGTGGAACTTGCTGCCAAGGAGTGTGGTGGAGCCTCCTTCTTTGGAAGCCTTTAAGCAGAGGCTTGACAGACATCTGTCAGGAATGCTTTGATGGTGTTTCCTGCTTGGCAGGGGGTTGGACTGGATGGCCCTTGTGGTCTCTTCCAACTCTTATGATTCTATGATTCTAAATACACAGCCACTCACAGCTTACATAATGGGCTAGGTGGGCCAAGGAAATCTCTTTGAACTGTGCCCAAAGACCCAGGAGTGAATTTGGTAAGACACCAATGGCATGTTCATGCCAGTAAGTCCCCCACAATTTCGTCACCAGGAGACGAAAACTACTCTGGTTTTTAAAAAACCCACAAAACCAAAGGCCTAGGTATCAAGTATAAACACAATGATGTTGAAGCTGCGATTTCTGTGCTAGTCCCCCTCTCCCTTTTTGCAAGAGGGAAAAAAAGGCAACGGCCAGCCAGCCACCCGAACATCCTGTGTACCTTATCAGCAGCTGCAAGCAAATCGTCAGCCATTTTATCGAGGTTAGGTGCCTTCCCCGTGTAAATGAAGCACATCATTTCTTTAAAAACTTCAGGTTCCACATCGTTGATTTCAACTCGATTCTGCACCAGGGGGAAAATTAGGGTTATTCTTCTGACACTCAGGCAACAGACCCAACTGTTGGTCTCCTCCCCCAGATCTCTCTTTTTTTGGGGGGGGGCAAAGTGGAACTATTTGGAGAGAACACGTGCAGGAGGAACAGAAATGTTCCAGTCTCCTTTTGCCTCTTCCTACTATCAGAAGAAGGGACCCAGGTGGCGCTGTGGTTAAACCACTGAGCCTAGGGCTTGCTGATCAGAAGGTCGGCGGTTCGAATCCCTGTGACGGGGTGAGCTCCCGTTGCTTGGTCCCAGCTTCTGCCAACCTAGCAGTTCGAAAGCACGTCAAAATGCAAGTAGATAAATAGGAACCGCTACAGCGGGAAGGTAAACGGCGTTTCCATGTGCTGCTCTGGTTTGCCAGAAGTGGCTTTGTCATGCTGGCCACATGACCTGGAAGCTATACGCCGGCTCCCTCGGCCAATAATGCGAGATGAGCGCGCAACCCCAGAGTCGGTCACGACTGGACCTAATGGTCAGGGGTCCCTTTACCTTTTTACTATCAGAAGAGAATGTGCTGAGACTTTTCCTTACAGCTTCGCTCTGCCACTGTCTCAGGCAGCGGCAAGAAGTCAGCATTTACTGTTACATGAATGCCACCCCAACTGTAAAATGCTGGCAGCGCAAGAGAATTAACTCCCTCCTACGGTGCTTTCCAAATTTTCTTTTCTGGCCTGCCTTGAAGGTTCCTGGTGGTTTACAATATGCCCATCTCTCAAAGCTTCATTTCACAACAAGGCTGCAAGGTAGGAATGGTGGGGACAGTGTATCTTGGAACAAAAGGCATCAGCTAGTGAGCTTCTCGACTGAACAAGCCTCAGACTTGCACCCAGGGCTCTAGCTCTGGCTCCTTGAAATATAAAAAACTGGAAGGCAAATGTCGACCTACAGTGATTCTTTTTTCATGCAAAAACTGGAAAGAGTAAATGCCAAAATACATACAGTATTAGGGCAATGCCTTTATTAGGTCCAGCAAAATGCTGCAAGATTGATGAAGGTTTCTGGAGAACTCGCAAGCTTGCACATTATATTGTGTGATATTTTGGTTGGCCTAATAAAGGTATTCCCCCGACATGGTTTCTGTTTCCATTGGCAGCGCTTGTTCCCCAGCCATTCCTCTGGTCAAGACCTATCTATCTAAAATACAGTTCACAATGTCAGCTCTCTAGTATTCTTTCCCATAGCAAGAGGCCTTGCCAACCTGAACACATGACAGCAATGTATTTTATTTCCGCTTTGAGCCTCTGTGCCGAGCAAGACCTTTGCAAGTGGAGGTCAGACGTCTGCAGTATTTTTCAGCTACTTGCGGGGAGGAACCAAGAATTGTTCCGGCTCCTGAATTATCTCTCCCAGTCTGCAGATCAGCAAATGGCTCTTCCTCACGACCAGAAAGCTGCTCTGCTCACTTACCTTTTTACTCTCTTCCATCTCATGTTCAAACATAGCGCTGAAAACCGGAGAACGTGCTGCGGCCAGAGGGGTGGGGTGGGGAATATGAGAGAGAGAGAGATTGGGGAGGAGGGAAAAGAACACCACAAAATGCAATTAAAACTATGTGAAGAGATAACCTTCCTCTCCAGAGAGGAACTGACACATGCAATCAGTACCTGCAAATAAAGGTACCAATATAACAGGGCGTAAAAAATAAACAAAACGTTCATGAAAGAAATGTTATCAAATGTCTTCCTAAGGGCATATGCACATTAGAGAAAGGAGACCAGCTTAAAACTAGCTTTTCCATCAGCCCAGCCCACCCACACCCAAGAGCAGCTCTGGAAATTGCAGTTTTGTGATGGTGAAGACCACTCACTCACAGACATTCTCGGCTCCATTCCCTCCCACTACAGTTCGGAGGGTTCTCCTCCAAGGAGCCATGGTGGTTAAACTGGCTTGGAGCAGAATATATATGGGGCTGTGTGCACCCTGTGCTTAACAAAAGGGGCAAAAAAACGTTGTGCTCCCAGGCAGACATCTTTCTGCCCCGAGAAAAGCTAGGTTCTGCAACACGCATGAATTATGCAAGTTGAACAAATGTTACAAGCTTGCCACAATTCATTCTGGTTTTGCTAGCCGCACAAAAGTGAAAAATCTACGCAGGGGCCTAGCTGAGGGGAAAACACGGGAGTGCGTACCCCTAAACTACTCGCAAATCGCATTGAGCAATCCGTCTGGGATTTCAGCAGGAACTGCCACACTTTCAAGTACAGTCGTACCTTGGTTGCTGAACACCTTGGAACTTGTATGTTTTGGCTGCCGAATGATAGAAAACCGGAAGGGAGTGTTCCGGTTTTCAAACAATTTTCGGAAGCTGTACATCTGGCGTGGCTTCAATGGCTTCTGATTGGCGGCAGGATGCCGCGCTTTGGTCTTCGAACAGTTTTGGGAGCCAAACGGACTCCCGGAATGCATTCTGTTTGAGAACCAAGGTATATCTCTGCAGTCCTAAGACACCGAAACTTGCCTTTCTAAAAGGAGGGAAGAAAGCTGAATAGTGTATCCTGGGCTCCCACGGAACTGCATTATATACAGCAGGCATATCCAACAATTTTGGCTTCCCAGAAAAAAAAGCTGAACAACTTTGGTCGATCTAATGGGTAGATCGCTGCCAGTTTTTTTGGTTTTTTTTAAATAGTGGGAGTAGATCACAGTCTTCTTGGGAGTTGGACATGCCTGATTTACAGCATACACTAAGTCCTAGAAGACCTCTGGCAAAGCAGTTTCTACAATTTGCACCTTCCCCGCCCTCCCAATAGCATTAAATGGGTTTTTTAATCTGAGGTTTCGATATGATACATTCCCATTGCCCCTCATTCATTCAATTGTTCCCATCTTATAGGACCCGCTATTTGGAGCCCCTTTCTGGAAAAGGAGGGAATCAACCTCCAAAACACTCATCAAGGCAGTCGGCTTGTCCCTGATCAGTCCATCCGCCATCCTGCTAAGCCTCGCGCCCATGTCGATACCGACCTGCTAATATGGCTTTGTGAGCCTGGAACTCCTGGCCTGCTACACACAGGCAGCAGTCTGTGAAGCGAGAGTTTTCCCAGAGGCCTCCCAACTCATCAGCCAAGCGGCATTCAGGTACCTTCACCATGTTCATGGAGTTCTGGCCGGAGATATTGACAGAGTCCTGTACTACACTCACCTGCAAGGAAGTACAGGGGATCAACAAAAGAAGAAGCAGCAGCAGCAGTGATTTTATTATTATTTTTTAAGCACAGAGGGTCGGTAGGGTGGAGGGAAACAAAACCCAAAACCCCCACAGATGCTCTTGGGTAGCGATGTTTAAGAAAGAAACAGCAATGCACTGAAAAGAAACCGTGCTCCCACCCACCCAACGGCATGGCTGCCTAAGGATTCCCACAGATTTTAATGGAATTAGAAGTTCATCCAAGTTCTTTCCTTTGGGATAAAAGACAGGGTCGTCCATTTCTACAGACTGGTCCACGCAATCCAAGGCACTACGTGCCGCAGGCAAGGAGCAGAGATGTCAAAGAAAACAAATCTGCCGAGCTCCACATGGCTCCAGAAGACAAAGTTATCAGGCCACAAGCGACAAAAACCTCTCTATAGATGAATACCAATGAACACTTACTATATGGCAATTTACAATGGGGTACAGACAAATGCCAGAGAGCCCAGTCTTCTGTACACTGTTCCTGAACCTCCTTGATCCTCCTGATTTCATGTCAGGTATATGCAGGTGTAGTAAAATTATCACCACCGCTTGGCAGAGTGTCACAGGCCAGCTTCCCAAGCAATTATAGACATACTACTGCAGATTACCACTGTATGAAGTCATTTCGATTCAGTCAGAGTCACTAGCCATATTCCTTCCTGACTGCACCAACATCTGTTTTATCAGTCCCTAACCTGAGCACAACCCAAGCTCCAAGTATTTAAAAAATGAAGGCTCAAGTTAACTAGTTCAGAGGTTTACAAACTTCCTCACCTGGAGCTATATTTCGGAGGTGATTTCAAAAATTAAAATCAAGAGATATAAGAATATCCCTGGACTCTGAGCATGGAGGTACCATATATCCATCACGACTGGTTGCCTCTGAAGTGACTTATCCTCCATGAATGAGCCTATTGCCCATTTTTAAAAGACTTCAAGCACATGGACATTACGGGAAAGATGGGGAAGCTGATTCTGTTGACGGGCTCCCAACTCTCATTGGCATGGCCAACAGCCAGAAATAGTAGTAGCTTCCCCATCCCTGCCCTTACAGGGCCTTGAGGGCATGCTGAAAATTTCCACAGCCCAAAACTCCAGCACCAATTGGAGGTTTGTTATCATCCCTGTTGGATGACAATATACACATTTAAAATGTTGTGTGCCCCACGCCGACGCTGCTTTCCAATGGGAGACAGGCAGCAAAAGTTCAAATAAAATCAAAAATACAATTTGCAAGCCTGCTCTGAACCCCCACCTCTGAAACTACTGCTTTTGAAATGTTACTTGCCCTTATAAACAATGCCAAAGTGAACTGTTCAAGAATCAGCAATTTCAATGGAAGCTTTAACATCTCGCCCATCACAATTAACAGGACTTAATTGTTGTGAGATGTTGGGTGGGTTGTGCCTGGTACCCCTGCAGTCATGGAAGCCATTAAATTTAAAACAAACCCTGTTTCTTTTTACTGAACAAAAACCGAGATCCTGAGAATGCTGCAAGTTGCTCTGAATCTGGCAGTGCAGTCATGGAAAACAAAGAATCGGGCGCCTGCCTCTTTGAGACAGCAGCCACTTCAAACTGGAAACGGATGCTGCAAGGACCTCAATGTAAGCTAACTGGCAGCTCCACAGGTAAGGTAAAGGTAAAGAACCCCTGACAGTTAAGTCCAGTCGCGAACGACTCTGGGGTTGCGGCGCTCATCTCGCTTTACTGGCCGAGGGAGCCGGTGTTTGTCCGCAGACAGTTTTTCCGGGTCATGTGGCCAGCATGACTAAGCCGCTTCTGGTGAAACCAGAGCAGCGCACAAAAATGCAATTTACCTTCCCGCCGGAGCGGTACCTATTTATCTACTTGCACCTTGACGTGCTTTTGAACTGCTAGGTTGGCAGGAGCTGGGACCGAGCAACGGGAGCTCACCCCGTCGCGGGGATTCGAACCGCTGACCTTCTGATCGGCAAGCCCTAGGCTCTGTGGTTTAGACTACAGCGCCACCCGCATCCCTTGTACTAGCTCCACAGGTACTAGCCAGAAAAACAGGGGCTGTGCAAGAGCAGGTGTACCAGTGTCTCATGTGATCAGGCCATGTTGCTGCACGTTGACAGAGGCAAGACCCAGCAGAACTAAAGCAATTTTAAGACAGACAAACCCTCTTCCTCAGCAGTATTCCAAGTTTTAAATAAAAACCCTGGCAACAGTCTCCCAGCTCACCAAATGTTATCAAATCCTTAGAGAGCCTCAACAGAGGGGAACACACACACACACACACACACACACACACACACACACACGCCATTCCTGCCAAATAGAAACACAGCTGAAAACACCTGTGGCAAGGAACGGGGGGGGGGGGGAATTTGCTGAGCATATGGCACTAAATTGCAGGAAAACGTCCTAGCATCAGCAAAAACTAGCACAAGTTTTCATTTCTACGCATAACTTCTGGCTTCCCAGATTCAAAAGCTTCTCTCTGACAAAAAGCCTAATACTTTCCCAAGAATTAATCTCATGCTGTGTGGGGAAAGACAGGCCACCTTGTCTATTGACAAAAAAGCCCCACACAGAGAGATGCAAAGGCCTGGAAGAAACACATTTTCTCTATTGTGCTCTACTAGAACCCTTTCCCCCTCAATCTGTCCTACAGAAAAACTGAAAATTTTGGAGATCACTGAAAACACTCCAATAAAAAAGTTGCTTTCTCTTTTGGCACAAGTCAAATGCTTTTTAAGGCAAGGTTTTTTACTCACTCAAAATGTGAAACATGAAGGTTTTGATGTTAAGGCTCCCTAAAGAACATTGTTGTTTAGTCGTTTAGTCGTGTCCGACTCTTCGTGACCCCATTAAATAATGGCAAAAGTGTAGGTATGTGACACTCAAATCCAAGATGCATTTCAACTCCTAGAGGGGCTGCCCTCTTCATCAGAGGACCATTTGGGGCCTTTGTTTTCTTGTACAGTGGTACCTTGGTTGTCAAACTTAATCTGTTCCTTGGTTGTCAAACTTACTCGAAAACCAAGGTGCGGCTTCCGATTGGCTTCCGATTGGCTGCAGGAGCTTCCTGCACTCAATCGGAAGCCGCGCCAGATGCCCAGCTTCCAAAAAATGTTTGCAAACTGGAACACTTACTTTTGCACCATTCGGGAGCCGATTTGTTCGGGAGCCAAGCCATTCGGCAACCAAGATACCATTGTAAATTGCTACTTCCTTTCCTCTGGGAAATCTTGACCCAGTGTGGAGATACTAGAAGCTAATAACCTGGCATCTACTGCCCTTTGGACATGTACAAAACTAGGAGCCAAGGTTTTAGATTTCACTATAACGCACTGATACTTTTTGAGGCTGCAATCCTATGCATGCTTACCTGGGACTAAGCTCCACTAAACAAGAGTGGGTCTTCCGAATAAAGATGTACAAGACCGTTTTATAAATTTCATAAAGGTAAAAAAGGTATTATTCCCCCTCCCCAGAATTTATAGAATTATACATTTCCTGATCCTCCCCTCCACAGGTTAATCCACGTAATTCACATGACAGCATGCCACAAGCGAGAAAAGGTGCTTGCAGAGAAATAGCTCCAGACAACTCAAGCAAGCGAGCCAAGCCACACCTTATGGAGGGAGTTACAAAATGCCCCTCTGCCAACCAAAACACTCAGGGTCACCATTCAACTCCAACTACTGTGCTCAGTTCAGAAGGAATGATGGACAAAGGGACTGGACATGTGATGGGAGCTGAGAAGCGTCTTTGCAGCCCCTTCTGTGGTTTTCTTCCAAATGAAACAAAGGGTTTCGCGTCGTTTCCCCTCCTTACCTCACAGAAGAGAGTGAGCTTGTCATCTGGGAGGAGTCCGTTGGCCTCATCCAAGAGAAAATCTCTTCTAATAAACTTCTTGAATCCCCAGTCTTTGCCTTGCACAAACCGGTAGGCTCGCTGACTCTCTGGAAATATATAAACAAGTGGGGGCTCTTTTTTGAAAAAGGAAAGCCAAGAGACACACAAGCAGGGCTCTAATTCGCGCTCGCTGCCTGTGCTTAAACGGCAGCTGAAACGGAAGGATCCGGCCGCCAACTATGCCTACCCATTGCTTTCGTTTCTTCTCCTTTTGCGTTCAGGATGGAGAACTTGAATTTGGCTCGGACTTCGCTCTTTGGACAGCTGACCAGTAGCAGGTAGAGGGAAAGGTAATCTTTACTCTCTTCGTCCAAGCCCTTTGGATTCACGCGCAAACACCTGCAGAAGCAGAAAGATAATCTTCATCTTCTTGATACTGTATGGTCTTAACCTGCTGGCAGAAACAAGTTTCCACACACAGATCTGTCTGCACTGGGTGCACAAAAGAAAATGCAATGTAGGGGACAAGGGAGGCACAACCTGTGATAAGGCGGTGCTTGCGGTTACTCCGTAGAAATCCCAAAAGAGGACAAGGATGGTTTGGACATTATTTTCTCCCTTGCGTGGGATTTGTGCTCCCACATCCCTAGCTTTCTTCTGGAGGAGCAAGGATAACCAGAACTAGATATTAAATAGGATGGAGATGCACCCAAGTGCTCTTCCTTTGGATTCCTCACTAGGTTGGATTTATCTTGTAAGGATCCCAGTTTAAACATGGCCAATGCCCATGGGTTGCAAGTATGGCTTGGCTCACTTGCTTGAGCCATCTGGAGATATTGATCTTGTGGTGTGCCTCTGGCTTAGATGGCATGGTCTTGCCTTGCTGCAATCTGTAAGACAACACATTTTGGCCCCTTGCAGATGATTCTAGAAAATTTCTTAGCTGCATTTTCATTTTTTTAAAAATAAATTTTATTTCTATTTTTCATTATTACAGTTTCCAGAACCACATTTACATTGAAATCAACATTTCCTTCATTCATATCTTACTTTATAATAAAACAATCATTTACGACTTCTTGCCCTTTTCTGGTTTCTTTGATTTCCCCATCATTTCTGCAAATTCTTATATATCCATTTCATTCTCTTTTCCTTTCATTATGCCTTTAATTTATGTTATATTGTTGGATTTACCTTAATCCTGCTAATTTTTTTCCCACATGTTGTTGTTGTTTAGTCGTGTCCGACTCTTCGTGACCCCATGGACCATAGCACGCCATATTTAGTGTTATTTTCCATATACTCCGCAAAAAATTTCCACTCCTTTTTCTCTTTTATTCTACTAGTTAAACCTGCTAGCCCTGCATATTCTAGCATTCTTAGTTGCCAATCCTCCCTGTTAGGGACCTCACTCACCCTCCATTTCTGCAGCAACAAAATCAGAGCTGCAGTATTGACATACATAAATAGGTTTCCCTGACATCTGGGTATTTCTGTCTGTACCATTCCCAAAAGGAATGCCTCTGGGTTTGGGGGGGGTGGTGGTGGTGGTGGTTTCAAACTTTTTTTTTTATCTCATTGTATATCATTTCCCAATACTCTTTAACTATTTTGCATGTCCATCATGTATGGAAGAATGTTCCTTTTACTTCTTTACATTTCCAACATACATTGATTTTGATTTGCACATCTTAGCTGGTCTACTTGGGGTTAAATACCAATTGTTAACCATTTCCAAACAGATTCAGGTTGGTAGCCATGTTGGTCTGATGCAGTCAAAATAAATAAAAAAATTGTCCAGTAGCACCTTAGAGACCAACTAAGCTTTCGTGTGCATGCACACTTCTTCAGATACCAACTGTTTCATTTTCAAACAGTTCTGTTTCAATGCATAACATGCAGTAAATTTTAAATATTGCTTCCATAATTTCTCCCAGTGGTCAAATTCTATATTATGCCCTATGTCTGTTGCCCAATGAATAATTGATGATTTTAACAACTTGACTTTTGTTTCCCATTCCAATAACATCTTAAACATTCAAGATAATAACTTTTGATTATTTTCTAATAAATTTCTTTTAAATTGTGAGCTTTGGTCTGAAAATCTGTTTTTCTTATCCATTTTGAATCACTCATTTAACTGATAATATTGTAACCAGTCTGTTACCTAGCTACTTATTTCCTCCATAGTCTTCAGTCTAGGTTCCCTTTCTGAAAAATCCAATAAGTCTCTTATGTCGCCTTGTCTATCCATATTACTGCTCTTCAAAATGATTGCGTCTATTGGCGATAACCACAAAGGTGTTTTCCTTTCCAGCAAGTTCTCATACTTCTCCCAAACTTTATATACCTTCTTTCTAACCACATGGTTTGAAAACCTTTTATGTATTTTAGCTTTCCCATAGCACAGATATGCATGCCAGCCGAATTTAGGATCACAACCTTCCAAATGCAATAGATGGGTGTTTTTTTCAATATAATCCATTCCTTTAGCCAACACTGACACGCTGCCTCATAAAACAATTAAATCTGGCAGGGCGAAGCCTCCTCTTTCTTCACTATCTATCAACATGTTATGTTTAATTCTTGGTTTCTTCCCCTGCCAGAAAAATCTAGAGATAGCTTTTGCCATTCTTTGAAGCAGCGTAAAATGTTGACCACTGGGATGGACTGAAATAAAAACTTTTTAGGTAATATATTCATTCATTTTAATGGCTGATATTCTACCCAGTAGGGAAAGTTTCATTCTTCCCCATATTTCCAACTCTTTTAATCTCCTTCCACACCTTTACGTAATTATCTTAAAATAAGTTGAGATTCCTCACAGTCAGCCATATCCCTAAGTACTTCACCTTTTTACATATTCTTAATCCGCTCACCATTTCCAGTTCTTTTTTGAATGGTCATCCATGTTTTTACCAACATCTTAGTTTTTCTGTATTTATTTTAAGGCCCGCCACCTTCCCAAACTTTCTTATATTCTCTAATACCTTAGGAACCCTTTCAAGTGGCTGTTCTACTGTTAATACCACATCACCAGCAAAAGGCTTTAGTTTATAGGATTGTTGTACCACCAAAATTCCTTTAACTTCCCCGTTCTTTCTTATACCCTGTAACATTACTTCCAGCATCAATATAAACAACAGTGGGGATAATGGGCAGCCTTCTCTAGTGCCTTTCATTATTTTACAGTTATCTGAGAGATTATTAATTACAATTATTTTGGGGGATTTTTCCATATAGTTTGCTCTAATTCCTGTTAAGAAGGTATTACCCACTTCCATCTTTTCTAACACCTTGGTCTTAGCTGCATTTTCAATATGGATGAATGGTATTGAGAGTCACAGGGATAAACCACAGGGATACTGATATGAAACATGCTTCTATACCATTTCTCCTTTCCCCTGAAGGTCAGGGCAGTTCATTGCCTAAGTCATTATGAAGACAATCTCATGCGTCGTCATTATTGTGCCATTTTACAGAAGGTAGAATTGAGGCTAAGCATTAGCAACCTCCCCAAGGCCTCCCAGTGAGTGTGCAGCTAAGCAGGGGTTTTGAACCCAATTCTAAGCACCACAAGCTACCAAATGCTGTGTTCCTTGCTGGTCCCCACTGTGCACTGTGTAATGATCCTTACCACTTCAATTTATCATTAGCTCCTGATGAAAATGTTGAACTTTTGATAACCTCTCCCATTTCCTCCCGGCAAAAGCTGAAGTTGTTGATGGTCCACATGTAGGAAAATTTGACCACTTTGATCTGAAGGGGAAAAAGAACAGCAGAAACACAGTTACAAATAGCAAGATGATGGAAAGACAACATACCTTATTCCCAATGATGATACGTTAGACCAGGCATCTCCAAACTATGGCCCTCCAGATGTTTTGGCCTACAACTCCCATGATCCCTAGCTAACAGGACCAGTGGCCGGGGAAGATGGGAATTGTAGTCCAAAACATTTGGAGGGCTGAAGTTTGGGGATGCCTGCGTTAGACCATTAGATGGCTCAAGCAGACCTTAGCAGGGTATCCAGAACATGGAAAGCAGGGCAGCCATTCCTGGGAAACCTGACACTAGCATCACACGGGTCATGGGATTCCCTGCTTTTACACATCAGATTCATCACTGTTAAAGTGGGCAGAACTCGACTTTTACATTTTAGAAAGCATCACACGCTGCCCAAAACACTGGCTCGGGACCATGACAATTTGAACAATTTGAACAAGGCACCAAAGATGCCAGCCAGTATTGCTTTCCGCTAAGATATTCTTTGCCCCTCCCTGGGGCAAACGAAAGGATTCCAAAATGCAGACTTACTTGAGTGTAACACCAGCTCTCAGCAACAGGCCCACTTGACATCTCTGCCGGAGGAGGAGGACTCGGTACCCTTGACATCGCCAGTTTGGAGGTCAGACAGGATTCCACAGGTTAGTTAAAGAAATCTGTGTGTACAAACTTCACCCTGATTAAAGAGGAAGAGGGATATAAAGGTTAGTTAAAACTTCCCTCAGAATAGCATGGGTTCTGGCTAGTTTTCCAGTGCTTCGTTTTTAAAAATTCGTCTTATTACTGGAAAAGGTTAGGCACAGCGGATTAATAATAATAATAATAATAATAATAATAATAATACCTTTATTGTCCCCCCCAATCAATCAATCTCACTGCACTCTGTGTGCTTGTCGCACAACACACCAACCCTGAAAGTCAGTTGCACTATATTATTTTCCGTTCAGCACCCTAACAGCCCACGGATAGAAACTGTTTTTTAGCCTGTTGGTACGACTGATTATACATCTATATCTCCTGCCCGAGGGTAGAAGATTAAAGAGGTGCTGGCCGGGGTGTGAATCGTCCCTGAGAATTTTTCTCGCTCTCCTAAGGCAACGATCCCTTGCGATGTCATCTAGCGGGCTCAGGGGACAGCCCATGATATCATGTGCTGTGTTCAACACCCTCTGTAAAGACTTTCTGTCCGTGGTTGTCAAGCCAACGTACTACACTGTGATACAATATGAGAGGACACTTTCTATTGTGGACCCGTAGGAGGGGGTCATAAATTGTTGTTTAACATTGTCCTTTCGCAAGACCCTGAGGAAATGGGAGTCTCTTTTGGGCCTTCCTAACCACCTGACTTATATTGTTTTTCCAAGTGAGGTAAGGTAAACTCCCAGGAATTTAAAGGAAGAGACTCTCTCTCCACACACACACACCCAACAGACAATGGGGCTACTTCCCCTCTCTTCCTCTGAAAGTCCAACACTATCTCCTTTGTCTTGCTAATATTTAGGTGCAAGTTATTCTGTGGGTTAAACCACAGAGCCTAGGGCTTGCCGATCAGGTCAGCAGTTCAAATCCCCTAGACGGGGATCCCAGCAGTTCGAGTCCCAGCTCCTGCCAGCCTAGCAGTTCGAAAGCACTGTAGTTCGAAAGTAGATAAATAGGTACCACTACAGCGGGAAGGTAAACAGTGTTTCCGTGTGCTGCTCTGGTTCGCCAGAAGCAGCTTTGTCATGCTGGCCACATGAACCGGAAGCTGTACGCCGGCTCCCTCGGCCAATAACTCAAGATGAGCGCCGCAACCCCAGAGTCGGTCACGACTGGACCTAATGGTCAGGGGTCCCTTTACCTTTTATTCTCTAGGCACCATGTAGATACTTTTTGAACCCCCCCCCCCCAATACGCTGATTCATCTCCACCTGTAATTTCCCCAGCTCTGTTACCTTACTATATTGTAAGGCTTGTATATACACCAAGTTTAATTTGCAGAAGGAAGATAATGCCTCGCAATATTTACTATTTACCTTAATGCCCCACTGTGGGTCACTAGGGACTCAGCTACACTAGTCAAATAAGAGTGTTTTAAATGCATTATAAACATGCAACACCAGATTGTGCTATAGAGCACTAAACATTTCTATGTGATTTTACATAGGGTTTCCCCCCCCCTTGCTATAACGATTTCTTTTACGACTTATATATAGCGGGGGTTTTCCTGAGCGTAGGTCAGGACTCCTCTTTTATGTATGAGAAATTGAGAAATAGGGAATTACAAAAGCAGAGATGGGATCTGATCTGAATCAAAGCAAACCTTTTAGCTAGTTGAACAAAGTGGCTGTCAAATCATGCACCAAGGATAGGTTTGCAACTTCAAGAGAACCACCTAGCCAAACAAGAATCACGAGCCTAGTGAAAAATATGGACCTCGTTTTTGATCCACAGGAATAAAAGGGGACGAGCAAGAAACAAGGTAAGAGTCATGGGACAGGTACAAGGTCTTCCACCACTCTATATACATAGACAACTATAATTGTTTTATCCCACGCTCTACTTGCGCTTTTTCAAACACAAGCTGACATTTAGCAGTGTTTGAACAATAGGAACCTGGGGCCAAACTACCATCACAAAGAATTCAAAGACTTTCAGTAGCAGCCCTGTGAAGTGTTGGCCTGCATCCAAACAATACAGACCTGGAGACATGAGATGCATTCTTATTCTTTCACACACCCTAAACCTAAAAGTAAGGTATTTCTCAAGGCTCCCCTCCAAAGTCAACTACTGCACCTTTCGTAGCACTTGTACACTGAAACAATATAAACCCTCTTCAGACTCACTCTAGCTAGCTAACACAGGTGCTTCACTAGCTCCAAACTTTGCATCATTAACATTCGAAATAAAGGCACACTGTACATTACTTTAGAGATGGCAGTCCTTGCCCCAAGGAGCTTACAATCTGAATTTTGCCAGTATGTGAGGCACCAGATTATGGGGATTGAAGAGACTGGCAAGAACAACAAAAGCTGCGACGTGATGTACAATTATATGAGTCTATGAACCAAGTTGAGAGGTATGTTCAATTACAAATACTGTAAAATTAGCGAACTCTTGCAAATGAGAGGCTGGCTGCTCATTTTTAATTGTCTTTGGAAAACCATTATTCACACAGGCCTTTCTTTGCCAGTCAGCTTTTACGGATGTTTTTGACCCCTGGGTTAGATTAGTGCAATGCGTTATATGGGGGGCTGCCTCTGAAGATAGTTCAGAAACTTCAGCTAGTGCAGAATCCAGCAGCCAGGTGGCCCAGTGAGGCAAGATGCTTTGAACATATTACATCAATCCTGGTTTGATTGCACTGGCTGCCAATTAGTTTCCGGGCCCAATTCAAAGTGCTGGTAACAGCCTATAAAGCCTTAAACGGTCCAGGACTGCAATACTTCGAGGACTGCCTCTTTCCATATTAACGGACCTGGACCCTGCAATCATAATATGAAGCCCTTCTACGTGTGCCTCCTCCACAAGAGGTCCAGAGGGTGACAACATGAGGATGGGCCTTTTCTGCAGTGGCTCCGTTTCTGGCATGCTCTACCCAGAGAGGTTTGGCTGGCGCCTTCATTATACTCCTTCAGGCAAAATCGTTCCTCTTCAAACAGGCCTTTGGCTGATTGACATCTGATGGCCTTTTAAATGTGTCGTGGGAAGGGGAGGGATTATTGACTTGTTTTTGTTTTTATTTTTATTATACATTTTGTGGTTTTTGTTATGTGTTTTGTGTTTGTTTGCATTGTAATTTTATGTTGTGAACCCGCCTGAGATCTACAGATGAAGAGTGGAATGAATGAATGAATGAATGATTGTTGTAGGTTATGTTTTTAGGCTGTGCACCGCCTTGAGATATTGTACCGGTATATGAAAGTGGCTAGCATAAAAACTGTCAATAAATAAATAAGTAAGTGGCTCGCTTACGTTGGGAAGATTATACAGTGGTACCTCGGTTTTCGAACGTCTCGGAAGTTGAACGTTTCGGTTTTCGAACGCCGAAAAACCCAGAAGTACTGCTTCGGTTTTCAAACGCTTTTTGGAAGTCGAACGTACCATGCAGCTTCCGTATTGAGTTTACTGTAAGTAAATGCTTCCATAAGTAAATGCTTCGGTTTCTGAATGTTTCAGAAGTCGAACGGACTTCCAGAATGGATTACGTTTGAAAACCGAGGTACCACTGTACCTTAGATTTGCTCCTCAAAGCCTTGCTCACATGCTTTGGTGGAGTAGCTCACATAAAGAAGAATTACAGGTCCTTTTCTTTGCGCACTGTGACTTACTGGTTCCCTCTACAGCCAGCACCATCCCTTTCTCATACTTGCAGAACTATGAGCTACCTGCCCATCCAAAGACAGCTAGCAATCTGGGTCCTCTGGGAGCAGCACAAGGCTCTCTCTCCTCATCCCTTGGGGCTCCCTAACACACTTGACTGCTAACAGCTGGCAAAATGTGTGTATCCACCAGCCCGACAAAATCTAAAATTAAAACAACAACAACAACCAAAACAATCAAAACTGCCACAAACAGCAGAGGTGCAAGAGATAAGCTAAAGAAAATAAAACAGATGTTCTCATAGAATTTGCAGTGGAAGGAAAGAGGAGAAATGAACAGAACTGCTGTTTTTTGTCCACGTTCCAAAAACAACAAACCTTTCTCATATATATATATTTAAAATTGGCACGTTAGTTCCAAGCTCTGATACAATTTTCAGATGCTTTCTACCTTCCAGGGTTCCCAAGATATAAACACATTCTTTATCTATTCTAAGTAGAAAAACTGACACAAACTCCTTAAATAACAGATGTACAACCATCAGCTATCCAAGACAATTGCCTTCCTGTACACTCTGCACTCTCCAGAAGGCTGGTAATAAGATGAATGCTACCTCTACAAAAAATCTTCATGCTAAGTAAGGAATAAGCCTGTTTTCCTACTGCAACAACAGTGTTTTGATATAGCACCCTAGTTTGGGTGTATCAGGCCTCATGCACACAATCTGTTCACACCATCCCGCAAACCTGAACATCAGAGTGTCATTTTCCCTTCTGCTGGGAGCTACCACTGGCAGGTCTTTAATCCAAGCACTTTTCCCACCGCCATGTAGTTCTCAATAGTCATGCCAACAAGCCCCAGCACTACTGGAGCCCCACTTTTATTCACTCATGTCAGCAGCAGTTGCTTTAGCTGCAATGTTTGGGCAGTGCTGGGCAGTGGTCGGAGTGTTGAACAAGGTTTCGGGTGAGCCGAGTTCAAATCCCCTCTCAAGAATAATCCGCGAGGCTCACTGGGTGCCCTCAAACCTCCGCCACTTCCCCTTCCATCTCATCTAAAAGCATTGATATGAGATGAAAATGGGGGGGGGGGGTAGGCAGAGAAGTACAACTCTGAGCAACCTGATGAAAGAATCGCAGAATCATAGAGCGCTGGAAGGGACGATGAGGGTCATCTAGTCCAACCCAACCCCCTGCAATGCAGGAAACTTTCGCCCATCGTGGGGCTCAAACCCACGACCCTAAGATTAAGAGCAGGCACAGGCAAACTCAGCCCTTCAGATGTTTTGGGACTACAACTCCCATCATCCCTGATCACTGGTCCTGTTAGCTAGGGGGGGTGGGAGTTGTAGTCCCAAAACATCTGGAGGGCCGAGTTTGCCTATGCCTGATTAAGAGTCTCCTGCTCTACCAACTGAGCTATCCCGGCTGACAGGGTGGGACAAAAATGCAATAATGCCACAGGTGGGCACTCCCTACACACAGAAATCAGGCAACTTGAACTAAGGATGAAAGATTAAAAATTCAGGTAGGTAGCCGTGTTGGTCTGACACAGTCAAAATAAAAAAAAATTAAAAAATTATTTATTAAAAACCACTGCTAAGAAATGACTGTGGTGGGTCAAATTGAAGTTTCAATTTGCCTCTGGAACCAGTGTGGGAAACTTGTAGCCTTCCAGAAGCTGCTGAACTACAACTCCCACCATCCCTCAAAACTGGCCATGCTTGCTGGGGTTGATGGGAGTTGTAGTTCAGTAACAGTGGTACACCAATGGTTCCCCCCATATGTCTTAGAAGACGTGGAGCAATGGTTACTCCAGAATCTGGTGAGCGGAGGCCATGAGGTTTCCATTTTTTAAAGAGCAACACCTAAAAGCTATTCATAGACCTACCTGCCATGTATCTGCCTAATACTGTAACTCTTTTTCCAAGCAGGGGAACAGGCTGCTGGTCTTATAGTGCTTAATTGTAAATGGATCCCTTCTTTTTGTAAAGTAAAGTAAAGTAAAGTAAAGCTGCATGTTTTGAAATCCACGAAATAATACATTTAAACTACACATTTCTAAATTTTCTCTCAAATAAACATTTTAAACTTTTAAAAATACTTTAAAAAAAGAAGTCAAAAACTGTTTCAGAACATATGAGAACTGCAAGCGCCAGTGGATAACTAAGTTCAACACATTGGTCCAAGAGATGCAGGTCAGGTCATACTGGAACAGGCAAATTTCTAATTTCTCAAGCATCCTTAGTTGGAATGCCTGGGGCTTGCGTGACAGGCAACCTATGACCTGATTCTCAGGTGAAATGAAACCACGGTTTAAATAAACATTAACCAAGGCTTATGTCTGAACCCAGCACAGTACCTTAACTACGGTTTGTTCAGGAAAATACAGTGGTACCTCTGGTTAAGAACTTAATTCATTCCGGAGGTCCGTTCTTAACCTGAAACACCCCCTTTTATTATTTATACCCCACCCATCTGGCTGGGTTTTCCCAGCCACTCTGGGCGGCTTCCAACAGAAATATTAAAATACATTAATTTCTTAAAGATTAAAAGTTTCCCTAAACAGATGTCCTCTAAAAGTCTGGTACTGTAGTTATTTTTCTTTTTGACATCTGGTGGGAGGGCGTTCCACAGGGCGGGTGCCACCACCGAGAAAGCCCTCTGCCTGGTTCCCTGTAACTTGGCTTCTCACAGCGAGGGAACCGCCAGAAGGCCCTCGGCATTGGACCTCAGTGTCCGGGCAGAGCGATGGAGGTGGAGACGCTCCTTCAGGTATACTGGACCGAGGCTGTTTAAGGCTTTAAAGGTCAGCACCAACACTTTGAATTGTGCTTGGAAACGTACTGGGAGCCAATGTAGGTTTTTCAGGACCGGTGTTATGTGGTCTCGGCGGCCGCTCCCAGTCACCAGTCTAGCTGCCGCATTCTGGATTAGTTTTAGTTTCCAGGTCACCTTCAAAGGTAGGCCCACATAGAGCGCATTGCAGTAATCCAAGCGAGAGATAACTAGAGCATGCACCACTCTGGCGAGACAGTCCGCGGGCAGGTAGGGTCCCAGCCTGGGTACCAGATGGAGCTGATAAACAGCTGCCCTGGATACAGAATTAACCTGCGCCTCCATGGACAGCTGTGAGTCCAAAATGACTCCCAGGCTGCGCACCTGGTCCTTCACGGGCATAGTGACCCCATTCAGGACCAGGGGGCTAATGGGGGCTCCTGCTGCTGCCACGCCGCTGGAACACAATTTCTGTTCTCATCCTGAAGCAAAGTTATTGACCTAAGGTACTATTTCTGGGTTAGCGGAGTTTGTAACCTGAAGTGTTTGTAACCCGAGGTACCACTGTGAACTATTATTTGTTGCTGGCTTTACTGAACTTGGGGTCGGCTTAGCACATGGCTTAGCACAGGGGTTGGCAAAGTTTTTGTGGCTTGGGCCGGTTCACGGTCCCGCAGATGCCGTAGTGGGCCGAAGTGTGTGTGCGCGCGAATGCATGCGCAAACACTATTTATGGCGCTCCTTCCAGCATGGAGCAGGAGTGTGCAGCTTCCCATTGGCTGCAGGGGCTTCCTGCAGCCAATGAGAAGCAGGTCAGCATCCGTGGAAGGTGGTCCACGCTTTGCTCCGCACCAGTTTAGCGCAGCGCACGGGAGCCGACTGAGCGGGCGGTGGGGGTCCCCAAGCGGGTGGCGGCGGTCCATGGGCCAGTTAAACGACCCCCATGGGTCACTTGTGGCCCATGGGCCTTAGGTTGCCGACCCCTGGCTTAGCACATGCTAACACAGGCTCAACCCATAGCATGTGGTCTGTTTCATCACCCTGCCCAAACAGCACACCAAGTGACAGAGACATTAGGCAAGAGTGGCTGGAAAAGAAAGCCTCTCTCCGTGCTCAGATCCTCTTCACTGGCACTTTCCCTGAAGCCAACATTGCTGCTAACTCTGCAACACACACACCCTTGACAACCACACCTGCACTCCCCCCCACAACATCTGCTGCTAAAGTTTTTTAAGCCGCATGTGTCTCATCCGATTTCCAAGTAACGTTCTTGCGCAAAAGACCTTTGGAGCATCGCGTTTGTGCGCTTCAAACAGGCCGGTGTTCACACCTCTGCAGAATTGGGCAGCTTAACAGGGTTGGGGTTTTACCAGACATTTTAGCAGCTGGAAAAGGTGTGCATTTTAACAGGCAGTAACAGAAATTGTACGGGTCGTAGGGTTAAGATACAGAGGGGCGGCGAATTTCTGTTTTGAAACAAATGCACTTCCCCCAGGTAGCTTAAGGTTCCCAGCAACTTTACGGTTTGATAGCAAAGTACAGAAGAGAGTCTGTTGAGTAAGGGGGGGGAGTAGGGTTCAAAACCTCAGGTTTGGATCCTGAAATTCAAGCCAACTAACAGGTGAAACTACTTAAAGTTTGCATCTTTCAGCAGCAGAGTGCTTACTAAGTGCAAAGCATAAATTCCTTATGGCACCCAATTGTTGGTTGGGGAAAGGGGGGGGGGAAGCATGGTTGTACAGGGGAAGAAAGGGGTTTGAAAAACTAAAAGCTACAAAGGAGTAGGGGCATTTGTTTATTGGAAGAATGGAAGGGGAGAGCAGCTGCTTAATGGCAGCTGCACTGAAGATCGCAGAGATTTCCACACCCTCGCTCTCACAGCCAACTAATAGGAAGGGAAATGGTGACACTGTGAGGCGATGCCAGTCGGTGAGCACAACAGAACTAAGGGATGTAAAGCAGAGAGGCAGCTGAGGGTGGGCAGAGTATGACAAAACAAGCCATAGTTACTTTCGCATTTCACATCACATTATGTTCGTTTATATAATCCAGAGTATGCATGGCTGACAAAGCCCGGTTGGGCAAAACAAGGAATTATCCTGGAATCCTTGTCTTATTTTCTGCATGTGCCATTCTTCCAAGTTTTTCGCCTGATACCTGCATACAAGGAATGCTAGAATTCTTAAAAGCATCTTCACGTGGAACACTAGAAGATTGATATAAGAATTCCACACCGTGGATATTGCCAATATAAGAACTGACTAGATTGTAGTTCCTGATCAGTCTGCTGGACTTTTAATTTCTCATAATATGTTTTTTAATATGATAAATTGGTCTATAGAACCATCTATTTTGATACGATATGTTGAATTGCATTTAAAAAGAATTT
The DNA here is from genome assembly GCF_963506605.1 of Zootoca vivipara. NCBI lineage: Eukaryota > Metazoa > Chordata > Lepidosauria > Squamata > Lacertidae > Zootoca > Zootoca vivipara. The sequence continues at coordinate 19,071,975 of NC_083288.1, read as the reverse complement.
ATATAGTTACATACAGCCTATTACGTTGCTTGTGTTGTTATCAGTAGTTACTTTTGCCTGCAGAGAATGACGTCTGGTTGGTGCAATAAACAACTGTGTAAATAAGTCCTGGTTTAATTATGTGCAAACCACAACCTGCAGCTTGTGTCTGTCCAAGCAAACCCCCTCTTGCTTGCTTACTCGTGGTAATCCACAGTTTGGCTTCCCTTGGCATTATTATTTATATACCGCCCTATACCCCGAGGTCTCGGGGTGGTTCACAGAATAAAATCAAAATATAAAACCACAAAATATGTAATCAAAATAAAAACAACAACCCAATAATGTTTCCCCCCCCTCCAAAAAAAAGACCTTCACATTTTAAAAGGGCCTAGAAACCAGGCCACTGTAGTTTCCTAAAAATACCAGCTTACATGTAACGTGGAATCCCAGCTCAGAGAAGTGCAGAGACAAAGCTGAAATAGAAAGAATGCCGAAGGCTCAGATTTCAAGTGTGTGGCTTTCTGAAGTCTCTCCCACATTTCCATACATCTGCCTGCATGTTTAATAGTGAGGGCTACTAAGTTTGTCATGTGTTATGTGCCTACTGTGGCTATGAAGGTAACACCACTAGCCTATAAATCTGACTGGATTAGTGTGAACTGTTCCGAGAACATGCTAAGGTTGAAAAATGGTATATATTTTATACAAATATCCCCCAGAGTAGCTGGGGAAACCCTGCCAGATGAATGGGGTAGTAGTAGTAGTAGCAGTAGTAATAGCTCTATAGGTAAAGAGCTACGAACATGAGTTTGACCAAACTGCGGGAGGCAGTGCAAGACAGGAGTGCCTGGCGTGCTATGGTCCATGGGGTCACGAAGAGTCGGACACGACTAAACAACAACAACAGGTAAAGACTGAAGATGCACAGGGAATAATCCCTCTTGATGTCATTATTTTTTGTTACTGCTAGTAGTTTTTACACCCCACTTCTAAAGCAGAAAAGCATTCATAAAGCGACTCACAATACAGCTACGATTATAGATGCATATTTATAACATAAAGTGTAATAAGTACTAAACAATACAGTTGGTAGTATTAAACTAAGTTTTACTCAAAGTAGACCCACTGAAATTAATATATGCAACTTAGCCAAGATTATATGCGATTTGGGCTTTAGAGGCAATCCCCAGAATGTAACAACCCCCCCCCCCCAATGCAAATTGCAGGCTTACTGCATTTTCGCAAATAATGGGAAATTCTGAGAGCAAGGAATTCAGATGCTTGAGTCAGGAAGTCTGAAGTGCTGCTGCTGCCTGTGAGTGCCTGGGGGACCGCTCCCTTCTTGCCAATTCCACCTGGCCTGGGGGCGGGGCCTGCACCCACCATCACAGCTATAAAGCCTGCCTGCCTGCGGAGAGGCCTGGGACACTGCTGCTGTTGCTGCATATATTCTCAGCAGCAAGAAATGTTTTTAAATGTCTTATATGTTTGAATGTGTTTAATTTGGGTTTGTTTAATTTTACTTTGTAATTTGTTGTTTTTGGTTTGTATTTTCTTATTGTATTTTTTTATATATAGGTTTTATTTTGTTTTTAAAGGGAGGGGTCAGGGCTGCCTAGGAGTGGGTCCCAGCCAACAAAATGGTTTTGCAAAGTTTTTTACGGATAAAGTCGCTCAGATTCGTAGGGAGGTAGACTCCACTGTGGGAGCAGGGCCGGGGCGGGAGAATGCTGGAGCCCTGTCTAGTCATGTTTCATGGGATCAATTTCAATCTGTTACCTCCGAGGATGTGGACAGGCTGCTTGGACGAGTGAAACCAACCACCTGTCTCCTTGACCCTTGCCCATCCTGGCTAATAAAAGCGAGCCGGGAAGAGCAGGAGCTTCCTGCAGCCAATCAGAAGCTGTGCTTTGGTTTCCAAATGTTTTGGAAGTCGAACATACTTCCAGAACGGATTCCGTTCGACTTCCAAGGTAGAACTGTATTCCATATAACCACCCTGAACTAACCAACTCTCATCTTCTTTCCTAAGCTGCTGCTCCATCTACCAATCCAGCTTCTTGCCCCAAATTACATCCTACACTAAGGATACTTGTCCCAAAGAGGAAGCTGGGCTATCCCGAGTGTCTGGGGAAGGAAAACTAAGGAGGAGACTCAGGACGAGTTTCCATTATATCATATAAAACAAAGATTTGCTAAAAACCGAGAATTGTCAACTGCGTACCCCCATTGCAAACCACACAGAGACACCCACCCACACTGTTAAAACAGAAAAGGGGGGGGGTAGTGAATCCCAGCAATGTGCAAAGAAAAGTAAGAAGTAACCAACAGAAGGTGTTAAAAAAAATCCATCACAAAACCGAAAATCTGCACATACCATACACATCTGGCTTAAAGCAAGCTGATAAGAGCATTATCAACACAGTTCTGAATCACCAAGAGAAAATTAAATAGATTTTTCAAAAGGCAACAAAGCTTTCAGAAACACAGCAGATATCGAGATTAGCCTGGCACAGAGAGATTACCCGCCATGCTGCTTCACTCTCTGAAAAGAAGATTTCACACACTACCATGCCAGGGCATCAAATTACTACTTGGAATGAGCCATTAATTTGAATCCTGCTGTGCAGGACTCTCCATAAGCAGAAACTTCCTAGGCTTTTACACACCCTTAGGACACCACAAGATCCATGGAAGCTTGCTGAGACTCTGAGATGAGGGAAGGGAAGCCTGTGCAGGCTCAGGCATACCTCCCACTCCCACTAACTGCCTGGTGGGGGGTGGCAAGAGCAGCAAGAACCCAACAGGGGTTGGAAATGGGCAGCTGAAATCAAGCTTACAGGCTCCTGAAATTTCCCCCAAGTCCCAACAATAATAGGGATTCGGACTCCAATTTCAACTCCTAACGACCCGCTAGGCAGGACCAACCAAGAACTAATGTGTGAACTTATGGTAGACACACAAAGCCAATTTGAGATGCTGACATTCGCCTGAGTGAGGCCAAAATGCAAAGCAGGTGGATTCTTCCTGGATTTGATTATATCGAGAAGCGGTGTTGGGGAGCGGATTGAATGCCAGACTAGGATCTGGGAGACAAGGGTTCAAATTCCCACTCGGCTAGGAAGCCCACTTGGCGGCCTTGGGCCACACACACACACTCTCTCAGCCAAACAGGAGAAAACAGGAGTAGGGAGAACTAAGCATGCCAACTGGAGCTCCTTGCTAGAGACACAAATGTAATACATAAATCAGGCATAGGCAACCTTGGCTCTCCAGATGTTTTGGAACTACAACTCCCATGATCCCTAGCTAACAGGGCCAGTGGTCAGGGATCATGGGAGTTGTAGTTCCAAAACATCTGGAGAGCCAAGGTTGCCTGTGCCTGACATAAAGGATAGATCCTGTAGAACAGGAATTGTGACTGCTCTCAGAAATTTCTGGCAGGGTCCTTGCTACTCCCTAAACTTGCATAAGATAACAATTGCAGACACAAAAGTACAAAGCAAAGCCTAACGTTGAAACTAGTTCTGGGACTCAAATTAAGACCTGCTGCCAGCAGGATAATAAAAAAATCTCGTGCAAATGTCCAGAATTCCTCCGGATTACAGAAGGGGCTATGGCGTGGCTTGCTTTGCATGATCTCAGGAAAAGCACTGATTATGTCAGTGGTGAACACTCCCACTCCCAGGCCAGTGTGAATACCATGGCTCTAGAGGACTGTACAGTAGAGACGACCCTGGAAGGAATAAGCCCCCCTCATCTGTTCCATTAGCACTTTTGTCAAATTTGGGTGGGTGAGATGCACTAGGAAGCTGGAAGGGAGATGTGGTTTTAGGGACTAGCAACAGGTTGTATGAGAAGGCTAACAATCTGAACAGAGGAGGGAGCAGTGGAAGATGGCCCATTAGGACAAATGGAAGTCTACTCTCAGCCAGTCTGCTTACTTACCATCAGCCTAAGCTTCTTCCACTTTAGTTTCAGTACTGGCCTTGTAGAACTTGGCAAGGAAGAGGATGGCAACCCAATGAATTAGTTGGATCTGTTGCCATCCGTTCTGGCTCCACTTACTGTTGTCTTCTGGCCTACCAGCCCCAACTGGAACCAACCACCACTAAGAGAGAGTTACCGGTATATCTAAAAGTCTGTAAGATTTTTGCATTTGATCGCAATGTTATTAAAGACTTGCCTGGCTTTTGGAGTTTCTTTTTTAACTGAAGCCCATGATGTAAAAAAGAGAGAAAGAAATTCTCAAGGTGTCTAAGTCAGGCTTCCATTAAGATGTGCAAGCACTTGTTAGGAGGACACTGTGGCTCTCCCAGGCAGAAGGAAGCATTAGACTGACTCCACTATCCAAGTAAGCAGAACTGGGGGGAAAAATATGTCCAAACCCTGGGCACCAACCAGCATCTAGTGGCTAGGGGAATTTCACCATCCCGACCAAACTGCTGTTGCACTATGTGGGTGGACACTTCTGGCAGACGTTTGCTTTGCTTTGCTTCCTTTGCAAATTGAGAGCTGGCCTCCTGCTAATATTTCTGACACGGCCCTCAGTGCTGCACACAGATCACAGCCATGACTTATATCCTAACTATTTCACAGAAGCTCTCCAATGAATTTCCCCCTGGTGGTTCATTTCCCTTCTTCAATTACGTGGTCACCTATTTCAGGCTGAAGATCGCAATATGGCAAGGCTGAAAACAACAACAGAGATGTTTGATCGCTAGGTTCCCAAGAATGTGTTGCTGACATCCAGGAATTTGGACTATTGCTTCAGGTTCTGGTTGTTTTATTGCTTAGAAGAATTTTTTTTATTAAAAGTGATTCCTAAATTCCCAAAGGCAGAGGGAAAGAAAAGCCCTTGCTCACTAGAATGCCTAGAAATTTGAACAAATGAAAATTCAAAGGAAAAGCTGAATTTCTCCACCCACACCCCAAAAAATGCTTATACATTTTTTCAGTTTCTAATCAGGGTCCACAAATGCACTTGTAAGCAGCAAGCATCTCTTTTACTTGCGGAGAGAACTGACCAACTGACCGACAAACATATCTACATGCTTCTAGCTACCATCCCAAACATACCAAACAATCCATCGTATACAGCCAGGCCCTACGTTACAACCGCATCTGTTCCAACTCTACAGACAGAGAATCTCACCTAAGAGATCTACAGCAAACCTTTTTAGAACTAAAATATCCACCTGATGAAGTTAAACAACAGATCAACAGAGCCAGACTGATACCTAGAGAGAACCTGCTGCAAGACAGACCCCAAAAAGAAAATAACAGAACACCACTAGTCATCACATACAGCTCCCAAGTTAAAACAGTACAACGCATCATCAGAGATCTACAGCCTCTCCTGGACAATGACAGCTCCCTTTCTCAAGCTCTGGGAGGAAGACCTTTCATTGCCTACAGACAGCCACCCAATCTTAAACAACTCCTCACCCACAATAATACAACCACCAGACTTAACATGGACACTGGTACCAGAGCCTGCAATAAACCCAGATGCCAACTTTGCTGCCACATACACCCGGACAACATCATTACTGGCCCCAGCAACATCCAACATACCATCTCAGGACTATTTAATTGCTCATCTTCTAACATTGTGTATGCCATCAAATGCCAACAGTGCCCTTCAGCTCTCTATATTGGACAAACAGGCCAAACCCTACGCCAAAGGATAAATGGACATAAATCTGACATCAGGAACCAGAAGACAGAAAAACCAGTAGGAGAACACTTCAATCTCCCAGGACATTCTATACAAGATCTCAAAGTAGCTGTCTTACTACAAAAGAATTTCAGAAATAGACTGGAAAGAGAAGTTGCTGAATTACAACTTATCACCAAGCTCAAAACCATGGAGGGACCTGGTTTGAACAGAGATATCGGATTCTTATCTCATTATACATGATAAGCGATCTTCAGCCATCTCAACCCTTGCTTTTTCATGCAAAACCATTTGCAGTCGTTTTCGGTCATCAACAGCTATCAGTCAGTCAATCACCCACTTCCACCACCCTTCTGAGTGATCCCCCCTCCCCTCCCCATCCCCACCCCCTCCCCACCCCTTCTCTACATAAGTGCCTGGGGACTTCTATTTCACTGTATCTGAAGAAGTGTGCATGCACACGAAAGCTCATACCAAAATAAAAACTTAGTTGGTCTTTAAGGTGCTACTGAAGGAATTTTTTTTATTTTACCTCGACCCAGACCAACACGGCTACCTACCTGTTGCGGAGACAAAGTCTGTGATGAGAGCAAACTGAGCGATGAGCAGCAGAAGCTCATCTCGAATCTCACAGTGGTCTTCAGAGACAACTGGAAGTAGCAAAATTTCTAGCTGGTCCAAACGCTTTCAAAGGCCAGCAGAACTGCAGGGAGCAACCTCCATGCCTCCCCTGAGCAAGGGCAGACAGAATTGACAGCAACCACAAATTTTGGTTTTCTGTTTCACTGCAATTTATAAACTACCTTCAATGCAAACCTTATACTGAGCAAAAAAGAGAGCATATAATACTTAGGGTACAGTAAAAAAGGTAAGGGTATAGTATTGCCCTACTGACAAACTCTGATCGATATAAAACACAGAAACGACTATTAATAATACTGGAGGACTTCAACAACGCTCAAATTAGTTGGGTAAATGCAATTCTGGATCATGAAAAGAGACACAAAAATGTCCAGGCAAAACAAACAACCGTGCCTTGGAACAAAGTCAAGAAACCGACAAGGAGAAGACGTGTTAAGGTAAAAGGAAGCTGAAAGGTATAATTAAGAGGATCGAATCTCTGCAGGAAGCTTAGAGGTTATTTACAAACAACCCTAATCAAGACTTAAACGGCATAGAAAAGAAAATACACAAACAAGCCCAAAAGTATGCCAGTTAAGTACCGTAGATGAATGGATAGAAGGTTGCTTTATTGTATATATCAGGCATGTCCAACAGGTAGATCATGATCTACCGGTAGATCACTGGACGTTTGCGGTAGATCACTGGTAGATCATTGGCTCCCCCCAAAGTTGAACAACTGTGGCTCCCCTAAAAAAAGCTCAACATTTTACCTCCACCCTGAAAAAACTCAGCAACTTTGACCTGAACCCCAAAAGGGGGTAGATCACTGCCAGTTTTTAACTTTGTGAGTAGATCACAGTCTCTTGGGAGTTGGCCACCCCTGGTATATATGAAGAATTTTTTTAAAAGAATTTTTTCAAGTAGAACTTCTGGCAAACCAGATGAGAATTGATAATAAGGAAGTTATCGAAGGTGTAAATGGGGCAAAGCTATATAAAACACTAAAAAGCAAAAACAAAAAAACCCTTTAAATTCTTGAAAAGCAGGAAACCAGTCAGAGGCAGCAAAAGTGTTAAATGAGAAAAAGTGTGAAAGGGAAAAATAAAGGAAGATGAGGATATTTAGGCTGTGTACATACTGCTGTTTGCATATACAGGGTGAGTCTTTTAAAAGAGGCCCCGTAGAACGTGTGTACTCTGTATCCACGGGGCCTCTTTTAAAGGTCTCACCCTGTATTATGCTCCCACCGTTGGTTTCGAAGCAGTGTCCGCACGATGTTAACCACAATCCATCCTGTATCTATTTCATTGTTTCTTATGAAATACTGAGTTTTGATGTTCCCCCACAAATCACCTTGGTTCCGAATTGAAAAAAGAATCACCTACTTGCCTTTTAAACCAGTGATAGGTACACAGTCCCCTTTTCTCAACTCAGGCTGAAGCTGGGTTGGGGGGTGAATGCATCACAATGCATTATTTCATAAGAAACTGCAGGTATGAATTGCAACTAATGTTATGCGCACACCAATTCCCAAATCAGCAGCAGAAACGTACTGCATGCAGAGTAAACAGGTGTGTGTACAGAGCCATGGGCTATATTCAGACAATCATTTATTTGACTCATAAAGGGGAGATATGAACGAGCTTTTTGGCCATGCCGTTGGCCCCTTCGCTTCCCTCTTTGTGCAAGGAAACCAGAAAGTCTTCCATTATACATAGTTTCGCCGTTCATCCAAACTGGGAAAAGATGGTTAATGGCCAGAATATGAAGCCAACTTTGAAACTGTGCCTTCATAGGCTGGCTTGTTCTTCAACAGCTAACAACTGTTTCCCAGATTCAGGTAGATAGCCGTGTTGGTCTGTCGCAGTCGAAATAAAAAATAAAAAATTGTCCAGTAGCACCTTAGAGACCAACTAAGTTTGTTCTGGGTATAAGCTTTTGTGTGCAGGTGGTGCTGTGGTTAAACCACTGAGCCTAGGGCTTGCTGATCAGAAGGTCGGCGGTTCGAATCCCTGTGACGGGGAGAGCTCCCGTTGCTTGGTCCCAGCTCCTGCCAACCTAGCAGTTCGAAAGCACGTCAAAATGCAAGTAGATAAATAGGAACCGCTACAGCGGGAAGGTAAACGGCGTTTCCATGTGCTGCTCTGGTTCGCCAGAAGTGGCTTTGTCATGCTGGCCACATGACCTGGAAGCTATATGCTGGCTCCCTCGGCCAATAATGCGAGATGAGCGCGCAACCCCAGAGTTGGTCACGACTGGACCTAATGGTCAGGGGTCCCTTTACCTTTACCCTTTTTATACAAAAGCTTATACCCAGAACAAACTTAGTTGGTCTCCAAGGTGCTACTGGACAATTTTTTTTATTTATTTCAACTGTTTCCCAGTTTAGATGAAACGGGAAACTACAGATCACAGAAGGTTTCCTGGTTTGCTTGCTTCCCCGCAATGAAAGGAAGCTCTGAAAGGAAGCATGCACCCCCATAATGCTTGTTCATATCTTGGCTCATTAAGATATTATTGTCCAAATTAGTCCATTATGTGCACTATGCTGGCAGCTGAGTCATAAAAATAGTATCCTGAAACTAGAAAATGTACAAAAAAGAGGTTTTTTTAAATCCAGAAAACGTGACCCTGGGAGCACATGAAAGAAGTATATAAAACCATAAAGAACAGAAATTCCTCTTTTCCAAAATACCCAAACTCTGGATCCTTCCAATGAAGGTTCACAATAAATGGAAGTCCTACTTCATCCTGAATTAATGTATGGAATTTAGTGCCACAAAATCCAGTGATGACCACGAGATAAGGTGGCTTTAAAACAGATTAACAGACAACAGGCGTCTCGAAAGCTACATAGAACTGTGATGTTCAAAGGCGTTATACATCCAACAACCAGAGGCTGGAGATGGGAGTAAGCATAGTAATGTCCACCATGCCCTGCTTGTTACCGGTAACTTCCTAAGGGCACCTAGCTGCCGCACGTAGAAACAGGGATCCTTAGGTCAGATCCAGAAGCGTAGTATTTTATGTCCTTACACTTAAGCTAGTTGCGAGCGTTAGCCGTGTACTCCTAGGTTTATTTATACAGTAGTGATCTGCTCCGACACCAGGAAAAACAAACTTTGATGCTTCATTTTGCCCTGAATGTTCTGCTGTGAGCTGTTCCTTAAAAGCTCAGTCAAACTCTCCTCGTCCACTTCCTACCCATGATCCTTTAATTGGTGGTGTCAGTGATTTTATCTAGAGCTCATATGGGCAGTTTTGTATGCTGGAAGCATGCTTCTCTCTGAATAGTTTTCCTTGTCGTATTTCTTTCAGATCCTACTATTCTGAAGCCTATCTACATATCAGAGCAATCCGTGAAGTACTGTATTTCCACGAGCAATTTTTTGGGGGAGGGGAAGGGGGTTAAAAACAAACATGTGATCCTTCGCTTTCATTCTCAAGCACAGAGAGACCGGTCACATTCTGAATGATCAGTCTGATCACAGACAGATCAGTTTGCTAGGATTTTTATTTCCTTTGCAACACAGGATTGATGAAAATAAGAGTTTGTACGAATATGTGTAGAGTACCTTTTCTTTGGTACTGAGTAGCCACAGAAGACTGGTGGAGTGGCTGGAATTCTGGATTAGGGAGCATTTTTATTCTATTCATTTCTAAACTGAAAACTAAAACAGTAAGTGTGTCTATGCGGTAAACAAAATCTCAGTTAAAACCAAAACGTAATGAATGAAATCAAAGAGTATGACTACAATGTTGAGGTGGTGTACACAAAGAAAAACAGAGAGTTAAATTCTAGATGGGTCTCAGAATACAGTGATACCTCGGTTTTCGAACGTAATTCATTCTGGAAGACTGTTCGACTTCCAAAACATTCGAAAACCGAAACCTCAATAGCTGGCAGCTAGGCCTCTGGATCTTGCACTCAGCGGAAGCCACGTACAGTGGAACCTCGGTTTATGAACACCTCGGTTTATGAACGCTTCAGTTTAAGTACTCCGCGGACCCGTCTGGAACGGATTAATCCACTTTCCATTACTTTCAATGGGAAAGTTCGCTTCAGTTTATGAACGCTTCAGTTTAAGTACTCTGGAACGGATTAATCCACTTTCCATTACTTTCAATGGAAAAGTTCGCTTCAGTTTATGAACGCTTCAGTTTATGAACAGACTTCCGGAACCAATTGTGTTCATAAACCGAGGTACCACTGTACTATGTTTGACTTCTGAGGCTTGTTTGAAAACTGAAGCATTTACTTTTGGGTTTCCAGCGTTCGAAAACCGAAACGTTTGACTCCCGAGACATTCGAAAACCGAGGTACCACTGTATCTGTCTTATTTCCCCGCTCCCCAGTAGTCATGGGGCCTTTTTTATTCTTGGCTTTTAATGGCTAGACAGTCATAATCACAGGTTTCAGGAAGAGAGAGGGGGGCTAATATATGTCTAAGATAGAACCAGCAGGGCAACCAGATCCACCAAGTTCTCTCTCCAGGTTTTTACTGAGCACTCTGTTTTATTTGGTGGGGAAACAAGTTTGACAGTTGCGCACAAAGTGCTGGTGACTCTGCTTTAACTCTGAGCCAACTCTGGATTTCTCCAGAGGCGAGGGCTGTTGTTTTGCATCTCGGAGTCCAGAATACTGACAGAACATGGGACAAGGCAGCTTACACAAGGGGGTGGTGAGGCAGCTTGACTTTCTACTCTTAACTTCTGTGGCTTGGCAGGCAACCACATACCTTCCGGCCTGTCCCCCTGGCTTCTTCTTCTTCTTTTTAAACAAACATCTGGTGTCCAAATTGTTTATCAAATACCTGCCTTAAAGCCTCTGTGCATTGCAAGCCCTGTCCAAAATTTACAGCTTGTTCCCCGAGAGTAGATGTCAGCATAGCTAAGGAGAAGGGGGACGAAAACACCTCAACAAATGAATCCTAAGCAGAGGTCAAAGTTTCTCTGGCCAACTTCTAGCAGGGAGAGAAGACTGGGACAGAGGTAAGTTCTCCCTCTCCCTGCGGTTGTTTATTATTTCAATTTAGATCCTGCCTTTCTGCACATAGCACTCAAGGCAGCTCTCAGTAATAAAAATATAAAAAACAATTTTTGAAGTCAATAACAATTTCTGTAAAAGTGAATCACCAATAAAATGAAAAAGAGCAGATAAAACCAATTCTCTCTACTCCTGCATGCCTCAGATTCCATTTTTTCTCTCGAGAACATGCGGCAACACAACATTTGAATTGCCAAGAGCACTGTTCGCTACGCTGCCGAGGCATATCAGAGATGGGGTGAAGCCATTTCAGCAGCACAGTCCCTTCTCCCCTAAAGTAAAACAGTTTATGCTAGAAGGAGGACGACTATCAGCACAATCCTAACCATGTCTATTCAGAAATAAATTCTAATGAATTCAATGCGGCTTAACCTCATCAAGTGGGGTTGGAACTGCAGCGTAATCAGTAGTTTGTGGCTAACTACAGTACTTTGTCACCGATGTTATAAACTCAGATCTATAATCTAATTACCAAATGGCACCTTAAACCTAGGCTGTGGTCGCCACAATGGAATGAATGTCTAGGCACTGTTTCCCCTGGGTGGTGGTGGTTATTATTTCCATTTCTATACTGCTTTATATTATAAAGAACAAAATTTCAAAGAGGTGTACCACACATTAAAACATCAAATAAAGCAGGCATGTCCAACAGGTAGATCGTGATCTACCGGTAGATCACTGGACGTCTGTGGTAGATCACCGGTAGATCAGTGGCTCCCCCCAAAGAAGCTAAAAAAACTTTGGCTCCCCTAAAAAAGCACATCTTTGCCCTGCATCCCTAAAATGACCTGAACCACCAAAAACAGGGCTTTCCTTCCTAAAAGAACGTTCAATGTTTCTTTCCTAAAGAAGCTCAACAACTTTTACATGACCCCCCCCCCCAACATGGGCCTTCCTCTTTCCTAAAAAAAACACACAACAACTTTGACCTGAACCTGACCAAAAGGGGGGAGATCACTCCCAGTTTTTAACTGTGAGTAGATCGCAGTCTCTTGGAAGTTGGCCACCCCTGAAATAAAGCAATCCAGAATAAAACAAACTCAAGCTTCAAGGAAAGTATTTCAGATCCTTCTCTAAGTTTTTGCTTTCCCCAGTTGCCAACCTGGCATCCAGAGATCTCCACATGGTCGCAACTGGACCTGCGCCAGTTGCAAAACGCACCTGACGCCTGGCTAATTTCGAACACTGTCTGTCATCCTTCAACACAGGGTGCTCAGAAGCAATGGCATACCTTTCCAAGTCCTGGTTTTAATTCCTCCGACACATTTAGCTCCCACACCTCTTCAAAACTATTTACAAACTTAAAAAAAGCACCAGCAGTGTAATCCACAATTCTAAAACTAGCAGAGCCAGCAGCCCTATTTAGTCATTACTCACAGAAACAGGCAAGACAAGCAGGGCTACACTTTTAGCCCCACATCTGCTGTCATGTGGTGCCTTCCAACTTCCCACAAATTCAGAGCAAACCTTTAAGAAATCCTTCCAAATGTTCAGGGTAAATGTCTGCAGCGGGGCATGTTGCAGTGGACTTACAAAAGCTGGAAGAAGCTGCTGGCAGGGGGCTAAATAAAGGCAAAGCCCAGCAGTCCCTTTGTGCCCTTGTTGTCCCATCATGTGAGTACTGACTGAACGGGGCTGCTTAAAACAAACTGTACAATTACAACTCGGACTTTAAAAGCCTGAATCTTCAGAATGAATTTTCTGGGCACACATTCTACAGCACTGGGACTATGGCAGAGCAGACTCTGCCCCCAATGGCTGCTGCCCCCTAAGGACAGGACATCTTATGGGCCAAGCTACTGAAATCTATATCCAGGTGAGAAGCCTGTTTTATCTTTACCTGGCGTTAGATGCACATTCTGGATTTTTAGGAGACGGCCAATGTGAACTCCACACTTATATGTGTCATCGTATCTTCTAAGCTTGCTTCCATAGATTTATTATGTATTGATGGAAGTAATATTTTAGTTCTCCTAAACTTATCGCCAATCAAGTTCTCCAAGAGATCCTAAAAACCAGTCTTTAAAGAGATCGTTCTGCCGCTCTATACTATTTGCTATATTTTCTACAAATGAATATGGAAAACTGCCTTAAACAAAGTTGGCCCATGTAGCTCAGTACTGTCTACACTTACTGGCAAGGGACGCAGGTGCCGCTGTGGTCTAAACCCCTGAGCCTCTTGGGCTTGCCAATCAGAAGGTCAGCGGTACGAATCCCCAGCTCCTGCCAACCTAGCAGTTCGAAAGCATGCCAGTGCAAGTAGATAAATAGGTACTGCTGCAGCGGGAAGGTAAAGGGTGTTTCCGTGCGCTCTGGTTTCTGTCATGGTGCTCCATTGTGCCAGAAGCGGTTTAGTCCCGCTGGCCACACGACCCAGAAAGCTGTCTGTGGAGAAATGCCAGCTTCCTTGGCCTGAAAGCAAGATGAATGCCACAACCCCATAGTCGCCTTTGACTGGACTGTACCATCCAGGGGTCTTTTACCTTTTTTTTACACTACCTGGCAGATGCTCTTCAGCATTTCACGCAGAACACACTCCCAGCCTTACCTTCCGTGTTTCTCATATTTTAAGGCATCCCTACAAAATAAGGCATGGCAGGATTTTCCTGAGGTGGAAAAATATAAGGCATACCTCGAAAATAAGCCGTGCCGGGTGGTGGGAGCAGGTCTGTGGCAAAGAAGGGTTGCTGCTGCCGCGTTAACCCCCAGGACCCGGCTGCAGCCTTTGCTTGCCGCGCGCGCAGCCCCAGGACCTGGCTGCAGCCTTTGCTTGCCGCGCGCGCAGCCCCAGGACCCGGCTGCAGCCTTTGCTTGCCGCGCGCGCAGCCCCAGGACCCGGCTGCAGCCTTTGCTTGCCGCGCGCGCAGCCCCAGGACCCGGCTGCAGCCTTTGCCTGCCGCGCGCGAAGACCCGGTGGGAGCAGGTCTGTGGTCTGTACAGATACAGGTACTTAATTAAAAAATAAGACATCCCTTGAAAATAAGCCATGGTGTGTTTTTTTCAGGAAAAAATAAATATAAGACATGTCTTATAATATGAGAAACACGGTTGAGATTGAACATGGGACCTTCTACACGCAAAACACATGCACTACCACTGAGCTGTGGCCCTTCCCCAAACTATGAAGTTTAAAACACAGTTGGCAATGCCATTTCTAACACTGTGGAGGCTTGCCAGAGTTCAAAACAGAATATGTTCTGCAAGAGCAGGAATGGGGAAACTGTGGCCTCCCCAGATAGTGGTGCTAAACTCCAATTCCCACCAGTATGGTCAGTGGTCAGATATAATCCAACAATGTCTGGAAGGCCAGAGTTTCCCCACCCCTAGAATAGAGTTTCATTTTCATTTCTGATGTGGGAAAGTCACAATTTTTAATACAGAGGACATTTCTCATCCTCAATGTTCACCCTTGTAAAATGACTACAGGTATGTCATGTTCTGAACAAGTTTAAGAAACCCTCATTTTCTAAGGTATGATAAATCTCCTAACTTAAATGTCATACATTTACCATGGTGGGGGTGTAGGAGATGCAATTACCACCTAAACATTAGAGCATGATTTTAATTGGTTACCGTTTCCATTTCAGAGCTGGCTTTTTAGACAAAGCTTTTGAAATGGAGCAGAAACAAATAAACAAGAACTGATATCTAGAGAACACGGTTGGCTGGACCCAAACAACATTAGCAGAGACAAATGGATCTGGGGACCGCCCACACCAAAGACAGTGAAATCACTCTTAATGTGAAACCTTTAATAAAAGAGATAGGTGTTAGGGACTCAGGAAGGAAAAAAAAATATCACAGAAAAATGAGAAGTAGCATATTCCATAGATAATGGGAAGGTGCAAAGGCACTAATGTGAAAGACACAATAGAACCAGTAAGGCAAAAGCAAGAGATTTGATGTATAATTAGGAGACGGATGCACACTGATGAAATAGGGAAAGGAGTTTGAACGTCAAGCTGTAAAAGAAACCAAAGAATAAACACTGCTCCATTTATAAGGAGGATTACTTAGCAGGCCGGAAAGGAAAATTGCTGTTAATGCTGTTCTTCAGCGTTGCCAGAGCTATATAATTTGGTATAAAGCTGTTGCTACAAGAGAATGAGAGACAAATGCACCAAAAAGAGAGGGGATGGGGAGAAGAGGTAAAGGTGAAATGGCACCTAGCTGTATCCCTATGGAAGCAGCAACCTATGCTGTTCGGTGGCAATGCTTTTGGCTGCTCTTGATGGCTAAAAGATGCCCACATGGTTCACCCTTCTTGGAGCAGCAGGGAATACAGCTCAACCAAATGTAGTTGCAAAGGGGAAAGAACCAAACCAATAGGACAGATGGAAGGTAACAGCATGGAGCACATTTGACTCTAAACATGCATGCCTTGCCAACATATTTTCAGACTTCATGCAAAGAACTTTGTGCATCTTTCAATAGCAGTTTCCAGTGTGATCTCCCCAAAGTGGATTGGGAATTTGATGTGTGCGTGCGTTTGAACTTTCAACGCTTTTTGGCTTCACTACAGCCCTGAAATGGATCGGGGCCCCACACCTACTATTTACAGAGGGGGGTCTCCTGCAGAAACACAGCTGGGGTATATCTATTAGATCAGGATCCTCCTGTATGATGGATGTGTATATTTAGTAGAATAAACTGAATAGAGTAAAAGATTATGAATCATTGGGGGGAGTGTGCATGTATGAACTTATTTCTAGTTGCTATTTTGTTAATATCGTTTTATTAGATTTGTAAAGGCCTTATTTATCTGTTAATCATATAACATGACTTAGGCTGTAATTGTGATGTTTAGCTTATTTTTTAATTGCTGGTTTGTTAATAGTGTTTCATAGATTGCAGTTGCTTTGATGATTTGTTAATTATATGATTTATGCTATATTAGTGATGTTCCATTATATTGTTGTTATTTATGGTTTGTAAGCTAAGTCATTTGAATGGGAAGAAATACAATCAATTGAACTTCTGGAATGATAGTCATGTTTACTGTTAGAAACTCAGATATATAATCTAATTGCCAAATGGCACCTTATACCTAGGTTGTGATTGCCACAATGGAATGTCTCGGTGCCGTTTTTTGTTTGCAGTGGAATTATTTATCATCATTTCCATACCGCTTTATATTTTATAGAAGAAATCTCAAAGCAGTTCACAACACATTGAAACATCAAATAAAACAATCTAGAATAAAACAAATTCCAGCTTCAAGAAAAATATTTCAGATCCTTCTCTAACTGACATTTTGCTTTCCCCAGTTGCCAGCCTGGCATCCAGAGATCTCCACATGCTCCCAATTGGACTTGTGCCAGTCGCAAAACGTACTTGGCTAATTCCAACACTGGTCCTGTTTGTTGTTGTGTTATCTGCAACAGACTAAGTCTTAGGGCCCCTTAAAGATCAGCTTCATCTTTAGGGTGCCCCAACACTGTATTTTTGTTTTCAGAATTCATTACCTGACTGAGTAAAGAAGCAGATGCCTTCAAACAAAGCAGGAGAGAGACATTCATTCCTCTCTTCAATGCATCAGCAAATAGGTTATTCTTTCCACAGCCTCTTACCAGAAGCGTACCCTTTGGCAAAGTGAAGTTACACAAAAACCTCCAGTAGGACCATAGAAGTGCATCATTTTAACATTCCACACCCAATAAGGATCTTTACAGATGCACAGAAAGACTACTTGCAGTATCCATCTTATTTCTTATTATGAAATAAAAACCCGACGGCTCTATCAGGGCAAGCTGCAGTTCAAGAGAAAAGGCAGTAAAACATACGGTAAGCAGCAAGTGCTCAAATGCCCTAAGGAACACGGCTATCTGGCAAGAAAGAGATTGCAGGGTCCAAAATTAAACACACAAGACTCAGAGCGAGAAGCTGGCCTGGCTCCAGCAAACATAAGAAAAGCTCTTATGGGGGGATTGCCACATTAACTTCAGCATCACAGAGCTGTCTTGGAAGGTAATAAAGTGATCCACATATTTGACGCTGCATGTGCACACACATTCCTCAGGACCTGGCCAACAAAAAGGGTGTTAATTAGCTGCTCAGTTGCAATACATCAAGTATCTGGAGTTAAAAGTTGCTGAGGTTGCAGGCTACAGTTGGGGAATCACGTGGGATTAAGATCTATATAACAGCTGCACGTGCACCATTTAAGTCAGTGGTTCCCAAACCTTCCTCCCATGAACCACTTGAAAATTGCTGAGGGTGTGGGTGGACCACATAATTTTTCGGCCTTTTGTAGCAATTGTGGTGTACTTCCAGATGCCATATGATCTTTAATTGTTTTTTCACAAGCCACAAACCACCTGAATAAAACTCGTGGACCACAGTGTGGGAAACCCTGATTTAAGTAATCTGCGAGTTCAGTGATAATCAGTTCCAAAGTTAACAGTTTCCTAGGAAGCACTCATTTTTGACAGTGTGCCTTTAATTACTAGCCTACACCAGGTTCTTAAAGTACTTACTGGGAAAACTGGGTAGGATGAGGAGGCAACTATATTAATCTTTCAGTGATATAGAAACTCAACTAAACCTTTATGCTAGCAACTGATTTCTTGGCAGCTAACACACAGTCCTTTCAGTTGCCAATATCAGGCAGGTGAATGATCAACATTTGTGACACTGAAATCTTGTAGGAGGATGTTGATTGATTGATTGATTGATAAAATGGCTTCTAAGCATTTAAATTGGGGGGGGGGAGTAATGGGACTTGGGCCCTCCCTTCCCCTCATTAACTTGCCAAAGTGGTTTCTAGTAGTTCAAATCAGCTAGAAAAGGAGAGCTTCCAGATAAAAGATTAAGTCTAAACCAAATGAGCCATATATTCAAGAAAGTTCCCTGTATGAGCTGGCCACTCAACTTAGCAAGCAGTGTTAGGAACTCAGATATATAAGCTAGGCGCCAAATGGCTCCTTAAACCAGGGTTGCAGTCACCAAAACAGAATGCCTAGTTGCCGTTTTGGGGTCAGACAGCTTGAAAGTCTTATTTTCAATACAACATTTTGGTTTCCGAAATTCATTCTGATTGTGCAGATAGAATATAATGGACAGAATTCTACAGGATGTGTTGCTAGTGTATGTAAAAGCAGTCAGGATCCAAGGATCCCCAGGCATGCACCTCCAGATGGTGGAGACATCAGGCATCATTCTGGTACCTGGGCATCTACTAGGGTTGCCAGACTCAATAGTGGACAGGACTTCTGTGCCTTTAATTGCCCTGCTCTCTTTTGAGTCTGGAAACCTTAAAGAGAAACCAGCAGACCCTTTGCTTGGAAATTAAACAAAGGGTCTGCTGGTTTCTCTTTCAGGTTTCCAGACTATAAAGAGAGCAGGGCAATTAAAGGCACAGAAGTCCTGTCCACTATTGAGTCTGGCAACCCTAGCATCTTCACTTGGTCGCAAGTGGTCAATAGTCAGGTGCAAAATGCGCCTGGCAAATTTCGAACACTGTTAGCAAGTACAAAGAATCATGTCAAAGACTTGTAATATTAATCATATGTAAAGATAGAAGGCAATGGACCAAATTCAGGAACATTTTGAGAGAATTCACAAAGATGGTGAAAATCCGAGGCATTCCTCTTAAGCAACTGTTTTGGTACTTGGTTAATGATGCTCATGTACAATTCAGATGTGCAGGTGATACCATGTGCTAGATACAGGTACACGCATATATAAATCACAGCTTTTCCCTTTAAAACGTGTGAGCATGGAGAAATTGGGCACCTGCCTCCAATACCTAGATGTGAATACGGCATCTTCCCAAACTGTCAGCGTCAGCGCTACTTCTCCACTGAAAAATGCTGGCAGGTCGTGATCAGCTTGCAGGGAATAAAAGGGGAAAGATGGGCTCAAGCCTTCCCACACTCATCACTGGAGTCAGGGAAATTGCAAAAGTGGTGGGCATGGGAAAGGGGTAAGCACTCCCACTCCTGTCTACAACTACTTCTGTACAAATCACACACACTCTCTCAATATTACTCTGAAAACGAGAAATAGAGGCAGCTGGGGCTTGGAAACACGACCTGGCGGCAATGCGTAGGTCCCCCCCCTTCTTCTTTTGTATATTTTTATAACTAATTAGCAAAATATTATAACAGCCGCATGTTGTTCCAGCTTAAGAAATCAAACATTATTTGCAAGCCCTCCCATTTTGCAGGGTTTTCATCAGCCATCATTAAACCAGACTAAAAAAGAATGCAGCCTAATGGATATTTAATTTATACCCTCAGATGAGAACTCCAAGTGTTCTCCTGCAAGGCTCCAGTATTTCAGCTGTTTCCCAAAATGTCTTGATTCAGGACAACCTGCTGCTCTCCTTCTGAACTAAGAACAGCAACTCTCTAGTGCCTACTTGTGTTCAGACTTTGACACAAGTTCTTTCCCTTAAGCCGTGCTAACTTATTTTGCAGCGTTTAGCCGACTCACTTTTTGCAAGCTACAAATGAGTATTTCTACTTCTTTTCCATCTGCAGAAGAGCTATGACCTATTACTACCACTGCACATTGATTCAGAGTCGGTGCTTCTGTGCTTGACAAAAGACCTTACAATCTTATTATGTGTTAGACAAGACAGAGGTGGAAGGGAGAGGTTACGGATGGAGAAACTGTGATTGAGAAAGAGGTTTGCTAGAGCAGTCAATGAAGGGAGATGAAGGAGTTGCTTGAAGGAGGCGCAGGAGGCATAGGGAACAGAATGGAAGAAGGAACAGAGAGGAAAAAGCAAAGAGTAACTCATGGGTCGGCAACCTAAGGACCATGGGCCACAAGCGGCCCATGGGGGTTGCTTAAATGGCTCCACAGCCGCCCCCGAACCAAGCTGCCCGCTCGGCGAGTCCATGCCCGCTGCGCTAAACCAGTGCAGCACCGCGCAGGGACTCGCTTCCGCAGCACCGGAAATTGCAGGCGGGCGATCCGGCCCACGGAGGGATCTCTGCTGGCGTGAACCAGCCCAGGTGAGGTAAACCTTGCCAACCCCTGGAGTAACTAGTAGACTACGTAGAGAAAGCGAAAGAGGTGGAGAAAGGCCTCTTTCTCTATGCCATGCCACTCTATAACATAAAAAGTACTCTGGGCACTTTACAATAAATAAGTAAAAATCAACTGGCATTCCAAGTAAAGAAATATAAAGGAAAATAAAACAATTAAGTAGGAGGAACTACATAAATACCACACAGAAAGCACAGCAGACACATCCCAAATTAAAACTGTGTTTGAAAAAGAACCTGAGGCTAAGGTGTTTAAAGGTCTGGATGAACAAAGAGGTCTTCACCTGGCCCAGAAAAGACCATGACACCAGGCAAGTCTCCCAGGTAAGGTTATTTCACAACCTCTCGCTGGTGGTTACCCGCCACAATTCACTTGGCAGCAAGAACTTCCAGGTTCAGGGAGATACGTGGAAGGATTGAAGCAGATCTGTGAGGAGTAGCCAAAGTATAGGGAGCTGACGGAAAAGGATATTGAGATCACAGCAATTGGAAAAAGATGGATTTAGCAGAGGCATTTCAGGCTGACTAGAGAAAAGGAGAGACAGCAGGAGGGGAGGCAAGCAAGGAGGCAATTTTATTTTATGTATTGGTTTTATTTCAAGCGCTGATACCTGTACAGAGCCCTCTCGACTGGGCAAGTTAATCTAAACTAAATAATGTTTGTTCTGGCTGGCTGAACTAACTGGTCCCAGCGGAGGGTCTATATCAACTTTGCCTTCCCAATACAGAAGTATTTGAAGCGAGAGGGAGAAGAGTTATCACAATTAATAGATAACTAAATGGGCATTTATCTCTTTCTATATTGTAGCAGGAGGAGGCTGGAACTGGGGCGAGCTGACAAGTTGTGAGTTATTTATAGTAGAGCCACAGACAAGAACTTGGATATCTTGGCTTTCCCTCGTTTAGAATGTGGGCTCCCAGAACATGACTCTCGTTTAATAGTATGAAAAGCTGCCCCTTCCCCAAAGCCTTGCGATGGGCCAGACTATAAAGCTAAAACAAGTTAGCTACCACTAGATTTCCCCTACACTAGGGCTGGCGATATCTGCTTTCCAACATCACAATACAGTATGTTGCTAGCTAAACTTCGCGGTACGGCGGTATATTACGACGTCAGAAAGGAGGCGGGGAGGAAGAAGGCAGTTGCTGGTCAGAGATGATTGGCATCACCATGCAACAGCTTCTGCCTCTTCCTGGCGAGGCCAGGTGGGCTGCGGTGCCCCAGGCAGCCCCAGTGCAGCAGCTGGGGCACTGCATGGCATGGCACCAAGGAGCCACCAGCCTCCCCAGAACTGCCAGCCATGGCTCACTCCTACGATAGTCTCGCTGCTCAAGCAGCGGCTACTGGAGGCGCAAGGAGGAACAGAGGGAGGAGGCAGCCTGCCAGTGCTTGTTCAGCCAGTGAAAGAAATGAAGGCTGGCAGACAAGCCCCACTTTTGAGGCTGGTGGCTGGGCTGCAGAGGGAGGGAGTGGGTTAGCAGCAGGCGGGTGCCTGATTGATGTGTGTGGTGTTGGATGTGAGCAGGGCTGGGGGGGATTCGCGATACACTGCCTGATCAGAAATTCCGAAATCGGTCTCACGATTTTAACCTTAAACCGGTTCCAGGCAATGTATTGACACATCGCCCAGGCCTATCCTACACTAGCGAAAATACTTGCAATGCTCCTTGAGAATTTGCACATGTCCACTAGGAGCATTTCCAAATCTAAATGCAGTGCAGAAGGCAAGTAGAAACTCAAGAAGAATGCATCCTTGGCAAATAGCTTTCTAGCCTTTCTGAAATATGTATGAGTCACGACAGAAATCCTTCCCAGTCAGGGTTGGGGCTTTTGGGGGTTGTTTGTTTGTTTGACCTGTCTACTTGTTTTAATGCAGGCATGTCTAAATCACCCTGTCTTTCTCTAAAAAGGAGGTCCTGGAAGGTATAGAAAAGCACTCCCTCCCCCTTGCCAATACAGCCACTTGTATGAAACAGCATGGCTTGAGTGCTTAATCTGTCATGCTACTTATCCCTCAATCTTATCCCTCTACTGGTCCCAGGCAGTGGATGAGTAGCTATGGGTAATGGTAGCCCCCAACAACAGGCTAATATGTTTGGGTGGGATCACACCATGTAGGCGGAGCTCACTGCAGGGACGCTACAACAGGCCTTAGTAACCACCATTATTTTTCCTCTGACCAACAATTCCTGCCCATGCATGTTTCATACCCAGTGTAAGCGCTATAATAGCATGCAACTAGTGGTGAGGGTTGCCATCATAACTCACAGTAGTCAGAGAGAGGGCAGTACTTAGAAGTCAGCATTATGTTAGGCCAGTAGTAATGAGCAGGAGAAAAGGAAGTTTAGCATGAAAGGCTTTTTTGGGAAATAAATGTTAGCAAACTTTTAAGAGCCTCTGGTGTTGTCTCATTTGCAGGCCACAATGTAGCACTCTACTGCCTAAAGCAATTTAATTAGTCCTTGATCTCACAATAAGAGGCAAGCAACAAAACACTATTGATGTTTCTGTAGCACAGACTCCTTAAGAACAGTGCCACAAAATGCAGAACTTCGGAGGGACGGCATGGGATCTTACTACAGTACTGTACTATTTTAGATCCATCAGACAAGTCACACCACCAAAGCCATGCTCTGAAACATGAACTGATGCTACTTACTTAGCAAATCCAAAACATGAACTGCTTCTAGTTACTAAGCAAATCCAAAACATGAACTGCTGCTACCGTAGTAACTTAGCAAATCCATTTGCTAAGCAAATACCCAGGGGCGGAGGACCTCTGGCCTGCAGGCTTCTCCACTGGGCCCACAAGGGGACCAAACATATTTAACACCTGTCAGGTATGGGGCAGGTATAGACACAGAAGGGCCGAAAGGGGGTCTGCAACCACTGATTGGTAGTAGCACCACCACTATCAAAGTTTTGTGCAAAGTCCCATGCACAGCACTTTGCAAGACCTGAAAATCAGCTGTTTATCACTGTGTGCAAAATGCAGTGCCTATGCCAACACACGGTTTGACTTCTAACTGCATTGGGGGAAACGGGTCATCTAATGCCATTGTGACATCAGGTGACTGGCATGTGGGCAGCCCTGCCCTCTTGTCAAACTTGGCCAGTAGAGAGCAGGGGTCATAAGGATCCAGCCCACCAACAGAATCCACTTCCCCATCTTTGATTTATGCCATATCTACTTACTATGGTTTGCTGCTTGTATATCCAAGGGGAGCCCTAATTACAGACACAGAAAGAACCAAACTATACACATCTGTTAAGTTAGCCATAAGCAGAACTATAGGATTTGATCCAATCCATTTATTGTATTTAGGGTGGGGGGGGGGTGGATGTATAATCAAGTGAACAAAGCAGTCAGATATACAGGTGAAACTCGGAAAATTAGAATATTGTCGAAAAGTGCATTTATTTCAGTAATGCAACTTATTACTGTATATTCCTGTGTATAATACTACTTTTTAACCCAGGAAAATCTTCTCAAAAGTCGGAGGTCGTCTTATACGCTGGGTCATATTTCTTATACGGCGAGTATATCCCAAACTCAATATTTTAACTGGAAAAGTTGGGGGTCGTCTTATAAGCCCAGTCGTCTTATACGCCGGAATATACGGTATTTTTAATTTTTCTTTTAATTTTTACAAATGCTTTCTTTTGGAAATTCCACAGTAATAAAACAAATAGTTACAATAATACAAAAATAAACATTGCTATTAGATTTCATTCCATTTATAATTGACCCGCCTAATGACAAATAATTACAATCACAACAAATAAAGGCTTGAAATATCTTGCTTTGCATGTCATGCATCTATCTCATATATTGGTTTCACCTTTTAAGTTGCATTACTGAAATAAATGCACTTTTCGACGATATTCTAATTTTCCGAGTTTCACCTGTAGATTAAAGCTCACCTCAGCTACATTTGGGTGCAATACTAAGCCACAAAATGGCATATGCTTAAGCACACCGGGCGCAATCTGTGTGGCGATGCATGCAGGTCAGAGTGCTCCAGTTTTGCACCTCCTTCAGTCAAGCAAACCACAGAACGGATAGTTCAGCATTGCACCTGAACCAGCAGGTGTTTCTCCCAAACAAACCACAACTGGGAAGCCAAGGGGAAAACTATGGCTTCTCAATCATAGCTTATCTGGAGAGAAACTTCCAAGTGCTGGTTTGGATGCAATGCTATAAGCCAGCTGATCTGTGGTATGGCTCCCTGCTTGGATAAGGGAGGAGTAAAGTGGGGAGCTCAAGCTGAAGGCACCAGCACACAGCTTGTGCATAGTATTTTAAACAAACCATCCTATGCGGCCTAGCACTGTGTCTGAACACAGCAACTTTGTGGTCTTGAGTAAAGTCACTTATCTCTCAACCTCCATTTCCTATCTAGAAGAGGCAAGCAGCAACAACCGCCCCTCCCAGGTCTCTTGGAAGTGCAAAGGCTATGGAGCAGTTTGAATTATTTGAAGCATTCTCAGATTGATAAATAGCAGGAAGTACTAGCAGCAGGGCAGACCTTATTTTTCAAAACCGTAGCTCTCATGGCAAATTTGCTTGAATTTCAGTTACAAGAACCATCTTAGCAAAATTGTATTCGCATGGCTTAGCATAAGTTCCTGCAAATTAGATGGCAGCTCCTAAAAATATATATATTAGTAGTCTGTCTTTTCATATATGTAAGTTAGTTATATCTATCATATCAATGGCTAGATAAACTACAGTCAAACCTCGGTTTACGCCTACCTCGGCGAGCGACCGCTGCAGACCCGGAAATGTTTACATCCGGCTTCCACGGCGTTGCATGCACAGAAGCGATCTGCGCAGCGTGTGTGTGTACAGAAGTGCTCTATCGCGCTTCGCGCACGCACAGTAGTGTGCCTTTGGCGAGTGGCCGCTTTGGCGAGCGACCGCCTCCGCGGAACGGATTGCGGTCGCAAACCAAGGTACCACTGTACTGTTTTAGATTTCACAAACGCTTCCTTGCCCAATCACTTGCCTTTAGCCGCTGGCTGAGTTACTATGGTACATAAAACATTCAAAAATATTTTGTTCTGAAGTTCGGGATTGGCGGGGAAGGATCATCCCGTCAATTTTGGCAAGCTAGGGTCTAATAGATCAGTGGAAGGGACAATCTGGATTATACCGTTCCCTCAAACAGGACTCAACAACCACATGAAACGGTGGTGGTTCTCAAAGTATAAGGCAAACCTTCCTCAGAGGAGACACGTTCTTCCCCAATGCCTCCTGACTTACATCACTGGCATTCAATGACCAATTCTCCATTAAAGCAGCTTGTTCAACTGCCTAGGGCAATTGTTAGAGATTACACATGTGGACAGGTGTCTAACCTGTCTATGTTGCTGGGCTGTATCATTTCAGACTGCAGATGAGGATTAAATGCCTGAATCCTTCCCCACAGAAAATACTCTACAACACATTCAGAACTATTACATCAGGGAAGAGATTATAAGCTAGTCTTCTCCCTAACACGCTTGCATTGAATGGGAAGGGCCTATTTTTTAGTGGGAGAGTATTCAAACATTTGACTCCACATACTGTACAGTCTCAAATGGTACAGCTCAGAAGCAGATAAAGCATGCGAAACTTCTACAATAGATAGCTCTCTGCATCAGATGTTAAAAGGAAAGCATTTCAGGGGAGTTTCTGTTCCAAGCAGTGTTAGAAACTCAGATATATAAGCTAATCGCCAAATGGCACCTTAAACCTAGGTTACGGTCACCACAACAGAATGTCTAAGCCCCCTTGCCCCCCCCCATGAAATTTATTCTTCTTTACTTTTCATTTCTATACCGTTTGATATTTTAAAGAAAAAAATCTCAAAGCAGTTTACATACAGCACATTAACACATCAAATAAAACAATCCAGCAAAAACAAATTCAAGATTCAAGGTAAAATATTTCGCATCCTTCTCTAAGTGACATTTTGATTGCCCCATAGCAGAAGTACCCTAGGAAGCCGGTGTGATATAGTGGCTGGACTAGGACCTGGGATAATCCCTACTCAGTCATGAAAATCACTGGGTGACCTTGGGCCAGTCATAACCTCCTAACGAACCTCACAGGGTCATTGTAGGTAGGGATTAACTGAGGAGAGGGGTGAACCATGTACTCCCTGGAGGAAAAGGTAGGATATTAATGCAATAAATGACGTCTTCTGCTTAAGAAAGCTGGAGAGGCCAACCAGATGGAGATGTCAATCGCCAACCGGGCATCCAGAGATCTCCACGTGGTCGCAACTGGACCAGCTCCAGTCACAAAACGTGCCTGGGGAGTTTCTAACACGAATCCCAAGATCCTCTTAACCCCGTACCCCATCCTTTTCTTACAGTATGTTTGGAGAAGGGCGAGAAGTGCCACCCAGCAAGTCAGGCACCTTCCGTTTGGTCTGTTACACGCCTCAGAATGTTCAGGCAACCGACACTGCTCTTTTTTCTAAAATGCCAAAGGGAATTCTACCGGTACATTCTCTAGGCCAACTGGCTTCCCACTTTGAATAGATTTTTGAATTATGCTTTGGTAGTTGCAAGCTTTTAGCTTGACTCATTAGCGGTCCGCAGAACAGGCAACCTACTCCTCCTGTACAGCAGCCATTATTCCAGATCTTTTAAGACAGTCCTCCAAATAACTTTAGCAAATTACTAGTTCACGCTATTTTTTCCACTAGCTTTGCTGCCCACACATGTCAATGTTAATGATGTTTGGTTAAAAAGAAAATAAGAACCATTTTACAAAAGCTTCCCTGCCTGATCACTTGGGAAGCAATTCATACCCATCATGGGTGCCCAGTTAGTTGAGTGGCTATTTTTTTTTTAAAAAAACCCTGCTTTTAACTTATCACTCCCACCCTCTCTGCATGCCATGCAGTTGGTAACTTGCTCATAAATCCCCTCGCAGCTTGGTGAGAAATGCTGACAAGAGTGATTTGGTGTGATGCTAGCATATCATCCTCTCTTCCATCAACTCCTTGTTCCAGTAAAACTTTGCCCCTAGGTTTCTCTCTACTCTCACCCACTTCCAAACATAACTGACTGAGCTAAGCTTTCTCCAAAGAACTATGCCAAAATACCATGGTAAGGCATGCTGAGAGATTTCACACTCACATCTTAGTTATGGTACTCTTCCCAGAAGTACCATCAGAGCCTAAGTCTCAAAATACTTAGCAAGTGATGGACGATCTTCGTTTAGCCAAGTGGTCATATGAATGAGTAACGAATGTGCTTTTAACAGGTGTGAGTTTGGATTTTTTTCATGGAGGGTATGTCCAAATGGCACCTTTTAAATATTAAATGCTGTGCTACATTCAGAACTTTTGGGGACTGGGAGGCTTAAAAGTCTAAATCTCTTGATTATCAGTTTGCTTTACACACAACCCTTTATTAAGTACACTCAGTTGCTTATTTTGGTTGTGCCTCCAGATGGTTTGAAAACAGTTTTTGATGAGTTACACAGGTGCTACGACAACATAAGCAAGACAGCACTTTTGTAAGTAAAAAAAAGGCACAGCAACAAGAAAGACTGGAAGTGCTGACCACTTCTGTATTTGACGGTTTGTCCAGACATTACAATGGTCAGTTTCAATACAGGAGAAGAGATTCCTATGTCTTCAGCAGCTGCAGAGTGGAAAAACTTTCAGCAGATGCAGCTTTACCCATTACTACAATACTGTGACTGCTGAAGCTGCAAAAAAATTCTCCCTCATTTGCAAGTACCACACAACACACGAGCCACTTTTGATTCTTGATCTAGTTCAGGCACAGGAAAGGCAACCTTGGCTCTCCAGATGTTTTGGAACTACAACTCCCATTATCCCTAGCTAACAGGGCCAGTGGTCAGGGATCATGGAAGTTGTAGTTTCAAAACAACTGAAACCAAGGTTGCCTATGCCTGATCTAGTTAGTCCATTTATCTGCTCTCTCAGACCTCGGGGAGTAATGGCTAAGTTAAACTGCGAAATAACTATTATGCCTCTCTTCTTTTTCTTCCTTTCAGAATCGAACTCACTGCATCACATTCATCATGAAAATTATCACTCTTTACTGGATCAATGAATGGGGCGGCAAAGTATACAAAAAGGGCCTCTATTTTGATTTCTATCCCTCTCCACCTCAAAGGCTCTAAGTTTTCAAAAGTAAACTTACACATTCCACAACTCCAACTGGCTTGTGTAGTGGAGGAGATTTTAGAACAAGAGAGGGAACTCAAAAGCCAACTAATGTAAACTTGTCAGAGGGCACACCCACCCATTCATTGGCACGATCTCTGATCCTAAAGTATCCTATCCCTACCAAAACAAAAAACTTTTTAAAAAACTTGATGCTATCATTACCATTTTAACAGGTGTGGGAAGTAGAAGCCCTTACCCACAGACTACCTGGTCTTGTTCTTCCCCACCGAGTCCAGGGTTTTACCAGTGATTTCACACCATGTCTCCCAAATCCAAAACCAAAAACTCATTGGACCATACAAGATCCCAGTCAAGGTTTCAAGGATCAAACGCCACCTCACCTAACAATTCCTTTATTAACGTAAGAAGTACAGATCTATTTCTCCCAACCACTTTTTCCATCATTCAGGAAGGAGGGGGGTGTATCAGAAGGATGGAGCTCTTACCTGTTGGCCTCAGTAAGTAACTTCTGCCACTTTGTTCGCTATCAGAATATTCAGGGGTAGGCCAGGCAGGTAAGGTGAGTGGGATATTAACGTAGGCAAAAAAAGGCAACCCCCTCCCGCTCTACTTCACCATCATTCCTGGCCCCCTTCTTCCTTTCCCCTTGTGAAAGCTTAGCAACAGCACTCGAGGCTCACTATTTGGCAGCATGTCTCCTCTTGCAATTCTTTCCCCCTTGCGCAGCTGCAGAGGATCATTATTCCGCAAGGCCCCTGCAGCAACATTATGCGCAAGCGCAACAGGAAAGGGATAGGAGGGAGGGAAGGAGATGAGAGAAGGGAAGCCAGGAAGCTGCAGGATGTGGATGCTGCCCTTCCACTCCCCTTTGCGCAGGCGCAGTGGGGCGGGTTGCTACAAAACTTTAGCGCCGCATGCGTGCCCTGGACCTCACCTGCGCCGCCTTCACCCGCGCGACGCGAGTGCACAGTAAGGCGCCTGCGCAGTTCCCCGGCAATCGTTTGAACCTGAGGCGCATGCGCCTGCAGGTCCAGCGGCACAGAAACCACACGGCGCGCGCATGCGCACCTCTTTCCCGAGGCTTCTTTCTCTCTGCCCCGCCCCTTCTCCCTGCGTCAGGCCTTCCCAGCTCATTATCTTGCGGCCGATCGCCCGCGGCCTTTAATATACGTCTCCCTTTGTCCCTACGGCACGGCGAGCCACATCCGTCGCCCTTTCCACCTCACCTGATAGCGATACGCGGTAGCTGCGACCGTCCCCTTGTGGTCTCCTCATAGCGCCCTGACCTGACACATCCGGGACTCTCCCGTGACGTCGCCACGACGCTTCATTCACTCAACAGGAGGAGGGGAGGTATTGCGCATGCGCCGCAAGGGACCTTCCCTGGAAAGAAAAATCGGCGGGAAAAACAGCAATTCGTCGAAATGCTGATTTTAGATTAACGGGGTGGGGAAGCATAAAGGGGGGGGGTGCGGCAGGTAGACGGTGCACAGTTGTCCCTCAGATGCGTTTAAAACCCTTGGCTTCCTATTCTGAGTGACTACAGGAATTGTTACAGGTAGGTAGACGTGATGGTCTGAGTCGAAGCAAAATAAAAACATTCCTTCAGTAGCACCTTAAAGACCAACTAAGTTTTTACAGGATTCTTACAGGAACTGTGTACGAGTTACATATGTCAACAGCACAACTCTAAGTGCAGACCCTCCATCATTTCTCTGATGAAAATAGGATCGTCCTATTCTATTTCTTCTAATAATAATAATTTTTCATGGGCGTAGGCAGGAGGGGGCAGCTGCCCCCCCCTAGAAGCAAAAAAATTAATGTATTTTACAGACCATAACCAGCACTTTCCCCCTCCAGAAACTGAAGTGGAAAGGGCTTTGCTTTAGCAAGAGCAGCTAAGTCTCCGCTTGCTTGGGGGGGGGGGGGACACAGCAGTAACAAAAACACATCAAATAAAACAAAGTGGCTACCAGTAGTTAAGCAGTTAAAACAATGGAGCATATATCCCCAGGCAAGATTCGATAGCTGACCATTTCACCCTATTGTTCTTAAGTGGGAGTTGTTAATGAGCATTCAGGAGCATTAAGAGTTCTATTGGCGATTTAATGAGGGTGCAGACTCAGAGGATTCAATTTGACTAAGGTGGCTCTGCAAGGCTAAAAAGAAGTGAATAAGAAAGGGGGGAGGCTGTAGCTTTGACAGACACAGTGATGTTTATAAAAAGCATTGGTGTTCCAGTCTGCCCCTCCTCCTGCATCTGTATACTGTAAATCAGGGGTGGCCACCTCCCAAGAGACTCTGATCTACTCAGAGTTTAAAACTGGGGGTGATCTACCCCCTTTTGGGGGGTTCAGGTCAAAGCTGTTGAGTTTTTTTAAAGGAAGGGAAGCCCTGTTTTTTGGGGTTTAGGTCAAACTTGTTGAGCTTCTTTTAGGAGGGAGGGAGGCCCATTTTTGTTTAGGGCTTCAGGTCATAGTTCAACTTTTTTGAGGGAGGAGGAAAATTTTGGGTGAGCTTTTTTTAGGGGTGCCAGTGACCTACCAGTGATCTACCACAGACATCCAGTGATCTACTGGTAGATCACAATCTACCTGTTGGACGTGCCTGCTGTAAATCAAGCAGAGAGAAAGCTGCTTACAAGGCTCCTGTACATGCAGAGTTCCAGCATCACAGCGTCACCCAGAGGCACCCACAAATATGAGTTATCCCTCTCTCTATTTCTTCCTTCCTTCCCTCCCTCTTCCATCCTTAATAAAATACGGGGGGAGGCAGATAAGCCCCACATAGAAAGCCCATCAACATGGGGGGATGACTCTTTCAAATACGGTATTTACCAGTAATTGGGGGGGGGGAGAGGCACCTAGGCCTCTAGGAGTTGGCTGCTATGCCTAGGAGTAGGACAATTCAAGAAAGCAGAACGATGCATATGGTATGGTAATATATCAATAGAATCGTAGAATTGTAGTCGGAAGGGACCACAAGGGTCATCTAGTCCAACCCGCTGCAATGCATGATTTTTTTCCTAAGGTGGGGCTTGAACCATGGTTGAAATATTATGCTGATATGCAGCAACGCCTCGGAGCCGTCGTGGCTGCGGCCATGCCTTGCCCCGCCCTCGCCCGCCCTTCCACCCCCTCTCGCCTGCCCGACTCTCCTGTCCTCTTGCTGCAGAGTTCTAGCATCACAGCGTCATCCAGAGACACCGACAAATATGAGTTATCTCTCTCTCTAATTCTTCCTTCCTTCCCTCCCTCTTCCATCCTTAATAAAATACGGGGGGGCAGATAAGCCCCACATAGAAAGCCCATCAACATGGGGGGATGACTCTTTAAATTCGGTATTTACCAGTAATTGGGGGGGGGCACCTAGGCCTCTAGGAGTTGGATGCTATGCCTAGGAGTAGGACAATTCAAGAAAGCAGAATGATGCATATGCTATGGTAATATATCAATAGAATCATAGAATTGTAGTCGGAAGGGACCACAAGGGTCATCTAGTCCAACCCCCTGCAATGCAGGATTTTTTTCCTAAGGTGGGGCTTGAACCATGGTTGAAATATTATGCTGATATGCAGCAACGCCTCGGAGCCGTCGTGGCTGCGGCCGTGTCTTGCCTCGCCCTCGCCCGCCCTGCCGCCCCCTCTCGCCTGCCTGACCCTCCCGTCCTCTCCAGCCAAGCAGGGTAGCCGCCAACGCTACCAGCCCCAGAAGCACAAGGTGGCCGCTGCTGCCGCCGCCACGATATCATCAGGCCCGCTGGCCCTTTAGCCCTGCCCACTTCGTGGCCCCTCCCCTTCTGTGCCTTGGCCCCGCCCCTGAACGACCATGGCTTGCCCCCCCCTAGTTTTGATCCTGGCTACGCCCCTGTAATTTTTATTTGTTTGGTTTTTCAAATTAAAATTTTACAGGCACATATCCAACATGCAACATAAAAAGAAGATGCCAAAGAATCTCCTGAACTTCCTTCCTACCCTTTGTGGGACCTATTGTTAGTCATCTCCTCCTGCATCTTTTATAATAATCCAAATCTTTTGCATCTCCATTATATCCAAAATTCACCATTAAACTACAAGTGTTATTCCAATCCTACTAACTGTTTAAAATGATTTTTTTAAAGATAAATTATAATTTTTCCCCATTCCTTGTTAAAATTTTGGTCTTCCTGATTTCTGATTCTTCTGGTCATTTTTGCCATTTCGGCATAGTCCATTAACTTAATCTGCCATTCTTCTCCGGTAGGGACTTTATTTTCTTCTTATTATTACACCCTGCCCATTCGACAGGGTTGCCCCAGCCACTCTAGGTAGCTTCCAACATGTATATAAAAGCATTTTTAAAAATAAGCATTAAAAAATCCCTATACTGTACAGGGCTGCCCTCAGATGTCTTCTAAAGGTTGTATACTTTAGTTACTTATCTCCTTGACTGGGGGGTGGGGGTCGCATAACGTTTCTCCAACGTTTCTCCGATAAAAAGAGAGACGTCCTAAAGAAAAGTGGGACATTGCGGGATCAAATCGGAAACTTGGATGGCTTCTGTAAATCCAGGACTGTCCCTGGAAAATAGGGACACTTGGATGGTCTGACATCAGAGCAGATGAGCCAATGGTAGCTGAAGAAACAGAAAAGGGTAGGAAACCCCCCCCCCACTTTTTCTGACTTCCTTTAACACTTGATGCAAAAGGAGAGACCATAATTCCAATCCTCCTCTGAATCATAGAATTGTGGAGTTGGAAGGGACCCTGAGAGTCATCTAATACAGCCCCTTGCAACGCAGGAATCTCGTCTAAAGCATCCATGACAGATGGCCAGGCCATCCAATCATTGCTTAAAAATCTCCAGTGAGGGAGAGTCCTCTTTGTGTGTGCAGAAGAACCCCCCATACCAAAGTGTGGAACATTGAGTGGCCTTTTCATACTGTGATTGCAGGGAAGGAAGCTGTGCTCTTTCAATGGGCATGCAGCTCTTGTTAGAAATAAATGTATGGTTGCTGCTGGCAACATGGTGTGTTTATGAATTCCTGCTTTTAATCCATGAAGCAGATGGTTTAGGAGCAAAAGGAATCATTTGATTCTAAACTCTGAGACTCATGAGCAACCTGTATAAAATTAAACCACAAAGGTACTGCCTACGCAGAATGAAACTTTGAGGGGGTTAAAGATGGAGACTTTCAAGGTGCCCACAGGCAATATTTAATTCTTCTAAGGTAGAGTACTGCAGGTGGTTGGTTTTCTTTTTAATAGCAGGCTTCTTAACTCCACCTTGCGCTTATTACAGTGGACACTCGGGTTGCGAACGTGATCCGTGTGGGAGGCACGTTCGCAACCCGCAGTGTTCGCAACCCACGTATGCGCATGCGCGGGTTACGGTTCGGTGCTTCTGCGCATGCACAAAGCGCAATTTAGCACTTTTGCGCATGTGCGCGTGTCGAAACCCGGAAGTAGCCCATTCCGGTACTTCTGGGTTCGACGCAGAGCGCAACCCAAAAAGACACAAGCTGAAGCAGCTGTAACCCGAGGTATGACTGTATTACAATTGATTTTCTTCCTAAAACGAAATAGGTGAATCAATCTTATTATTGTTCTCATATTACAGATCAGGAAACAGAGGTTGAGAGACTGGATAAATCTCCCCTGCCTTGTTCTTGAACCCATAGTAGAAATTCCACCAATCTGTCTCCAGTTCTCATATGTGGGAGAATATTCACTGAGGAAGGGCAGAGAGCATAAAATGCTTAAGAGAGTTGTGGGTACGAGTGTGAAGATTACAAATCCTTTTAGAAAAAATGTGAGGGTCTTTACTTGTATCGTGTATACTCTTCTTTCTCTCTTCTTTGGCGATCACCCATAGCCGAGTAAGATTGTCCTCCATGAACTGTTAAAGACCGGCAAGGCTGAACCTGGCGTAAATGCCAACTATATCAGTTGAACTCAGCAGAGTAGCGCAGGCACAGCGGAAACTTCTTGGTTGCAAGATGAAGGCAAGTTGCAGGAACACAGGAACTCACTGCCACTAGTACTGTATATACAGCTTTATTTACAAGAACAAAACAACAAACAGTACATAGATCAGTACTTCTCTCTATCTCTCTACAACACAATAACCACATCAGAAACACACCACCAACTCTCCACAAAACCCCGCAAATTCACCCTTAGTCTAATAGGGTTACTGCACCAATCACCAAGCTGTTGCTAAGGCTCTATCACTAGGCAAATTATCCAGCTCTGGAGATTGCTGAATCACTCTTCTGGGCATGTTGCCAGCTCTTAATTGCTATGTGACCAGATGCACGTAATCACACAGTGAAAAAACCTCAACATGAACACAGTCTTTCTTTAGGACATATCTGAAGAAGTGTGCATGCACATGAAAGCTCATACCAATGACAAACTTAGTTGGTCTCTAAGGTGCTGCTGGAAGGAATTTTTTAATTTTGTTTCGACAATCTTAACAGTGAGTCGGTAAGTGACTGTGGAGGTCAATTCTGGATCCACACATCCTTCCACAATGGGGCCATAGGTTTACAGGCGGGAGTTGATCATGGTGAGGGTTTGCCAAATGTGCCTTCCTCTTTGCATGTTTCTCCCTTTCGTCCTGAGTTTGAGCATCTTCAAAATCCATGACACCTTTGGTAAAGGCTGTTATCCAATTGGAGCACTCACAGGCCAGTGTTTCCCAGTTGTTGGTGTTTATACTACATTTTTAAAGATTTGCCTTGAGAGAGTCTTTAAACCTCTTTTGTTGACCATTGGCATTACGCTTTCCATATTATTATTATTTTGGCAGTTCATCTTTATTGGTTTCTTTTAACACACATTCATAAAACCACATCATAACATTTCAAATTTCCCTGTCATTAAACATGTGATTCTAAAACATAACAAGGAAAACAAAGGTATATTATTAATTGTTTGATTCATTTATATTCCATTTACATCTGACTTCCCTCCCCTTCTAACTTGGTTCCTCTAGTTTTCTAAATTGAGTGCCTGACATAACATATCTGTATACCGTACTTAGTAACGTATTTTTCTACTACATTTTTATATTTCTCCTTACAAGAGTTATTCTAAACTAGTCAAAAATTGTACTTCTCTATAATACTCTTTCAAATACTGTTTAAATCTATTCCAATCATTTTTAATTTTTTTGTTTCATTTGATCTCTTATCTGGCCTGTCAGCTTACCCGTCTCAGTATACTAAGCATTATGCTTTCCATTTTTAAGTTCGGAATAGAGTAGTTGCTTTGGAAGATGATAATAAGGCATCCGCACAACATGACCAGTCTAACGAAGTTGATGTTGAAGAATCATCGCTTTGACACTGGTGATCTTTGCTTCTTCCAGAAGACTGGCATTAGTTCGACCGACTTCTCAAGTGATGTGTAAAAATATTTGGAGACATTTTGATTGATGGACTCTTTCGAGGAGTTGGAGATGGCCTTTATAAGTAGTCCACGTTTCACAAGCATGCAGTAAGGTTGGTAAGTACAATAGCTTTGTAAACAAGCATTTTGGTTTCCCTGAGAATGTCCCGGTCCTCAAACACTCTGCACTTCAATCGGGAGAAAAGCTGCACGTACAGAGGTCAGGCGATGCTGGATTTTGGCATCAGTGTCAGCCCTTGTGGAAGGATATCTGCCCAGGTAGGAGAAGTGATCGACACTTTCCAACGTTACCCCATTGGGTTGGATTTGTGGCACTGCAGAGGGGTATACTACACATGTCAGCAATAGAGACATTTCCGGTCACCCTGATCAAGTGAATATAATCCGTGTGCAGAAGCAGATTTCTTCGCGCAGATCTGCTATACAAGATGCTCCAGTGTTGCAACTGGAGAGGCAGGGAGTTCATCTAACAGCTTTGGAATATACCGTACATGGAACCCTTTCTGTTTCCCTCATTCATATCCCCCAATAGTTTGTCCTGTATTGCGCTAGACACTGTTGATCCATGAATACAGCCACTTTTCTACTGTTCCTTTGAATCTCTGGAGCAGGAATCCTCCTTCCTGGACAGTTGTCTTCACAAACAGAAGCCATAGAAACTTTATGCATGCTGACTTCATCACCTGTTTTGGTGCAAATCTGCAAAAAAACAAAAAACACCAACAACAACCAGGTGATAGGTTTAAATAACAAGAGGAGGAAGATTTAAATGACAGCGTTTTTCTTATTTAACTGCTTGATATGAGTTTGAACACTAGCTGTGCCTGTGAATATCTTCTTTACCCTGAGTAAACTGTTTGTACGATTGGGTAAGATATAGTATGAGATAGATGTTTTATAATTTCTTTGGCTTACCACATATTGTAATTGGAGTGTTATTTGTACTATGCAGCTCTTTGGACTGATGAAGCGTGTAGCGAAACCTATAATATATCCAGAAAACAGGTCTTCTTTTACCCACCTGCGTTATTCTTTTCAGGGTGGTGGCTTTGATTCGCTTTCCCGTGATAGATCCATGTACACGGCTTTGTGTTTCCAACTCAAGACCTATTGAAGAACACTCCATCTAGTTCAGCTTTGATAAGCGGCTTTGAACATTTTTCATATTCTCCTTTAAGCTACCTTCACTGTTGTGGCGGCACGGGGTTGCTGTTCCGTGTTTGGACTCGCGATACCTGTTGAACGGTTCATTAAT
Source organism: Zootoca vivipara (assembly GCF_963506605.1). Classification (NCBI taxonomy): domain Eukaryota; kingdom Metazoa; phylum Chordata; class Lepidosauria; order Squamata; family Lacertidae; genus Zootoca; species Zootoca vivipara. The sequence goes on along the minus strand of NC_083288.1, from coordinate 19,034,839 downwards.
GCAGTCTATATAATGTTTACTGTGCATGTAATTTCTTTAGATATAGTTGTACTTTTATCCATTCCATGTTCACAGTATTTCCAGGTCTTGACTTGCACATGGCACCTTGGTATGTTTGTTGTTTGAATGGTTACTAGCCTATCTCTAGTCTAGCTATTATTCCAGTAAATTTGGTTTTATATTGAGTAGCCAGTTTGTAGTGTTGTTGTTTTGTTTTGTTGTACTATTATTTTCACCACATTTGATACTTTGTGTATATAATTTGCAGAAACAGCATCAACATTAAAAAGCTTCCCGAAACTTTAGAGGCCTACAAAAAATTATATAGATGCTTAATTCTTTGACATCTGGCAGGACTGGAGGGCATTCCACAGGGTGGGTGGGACTACCGAAAGGGCCTTCTGCTGGTTGCCTGTAGTTTCAGAGCTGGATGGAGATCCTGGGCATGGGAGTTCAAATTCCAGTTAAGCCACTCTTTCTCAGCCTTGGTCCGCTCAGAAGATGGTTGAGTATGTAAAATTTCAAGTGTCACCCTAATACAGGAAATGCAATCTGTATGGAAAACAAAATGCCCACAAATGAGTCTGTCCCACCTTCTACACTGAAGTCAGCCAGATGGCATTTTACAGTGAATCGGTTTATTTTCTTACCACAGAGATCTTCATATGGATCTCATGGTGTAGATGAAAGTCAGCAGAGATAAAAGTCCCAAAACCAGTGAATGAACAAAACTGGCCAAAGGTGCCGTGTTAAACTGCATTATCTGGGAGTACTGATAGCCCTCAGAGGCTGAAAGGATAGAAGTGAACCATGACATGTTTTCAAAAAATATTAAGAGGCATTCTGGGTCATAAGACAATTGTGGAGGTCAGTCCCACATGCAGAAAACTGTACAATGGTACTTTGGTTTTCAAACGCCTTGGTACTCAAACAACTTGGAACCCAAACACTGCAAACCCAAACAGTAAGTGTTCTGTTTGCGAAGTCGAACATGCTCCGTTTTAAGTGTTACGCTTCCGATTTGAGGGCCACACTTCCGTTTTGAGTGTTACGCTGAGGTCTGTCTGTTTTTGGTATTTACTTTGCTTTTTTGTTTTTGCGTCTCTTTTTCGTTTTGTTTTTGGGATAGAGTGAAACCCAGTTCAGCAACGGATTGATTGATTGTGTGACTGCAGTACATTGTTTACTGCTTTCATTTTACGGATCAATGGTCTCGTTAGGTAGGAAAATTCATGTTCAATTGCTGTTTTAGGGGTTGTTTTCGAAAGTCTGGAATGGATTGATCCATTTTGGCATTACTTTCTATGGGAAAGCGCTGCCTTGGTTTTGGAACGCTTTGGTTTTGGAACGGACGTCCGGAACGGATTAAGTATGAAAACCAAGGTGCCCCTGTATTTGGAACTTAACCTCACGACACATCACTGCCGTATGAGTTTTGATGCTGGGGTCCATGGGGGAGCCACAGGAATCCTCCACTTTACTACCATGACATTCTTAATGATCATCTGAACACTTTGAGACAGGCTAGGGATATTTCGCCCACTCTTTGAGAAGCCGCGGCAGACCTTATGAGCGTTGACATGGCTTTGGTGATGGCATTTCGACAGCCTTTTTTATCCCCAAGTTTCTAAGCCGATGTCCTTGAAAGCAGTTGCGTGTGCGGATTTTTAACAGCATCTACTTTTATATATATATATATATATTAAAAATTCACTTCCTCTTCGGTTTTTAATTATTTTGTTCCTCCGTTTTTTCCCTTTCAATTTACTAAAAACCTAGAAATGTAATTAGAGGGAGGCTGGGCTGCGAGAAAGCTGCCAGCATTTCTACATCATGATTAAATATATCAGCCGTTCCTTTAGTGAGAGAATAAAAAAAAATTATAAAAAGAAGAAAACCCAAACAGGATTCGGGTAATTATCTCCCCGTTATCCAGGAAAGAATCGGTAACACGTACAGATAGACTTATTGAAAATGCAGCACTAATTAAAAACTCATATAAGCTCCTGACGATCAAGACAGTACAAAAACCCAGTTATTTAATTATTTCTTCTTATTTGCTAATCTTTGTCTTAGCAAAACAAACAAAAAACTATTCCAAACAAAACCCTGCCACTGTTCACTGGAGGGACTTAATAGGACTTTTATCTATGCAACAGTCAAAGCAGACAATGGGAGCTCAATTTGATTCACCTCTCCTTATGCCACTGGGAAATCTTTGCAACTGATTTTTTTTCCGAAGGTAATCTAAAAAGAAATGTTTTTATGTGTGTTCAAAGGAAGTGCTGAGCTACATTCAGAGGGCTTTCATTTTTTAAAATGTATTACTTTCCCCCACCTTTTCCCACCCCTAAGTGCTTAATTTCTAAAAAGAGAGTTGCATTGTAAGCCACTCTGCATGTGCCCAGAGGCTCTCACCACGCTTATTACTTCCCATGCTGTACAGCTGATCATCTGGTGAACCCCATCAACAATTAGCTTTTGCTTTTTCCTGTTTCCATATGTACCTAGTTATGTCGGAGCCAAACATTATGTTACATGGGAGGTGCATATAATTTTATTTTATTTTAATAAAAAGCAGCTGCAGGAAGTTGGAATCACAAGCAGAAGAACGGATGAGGGAAGGGGCTGCTTAACCTCTCCGGCTGATTTCAGATCATAATTTGTCAACCTGCTGTTGCTTCGACCCTGATCCTGCTCTCCCCCAGCTGCTTTTTGGTTAAAACAATAATCTTCTGAGAGACTGAGATTGGCTGCAGTCCCAGACCCACCAAGTGTCCCTGTATTCCAGGGACAGTCCCGGATTTACAGAAGCCGTCCCAGTTTCTGATTTGATCATGGAATATCCCGCTTTCCCTTAAAAGGTAAAGGTAAAGGGACCCCTGACCATTCGGTCCAGTCGTGACCGACTCTGGGGTTGCGGCATTCATCTTGCATTATTGGCCGAGGGAGCCAGCGTACAGCTTCCAGGTCATGTGGCCAGCATGACAAAGCCGCTTCTGGCGAACCAGAGCAGCACACGGAAACGCTGTTTACCTTCCCGCTGTTTATCAACTTGCATTTTGATGTGCTTTCGAACTGCTAGGTTGGCAGGAGCTGGGACCGAGCAACAGGAGCTCACCCCGTCGTGGGGATTCAAACCGCCAACCTTCTGATCGGCAAGCCCTAGGCTCAGTGGTTTAACCCACAGCGCCACTCGCTTTCCTTAGGATGTCCCTATTTTACTTGGAGAAAAATTGGTGGTTATGGAGTTAAGCAACCCCCAGGCCAAGGAGATAAGTAACTATACAACCTTTAGAAAATATCTGAAGGCAGCCCTGTACACATACAGTTTTTATGTACTGTATGTTGGAAGCCACCCGGAGTGACTGGGGCAACCCAATCAGATGGGTTGGGTATAAATAACACTATGATGATGATTATTATTATTATTATACTGTAGGATGTCCCTATTTTCATCAGAGAAATGTTGGAGCATATGCAATCTTATACTCATTTACATTGGGTATGAGTTCCAGTGAATTACTTCTGAGTAGACATGCGTAGGTTTCCATTGCATTACGCACATTCATCATGCAACTTCTAGTTAGGTCTGCTGTGGCCAAACTGGGCTTGATGTCAGGAAAAACATAAATAGATCGCCTGGATATTTTTTTTTAAAAAAAGTAAAAGCTGCCATGGGAAGCTTTCATCCATGTGGAAAATGGCAGTACCAAGCGAGTTGACAATAGGTACATGTCATGCATGCTGCAGGGAGGATAACCAATGTTGCAGCCCTGATCCTTCCCCTTACACAGCTGCTTTCATTTTCTAAACGATCGCTGGGAAGCATGTAGCCTTCCAGAGTTTGCTGGACTACACCTCCCATCACCCCTGACCATTGGCTCCGCTGGTTGGGGCTGATGGGAGTTGAAGTTCACCAAACAGCTGAAAGGCAACGTCCCTCATCCCTGTTTCAAGCAGGCTGTGGGAGATCCAGTAAGAGATTTCCCAATATCACGTCTAATTTGGACCTCGCTCAAGCAGTAAGCCTATATCTGGACAGTACCACTTCAGGTTTACTATACCAGTGACAACTAAGCCTGGATAGCTCAGTTGGATAGAGCATGGTGCTGCTAACACCAAGGTTGCAGGTTCGATCCCCATATGGAACAGTTGCTTATTGGTTGGACTAGATGTTCCTTGGGATCTCTTCCAACTGTGTGATTCTATGATCTAAGCCAGCTCCAGATCGTTGCCCCCTTTCCCCCTGATCCTCCTTCCTATGCTGATATTTTCAACAGCAACTAGCTAGACAATTTGCTTTTTGATATTCCAAGATTTGCTATGCTGCTCTTATTACTGCTGAGATAGAACCTATTATTATTATTCGTTACATTTATTATTATTTTGTTTTTATAAAAGTCTCAGAGCTACTTATGGGGATCTAAAATATAGCAATGCCATAGAAGTAGACAGGAAACAATTAAAATGGACACTAGGTTCTGCTTATCCATGTTTGTACCATCAGTTTTTGTCTGTAGGGCTTGAATAACTGGGTGAGATCCTTGAGGAACCGATACCTAACAACCTGTCTGTTTTCTTGCCTTGGTCCTTTTCACTAGTGAATGCTAGCTGGGAGTGGCACAGGGCATTTTAAAAAAACACACACATGTAAAGTATGTTAAATGCAGTGAACTCAAAATGACCCTCTAGTTGTGCCCCTTTTTCTTGTCCTGAGCCACATCTGGGTCTCAGGTGCTATTCTAAGCCCACTAGAGAAAGGCCAAGGATTGGATTGCAGCAAGTTGTTGGCTTAACGTTGCCAAGGCATGGATGTTTCACACACACTGATGGGAAAGGGTGGTGAGATCGCTAAGCAAGTGTGTTGTGGAGCTCCCAGGCTGTGCGTTTCCATCTGCGGCTAGTCTACTAGGCAACATCTTCACCATCCCTAGCGCCGCAGATGCAGAGATTCAAAAGTTTCAAGCTTTTGCATCGCTTGCGAGGAGGGGAACTTGGTCTTGTTAAGTCAACCGCAGAGCTCTTTGGTTTGTTGGTTTCTTATCACCTTTAAATACGATCTGGGGATTTTAATTGCATGCCGTCTGTGTGATGCTCTTATATATACACCTGTTTGGGGGGGGGGGAGGGGGGAAGAATATCAAAGTTAATTTCTTAGAGAGGAGGTAATTATACTTTAAAATGCTCAGTTGTGAGGCACCGGCTCCCTAGTGCCTTTGAGTCCGTTCTTTGTTTCTTATTAGGAGCTTCTCCATCCTCTCCTCCTCCTCCCAGGCGAGGCCTGTCTCTTGTTTTCAGCGGCTGCCTGCCTTGAAGATGCTTTTGATCCTGTATTCATTAAAAACTGATCCTGCTGCTTCCCAACAGCCCTAATGGTGTGTGAAATTATTTCCCCCTTTCTCAAAGACGCCACTAATTCAGCTAGCATCCACCTAGCTGGCGAGCACTGGAGGGGGGTGGGGGAAGGGTGGGGGTGGGAATTGTCAAAAGCTTCTCTGGGTTATTCAGATCTGCTTCTACCGCCCAAAACCTCCCCCCCCCACGTCGCCCACCCACCACCCCGATGCCCCCAGCCCCAGCAGAAGAGAAATTAATCTTCGGCTTTATCTCCGCAATCTGCTTTTGCAAAAGGAGAAGTGAGAACTGTCTTGATGAAGGGAAGGGAAGGGCTTTTTATTGCTGCGTTTTCTCCAAGCCCCCTCCCCTCCCCACCCCCCCCACCCCCACCAATCTGCAGGTAGGCAGAGGAGGATAATTGGCCAAAGGGCACGGCAGAAGAAGCGGGTGATCTATCTAGTATGACAAGTGGCAAGATGTGACGGCAAACAAACAACGGTAGCAAAGGAAAGGCGAAGCAAAAAGTAGGCCTTAATGGGAGGACAGAGGAAGGAAGCAAAGTGGGCATCACACACAAGAGAGAGACAGACAGCTGTCGGTTTGCTGGTGCCAGGAAGGGAGGAAAATACAAGCCGGGTTGTGTTTATGAAAAGGCCTTGTGCGCAGAAAATGCCCAGGAAGGACCACACAAGAGTTGGCAGGGCAGAACTTCACCTGTGTTAGTGGCGACGGATGCATTCTCAGCTGGTCCTGCATCCTGGGTGGCTCAATGGTACCTTCTCTCTTGCGCATGCAGCTATAAAGGAAGTAAAGGATGACCCTGCAAGAGAGTCTCGTGTCTGCAGAAAGGCTGCCTATTGAATTGTCACAGGCAAGACGAAAACAACAAACAAAGTAAGCCCTAAAAGCTATGGCAATGCAGGGCTTGGGCACATCTAGGTAGGCTGGAGGGTACAGCATGAATCTACAGCGACAGGGAAAAGGAGATTAAAAAAATAAATAAATCTAAATATGACACGCAAGTGCACTCTGTTCACTTCCCCCAGTACTTGGTTAGAGGAGGACTGTGGTGATGAAGGCTGCAATGTACCGTGTATGTCACCTTGAGCCTCTTGGAGGAAAAGTGAGATAAAAGTGTAGTAATATAGTAATGATAAAAAACGGGCCGTATCCAGTGCTGGCCATACTTGGCACAGAATTCTAGTCACTTTTGCCAATGGTCCGTCCCCGTCCCTGTCCCACCCCCAAAAAACTGGCATGCATTTGGGCCGTCTAGCACAGTATAGTCTACATTAGGAGAAGCCAATATTATGGACCACAACTGCCATAATCCTCTGCTGACTGGGGCTCATGGGAGTTGTGGTCCAAAACATCTGGAAGGCACCATATTGGAAACCTCTGGTCACTAAAGAACAGCAGCTCTCCAGGACTTCAGATGAGGAACATTCCCAACAATACCTGGAGATGCCAGGGGGTTGAACCTGTGACCTCCTGCCTGTGAAGCTGACGTTCTACCACCGAGCTACAGCTCTCCCCCCACAAGGAGAGGGAAAACTCATCATATGGACACCACCTCTGTGACAGAAGTAAAAGTTAGACCACACTTTTGGTGGGAGGGATTCACTTGTTTCCCAAGCAGTTTTAGTTTCATGTTGTTGTTTTTCTGGTGAGGTTTATGGAACTTCTTCTGCCAGCAGATGAAGCAAAGATTTTTGTTTTAACATTCCCAATCTAATGTGCTGTAAGTTCTGTCAGGCACCTTACTCTCAAATTGTAACTGCAGAATTCAGGCTGCATAGAGATTGGTAATGCTTCTTCTTTGGCGATCACTTGTAGCTGAGTAAGATTGTCTTCCATAAATACGGTTTTAATAATGAGTCTGTAACTGTGGAGGCCAATTCCACACGTCCTTCCACAGTGGGGACATTGGTTTCCAGGCGGGAGTTGATCACGGTGTGGATTTGCCAAGCGTGCCTTCCTCTTAGCACGTTTTTCCCTTGCGTCCTGAGATCGAGTTTTTTGAAAGCCCATGACACCTTTGGTAAAGGCTGTTCTCCAACTGGAGCTCTCGCAGGCCAGTGTTTCCCAGTTGTCAGTGTTTATACTACATTTTTAAAGGTTTGCCTTGAGACAGTCTTTAAACCTTTTTTGTTGACCACCAGCATTACGCTTTCCATTTTTAAGTTCGGAATAGAGTAGTTGCCATCTGACTCGTGGGAGCCATGACTTGTGCAAGATCAGGAGACCCCCCAAAACAGCCGATTTGTGCAAGTCCCCCCAAAACGAGCTTATTTTGGTTCAGCTCTCTGGCGCGTGCCAGCTGATTTGTGCCAAAGCGCAAGAAATGAGTGTCTTTTGGTTTGGCGCTATGACACAAGTCAACTGACTAGCACCAGAGCACCGGACCCAAAAACGGGACATTCCGGCATCCAATCAGAAGCTGGGATGACTTCTGTAATTCTGGGATGTCCCACTCAAAATGGGGAGAGTTGATAGCTATGCCTTCGTCCTGCACTGGCTAGGAAAGTAGATTCCCTCCCACTCAAGCTTTTAATATTTACATGTGAGGTCATGCCAGCCCTCTCCGGTTTAGTGCTCATTCTTCCTCAGTCCAATTTTATTTATTAAGAAAATGCTGAAAATGGAGTTGCATTGGGGACCAGCCGAGACAGGAAGAGATGAAAGAGAGAAGAGATGCTCTGCCAAGTTCTTCCCCCCACGGATGCCACATCTTGGCTGGCTAGGAGATAAAGCTTCACCTTTCCTAGCTGATCTATCAAGCAACTCCTTCCTAGAGGACCTGCGGAGGCAGAAGCATCATAATCTGCCGTTTGGTTCGGTATCTGTGTGAATAGCCCACTCATATCTCTGCAACGACCAAGAACTGACAAGGCTCCTCAGAGGGTTTCCTGCTAGAAGTACATTTTTAGAAACAAAACAAAATAAAATGAAAAGCAGACACACACACACACACACACGCCAGGCAAGGGCAGCTTCTGAGCAAAAGCAACGGTTTTAGTTTCGTAAGACCAAGGCTAAACTGGCAGGGAATGAGGATGTAAATACACAAGAGGGGAGATATTCGGTCTGAGCGGCAACTCGGCCATTGAGAAATGGTCTCAGGTCACTAGGCAACGGGCTTTACTGGAGCCAGAGCTCAAAACTGGGGAACAGACATAGCTTAGTGGGGGAGCATCTACTTTCTGTGAAAAAGGTCCCACATTTGATCCCTGGCACCACCAGGTATGCTTGGGAGAGAATGCCTCTGCTTGAAACCCAGGAGCTGCTGCCAGTGCTTTCTGTAAGGATTGGCTGCATGAGTCACATGTTGGATAGCTCAGTTGGTTAGAGCATGGTGCTGACAACGCCAAGGTTGCAGGTTCGATCCCCATAAGAGACAGCTGCGTATTCCTGCATTGCAGGGGGTTGGACGAGATGATCCTCAGAGTTCCTGTATGATTCTACGTCTAGGCAGCTGGGCGTAGTTTGGGGGAAAGAGCCTCACAGGCCAAATGGGGAGGCCTGGTGGGCAAAATCTGGCCTGCGGAGTAGAGGGTCCCCCCCCCCCAACTCTGGGGTATAACAGTACCGAGCTAGGTGGACCGATGGCTTGATTCTGTATAAAGCACCTTCCTGTGTTCCTAACTAACAACACAGGCAGAGCCCAGCTGGATCAGACCAAAGGCCCGTCTCTGCCAGGATTCTATTATCACAGTGGCCAGTCAGAAGCCCCAAAGCAACACAGGGCAATAGCCCCCTCCTCACTTGTGTCACCCATTACCCTTGGTCCTAGATCTAACACAGAACTATCATGACCAGTACCCATCAGAAGATTTATCCAGCACGAATCTGTCAAAACCCCTTTCGAAACAGCCCCAACCATGACACAGTACTTTTAACCATTTGCAGTGCAAAGTATTGAAGAATTGCAGGGGGGGTTGGGCTAGATGACCCATTGGGTCCCTTTCCATTGCTATGATTCTGTGTAGTTCCTTTTGCCTGTCCTGAATCTTCGATGGGTGAGCTGGGTTTCCACTATGATGAGAGGAAAGGGGGGAGGGACACAACCTCCCCACCCACTTTCTTTATTCTGCACCAAAAAGACTCAACAGGGACATTCTTTCAGCCAATGATCATTCTGGCTGCCCTTTGCTGCACCATTCCCCGACGTACAGAGTTCAGTGCTATTTTTCATAGCATCGTAGAGTTGGAAGAGACCACAAGGGCCATCCAGTCCAACCCCCTGCCGAGCAGGAAACACCATCAAAGCATTCTTGACATATGCCTGTCAAGCCTCTGCTTAAGGACCTCCAAAGTAGGAGACGCCACCACACTCCTTGGTAGCAAATTCCACTGCCGAACAGCTCTTACTGTCAGGAAGTTCATCCTAATGTTTAGGTGGAATCTTCTTTCTTGTAGTTTGAATCCATTGCTCTGTGTCCGCTTCTCTGGAGCAGCAGAAAACAACCTTTCTCCCTCCTCTATCTTTTTTCAAGAGAAAGAGGTGCCGGAACTCACCCTGAACACCTCCCTTGCTCTCTTAGAATGGCCCCTACCTGAGAGGTGCGGGAACTGAGTTCTGGCTGGAAATAAAAGCCCTATGTACACATTCCTTTCTGAGGTGCAGAGACCATAGCCAAGCACAGTATTCCAGGAATGGTTGCTCCCATCAGTTGGTATCAAGGCATAAAGAGTGACCATTTCCTCCCAGTGCATGTTCTCTCCACCATGACTGTTGCGCCCAACAGCATTGAGCACACCCCTGCAAGGCATAGCCACGGAGTGAGAGAGGAAACCCTGCTTCAGCGCAACAGCAAGCTGCCTTGCTACGACAACGGAGAACAGGTTGTTCCGGATACCATTTACCTTGGAAGCGTGTCAAGTTTGTGGCACCCATTTCCTGGCCGGGAGCTGTTACAATCGCTCTAACTATTTGCAGCAGTCGCATGAGTGTAGCGTTGAAAATTTTGTGGGTCACAGCTCAAGGCTATTTTGACGTCAGCTCGGTTATAACGATGCCTTCGTTCCGTAAGTGGCAGTTGATGTTTTTACCGGTTTTGTTCATTCCTCTGTTCTTAGAGAATGAACAATCTGCTGCAATGCTGTGACTGAATTAAATGTAAGGAAATTGCTGCTGCTGGTGGGGAAGATCAATGGAACTAAGGCTCCATCTGTACTACAGTGGTACCTTGGTTCTCAAACGCTTAGGTTCTCAAACTCCGAAAACCCGGAAGGAAGTATTCCGGTTTTCTTTTGGAAGCCGGACATCTGATGCTGCTGTTGGCGATTGTTTCCAGGGCACCTGCACCAATCAGAAGCTGTGCCTTGGTTTTTGAACATTTTGGAAATCAAATGGACTTCCGAAATGGATTAAGTTTGGCACTTTTGTTTTTGCTATTTATTTTGTTTTGTTTTTTGTTTTTGAGGCTTTTTCGGTTAATTTGTTTTTGTGACTGTGTGGAACCCAGTTCAGCTACTGATTGATTAATTGATTGTGTGGCTGTGGAAATGGATAAAAGCCCCTCATCCTAACAATGACTATCATCAGTGCAGGTAAGAAAAAAAATTAATTTTAATTTTTATCAACTACAATACTGTCTTATTTATTTTATAGTACAGATACAGTACATTGATTATTGCTTTCATTTTATGGATCAATGGTCTCGTTAGATAATAAAATTCATGTGAAATTGCTGTTTTAGGGATTGTTTTTAAAAGTCTGGAATGAATTAATTAGTTTTGCATTACTTTCTAAGGGAAAGTGGTACCTTGGTTTTGGAACGCTTTGGTTTTGGAACGGACTTCCGGAACGGATTAAGTTTGAGAACCAAGGTACCACTGTATATGTCCAAAGCATCATCATACCACTTTAGAGAGTCATGGCTTTCCCCCTAAAATCCTGGGAGCTGTAGTTTGTTAACTGTGCTGAGAGTTGTTAGGAAATCCCTATAACCCCTCACAGAGCCACGATTTCCAGAGTGGTTTAACAACCGATTGCTGTTCTTCCTTGGGAACTCTGGGAATTGTAGCTCTGTGTGTGGAATAGTAATCCCCTAAAAATGCTCAGTACCCTCAACCAACTACATTTCCCAGGATTCTTGGGTGGGAGGGAAGCCATGACTCTTTAAAGTGGTGTGATACTGCTTTAATTATATAGTACATACGGGGCCCAAATTTAAGTCTGCCTGTCACAACAACATTTAAAACGATTGCCATCAAAGTATTACTCCGAAAAGAGTATTTTAGAAGTTTTCTTTCAGAACAGCAGTTTGCACTTTCAGAATTCCAATTCCAGATTGATTAATTTGTTCAGGCAAATTTGTGCAGAATTTCATTTCAGTTTAGTTGTGCTGGAAATTTAGTTTGACTGAGCTGAGCTTGAGGTTAGTGCTAATAGAAAATTCCTAAGCTTTGAGAGCTGTAGATTGTCACTTTGAGGAAGGGAGAGCCTGGAAATTCTAACGAGAGCTTTTGGGAGATGTGACAAGTGGTCCGGCAAGTTGTGTGTGTGTTGGTGGGGGGTAATTTTTGCCTTTGATTTGCTGAGAGCAGGGGTCTGTTTAATCCCAAAGGTGATGAATTTGATGTACTGTTTCATCTTCCAATAAGAAAATGTGTATATAGATTTGTGTTATAGATTTGGGAGGGGGACCCCCCCCCAAAACCCTATAAATTAATAAATGGTAGGATTTTGATTGTTTGGGGGTATGAAGGGAGAAATACCAGCTGCAGAGGTACTAGCCTATGTAAAAAATGACCCGGCCAAACTAAAGCCATTAAGAAACAATAAAGGGCCATTGGCAATGCAAGAGAACTGTACTTCCTCCTTGTGTGAACAGAGACTGGTGGTTTGGAAGGTTGCCAGAGAAACTGGATGTGAGGTGACAAGAAAAGAGAGGTTTTTAGAAAGGTGTTCTGGGAGGAGGAAGGAAGAAGAAATACTGGGATCCATCTTGGGCAGGCTGGCTGAAGGCTGGCTGGAAGAGATGCCTTGGACTTCAAGGCTGCACTGCTCCTCCTCTTGAAATGACCCTGCTGTAAGATACAGACTCCCTCCATGCAGACTGAACATGTAAACAGGTGAATAAACTATATCTCTTAAAGCTACAACAGTCTCCACAGTGTTTCAATTCTCCAAAGGACCACAGACCCTAGGTGAGTGCCTGGAACCCCCTGGGATCTTGGTATTGCTTGGCAGAGAGAGGCACCCCACTTTTGTTAACAATATTTTAAAAAGCTACTGAGCCAAGACTCGGTCCCAGCCCCTGTTCTGAATGCAACAGCTCGGCCCTGGATTAACAACAAGGAGTTCGCATGGACAAAGGGCTCGTTTCTCGTCAGGGATAAGAACAGCCAGATTCCACGCTCATCTCTCTGACTTAGCCATCAAGACAACTCCAAAGTCGCTCTCTGATCAGCTGGGATCTGGCCTTCTCCGCTGAATCTGGTTGTTCTTAGGCTGGAACAGCCGTTCAGAAAGTCTGAGCAGGCGGTCCCATTTAACAAATCAATGTCTCTCGGGGGCTGCGGACTAAAAGGCTCTCGAGCTGAAAGCAAGCACCTTCCAAACAAGCCTCTCACTCTTAATTAAGGAGTAGGACGACTGGAATTGCCCAGTGGGAACAGGGCACCAGTTGAAACAGCCTGCGTCAATAGCCCCTCTCTCTCCCTCTCTCTTCCATGCCTGCCTTATTGAAAGCACACAGGGTCCCTCGCTTCCATGCCTGCTCTAACAGGAAAGCATTCCAAAATTTTGCAGAGCTCATTAAAGGAAGATGAAGACACCATCTTTTCCTTGACTGTGAAAAAGATCTTCCCTTTGCCCCAAGTTGGCTGACCTTTAGGAAAACAAGAACCGGTTGACAACAGACTTTTTCTTTTCCTTGTCTTTAAAAATACAACAAACAACAACAACAACACCCCCCCTTTGGAGCAAGGGGAGCAAAAAGTGTTCCTGGAGCAGCGACTGAGGACATCGGAAGAGATTAACATAGAAGTCAGCCGAAGACTGGCGCGAAATCAGAAAAGATGAGCGGAGGGGGAAGAGCAAGCTTGCAGCAGCCACTGAGGATGGGAGATCAAGGTCCCATCTGGAAGGGCGAGAGGCCAAAGGCACAGAGCAGATGGAAGCTGGTGGCGACAGCTGGTGGAGACGCGCTTTCATGTGTAAAGTTTGCTCCACAGAGACTCTGGCACTCTGGTTTTGAAGGCATCCTTCTGCTAACGGTCCCTCCCTGTTACTGTGAGCTCAGGAAACGGCCTGGCCTGGTGCTTAATGACAACGGGGGCCCTTTTAAAAACAGTGCAGTGCACGTCTCCATTGGCTAGGGCTCAGCGGCGTTTGGGAGAAGAGATCTTCAGCAGTAGAGACCAACCTTCTGGGAGTTGTGACGCTGTGTGCAGAAACAGTTGGTCCTAAGTCACCTTCCTTCCCATTTGCTTTCTCTTACGAACGCAGTTGTTGTATTATTTTTATGCAGAACAGGCTCAAGCACTGGATGAGCATTGCACGAGGCAGAAATGGCCGCCAGCCCTGGCAGGCTGTAGCTGTGTGCAGCCAAGTCCCTGTATGATCTTGCAGCCAGGGAGAGATACACAAAGAAAACGAAGCTGCAGCTTCGAAAAGGTCCAAACTGGCACGAGTTAAGCGCTCATAATCATGAAGGATCAAAGTGAAAGGACTTCTTCCGACTTACTTCATTATTTGAGAGTATATGACTCATCTTGGCGCAGTTCTCTCCAGTTTCCCCCCCTGCACTCATGAGGCCTGGAAATATGACCATTCTGCGATTAGACTGCAAAAAATCACAACTCTCTACAACTTCCTTTAACTTCCCCCAACACAGCCGCTCTCTCTCTGTGTGTGTGTGTGTGTGATGAAAGACCAGAACCAGAATTTGGTAAATGGTGCAGAGTTTTGGTGATCTCATCTTTCATTCAGAAAACCCATCACATATTTTGCTGGAAAGTACTTCTGAATGAAAAACACATAGAGGTGCAGCATGAAACATCTCTTTGGCTCCTGTTCTTTATAAAGTCCTCCTCTGCTGACATTCCAGCCTTCTCTACTTCCCTTTCTCCAGCCTTCTTCTGCTAAGCACCAAGATCCCTATTGTGTTTTATAGAAACACAAATATGACCCGTTTCTCGCAGAGGTGAAAGACTTTGGGCCTTAGAGCTACTGAGTGTAGACACATTTAACCAATTCTCTCCGCACAGAAATCTGCATAGATGGGAGTGAGAAAGGTTCCTGTGTTATCCTTGTCCCCTATGTGGATTGTTTATAATTTTGCACGGAAGGAAAATTCAGGTCATATATACCTGCCTTCTGAAGTAGTACCTCCAGAACACAGGTTTACAATGTTAGCAAGTGCCCGGCTTATGTAAAGCTTGAGAAAACAGATTAAGTTCAGCATATCTGCATAAATTGGGAAGGGGGAGGAAGAGACAGGATGACAAATAATGCTTTATTTGCATACCTTAATACACAGTTAGGATTTCTTGATCAGACTGCTACCTCCCATTTTTAGAGATTAGGAAGGCAGCAACTTGCTCAGAGTTTAGTGAGTGCATAGCAAAGGTCACGTGGAGTGAATGAAGGGATGTTGGGAGTTGTAGTCTAGCAGCAGCTCACCAAACCCTGTTACCCCTTCAAGCTTCCAACAGCTCCTCTCCCCAGTCTTCCCCCTCATGGTCAACCCACCACCACTCCCCAGGCTATGAACCTTCTTCCCTTGGAGATTCCCAAGCTAGTTCCTCCCAACATTCCTCTGCATCCAACCAGTCCATGACGTTCAGCAACATCTAGATCAGGCACCCCCAAACTGCGGCCCTCCAGATGTTTTGGCCTACAACTCCCATGATCCCTCGCTAGCAGGACCAGTGGTCAGGGAAGATGGGAATTGTAGTCCAAAACATCTGGAGGGTCGAAGTTTGGGGATGCCTGATCTAGAGGGCCAAAGGTTCCCCACATGAATTGGAGGAAGTCCATGTGACTCCCGCCCAAAGCCTCTTAAGAGTCAAGGACCACAAGGTGACAAAAAAAGGACGAGAACACAAGTCCCTCTCAATCTCTCCTCCTTTTATTTATTATGAAAGGCTCCTCTCATTTCGTCAACTGCTTCTCTTTTTTGCCACCTGCCAACCCCAGCTTTGATTCCTGGTGCAGGAGGCAGCACACGTGGAAACCTTCACATTGTTGATTTCAATTAAAACAAAACCTTTGATTTTTCTTTTAAAAAATATTCCAAGTTTCTTGGAGCCACACCAAACCAATGCCCTGCCCACACTCCCATAAAACCCCCTCTCCCCCAAAGCACAAGTCCATATCCGATAATAGGTGCTGGGGAGTAAGAGAATAAGTTAACAGTTTGTTCAGGTTGAGGTTTCCAAGAGAAGGACCCACTGCTGTCTTAATGTGAGGTTTTCTTGGCTGCTTTCCCGTATCTGGCATCCAGTCCAAGTCCTGCAGAGAAACAAGAGGGGAACGCGGCTTTAAGAGGCCATCCTCACAGCAGATAGGTTGTGTTCCTGTGTGTGCGCATGATTTTATTTACAATGAATGGGAGAGAGAAGTGCTTCTGCCTTCGCCCCCACCGGCCAGTTTCTCCCCAAGAGCCATGCTGGCTCTCAGAAGGCAAAACTGGCACCTTCAACGCTTCCCCTTCTCAGGCTAGGAGGCTGCCTCAAACAGGAAAGCTCCCTGCTTTTGTAGGGATGGTGAAAACATGACTCGTGTTGTGTGCAGGCTGCTTCAGCTGACCAACCCTGTAACCGACATGCAGTCGTTTCATTTCCATTTGGCTTTCTTTCTTTTTGTTCTTGTCTGCAGTTTTTAAGAAATTAAATGCAAATCTGTATATCTCTGGGTCTCCGCCCCTGTCCAAGCATGCACACACCTTCTCCTTCTTTGTGGGTGGGGCCATTTGCAATCCATAGTATAAATTTAAATATGATATATACATATACATATAGCCCCAGGAGAATATACTCCTCTTCAACCAGGCCTTTGGCTGATTAGTATTCTACAGTCCTTTCAATGTGTCTGTGCAAAGGGGTGGGGTAATGTTTTGCTGTTTGGTTTTTATTTATTTTCATGCTTTTATCCTGTATTTTATTCTGTGAACTACCCTGAGATCTTATGATGAAGGGTGGTATATCAACCAACCAACCAACCAACCAACCAACCAATCAATCAATCAATCAATCAATCAAATAAATAAATAAATAGCATGCAGCCTCCAACTGTTTTAATGGAATGACACACACTCTTTCTCCACACACACAAACACACATTTATGCTTATACATTATGCATATATACACACGTGATTCACACGACTAGCACAACCAGGAGCCGAGATCTTCTCTCTGACCACGGGGATCTATAGGACAGATGGTCCTATTTTCGTTATTCATTCTATGGTAGCCTCCTTTTCGATACCAATACGTATCCACGTGCCTTGTTATTAGGAACCAAAATCTGGGAAAGGGCACAATCTATTGCTCCCTTGGGGAGCCGCCGAGGGCCTGTAGGATGTTGTGAACCTCATTCCCTGTGGTTGGAGGGTGACGTGTGTGGAAAGCAGCCTCTGCAGAGCAAAGGGGCTATGGAACAGCTCTGTTGCTGTTGCAGACGGGCCTCTATGTAGAAAGCGTAACAGGGGCATCATGGTTGCCTTTGGATCCAATGCCCTCTGGCCACGTCCCCTGGATCTGGGATTACTTTCCCTCCCATTGCTAGTAAGCGAGGGGAGGTGGGGAACGCACAAACTTGCTCCCTCCCAACCTTTTGCCCTGGCTGGTGGAGAACGTAGCAGGGCTTACAAAGTGGAGGTTCCTCTGCCCAGTGGCAGACTCTCCCCAGCAATCCTTGATTTTACAGAGCATTGTAGCAATTAAATAAAACAGCTGCGGGACAAGACCCAGTTAGATGGTCCTTTCTTAAAAATGCTTTCTGAACAAAATAAATAAATAAATAAATAAATAAATAAATAATCCCCTGCCGCCGCCCCCCCCTCTGAAAAACTCACCTAAAAGCTTTTCTGCTTTCCGGGCGCCATAACCAAAAACTAAAACCCAAAAACCTTTCCCCCTGGGGAATCGGCCCAGATCGGCTCATCGGACAACCTCCCCTACCTCTGGTGCCCAGGAAAGGTGCAAGTTGGGTGCTGGTTGTGGAGCTTTGTACTTAGAAGAATGCAATTCCTGGAGAAGCTTGACATTACACAGTGCCAGGCAAATATTCCCCACCCGCCTCTTAATTTGCCCAGGCCTTCCAGCGTATTTTGTAATGGGTTTTTACTATTGTCTTTACAGCTCTGCATGGATTTTATTGATTTTATGGCTACTGCTCCCATGTATTTAATGCTTTATATGGAAATTTTTTATTGCCTTTTGTTATTCTGAATTGGATGCCACCCTGGGAATCTGTAAATAGATTTTTTTAAAATTAATAATAAAACCATTCCTCCCTCACCTCCCCAATGGATGGGGAGGAGAGAAGGATAGCACCGTCATGCCTACAGATCCTCATGGGGAGGGACTAGCCAGGCTCCCCCTCCCAACAGGAAATGCCCAGACTTAAGCACCAGACTTTTCTACCTTTGCAGGACTGCTTTGGCAGTTGCTAGGAATCGTAGAGTTGGAAGGGACCACAAGGGTCATCTATTCCAACCCCCTGCAAGGTGGGTCTCGAACCCATGACCCAGAAATCAAGAGTCTCGTGCTCTACTGACTGAGCTGCTGGAAACGGAGTCAAAACTCCCCCAGAAACAAAACGGAGCTGAAACTTACCGAGGAATACTAGGATGGTGCCCACCCACTGCAGGCCGGTGATCGGATTGGCAAACAGGATGACTGAAGCCAAGATGGTGAAGAATTTGCGGGTGGTGGTGACGATGGAGCAGGTCAGGGGCCCAAAGTATACCACAGTCATGAAGATGAAACTCTGCAACGAGACAGGGGCAGATGCGCAGTCAGGCTGGAAATGCGGGAACAAACAACAGCAACATGGATTTTACATCCTCCCAGGTGGTTTTGCAGCAGGACGCAACAGTGGGTTATACGGCCCTTTCACCTTGGAGTACTGGGAAGAGGTAGTGCTGCTTTTCACCCACCTGGGCCAAAAAGATTTGGGCAGAGTTTCCTTTTTCAGAGGCCATGCGCTCCGCTCCCTCTTAGGAGTAGAAGGGAATGTGGCAGCAGCCTTGCTGCTGAAGCACAGAAGTCCAAGCAAAGAGGAAAAGCAGGGGCTCGATTCCCACACGTTGCAAGGAGCCAAATGGGTGGCTTCTGAACCCGGCATGGGAGCAGAAAGGCAAAAGGCACTCTCTTGTTGATTTGCAAAAGGGCAGAGCAGAAGGGATCTAGGTGAAAGGTGTGAAGATGAAAGCCCAGCTGCAGAACACGCAAGGAAATGGCCCCTCCGAGCACACGCAGAATGTCTTTCCCTTGCCAGCAAAGTGTCAAAAGCCAGACTGCAGGAACAGGATGAAGAGGCAGAGCCTTAAGAACACCCCACAAAATGGCCTAAGCTGCAGTCTTTGGGAATCATCTGCAGGAGTTAACAGGCACCTGTAGTGCACAGGACCAATGGGAGAAGATACACAGAGATTGTCCCCTCCTGACCCACATGATGAAGGCAAAGACCCTCGTGTATTCCTGCAGGGCTTGTCTTGGGGCACCTTAAAGACCAACAAATTTATTGTGGCTTCCATGGACACCACTCACCCACCCTGACAAATGGTAACAACAGAAGTCCCTAAAAAACAAAATAATTAATTATTATATGCCACCACTGCTGCTAGAATCTTATTGGCACAAAGGCGGAGAGCAAGTAAGGTACCCACCAAGGAAGAGTGGCAGATTAAAATGATTGAATATGCTGAATTGGCAGGTATAACGAATAGGGTAAGAGAAAAGGATGATAAAGACTATAAGGAGGATTGGAGAATGTTTATTGAATATTTTAAGAACCAGTATAAACAAGTAAATAACCTAGCAGGTCTTGAGTAAATCCAGCAGAATAGAAGTTAATAGAATTTAATAGAGGGAGGAAGAAATTAGAAGATTAAAAATTTGGAATATGCAATTTAATAGAAAAATAAAGAAACCGGGAAAAGGGTGGAAGGGAAGTCACCAGGTATTTTGTTGTATTCAGTTAGTCATAGAATCATAGAGTTGGAAGAGACCAAAAGGGCCATCCAGTCCAACCCCCTGCCAAGCAGGAAACACCATCAAAGCATGCTTGACATATGCCTGTCAAGCCTCTGCTTAAAGACCTCCAAAGAAGGAGACTCCACCACACTCCTTGGCAGCAAGTTCCACTGCCAAACAGCTCTTACTGTCAGGAAGTTCTTCCTAATGTTTAGGTGGAATCTTCTTCCTTGTAGTTTGAATCCATTGCTCCGTGTCCGCTTCTCTGGAGCAGCAGAAAACAACCTTTCTCCCTCCTCTATATGACATCCTTTTATATATTTGAACATGGCTATCATATCACCCCTTAACCTTCTCTTCTCCAGGCTAAACATACCCAGCTCCCTAAGCCGTTCCTCATAAGGCATTGTTTCCAGGCCTTTGACCATTTTGGTTGCCCTCTTCTGACTGACATGAAAGTTGTACAACTGGGGGTGGAGGGAAGGGGACGTGGGATGTTATTTTCTTCTTTTCTGTCTATTAAAAATGCAAATAAAAATAGATAGACAGACAGACAGATGCAGGAAGTGTAGTCTTCAGCTCGCAGGTAGACATGGGTGTATTCAGAAGCTGGCATTAAATGGCCATGGAATGGAAGGAGGCCATGGCATGCAAAATGAGCGGTGGCGCTTTACTAAAAGTAGAGATACGATAACAGCTTAACATCAGTAGTGAGAAAGCAACCACTGCTTCCATTCAGGCCCAAATTAAGAGAATTAAATGATGCACAGGAAGACCTTTTCCATGAGCAGTGGGAAACCCTATCAGGATAACCTAGAATTTGCTCTATGGTGGTGAAGTGCATATTGGGAAGGGCGTCTCACTCTGGAAATAGTCTCATGAACAACCTAACCGGAAATCCATGTACTTCAAGCAGCAGACTTTACCCTACCTTTCGCCCAACACTGTGAGAACAGAACAAGGGTTAACACACACATCCTGGGCTGGTTAAAATGAAGAAATGCACGGCACAGAATAGCAAACGCACACCACTCACCTGGCCCAGGGCGCTTGTCAGGCCAAAGAGGAGGATGTTGTAGATGATGCTGGGATAACGCTCAGTGAAACTCAGGAATTCCCAAAGCTCTCCTGTAAACAAGATACCTGCAAAAGGAGGGGGGTGTTTAGAAAAAATGGAATATACTCTCCTCTGTCTGCTTTAATCAGCAGATGTTCAAAGTTATCTGGCCTCAACTGCTGTGATGGATCAGGCCGGCAATCTACTGGGCTCAACGGTCTCACTTGACTGGGACTGGCCAGTTGACAATATTCAACCATCGAATCTGGATGGTTCAAAACCATAAAATATTGGCTGGGGAGAAACCTGGACCTGGAAGAAACTGCTCTCTTTGTGTGTTTTAGGTGTGCATTCGGAATATGCCAGAAAGGTAACTGCAGCTGTGTTCACACGCATCTGTGTGTATTGTTTTTCTAAATATTTCTTCCCATCTTTTTCTTCCGTCATTAAACTTGAGGCAGTGTATGCAGGGTTCACAGATAAGGCTTCCATCCCGGCACAGACCAGAACCAGACAAGCAATATAAGAGAAAAATCTAAATCGCCAATAGCAACAGTTTATCAGAATAAATCAAAATAATTTGTGTGTGTTTGTGTGATCATAAAAGATGAAATAGAAACCATATAAAAGCATTCTGATTCTATTGGTGGTTTGGGTGTTCTCTCACATGTTTGTTCAGAATTCAACTCTCTCCTTTTTTTTCCACTTCAGCCACTAAGTGCCTTTAAATTTTCCTAGGCAAAACATATATTTATGCTTACTGCTCAATCTTCCCTTCACACTCAGGCGGGGGGTAAAAATAGGCAGGTGTGTCCTGAAAAAGCTTGCAGGATAAGGCTACGTCTAACCAGAACAGTTACACTTCATAAAGCCTAAGATCCTACAGCTCCTCAATGAAAATGAGAGAAGTGTGCTGTGGGAGAACAGGGGCTCTTCTTGAACAAACATATCCCATTGTTCCCAAGCTCTTTGGTGATATGGACATTAGCAGAGGACACGCCCCCCTGCTCCATTTCCGAAAACAAAGGAAGATGACTCAGTATCGCCAGTTATCTAACAATGATCCTGTGTGGAGCAGAGGTGCTGCTCCTGTTCATAACACCTGGAAGCACATGGTGGAATCTCCTAACTCGCCCTGAGAAAACTGCCCTCCTCTTTTTTATTTGGTATGGTGACCAGACTACAAAATGAAGGTGCTTTTTGTCATTTAGGAAGGGAGCTTGCCGGCTTCCTTGAATACATGGAAACTGAAATTTTTCCCCAGTGGCTGCTTTCACATCTTCCAAAAGGAACACACCCCATACACGTGTGTGTGTGTGTGTGTGTGTGTGTGTGTGTGTGTGTGTACTGCTTAAGACAGGCATGTGTTACCTGCGGCCCTCCAGATGTTTTGGCCTACAACTCCCATGATCCCTAGCTAGCAGGACCAGTGGTTGGGGAAGATGGGAATTGTAGTCCAAAACATCTGGAGGGCCGCAGGTTTGACATGCCTGGCTTAAGAGGTTACGCATACAGATAAACAGCATGTAAGTTATGTGAAATATATAAATAAGCTGCAAGGATTGGGATGAAATTAAAGCACTGAATCCTCTCCCATCCCTGGAAAGACACACTGCAAAGTGATTCCTTTCCACTTCAGTCCCACCTTCCTGGTCCCTCTTCCTGTGCCCAAGTGGCTGGGGACTCCCTCACAACTACTTTTAACTATGGCAGCCTCGTCTGCAGGCAATTCAGGCTCCAAGTATTTCCATCCACTTTCAACCAGCATTCTGCATCCTCTGCCATCTCCTGTTCCACAAGGAATCTCCTATTCCTGGGTCCTCATCCTGCCTAACCTCACAGGTTAAGTCTGCAACGCTGCAACCTGCATCTGGAAGAGGAAAAAGCCAGTCTCTCTTGCTCCTTGCTCAATGAGCTATTTTTGAATTCAACGTGCCTGCCTAGCTGCTCCAGGTTTTCTCATCTGCCATCACATGCAAAAGCCTCCAGCCACCTTCAACAGAGAGAAAATGAATGGAGCAGAAGCCTCCGTTTTTCTGTACCAGAGAGGCCAAAGGCAGCATACAAAGCATTCAAATTAGGCAGCATACAAAGCATTCAAATTAGGCCCTACTGGGCCTCCCCACTTGGTTCGCAAGGCCGTCTTGGTTAGAGCATGCTGCTGATAACGCCAAGGTTGCCGGTTCAATCCTTATAAGGGACAGCTGCATTGCAGGGGGTTGGACTAGATGATCTGCAGGGTCCCTTCCAACTTTACAATTCAATGGTTCTACATAGCAGATAATTAAGTCTTTATTGTCAAAGATAACACCGTCACTCTGGATACCTACGCACACCAATCTAGCGTCTAGGCAGCTATTCCTAGATCCGCACTCTATGGAGCAGCTGCAGCAACACAGGACCAATTCCGCTCCACCGGTTTATGTGCCTTCTCCCGATGGACTGCGTGCACATAGCCAGAGACTATGCCTGCGTAGAAACGTCCTCTGCTCCTCCCTTCTCAACCCCCTCTTGGTTCTGGGAGACAGTGTTGCAGAAGAGGGTAGGGAACATAGCTGCCAAGTTATCCCTTTTTTAAAGGGATTTTCCCTTATGCTGAATAGGCTTCCTCGCGAGAAAAGGGAAAACTTGGCAGCTATGGTAGGGAAGCACTTGCCCCCTTCACTTTCCCAACCTGCCTCTTCCACCTCTTCTTCTGACTCATCCTGTGGCTCCACTCTCCAGCTCTGAAGCTTCCCCCTGCCTCTTGCCTCTTGGTACAGATCCCTACAAGCCACTGTCTCCTCTCCCGAGACAGACTCCGGCCCCGCTTCCCCGTGGCACACTCACCAGCATCCTGCCAGTCCCTGACAGCCAAGCATACCTACACCTGCGTGACATCAAGCATGGGGCAGGTAAAGCTGTAGCAGGGTCAAGAGGCAGTTTGCAAACACTGCCCATCAGCTGCAGCCTCCCCCTCCTAAAATCTCAGAGGCAAGGGACGGGAAAGGTCCCAATCGCAAGGTAACGTCACTATCCTCCCGAGACCAGCTTCTAGGCCAGGAGTGGGAAACTTTGTGGCCCTCCCTATTATATTGGACTACAATTCCCATCAGCCTCAGCCAACATGGCCAGTGGTCAGGGATGACGGGGGCTGTAGTCCAGGAGCACTACGAGGGTGACAGCTTCCCCACTTCTGCTCTAGGCCACCAAGAGGTGACGCAGTTAAGGATGTGCCGCCAGGAGGGATGGTCTGGTGTGCTGTCAAAAGATTGGCATTTGAGAAAAAAGTAATAAATAAAGCGAAAATAAATTGCTAGCTGAACCTCACATAGCCTCAAAGACCATAAAGACTGGTTTGCCTTTCGGTATTTATTTGTATATGCTATTTGCTTGACGTTTGGTTTTGGTTTCTGTGTCAGCGTTTGTATATGGTTCTCTTATTGTTTTCTTTTTGTACTAATAATATTTGATTGAAACTTGATTGAATCTTGTGCCCTTGCGTGCTGCTTGTATTGTATTGAACCTCACATTCAGGCTGATACCCTTCCTCTTCCAGTCAGGAAGACGCCTTCTCACAGGTTAGACTGTTTAACAAACCCTGCAAGGCTGGTGTTTTCTGTATTTGGGGTTTTTTTTTGCCTGTCACTGTGGACCACAGCTTGACTGGAGAAGCCGTACAGTTTAATATGAAGTTTGAAGACGACAGGCCAACCGGCTTCCTTTGCAGCTTCTACGGAATTCATTTTAACACACTGCCTTGTTTTAAAATAATATACAGGGGAACAATCATTCTCCAAATTACTTTGGCTGCAAGGGACTGCTCCTTTTCATTAATTATCAGCTGTTTCTCCTAAGGCAGCCTCAGTGGAGAGGTCTAACAATTGCATGCGGTGTGTGTGTGTGTGTGTGTGTGTGTGTGTGTGTGTGTGTGTGTGTGTGTAAAGGCAAACTGCAAGGGTTTAACTCTTGGAAGCCTAGCAGAATGTGAAAACCACCCAGGTTGCTGGAACGAGGGAGACGCCAAACGGCGGAAATAGGCTGTTGCTGCCAAGTTGCAATGGGACCCCAGGCAAAACCGAGTTGTGCACAGGAATGGTCTTTTGGGAAGGGGAGTCCTACAGTTGGCACAAGCACCACTCCATGGCCATGTGGAGAACTGCACAGCAGTCGCAACTCATGGGAGGCAGCCGTCAACATATTCAGAATTGGAAGGGACCACGAGGGTCATCTCGTCCAACCCCCTGCAATGCAGGAATCTTTTGCTCAATGCAGGGCTCGAACCCACAACCCTGAGATTAACAGCCGCATGCTCTACCGAATGAGCTATGCAGTTTATTTAAACTGGCTTGCTGGGCAGTCTAGCTGCCAACCAAGGAAAGGTTCGCCCTAGTTCAACAAATAGCAATTTGGGCATGGAAACGGGTTCCTGCAGGTGAATTTACTGGACCCAGGCATGTTGTGTATGAGCAGGAAGCGGGGAAAGACCATATCCATCAATGGGATAAGAAAATGCACATCCCCGTGCCTTACATGCCACAAGGACGTATCCAAGGCTGGTGTACTAACCAGGCTTAGACCTTCACCCCTTTTGCAGGTACAGCCACATGCACTTAGCATTTGGCTGCTTCCATGATGGTGCAGATCAGGGCTACCGAGGTCAAACCAGGCTTTCCTGCTCCCCCACCCCCCCACTCCCTGTGCCACAAGAAAGTGCTTACCGGCTCCGAGGAACAAAGTAGACCACAGATTGACGTTCAGCATCATGTGATTGGAACCAGTCTGGTAATGAGCTCTCATGTGGTCCTGAGACACTCCGGTCAGTCCATCCAAGGTCAAGGACAGCAACTAGGGTGGGTGAGAGAGGGAGAAATTAGACACACATGTACGACTGCTGAGTACAGGACACTGGGCTGAACAAAACCTGCTTAGCAAGGGGATTAGCAACACACACATTTCCCCACAAGCACAACACTCAAACGCAGATATGCCACATCTGGTTCTGCAGCGCAGAAATGGGTGGTGTTTTCCAACTGCAGCTTTAAAGAAGGGCCAATATCCAGCCTTTAGAGTGGGAAAGCTAACACATCCAGGCAGTTACTAAATATCTCCAACTCTCACACACAGCTTCCCAAACACTTATTCCTGCCTCCTCGCCTTCCATACCTGCCTTATCTTAAACTTAAAAGGAAAAGTAACAAAAAATACATTTATGTTCACTGATGACGCAAGCTACTCTATAAGGTGGCCTCCGTTTCCATAAAAGTGTATGGATTAAGGCACAGGGAGGGAAGCCCACCACCAAGTCAGCTTATGAATTTAAATCTCCCCCCACCCCAATTTTCACTCTATGGGGCTACCCAACTGCCAAACAAAGTAAATGAGCAAAAGATCTTTTTGCACCCGTTATTTATTACCATATTCAAATGTGCGCATGAGTGTGGCCTATATGGTTGGCCACACCCACCCTGGGCCATGCAGCTCCTGGAGGTGTGGCAAGGAGCAGCCTGGTCCTCCATAGGAGAAAGGTTAGCCACCCTGGTTTAAAATCTGGACACATTTTAAGAATGCGCCCCTTCCCCAAGGTAAACCCCTTGCATCACAGCAGCTTCCTTTCGTTGTTGCAGCTTCATCACAATGCTATGCACCAGGATAGTGGGAATGTGCCTTGTTTGTCTCACCCCCTGCCAACCTCACCCCCTGCCACCATCCACATGTTGCTGTAGGCCCAAAGGGGGGACTCTTCTGCACCACCCAGGCATGCTCCCCATGCAATTTGCCACTGATTGTAGGCACCGACAGGCCCAGACTGGAAAGGCTGTGACAGAAGGAGAGGGCCCAAAGAGCACTGGCCACTCTATCCACAAGGGAGCAGAAAAAGGAACCAAGAACAGACAAAGGAAGAACAAATGAAAAATCCCTTCCAAGATAGCATTCCCACCTTTTCTATTTTGCCGTGCCTATAGTGCTAGAACACTCTAGGAGAGGTGGGCAGAGCCAATGTAAACAGGATTCCCCCTTCTTCCAATATAGGAGAAAGGGCTGTATTATAGGTGAAATGTGAGCACGATCAGAACCCATAGAAAATGACTCACACAAGAAGTGATCAACTAGAGCGTCCCATTCAGCGTTGAGGTATTGAAGGCCTTAACACACAGAAGCCTCTCAATAGTCATTGAATGATAGAATCATAGAGTTGGAAGGGACCCTGAGGATCATCTAGTCCAGGCATCCCCAAACTGCGGCCCTCCAGATGTTTTGGCCTACAACTCCCATGATCCCTAGCTAAGAGGACCAGTGGTCAGGGATGATGGGAATTGTAGTCCAAAACATCTGGAGGGCCAAAGTCTGGGGATGCCTGATCTAGTCCAAGCCCCTGCAATGCAGGACTATGCAGCTTCCCAAGCAGGGATCAAACCTGCAACCTTGGCATTATCAGCACCACACTCTAACCAACAGAGCTATCCAGGCTCCTGGATAGCAAGGTGGGAACTGAACCAGAAGCCTCAGTCTAACATCTGGAGGGCCACAGGTTCCCCGCCCCATGGCAGAAAAAAACTCCCCGTTGCAGTCAGCCCTCCAAGTGTGCTAATAAATTAACCACCACCCACCCAGTTCAGCATGGCTGACTGTGCCAGCCTTGTATTTAAGCATGTGCTTGGCAGCCCCAGAGAGCAAGGCATTGCATGCAAGTGAGTGAGTGGACTGGCCACAGAGGGACTGAGAACTCCTTACCTCCTCTGTGCCCAGCAGAGAAACTGAGTGGGTTGCCAGAGGACAGAAGGACCCCCCCCCCCTTTCATGGGCATCCAGCACAGAAATGCAGCAGGCTGCTGCAAAATGGATGGAGTTCTCACCCCAGTAGGCTAATACAGTGGTACCTCGTTTAAGTACACAATTGGTTCCGGAAGTCTGTACTTAACCTGAAGCGTACTTAACCTGAAGCGAACTTTCCCATTGAAAGTTATGGAAAGTGGATTAATCTGTTCCAGACGAGTCTGCGGAGTACCTATTGAAAGTACTCAAACCGAAGCGTACTTAAACCGAGGCATGACTGTAAAGAAGGAAGGAGGAAGGAAGTGGCAAGCTATAACTTGTGCGGACTTATTTTACAAGGGTGATTTAACGGTCCCAGGCATGGGTACCCCTCCTGCTGCGTCCCACACCAATTGAGCACCCTGCCACAGACTTACTAATGCTCAGGGGCTTACCAGCAGGAGTTCTCCATACCCAAAGAGGTGGTCGTCCCCGACGTCTCCTCCCTTTTTTGGTTTGTACATGAACAGGGCCACGCCTGTGACGATCAGCAAGACACACAGGTATTTGGACAAGGGGTACTTCTTCCTTAGCACCGTCACCCCCAGGAGCATGACTGGAGAGAAAGGAAGGAACCATGGTGGGTGTGTTTGGAAATATAACCAGCTTTTGACCCTTGCAGACTCTGTGGCATCGGCTTGCGTGCTGCGGCAATGTTGCTTCCCAAAGAGCAGGAGACACAGGCCAGTCTCAAGAACAGGAACTGTCACACTGAGTCCAAGTGACGCTCCAAACCTGCTGAGTCTCTGCCTGGTTCTGCGAGAATATGGCCTTGGAAAAGGCCCCGGTCAAAGGAACAAAAGATGCTTGCAGATCTGCATCTGGAGGGATCCCACAAGGCTACAAAATGTGGGTTGGCATTGCCCAGCCTGGCTTTTACAGGCTCCCTTCCCTCCCCAGGAATCAATCTGTGGGGAGGACCCAAAATGAATTACCCAACCCTGTTGGATACACAATGGTTCTCAAACTTTCCCCCCTGGGCCACACTTCCAGAATAAATTTTGCTCGTGCCACACCAAGCTGTTTATTGATAAGAAATATTTTGGAAAACAAAAAGGAACTCCTAGCGGTGCCTGATTCATAACATAAAACACAACTACTTTATAATATGATCCTGGGGCATCCAGAAAGTATAAAACATTGCAGCTGCATAAGAACACAAATCCCCCCAAAATATGATGATAAATGACCCTCTAGTGTGAGCCTGCCTTTGCCTGGTAATCTCATTTATATTAGGTCTAATTAAATGTTTCTTTGATTGCCCTTGAATTTTCCAACCCTACTTGCCATCCTCTCCTGCTGCCCCATTGCAGTGTACCACTCCACGAGAGAACCACTGTATTAACAAGAACCCTTTCTAAAAGGTATGCACATTTCCAGTTCCTACTTCAGGGCTCCACAGGTGTCTGCGGTAGAACCTCTTATTAGTATGCAATGTTCTTGTAAAGAAAACAAAAAAGGGAGAGACGTTGCACGTTCTTTGTAGTTCATGAAAATCTTTAATAAAAACTATTTCAAAAACAGAAAAGAAAAGAAGAACCTGCACTGTATCAGGCGCTGTGCTTCATTAGTTATCATCTAAGCCACCTTTCCCTCCAAGCAGCTTAGAACAGCCTGTATTATATGAGGCTTCCAGCCCACCCTTTACTTTCAGAGGTGTCTCTGGAGCCCTTGAACCGCCCTCTAACCCCCCCCCCTCTGCTGCTCAGGTTGGCTTTAGGTGTGTGGCATTAAGGGTCACTTTTAATTTGATTTGTGGTTATTTAATATTTAGCACAGTTTCCAATTTCATTCAGCTGCATTGTTTGTAAAGTGTTGCTACCTACCCAATCCTTCTGATGGATGCGACAGAATGCATCAATACCTGAAGTGAAGCACTGGAGGGGTTGCCTTTGACATGGGAGAAATTTAGGTTGAGATTTCCACTCAGGTCAGACAGTCACTGGCTGCGCTTGGGGAAGCCATTACCTTTCTGCCTAGCCTACCACTCAGGGCTGCTTGAGGAAAACATGCCATTCTAGGCTCATTAAAGAGACGGCAGGCAGCAAGGTCTCAAGAGCCTTCCCTTCCTTCCTTGCCATTCCGGTCCTTACCCCTGACTTTTGGGGTGAAGACTGAATCTGGGAAGCAAACGTAGCAAAACCAAGCAGCAGGCATGCAGATTTTGTCGATATGCTCAACTCATCTGCACAGTTGCTCTGCAAAGCATGAAACATGGTTCTGGTTACCGGCACAGGGGCTACTTACCTGGAATAGGTTTACAGGACTTCCCCAGCACCTACGTGGGAGAAAAGGGAGAGATTTATTTAGACCTAACATTCCATAGCCTAACCTTTAGCAGCATCAGCCAGTGCTTGAGTCAACTCTACCCCGGAGAAAAACTGATGCTTGATGTGCAGAAGATACTCATTGAACAGAAATGAAGAATCTCTGTTCTTTCCTTTTGCAAGCTTATCACATCCAGCACTCTCTTTAAGCTTCTAGTCCTTAATTTTAAAAGCTCTCACACTCTGTGCTCTACCTCTACTTAATACTCTCTTCCTCCTTTCCTTCTTCGCTAACTCATTCTTCCCTCTCCACTATTACAAAATCACACCCCTCCCTCTTTTACATCGCCTGCCAAATCTTCCTAGTGGTGTTACTGGCCATTCCTGCTTGGCTTCTACATTCCTGAAGCCATGGCTTTCTCGGAATGCCAGCTCCTCCCCTACCTGCAGTGTTTTGTCCCTTGCACACATCTCCAATCATGCTCATCCCTTTCAGCAATCCCAGAAAGGCCATGGCCCCTGCTTTGGAACCATGGCTGGTGCAAAAGGCTGTCTGGGTTAAGCAAAATGCCTGGGTTCACAAGCCAAGGGAGGGCTTGCTGAAACAACTGGGCCATCACTCTCACCTTTGTGCCATGTGTCCAGGCACCTCTCTCACAGTCTTCTGTCTCTGTTACCACATTGCAGGAGACTCGGGGAACAGAGGATATTGTCACTTTGCTCTGGGTTGCAGAAAAGCTTTAAGCAGCTTATGCTACTTCCAACTTTACTGGAAGAGGAGCAGACAGTGAAAGACCCCATAAACCTCTGCAAGAAAAAGTGTGCAGGGGCCTGTGTGTGTAACAGAGAGATGAGGGGGATCTGGGTGAATGTTGAAGTGGGGTGTATGCTGGTCTGGCTGCTTTCCTTTTAATATGGGTATCCCCAAATCCTGGAACAAGCCTTCTTTGGCAGATTCTAAGCACCAAACACTTCTAAGGTAGTTACCAAAAAGGCAGGCAAAATGGTTTGCTCTACTGCTGATATCTCCACTTGGAGGGTCACACTGTTGAGAACCTCTTATTACTCTCGTCTCATTTAAGCACCACTATTTTAGAACCATCATGGAAGAACATCACGTCCGACACATTTATGCAGCTGGTATCCTGCTTTCAATATATTCTCTTTGTTGTTCCCTGGGCTTAAGGTATCACACATGCTGCAGTGAGAAGGCTGCCAAGCTGTGCACCAGAAAGCAGGAGACATCCCATTTCCCAGACCCTCTTCATCTCCTGCCAACCCCCTTGCTTCCAGCAACCTCCCCTTCACCTGAGTTGGGTAGTTGACAAATTGCAGGGCGGAGTTGCTGGAGACCATGGCACCCAGGTAGGAGAGAGAGCAAGCTGCATATAGCCAGTTCTGTGTCCGATCCACCTTGACGCTGTCAAAAAACTGGATCACTTGGGGGAGAAAAAGGTGAAAGAAACAGGCATGTTGGCAACAAAGCAAGAGCAGGCCAACCAACGGCAGAGCTGCATGGCCCTGGCTTTCATATGCAAAAGGGGAAATGGTTAAGGTGCTCAGGCCTCTAAACTCTAAAACAGGCATAGGCAAACTCGGCCCTCCAGATGTTTTGGGACTACAACTCCCATCCCTGACCACTGGTCCTGTTAGGTAGGCATGATATGAGTTGTAGTCCCAAAACATCTGGAGGGCAGAGTTTGTCTATGCCTGCTCTAAAACCTAAACATGGAATAGAGGCAAAGCTGTATCTGGGAGGACCACACAGGGATACTTTGGTGCAAATCAGCAGCATTCTAACACTTGTTTCAGGGGGGGTGGGGAGAGCCAGAAACCAAAGAGTCTTCTGTATGGTTTCTTACAGCCAAACAAGACATTACACATGCAATTTTCTCACAATGCTCTTAAAAGAGAGCAGCACCAGAGCCCTGTAAAATTGATTGCACCAGCATCTGGGATGGTAGGCAACAGAGGGCACACAATCCTTTCCCCCTCAGCCATTTTTTTCTGATCAAATCACCCTACCCTGTCCCCCGCACCCATCCATGAAATCTCTCTGGAGTATCCAGCAGGCCAATATTTTTTTAAGGAGGGGAGGGAGGAAGATAAAGGGGGCTAAGTTCAGCTGCTTGATGGTAAGACTAACTCTCCCTTCCACATGCAATGGTAGTGGTGCTGAGGAAACGGGTACACTTGAAAGAGTGTACAACCTTCTGCTACCTTTTCTGAAGCCATTTTTGAATGGGGAGAAAAAGAAAAAAGGAACAGAGAAGTCTTCTGCGTAACTTTTTGCCCTACCATATTTTGAGTTTTCAAAACCAAAAGGCAAGTGGCGGGAGAGAAAGAAAACCACACAAGCAATAGGAATTCTCATTCACCTGCTCCTCCCTTCCTCAAGAGAAACTTGATGAGGGTGATGCAGAGGTATCAAAAGGGAACTGAATTTCCTATCTGGATTTAAAACAGCCAACCAAATCTCTGGCTGCAGGTGTTATTCAGAATCAGGC
This sequence comes from Zootoca vivipara, assembly GCF_963506605.1. NCBI lineage: Eukaryota > Metazoa > Chordata > Lepidosauria > Squamata > Lacertidae > Zootoca > Zootoca vivipara. The sequence goes on along the minus strand of NC_083288.1, from coordinate 19,002,717 downwards.
CGAAGCAACTCCTTCCTGCAAAGGGTGTGCTTCAAACCCCAGTGGGTTTTTACAAAAAACTTTCAGAAGCAAGGGTTAGGGCAAAGGGCTCAGAGCAGCCACATTACTAATTTCTTGGGAAATACAGTGGTGGTTAGCATATTGGGTTAGGACCCAAGAAGCTAGGGTTCAAATCCCCACTCAGTCATAGAACCTCAATGGGAGAAATCAGGCCAGTCACAGCATACCTCAGAGTTCTTGTGAAGATAAAATGGTTAGGGGGAGAGCCACACATACCACCTTGAGCTCCTTGGTGGAAAGGTGGAATAAAAAGGTAGTAATATAGAGGACGAGATGGTTGGACAGTGTTCTCGGAGCTACGAACATGAGTTTGACCAAATTGCGGGAGGCAGTGGAAGACAGGAGTGCCTGGCGTGCTCTGGTCCATGGTGTCACGAAGAGTCGGACATGACTAAACGACTAAACAACAACAACAACAACAACATATAAATAAGTACTTACACAGTTTGGCGAAAATGGCATTGATCACACATTGGATGAAGACCAAAGACAGAGCATATCTGAACTTTTCCTGCTTTGCGCCTTCCCCATATTTGCCTCTCGTACTGCAGGAAAACCAAATTGAGAGGGGAGCGTCAGTTGCAAAGGAAAAGACATCAAATGACTCAACTTATTAACACGTGGCAGTAGCAAAGGGTAGGCATGCACTAGTTTTACAGTGGATTGAACATCTGAGATAGGTCAAGGTACATTTACTTCTTTTTTCAGTGAGCCAAACTCCATCAGGATCTCTCTCCTCCCCCCCCCAGGTGCAGTCATGGGTAACTGAGGGGAACGAAACACAGGAATGCAATTGCTGGATTGCACTTGTGTCCCCATGAGGAGAACACACAAACTGTAGCTCTTCTCAGATCTGCGTGGTTTCTTGCAGGGCTACAAGACAGCAGCTGCTTTGGAAACAGAACAACTGCTTTGGAAACAGACCAACTCAAGCCCAACTCTTGAAAGTGCTTTAACTGTGGAGGAGGTAGGGGAGAAATAAGATCAAAGCCAAATAATGAGGCAGGGAGGCACAGGGAGAGGAAACACATACTCCCAGATAGCTCATAACTGAAATACTGGGGAATCTGCATTACTTCAGTAGCTTAGGACCTCATCAGATCTAAATCCGGCCCTGCACAGAAGTTCTACAAGGAGCAATGACAGCAATCGTTAAGGGGAAAGTCGGGGTGGGGTTTGGGAGAGGGAGAGAGAGGAAGGCTCCCCAACCCCAAGTCAGTGGAGAGAGACGGGGGGGCTACGTTGCGAAGGTAGGAAGAAGACGTGTGCATATTGGAGGAGGAGGAGGCTTTGAGGTCGCCACCAAGCAACCACTCAAAGCCACCGGCGCGTGCCGTGCGTGGCTTCGGGGCAACTTACATTGTCTCCTGTAGGACGCCGTACCAGAAGTAGCAAACGAAGACTCCCAGGCAGCAGAGCGGCAGACGAAACCGCTCAGGGAACAGCGCGCTGCCGCCGCCTCCGGGCCCGCCGTTCACCCCCATGACAGGCCCTGGAACCGTTCCCGGCGCCGGCAGCCTCAGCGCCGGCAGCTCCACGCAAACATCCCTCAGCGGCGCCGCCGGCGGGGGGAAAGAGGGCCTCATAGAGGCGGCTGCGACGGCAGCCCGGAAAGACCCCCGCCGACTCCCGGCCGGGAGCTGCCCTCCGCGGCGCCTGACGACGACGAGGAGGACGCCGTTTGAACGAAGGTCGGCCGAGCCGCGCGCGGGTTCGCTTGGAGGGGTCTTCTCTGCCGCTGTTCCGGAGCGCCCACGTTGTTTTCTCCGTGCTTGTTACGCGCCTCTTCAGGCGCCGCTGAGGACAGCACCTCGGCGGGGCCTAGAAGGAAGCGGGCGGCAGGATTAGACGTCGTCAAATGTGGCTCGTCGCGATGGTTCGGGAGGCGGAGCTCGCGGGGAAGGTCTTTCGCCTCGTGTCGGAGCCTTATTGCTGGTTCTGGGAGAGGGCGGAGCCGCGGGGGGCAGCGGCTAGGCGGCACGGTAACGCGAGGATGCGGGATACACGTGTCAGGGCTCCCTAAAGGACACGCGTTTGCTGCTGCAGTAAATTACTCATTGCACTTATTTACCGCCTTCCTTCTTTCTCCCACCCCCACATAATTATGATTGAGGAGGAATAAACGAAGCAGCGCCTGCACAGATACTAAGTGCAGAGTCCTGGCGGGATGCCACTTCCAGTCCCCTCTGGTATGGCGCCTTCAATTTTATGCACAAGACACACAAGCTGGTTTTTCATACTGGCTAGCCTTCATCTTAACCTAAAATTACCCCCGTCCTCCTGGGCTTTTGGTTGAGCTGGGAGCTGACCATGCGCCTTCCTAACCGCTGCTTCTGATTTTCTAATGTTTAATGGCTCAATAAACCTAGCAAATTAAATCCCTTTTAGGGAAGTTACCCTGATTAAACCCTGCCTTTTACGACCCAAAGTGGCCTGTTTTGCTTAAGAAAACTGATATGCCCCTTGATCATAAAAATCCTGAACAAAAACTTCAGTGGTCGTGGTGACTCCCTTTGAAGCTTATATGCTGTCTCAGTTGAACACGTCTTTATAGAAGTTACCTGGCTCCCAAATGTCTCTCCTCTGCTTCTCCAAGTTCAGCATGCTATGCAGCCATTGTTGCCATCTACTACTGTTACTCGTCTCTGAACTCATTGGGATGGCCTTGATGTGACATGGGAAAAATGATGTGGCAGTCACAAACCTCCCATCAGCCAAAGTCCACAGCCTCCTGGGAAAAAAATGTTTTGGCTCTTCTGCTCCTCTATGTTTAACATGCATTGTTACCAGTCTCTGAGCTCATTAGGATGGTCTTGACATCATCAGGAAAGGTGGTGTATACTTAAAGCCTGTAATTCACTGAAATCCACAGCCTCCTAAAGTATATTATTCCCAGTTTAAGCCAAACTCTTTCACTAGATCTGGTTACAGGTAGGTAGCAGTGTTGGTCTGCCGTAGTCGAACCAAAATAAAAAAAAATCCTTCCAGTAGCACCTTAAAGGTAAAGGGACAGCATACAGCTTCTGGGTCATGTGGCCAGCATGACTAAGCCGCCAGGAGCTCATCCCGTTGTGGGGATTCGAACCACTGAACTTCTGATCGACAAGCCCTAGACTCGGTGGTTTAACCAACCCACAGCACCACCTGCATCCCTCCCAGTAGCACCTTAGAGGCCAACTAAGTTTGTCATTGGTTTGAGCTTTCGTGTGCATGCATGTGGTCTCTAAGGTTCTACTGGAAGGATTTTTTTATTTTCTTTCACTAGAGATTAGTTAATAGGTTTAACTGATGGGATAACAAGCACATACCAACCCAAGAATATGTTATCCATCTGTAGATTTCTTACTCTTTTTATAGAGCTGCAAGTGTGTCCAACACTCCATCCAATCCCACTGACCAATCTCTACTTCTCAGACAAGGCACAGTACAGATACTTTAGATACCCAACAATTTTATTTTTTAAATTGGTTTAAACACCAAAATCTGCAAAAGCCTCTCAAAAGACAAGGCAGTGATCCTCCAAGGCGAACATTCTTCCTTAAGCTTTTGTGATACATTAAAATTTACAAAACTTCAAAAGTAGCTGCAAAAATACTGTTTTCAAATAGAAAATATAGTTTCCATCTCAGGTTCAAGAAAAACTTTTCAATGCAATCCAGAGGCTTAGCAACAAGACGAGTCGCTTTCATTTCTAATACTTTGCAATCAAGGCATCACCAGGTTTAAGGCCTTTCACAGTTGTGCTGTGGGGGGTGGGGATGTGGGTGGCCTAAAATGTATGGTAAGTTTAAGTGAACCATGGGGTCTTTGGAGTGCTCTGTGCATTAAAAAGTAGGGTTAAAGCTGAGCAGATCCCCGACTCATCAGCCAGAATTGTAGTAGTGTCAGACCTAACTGGACTGGCCAAATCATTACAATTAAAAAAAGGAAGGAAGTGGATTTGATATGCTAAGAGCTGCATTCCACCAGGGAACTTTAGACATTGTTCTGGCTTCAGCATCAGTTTCCTTTGCCAGAACTGTTGCAAGAAATCTCCTCAAGAGGTCCACTGGAAAAGATGTCTGGGGAGTGTGTGAAGGGGGGGGGGGGGGAGAGAGAGAACATTCCCTTATTCTTACTCCATAAGGGAAGGGAGTAAGACCTCAATAAAGGCACACAAGCTGAATTTCTGTCAGTTCAACTTCTAACTGTTACAGCATGATTGGAAGAGAAAATGCTTCTTTCAAGCATTTAGCTGTGTTCCAGTAATGCTAGTCCCATAGAGTGCAGGGCAGGATGCAAAATAATCTCTGGATGTCTCATTCCCTGGAAACAGATTGCCCAGCACAACTCTTGCCCAGCAGCCATCTGCTAGAGCAGCGTACACCAGTTCCTCTGGATACATGTAAACCCTTTCATCCTCCCTAGTCGGCGGAAAGCCTGAGACACATCCTTAGGATAATTAAAAACAAAACAAAACATACATGAGCTCTTGCCTCACCCAGCAAGCAAACAAGAGGAGGAAAAACCCGGTAGCTTATAGTGTGTATATTCCATCAGAGAGGATGAGGTGCTCTTTGGACATCGCAATAGGACAGTGACATGAACTTGTAGGGAAATGAAGTGCTTTTAAGTACCAGGAGTCAAAAGGGGGAAAACTACTGCGGCTGGAGAAAAGTCCAGTAGCAGTCTGCGTTTTTTTAAGGCAGTTGCTGGAGGACTTGTGTCCTAGAAGTGCTCTGTTCTCTCCATTCCAAGGCACTCTTCTCCACAGGCCATGGAGGGACCACAAATTCATTTTGGGTCTGCCCCTCTCCCTGAGCTTCAGACAACCAGGGAGCTGTGGAAGAGGACGGTGTCTTCAGCCTGGTGCCGCTTCCAAGTCTCCAAGCTCAGCGGAGGCGATTTTGGGTTCTCGCTGAAGTCGTCTCCCCTCGAGTCTTTCCGCAAACTGAGGATTGGGACCGTGTGAGTGGGCTGGCAGAACGTGCCCGGTGGCATGGGGCTGGGAGAGGAAGAGAAGTCTCTGAACAGGAAGTCCACACTGGGAATAAAAGGCTTCACCAGGCTGAATCGACAAAAGGCAGAGCCAGTTGGGTTGAAGTGAACTTTGTTCTTGTCGGGACAGGAGGGCAGGAAAGTCTGATCAGGGCCTGGAGGCCTGGAGAGGGAGAAACCACAAGGAGAAAAAGATGAGGAATGCAAGGATTGATGCCATCAACTGGCTGAGAGTTTCAACTGGTTGTTGTAAAGATCCTTTATACAGTGGGAACAGCAAGGAAGAGTGTGTGAAGGAGGAGAATCTGTGACATTCCTTGGTTTTGCACTTTGGGACATGGGCGGGGAATCTGCGGTCCAACAACACCTGCAGGGTTCAACTCGCATCAGGCCCAGCCATCGTGACTGATGGTTAGGAATGCTGAGGGCTGGTTGGTAGGTTGGATCGTGATGTTTCCCCAACCCCTGTGGGCCACTCGCATGTCAATCACTTGACATCACCGCAACATTTGGAAAAGCATTCCTCCCTGCACCATTTGCTGTTTAACCTTTCAGCCAACAGGCTCTTATAGAAAGCCAGGGTTTGCGGCCATGGCCAGTCAGCTGCTTGTTCTTGGCAGGTAGGGCTTGCTGTCAGTGCCAATCAGGGGTACACTTTAAGGCTCGCAGGTCTTCATTTGTCCCACACATATGACATCAGGTGGATGGGTGTGAATTTTGGGGGAAGCAGCCTCAAGGGCTAAATTAGGGCCTCCTAATTTGGACCACAGGCCAGAGGTTTCCCAGGGCTGATCTTGGAGGAGGTGGACTGCATTGGATAAGGCTGCAGTATCTCGGCCTGCTGTGTCCCTAGACGCAAGTACCATTCTTACTTACGCAGCTTCCTCAAAAGCCCGGATTTTCTCACAGCCCTCCGGAGGTTCCCGCTTGAACACATAGGTGTGGTTGGGACGAGGAGACAGGGCAAAGGCAAGGACTGGAGAAGTGCTGCCGTTTTCTGGCGGAAGTGGGGGAGAAAAAGAGAAAGGCTTGAATGTGACACAGACAAATGCAGAACCAGTAATGCTGAAATGCATCTAAATCTGGAAGAATTGTTTGCATAATGTCCCATCCAGGTCATTGATTCTAAAGCTATTCTTCTTGCATCTTCTGTACATTCAGCCTTATTAAAAATCAAGTTTTTTTAAAATATGTATCGGCAGAGTCTCTATGGAAGTAAACAGCAAGAGTCGTCAGTGTTTAGACGGCATCACTTTTATACTTTTGTTGCCAACTGCTGTGACACGTATTTTTAAACAAATTGGTGGTTGATAAAGGTTCTTATCAATAAAGGTTCACATGCAGATTCAGGGCTGTCTGTGTATCGTGTAAACAGAAGGAAAGCTTTGGGTTTGGTTGGCTTTGGAAGTCTGGCCTTGCTCTTGGTCTCTGCTTCCCGTTTCCAACTTCTCCCTTCGCCACACATTCCTGGTCTTTCTTCCTTCTTACATTCAGGGGGCACTCCCAGAAATCCCTCAACATTTATAAGTCCTCCCTCCATCCTTTCCCCCTTCACTGGGGTATCACGGAACACAGTGGGCTTTTCCCTGCCCTTGCTGCCATAAAAAAAGTTACAAAACTAGCAGCCAGGTTCATGTGTAAAGAAGGGGAGATCACACCGTGGATGCAGAGGGTGGGATTTTCACCATTTATCCTCATAAGACTTGAGAAATTTGATTTGATACACGTTACAGTCAGGAGGATTCTGAATGCCCAAATAATTAGAATGGCAATTATTTAGGGATAAAAGATGTGATAGCCTGAATGAGCAGGGTAACATTTGGAATGAAGTTCAAGCCAATGTGACTGCCTTAGATTGTGACCTTGTATAGGCACATCACACTCTTTGCGATCCCTAATGTCCAAACTCTTCAACTGGTTGGTGGGCACCAAAGATCCATGGAAAGGGAAGAGCGGGCTGGATCTCTTTATTTTAGGGTTTAATTGCTTTGATAGCAATGTAGCACAAGTCAGTAAAATGAGGTTCATGCTCCATTGCTTGCCTTTGGTTACCCCTCCACCACAATTCCAAGGCGAGTCTCTGGGCGTTGATATGCTGCCACTGTTTTCTGGCAGGATTCAATCACATACCAGTAAATGCGGGCTGTGTAACGGAAGCCAATTAATAATGATGATGATGATGATGATGATGATGATGTAATATTTATACCCCACCCATCTGGCGGGGTTTCCTATGTACCTACGGGACCGCCTCTTCTGGTATGCCTCGCGGAGGACCTTAAGGTCCACAAAAAACAATTTTCTGGAGATTTTGAGCCATAAGGTTGGCTAGATTGGCCTCAATTAGGGCCAGGGCCTTTTCAGTATTGGCCCCAACTTGGTGGAACGCTCTTTCACAGGAGACCAGGGCCCTGCGGGATTTGTCACCTTTCCACAGGGCCTGCAAGACAGAGCTGTTCCGCCTGGCCTTGGGGTTGGATTCAGTCTGACCCCTGGGTTTTCCTCCCTCATGGTTTGGATTTATGGACTACTTAAAATGAGGCTGCATTTTAAATTTTAATATTGTATTTCAATCTGTATTATTTTTTTCTTTTATGTCTTATTGTAATTTTATTGGTGTTAGCCGCCCTGAGCCTGGTTTTGACTGGGGAGGGTGGGGTATAAATAAAAAATTATTATTATTATTATTATTATTATTATTATTAACTAGCTGGCCCTGCACGCGTTGCTGTGCGTTAGTCTGTCAAATGGAGGATAATAGCCCCCCTTCAGATCCCCCTGAGTCTCAGAGTCCCCGTTTTACAGGATCTCGTGGCAGAGGCGGGGTTTGTGGGCTAGACTCCATGGGGAGGGAGGGAGGAGCTGTGAGATTAACACCACTTGAGGGCGCTGTTTTAGTTTGTGGAAAAGCAGGTTTTTACCTGCGCATGTATGAGATGTGAGCAATCCGAGGTTTTGCAAACAATGGGGTAGTGGCATGGACCGTTGGGTCCAAATTCCAGGACAGTCGGTCAAGCGGTTTCGGAGAAAAGTGGAGCCCACAGTTTCACCTTTTTTACATTCTATATATATATATATATATATATATATATATAATTTCCCCAGCCACTCTGGGTGGCTTTCAACAGAACACTAAAAACAATAAAACACCAAACATTAAAAACTTCCCTAAACAGGGCTGCCTTCAGATGTCTTCTAAAAGTCAGATAGTTGTTTATTTCATTGACATCTGATGGGAGGGCGTTCCACAGGGCGGGCGCCACTACCGAGAAGGCCCTCTTCCTGGTTCCCCGTCACCTCACTTCTCACAGGGAGGGAACCGCCAGAAGGCCCTCGGAGCTAGACCTTTCTAAGGGTCCCACATGCCCGGAACAAACTCTTACTAGCCCCTTCTGGCTTACCTTTTCCCTTAGCCTCCACTGGCGGCTTTTCCAGCACACCGGGGGAAAGTTCCTCTGTCGCTGCTTGAGCAGGCGTGTGCGGGGACCGCCCAAAGGCAGCTGAAGGGGACGGAGAGAGAGAGAGGCTGCTGCAGCTGCTACTGCTGTGCTCCACCCGCAGCAGTAAGGCTTCTCTGGTGCTTCTCGGCAGCGGGGCTGGGGCTCTGTGGCCATCGGGGACATCCAGGATCTAGAAGGAAGACACTTCTTAAATTAATACTGGTTCACTTAGGGCCTTTTTACCCCAAGTTCTTATTTCAAGGCAGCTACTGCAAGATCAGTGCATTCATTGGGAGGAAAAAAAACCCAAGACCGGGTCCCGCAGCAGTACTGTTTAAAAGGCATGCAGGCATTTCGCTGTAAACAGCTGTAGTTTATCTTCCAGAGGAGATGTTGCACATCTGCTGTGCCTCAAAGGCCAGCTATGGACCGAGGGAAGGATGCAATGCAGACCCAGAGTTCAAGAGAACCAAATCAAACGTGTACTTAAAGTGTGTTATGAACCTTTAGGTGTGGTCTGTTTCTAAGTCATGGGAGACAAGGTTACTACTGTAGGATTCCTCGAGCATTTGGAGATTTCTTTTAAAAATTAAAATTAAATCACCATAGAAAGTCAGCGGCCCTCATTGAGAAGAAGGGGCTGTGGCTAGCTGCTGATGCTGTAGGTTCACCCTATCTGTACTTTAAAACAGCCTTAACAGTTTCTATATGAGTGTTTGGAAATTTCAGTGCAGAGAATTTCAGTGTACAGCTCAGCATATGAGTGTGTCAGGGGTGGGGGCTTTGTATTCAGCTAGCGGTGCAAAAGATGGCAAAAGAGGCCACAAAGGTGTGCTCCGCATAAGAAGACTCCTCCGTCTTGCCCCAGCAGAGTTTTGGGAACCAGCCGTAACTCACCCTGAGGAGTTCCTCATCTCCTTGCTCTTTTACAAACACTTCTTCCAGTTCTTGATTGAGACCGTCGAGGCTGTTGTGCAAACAGGGGCTGATCGGCGCAGCAATCGGGGCTGGAAAGGGTGCAGGCGGGGAAACCTGCAACAAGGACACCCAGCAATGCGGTAAAACAAGCCACCGACAAAACTTTTTGCAAGAAAAGTATTCTCTACAGCAGTGGTTCTTTAAGGGTGTGGCGAGCATGGCGGGAAGATTCAAGGAGAATCAAGGAAACATGTAAACATTTCAGTACAGTATTTTAAAAAAATTAATTTGTAGAATATGGATACGATAGGTATCTTTTCAAAATTAAGCACAGCTAGCCATTTCTTTTAATTCTCCAATGCATTTCCTATCAGTAAAGAAATTGGGTGTGGCACGAGCAAATTTTTATTCTGAAAGTTTGAGAACCGCTGCTGTACAGCCAGTCCTTCTCTAATACTGAGCTTCAAATGCTCTCCTCTTTTGTTTGCCCAAGGGATATGGAGAGGTCAAGGGTCGGGGAACATGTGGCCTCCCAGATGTTGCAGGAATGCAACTCCCTTCGGGCACCAGTCAAGTAGGTGCATAGTTAATGGGCCAGTACTAGCACTCTGATCCGGTATGATGCAGACTCACAGCACTGGTCCATGCAACCCATCCCTGACCCATCTGGCAATACTCTCTCCTAAGTCCTGCTTTCTAATACCCTTCTAATCACATGCCTCTCAAATACCGAACCCTCTCCTTTTTTTGGTCCAAGGGATGCCGAGAGACCTGGATACTGAGAAATGAACCTTGAATGCCTGGTTCAAAGGGCAGCTCAAGCACGATCCCTTGAGCTTGGCGCAAGGCTCTTGACCTCCGCGTACACAACAGCCAGCACAGGCCAGTAGGAAGTGTGTGTGCACCTCAAATTCCTCACATTGTCCTGGTGTGCACCTCAAATTCCTCACATTGTCCTCCCCCACCCTTCAAATGCAGCAGCAGAATTGAAGACTTTAAACTCTTTCCCAAAAATAGCCTCAAGCTCGTCTCTTGCCAACAGTCCATCAACAGCTGGACCCTGTTTTCCCCTGGCTGGATGGGGGGCAAACAAAGAAGAGGGATGTGGTGCATACCTTGGCTGGCGATAGGACACTATGATCCCCCTGGACGGGGGAGTTCTGGTCTTTCTCTTTGCTATTCCGGGCACCAAGTTTCGTTCTCTGGAGCTGCTGCTTCAGTTTGGCAATCTGGGGGATGAGAAGGCAACCTGCATTTAGAAGAGGCAAAGGACCTCGCAATTTCTTCTGCCCACGTGCAACGCAGGACAAGCACAGGCGGCAACTTCTGCAAGGCGGCTTTCCAGTGCTGGCTTACAGTCCTTGATTCGTAGAGTTGGAAGGGACCCCGAGGGGCCTTTCATCCAAACCCCTGCAATGCAGGAATAAGCATTGTCCCACCATGCAGGGATTGAACCTGTGACCTTGGCATTATCAGCACCATGCTCTAAGGAACTCAGCCATCTGGGATACCGTAACTTGCTGCCCAATTATCAGATCGTTCTGATAGGACCAGTCTTTCCTATAAGAAGGTGTCACCTTTTAAAGGTGTTGCCTTTTAAGCAACTGGAGGTCACACAGCTAGGCCTGGTTTTTTGCCAATTGACTCATTCGCTCTGCAGGGGGGCTCCCTCTGGAATCTGTGCCCCCCCCCCCCGTTTCTGCTGTGAGCTTTTTTTAACACACACACACAACCATCCTTTCGAAAGGAAGATGGTTCATGAAACATATTTTTTATTTTAAAAAAATGCGAAAATGAAACTTGATGCATCCAATGCATTTTACCATGTAGCTTTTGTAAGGGAATAACCAAACTTTGAACTGTTTTGAGACACTTTGAACTGTTTTGAGAGAACCTACAGATGGATTTGGGGGCATAGCTTTTTCTCTAGGTGGCCTTCTCTAATTTCTCTCACTGGAGAAGAGACACTGCCAGGTTTGTTATATTTTGCCCTCAAAGATACTTATGGGAAAGCCATTGAGTGCATCAAACATTGTTAAAATAAATAAAGAATAAGCTCCGTTCATTCATTCATTCATTCATTCATTTAGAGCTAGTTCCAGGCTTCTGCTAAACACTGCAAGCAATGCTGAGTTAAGGCACCAATATCCTGACTTGTCAGTGGAGTCTTGTCTCTTAGGGCAAATGGGGCGCTGCCCCACCTGTCCTCGGCCAGCCCCTACTCCCTGCCTTCTTACTTACAATCATTACAGGGTTATCAGCTTACACCTCAGTATAGAACTCAGGGGTGGTGGTGAAGGCAGAATCAGCTGGCTCTGGCTCCCCCTACTGTTGGGCTCATTTGCCTTCAGCCCTTCCAATGCACAGCAGCCACTACTGCTTTTGGTGAACATGGTGTCTCCTCCCTGCCACTGCTTGCGGGGATCGCAAGCAACACTCAGCAACAGCAGCAACCCGTTTATTACTGTAAACCATGGTTTCCCAAACTTGGGTCTCCAGCTGCTTTTGGACTACAATTCCCATCATCCCTGACTGCCGGTCCTGCTAGCTAGGGATGATGGGAGTTGTAGTCCAAAAACAGACCCCCAGTTTGGGAGCTCTCTCACCTCTCTGCGGTGATCCACGCTACTCCACGAGGCAGAACGCTTATGGGCAGCGGCTTTCCCCACCTCTGCTTCATGCCAGGACACAGGAGTCTGCAAAAGAATTGAGCAAGGCATTCAGCAGAGCACGGCCAGTCCAAGCGAGTTCCAACACGGCAGTCTACTTTGCAAGAGTCATTCTGAAAACACGCCATTGGAGGGAGGAAATGTCATGCCGAAGGGCTAATTTGTGGGACTTTGGAAAATGAAAAAATAAAAATAAAAAAATCACTTTCCTACAGGAACTAAGTATACAAGCACATTGCCATGCTACCTAGGAAACTCTGGCTGCTGCTCGGTGCATTTGGAATCCAGGGCAGAATGCTTGGCCGGCATTTCCCTACACAACGACGTTGGTATAAAATGTCATGGTTTACACAGGCCTGGATGGAAAAAGCCCAACTAAAACGTTCGAGAAAGATTTGTGAACTACTTTCTGTGCCTTCACATCTTCCTTGCAGAGTACGATAGCCAAAATTCACATAGAGCTTGTGTTCCACACAAGCTGTTTTCAGGAAAATTATTGTTCCCAGAAGAGGAAAACCTTAACTTGGAAGAGTGTTCATCCACATTTCAGCCAGAGAAGTCCAAGTGGAGCTCCATACCACCTCTTTTTGAGGGAGAATATGCCTCCCGCTAGGGCTGGGCAATATATCATCAAAAACCAGTTTGAAGTCCATATCGTGGTTATCAGTTTCATAATTTTCGACCTGGCAATATACTGCAAATCTTGATGAGTGTGTGCTATGCAAAGTGTGAAAAACTGAAGCCCGCCAAGGCATCTCTCAATTCCTGCAACCCCTGTTAAGTCTGCTGGCTTAGCTCCCCCTGCCTCATACGGGGGGGGGGGCAGCAAATCACAAGAGCAGGTGCCGGCAAAAATCATGACGTGAGAAAAATTGCAAAGGCAACCTACGCTTCTACATGGCACCATCCTTATTTCAGACTTTGTGATATATCTGTGAGACCTCCAGGTATAGGGTGGTATGTAAATTCAATTATTATTATTATTAATATCTGTATATTGTGATGTTTAGCTGGTGATACATCACAATGTTGAAAGCCAGATATCGCCCAGCCCTACTTCCCACATTGCCCTGCAATAACGTTTCCAGCAAACTTATAGGCTTCCATGCTTGGGTCTTTATTCAGGAACCGTAGTCCATCACGTCACAAAGTCTCAGGGCAATTTAACACTGCATGCACACAAAACAAACTCTTAAGAAAAATAAGCCGAATGCTACAAGCAAAATCCCAATAGATTCCAAGTAAAGGTGACAACGAAATTAGTTCATATAGGCACAACATTATTCAAAGACTAAGGAAAAGCCTTATTATATTCATTTTAGGACACCCAGCAGCTCTCATTCAATCTCCGTGACCTGTCTGGAAATTTATTATTATTTTTTAAATTTATCAAAAGATCCCAGAGCGGTGGTACAACATTAAAACCACATTACATTGGTGATAAAAAAAATTATAAAAAGCATGCTGACAGCCCAATAATAAAATAGTCATCATCATAACAGTCCCACACTTTCACAGGCCATACATAGACTATTTAATAGCCATAGGCCTGGGTTAAGAGGAAATGTTTTTGCCTGGCTCCTAAAGATATGTAATGATGGTGCCAGGCAAGCCTCTCTGGGGAGAGCATTCCACAGATGGGGAGCCACCACAGAGAAGGCCTGTTCTCTTGTTGCCACCCTCTGAACCTCCTCTGGGATGGGGGGCATAGAGAAGGGCCTCAGGTGACAAGCGAAAGGTCTGGGTTGGTTTGTATGGCGAGAGGTGATCCTTAAGGCTGAGCATTGCACTTGTCTGTTTACTACTATTCAAGGGGCTTGGCATGCAAGCACTGCTGGCCTGCGATATCAATGGCCCTCAACGTGGGGCTGCACAGAAGCAAAGGAAGTGGTGGTGGCAGAATTGCCTAAGTTCGGGCAAGCGCTTGCAGACGAGTGGTTTGCCTGACCCCCACCATTCAAGGCCCCCCCCCTCCCCTGATTTACAGGACAAGAAAGAGGACAGGCCACCATGTCCGACAACCCAGATGGATGGGCTGCTAGGACATGTTACGCTTCCATCTTGCTGGGCATGCTCCAAGACCAGCAGCAACTGAGCAATACTAGTGCAGAGAAAGCTATTGAGGACCAATCACCTTAGAGCTCTGCACTCAAGACCATGGGTCTGGGGACACCTCCGTTTCTCCGGTTGGTCCAGCTGCCAAGGCAGCAGAAGGGGCTTTTCTATCAGCAAGACTGGCCTCCCTAGAGAGGCTGTTGTAAAACAGGAAATCTGGCGGCCATTTTTTATGTTTTTTGCTGAAACAGCCCTGTTGAACAACCCTGCAGCAGTAAAGGATGCCCTAGGCTGGAAAGTTAGCTGGAACCGCTGCAAATCCCGACTGGTACAGGCCTTGCAAGTGGTGGGAGAGGAGTTGCAAGGGGCAGGACCCAGACATTTCGTGGAACTGTAGAATGCCAATGACCCCGCCCGCTTCATGCCAGGAAAAAAAATGTGCCCACAAGTGTTAATGCGGAGCCAAGGGTTGCCGCCCAACCCTTCAGCAAAGCTTTTCGGGAGCAGGAGCAAATAGCAACCACACTCGAGGTATTTTTAAAACCTCGAGATAAACCCTTATCTTTCAAGTTACAAAGCGCTGGGTCCTGAGAGGGAAATTCCACCCATGCCGGCATGGGGGAGACTCACCCCCCCATGCGGCAGCGACATCTCAAAAAACTATTTGCAGGTGAAACTGCTGCCCGCAGTGCAGAGTCCAGATAACTGTGGCACCCGGGTGCAAGCTTCCTGCCCCAGCTGTCAGAACGGCTGAAACCCCACATCATGTTGCAGCGGAGAGCCTAGAAAGCTTTGCAGCTTCGTTTTATTTTGCTTCCTTGTTGAAACGCACACCGGCCGGCAGATTTCATGCTCGCCTTGCGCTCAAGGAAAGCTGTAGGCTGCCTCCATTCCTAAAGTGTGCACAAGAGCTTTGAGGAGTATATGGAAAAACATTGCTCTAAAAAGAATATGTTGATGTGCATGGATTAAGTACGTTAAGTATAAGTGAGAACAATAATTAGAAGTGGCTATAAGAGATGAAGAAGAAGAAGAAGAAGAAGAAGAAGAAGAAGAAGAAGAAGAAGAAGAAGAAGAAGAAGAAGAAGAAGAGGAGGAGGAGTTTGGATTTGATATCCCGCTTTATCACTACCCGAAGGAGTCTCAAAGCGGCTAACATTCTCCTTTCCCTTCCTCCCCCACAACAGACACTCTGTGAGGTGGGTGGGGCTGAGAGACTTCAAAGAAGTGTGACTAGCCCAAGATCACCCAGCAGCCGCATGTGGAGGAGCGGAGACACGAACCCGGTTCCCTAGATTACGAGTCTACCGCTCTTAACCACTACACCACACTGGCTCTCTATTATCCAAAGAATGCAATGACCGTATTTAAATTTGAGCTAAAGGAAGCCGAGTCTTGGTGGAGGGAAGTCACAGGGGTATGTAGGGTTTATGTTTGCAGGGTAGGGAGGTACATGTATTTTGTTTTTAGTTTAATTTTGTATTAGTATTTGTTTAATTTTCTGTAACATTTATTAATAAATAAAAATGAAATAAAAAAATAAAGTGTGCACAAGATCTGGCTAGGGGGTGGAGAGGGAATGTGGGGCAGGAGAGGACCCCCCCCCCAAGCTGCAGCTCTTGGTGCTGCTGCCACGGGAGAGGCCTGACTTTGAGCACCCTGCCCCTGCAGGCCCGGCCTTCTGCCATGAGGTAGGAAGTTTCCAAACACGTTATTCTAGTGGTGGCCAAACAGCTTCCGCCGAGGAGGAGAGAAGGGGAGGAAAGTGCTTTGAGAAGACAACCACGAGGTCTGAAACCACAAGGTCAGATAATCCGCAGGGAAGGGCGTGCCTCTCGAGTCTCATCCCCAAGGCTATAAATATAAATAAATCCTTTGTCTTCACAGCAGAAAGCGAGCCACAGCGCCCACAGAAAGGCAGGAGGTTTGGGAGGATCTGTTGAAACGTTAAAACCAGCTCTTGCACACAAGAGAAAAAAAGGATTTCAGGCACTCGCTTCACCTGCGACCTGAGCTTGCGCAGTCTACCCCGAGATCCCCCTGCTTTCCCCATGGGAGAGAGGCGGCGAAGTGGGCACAGCACCAGAACGCCAGGCTGCACAAAGTACGTGCCAGCTTTGGGCTAGGGAGACTCGGGTTCTCGGCCTGCCCAGCCAACTTTTTAAAAAGGCTCTCAACTGAGCTTATCTAAAAGGGTTGTTGTGAGGATGAAAATGGGGCAACCCCCAAGTTCCTTGGTCTGGGGCAGGTTCAATAAGGAAGCCTTTGGGGTTGGTCAAGACTGGCTGCACATCTTGGCTAAACCAACTGCGCAGGGGCTACCCTAGACCTGCCTTGCACAGGTGGACTTGCATAGCTCTGATCCAGCCTCTTCCGTAAGGGTCATAGGTCAGGGCTGGAGCAGCTACTTTTCATGCAGAAGGTCCCAGGTTCAATCCCCGCAATCTCTGCCTAGGCTTGGGAAAGACCCGTGTCAGAAAAGCTTTGCAGGCTGCTGCCAGTCAGTGTGGGCAATACTAGATTAACTTCAGGCCCGGCTCAATGTAAGGAAGCTTCCCATGTTCTTCTTTGGTCACCTGGATGAGCAGATGCCATAGGGCTGTAGGTTCCAACATCGCAGGAGACCCAAGGCCTGGTTCTTGCAGAAGAGGTCAAATTGCGGGAACTCTACCGCTTCACATACATCTCAGTACTCCTGCAGGCACTCCCAACTCCCTGCACTTGGAAGTCTAGCATGTCAGGAAGAAAGGGTTTTCAAGTTCTCCATGCGAAGGAGATTCATTTTTATAAAAGCCTATTCAGCAACGTGAGACTTCACGCATGGTTTGAAGAGGTATGGCGCAGGTAAACATTTACCGTTGCACCGAAAAACAGCCCAAAGTCTGGCCAGGAGGGACAGCACGCTTGATAATGGCACCGCCATTCTGGAATTCTATCCCCAGGGAAACCTGCCCGGCCACTGCTTTGCAGCTTCAGGCTCCAAATTAACAGGTTTGTTTTTCCAGGATTTAATGCCTCGGGGCCCAGTCTTCATGTATTTTTATAGCTTCGCTGGGCTGCTTTTCCAGCTCCTGCCATGCTGTTAACTTTGCCTAATGGTGGTTGTTGTTTTTTTAATGGATCTGCCTCCTTTCCAAGCTGTTGCTACTCTGAACACCACTCTTAATGGATGAAAAATTGAACCCTGCAGGGAGCCACTCGAGCTAATGTACCTATTTGGTCACTGCTTGCGCGGCTGGTTTTGTAACACGTTCTCCATCTAGGCACTCCAATTAAAAAGGCTAGATTCATCTCTAGCTGAAAGGGGCTGAGGCTGTCCCCTTTTGTCTCAGAAGGACCATTTGTTGCTCTGCAGAAATATTTATGGGTTGCCAAGGCTTCCTCGATGGCTGGAGGCTCCCCGCTCCATCCGGGAGCGCACACGCCTTGCGCTGAGCAAGCCTCTCTTCCATCGCAAGAGCCCTCGTTCTCAAAAGCAGCACATGGCACACAGCCCTGAGAAACGTTATATAAGGGTTTTGGCCCAGGGCGGTGAGCCGAGCTGAAAGAGCCTCGGAGAACTGAGCCCTTTTCCAGGAGGACAGCTGCCTCTGCAACAAAAGCCAAGGAAAAGTCAAGCGTTGCCTCTAACCAGCAGAAGCACAACAGGGAAGGCCTTCCCTAGAAAGCCAGACACAAAGAGCAGGGCTTGAGACTTAGGGCAGCACTCTCACCCAGCCTGGGCATGCATGCATTTTGCAGGGAAAGGCATTTAGACTAGAAGTTTACTCAGCTCAATGTTTTCCAGCATAATTTTTTTGGGGGGGGGGCACAATTTAAGTCCAGCTTAAACCCTTGCACCTCTGGTTTTACAAGAGGGTTGCAAAACAGTGACTGGGATATTCCCCTCCCCGTGTGCATAGCCTTGCTTTAGCTTCAGCCAAAGGGAAAGGAGGCTGGGCAATGCAGTTGCTGAACAAAAGACGGTCCCCCTTGGGGCGGCACCAAGAGTTCTCAGTACTATTGCAGGTTGTTGGAGGCAGCCCTCACTCCAAGCCCAGCAAATCCATTTCTGCTCATGGGTTGCTTTCTCCAGGTTGGGGGTATTGCTGTTTGGCGCAAAAGACACAAACCACACACACACAGTTTTATTTTTAAGTACTTTTGTTTCCGACTTCAGGCCCCACTCTAAAGTTCCTTAATGCTTACTACTCTTCCTTACCATGTACAGCCACCAAATGTGGAGACAGAATCATAGGATTGTAGCATTGGAAGGGACCCTGAGGATCATCTAGTCCAGGCTTCCTCAACCTCAGCCCTCCAGATGTTTTTGGCCTACAACTCCCATCATCCCTAGCTAGCAGGACCAGTGGTCAGGAATGATGGGAATTGTAGTCTCAAAACATCTGGAGGGCTGAGGTTTAGGAAGCCTGATCTAGTCCAACCTCCTGCCAATACAGGAATAGGCAGTTGTCCCATACGGGGATTGAACCTGCAACCTGATAATTAGCACAAAGAGGTTAAGTTCAGCTACTGGGTTGAATGCCTGGGAAGGGCACATCTCTCTTTTGCCTGCTTCTCCAACCAAACAGTCCGGTAGCACCCATTAAGGACTACCTTAAGTGCTTTTGTGGAGTGCAGCAAGGATGGGGAACCTGTGGCACTACAGATGTAGCTGGGCTGCAGTGCTCATTGCCCGTCATCCAACAACTGATGCCTCCTTAGCAACCGCCTCTCGCTTCCCATCAAGCACTGTCTGCTTGACAACTGTGTGGGCTGCAAGAAAGATGAAAGCAGAGGTTCTTCAGAGCACCTGCATCGCCAGATCCCATGGTTGTGCAACACAACTGGCTAAACAGCCCCTCCAGGCTAGGGCCTGGGCGATATATCAATATATCTCCCAGGACCGGTATGAGGAGCAGATGGCGATGTCGACTTCACTCAGCGGTACATCGCTGGTGAAAGTGCCACCGCTCCCAAGTGCCTCTGCTAGTGACTTCCTCCAGAGAGCACTGCTAGCAGAGGTGGCGGTTGCACAAGCGATATATCATACTGTGCAGAGGAAGGGGAAAAAATCTGCATTGGTGAGGCACCGATAAACCTTGTTCCTCCCTCTGCATCTTTTAACTGCTCAGCTGAGGGTAGCGATGTTTCTATTTTATTTAATATATGTTAGGATTTGATTTCAGCGTTGCTTGTGCAGGTTCTCTTTTATTCGCTTGTGTTCAGCTGCAGCAATTTCAACCGGTGCCTCGCAGGCTGAGGCCAATGCAGCTGGTTTTTTCAACATCGCGGTATATCATCGCCCAACTGCAATGTTTGGCTGGTGATATACCACGATGCTGAAAAGCTGGCATCGCTCAGCCCTACTCCAGGCACTCCTGGGAGATGCAGGGGGAAAGTTCCCCAAAGACTTTGCATGGTGTTTACTGGGACTGGGCACCAAGATTGTCATAGTGGAGACAGAACTGTACGGGACTCGGCAACAAATTGGAAGTTTGCAATAAGGCAGGGGACAGCACTGGGTTGAGTAGGACTGAGAGATATCTGGTTGTCAATGCTGTGATATTCCAGCAGCTGAATACCCCGATGTCCGACTCTGGAATGTATCTCGGCTGCTTCTTCCTTCCCACCTTGAGCTCCTTTTGCCTGCCTGCGCCTTTGCTGTCTGCAGCTCATTTGAACTGGCACGGTTTATCGCCAGCTCAAATTGTCTGAAACTGGTATCATGATCTGAACGCCATACAATTTCTCAATACATCACCCAGCTCTACTCAGGACAAAAGGCGAACCTCTGGCCTGATCTGGCAAAGCTTTTCTTACGAAGCATTTAAGTTGAGAGCGCTCATGTAAACACATCAACTGCTGATCCCAGCCTCACCTCTGGGAACACAAGCCCAACCAGGCAACATCTCCTGCCACCTTCATGATCTGCCCCATCACCCCTCCGTGATCCCCCACCGTCCCTGCAAAAAGGTATCTCTGGTACCTGTGTGGATTTGTCACTCATATGCGCTACGGCAGCTCCTTCCGCATCCCGAGGCCATTGGCCCAGGAGGTACGATCCGAGGACGGTGTCTAGGGAGGAAGTGCGCCTCACCCGGGGGGGCCTGTTCCGGCAGGCCTTCTCAACCGGACCAGCCGCAGCACATGGGACACTAGCTGGAGAGGAAGGAAGAGAAACAAGTTAAGAATTCGAAGCATCACTCCTAAATCTCTTCTACCTGCAGCAGAGGCTTATCTGTTTATTGCCAGAGGTGCCTTAGACTTCCCATTTGGATACCCCAGCTTGTTCAAAATTCAGCACCTAGAGTAGTAGTATTATTAATTAATTTATTATTAAAATTTATATATCTCCCTATACCCGGGGGTCTCAGGGTGGTTCACAGAATAAAATCAAGATTAAAAACACACACAAAATAACTGATAAAACTAAAAACAGCAACCCAATCCCCCCCCCAATTCTAAAAGGGCATAAGATGTAAATCAGATCAACCAAAGGCCTGGTTAAAAAGGAACGTCTAAAGGTGTATAACGCCTAAAGGTGTATAATGAAGGCACCAGGCGAACTTCCCCGGGGAGAACATTCCATGGACGGGGAGTATTTACCAAAGCTTGGCTTTTGTTTTGTGGACTACGGAGCTCTCTGATGTTGTGCAGTCTCCGTTGGCTCCTGGTTTCAAAGCACAATCCAAAGTGCTAATTTTGACCTTTAAAGCCCACACTTTGGGGCCAGGCTCTCCTTAAGGCTGCCTCCTCCCACGCGGATGGCATTTGACGCCCTTCTCTGTGAACCCTCGCCACCCAAGATGTGGCGGGTTTTGCACGTGGGATTAAGGCCTTCTCTGCAGCATTCCCCAGGTTTGGGAACTCTTCCCCAAGGAACGCTCCTTTGGAAGATGGTCACTGTGCCCTACTTTTTATGGGAGACAGGTTTACAGGCTCAAGGGGCTGTCTGGTCCAAGCCCAGTTTCAAGAACCCTAAGGAGGGAAAGCAGGGGGGGGGGGTCCCGATGTTGCCAAACAACTGTCAACAGACCGAATAGGCACCCTGGTCAGCTGGCCAAGCTTCCCCACTATAGTGAGTTGTATTAGAGTGAAATGTATTGTATTTCTATACACAGTGTTCACGCACCAGCGTGCACAAATTTCATGCAAATCTGAGTGGCTCTTTTTACTCCTCTGATCTTCTCTTGATTTGCTTATAAGATGCTCAGTCAAAACTCTGCTTTTGCTCGTCAGCAACTAAATTCTTTTCCCTTTTATTGCTACCGACCTCCTGTTACTTGTTGCGCCGTTTTATTGATTGGTTGTTTTATTGCTTTCATTGCTTATTTACTGCAACCAATTTAATGTTTGTTCTACTGTATTTCATTATTGCTGGCCTTGGGAGTTCCAGGACACAAATGCATGGTTAATGGTTTACTGTGAACACAACTCTCTTTACCATGTACAGCAGCGACAAGCCAGGATATCTGGCTTTAGCTTTACGATGGACCATTTGTTTAGCTCAAACAAGCCATGAGAATAAACCATGGCTCTGTGCTGTGGTTTGTTTGGAGGAAAACACCATGATCAGACATAAAAGCTAAGCCTAGAAGTGTGGCCCATGTTAGGGGGGAAACAAAACAGGACCTCTCTCTCTGTGTTCATAGCATATTCCTAGCTACGGTTTACTGTGACAGGCGAACCGGGCCAAAGTCAGGAAGAGTTCACTTTTCTGCCTTGAAGGGCCAATGCAACAGATCAGCTTTCTAGATGCAGGAGCTAGCATCAAGTTTCCAAGCGTTTCATGAAGTCCTGCTAAATCCTCTTCCTGTACAAGTCAGCTGGGAAGGGTGCACCTGTAAACAAAGCACTACTACTGCCCTCCCCCTTTAAGACAGACAGGCGGCATTGACTTGGATAGTTTAGTCGGTAGAACGTGAAACTCTTAGTCTCAGGGTTATGGGTTCGAGTCTCACGTTGGGCAAAAAGATTCCTGCGCTGCCGGGGGTTGGGACTAGTTGAGCCTCGTGGGTCCCTTCCAGCTCTGATTCTATGCGTGAAAAGTACTGGCTGCACCTCCCCTGGATTTTTCCAAAGGGAAAGGCAGACTCACACCTCCTTTGCAACAGAGGCAATCTAAGCGCCTTCTGAACACACTGCACCTGTATCCAATTTAGCGTGAGAAACACGTTAAACACCCCCCCCCCCAAATCCACTGGCTCGCTCAGTGGCCTTGGGCAATTCTCTCAACTGAACCTTCCTCACAGGCTTAGAGATGAAATACGAGATGAGATGGTGTAACACCTAGCCCTTGGGACAGACATCTAATTGCATCTTAATACATTCGCTTCCCAATTGCTTCTGTACAGGAATGCATCTCCTCCTCTTATTTTTAGACTGTATACATGTAGGCTGGGTTTGGTGTAGGGCTCCCCGGCCGAGCCCAGCCTCCTCCCCCCCCCCAAAAAAATTACAGGGATCTGCAACTATTTTCTTAGTAAAATGATGATTACTATTTTCTTGACTGTGCCGGGGCAAGTCTATTTTATGCACTTATTTCTGATGCCAATGGCTGCAGCCATATTTAGGAACAGCTGTGCGCTGTGAACAGTCCTGCTTCCCAGCATTCCCAGTCCCTGGTCCCCATCATCGCCAGCATTTCTGGAAGTTGGTAGGGGCTAAGCCTCAGTTCGGGGACCCTCGGTTCGGGGACCAAGTTGGCAGGGGAGGAAGGAGACCACAGCTCAGTTGTAAAAGCACACACTTTGAAGGCAAAAGGTCTTAATCCCTGGCATCTCCTGGTAGGAATAGGAGACACAGCTTTCTTGGAAACTCTGGAGAGACACTGTCATCAGAAGCAGACAACCCTGAGCAATGATCCAACTTTACCTTAAGCCACTAGGTAGGCTTGGGCAGGCCATGGTGCCTGATCTTAAGTGTTAATTGTAAAGGTAAAGGGACCCCTGACCATTAGGTCCAGTCGTGACTGACTCTGGGGTTGCGCGCTTATCTCACATTATTGGCCGAGGGAGCCGGCGTAAAGCTTCCAGGTCATGTGGCCAGCATGACTAAGCCGCTTCTGGCAAACCAGAGCAGCACATGGAAACGCCATTTACCTTCCCGCTGTAGCGGTTCCTATTTATCTACTTGCATTTTGACGTGCTTTCAAACTGCTAGGTTGGCAGGAGCTGGGACCGAGCAGCAGGAGCTCACCCTGTCACAGGGATTCGAAAGTGTTAATTGTAGCAGGTTTTATTACTGAAACCTCAAGAGCCTCTGCTCTTTTGGTTTCAGATCACAGGGGGCCAGTTTACTCACTGGCAAAGGAAGCACGCTGCACAGCGCTCACAAGTGCTGTTAACCACATGGGTCCTGAGCGGCATATGTGACATTCGCCATTGTCTATGTCTCCAGCATCTACCTTGCAAAGCCACCTCAAGAACCTCGACGGATGGATATAAGGCAAGCTGTGCCCTGAAAAGCATTGCATGCGGTTTAATTGTAATGGAGACTCAAGACACGTAAGGAAGCTGCCTTGTGCAGAGTCAGGCCCCTTAAAAACCATAAGAGACCTGGCTGGATCAGGCCATAGGCCAATCTAGTCCATCATCACAGGGGCCAAGTAGCACCAGTGTTAAAACTCAAGATATAAAAGCTAGGGGCCAAATGGCTCTTTAAACCGAGGTTGCAGTCGCCAAAACGCACTAGTTGCCATTTGGGGGCAAGATGGCTCTAAAGTCTTATTTTTCAAATGACTGTTATTGATCCGTAGTTAAACATCTGGCTAGTTCAGATGACAAGTTGAGCTAGATTAAGAGCTTTGAGAATTCAAAGAAGAAAAGTCACTTGATCCAGAAACAGTCCACATATATACTGGCTTATTCAGACTTCTTTTTGTTATTGGTGACTGCTCCTGCTCAGGCTGCAAAGAAAAAGCATTTTGGTTCCAAACGTTCATTCCGATTGTGCACATAAATATAACTGATAGAATCCTACAGGATGGGGTATTAGTGAGTCACAACAGTCCAGGAAGAAGACAGATTATTTCCACACATGGAGGCCTACCTCTGCACCCTATTCCTAGGCAAGCAAGGTTCATGGTCGCAGTTCAAGGACACATTCCAGCCATGCAAAACAAACACACTGAAGGAAAATGTGGCCTGTGGGAGCGGTGTGTGGCCTGGAGAAGAGCCCTGGGGGCCACACAGAGGCATGGAGGGCCACATTTTGACCCCAGAAGTTGCCCATCATACAGGCAGCGTTAGAAACTGAGATATGAAAGCTAGGAGCTAAATGGCACCTTAAACCTAGGTTATGGGCACAGCAATGGAATGTCTAGGCACACTTTTTTATAATAAGAATATAAAGCTGAAAATGAATGAACTGCAGCTAAAATATTATGCTCATTTTCCCCATGGTTTAGTGCTTCCCCTGCACACACCCCTAATATTCTTAAGAGGGTCTCTTCTCTAGTCTTCAGAGAGTAGCTGGAAGTGGGGAGGCAGAAAAGGGTCCTCCTTTCCTTCCACACTCTGCAGTTTTAATCTGAATTCTTAGGCACAGTACTGCGCCCAGAGCTCAGAAACTGCTCATGCTAACGAAATTCCTGTCGCAAAATGCACCTAAACCATGGGCAGACAAACTAAGGCCCAGGGGCCGGATCCGGCCCAATAGCCTTCTAAATCCGGCCCGCGGACAGTCCGGGAATCAGCTTGTTTTTACATGAGTTGAATGTGTGCTTTTATTTAAAATGCATCGCTGGGTTATTTGTGGGGCATAGGAATTCATCCCCCCCCCCAAATATAGTCCTGCCCCCCCAACGTCTGAGGGACAGTGGACTGGCCCCCTGCTGGAAAAGTTTACTGACCCCTGGGCCTAGAACAATGGGAGTTTTGAACACTGCATCCAGGGTATATTATTACCCTGCACTGTCCAGCTTCCCCATTTCTTGGGGGTTGCTTTTTCATATTTAGCCTTTCGAAGGCTAGACACCCCCCTGCTTGCCGGCACAGTGCATGCTTCCTTCTCTCACCCAACCAATTTCTTTCGTAAAGCAAAAAGGGGTGCAGCAGCCACCCCCTTGCATCAACGCTTTCACCCTCCCCGCTTTAGCAGCAGCAGCACAATACTGGGCTATCGGCAAGTAACTGGTACTAGCCTGATTAGGAAGAAGAAATGGAAAACGCTGTTATCATGAGCTGCAAAGGCCCTAAGAACCGCATTGTAATACTTTGGATTTATGGAATATCTAACCACTTCACAACATGTTCTCGTAGCAAACTCTACAGCCCCTCCCACAGCACACGCCTGTGTTATCGATGTACTTGGGGGGGGGGGTGTGGAGGCGCAGAGACAGACCAAGTGGCACAGAGCCACCTGCAAATTTGTGGTTTGAGCTGGAGAGCTCTGAAGTGACAATTTCCTGGCTCCCAAGCTCACTCTCAGCCATCACGCTCCCAGCTACTGCGTTTAAAGCAAAAGAGAAATGCCAACCGAAGCCCCAAGGCTAGGGATTGTTTGCTTTTCCATTTACACGTAAAATTAATATGCACTCGTAATAACGAAAGCCGGGACCTCCTGGTACGCTGCCAAGGAGTGATCTCTGGCAGCTCCGATTCAGAGCTCCTGACTCACAGCAGTTGAGCAGCTATTTAAGGCGCCCCTCCACCAGAGTTGTTGACTGAGCATCAGGCAGGCTCTATTTGAGGCGCATGCAATGCGCCCTCCGTTTCAGAGCAGTCTCAAGCCAGCTCGGAAGGCTGGTTCAGCAGCCCGAAAGCTCTGCCCTTTAACCCCAGAGGTTTGGCAGCTTTGTGGTGAAAAGGCAGCCTGCACAAACTCATGATCCCAGGGTTGGGGTGGGGAGGTCAGCTAGTAAAGCCCCCCCCCAGCCCATATAACTCGCACCTGATAGGCCCTGCCATGCTGAAGGCACCTGTGAAATCAGTGGCTGCCATAGACAGAGAGAGAGAGAGCGCAGAGCCAAGAAAGATTGCAGTCCCAACAGCTGGCCTGGGAGCACTTCTCAGCTCCGGTCAAAGCAGCAGCCTAAAAATACACCAGAGGCAGCAAAACAATGCTCGCTGCAAGACAAAGATGGCATGCGAGAGAAGCAGAGGCAGGGCGGGGTGTCCTGTTTACAGCGCAGCTCTATTATCAGCCTAGTCCATTAGGCTGGGTTCAGCCCAGCCACACCTGGCTGCATATTCTAGACTCCCATCGCTAGCTGAGCATCTCCGATCTGGGGAGTGTGTTGGGGGGGGGACGACGACGTCCAGAACAGAACAGCTCGGAGATAAATGGGACCGGCACTATCTCGGACCACCAGTCTGGCAGCTGCCTCACATCTTCGGCTCCTCTGTCTGGGACAGCTCCTTTTTAATTCCCTAGTCTTTACACACTGAAAGAAGGTGGGGGCAGGGAATCAGCATTTTGGAGAGGAGGCAAAAAGGGGGGGTTCTGCTCCTTCTTCGCGCCCCCCCCCAATACTCAGCTGCATTGGCTCTCAGGAACGCAGGCAACATTCCCTTCCCAGCTCATACGACTGCAAGATGCAGAGAGCCAGAAAGAAAACACCTGGATAGAATTCAGTGGGCTGAATACATATGATCAATGTACAAAATGGAATATAATACTGTTGCATGCAATACAACCAGAGCCACAGGAGCTAGTGGGAGTCCCACATTTCCTTCTCCGCTTGACTTCTGCACTGTTTTTCACTAGCGGTGAAAGGTATCTGAACTGCTGCTGCTACTCATCTCAGCTTGACTCCAAAGCTGGGGAAAACTCATTTTTTCCTGGGTGGGGTAGAAAATTAATACGGTAATAAAAAGTGTTTCCCAAACTTGGGTCTCCAGCTACAACTCCCATCATCCCTGACCGCTAGGGTCCTGCTATCTAGGGATGATGGGAGTTGTAGTCCAACCAACACTGCAATAAAATATGAATTAATGCATGGGTAGCTGAGTTCTCTATTTGAGTGTGGGTGCGCATGCGCACATTCTTCTCCAGACAGTGTTCTGAGTGCTGGAAGTGTTTCATGCTGCTGCACAAACCAACTGTCTCATGTGCGGTCTGGTTCCATAAGTTTACCATGTGCTCAGGCATTCTTACATCATATTTATACGTGCAGCTAAGCATATGAATGCACGTTGCATACGAAATGAAACCTTAAACAGAAGCAACATTTACGTAGCCTGGAAGACTTTTCTCCTCGCAAGACCCATCAGCCTCAAGCAGCTGGAATGGCTGAGAAGTTGCTCAACGCTTCTGTCTAGGCAGGCCTTACAACCTTTGGATGATCTGACAAGCGCTCCCACTGTGGTTTCCATATACAGTATTGCAATACGCAACTGTGGGTTGCCCTTTTCTCATAGCGCGATTGTTTAAACCAAAACCATGATTGCAAAATAAAAGGTGCAGATTACTACAACAACCACAAGTCGTAAAATAGGTTGTGAACATTAGCTACACTAAAACAGGAGTACAGATACACAATTAGTAGCCGCCTTAGGGGAGCTGCCAAGTATAGCACAAGTTGCCGGGTATGACCAGATCATCTTTCTACAGTAGTTCGAAAGCATTGTATGTTTTAACTGTTAGCCACTTTTGAGTTTCTTCTGGCCAGGAGCTACCGTATTTGGATAAAAACAACAGAAGAATTATGCAGCTTTGGTTGATTACCCAAGAACTTTGACTGCCGTTATTAATTATTATTATTATTATTATTATTATTCACTGCATTCTGCAGGGAGCCACAGGGAGCAATAGTCCCAAGTCGCAGTGCAAAACCTTCTGACAAGAGTAGCACAAGGAAAAACAGCAACCTAGCAATGACCCAAAGAAAGTATTAACATTCCACGGAAACTTCCCATGTAGAGAAGTTCTTTCAGAACCACCACAAAACGAGCACCACAAATCTTCAACACCCGCAGCAAAGGAAACATCTGCACTACACCTTTATATAAGTAGCACCACACCCCTTTAAAAGACATTGCCTCCCCCAAATAATCCTGGGCGCCATAGCCTGCTAAGGATGATGTTGGGAGTTGTTCGGCGACCCCTGTTCCCCCTTGCAGAACTACAATTCCCAGAGTTCCCTAGGAAGAGGGATTGATTGTTAACTACCACTCTTGAGAACTGTAGCTCTGAGAGAGGAAAGGGGGGGAATCGTAACAACCACCAGCAGCCTTAACAAACTACTATTCCCAGGATTCTTTGGGGAAAACCATGGCTGTTTAAAGCAGTGTGCTACTGCTTTCAATGTATATAGCACAGATGGAGCCTATTATTATTATTATTGTGAGCAGCCTGGGTGCAACAAGGAAGCGGTAGTGAACAGACCCAGACCCTGGACACTGTTGAAACTCAGGAAAAATTGATACTCCACCCAGGCACGTATCCTACTGCTTACAGTTCCACTAGGCCCAGTAGCTAAAACGTCCAGCTCATAGTAGAGACACTCTTATTTTCCATTCTTTGCTAGGCAGGAGAAGAGCCAGCAGTTGTTCGGAATATAAAAGCTCTCTTCCATCAGCTCCATCCACCCACACCGGCGACGCAAAGTGGAATTTTTGTCCTTCGGCATCCAAACATTTCCACCCAGCCAAGAATACGCCCAATATGCACCATTTGGCAAGCAGCATCCCAACCGACCAACCAACCAGAAACCCCCACCCCTACATACACACACAAACACCCCTTACTAGCCAACATGCCTGGTGCTTCCAAAAAAAGGGGTGGGGGTGGTTCACAGTGGTTTCCCTCTCTGCTCTTGGACCGGTGCACAGCACCTAGGCTGCAAGGAAACTATTTGGCGGAGAGGCTCCAATGAAAACCCCCAGCATCAGATGGATGAGTCACCTCGGGTTTTTCTAACAGCAAGTTCCTGAAAAGTGAAATATCACCACAATGTGCTGCAAGCCAGAGAGAATTGCTCCCTTTGCCCTGGTTGAGAAGGGGATGACTGCCAACTACCGCTCATGTCTGTTCCAAAGCCTCTGCTTTGCTAGTTTCCATAACCTACTTTCTTATCAGCTGATTAGCAAGCAGGGACCAGTAGATTCTGCTGCTCCGTTTTAACTGCCTAGACAATCTCTGGGGCAGAAGCCTCGAGTCTTCTGGCCCAAACTACTCCCACTGATTCTATTTTGCTCCCAGGAATCCAGAGTTCCTGCACTGGGCGGGTGGGGAGGAGGCAGAAGCAGCCTTCTCTCCTCGACAGCGGCACTGAGTGGCACAAACTGCAGCAAGCAAGAACAATCACTGGGCACACGGGGAAACCCTAAGTGAGGAAGCCATCCCCAACTGCTCTCCTGGAGCAAATAGCATAGAGAAAACCGTAGTGCTTCTTCCACCAACCTCGATCGGTTTGCTTGGGTCCAACAGTCATTTGGATTCTCCCCCTTAGAACTGACTCCATCAAAATGCAATTGCACCAGGCTAAATCAGCAAAAGGGATGAGATAGCCAGGACGCACGATGTCAGATCAATGCAGGGACCAGCTGCCATTCACTCTGGGCTGTTCAAGAACACAGGAAGAGCCAATGAGCCGTTTAGTCCAGCGTCCCGTTCTCATAGTTGCCAACCCTGTGGGAAACCAGCTATCAGGATTCTAGCAGAAGAGCACTCTTCCAACCTGAGGTTTCCAGCAACAGGTATTCAGAAGCACAGCTGCCTCCAACTGCGAAGGCACAGCAAAAATAAAAAAGACCCATCATGGCTAACAGGCATGAGTTTGGAAGCCAGTCTCCAGCAAGAAACATGGGTAATGTTATGGAAAAGCTGGTGCCTGGATTTCCTTATGCCCCTCTTGTCACATGCCTCTGAGCTTGCAGTCCATTATTTCAAAGCCTTGAGTGCTTCAGCAGAGAGAGAGAGAGAGAGAGAACGAGAGAGAACAGTACAGTACAGTACAGGAAGCAATTGGTAAAATTCACCAGCCAGGGCTTATACTTAAGAGTGGAAGTCAAGAGGACTAAGGTTGGCAATGGACTTTGAAATGTCTTCTTGAGGAGCCACAGCCCACCCACACCCCCTATATCCAGGCAGGGGGGAGTAACTACTGGACAGAGAAGCTCGAGACGTAAGCACCTTTAAGAAAAGAGGGGGAGAATAAACTATGCCAACAGCATCCCCCTTGGGTGAGGTTCTTGGGGGGGTGGGGGTGAGCAGAGAAGGATAACTCTCATGCACCCTGCCTGCAGGGTGCTTCCTCCTCTACCAAGACCAGCAAGATCCTGTCTGCTCAGAAGCACAACCTATATTAGCAGTTTGTATGTCAGCTTTCACGGTACTGTTTCCATTAAGCGGTGACTAATATCTCTACTGTTCCGGCACAAATGCCCCATCAGGATCTCAGCTCTGCGTTTTAAGGGCTGTCAGAATGCCAGATTTAAGCCATCTGTGAAGGGATGATGCCAGGCAAGGCTGCTTGGCTCCCCCCCCCCCCGGTACACAAGAGGGTACTAAAGACATAGAAACGAGCGACTTGGACCTCAAACGCAGGAACAGTTGACAGATTCCCCCCCCCCCCCAGTTTACAGAACTGAGAGGAATTAGCTGGTGGCTCACACGGCAGAGTTTTACTCAACTCAGACCGAAACAAGCCTCACATTTTCCAGCTTGGTAAGAGAACAAGACCAGGACTGAAATCATGGTCTTCGTTAGCATCTACTCCACAATTAGGTGCCTTCTCGGAATCGAATGCACCAGCAACAGGCAGCTGTCACTGCCACACCCTGCCCGTCTGTTTCACGTTTAGATATCTAAAGGGTAAATAAAGAGAATAAATTTGCAGAACGACATGCTACACCAGGAGTGCAGAGTCCTTAGTCCTCCAGATGTTGCTGACTCCAACTCCCATCAGCCCCCACCAGCATGGCTGAGAGATGCAGTTCAGCAACATCTGGATTGCCCCCCCCACTGATGCTAGACACATGTGCATCTTATGAGTGTGCGCCAGTGGAGATCCCTAGGGGGAAGATAACCACCCACTATTCTCCACTAAGTTACCCTGCCCTAAAACTTGTTTTCCTCTCATACTATTAAAAGCTCAGATACAATATATAAGCTAGGGGGCAAATAGTTCCTTAAACAGAGCTTGCAGTTGCCAAAACAGAATGTCTAGTTGCCTTTTTGGGGGCACAACAACTCAAGCCTTATTTTTCAAATGACAGACTGGCTGTGACTGATTCTCAGTTAAACATCTCGCTAGTTCAGATGACAACCTTGAGCTAGGTCAGGCATCCCCAAACTGCGGCCCTCCAGATGTCTTGGCCTACAACTCCCATGATCCCTAGCTAACAAGACCAGTGGTCAGGGATTATGGGAACTGTAATCAAAAACATCTGGAGGGCCGAAGTTTGGGGATGCCCGAGCTAGGTTAAGAACCTTGAGAACTTTATCCAGGGACAGTCTACATATATAACTGCCTATTCCTTCTGTGTGTGTTTTTCCCCTGAATGGTGACACAGACTATTCTTCACAACTGAGCAGGGCAGTAGGGTGGGGTAAGTGAAGACAAGCTGCAACAATGAACTGTAAGTTTGTGCCATGCTTTTGCTCAGGCTGCACAGAAAAAGCATTCTGGTTCCTGAAATTCATTCCGATGGTGCAGATAAAATGTAACTGATAGAATTCTACGGGATGGGGTATTCGTGTGTGAAAACGGTCCAGATCCAATTATCCCCAGACCTGCACCTCCAGCTGGTGGAGATGTCAGGCACCATCCTGGTGCCCAGGGAACCTCACAAGTGGCTGATAGTCAGGTGCAAAATACCCCTGGCTAATTTCAAACACAGACGTCCAAAGGAGGTGGGGGACGGGACGGGACTTAGCAGTGCAGTGGTGTGTACACAGAAAGGTTAAGGGCATCTGTCCTCCAATGCTCCATTCCAACTCTTCCTGCTCCTCATGCTTCTGTGACCTAGAGGGAGAACCTCTGCCTGCCTTTTGTTGTGTTTGCAAGAAACATGCAATTGGGCCCCCCCAATCCCAGTACCAGTGTGCCAAGCCTGCTTTTGGAGACAATGAAACCTCCCCACCCGGGAGCGCAGACATACCGCATGCAGGGCAGCACTGTGGGTGCAACTCTGTTGCACGAGTGCTAGCATTCTCGGCCTGCTCACCTACAGCACTTTGTACCACTGCTGCCTATTTTGCACCCAAAGAGGCCCTAGGCAGGCAATAAAGGTGGATCCTTCTGCCCCCCCCCCATGCCATCCCCAAATGCATTTTATAATTAGCCAAAGAAGGCCATGCCCTACGACTGGCCCCTATCCTGCAGCCAGGATACCAGACGCGCGGCAGAGGTGCCAGTGGGTCAAACTCTGGACCTATGCTTCTTCTCTTGAAGGGACAAGTCCCAGCAACTGTATGGATCGAGGGGCTGCAATGGCAGCCACCAGACCTCATATAGAACTATCAAAAACTTGTTGGCTTTGCCCTCAGCCGCTGACTGAGCTTGCTGCAATGATAAAAAATTTTTCATAAACATCCTAATTGTGGAGTAAGAGAGAAAGAGACCACCGTGCAATGCTGAAATCAACACTCCTGCTGAAAGTGAAGTGGAAGATCAACTGAAGGGGTTTGGGGGGGGGAGTGTCTCTGCATATTAGGGGAGATGGGCGTATTATCCGTTTGATGCTGCAGCCAGGCCATAATTGTGCCAAACCCCCGAGTTGCTCCTCTATAATCTGGACCTAATGTAGCACTCCAATGATTTTATGACGGTTCAGGGCTTTTGGCAGCTGAAGAGATGCGTCTGTCATCTGGCGATGGGCATCTGGTGACTGCAGAGCACTCTGCTCTCAAGTTCTCTGCAGCAGCCTCCCTCAAAGCACAGGGACAGGGGAACCGCCTGGCCCAGAGCGGCTGGAGAGAAGGTACCAATGAGGGAATCTTTCACATAGGCATCAGGCACCATTTTTATCCTCGGTATTTGCAAGCAGCCTTTTGTACTATTTATAGCAGAAAGCGGTGCATACGTCTTAAATAAATCGAGGTGGCCTGAGCCGTTGGTGGAAAGAGGCGCGAACAGCTGAATTTCCTAGGTGGCAAAACACACACACACAAAAATATGAAAACTTTGGCTCAAAGCCTTTTTAAAAAAAGAAAAGGGTGAAGGGAGAGAATAACTTGCCTCCTTCTACTTTTGCTCCAATATATTCCAGTCAGTGTCTTGATGGGTTAGCAGATGGTAACTACGCTCTGTTGCGGTTGTGTTTGCAGGATATTAATGAAGATGGGGTGATCGTTTTAACGAGAGGCAAGTAAGAAAATGAAACGAAAAGGTGACTCAACAGGGCTTACATAATGTTGAGTTGCTTGCCCTGCGATAATAGAACGTTAACTTGCAGTGCTTACCTATTGTGTATGGATTTGATTGCGTCTCTTACCCTTTGGGGTTGCCCCAATGACAGCAGCCTGCTGTGCTTCCAAATGAGTAGGCTCAAGCTGTGGGAGTGGTCGGGTTCTTGCTCTCGATGGGCAGGGCTGGCTGGCATCTCCCAAGTGGTGTTGTTTTCCAGGTGCAGCAGAGCAGGGCTGGGGAATCTAAGGTCGCTACCCATCTCCAGCCAGCAACAGTCCTCCCACTGCTACCTGCCTTCTCTTGGCAGCCACTTTTCTGTTCATGTGCCTAGACAAGATGGTGGCATTCAGCGTTCAAAATTTACCAAGTGCATTTTGCACCTGCTGATCAGCCACCTGCGGCCAAGTGAAGATGCCCAGGTGCCAGGATGGTGCCTGATGTCTCCACCATCTGGAGGCACATGCCTGGGGATCCTTGCATCGTGACCGTTTTCACACTAGCAACATTTCCTGTAGAAGAATTCTGCTATATTTTGTCTGCACAATCAGTATTAATTACCAGGAGTCAAAGAGCCATATTGAAAAAATATGACTTTCGAGCCATCTGACTCGAAAAACTGCAACTAGACATTCCATTCTGGCGACTGTAACCCTGGTTTAAGCAGCCATTAGGCACCTTGAGCTAGTGATAATCCTCCCATGATTCCAACCCTCTCCAAATGAAAACAGGACTGTGGTTTCCTCTTCCTCCTTTTCCATTCTCGTGCTCAACAACTTTAGGATGGCTAACCACCTAACCGGGGGAATAACCGCTACCACCACAACCCTACAGGATTTTAGTGCTTCTGGGCCCGTTGCCAGGGTTGTGCGAGCACCAGGATTGGGGGCTAGCTGCCAGAGTTTGAACAGAAGCCGGAAGCAACGTTTTCACATAGTGTGCAAGGCTGAACTGTGTCGCCCAACGCGTGTGTAACCAAGGAGGCAGAATGCTGAGCTCAGAGCTAGCTCCTCATTTCCGCAGGAGCTGTGGCACGAGGGGCTGCAGGGTGAATGGGCTTTCTCTGTCCCCCGCAGGCTCCCTAAAGCTGAGGAAGGCAGGGTGGCGGGCAGAGCAGCTTGGTGGCGAACGTCAAGGTGATTTCTCACGCCCACTTCCCTTCGCCCCACACAGAAAGAAAAAGCACAGGCTGTGCCCACTGTATTCACCACCACAGGGAACATTTTTTTATATTAATTCTACTCCATCTACCACCTCTGCCCAGGTGCCAGGAGCACACACATCCTATGCAAAGCAGGCCGAGAGCTTCTTTTTTGGCTGCATGCGAGCCTATTACCTGCCTTGCCATCTCATATTCCTTTCTTTCTACCCACTCAGCCTGAAATATAAATTCCCATGCCTCTAAGGCACTGCGTGTACTTTCCCTGGCACGGCAATAACTACTTTCTGCAAATGGGAGTCATTTGTCAAGGCCCTCTGGTAACCGAGGTAGTATTTTTAAAAAGGGAACACACAAAAAACACACCTCGCTCCTAACTAGTACAGCATTAACGTCAGCACTGGAGTCGGAACTAGATAATGAAAGAGAAAATGGGATCCAAGGGATCAGGTCTCACTGGAAACAGATGGCATTTCCCAGCCTCCTAATTTTGATAAGCAGCCTTGAGGGGATCTAAATCTTGCAACGCTGCTAATGCCTTGTAGGATCTGTGTGGATCTCTGGAGCAATTCTGCATTTTCCATTTGTTGCGCTGGTAATAAGAGGAAACAGAAGCAGACATGTGTTTAAACTTGGATCTGCCACGATCTTGCATGTGCGTGCATGTGCGTGGGAGGGGGGCAATTTAAAGAGCAAAGCAGGAATGCAATCTCTCCACTGCCTATCCTTTTTGCTTCTCAAAGAGTAACCTCCTCCCCCCCCCCCCCCGCTTTTATGGGTTTCTGCAAATCTGGGTGCAAACACTCAAATCTCCTGGCATCAAGCATCATCTGACCCTGAGCTCTCGGTTCCTTATTTAAACACACTTAGCTTGTATTATGTACACAAACACAAGTGAAATCTACACTTCTGTATTCCCCTTTAAGCTGACAAACACATGCCCTGAACTCCAGCCATTTTGCTGATAGGAATGTTGTTACATGAGGGTCCCCAGGATGCCTTTGTCCACCAGAGGGGAGAAACACTTTCTCTCTAGGAAGAGTTTCTCTATGTGTGCAATGCAGGGTCTGAAAGGAATTACTAGGGAACAGAGGGTGTTTTTACAGAACACCCCCTTGCTAGGACAGAGATCATGGCTGTGATGTGTGTCAGCTGCTCAAAATAAGGCACTAAGGAGTTATTCAGTCTTGTCCCACAGCACACACATCCTTACTTTTTAATACTGGAATTAAATTCCTTCAGTTCAGATCTCACCATTAGCTCCCTTAGGTGATTCACAAAGTAAGAAAGATACGCTCATTTCAAAAGGGGAAATGGAAGAATGCAATCCTTTTTTTTTTATTCAAACAACTTATTAGGATGGGTTTCAATATTTTCAAAGGAAAACTTGGCATCAATACACTAATAAAACAGATATAAGGTATACCTATTATGAATTAAATGGAGAGCAGCTAGGCCAGAAATTGGGGAAATTTCTTTTGGAGTCTGGCCATAACATTGCACTCGACTGATTTCATTACGGTCCTGCCTTTGGCAACTGAAAATAATGCATTTGTCAACTAAGGATGGGACAGCTGCCGACCTCAGAGAATCCTGACTTGCTGTGTGCTGTCTGGGGGAGTTTAGCAAGTTGTCATAAGCTGCACATGGAGCAAGAATAGACAGGATTCTATAAGCTAGCAGCCCAGTGTTATTAACCCCCCCCCCATGATCATAAAACCCTACCAATATAGTTTAAGTGGTAAATATGTTTAGCAGTGTTTCCAATAAGATGCACATCCACCAAAGTGGTCAAAAGGCAACCTGTTTTAAGGCAACTGCTGTGATCAGAACCACCCTCATTGACGTTTCTTATTGCTAGAGATAACGGCAAAGTGAGGTTGTTGGTTTGTTGTTTTTTTAAAAAAGCATCCAAAAGCTGGATCAATGAATTCTGATGTGACAGCTAATATAGCCTTGCCGAGCCTCAGCCATTAGATCAAACCAGAACTCCCTGAAAGAACTCCTTTGCCAGCAAGCTGAGCAACAGATTCCAAGACTAAAACGTGCAGAGGTGAAAATACTTCACTCAAAATGCACTGTTTCCTCAACTTATAAAAACAACAACACAACACTATAAAGTGTTCTGGCGTACACTTTGGGATAGGCCTGTAAGAACACATACAGTAATACAGTCCTGCAAGAGTACAATCTGAACAAACAACTGTTAGGGCTTTATTTTCACAGTTCAGTCTCCCTCCTTAGGGGAGCTTGCACAAGGTGTTAGGTACATATGAACTGCAACAGGTGCATATGATCTGGTACTAGGTACTCACCCCAAGATTAAACAGCCATGGCTTTCTATTCTTTAAAACAGTAACTCAAGCAAACCACAAGAGCAGTAAAGGAAAATCAGTAAGCCAAGCTAAGCTCCCCACAGAATAAGAGAAGCCCAGCTTCCCAAAGCACAAACACACAGCGTCTATACGCCCTAGAGAAGAATTTAGAGGAGGGGAATAGCAAGAGACTGAGGTTGCCACAGGCAAAGGCACATCCTTATCTCAGTTTCCAACTCCTGATCGATCCATCATGCAAATGCGCCGAGAGTTTTAGCTCCTGCTTTTTGCGGTTATGTACAGAATCATCTGCTGAATAGGCTAACCATTTTGTCTGCAAAGAAACATTGGCCACGAACTGGCTAGTGTTAAATCAAGATGACCCAAATACAGTTGCCTCCCCCCCCCCCAAAAAGAAAACCCTGCAGAGAAAGGAGGTGGTAGCATATCATAGTAATTGAATCAAAGTGCAGCAGAGGGGGGGGGGGAAGAGTGTTATAATTGGGCATCTCTACTGCCCATCTCTGCCAAAGTTCTGTCCTGCTCCGCCCCCCCCCCGTTTTCCCAAACTAAATCTTTCTCCTGTCCCACCTACATTAAGCTCCTACCTTGTTCCTTAGCCATTTATCATAGCCAAGTACACAGAATACATAGCAGAACACCTTGCTACTGCTCCCCCCCTTACTTCCGTATCCCTCCCCAGGTGCTTGCTGCTCCCTCCATTTTACAACACAGAAGCCATCAGCTGCCACTGCTCCTCACTAATCTTGGCCTTACTTATCTACACCCACTGTTTGACCTGCCCTATAGCTTCCTCTGTTCCAAGACCATTTGCAAATGTTTTTACAAATCCCCACCTGTTCAAGCAGCCTCCATTTTCACAGCCCAGGAAAGCCACTAAATATTCCCTCCAAGAGCTGGAACTGCTTGGTTCCACCTGCAGCAGCTCCATCAATTATTAGTCCTTTTTAAAAAAGATGCCACAACTCTTGTTTTTGTTGCAACAAGCTACCATGTCTCCCCCTCTGGAAGCTGACTTTTCCCCCACATCCAACTTTTGTCCCATCCCATTTTTTCACCATATACGTGTTTTCATACCTTCTTCCACATAGGCATCCTAACTTGGACCACAAGCAGAGCTCCAGCCTGCAGTGCAAGAAGCTCCAGGGAACACCCCCACCCCCAAAACAGCACCGCCCATCCTCTTCCTCCACACCCACTTTGTTTTAAGCTGCTCTTTTCTGAGCCTTCTTTCAGCTGTGCAACATCCCTTTTCCCCCCTTCAAAATAATACAACTCTGGCTGCATTCCAAAGCACAGCCACATCATATGGCAACAATGATACTTGCAGCCTATTAATCTCCAACGTTGTGTTGTTGTTTTAACCTTCTCCAACACTCGAAGCGTAGGCCTTTTTCAGGGGAGTTTTCCACCAGGCTCCCGAATATCCTTTTTTGGTGTGGACACAGCCAACCCACCCACCAACAGTATATGTACGCAGGATTTTTTGAGGGGTGTATATGTTGGTTCATCCCAATTTGCATTACTTTACAGTTACTTGATGGAAGAATCTCTCCTGGAGCTTTTGCTGCCTGTTCAACGCAGCAACTGCAGATTGCCTGAACTCAATCATGCTTAATAAGCTTATTGTCACCTGTAAGGGGGGGTCCCCCTCATTTTTCACACCCTGCCCCCCAGGACTTAACTTTCGCCCCTTCAACTCCACAGACTAATCCCCCTCCGATGAAGGGCAACATACAAATTTAATAATAATTGCCCGACTACTTCAACCCCCTCCTTTCTTTGCACCGTATTATTTTAAGAGCGACTTGCACCCATTGCTTTCTCAGCCCCCCCCCCCAACTCATCACTTGCCCTAATGCACCGCTTTCTCCAACACGGCTCCCCCATCTTACTTTTTCCTCTCTACTGCACCCCACCCAGCTGCTCAGCCCCCCAACAGCCCTCAGAAACGCGTACTTTCCCCTTTCTACCCCCCTCCCATCTCGAACTTACCGGTTTTGTTCCCCTTCCTTAAGTTTGCTTGCTTGCCCACCTACGGCCCCCAACCTGCTGCCCCTCAGGCAACTACCTACCCTGTCCCCACTACCACCAGGTAGTTAGGCCTAGCCAGGTCTAGTTTAACGGACGCCCCCCCCCCACAGTTACCTGCCCGGCCCCCATCTCCGCCTCGACGGTGCTGCAGCTGGAAGGGGACGGTGGCCCTGAGCGGCTGCAGCCCGCCCCGGCAACACGAGGAGGTACCTGCTGCCATGTACCAACCCCGCCACCTTCAAAGCTCCACGGGCGAGGTGGTCTCGGCGGCAGCAGCTTCCCGAGCGCCCGGCGGCTGCTGCAGACCCTCTCGCGCCGCCTCCGCCGCCGCGACTGAGCCGCCCGCGGGACGCCCCTGGCACAGCGTCCCCTTTTCAACGCACTAGGGGCGGGGCCCCGCATAGTGGATGCCGATCATTGGCCAGGGGAGTTGGGCTGGGCAGGGTCCCCGGTAAAAGACCACGCCCACAGGACCGCCCCCTATGCCTGCCCGCACCGCCGCTAGCTGTGAACAGGACGGAGGGCCAATGGGGAGGCTTCGGGCTTCTTGCACGCAGCGCGCGACCTCCTCCTTCTCCTGCAGGTTTGCTTAAGTTAAGACGGTCTCCCATAGACTTGTGCTGGTAAGGCTCCTATGCAAGGCTGCTCGGCTTCGAGTTGTGGTGGGGTTTTGTGTGCTTGCCCAAAAGGTAGAGGCGGGAGCGAGAGAAAGGCAGGGTTGGGTTTTTTTTTTTAAAATGCAAGCTGCGATTCGACCGAGCAAAGCAGCACTCCCCCACGCCCCCAGGAAAAAACAACAACAACCAACCCCCGAAAGGAAACAGCTGGCGTTCCTTCCAAATTTACCTTTTATTTCGTGTGGAAAATGGGGTTTGGACACATGGGCGTAGCCGGGGGGGGGACTGCCCCCCCTAAATCAAGTAAGTACTGTAAATCAAGTAAGTACTGTAAATCAAGTAAGTACACATTGTAGAAAGACGTTGACAGATTTTTCAGTGCACAAGGGGTCAAAAGAAAGACATTTAAAACAATTGTTGTTGAGACATTTTATTCCGAATCTGCTAGACAGAGCCAGGCAGAGGATGATGACAGGTGGGTGTCCTGCTCCCCCCCCCAAAAAAAGCATAAATCCTGGCTACACCCGTGGTTTGGCAACATGGTGGTTATTAGCAGTGGAGCATGTCTTAATCAGCAGAAATGTTTCTGCTCAAGAGTGCCGCACCCCCTCCATAAAGCTTGCTCCAGGATTTGGGGAGGAGAGAGCTCTTAAGGAAATAGCCATGGGACCCAAGCAACAGTTGGAATCCAGCTGTACAGTGGTACCTCGGTTTATGAACACAATTGGTTCCGGAAGTCTGTTCATAAACTGAAGCGAACTTTCCCATTGAAAGTAATGGAAAGTGAATTAATCCGTTCCAGATGGGTCTGCGGCGTTTGTAAACCGAAAATTCGTAAACCGAGGTGTTCATAAACCGAGGTTCCACTGTATTTGGGAGTAGTAAAGTTATCTGGTTTCCCATCCCCACTGTCGGGTCTTGACTTGTAAGAACACTGAGCTTGAGCGTTGACTTGTAACACAGAACCAGCAGCCCGAGGAGAAGCAGCCTTAACATTCGTTTCTGCATACAAAGAAGGAACATGGATATTGTCACAAATCACTAACCCATATGCTATCGCTGGCATGCTCTGTCCCCACCAACAGCCTCTAAATGCAGAGGCCCTGACAATACAACCCTACCTGTAACCAATGATCTCTCTCTCTGGGCCTACTAGGCATGTGACAAGATGGCAAACACAGCTCCCGGAGGAAGCACAGGCGTTGCAGGAACACTGACAGAAACTAGGCCAAAATTAGTGCCAAGTATACAAAGTGAACAGTGGAATGGCAAATAGATGGGAGCCTAGGAGAGGAACTGGTTTGCACTGGTGCAGGAGACAGTGCACTTGGCAGTCAGATGAGATGGAGTGCAATATTGGACTGTTAAGGAGCAAAAGTTCAGCACTTCTTAAGTTTAACCATTACCGGTAAATGTCAAGGTGGGGAGCAGTTTTTCCCTTCTCAGTTTACTTGGAAGTCTGAACTCTCCCTGCATTCTTAAACATAATGAGGCAAAGCCTCCTTTCTGACCATTTTGCTATTACAGGTAAACAAGCGAGTTGTGACTGGGAGGAGGAAGTCAAAATTCCCAAACAAGGGGAAGCTTTCCAATTGCATCCCCAAGCAAACAAAGGAACAAATTAAAGGAGCTGTGCTAAAATCTGGGAGTGCAGTAAGTCATGTAAAGAGCCTCTTCCTTATTTATTTATTGATGCTTTATTATTTTGATTATTATTTTGAAAGGCATTTTTACCTTTTACAGTACTAGTCTTCTCTGGAGTGTCTGCAAAGTAGCTGATGTGGTGTGTCTATCTCTTAAAGAAGCTAGAGCAGACTCCATGAAGCCTAAAGGAGATAAGAGGCAGGGAGAAAGTAGCAGCAGGTGCTCCTGTTTCTGCAAGACAACTTCCTTGCATAGTAGCTCAAGATAGATTATTTATGGACCAACCTACGCTCTCCCCCCCCCCTCTAATTTGTAAAGAGCCAGACAGTATACTGTACAAGAAAGACTTGCCAAGTGATTCACAGGTCAGCACTGGCCAGAGAAGTCGACACCTAGCATATTTATTTGCACATAAATTCCTTTGAAATGAATGGGCCTTGTTTCCATACAAGTGTGTTGAACACTAAAGCCTTGAGGCTGCTATGCACATGTACTTAGATGTGACTAACGTGCCGATTTTGAATTGTTTCACTGTCTTACAGTATTTACATTTATTTTATTTTTATAGTTTTATTCTGTTACAAGCTGCCACCCTGGACTCTATTAATGCTTGTCAGTAAACAAAATAAAAACCTACTTCAGTCTCTGGTCCTGACCAAATAAAAACAGAGGGGCAGCCATAATAAATCAGTTGCAATAATAACTTTCATTTTGTAGCACCTTAAACTAAACAATGTCTTAACATTTAAGGAACCCAAAGTCTGTTGTTATGTGGAAGTCCCACTTAACTTAGTGCAATTTATTTCCAAGTAAATATTCAAAAGACTAGTGTGCACAATTTATTAATGTCCCAGAAATGCCTACACCTAAAGTGGGTCATGCAACAATTGTTTAAAAAAGAAAGAAAAATGGGATGGAGAAAGGGGACAGCGTACACTAAAAATTTACGTTAATTCCACAGTTTGAATTACTCCCAAGAGACCCAGCCAAGATGGCCAATGTCAGGGATGATTGGAGTTGTAGTCCACCAACATGGTGGGCACCAGGCTCCCAAGTCCTTGTTCCAGTATGACTGTAGTGTGCATGTGCTTGAGAGGAGCTGCACATCTTAAAATGTAGGTCCTAGATCTGGACACCTTGCACTTCCTTGCATCAGAGCTACCCACTTGCAAATGATTCTTATGTTAGGCTCTTATGCCTTTGGAACAACCCCCAATGTAATCCAAATAAAAGGAAGAGCGATAGCTTCTGCCTATCAGAACACCGTTGTAGTTTTGCCTAGGTAAGGAGATAGACCAGGGCAGCACTTGGCTTTTGTATTTTCAGAAATGAGGAATTAGCCATTGTATTTTTTGCCCTCCTAGTAGGCCTTGGTACAAGTCTCCATATCATAGCCTCAATTGAAAGTCTGCTACCACCTCCCGCATTCCATGTTAAGATTCTTACCAGTTGCAACCTTTACCACTAGCCTCCTCCATTTTTGTCAGCCTGATGAAGGGTTCTGGAGAACTCGAAAGCTTACCACACTATCTTGTGACATTTTGGTCGGCCTAAGAAAGGTATGACCCCAGCAGCATTTTGGATTATGTCTTAAGGACCAAAACTGCTGCTTTGCTTTTTGTGGCACCCCGGAGTATATTATAATGATGAAGATGCATTCCTTATCCTGGTTTTATGGTTAGACTGCTGACCTACTCCCTCCCACGTCCTCTCTGCACTATATCCTGTCTCCACCCACTCACACAGTTCAGGATTATAGTGCAGCTGAGCCATTTGACCTCATTGCATCAATGACGGTCCAAGGGCAAGAACACTGAAGTTAGCATCCCACCCCCCAGCTGGGCGACACTTTCACACCAAACAGGCTCAGAGCCTTTAGCTCCCTTTGGGGGTTGAACCACCATAAATTTAGCATTTGTGTTTTTAACTGCTTGTGTATGCATCTGGCTTTAACAAGTTTTCAGATTTTGAGAGACATAAATTCAACTTGCTGATAAATTGTATGCCTAGTTAAGACGGTGGGGAGCTCACCCATGGGTATGAGTAAGCTAAGTAGCACTAAGACAAGATAGGCTACTGATAGCTTGGATTTCAATATCAAAACTCTACTCATACTTGATTACAACACTATTACTGTACTAAATTCCAACCTTATTATCTGTTACTGTAATCCAACTTTATTCAGGAATCTGGATAGAGGATACATGGATTAGACTCACAAAGCATCTCAAACAGACTTTCTATCCCACTGTCTGAGGAGTGTGACAAAAACTTTTTTATTCTACTTTGATTTTATTTTTTATTGTTTATTTTTAAACAGGGGGTTTATTTTTAAACTGACCCAGTTGTTTATGCTCCTCCCATGCACTGTTTTACTGTTTATGTACCTGTATCATGTTTTTTTAAACTGCAATAAAAATGAGATTTTAAAATCTGGGACCCATTTGGGGCTAAAAAGATGGGGGGTAGAAATGTTGTGTGTTTGTTGGTTGGTTTTCCCCCTTATATGAAGTTTTGAGTCAAATGCACCTACAGGGTATCTCATAGGGTATCTGAGTAACATGAATGGTGGTGACTGGAGTGGCCCCAAGCTAGTTTTATACACACAGGAGTTCTTTCTGCTTGAGCTGAAACAAAGCTGTGGGGCATACATTCTATTGGCAAATAAAGGCACAATATCTCAGGAAACAGTAGGGATGGCTCAGGAGCATATGTTCTGTGGGCATAAGGGTTCTATGAACTTCATCTGAACCTCTGAAATGAATAAGGCACTAGGAACTGAAAGTACAGAATTTAGAACAAGCCTCAACTGCAGGGTAGTTGTAAGGACAAAAAATACAAATACACACTATATTTGAAGCACGTCCCCACCCCCAGCACAAGGAATTCTGGGCACTGTAGTTTGTTAAGAGTTGCTGAGAATTCTCACTCTGAGGTATAAACTACTGTGCCCAAAATTCTCTGAGATAAAGAATGTGCTTTAAAGATAAGTTTGTTTGCAACTGTAGTCTGATTCTAAACAGCTAGTCAAGAGCGTGGTGTGGATAATATTGAGGTTGCAGGTTCGATCTCTGTATGGGACAGCTTCATATTCCTCCATTGCAGGGGGTTGGACTAGATGATCCCTAGGATCCCTTCTAATTCTACAATTCTAGGTTTTTAGGAAGACTCTGAATTAAGCACCAACCTATCCATGCCTACTTGGTGGTGGGAGAACCCACTTCAATGGGGCTACTTCCAACCAAACAAGCTTAGGAACAGGCTGCAAATCTCAAGTAAGGCTTACAATTCATTACAGTAAAAGATTTGTGTGCAGGCTTCTTAGATGTAAGCCCCACAGAACACAGCGGTACTTCCTTCTGCAAAGGCATGCATACAAGGCTGCCAAACCTGTTCTTTATAAAGGCACTATATTTAATAACGATTTGTGTTTTAGTTGATTGACATATGAATAAAGCAATATCATTTAGTTTAGATTATGCATGCTGCTATAGTATATACTATTAGGGGAC
Organism: Zootoca vivipara; assembly: GCF_963506605.1. Taxonomy (NCBI): domain Eukaryota; kingdom Metazoa; phylum Chordata; class Lepidosauria; order Squamata; family Lacertidae; genus Zootoca; species Zootoca vivipara. The sequence goes on along the minus strand of NC_083288.1, from coordinate 18,958,020 downwards.
TTCTCTATTACTGTAAGTTAAAAAGCAAGGTTTTTCAGAAAACTGTGCACGACCTGACACTCCCCCCATGGTACTGTATTAACTTTTTTTTAAAAAAAATGCATTGCCCAATTAGTCAGAAGTTTGAAACTAATTAATCGACATAATCAGTCAACGAGATGGAGCCTTAGATTCAGTAATTCAGCCATTTGTAACTTCTCCAACATCCCAAGGGTTACTGAAAGAGACAATCGCGCACCTTTTCCTTACGCATAGGGGAAGCACCACCTCCGTTGCCCAAAGTAAAGATGGTTCTTCCACCACGAAGAACGCAGGCTGGGCCCCTAACCAAAGATGGCGGATCCAGCATCGGGACGAGTGCGAACCGCACTGCACTTGAGGTCGGTCGACCTCGAGTGCAGGAAACCACAACGGCGCCCGCCTCAAACATGGCCGCCTCCGCTATAGCGAGTGGAGGAGCTGCCCACAACCAAGATGGCCGCGGCACTTCACCGGCGACTGGTTCTCCGAGGCGCCAATCCCGACTCCAAGATGGCGGAGCGCCGTCGGCGTGAGGTGAGGTTAGTCTGCGTCACGTGACAGGCAGGACGGGGGTGTGTGTATCCCCGTCGTGTGTCCCGGCGGAAGAGTGAAGGGAGTCGGCTGAAAGGTCGCAGCTGGAGGGAAAGGGAAAACAAAGCGGCGCGGCCTAGCGCTGGAGAACCGGAGATACGCCAGTCACCACGGATACAGCCGGAGCCAACGCGGCGGCCGGGGCGCAGCCACCCTCGCTGCCTCCGCCGCCTCCTCCGCCGAGGATGTCGCGTAGGAAGGTGAGAGAGCGCAATCCGAGCTAAACCCCCTTCCCGTCTCTTCTCCTTTAGCTGCATAGACCGTCAGGCTCGAAAACCAGTTAAAAACGTAGGCCTTCAAGCCCCTGCTTCATCTTGTGTCTTGATTGGTCGCCGCTGCCTCCCGCCGCAACTTCAATGGCCATCTTCGCCATCAGTCAAGCGCAGCCCCCACCCTCAACGGTTATTTGTTTCCCTCCACCCTTTCGGTGATTGTTGTGTCCCGCCTCCTTTCGTTGCTCATTGGCTCTGCGGCTGAAATGCCATTGGCTGCTTTCCCTATCACTTCCTACTGGCGCGGTTTTCTTTTCCCCTCCTCCTCCGTCGCTCCTGTTCCCAACGACTTCATACTTGGCTAGGTGCCTTGGGAGCGGGTGTTTAAGTAGCTGCTGATTGGCCGGGCATTCTGGCCTGAATTGGCGTCCACGGGGTCCCGCCCCTCTCTTCTTTCTCCGTTTCCCATTGGGGGACAGGGTCGCGTAAAGGTCCTCCTACTCGCTGTTATGATTGGAGGAAACGGAAAATGGCATAGAGGGTTCAAAACAGAGCAAGCAAGATTGACTGAGCCATGGAGATGGGTAACAGCCATGGCTATAGTTTTGTGCTTACTTGGGTGTAAGTCCCATGGAATTCAGTAGGGCATGCTTGTAAGTCAATCTTACAATCGGTCTGCATGTATAAAAGGATTGATCATTCTGGCTGCAAACCCAAGGCTCTTTTTTGCCACTATCTAGTTTTAAGTACAGATAGAATTAGTTTTATTTCAGGAGAGTAGGAATTGTACACATTTTAGAGGACTTTTCATAGTCTCTTACAACAAAGGAAGGGAGGCTGCGATGTGAATAACAATTCACCAAGAGGTTTAATAACAGGACATGTTTCGTAATAGCTGTATCTTGAATTGGGCTGCAGTCTTGGTTTTGAACCATCAAGCCTTTTAACTTGGGCAAGAACCAAGGTACAGATATAGCTTAAAAGAGCAGATTTCTAGCCCACAACATGTTAAATAGGCAGATACTCACAAGGAGCCTGGAAGGCTCAAAGTTTCAATATTCATATTGCTTTTTAAAATGTATTTCTTTTATGAGACACACACATCCATATACACCATGGGGATTGACCCGATTCGTACCTGCTTAGAATCAGCATTGCTGTAGCATCTGGTCCTCCCAGGTTGTTCAGTGATCCCATCAGTCTGTATATTAAAAAGTGCCTGTTTTGCTAAAGGTTCACAGCAACACAATATAAAGTTTAGCAGACCAGTTCTGTTACTTGTGCAGATTGCCTTAAAGCAACCAGTAATAACCTCATTTCATGCAAGTGGAAAGGAGAAAGAAATACTGGGGGAAAGATAGTCATGGGAAGAGAGGGGGAGAGAGAGAGAAGGGGTAGGCTAACCTACTTTAGGCTCAGGTCCTGACCACATTTGTCTCTGGCTGCACCCACCATGCAGCTCCACAACAGATTAAAGGTAAAGGGACCCCTGACCATTAGGTCCAGTCGTGACCGACTCTGGGGTTGCGGTCCTCATCTCGCATTATTGGCCGAGGGAGCCGGCGTACAGCTTCCAGGTCATGTGGCCAGCATGATAAAGCTGCTTCTGGCGAACCAGAGCAGCACACGGAAACGCCGTTTACCTTCCCACTGTAGTGGTATCTATTTATCTACTTGCACTTTAATGTGCTTTCGAACTGCTAGGCCCACAACAGGACAAAGGTTGACTGCCCCAGTTATAATCAGAAATGAGTTAGGATGGCACCTGTAGCATTCAAAGACCCAGCTTCATCTCTGTTTGGAGTGCTATATAAATGAAACCCTTATTCCCTGCAACTCTGTAGATTGTTTTCTCTCCCCTCCCTGGTATTCCTCTTGTGTCACACACATCATTACAAGTGGGGAAACAGAGTCAGAGAAAAAAAACAAAAAAATTAAGTGGGAGGAATTACAATAGAAATTGGAAAGCATGATGGGGGAATTTGCTCTCATGGCCTAACTTAAGGACCTGAAAGAATCGTGAGTCAGAGGAGGGCTATTCTTTATGCTTGTTCAGTCCTGCAGTGGAAGCCAAATTGAGATGTTTGTCTTTCTCTGCAGTGTGTTGGCTTGTCTCACATGCTTGAGTCTCTTGTAGAGCCATCCGGTCTGCAGCCCCCCTCAATGCAACACACCTGGTGTCTGCTCCTGCTCTGACTACTGAATATATTGCACCAGCTGTGTGTGAAGTGGGGTGCTTTCTGCTTGTGTACCTGGATTGTGTACAAGCTTCCTTCCTTTCCCACCCACCCCCTATAGGTAGTAATTGAACAGATTTCCCTATCACTGTCATTTCTGTCACCTGTTAAATTTCTGTCTGCCCTACCCGAACCAGGCAACAGCTCTTGAATGTGTGGGAAGTGACTGATGCGTGAACGGTCTTTCATCTGTTGCAATGTCATGATCCTACAAAAAGAGAATTGTTCTGTGACAGGTTCAAAATTGATGCCAATAGTAGCAGACTGTGAGTTCGAGAGCCAAACTCTGCTACTCTGTCCTGCATGCCATTCTTGTAGTAAAGGATGCATTGCGCTGGCAAAAAAGGTATTGGCTTTAGGCTGGCTATTTAAAAGGAGCGGCAGCTGCTTCTACGAAGACATGGTTTGTTTCAGACTTGAGGAAAGCTAGTCTGTGTAGTAGGTTTGGGAACCTGTGGCCCTCCAGATGTTGTTGGAGTATAAATTCCATCCTGCCTGACTGTTGGCTGTGCTGGCCAGGGCTGATGGGCATTGGAGTCCATCTGAAGAGCAACAGGTTTCCCATCCTTGCTGCATAACTTTCCGTCTAATGTGGATTGCTGTGTGCCCCTGCATGAACCGTTCAGCTATAGCTTTTGTTCCCTGGGTTTTGAGATCTGATCCCTGTTTGGTGGCAATTGCAAAAACAGACTTTTGCTCAGAGTGTGTTGATTCCTGTGATGTGAAGATTGTGGTATACACAGACTGGGTGGAGTTGCCACTTTTTGGCTGGTCCTGTGTCTTTTGAACAACATAAATCAAGGAGGTGAACCTTTACCACTACTTATCTTTATGCTAGGAAGAAAAATTGCCTGCACACTTGCAGCTCGCTAATGCACCGTACCATATCCTCCCCTGAATTGTGTTGACTGAATGAGCATGAGACTTGGGTTACAGGCACAATATGCTTCTCCTCAGGCTAAAGACTGTTTTGAAGTTGTGGCCAGCATACAACAGACCTCATTTCTTCTGATGGGATTGCTCCTGTTGCCTTCTAGACAAAGTTCTGGAGAGTTCAGTTTGACCTATGCAATCCCTCTTGACTGAAATCAAAGATCAGTGCCGTCACCGTGTCCCATTGCAATCCCATATACTAAATGATCACTCACATATAGCTGTATGCACGGTCTGGACAGCAAGAGCACAGAGAGGCATATTCTTGTGGATGTGTGGAGATTCACCAGTGCTTTAGCCTAAGCGTTTTGTTCCAACCCGTTGTAAGAGGTTTCTGTTTTGGCTTGGTATTTCTGCAAGCACAGTGTGCAATACTTTCTTGTTTACGATACCTGTTTTTCTGAAACATTTTAGTTAGTGCTGCTCCTCAAGGAGCAGGCCCCAGATAAATGATGCATGTTGCTTATGTGGCTGAGTCTTTGGCCTTTCAGAGGAACGCAGGCAGCAGTTCTGACGGAACCGAAGACTCTGATTTCTCCACGGACCCAGAGCATACAGACAGTTCAGAGAGTGACGGGACGCCCCGCCAGTCTGCACGTGTGACTCGCTCTTCTGCCAGGCTCAGCCAGAGCTCCCAAGGTAGAGCGTTTGAATGTTTGGTCTTAAGCCTTATTCTAAATGGCATGAGTTGTATAATAAGCTGATGTCTGCCCTCCCCACCCCACTCCATATGTAGGCACAGCCAGAATCTCAATTGGAGACATGCTAGCTTTAGTCCCACCCACCCCTGAAGCCCTGTAAGCCATTGCACATTCTGCATTAACCACCTTGTGGACATGCAACAGGTCAGTCTGTAAGAGAATGACCTCTGAATAATAACACCTTTAAAATGAGCTTGAACATCAAGTTGAGGATATTGATGGGTCAATATTTGGGATTCTGTCTCCCTGGAGGATTTCCAGATTTCCGTTTGGTGTATGCAAAGAAGCAGCAAGGAGAGGCATTGCAAATGTTGGATATTCCAGTATTATTCCTATATTCCAGAGAGAGGCTGAGAGAGTGGCTCTGAGACCAGAGCTGAGTTGGGATTTGAACCCAGGATCTGCTCGCTCACATCCGCAACTTACACTGGCTCTCATATACTCAAAATCTGAACTTGGGCATGGAGTAGTATCAGAAAGAAGCTCATTTATTACCTTGCTGCTCTTTGCTCCTTAACTTGTGCTTTTGAAAATCCTGGCTATATTAAAATTCTTAAATCTTCAGAACTGATATTGATGTTGGGAAGGCAGTCTGCACTGTGTCCTTCCGTGCAGGGGGCAGATGTTTATGCAGTGCGAGTATTGCAGATGGTTTCTCCCAGTGAAACACTTGTGTCTGTGTTTCCCCACTTCCTTACCTTCCCATCCTGTTAAAACTAGATTCCAGCCCGGTTCGCAACCCACCATCGTTTGGAGCAGAGGAGCCTGTTTATTCCACTCGGAGGGTAACTCGTAGCCAACAGCAGCCCACACCCGTGACTCCCAAGAAATATCCCCTTCGACAGACCCGCTCGTCAGGATCTGAAACGGAGCAAGTGGTTGACTTTTCAGATAGAGGTTTGTAAATGGCTGGGCAGGATGTAGAGTGGCTAAAACTGGCACAGTCTGGGATCGTGCTGAATTTATTTCTATCATGTTCTTCATCGGATTTCTTTAGAACTTTGATGACTTCTAGGTTAGGTTGAGGGGGCACTAGCTTAGCCCAAGGCTGCTTTTGAAATACTAGTTGCTGTGTTGAGTGAAAGCACAGCTGAGATGATGCCCAGTTGAAGTCACCTTTTATCTGCCCCTCTGATTTCTTTCTCAATCTCAAGATCACCCTGACAGTTTTGGTCAGGAGAGCAACAATACATTTCCTAGTACAGTATTGCTTTTTTAGGCTTGGCATTTTGACCTGCAAGGGATTCTGGGGAGGACTTTTTTCTTGCCGCCGCACCGCCCCCCCCCCCCAAGTTTATTGGGCTCTGCTCACTTTTGTAACGTTGTGACTCTACACAGACACTAAAAACGCCGCTAACCATGACGAGTCCCCACCCCGCACGCCGACTGGGAACGCCCCATCTTCCGAGTCCGACATCGACATCTCCAGTCCCAACATGTCTCACGACGAGAGTATCGCCAAGGATATGTCCATGAAGGATTCGGGGAGTGACCTGTCCCATCGTCCCAAACGCCGTCGGTTCCACGAGAGCTACAACTTCAACATGAAATGTCCCACGCCTGGCTGCAATTCATTAGGTACGGTGGAACCTTCCATGATCTTGAGATTTCGTTAGCAGACTCTCCCTCTTGTCAAAATCCCCCCATGTGCCCTTTCTTGTTACCAGCCATAAGGCGTGTTCTTTTGGCTCTCCACAGGACACCTGACGGGAAAACACGAGCGGCATTTCTCCATATCTGGATGCCCACTGTATCATAACCTTTCAGCTGACGAATGCAAGGTAATTTATTCTCTTGGAAAACGAACTTGTGGAAATGGAAAGAGATCAGTCAGGAGGAATGGCATGGGGAGGGGGGGGGACTTCAGCACAGCTCATCCCACCCACCGTTTCTCCTCTTTTCAATGCTGCTTTGCAGGAGAGAAGCGGTGCTCAATGTTTGGACACACAACATGGCCATGTAATGTACAGTACAGCCTTTGCCAGCTTGCTGACCTTCAGATGTTTTGGATTACCATTTCCGTCAGCGGCGCTGGCTGGATCTGATGAGAACGGTAGTCAAAACCATCTGGAGAGCACCAGGTTGTCAAAGACTGGTGCAGCTCCTCTCCTCTGAGCGTTGTGATTTGTGACACAGAAACAAACATGGGGACAAAATTCTCATGGGAAGCACGCTATTTGAAGCATACGTAGGAATTTCTGTTCTCAGGCTTGCGCAGGGCTGTCCAAAAATCCAGCAAGCCTATGATTTGCGTTTTAAAATGGTTATTTGAAACTTGAATAGAACCCTTCGTTTGTAGGCTTTGGGTGAGTCTGTATGTTGGTATTCAAAATTTCAATTTACAAATTTCCTTCTTTTGTTTTTCCAAGAAGGTTAACAATTTTAAAAAATTAGTATGCTGTTGAACACCAGCTGTTTGCAGCAAATGTCTCTCTGTGTGTGATATTCTGAGTCTTTGTTGCATGTGACTAAGAAATTATTTCCTAGGGACTCTGTTAGAAACCGATGAAATGAACTTGAGGTGGTAAGATGGGGCAGGGAGAGGTGACCAGATTTTCTTATATTGAATGTGTGTGTAGGAATTAGTTAAATTTTTCTTTATTTTGTAAAATTATACCCTACATCTTCAGCCACCATGGTTCCCGGGGCAGAAGACAATACAAAAATACAGCCATGAAATCTAAAAATCCACCTGTAATTTGGGGCAGAAATTCCCGATGGAGCTGTGTAGCTTGAAGTTGGGCTTGAGCCCTGCCACTTCTCTTTTGAAGCATCAAATGCTGTTTGGCCAATTGTGAATTGAGGGCTTATGGCTCTTTGGATGTTCCTCTCCTGCCTGCAAACCTCAGAGATTCCTGGGCTCAGGGCCAACAGGACCTTAACTCCCTCACATTGTGGTTTTGGTTGGACTGTTCTTACATTATCTGAACAAGAATTTGCATGGCATGAGAAGGGAAGGATTGATACGACCTCTCTCTGGATTTCAAGGTGAGAGCGCAGAGCCGTGATAAACAAGTCGAGGACAGAATGCTGTCTCACCGACAAGATGATAACAACAGGCATGCTACCAGACATCAGGTACTTCCATCTTACGTTTTGACTTTTGCACCTTTATCAAGTATGCACTGGCTTTGACACCCCAACAGGACCATCTTTTTTCTAGTGATCATTGACATCTCAGTTTCAGAAGACAGTTAAAAAACAAACAAACCCAGAATCAAAAGCAATTTTATGTGGAAATTCTGTCTGAAGCTGTGTCTACTTACCTCGCTGACCACATTTTCTGTAATCTAAAACTCTTGTGGGGAAACGTTCCATTCTTCAGTTTTACCAAGAAAAGAATAAATATGTTAGTTTCTAAAATAATGAAATACAACTTGCCCCATGATAACTTGAGAAGAATTCATGCTTTGTGCCTTGTTTGCGGGATGTGGTTCCTTAGATTGCGTTCACTCTGTATATGTTCATCCTTCAGCAGTAGCGATAGGTACAGTATGTGTGAAAGCCCACCAAGATCTACGAGTATAGGGCAGTATACAAATTTAATAAATTATAATAATATGTTTTGTACCCTTTCAAATGCCATACAGTTCTCACAGTCATCTCTCTGTTGCCAAGTGAGGGACATGTAAATAACCCCTGATATTTTTCAAGCACGGTCCCAAGTATACCAGGCTCCTGGTTTGATACCATCTTGCTTTACTGGGATAAAATACACATAATACAATGCAGTGTGGCAAGAGTCCTGTTATGCCATACAGCGATAGTGCCCAGTGATTAGGCTCGTGTTGGTTTGCAACGGATGGTCTGGACTGTTTGACATGGATGTGCAATAGACGAGCATCTGACTCTTGCAAAAGCATACTCAAAATAGTAACAGGTTAGGAACCTGTTACAGGTAGGTAGCCGTGTTGGTCTGATGTAGTAGAAACAAATTTTTTAAAAAAATTCCTTCCAGTAGCACCTTAGAGACCAACTAAGTTTGTCAAAGGTATGAGCTTTCGTGTGCATGCACACTTCTTCAGATACCAATATCTGAAGAAGTGTGCATGCTCACGAAAGCTCATACCTATGACAAACTTAGTTGGTCTCTAAGGTGCTACTGGAAGGAGTTTTTTTTATGTTAGAAACCTGACAGTGTTATGGTCCTCTGCACCTGCTGGATTGCTGGCAAGGCGAATGTTTCTGGGCATGCTCAGCAGACTTCACAACACCACAGCCAACACCCCTCCTCCATGGAATTTGGTAGCTAGCTTAGTGCTGTTTGATTCAGAGTATTTTTTGCAACATGAGCTGGTGTTGTGTGCGAAAGAAACACATATCCCATTAAGTATGGAATGGAATGGAATGGGGTGCAAGCATCCATTTCAGCGCAGACACACTTGAGCTGCCAGACCCATGCAGCGGGAGCAAAGTATACGCTTGTGCCATATTGCATATGCGACATTCCATGTCAGAAAGGTGTGGCCTATAGCTCAGAGTTGGGGAACCTGTGGCCCTCCAGGTTGTTGCTGGACTCCAGCTCCTGTCAGCAGCCCCAACAAGCACAGCTTGATGGTCGGGAATGATGGGAGTTGTAGTCCAGCAACACCTGGAGGGAGCCCCCCCCCCAGGCTTCCCATCTCTGTTACAGCAGATGAAGCAATAGTTGGCCTGCTTTGGGGTCAGTGGGCTCAGGATGCCGGGCAGGTTGCCGCCTCCTATGCATGTCCTGTGTTTCTCATCCCCTGTATAGGCACCAACTGAAAGACAGCTAAGGTACAAAGAGAAAGTAGCGGAGATGAGGAAGAAGAGGAATGCTGGGCTGACTAAGGAGCAGAAGGAAAAGTACATGGTACAGAAGCTTTCTCTCTCTCTCTCTCTCTCTCTCTCTCTCTCTCTCTCTCTCTCTCTCTCTCTCTGTGTGTGTGTGTGTGTGTGTGTGTTTGGCAGAATCAGACCACCCTTAATGTCATGGCGTATTTCACACCCTGCACAGAGGGAATAGTTAATTTCTAACTGCATCTGATCCCAAGATTCTAGGTCATAGAACCAAAACAAGAACAGGCAGTCATGAGCTAAACACTCCTCCAGTTATTTCAAATCCGTTTGTGAATTCCAGCCTTGCTGCTTCCCATCCCTTCTTGCATGGAGACCTTCATGTCCTTTGGCCCTGCGCGAGGCCGTAGTTTGGGGGGGGGGGGGCTTTTAGGCCACCCAGACCAGTCCCCTGTGCGATGTAGGGAATTAAGTGCTGGAGCAACCCCATCCGGTTCCTGCCCAGCCTCTGCATTGATGGCTTCCAACAAGAGAGAGCCCACTGCCTCTCTAGGTAATTGGTTCCCTTACTAAACTGCTCTTACCATTAAGATATTTCTCTTAATGTTCAATTGGAATCTATTCTCTAAATACACTGGACAGCAGAGAACAAGCCTTCGCCCTATTCTGTCGGACAGCCTTTCAAGCAGTTGAAGAGTGCTTCTGTAGATTTTCCCTCCATTCCCCCTCCGGGTTAAACACAGTTCCTTCAACCTCCCCTCATAGGAGTTGTGTTTCATACTATATCTGTTGCCTCCCGGTCCAGTCTGTCTCCACTGAGTGGGGGACCTGTAGCTCTCCAGACGTCGCAGAACTACAGCTGCCATCGCCCTCTGCCAGCAGAGCCAGCGGTCAGGAATGATGGAAGCTGTAGTCCCAACAACACAGAGGAGGGCTGCCCCTTATCCACAGGCTTCTTAAAATGTGGTACCTAGAACTGGATACAGTACAGTGGCACCTTGGTTCTCAAACGGCTTGGCTCCCAAAGAAATCGGCTCCCAAATGCCGCAAACCCGGAAGAAAGTGCTCCTGCTTGTGAACGTTTTTTGGAAGCCGAACGTCCCGGCGCGGCTTCCGCTTGAGTGCAGGAAGCTCCTGCAGCCAATCAGAAGCCGTGCTTTGGTTTTTGAACCATTTGGGGAGTCGAACGGACTCCTGGAGCGGATTAAGTTTGACAGCCAAGGTACTACTGTATATGCTTCATCTCTGTATTGACTCCTTGCCTCTGCACTCACAACAGCCCACATCTCTTCTTGTCCTTATAAGCAATCCTGCATGAAGCTTTCCTGGCTCCCTCGGCCTTCTACTTCCCTCAGAGCAAGAGCTAGTATAATTTTGCTGGCCAGCAAGAAAGGGCAGAGAGTGGAGGCTGAGGGAATCCATTTCCCCCAGGACGGGCCAACTATTTCTAAGAGATTATTTCTGCTCTTTGCTGTAGGAGCACCGGCAAACCTACGGCAACACCAGAGAGCCCCTTCTAGAGAATCTGACCAGTGAGTACGACCTCGAGTTATTCCGACGAGCGCAAGCAAGAGCCTCTGAGGATCTGGTAAGAGGACTGGGCTGGGTAAGATACACATAACTTCCACCTTCTAGGCTTGAAGTAAAACCATTTGTACTCTTTTTAAATTATTATTAAGCTGAGTGTGAATCGCTTGTGACTCCATTTGGACAGAATCAAACTTCTGAGCAAGGGGTGGGGAGAAGTGAGCAAAAAGAAGGGAAAGTATCTTGGCGTATCCTCAGAGTCTAGAGATGGGCGACAGCAGTTGTGTATAAATAAATGGGCTCCTTCCTCAAAAGGGCTCAGAAATCCAACTATATGCAGAAAACAGGCTAACAGAGAATCTGAGGCAACTGGTAAAGGGACCCCTGACCATTAGGTCCAGTCGTGACTGACTCTGGGGTTGCGCGCTCATCTCGCATTATTGGCCGAGGGAGCCGGCGTACAGCTTCCAGGTCATGTGGCCAGCATGACAAAGCCGCTTCTGGCAAACCAGAGCAGCACACGGAAACGCCGTTTACCTTCCCGCTGTAGCGGTACCTATTTATCTACTTGCACTTTGACGTGCTTTCGAACTGCTAGGTTGGCAGGAGCTGGGACCGAGCAACGGGAGCTCACCCCATCACAGGGATTCGAACCGCCGACCTTCTGATCAGCAAGCCCTAGGCTCTGTGGTTTAACCCACAGCGCCACCTGGGTCCCGAGGCAACTGTTACTGGAGGCATTTGGCTGTAGGCTCTCACGAATCACGGCAGCTGCAAGGGGAGGACAGTTGGGCAGGGGGCAAAAGCTGAATCAGCAGAACGGACGGAGAGAGCCGTGTGGTGTAGAGAATCTTGGTAGACTCTCTTAGTTCCTGAGCCTGCAGAGGATTGGAGAGGCAATGATGGATCTGGGTTTCTGACTCCTCGGTTTTGAGAACAAGGTATTTGAAGAGCTGTATGTGGATTTTTTTGACTTCTAAGTTACTGCTAACTACATATGTGCTCAGTATTCCGAGCTTGGCTCAGCCCTCTGGTCCCAATCTTTCGCTAGTCCGTTTCAGTTGCTGTTTTTCCTGGGAATCAGAGCTCTTGACTCCACTTTCGTTTGTGGGGATGGGGACCGCAAGGAAGTGCCTCTCCCACTGTTACCACACTTAATCTTGAAGAAATGAGGAGAGGAACTCGGTTTCCAAGTGTGGGACATGCCCCCCCTCTCTGTTCATTGACACTTTTAGATTAATGTGAACTGAAGGCTAAGTCTATTGATGACAGAACAGCAGGAGATAAAATGTGGAACCATTCACATAGCAGAATGAAAGAAGATTGCCAGCTTCTCATCTGCTGTGCATCTGCTTATATTTTAGAGTGTATCTATTGCCCTTCAGGAAACACCTCAAGACAACTTACAAATAAAACCGTTTTTAAAAGTATAGAGGTACAGCAGGCCATTCCTTGGAAGCTGGACCGCTTCTGTCTGCTGTGGCCTTGATCAAGGTAAACTATGGTCGTCACTCCCCTATTTTTATATTCTTCGTGTCCTTTCTCCACCCCCAAATTTGGCCCTTTCTTGGATGTTTCCACTGCAAACCATTCACTAGATCAGTTAAGGTTCTTTTTTTCTTTTTATCATATCTTTCTTTACAGTGGTACCTCTACTTACGAATAACTCTACTTACAAATGTTTCTACTTACGAACGGAGCTCCGTCCGCTATCTTGGATGTGGTTTAGATAGGATTTTTTCTACTTACGAATTTTTTCTCCCAATGCATTCCTATGGGATTCAACTTACACATTTTTTCGACTTACAAATGTGCATTCGGAATGCATTAAATTCGTAAGTAGAGGTACCACTGTACCTTGGTTTAAGAACAGCTTAGTTTATGAACAACTTGGATTAAGAACGCTGCAAACCCGGAAGCAGGTGTTTTGGTTTGTGAACTTTGCCTTGGAAGCAGAACATGTTCCGCTTCCTGTTGAGCGTAAATTGAGTCCCCCGCTGCCATGGGAAAGCACGCCTTGGTTTAAGAACGCTTTGGTTTAAGAACGGACTTCCAGAACGGATTAAGTTCGTAAACCAAGGTACCACTGTATTTGCAATTTAGATCACTCATAAACAGTGATTCGTACACAGCTGGTTTTGTTTTTTGTTTTTACAATTTCTCTACCAGCATCAAATATCTATTTAGTTTTCCCTCCTTTGGGGGGGGGGCAGGTGAATTCTACGTCTTTGACCAGGGTTTCGAGCTTTTTTTTTGGACTACGACTCCCATCATCCCTGACCACTGGACCTGCTAGCTAAGGATGATGGGAGTTGTAGTCTCAAAACAGCTGGGCGCCCAAGTTTGGGAAAGCCTGTCTTGGACGAAGGCAGGTATTAAAGACACTGCAGTTGCAGTTGGAGGGAGCCCAGTGCACCGTAAGAGCTGTGACAAGTGTCACATAATGGTTTTGCATTGGCCCCTTTTTAGATTTGTGATGAATAATCAAAGCACATTTCTCAATGAGACCGGCCTCTCAAACCGTTTTCTTTTTTCTTAAAAAAAAAATAATTAAGAAAATGCTAACAAAGGGTACGTCTTTAAAAAACGACAACAAAGAGGCGTGCAAAAAGTGGACCGTTCAATTGTGTGGGAAAGCTCTGGCAGCAGAACAAGTTTTTTAACCTGCCGATGGCAGCAGAATGTGGATTCAGTCGTACCGGGGCTATGTCAGCTGAATGGCAGTTTCGCTGTGGATGCACTGGTCCTGCCAAAGGACCTCCAGAGAGAAAATGCCTAGAGAGAAAAGACGATGCTTTTGAAACCTCGCTGCCTATCTGGAGATGCAGGTTTTGGGTTGCTTGAGGCTTAATCTACATCTTAAGCGGAGTTGCGTCATTCTGTTTCCTTCTCAAACTCAAAGCAGGCTGGGGTGGGAGACTGCCTGAGAAGACATTCAGGTGGGAATATGCACCCTTTCCCTCCTGGTCCTTTCCCGGCTCAAAACCTCCCTCCCCAAGCCTCCACTTGAAGAGGATGGGGTGGCTCCTCCCCACCTCCCCAGAGTGAAAAGGCAGCGTGAGTACAGCCATTTTGGGCTGCAGGACGATGAGAGGGCCATGGGTTAAGCAGGCTCCCTCGGCCTGCCCGTTTTCTGCTCAAAGCAGACCGAGCTGCTTAAGGTTTAAATAAGCACCCCGTATTGAGTTAAAGGAAAATAAAACACATGGTGTTGAGGGAAAGGAGAGATTTATTATCTTATTATATTTTACTTTATAATTTAAACGTTATTGATTTGATATGTTAAGAAATGGATATTGGACATGCGTACTGAATTATTTTTATTGGGGAATGCAGTAATAGGAAATAATATCTAGAGAAATCTGAGAATAGGGGTAAGTGGGAGTCTTCAGTGGGAGAAATAAGGGTATTAGATCGAGACTTTTAAGGAATTTAGATGATATTGTTACTGATTGTTTTTGGATGAGAATGTTGAAATAAATGTATGTTTCCTCTTTCTCTCTCTCTCTTCTCTTTCTCCTTTATTTCCCTCTCATCTTTCTTTTCTTTACCCTTTGCTTTTTCCTCTTTTCTTCTCTTTTCTTCTTCCTACTACATCCTCTGCCCTTATCCCCCCCCCTTTTTTCTTTTTCTCCCCCTCTTATTACTACATAATCTATATGATTTTGTAAATTACAATCTTTATGGCTTCGTATGATTGTGTATGGTATGACTTATATGATTTTGTATATTTGAATTTATGTTTGGTATGACTGCGATCTTTGAGTATGTGTGGACTGTATTTTAATCTTAAATCTTAATAAAGTATAAAAAAAATAAGGTTTAAATAGAAAAGGAAAAAAAGCCTGGAGTGGAAAGAATTGCAGAACTACATGTGCCATAATCTTTGGAAGCCAAGATACACAGACATATATGCCCAGCCCCACTGTTTCTGAGCCAGTATTTCTTGGCCCTGCTGTTGGGGTGTGGATGGCTGTGTCGACGGGCCCCTGAGGACTGTCGCTAAAAAGTGTGAGGAGATGAAACAGCTTTGTAAGTGTTCTCATTTGGAAGAAGCACCACTTTCTTTCCGCGGTGACAGTTACACTGAGCGGAGGCCTCCACCTCGCTGTCTTTCGCTGCGTAAGGAGGTGCCAGACTTCCAAAAGCAGTTGCCTGAGGTGCAGTCTGCATCTCTTCGGTTTCCCAGCTTGGAGAGAGCCAGAAGCCCTGGGGCAAGAGAATGGGTCCTTTTTCATGTTTGATTGAAGCTCATTTGATGCTTTCCTTGTGATATGACCCCTCAGGCCCATGCTTCGCCCCCCAAAAGATTAGGGAGAGACTTCTGCCGAACGTAGAGCAAATCAAAAGGGCAGGTTGGCAAAGCAGCGTGGCTTATCTTGGGGTTCTGCGGAGAGCGGACCACTTCCAGTATACAGTCATACCTCGGTTTAAGTACACTTCGGTTTGAGTACTTTCAGTTTAAGTACTTCACGGACCCGTCTGGAACGGATTAATCCCCTTTCCATTACTTTCAATGGGAAAGTTCGCTTCAGGTCAAGTACGCTTCAGGTTAAGTACAGACTTCCGGAACCAATTGTGTACTTAAACCGAGGTACCACTGAAATGCTTTGGTACTTCTGATAAGTCACTTGGAAGTGCTGAGGCCCCTATTCCATGTGGCCATGGCGGCTTTGAGAACAGCACTTTCTTCAGATTTGTGTTGGGAATTAATCTGAAAAAGACTGCAAACTGCCGGGACCTCCAAGCTCTCTGCATTGTTCAAGTCTTGGGGAGGGGAGCGTATTAACTGGCCTTCCAGATTTCCCGTCTCCCAACGGCTAACTGTGACCAGAGCTGCACAGCAGGTCAGGTTAACCACCATGATGCCAGGGAGCCATGATTTACCGCCAACTTCCTCCCCACAACCCCAGTCCTCGAGCCTCGGCATGAATGCAGCGTTAAAAGCTACACATATGCCAGCTCACCTCTGCTGCTGTGCCCCCATCTTGTTCACAACGAGAGAGGAAGAAAATACACACAGTCTTCGAAAATGAAAGGCAAGCGGGCAGTGTGTCTGGATTTGGTATTTATATGCTCCCCATCAGACTGGGTTACCTTACCACTCTGAAGGGCTTCCAACAAACTAAAACACATCAAACATTAAAAAGTCTGTATAGAGGGAAGGGTGAATGTGAAAAAACCTAGTACTGAACAAAGGTGTAAATGACATGTTTTGCTCTGGTCTCATCCCCCACTATCATGTGATCCCAGAAGGTTGTTCAGAAGGGAATGGCCATCTGCCATGGATGCTTTAGATTCCTGCATTGCAGGGGGGTTGGACTAGATGACCCTTGGGCTCCTTCCAGCATTCTATGACTATTGCCCTCAGGTGGAAGACAGTTCCCTCCACAGTTGTTCTCAAGGCACCATGGTGAGGAAGAGGAGACAGAGGCTGCAGCTGCTGTCCTCTACTAGACACCTTCACATAGAATTTACACACATTGGGCTTGATCCCCCCCCTAAATTAGGTTGCCATCCCTATGTGTGCTAAACTGGGGTTAAGTCCCATTCAATTCATTGGAGCTGAGTAGGCATGGCCAGGGTGTGAACTTGAATGCCTTTGAAATCATTGGATCCAGCTAGTCTTGACTTTTAAGTTCCGTGGATTTGAAAGCGCGGTTAACTTGGGATGGATCCAGACCATAGTTGGCCAATTCCGTATTTCACAAGTTCAGTTTCCTAACAGTTTCAGTTTTCTGTTTGCAACAAGTTTGTGGACCTTAAGGCTAAATAAAGAGAGACTTGAATGTGGGTGGGGCAACTTGCATTTCCAAAGATCAGAGTGTGGCTTTGATGATTTTTATTGCTCTGCCGCTCCCTGCGATTAGTGAAATAAGCAATTCTGCATAAATTTTCTTAATGTGTGTATCACTTCTACAAAACTCAGTTCTTCCTGATACTGGAGTTTGTTTTGATTGTAGAGGAGTTTTGGGGTTGGGTGGGAATGTTTTCTGTTTTCACGTGGGTCTAGCATAGATCGTATGAATAAATAGCATCGTGAACTGTTTCTTTTTTTAAAAAATCATTTTTATTCCCCTTCTCTCTCAATAGGAAAAGCTGCGACTTCAGGGCCAGATCACAGAAGGGAGCAACATGATCAAGACGATTGCTTTTGGCCGCTATGAGCTGGACACATGGTACCATTCTCCCTACCCAGAGGAGTATGCGCGACTGGGACGCCTCTACATGTGCGAGTTCTGCCTCAAATACATGAAGAGCCAGACGATACTACGCAGGCACATGGTAAGCTTGCGAGACGAATTCGCACCATTGTACTCATCCCTCTGGCCCTGCTCACGGAACTGCACTTCCCCTGGTTTGCTGGTGAAGAGCCAGCAAGTTCAGCTGCATTTTGTTGAAAGTAGTGACGGGGCTGTAGATGCATTGTGGAAAGACTGCTATATGAAAAAGACCCCCTTGCATCTTTTTTGCCCTCCGGTGTATAATAATCATGATGATGATGACGAAACAAAATAAAAAAAAATCCTTCCAGCAGCACCTTAAAGACCAACTAAGTTTTTTATTTGGGTACAGTGGTGCCTCGCTTAACGAATGCCCTGCTTAACGAAATTTCCGCTTAACGAAAGTTTTTTTCTAGCGGAGGTTGCCTCGCTAGACGAATTCGTTTTATGAAAAATTTGTCTAGCGAATCGCGGTTTCCCATAGGAATGCATTGAAATTCAATTAATGCGTTCCTATGGGCAAAAAAAATAAATAAAAAAAAATCAATGCATTCCTATGGGATTCGCTAGACGAATTTTTCGTTATAAGTAAAGACCCGTGGAACGAATTAAATTCGTCTAGCGAGGCACCACTGTATGAGCTTTCGTGTGCATGCACACTTCTTCAGATACACTGAAATAGAAGTCCCCAGGCGCTTATATGTAGAGAAAGGGTGGGGAGGGGTATCAATGATGCTGGTGCTGCTGCTGATGGGAGTTGTAGTCCCAAAACATCTGGAGGGCTGAGTTTGCCTATGCCTGGGGTAGAGCTATTTCCTGGGGTGGCGTGCTCATACAAGAAGGAAGCTGCACCTGAATTACTACAAAACAGGGCATCTAACATCCAATTTTTTAAAAATGCACCCCGACTAGGAGAACGGCACAAAATCCTGATCGCAAGGTAACTAATTAATAGCATCAGGCACAGGCGCAAAGCTGTTCTCTGGTAATATCAATGCGCCAGAATTGCCCTGCCTGTAAATTCTAAATCTGCATTCATAAACCTATTTTACGTTAACCAGCAGGGGGGGTATACCCCTGCAGGGAAGGGGTCCTTCACTCATGGAAGGTGGAAAGTACCACCTGCTGAACTGGTGCCGCTAGTTGGTCTAGCTCGGTGTGGAATGGCCACACTGGCCCCAGGACTCTGTTGGAGCCCAGTCCTGGCACCTGCTTAGCAGCTTCTCGCTCCACTTCCAGAACAGCTTTCTGCCTGTGCAGCCTTGGCTGGGGCAGAAACGAGCTATCTGGGGAGGGAAGCACAGCACACAGTAATGAACCCTGTAACCTTGGGGCGGTGCTGCTGCTTCTTCCTCCACAAAAGGCCTAGTTTCCGGTGCCTGGCACCACGTCTTGGTTCCAGAGGGGCGTGGTCTGGCCATTAGCTGTCTTTCAAGCACAGCAAATCCTGGACTGGATTCCTCTGGGACTGGCTGACTTTGAACCACTCTGCAGCTGATCACAGTTGGCATCCTTCCCCATCACCCAGCCCATTCTGTAGAACAATTCTAGTCAAGGAAAGGCTGCTCTTTCAACCACTGATTGAAGGTTTCGCTTGAGGGCCGGCAGCATCCTGTTTTCTCCCTGCAGCAGGTGGCTATCAAATGCTCTTTCCCGAAAGGCCTGTATAATGTAAACCAGACCATGTATTATTATTATTTCTTGAATTTATATACCACCCTAAACCCAGCTCACAGGGCAGCTCGGGGCAGCTCACAGAATAAAATCAAGATATAAAACCACAAAATACATAATAAAAATAAAATCAACAGCCTAATAGTCCCCCTCCCCACAAAAATTATTTTTTTTATTATGTAGAAGAGCAATGTGGTCTGGGAAGTTAATAAGCACACACAAGCACAAACAAAGTAGGTGATGTTAAATCTAAACCTAAAAAATAACAATGAAAGAACTGGTTTATTGTTAGAGGGTTGAACTTGCTCTCTGCTACTACTAAATCTGGACCTGCCTCCATAGATCAGCTACACTTGACCATACCTGTGGACTTTGGTCAGCCCCCCATATTGTTTGGGCGCACCGCCTTTTTATTGGCTGAGCAGAAAATGTGTAGCTGCTTCTGCTGCCATGTTATTGTGCCCCTTAGTAAGTAGCTCATTCTTCCCCTTGCAATTCTCTCTCCTGCCTCTTTGTGCTTCTGGTGCCGTTTGTCACACTTGGCGACCGTGCTAACGCTTGTGCAATGCTCTCCGTAGGCGAAATGTGTCTGGAAGCATCCTCCGGGTGACGAAATTTACCGTAAAGGCTCCATTTCGGTGTTTGAAGTGGATGGGAAAAAGAACAAGGTAACATACTTAACCGGAGTTGGCTTTGGAGGAGGAGAGAATTTGTGCAACACATTGTCTTTTGTGGGCCATAGGCAGGCTGCCCAGCTGGCTCTCCTTGAAGTCTGTCAACCCAACCTGTCCCAGCTCTCCCTGAAAAATCCTAAGGTTCTCATTAGGACCAGTGCCAAGGGTTGGCATTATTGGGCATCTAGCGAGAGGTCACACCCTAGCAGGGGCCCATTGACAAGAGCCATAGACCTATTGCAGGAGGGTGTCCTATAGAGGATGTCTTGCCCTAAGGCCTTCCAAAACCTGGATATGGTACTGGTTGTTATATTGGTCTAACTCCATTGCCTTTGAGTGTATTAGACAGGTAGTCATGCCTGGCTTACTAGTGTCCACAGAACTCCTGTATAATTTTTATTATTATTTATTAAATGTATATGCTTGTGCATGCTTGAAGCAGACTTTCTCTCAGGCTGCTACCACAGTTTCTTTATATAATAATAATAATAATAATAATAATTATTATTATTATTTTTATTTAAATGACACCCATTGACTAGGTTGCCCCAGGCACTCTGGACAACTTCCAACAGAAATTAAAAACACAATCAAACATCAAACATTACAAACATCCCTTTACAGGGCAGCCTTCAGATATCTTCTAAAGGTTATATAGTTACTCCTTGACATCTGATGGGAGGGCGTTCCACAGGGCAGGCGCCACTACCGAGAAGGCCCTCTGCCTGGTTCCCTGTAACTTCACTTCTCGCAGTGAGGGAACCACCAGAAGGCCCTTGGAGCTGGACCTCAGTGTCCGGGCTGAACAATGGGGGTGGAGATGCTTCTTCAGGTCTGCAGGTCAGAGGCTGCTTAAGGCTTCAAAGGTCAGCCCCAACACTTTGAATTGTGCTTGGAAGCGTACTGGGACCACTGCCAGAAAACCAGAGATGGGCCAGTCACAGCTTCAAAGAAGCAGATTTGGCCAAAGGGATTTTTCAGGATTTGGGGGCAGTGAGAGTGGTGCCTAGAATTGGCCACCTCCTCCCAACACATCTGTGCTTTGACATGCCTTCTGATTCTTCCAGATATACTGTCAGAACCTCTGCCTTCTGGCAAAGCTCTTTTTGGACCACAAGACCCTGTATTACGATGTGGAGCCCTTCCTCTTCTACGTCATGACAGAAGCCGACAACACCGGCTGCCACCTCATAGGCTATTTCTCCAAGGTCGGTAACAGCCTCTTGAGCTCCGCTCCACAACCAGGGCACTTGCCACGACTTAGGCATTAAATCAGAACGGCGGGCCTGCTCTGGAGAGGGGGGTTCAGAGGCTGGGCACTGAATCTGTCAGAGTGCACAAATTGTACAGATGGAAATTTCTGATGCCAAACAGAGCCAGTTATTCTTGGTATTCATGAGGGCTCCTCCACCCCACATAGTTGCATGTGCAAACACCTGCTTCCAGTAACATTCGTAAGAGCGGGGTTTCGGTGGTATATTAATCAGAAATCAGGGTGTGCTCTTGCATTGTGTGGCAGGGAGTAGCACACCTCGACACATACACCCCGTCTCAGATCCACAATGGGATCAGTTCCGACTATAAATCTGCTAAGCTTTCTTGAAAAGACTCTTGGGTGGGTGGTGGTTCTGCTCATTGGTTTGCTGGCTTAGAATTGGTTCAACATCAGGTTTGTGGACTGAATCCTCATCTTTTAAACCGGTGGTGGCCAAACTTGGCCCTCCAGCTGTTTGGGGACTACACTTCCCATCACCCCTGACCACTGGTCCTGTTAGCTAGGGATGATGGGAGTTGTAGTCCAAAAACAGCTGGAGGGCCAAGTTTGGCCACCACTGTTTTAAACAGAGGAGGTTGCTTCTAGCCTGCTCCTCAGTAAGGGCTTGTTAGCCCAGGCAGCCAAACTTTCCATCTCAATCTGAGTCTCTGTTTTGTTGACAGAGGAATATTGCAAGCCCAAGTGTGATGTGAGGATAAATGAAGACCTGATGTGGGCTCTGTTGGTTACTTTACATTTGACCTGAATTCCCCAGATACAGTGCTTTGTCATGCTGATCAAAATAGAGCACAGGAACAATTTGAATTTCACTTTCTCTGGCAATGCAAGAGGCCATTTCCCAAAACGGCCGTTAGAATTATTGATTCTGTTTAACTTTGGTCTCTGGCACGTGCAGCATGGCCACTAGGAGTGCTGCATCAAAAAACTTTTAATAATTTGCCCTTGGAAGTGCAGCACTTTTCAAGTTTTGCCTCATGCATTTTTACATGATAGGTTGGTAAAATAATCGTTTTGGTACAGTTTCAGTGAGAAGATTAAACAAACAAATTCTGTCAGAGAAATGGACTGTTTTGCCCATCTCTCAATTTGTGCGGGTTTTGAAAACAGCACCCTTGGCAATAGAGACGATGCTTGTCTAAAATTCAAGGGGAGGGAGTTCCAAAGAGTTGATGCCACCACACTAAAGTCCCAATTCGGACCTCCTAATAAGATGGTATCTGCAGGATGCCCTCTTCTAAAGTGTGCAGCGATCGATTGGGCATAAAAAGGGGTAAGACAGTCTTTTAGGTAACCTGGTCCCAAGCTGTATAGAGCTTTATAGAACCTAGCTCAGTAGTCTTCTGTGCATCCTGTTACAGATATTAAGGACAAAGTTGAATCTTACGATCACTCACTTCCTTTTCCAGTTTGGCGTTTCCCCTCACAAATAGTTTGGAATCTACTCATCGCCCAGGCAGGCATTTGGGGAAACGGCCACCACAGCCAAACAAGGCCAATTCAAGTTGTTTCTGTATGAACTCATATCAAAAGAGCTTTTGCTGGCATTCCCAAGACCTAAGGGGAGCTGATGTTTGAGAAATGCAGGCCCAAAGCTGGGGTTTCAGCCCGAGGGTCATATTCCCTAGCATGTGGGACAAGAGGGTGGAGCCAAAGATGTTGCTTTTGTACAGTAGACTGCATCCCGGCCATGCAGAAGACGGGTTTCTTCACCTACCTCTGTCCATCTAAGCATAGCTGCCAAGTTTTCCCTTTTCTCACGAGGAAGCCTATTCAGCATAAGGGAAAATCCCTTAAAAAAAGAGATAACTTGGCAGCTATGGATCTAAGCAAGCAAGAGACATTGTCACCGTTCGAGGACGCCAAACAAAACCGTTCAGAGAGGGTGCAGAGCAGGACCAGTGAGGAGTGTGGCCTGGGAAGAGTCTTGAAGACCACATAGAGAGGCCTTGAAGGCCACATTCAACTCCTGGGCCCGAAGTTCCCCACCCCTGGTCTAAAGTCTCCTCGGGTGTCCAGGACTAGCTCTGTGATTCTTTGCATTGCAGCCATTCTGTTTTGATCAGCTTGCAAAAGCCATGCATTTGAACTTTTGCCACGATGTGATCAGTTCTTGTCAAACATGACCCTTCGCGGCTGTACTGTTTACTTCCAGGAGAAGAACTCATTCCTCAACTACAACGTTTCCTGTATCCTGACGATGCCTCAGTACATGAGGCAGGGTTACGGCAAAATGCTCATCGACTTCAGTAAGTGTGGGCGGACATGTGCTTTTGTTCTTAATCCAATGCTTACAGACTGCCACAAATCAGACTGTTTCATAGCCTCAAATGTGACACAGAGCAGTTGAGGTTTTTTTTAAAAATGCAGCATGGTTGTTAGTGTATAACTTTTTGACCCCCCCCCCCCCAAAAAAACCCAATGATTTCCTGTATCATATAGGGATGAACTTTTGCTTAGAAACACTAAGCAATTCGGGACTAATTTTCTCACTTATGAAAAGAATGTCACCCCGAAATGGAAAGTTGGAATCACTGTATATGTAATGTTACTACTCATAAGTATTAGCACATTTAAAAACTTTATGGAACTGTTTAGGACTTTTACAGCTGTCTGAAACTTCCTGAAACTGTATTGGAGAATCAGTGGAAGCGGGAGCCATCCGTACTCCAGATACCAAAAAGTAATCAGTGTGCAGAATGCACAATCAAAGCGATACGGGAACTTTATGGTGCTTGTGGCAGAAACAAAGACAAACTGCAACCTCGGTTTATTCTAAACAATAAGCAGTAACGCACAATGTACAAAACCTTATACAGTGGTACCTCGGTTCTTAAACAAAATCTGTTCTGGAAGCCTGTTTGGCTTCTGAAACATTTGAAAACCGGCTTCCCATTGGTTGCAAGAGCTTCTTGCACTCAGCTGAAGCCGCGTCGCACGTTCGGGTTCCGAAAAACGTTCAAAAACGGAAGCATTTCCAGGTTTTCGGCGTTTGGAAACTGAAATGTGCAATAACGGAGCCGTTTGGAATCGAGGTTCCACTGTAGAAGTGTTAGAAAATTTGCAAGCTCTATTTTCCCTGTATTATAATATATGCTATGCATATTACATAATGCATTATACAGTTACATATACAAAAATCAACTTATTGATTTCGGGGGGACCTTTTTTCAAGAGTTTTGGAAATGAAAGTTCATTCCTTTGTTTTTAGGTAAAAGTTCATCTAATTAATCTTAATGGAGCATGAGGTTGTAAAAAAGTTATAACTCTAGTGGCCGTATGACCAGGGTCTCAAGGCTGTTAAGAGGTAAATAAACGTAGTAGCTGCTTTCTTAGCAATCACCATCTTTCCATAACAAACCCTTTTGGTTGAGGGCCTGTTAGCTTGGAAGTAAAATTTGGCCACCTCCAAAATAAGGTCGCTTCTACATATTTCGGAGGTGCTTTAGCTTTGCAGTAGCACAAGCTTTTGTGATGTTAAAAGAAAATGACGTTTTAAAAAAGGCTTTAAAACAAAACTGCCTGACAGGAAGCTACGAGCTTTTGACAGCAGCTCGGGGATGGTTGACCACTTCATTCAGGTTCCAGAGAGTTTGCTTTGTTCTCTTTCAACAGGCTATTTACTCTCCAAAGTGGAAGAAAAGGTTGGCTCTCCAGAAAGGCCCCTCTCAGACCTGGGCCTTATTAGCTACCGTAGTTACTGGAAGGAAGTTCTTCTCCGCTATCTGCATAACTTTCAAGGCAAAGAGATCTCCATTAAAGGTGGGTTCTAGATTTTCCCCCCCAATGCATCAGTAGCAAACAGCACCTTTTTAAAACGACAACGACAACAACCCTTCTAGTCCAGGGGTCGGCAACATGCGGCCCATGGGCCAGATGCGGCCCACAAAGACCGTTTTACTGGCCCACGAGCTGCCCGCTCAGCGAATCCCCCACGTGCTGCACTAAACCAGCGCAGCGCTAGGACTCGGCAAGCAGCGCTGGGACTCGCTGAGCGGCGCAGGAAATTGCGTCTGCGCATGCACAGCTACCGTAAATTGCTTCTGCACATGCTCAGATGCCTAAATAGCTTCTGCGCAGGCGTGATTTTCGGCGTCTGGGCCTGCGCAGGCATGATTTCTGGTGCCACGGACATGCGCAGGCGCAATTTTCGGTGTCGCACTGCGCCAGTCCAGCCCATGGACGATCTCCGCGGGAGTGATCCGGCCCATGGCCGGTAAGCCTTGCCAACCCCTGTTCTAGTCTTCCTTCCCCGAAACTGTGAAATGTAATTTCTCCCACCTTTGCTCCTCCCTCAAATGCCAAAGGAGCAATGGGGGGTGCTGAAACCCCTGTTTACCTTCCCCCTATATGCTGAGATTCTGCTAGCTTTGCTCATCTGCTTCCAACCTACCTTTCTCAGCCATCATTCTCGGGGATCTTGTCTGGAGTAGCTGGAGTTGGCAGGAGACAGCGAGAGCTCTCTTGGTGGTTTGTCCCATATATCCCCCTCGCCCCCCCCCCAAAGCCCCTCAGTAAAACACACTCTTGCTTCTCTGTTTCAGAAATCAGCCAGGAGACAGCCGTCAACCCTGTTGACATCGTTAGCACTCTGCAAGCGCTTCAGATGCTCAAGTATTGGAAGGGCAAGCACCTAGTCTTAAAGAGGCAGGTAAGTTGTGGGACTAATACCTGTGAGAGAGGGGCGCCCTCTGCCTCTCTTAGGTCACTGTGTTTCTCTCTCGAGATTTCTAAGAAAAGCATCACTCTTTCGCCCGAGATTTGCTGTGAACGAAAAGCAGAGAGTCCAGCTTAGCGCAGAAACCTATTGCAGGATTGTTTTGTGCATGTGACCAGTCAGTGGTGAGAAATTGCTATGTTTAAGGGCTAGGCATGGCTACCAGGAAAAGTGTTCCTTTACTCCCCACCCACAGAGTCTCTCTTTCTTTCCCTGCCTCTGTATTTCTGCTCGTGGTGGCTGCTTCTGCTCCAGTTGCAGCTGCCGTGGTTCTTGACAATGTCAGACATGCGCCCAGTTGGTCACAACAAAGCTGCTTTATTGGAGCAGAAACCCCACGGCAGTTGAAAAGAACAAAGTGTGCCGTGCAGACAGACCGCAGGAATGAGGTTCCAGTGAGCCAGTGTTTCTCCAGCTTGGGTCTCCAGCTGTTGCTGGACTACAACTCCCATCATCCCCCAGCTAGCAGGACAAGTGGTCAGGGATGATGGGAGTCGTAGTCCAACAACAGCTGGGGACCCAAATTTGGGAAACACTGCATTATGGGAACCCTCTTGATGCTCCTTCTGCACTGTGTATCTCATTTACCTTTCAGGAGACGTTCGGGTTGTTTCAGCCATCAGTCTCTTGTCTACAGTGTCGTTTGAAGTGCCTTAGACTAGAGCAGGCATCCCCAAACTGCGGCCCTCCAGATGTTTTGGCCTACAGCTCCCATGATCCCTAGCTAACAGGACCAGTGGTCAGGGATGATGGGGATTGTACCGTAGTCCAAAACATCTGGAGGGCCGAAGTTTGGGGATGCCTGGACTAGAGCCAACTCACCTGGTAGCCACAGGTGATAAGGAATTGCATGCCGATGAGTGATCAACCTGCATAATGGGAGGTGCAACACTACATCCTTTTTCTGCACCAAGCAGGATACTAGAGAAGACACAGGGCCCTTTCACTCCTTTGTCACCCCCCAGGAGGCTACTAATATTTTTGGGGCAAGCTGGCGAGTTTTGTGGGCTTAGGCTGCAAACCTAACCCCATCTACTTAGGAGTAAGGCTCGCTGAATTCCAATGGGACCCACTGCTGAGTAGACATAGTTAGGATTGTGCTCACAAGTAAGTCTCACTTGTTCAGTGCAAGGCTTACTCTCCAGTAACTGTGGTTAGGGTTGCAGCCTCAAATGTTTAATTGCTACTTAGCTAGCACGTAGAAAACCCTGTCTGCTAAGCAAAATCGCCTCCTTGCTACATTCGTGATGGGCCCCGGCAAGCATCAGGTTAAGAAAGGCATCCCCAAACTTCAGCCCTCCAGATGTTTTGGACTACAATTCCCATCTTCCCTGACCACTGGTCCTGTTAGCTAGGGATCATGGGAGTTGTAGGCCAAAACATCTGGAGGGCCGCAGTTTGGGGATGCCTGGGTTAAGACGATAACCAGAATGTGGAGAGATCAACGAATTCAGCCTTCTTCCTTCGTTAATTCTTCTCTGTCTACTTCTCCTTCCATCTCTAGTTTCTCTGGCATAGCATTGAAACACCCAGGCATAGCAGTCAAGTTTTCCCTTTTCTCGCGAGGAAGCCTATTCAGCATAAGGGAATTTCCCTTTTAAAAAAAAGGGAGAACTTGACAGCTATGCACCCAGGATATTTCAGCCTCCTGCAGCCCCCCTCTAAAACATTAAGCCTGAAACCCCCCAGTGACAAGATTTGATCTGCAGAAAACGCACACAAGCAGGAAAGGTCCAGCGAATTCTCAAAAATGGAGGTCCACGTTTGCGCGATGGAAACCGAAGTTCCTACTTGGCAGTTACACAGAAAGAGAGTTCTCCTAGTACGGAGCACAAAACTACTACTGTGTTTGTTTCCTTGAATTTAGGGGCATGCTTAGGAATGCTAGATGCAGCTCTGTCATCTTGTTAGCAACTTCCCCCAGACATTTAACCTGCGCCTTCCCTTTTTCTCCCCCTCTCCCTTCAGGATCTTATCGACGAATGGATAGCCAAAGAGGCCAAGCGGTCTAACAGCAATAAAAGCATGGATCCCAGCTGTTTGAAATGGACCCCTCCTAAGGGCACTTAATTTGACCAACCTCTCCGAGAAGTGTGGACACCTCCTCGCCACCGACCACCACCATAACCCCCTTTCCTTTTCCAGCATTAGGAACTGCCTTTGGGATCGCAGATTTGTGACTTGCTGTTGGTACCAACCCTCCCCGCCCCTCTTCCACATGCCTTCAGGATGTTTCTCTTCTCCCCGGGACCGTTTTGACCCAGGTCCTCCCTCCGCACGGCAAGGTCGGGAAGATCAGAATGGATACAGTGTCAATGTGGCCCCGGGAAGGGGCAGTAAGATCTTCCGGCGCACCGTTGCAACTTGCCGCTCCGTGAACCACAAGGCCCTAGTCCATAAGATGGTGTCGTAACTCGTAATTTCTTAGTTGTTTCAGCCGCCTGCTTCCGTGCAACCTTGGAGGGACTGGTCGGCACCTGCTGTGAGGTGGTAAAGGTCCTCCACGATACAGAGGGCTGTACTGTTTTAGATTGCAAGTGTGGGGCGCCGTGATTCCCCATGCAAAGAATTCCCTTTCAGTAGAAAGCCAGCAGTGACAGGGATAAAGATTCTAGCAGGCTCTCTATCTCCTGTCCTAGTTTTCTACTCACAGGGTTGGTTTGTTTTTTAATACAAAGGAGAGCATTCGAAATCAATTATCTCCCATCAGTCATACGAAATTTTGGTCCAGTCCATTCTACCCCATATTCCCACCCCCCTCTTATGCATTCTGCTGCACCTTTGGATCCAGCCTAAAGGTGGGCTTGTG
Organism: Zootoca vivipara; assembly: GCF_963506605.1. Classification (NCBI taxonomy): domain Eukaryota; kingdom Metazoa; phylum Chordata; class Lepidosauria; order Squamata; family Lacertidae; genus Zootoca; species Zootoca vivipara. The sequence goes on along the minus strand of NC_083288.1, from coordinate 18,929,669 downwards.
GGACCATTCTCCCCACCCCCCCCCGTGTCACGCTGCAAATAGAATTGATCTGACACCCCCTTGGGATCCTTCAAGAACATCAATTTCTCATACCCGTTTGCAGGTCTGAGTGCTAACTGGATATTGGACAGCAAGCGTGTGCAAACAGCAGCTATTTATTCCTTCCCAGCAGGGCAGGAAATCTCCAGGAGACTGATTGAATGTGGGGACACCCTTTGGCTGCTTCCCCTTCCCTTTCCCCGAAAGGTTTGAACGTTAAGGCCGTGCTGCTGTCTCTGTGGGCAACACAGCTGAGTCCCCGGTGGGGGGAAGCCGCCTAACGGGAAAAAAGCACCACTTCTCCCACTCCTGCAGTAGTTGTGCCCTTGCCCAGTGTCACCTAACATTGAGCTTCTTGCTCCTCCTTGCAGCTGCTTTTGAGTGCTCTGACCACAAACCCTTCTGAAGAGCCAGCTATAACTGTTCCTTTGCAGGAGGAGAAATGGCACAACCAGCAGCCCTTACCAGCCCCCTTGTCCTGGTGCCTCCTTGCCGCTCCCGACACTTTTTGTCCTTTGAACTTCCTCCCGCTCCGAAAGAAACCCGCACCTAGCAGGCCAAGGAGCGTGCATTCAGCCAGACGGCAGGGGCTGCTCAAGAGAGCACTGCCAGCCGGACGCCGCTCCTTTTGCCAGCCTGTTCCTGTGCAGCAGCTTTTGCCGCCCAGGTTTGGCGCTACTTTGAATTGCGGCGGTGATCCAACAGTGCCAGATCTAGGCGGGAGTTAGCTGCAGTCGGCTAGCTTGCCTTCACGCGGTGATAGTTTACTTCCCTTTCGGCATGTTTTGGCTCCTTTTGCAGTCCACGCTCCTGCATCTCTTGAACCATCTGTGCTCATCCGGGGACCACCCTGGACCTTCTCCCACCTCCATTCTGGCCGAGGCGAACAGCCATTGTTTTTAAAGGATTGCCAGGGGGAAAATCAGCTTCCATTTCCCAGAATGTGTGCTTATTTCACCCATAGATTGCAAGAGCCCGTAAGTCCATCACGGCCAGGCAGCCTACCCCAGTCATTTCTGACCTCCTCTACTGGTTTTGCTTGATGGTCTCGCAGAAGTATGAGGCCCCCCCAGAGAGGCTGGGTTTCTCCCACACTTCTAGGATGCCGTAGCTGGTTGCATGCAGGTCCTCATCCCAAGACAAATCCGCCCTTAGAAAATTTGTGAAAATAGCTCCAAGAGCCTGGAAAGTGTTTGTGCAAGCAGGCACAGCATCAATTTGACGACAATAATTGGTGTGCCCCTTTTCAAGGGGAGCCCTCCCATCTTTTAAGTGATCGTCACTCCCAGGCTTGGGATGGAAACCCTTGCCTGATCTGTGTGCCACCTGCTCCCAAGGACTGGGAGGGATAGAAAGAAGAGGAAAGGCAGGAACCTTGTGGGGTAGGTGGACCTTATGGGCTATCAGTTAGGGGGGAGAGTGCTTGGCCGTTTTAAAACGTCTTGTAAAGCCAGAGGTGGGGACTGCAGCTCCCATCAACCCCAGCTTAGGGGATGATGGGATGAGCCACAGGTTCCCCATCCCTGCTCTAGGTATTAAGCTCACAAATTCGCCTTAAGTGTTCAGAGACCAAAGGGAAACATCCACCGAGCACACTTTGCCCTAACCTTGCTATTCACAGAGAGGACAGCCCCATTGAAAAGCTGCAGCAAGAGAGGTCCCTTTCCTTGCAGAGTCAGAAACCTTGACAGCCTCGCTCTTTGAAGGGCTGTGCCTTTCACACATGCCATCGGCGTGCTTTCAGAATTGCAAACCGTCGGTGGCATTTGTCCTGCGCTGCTTCCGGCTACCTTTTGTGCAGGGCAGCGTCGCCTGGTGAGACCCCAGCATTCGGGGGGCCAAAAGCCCACTCCCCTGAACTCTGAGGTGCTTTTGCACAAAGTCCAGGGTCCGAGGGCACATGTCCTGAGCCACAGACCAAGCTGGGCTGTGTGTGTGTGTGTGTGTGTGTGTGTCACATGCAGCACAACCAAAGAGGCCACAAAGGAGATTGGGGTGTGTGTGCGAGTCACATATTTGCCACCTCACTCCAGGTTGCATCTTAGTACTGTTTGTCATCCCTAGAGCATAATTTTCTTTCCTTCCTAGAAATTACCTTGGCACAAGCCTTTGGACCTTGGGGATGCCTGGCCAGAGAGCGCAGTGTGTTTTCAGACTGCCGTCAGTCGGATGGATGTGTTACGATCCATTTCCAGCAAGTCTGGTTTTCGATTGTAAGGTTTGGCAAAAAAAAAAAAAAACCCTTCCAACTCGAAGCAAAACACCCTGAGGGCATAAATAGCCATCCTTTCGCCATGTCTATGGCCTCTAGTCTGCTGCGTCTGTGGAACACAACCTCTTTGTTTCTAGCTGAACTCCGCTAGAACCCACCTCTCCTTGTCTCCCCTCTTGGGACAAAATGGATTCCAGTTGAAAGTCGATCCCTCTAGCACAGATCTTTCCGCAAGCACTCCTGTGGTTGGCTCTCGTGTTTGGTTTTGTCTTTTCATTGCCATCCTAAATCTGCCAAAGTTTATATTTCTGTGCAAGTGTCACCCAGCACTCTCCGCTTCTAGTTTTTAGCAACTGGTGAGGTGGCGCCCTCTCAGGTGGGGAGGGGAGGTTGGCCATTCTTGTACAGAAGTGAATCTCTGTTTCCTGGATATGTTAGAATATGCTACCAGTGTATCTACTTCTCAATAAAGCATGTTCTCTGCTCTAGTATTCCAAGCATGATCATTCCTCGGGGGGGGGGGGGGAGAGAGAGAGAATGTCTGTGCATTGTGTCCATTTGAGCTTTGGCCTTTTGGAGACTTCCCAGCCATTGCCCATTTTGCAACAAACAAAACTGATCCCCTATATAAACGACGCAGGTGAAGCCATTTGCTTGTATCGGCTTCTGGCACGTGTTTCTTCCCTTTCTTCGCTCAGATTCTTCCAAGTTCCGGGAACCCAAGGGGAAAGATAAAATCATATCGGTGGGACAGCACATTTTTGAATCCAGAAAGTTCAGGTTTTGGGCCCTGGCATCTCCAGTTAAAAGGATCTCGGGAAGCAAACCTGGAAAAGTCTTCCACCTGATAACTTAGAGCCAAAGCCATTAGGAGAGGAGAGTACTGAGCTAAAGATCAGTTCTCGTATCTGTGATCTGGCAGTGTAAGGTAATATGGAGAGCTGAGGCCAAGGCCAATTTAAATGCTAAGCCTGGGGTACCTATGGTTTTCTCAGTGTACTTAATTGTCTCTGACCATTGACCATGATGGTTGCATGCTGGAATCATAGAATTGTAGAGTTGGAAGGCACCATGAGAGTAATTACTCCAGCCTCCTGTAATGCAAGAATCTTGCCCAACACAGGGCTCGAACCCATGACCCTAAGATGAAAAGTCTTCATCTTCTACTGACTGAACTATCCAGGTTGTGGGATCCAATAACAGGTTCCCTATCCCTGTTCTAAGCACTGGCCTAACACAAAGGAGCCCTGGGCAGTGCAACTTCCCATGGCCCCCATTTTTAATTGGAATTCCAATTCTAGGAAAGCTTGAAGGTGAATTTGGTTTGTTTTTGTACTGTCAACTCCCACCGTCAATTGAGACATCCGTGTAATTCATTTGGGGCTAATGTTTCTTGTTGATGTGCCCTGTGACTTGAGTCATGCCGATACACAACTTTGGATCTTCCATTGGGAAACAATTCATTTCCTATTAAATGGGAGGCACCGTTGATACATCAACCATGGGACAATTTGCAGAGATTTCAAACCTTCCCACGAGAGTTCCCAGGGCCGATGGAGATTGGGTCTTAAAGTTCTCCTCTGATCAGTTTAATAGACAACCCTGGTTTTAAAGCTGGCATCAAAGCAGTTAAGAGCATGAGCTGGAAGGTTTCTGGCTGGTGTGGAGGACTCCCTGGTCCTGAATGTGGTAACCGTGCCCCTGAAGGACCAGGTGCACAGCCTGGGAGTCATTTTGGACTCATAGCTGTCCATGTCCTCTGTGTCCGGGGCAGCTGTCTACCAGTTCCATTTGGTACGCAGGGTGAGACCCTACCTGCCTGCAGACTGTCTCGCCAGAGTGGTGCATGCTCTGGTTATCTCCCGCTTGGACTACTGCAATGAGATCTATGTGGGGCTACCCTTGAAGGTGACCCAGAAACTACAACTAATCCAGAATGCAGCAGCTAGACTGGTGACTGGGAGCGGTCACCAAGACCACATAACACCAGTCCTGAAAGACCTACATTGGCTCCCATTTCTGAGCACAATTCAAAGTGTTGGTGGTGACCTTTAAAGCCCTAAACGGCATCAACCCAGCCCTCAACCTTCATCCCCGTTATTCAGCCTGGACACTGAGGTCCAGCACCGAGGGCCTTATGAGCGGTTCCCTCCGTGCGAGAAGTGAGGTTACAGGGAACCAGGCAGAGGGCCTTCTTGGTAGTGGCACCCGCCCTGTGGAACGCCCTCCCACCAAATGTCAGGGCAATAAACAACTACCTGACTTTTAGGAGTCATCTGAAGGCAGCCCTTCTTAAGGAAGTTTTTAATGTTTGATGTTTTATCATGTTTTTTATATTCTGCTGGGAGCCACCCAGAGTGGCTGGGGAGGCCTAGCCAGATGGGCAGGGTATAAGCATACATACATACATACATACTGTATTTTTCGTTCCATAAGATGCACCTTTTTCCTCCTAAAAGGGAAGAGGAAATGTGTGTGCGTCTTATGGAGCGAATGTGTGGTCCCTGGAGCCGAATTGCCCAGGGGCTAAAGGCAGATCGTGCTTTTCTTTTCTTTTAAGAAAGAGCTAAAGGCTAACGAGGGGAAAAGAGTGTTGAAAGGAACCTGCTCAGCAGCTGATTGCAAGAGATCAGGGAGGGGGATAAGGGAGCTAGCTCCCTTCCCGGCCCGGCCGGCCCCTTGCCTAGGCCTCAATTCTCTGCAGAGGGAGACGTGACTGGCTGATTAGATTATCTGTCTGGAAACTGTAGAAATGGGTCCATTTCCTTTCCTAGAAAAACTGCATAAAAATCCCATAAAACAGGATTTTTTCCCTTTGCAAGGAAACTCAACAACTTTGAGCTGATCCTAAAAAATGGAGCTTTCCCCCTTTGCAAAAGAAGCTTCCTCAAATATTTAATGGGGAGCAAAGGCACCTAGGCCTCTAGGAGTTGGTTGCTTTCTTCCTCTAAAAACTAGGCGCGTCCTATGGAGCGAAAAAATACGGTGCATGCATGCATACTACTCTCAACCCCAGTGGGGGCTGGTCTAATGGAGACAATGGAACACCTACCTCAATCTGTCCCCACCTATCCGCCACCTGACAACTAGTTCTGCGGGAGGAAGGCTATTATCTGCCAACTTATTAGTTTTGAGTCAAGTCCTTGCAAAACTCGGCAAGGAGCAGGCGGCAGACAAAACTTGGAATTAGTTGACTGTACCTGTCACTGGCTCTGGCTTGACTTGCTCGTCACCTAGCCAGTCCCAATGAACACCAGTCACCACTGCCAACCCCATTCAAAGCCACAAACTCTAAGGTGGATTTTTTTTTTAACACCTGCCTCCTCTCCATCTTGGCTTTGTTTCACAAGAACGAGGTGCAGAGAAAGTGAAGACAGCCCACTGATTTGCAAACCCATTTATGCTACTAGGCAGGTGCTTAACAACGGAAGGCGATATAATGGGAACTGTAAAACACGCAAAATGTTTGCCATTCTTGGCTACTCGAGAAACAGGTGACATAATATCCGTGGGGGCTGTAGAGCAGAGGAGGAAATGGTACGAAGCAGTAGATCTTGCTTAAGATGCCCAGGGTGGAAGTAGCTCTCTGCTTGCTCATTCCTGTGTCGGCTCTGGGAGAAGAGAAGAAATTGGGGATCAGCAAAAAACAAAAACACAAAATACGGTATGTATTTTTTTTTTTTTGGTATTGCCTGAGGCAAAGAGGTTGCTCTCAATAAAACTCCATAATAACAACAATGCTTGACGTATGTAGTCAAATTCAATCTAATCACTAGGAGTATAATAACCAGTGGCAGACTTTGTGCTTTCAAATTTTAGCAGGGTCCTGTGCAACACCAATCACGCTCCCCTAAATGAGCCTCTGGTAATAATAACACCACTACCGTACTAACCCCAAAACAAGCAAACAAATTGAGTTAATTCTTTGAGCAGATCGACACTTGTGATTATCGAATTTCTTAGCTGCATAGCAGAATTTTATAATCATAATCATAATTTATTATTTATAACCCTGGCTGGGCTTTCCCTTCTGGGCGGCTTCCAACAAACATTAAAATACATCAAATATTTTCTGTTGCTATTGTCTTTTTATTGCTTATTGCAAACTCCCTGGAAATTACCGTATCAATGGAAAGGGCAGAATATATATATATATATATATATATATATATATATATATATATATTCCGGCGTATAAGACGACCCCCAACTTTTCCAGTTTAAATATAGAGTTTGGGATATACTCACCGTATAAGAAATACGACCCGGCGTATAAGACGACCCCCGACTTTTGAGAATATTTTCCTGGGTTAAAAAGTAGTCTTATGCGCATTAAGGGGTGGGGTGGGGTGGAAACGATAAGAAATGTAGGGAAATGAGACCCTCCGTCTCAACCCACCTCAAGAGGAGCATCATCATCCCATCAGCCCTCTAAACATCTCTCCTTGGTGCCCTAGGGTGGCAAAGAGGAGGGCACAGGTTGGCACAGAGATTAGGCACTTTCTGATCTCTCAGATGCATTTGGGGAGGAAGACGGTTCACAAACGTAAGCAATGTATTTGGAACACCCCTTTGGGTGCGCTTCTGCTGGATATACCATACTTTGACTGTTCCCTACAAAATAACAAAATTCCTTCCAGCAGCACCTTAGAGACCAACTAATAATAATAATAATAATTTATTATTTATACCCCGCCCATCTGGCTGGGTTTCCCCAGCCAATTTGGGCAGCTTCCAACAGAAAAATGAAATAAAATAATCAATTAAACATTTAAAGCCTCCCTAAACAGGGCTGCTTTCAGATGTCTTCTAAAAAATCTGCTAGCTGTTTTTCTCTTTGACATCTGATGGGAGGGCGTTCCACAGGGTGGGCGCCACCACCGAGAAGGCCCTCTGCCTGGTTCCCTGCAACTTGGCTTTTCGCAACGAGGGAACCACCAGAAGGCCCTCAGTACTGGACCTCAGTGTCCGGGCAGAACGATGGGGGTGGAGACGCTCCTTCAGGTATACTGGACCGAGGCCATTTAGGGCTTTAAAGGTCAGCACCAACACTTTGAACTGTGCTTGGAAATGTACTAAGTTTGTCATTGGTTTGTCATTCTTCTGAAGAAGAAGTGTGCATGCACACGAAAGCTCATACCAATGGCAAACTTAGTTGGTCTCTAAGGTGCTGCTGGAATGATTTTTTTGTTTGTTTTGACTACGTCAGACCAACACGGCTACCTTCCTTTAACTTGACTGTTCCCTGTGAAAGTTGGATGTCTCTCCTCAAAATTATGCATACCAGAAAAAGTGGGGAGGGCCGCTTTACATGTCACAAACCTACATACCTCTACAGCAGAGTGGAAGAGCACCTTGGCATGGAGAATGGGTCCTAGACCAGTGGTTGAGCATTGAGTTCTCAGATTTGATCATCTCCAGTTAGGGCTGCATGTCATGGACTGGTTGGATGCAGAGGAATGGTGGGAGGCGAGCGGTGACTCGGAGGTCGTGAAGCAAGTGGAGGATGCAACCACGGGCTGCTGTAGTCACACCGGGAGCTGATTACTCTACGCACCCCAGAAGATTTAACTCTTGAATGGGAGGACTTTCTCATAGCATACAGCCTTTAGCTTTGAATACGTTTGATGCTCATCATCGCCACGCTTCAATAATACAGCTGCAAGCTAAAAAGGCTCCTGAAAATATTTCTGGGTAGCGAAGGGACAAAAGCCACCACTCATCTGGAGACATCAGAACCATTTGACTCTTAATACTCAATAATATATATTTGTGAATGGATCGGATGGAACTGCTCCAATTGTTTTAACAGTAATTCCCAGGTTCTCTTGGGCACCTGGCGTGGCACCTATAGGGAGGGACGGGACGGGGTATGCAGCGCCCATAGGGATGGAGCATGCTGCAGGGCCTCCGCTGCCCTTCAGCTGGGGAGGAGGCAGTGGGTGGACTCGGCCATGCTGCAGGCCCTGCAGTAAGAGCCCCCCACCATCTTGTCACACCCCCCCCTGAAGTGAAGAAGACGTAACAGGAGGAGCTTCCTGCAGCCAATCGGAAGCCACGCCTTTGTTTCCGAACGTTTTGGAAGTCGGAAGCACTTCCAGAACAGTTTCCATTCAATTTCCGAGCTACCACTGTAAACAACACTCAACACCCTCCAACATTTCTCTGATGGAAACAGTGACGTCCACCTTCCAGGATCAAATCAGAAACCAGGATGGCTTCTGCAAATCTGGGTCTGCCCCTGGAAAACAGGGACACTTGGAGGGTCTTCACTCAAGGAGGGTGCAGGGAAGTTCTCGTGAGGGGTATGGCAGCCTGGGAAGAAGGGGTTGGGTTGAGGAGAATCCAGAGGGACAGATAGCAAGACCTGGAGGGTCACAGTTGCCCTCTGGGCTTGAGGCATCCCCACCCATTGTTTAAAATGGAAAAAGTAGTCACCCTAACCGAGCACTCCCTGCGATAGACAATGCCCAAAAGCAAAGGGCTTCTGCTATAACGCTGACTTGCAAGGACTCCTTACTCACCTCTGGAGCGTTTCCCCATCAAGCCGTAGAACTGCTGGAGTTTCCCCCTCTTCACCAAGTCAGCAAAGTCCTGGAAGGCTCTCCTCTGCAGACGGTCATCCTGGAAAAAGCCAGCGGTGTATTGACTGAGGAGTGGCTTGAAAGGCAAGCAAGAACCCACTCTAGAGAAGCACCTGAAGGAATGAGGCCAGGATCACACCTCCTGATCATTTCAGAAAGGGCTCTAGGAATCCGCACAACAGACACAAGTTCTCTGTGTTTTCGAGAAGCAAGTTGCTAGTATTACACTTGGGCAAAAAAACTTGACATGAGTCAACAGTGTGATGCAGCAGCTTAAAAAGCCAATGCAATTCTGGGCTGCCTCAATAGGAGTATAGCATCTAGATCAAGGGAAGTAATAGTACCACTGTATTCTGCTCTGGTCAGACCTCACCTAGAGTACTGTGTCCAGTTCTGGGCACCACAGTTCAAGAAGGATACTGACAAGCTGGAACGTGTCCAGAGGAGGGCAACGAAAATGGTCAAAGGCCTGGAAACGATGCCTTATGAGGAACGGCTTAGGGAGCTGGGTATGTTTAGCCTGGAGAAGAGAAGGTTAAGGGGTGATATGATAGCCATGTTCAAATATATAAAAGGATGTCATATAGAGGAGGGAGAGAGATTGTTTTCTGCTGCTCCAGAGAAGCGGACACGGAGCAATGGATTCAAGCTACAAGAAAGAAGATTCCACCTGAACATTAGGAAGAACTTCCTGACAGTAAGAGCTGTTCGGCAGTGGAATTTGCTGCCAAGGAGTGTGGTGGAGTCTCCTTCTTTGGAGGTCTTTAAGCAGAGGCTTGACAGCCATATGTCAAGAATGCTTTGATGGTGTTTCCTGCTTGGCAGGGGGTTGGACTGGATGGCCCCTGTGGTCTCTTCCAACTCTACGATTCTATGATTCTATTCTAGTCCTCATGGCACAAACGTGCCATCCTATCTGATCCAGCAAGTGCATTAAGCAGGGAAGTTGATCTCTGTAGGTGGGGCTGCTGCTTGAGGCACAGCAAAGCTGGAAGCACAGGCATCTGGCCATTCTGGTAACACAGACAAGATATCCAGGGTTGCCACTGCCAAGTAGAAGCCTGAACAATTGTGTGCTCACAGCCTCTTCTAGCTCTCTAAGCTAGGGCAAGTACATATCTGAGAAACAGGACCCCGTCAGACATGGATGCTAAATTTGTGCCTCCTGTGAGATATGGCTGGACGTCAGCTCCTATCATACCTGACCATTGGCTATGCTGGCTGGAGCTGGTAAGAGCTGGGAGTCCAGCCGCATTTGGACAACACACACACACACACACAGCACTCTTGGACCACTTTAGAAGGCAAGGCGAATCCTGGGAACTCTTGAGGGGTGCTGATCCACCTGATCAGGCGTTCTGTGTAACTCGAAAGTGTCCCAATTTCTGTACTGATGAAAACGGTTTAAGGCAGCCTCTTGGTTGACTTCTTTTGTGTTTCAGGGCTGCCTATTATTATTATTATTATTAATAATAATAATAGTAATAATTTTTTATTTATACCCCGCCCTCCCCAGTCAAAACCGGGCTCAGGGCAGCTCACACCATTAAAATTACAATAAAGCATAAAAAGCAATTGATTAAAATACAGATTAAAGTACAGTATTAAAATTTAAAATGCAGCCTGATTTTAAGTACTGTAGTCCATAAATCCAAGCCATGAGGGAGGAAAACACAGGGGTCCAACCCAAAGGCCAGGCAGAACAGCTCTGTCTTGCAGACCCTGCGGAAAGGTGACAAATCCCGCAGGGCCCTGGTCTCCTGTGAATGAGCGTTCCACCAAGTTGGGGCCAATACTGAAAAGGCCCTGGCCCTGGCCCTGGCTCTGTGTAGCTCTGTGATGCCTGCACCCTGAACAAACTGCAGTTCCTAGGGTTGTCCATGGCTGTTAAAGTGGGGCAAGAGTGTTTATAATGTGTGGTGCAAATGGCGTATAACAGGTTCTCCAGCCCTGACGCAGGAGGATTTCGTACAAAAGAGCCTGGGGCATGGGGCAGGAAAATGCAATGTTTATCAATGAGGGAATTTTTGCAGTACCTCTGTGCCTTGTGTTTTGTGCTAGAGAAAAACACCAAGAACTCTGGTCAATGTGAGTTTCAATTGTGGGAGTAATCCTTACTCACTAGTCCGTAGTAAATTATAACAGACAATAATCTATTCCATTGCATGGATTCTAACGGAGATTACAAACTGAGATTACTGTACATGCAATTGAATGGATTATTGTTTGTTGCTGTAATTAATAACAAGAACTCCAATTCATTTTGTGTTTTGTGCTAGGCATGGTTCAAAGTATGTAACCTTCCGAACAGCACAGCACACATCCACCTGATCAGGCGTTCTGTGTAACTCGAAAGTGTCCCAATTTCTGTACTGATGAAAACGGTTTAAGGCAGCCTCTTGGTTGACTTCTTTTGTGTTTCAGGGCTGCCTAGCATGTAAGATTATTTCCTACAAAACTGTCGACAGGAGACCTCCTTGCACACCACAGCCAGAGTGAAACACAGCGACCGATATCTTTCAAACAGTCATATATCCCAAGTTTCACTGCAGCTTACAATTTAAAAACAAAACAAAAATGAAACATCACCAGTGGTTCAAAGCACATGCACAAAGGTCTATCTTGTCATAACTGACTGTGCAAAGCATCCTATTTACAATTTACACACTCCTGGCTGCCTGAAAATAATAATCTGAAATTTTGGCAAGCCACCTTGCTGGCTATTATGCTAGACGGTGGAGCATAAATATATAATTATTTGACCTTGTATCTCATTTTTTGCATATTAACAGGTGTAGAACTTATTGCACAGAGTGTTGATTTGTCCAGCAAATCGATTAATGTATTAATCTATTTAAATAATTAAAATCATTCTGGGGGGGTTGTTGTTGGGGGAATGTTAGCAATCCTGATGTTCTGGTTCCCCACATTTGCAGTGAAATGCATCCATCAAAAAATTCACGACTGCTTTCCTTCCTTCCATCTCTCAGTCTTTAAAACCATGAACCCCAAGGCTGCGATCCTAACCCCGCTCGCTTGAGAAAGGGAGCCCCACTGATTTCAAGTAGGACTTGACCCTGAGCTGGCATTAATGTTTTATCGAAAGAATTTCAATCGCAAAGGAAGAAAGTGAGACAAGGAAAAAGAAGAAGAGGAAGAGGAAGAGGAAGAGGAAGAGGAAGAGGAAGAGGAAGAAGAAGAAGAAGAAGAAGAAGAAGAAGAAGAAGAAGAAGAAGAAGAAGAAGAAGAAGAAGAAGAAGAAAGTTGACACAGTTAAGCCCGTGCTCTCACGAAATACCTTCCGTGCTCAAATCCAGGGGTAACCCAAAGTTACCTTAGGGGCTAGGTCTCTCCAAGAGGCCTCCTCTTCTTGCGATGCCGGCACAACTACCGCTTCCCCTTCGAAACGAAACATCTGCAAAGACAGGAAGATCAGAGCCAAGAGCAGTTTGAGAGTGCCCATCTTGCCTGGCTGATGATGTCTCCTTTGACACTGTCTTTTGCCGGTGATCAGAAAAGCAAGAGAGTTTTAAAAGACGGGAAAGGCTTCTCCCACAGTCTCCTCTCTCTCTCTCTCTCTCTCTCTCTCTCTCTCTCTCTCTCTCTCTCTCTCTCTCTCTCTCTCTCTCTCTCTCGTTGCAGAGCTGTCAAAAGCTACAAGTGCATCAATTTATGTCTTTTGCTCTCTTCTTTGCTCCTCCCAGTCTTGTCAGTGTCCCCCAGCTCTGAGTCCACCTCTTTTCTCCATCTTTTAGTTATTTAACCCTGTCCAGAAGACTTGCCCCTTCCCAAACCTACGAGACCTTTATTCCCCCCTCCCCCATGGACTGAATTCAAGCTCTGGTGTGGATTCTCCTAGCCCCAACCCCCAAACAAGAGCAAGGCAGAGCCCCGTTAGATCCAGGGTAGGTTTGCCATATTTCAGGAAGTGAAAATCCAGACACAAAAGTTCTTAAGCCTTTGAAACTTTTGAGCTGTTTTTAAAGAAATTCGCCAAAATCTAGACTTCTGACATGGGTTGCCATACGTCAGGACTTTCCAGGACACTTCAGCGATTTCCACCCGGACACTGCTTGGGTCTAAACCACTGAGTCTCTTGGACTTGCCAATCAGAAGGTTGGCAGTTCGAATCCCCGCAACGGGGTGAGCTCCCCTTGCTCTGTACCAGCTCCTGCCAACCTAGCAGTTCGAAAGCATGTCAAGAACAAGTACATGTAGATAAATAAGTGGGAAGGTAAATGGCATTTTCGTGCGCTCTGGTTTCCACCACGGTGTTCTGTTGTGCCAGAAGCAGTTTAGTCATGCTGGCCACATGGCCCGGAAAGCTGCCTGTGGACAAACAGCGGCTCCATTCGGCCTGAAAGCAAGATGAGCGCCGCAACCGCATAACCACCTTTGACTGTACTTAACCACCCAGGGGACGACAGAGGACGAGATGGTTGGACAGTGTTCTCGAAGCTACGAACATGAGTTTGACCAAACTGTGGGAGGCAGTGGAAGACAGGAGTGCCTGGCGTGCTCTGGTCCATGGGGTCACGAAGAGTCGGACACGACTAAACGACTAAACAACAACAACCACCCAGGGGTTCTTTACCTTTACCTTTTACTCCAGCTATGTCCGTGAAATTCTGGGTGTATGGCAACTCTAATTAGCTACAGAACCTCCATGGAAATTCATTTCCGCAGGGCTGGTTTCCTATCATCCTCAAAGCCAAGATAGGGTTCTGTGTAACTGAGGATTGGGGTTCAAGATGACTGGAGAATTGGGCCAAAACTAACGAAATGAATATCATGAGGAACACATGTAAGCAGGGGCGTAGGAAGGGGGGTGGAAGCGGTCTACCCTGGGTGCCACCCTTACGGGGGTGACAAAATGGCCAGTGGCATTCACCGCAGGGCCTGCAGCGTGCCTGAGCCATGCGTCTCGGGTGCCCGCAGGTTCTGCACTGTCCCCCCGCTGCCTCCCCCCAGCTGCAGGGCTGCTGAGGCTCTGCGGCATGCCCCATCCTGTCCCCCCCCCCCAAGGACGCCGGGCGCCCTGTCCCTATCAGTGCTGTGTGCCCCATCCCCACCCTATGGGTGCCATGCATCCCACCCCTCCCTATGGGCACCGCGCACCCCATGCTGTCCTGTCCCTATGGGCGCCCCGTGGTCCACCCCTATGCGTGGTTTGCCCCACCCCTATGGGCGCGCCACCCTGGGTGCCGGAGAGGCTTCCTCCGCTGCTGCATGTAAGGTCGTATAGGAAAATGCCAGATGCACAAATATAAGATGGGGGACACCTGGCTTGCTTGTTGTGCATGTGATAATAATAATAATAATAATAATAATAATAATAATAATAATAATAATATTTTTTATACCCCACCCTCCCCAGTCAAAACCGGGCTCAGGGCGGCTCACACCAATAAAATTTCAATAAAATATAAAAAGCAATTGATTAAAATACAGATTAAAATACAGTATTAAAATTTAAAATGCAACCTGATTTTAAGTAGTCCATAAATCCAAGCCATGAGGGAGGAAAACACAGGGGTCAGACTAAGTCCAACCCAAAGGCCAGGCGGAACAGCTCTGTCTTGCAGGCCCTGCGGAAAGATGACAAATCCCGCAGGTCCCTGGTCTCCTGTGAAAGAGCGTTCCACCAAGTTGGGGCCAATACTGAAAAGACCCTGGCTCTAGTAGAGGCCAATCTAGCCACCTTATGGCTCGGGATCTCCAGAATATTGTTGTTTGTGGATCTAGGGGTCTAAGTAGAGCACAAGCTTAACATGAGTCAACAGTGTGATGCAACAGCAAAGAAGCTAATGCAATTCCAGGCTGCATCAAGTGAAGTATAATGCCCAGATCAAGGGACGTAATAGTTCTGTTCTCTTCTGCCCTGGTCAGAGCACACTTGGAATACTGTGTCCAGTTCTGGGCACCACAATTTAAGAAGGAGGTTGACACGTAAGAGCTCTTTGAAGCCCTTGTAAGGTGATGGACTCTCCTTCATTGGAGATTTTTAAGCAAAGGTTGGATCACCGTTTGCCAGGGATTCTTGAGCTGAGATTCCAGCTTTGCAGGGGGTTGGGCTAGATGAGCCTTGGGGGTCCTTTCCAACTCTACCGTCATGTGATTCTATGATCCTGATCCAAGCTGAGCATACGAAGCCGCCTGGTAACCGGATCTGAAGTGGTGGCAGGTGGCAGGACTCAGGAAACTGCCAAGTGATTAGCTGCAATCCCTGCATTGCAGGGGGTTGGTCTAGATGACCCTTGAGACCCCACCGCTGCACTTCTAGGGTTCTACAGCAGCTGGCTGCCATTAGACAAGGAGGTGGGCGGCCTGTGGCTCTTGGATTGGTTTCAAGTGGCTGGTGGACTAATTTCAAAAGCACCCTCGAGGCTCTCAGTCAGACCCCTGGCAAGTGTGTTCTGTTCCTCTCCCCATGCTTTGCTTGGCACCAAGAAAAGGGAACTGGGCAGGGAAAGAGAGAAAGAAGGGGGGCAGAGAGAAAGAGAAGTGGCAGAATGAGGGTGGGGAATGGCCTTGGTTCCTTTTAGTTCTGGCTTTACCCACCGCTGGGTTCAATCCCACCCACCACCAGCACATAATCCCTGGGCAATTTACCCCCTAAGAGATTGACAAAAGTTTGCCCAGCCCTGCATTAGACAGACGGTCTCCATCAATGACTGCGATGTGACCAGGTTACACAGATCTTGGCTGGAAAGAAGAGTTCTGTGTAACGCCAAAGTCTGCGTGCTGCTGCTGCTGCATTGCGAACATCCATAGAATGGTCGGTAATTTAACTTGGATATTTTGGCATCCACCTGTCTCGGGACACAATGAGAGGTCAAGTCAAACCATCCTGTTAGCAGGACCAGGGTGACCTCCCTGGTGCACAAACCTGGGCAGTGTGCATGGCAGCCCTGGGCTGCTCAGATGACAAGACTACCCCCTCTCAGCCTTGCTGACGTGGTCCAAATGAAAGCAGAGCAAGACATTCGGCCCCGGTTGGGCTGCAGGAGTTGCCGGAAGGAAACATACAAGGCACCATCCAACTGCCTTAGGGACTCCACTCCAGATTTGTGTAGGGTTTACTCCTGAGCCTTTTCTCCTTACAAAGATAATAATAATAATAATAATAATAATAATAATAATAATAATAATAATAATAATTTATTATTTATACCCCAGCCACTCTGGGCGGCTTCCAACAGAAAAATAAAACACAGTAATCTATTAAACATTAAAAGCCTCCCAGAACAGGGATGTCCTACAAGGCAGAGAAAGTTGAGGATCGGAGCTTTTCCTTTTCTAGATAACAAATGTTGGAAATGTAAAGAAAAGGAGGGTACTTTTTTTTTACCCTATGGGGTGGGAATGTAAGAAAGTGAAGGACTTCTGGGAAATGATTTATAATGAATTGAAAAAAAGTTGAAATATACATTTGTTAACAACAACAACAACAACAATTTATTATTTGTACCCCGCCCATCTGGCTGGGTTTCCCCAGCCACTCTTGGCGGTTTCCAACAAAGATTAAAAATACAATAAAATTTGTTTTAAAAAAACCAGAAGCCCTTATTCACATGAATGATAAAAAAATGTTTTTATATGTGATAACTGCAGCAAGGATATTGTTAGCCCAAAGATGGAAGCCAGAAGAGGGGCAAGAGAAACTGATGAACTATGCTGAGATGGCGAGATGAACCGGGAAAATTCAGAACTACCAGGACCAGACTTTCCCAAAGGAATGGAAGAAGCTTTCGATATATTTGGAAAGCAACTGTAACCAACTGACATCGCTTGTAGGGTTAAAAGAAGTTTTGTAAGGAGTAATATATAAATTATTGTGAAAAGAATTAAGAATAGTTATTGATATTTGAATTTATAGCAATAACTACAGTATTGTTGTTGTTATTATTAACAAATGTATATTTCAACTTTTTTTCAATTCATTGTAAATCATTTCCCAGAAGTCCTTCACTTTCTTACAAAATGCATAATTAGAAAAGATTTTAGAAAACCATCAGTTGAGGTTGAAGGAAGTCTTAGGCTGTGATAGCCAAAGATTTTGACATGATGTTTAAAAGAATGATATGCTGGAAAATATGTGTAAGAACCAATAAAAATTATTATAAAAATAAATAAATAGACGGGCTCCCTTCCCAGGTGGACGAGCCCCGTCTGCCCCTCACTTCCTTCTGCAGCATGCGCAGAAACTGCCTTCTTGACCGTTGGACCCCCTCTTGGTCTCGTCCGCTCAATCTGCCGGAGTCTGTCTTTGCTTGCAGGGGAAGTCCCTCGCTCATTGAGGGTTGGAGACCCATCGTCTACCCTCTCCTGGTTTAGCCGGCCAGCCGAAGCCGTTTCCCACGGTGTGGCTGCTGTCACATGCTGCCAGCTTCTAGGAGCCACAGGTGAGAGCTGAGTCTGGGATGGGGAGCCAAAGGTGGACAAGCCACCTTTGAGCACAGTATTGTTCTTTCTAGCTGAGTATGGCAGGTGGCATCTCTCCAGGAAGAAGGCAGGCAAGTGAGGCAAGAATGAGGGCCAACGGACGTTGGCAAGGCAGGGCCCCGTTTGCCCTAATGAACCTGCCTCCGTGGTCAACACGCTGCAGAAAGAGATCTTGTTTTTGCTAAGAACCGCGTTGCATGTATGCAGAGCTTTCAGGGTTGAATGGAGCCAGTGGGTTTTTCAGCCCCTTTGCATCTCTTTTTAGAAATGAAGTCACCGCTTCTGGGTCAAAACGATGCATCACTTCTTTGGAATGTATCTGCTTGGGATGCTGCTATGGAGAGATCCTTGTATGGTGTTGTTCAGCCCAGAACAGACTGGTTCTCTGCTTCAGAGGACAGGAAGGGAGCCAGGGAGGAGAGGCTCAAATGCGCAGCTTCAGGTAGCGTGAATGCGAGACAGCCCAGTTCCAGGATGCAAGAAGAGCCAGCTGGATCAAGCCAATGGGCCACCTAGTCACAGAATCATAGAGTTGGAAGGGACCCTGAGCGCCATATGGTCCAACCCTCTGCAATGCAGGAAATCTCAACACATGGTATCCCATCCAATTTGAAACCATACCAGACCCTGCTTAGCTTTGCAAATGTGCCAGCAACTTTATTGCGGAACCACTAGGAGGTACATTGATTTCAATGGGTCGACTCGGAGTAATACTTACCCAGCTGCACCCTGTTCTGTTGTGTTTTTTTTTCCCTAGTGAGAAAATAGAAGGGAGGAAATGAAGACCTGGTATATAAAACATTAATACCCTTTTTGTTATTAGCAGTATGCCTGGAAATTGCAGAATGTTGGAAACCAGCAGACAAATGGACTCTTGAGTTATGGCTCCATAGACTATTAAATCATTTTGCTCTCAGGGAAAAACTGACGTTCAGTATAAAAATTGGCCAAAGGCAAAGCAAAATGGATTTTATTTATTTCTTTGCCACCTGGAAGCCGTTCATGGACTACATCGAGATGCAGAAATGGAAGCTGCACGTCTCAGCTGCCTTTTCGAGACTGTGGGACGCTGGTTAAAGCGATGATCATCTGCTTGACTTGTCACTTACCTCCTTGTTCCCCCCCCCTTAGATATGTCCTCGAGTGCACTGTGGATGCTTGTTTTCCTGGGGGAAGGCATTTACCCCGCTTAACACTGTTGCTGTTTTGGTCTTCTGAAACTCAGGCTGAATTCTGCTTTGAGGCCAGTCAGGTATCTGAAACACACAGTCCCCTCTTGTGTGGGGCACAGAATAGAGTCACAGGGTAGAGAGAGAGACGAACGAATACTGTGTTTCTCCGAAAATAAGACACCATCTTATATTTCTTTTTCCTCAAAAAACCACACTATGGCTTATTTTCAGGGGATGTCCTATTTTTTTCCCCTCCTCCTCCTCCTGCCACAGCCGGTATTGCTGCTGCGCCTATCACTATGATTTATTTTCAGGGTATGGCTTATATTCCTTGAATACTTAAAAATCCTGCTATGGCTTATTTTATGGCTACGTCTTATTTTTGGAGAAACAGACGTAGGAAAGAACTCGGAACAATCTGCGACAGCAAAAGCAACAACCGAGGTTTGCTTGTACATGGTATAACAACAACAACAACAACAACAACAACAACAACAACATATTTATACCCCACCCATCTGGCTGGGTTTCTCCAGCCACTCTGGATGGCTCCCAACAGAATATTAAAAACATGCTAAAACATCAAACATTAAAAACTTCCCTAAACAGGGCTGCCTTCAGATGTCTTCTAAAAGTCAGAGAGTTGTTAATTTCCTTGACATCTGATGGGAGGGTGTTCCACAGGGCGGGCGCCACCACCGAGAAGGCCCTCCGCCTGGTTCCCTGTCACCTCACTTCTCGCAGGGAGGGAACTGCCATAAGGCCCTCTGAGCTGGGCGCCTGTGTCTGGGCTGAACGATGGGGGTGGAGACTCTCCTTCAGGTATACTGGGTCACAGTAGCCCTTGGTTTGAGGGTTATGTTTACTGAAGGTTATGTTTACTGGAGGGGGGGGGGAGTCTTTAGGGAAATAGAAACAGCTGTCCCAAGGGATCGCCATGTTTCTTTTGCTACCTTTTGTATATCAGTGCATTTTCAAAAGGCGTCGCTTGCTCACAGCGCAGACATGGCATTGCTCAAAATCAGCAGAGCATCGATCTGTTTGCACTGCGGCAGCTAAATTAGGCACATTCAAAGCAGTTGTTAGGATGCACCTGGGGTTTTTGTTTGTTTGTTTAAACACTCTGTCTCAAATAGGAAGCTGACGGTTCAACGAAAGCATTTGCCAATGGCGCCATCTAGTGCTTTCTGGTTGCATTGCCTCAAAAACTGTTTTGCAGGAGGGGTTCCAATCGCATACCAGGTATTTAGGTCTTTTATTTATTTAGTGAAATGCATATACCGCTTGATTGCAAGAAAAACCTCGAAAGACTTTAGAAAAAAATGTATAAATTATATAAAATAAAACTGTAAGATAAGAACAGTTAAATAGGGACGCCCTAAGGAAAAGCAGGACGTTCCGGGCTCAAATCAGAAAACAGGGCGGCTTCTGTAAATCACTCGGAGGGTCTGTTCTTTTCTTTGCAGTGACTGTATTGTACGAAAGGAACAGTTAAAAACAAGTATTTGAAAATATTCAGAAGGTGATTAAAAAGAAAATATTCAGAAGGTGATTAAAAAGAAAATATTCAGAAGGTGGCTAAAAAAGAAACATAACTTCTGCATATCTGCATAGGCTTATCTAAGGAAAAATGCTTTAAGGAGGAGCTTTAAAGGTTAAGGTGAAGGTGGCTGTCTGGTGTCAAGAGGCAGGGAGTTCCAAAGTTTAGCTGCTGCCACACTAAAAGAGGGATTCCTTACAAGTGTGGAATGAGCATTTTGTGGCACCTGAATCAATGGCCGTTCCACAGATTGAAGTTGTTGAGTGGGCATATATGGGGGTAAGTGTTTGTTGCTCTGCCACAACAAATCCAGTTACACACACACACACAGACACACACACACCAGCCTATTTGTGGTTAGGAAAGTGGGGAGATGCATTGAAAAGTGTGGGGTAATGACTGAGGGGTGCAAAGACATATTGCCTCTGTGCAAACAAATCAGGATGACTGCTCAGTATCTTATAACTTCCCTGCAAACTTGTCTTCTCAATAAAGAACAGGCATGGTGCAATTTCTTTGTAAACTGTGCCCAAGCAAATCAGGATGAACGCTCCATAAGCAGGTCATTCGGAGGAGCCCTTAATCTCCGCAAAACGGTTACTGCACAGGCACGAATTCCTAAAAGCTGAGCTGTCAATTCTGCTTCTGATCTTGTCTGGGAATTTAGGAGGCTCTGGAAGACGGACTACAACGCTTAGCTTGCTCCTGGAGTGGGGATCTTCTGCCTGTGTTGTAGAAATGCCTCCACTTCTCCCACTGCCGGTAAATAAAGCAAATATTTCAAAGGCACCCGCCCTCTCCAGTGCTCTCCCATCCGAAAGGAACTCAGATCAGACAGTCACCTTTGAGCTTGGCAAAGTGTGTGTGTTTGTGCAACGTATTGATTGCTACTCCGTTATAAATGGCCTGCTTTGCTATTTTAGGGGATTTAAAATGGCCTTGTATTCTTGTCTAAGACAGTGTTTCTCAACCTTTTTTGGGCCACGGCACACTTGTTCCGTGAAAAAAATCACGAGGCACACCACCATTAAAAAAGTTTAAAAATTTAACTCTGTGCCGCCCTATATTATAATTATGACTGTAAGAAACACTTGCCAAATATTGCTTTCTGGTGGGTGAGTGTTGTATATTGGCGGCCGCCAGGCTCGTTTGCACTGAGCTCTGGGAAAGAGGAGGAGAAATATTGTTTTCCGGCGGGTCAGTGTTGTGTATTGGCGGCCGCCAGGCACGTGACAATGCAAATCGCCCTTCTCGTCGCCGCACGTCGCGGCACACCAGCCAGCATCTCGCGGCACACTAGTGTGCCACGGAACAGTGGTTGAGAAACGCTGGTCTAAGAAACGCAAGTGTGTGTGAGAGAGGTGGGCAGCAAGGAAGAGGGAGATCTCATTTCCTCACACACAAGGGGTAACAGCAGGGCTTGGGGCAACTGCGAGGTTTATAGAAGTACAAAATATATTTTAAAGAAAAACAAACCTAACTCAATGAGGACAGAGTATGCTCAGCAGGCATGACCGAGGCCCCATTTGCACTATACATTCAGAGCAGAATCATACCACTTTAAACAGTCAAAGCATCCTCCCACAGAATCCTGGGAACTGTAGTTTGCTAAGGGGGCTGAGAGTTGCGAGGAGACCCTCACAGAGCTACAATTCCTAGAGTCCCCAGGGAACCATAGCTCTGCGAAAGATATAGGGGTTGTAATGGATTAGCCTCAGGATGGAAGATTTATTACACCCAGGATTAAAAGGTAAAGGGACCCCTGACCATTAGGTCCAGTCGTGACCGACTCTGGGGTTGCGCGCTCATCTCGCATTATTGGCCGAGGGAGCCGGCGTATAGCTTCCAGGTCATGTGACCAGCATGGCAAAGCCGCTTCTGGCGAACCACAGCAGCACACGGAAACGCCGTTTATCTTCCCGCTGTAGTGGTTCCTATTTATCTACTTGCACTTTGACGTGCTTTCGAACTGCTAGGTTGGCAGGAGCTGGGACCGAGCAACGGGAGCTCACCCCGTCACAGGGATTCGAACCGCTGACCTTCTGATCAGCAAGCCCTAGGCTCAGTGGTTTAACCCACAGCGCCACCTGGATTAGAAAGAGTTAATCCACCTCCAGCTGACTGACAGCGCATCCTTAGGAGGCGGGACAGTGCCCGGTTTAAAAAGGAGGCAATAACCGTTTTGGCAGCTGCGGAGTTGGAAGAGTGGGAGGTTGGTGACAAAGAGGGAAGAAGTGGGGCCAGGATAGTGGTGGATTAGGTTAGGCTTAGGATAACATGAAGTTAAAGTCTGACAGAGTTAATGTATAACTGTAACTAAGCTTGTAAACGTATGCATCATTAAGAAAAGAAAAATCATCTTTTTGTGTGTGCCAAAGAGCATCGTCTTGGTTATCCCAGCAGTGTTTTAAAACTCACATAGGTGGAGACTCACACTGGAAGGGCAGTATGGTGAAAACCTAGAGTGCCACAAGTTTGCCAGGGTGACATGGCAGACTGATACAGTGGGGATCTGAGTTGAGGGAGTCCCTGTTCTGTAGGCAAGAGGTTGTTCATTCAAATAGCCCTGAGTGTTTGTGAGATCAGGCCATGAAAGCTGGAATTAGACTCTCTTTACTGAGAAGCCCAGAACTGAGGGGTTTATTTTAAGGCGTAAGGAATTGAGTGGGGATTGCTTTACCTACCCCTATACCTTTTCGTCTCATATTCTATTGGCAACGTCGGCGAGGGGGTTGGTCGCAGGGGTCTCCTCACAAACTCTCAGCACCACCACCACCAGCAGCAGCAACAACAAAATTAATTTTATTATTTGTACCCTCCCCATCTGATTGGGTTGCCCTACATTTTTGGGGGGAAGCCACAACTGTTTGCAGTGGTACGCTATTATTGCTTTAAATGCAGAGTGCAGATGTAGCCTGCTGGGGTGCGGGAGGGACAGAGGAATGGCAGTGATGGGAATGAACGGTCTGGAAACTTGAACATTCCTCCTCGCAACAATTTTGTTGCAACAAGCCCCACTTGCCTGTTTCTGTTAGCAGACAGGACACAACACCTTTGTCCCCCCTGGGGCTTTGCCCTCTAGTGGCACCGGCATGTCGATATCCACCTGTCAGAAAAGCTTTTCATTTCTCCTGAACATCGAAGATCCTTTTCTAATGTGCATATGGTTGTGATGGATGAAGTGAAATAGCCTTGGGCAGCGCAAGCTAGGGACTCCTGAATCCCAGTTCCACTCCTGTCAAGTACTAGGAATCTATCTGTCTATCTATCTATCTATCTATCTAGATTCAAGTGTTAGTTACAGGTAGGTAGCCGTGTTGGTCTGAGTCGAAACAAAATAAAAAAAATCCTTCAGTAGCACCTTAAAGACCAACTAAGTTTTTATTTTGGTATGAGCTTTCGTGTGCATGCACACTTCTTCAGATACCTCTGAAGAAAATAAAAACTTAGTTGGTCCTTAAGGTGCTACTGAAGGAATTTTTTTAGATTCAAGTGTGTTATGCACATTTTGGAAATACTTGCCATTCTTTGTTCCCTGACTAAATACACCCCCCCCCAACCCGGAAGGGAACCCAAGGGAAGGACATAAAAACAAGGACAAATCGCCAGGTCTGGATAGCACCCACCTGAGAGTTCTTAAAGAACTCAGGTGTGAAATTGCTGGTCTTCTTTGAAAAAAAATATGTAACTTATCCCACAGCCTTCAGACTTGAGGGCTGGAAAGTGGACCAGGGGACACCAATTCCTAAATAAGGGGTCCAGAAGGTAAACTACAGGTCCATTAGCTTAACACCTGTTCTGGGAAAACTGCTGGAAAGCATTATTAAAGATCATAGAATCGATAAGAGTCGGAAGGGACCCAGAGGGTCATCTAGGCCAACCCCCTGCAATGCACGGATCCTACCCATGGCTGTCCCTGGTTGGGTTCAAAGCACCAATTTGGTAAAGTATGAGACTCTTTGATGGGCAAAAGATTCCTGCATTGCAGGGGGTTGGGCTAGATGACCCTCAGGGTCCCTTCCAACTCTACAGTTCTATGGTTCTACAGATAGATCTGGGGAGTTTGCACAATTGCCCAACTTTCTCTCCCCACCCCCTCCTGTTATTTTAAACACCCTGTCTGATGGAGAGTTCTGGAGAACTTGAAAAGCTCACTCACTTATTTGGCGAAGCTGTTGAGCTGATCTTAACAGAAGTTCTTGTTTTAATGTGGATTTGGTGGGCAATGAAACAATATGACCACTTTTTGTATGTAAAGGCCCTCTGGAACAGGCATCCCCAAACCTCGGCCCTCCAGATGTTTTGGACTACAATTCCCATCATCCCTGACCACTGGTCCTGTTAGCTAGGGATCATGGGAGTTGTAAGCCAAAACATCTGGAGGGCCGCAGTTTGGGGATGCCTGCTCTGGAAGGAAGAAGCCTCGGCCAAAGAAGATAAAGAAGAGGATTGGCAAAATAAATTATTGAATTATGCAGGACAAATTGTTACAAAAAGGGTAAATGTTTAATGCATATTTTTTAAAGCTTTGAGTATAGATTTTTTTACATTAGTATAACTTTTAAAAGTCACTTGTAATAAGGTGAAGAAGGGTTTAAAATTGGATTGTTTATAAGGTTTTATGGACGTGCATGAACAAGCATATTACAATGGAATCAAGAGTGGGAGTGGAGGGAAATCGACCAAAAAAACTGTGGTTTAAAAATTTGGTTATGATTTTTTTTGTTATTTTTGGAAAATCAATAAAACGTTATCAAAAAAAAGGTATATAAAGACCCTTCCTGCAAAAGCTGTGAACTGGTGTGTGTGTGTGTGTTTGTAACAGTGTGCAGGGAAACAGTGTTTGCCCTCCTTCCAAATGTAAGGGGCTACTTTGGCCCACAGCTGTGCAAAATTTGGGGTGGCGACAGGGTGCATGGAAGCAATCGCTCCACCCCAAACTGCCCGTCCTTCTGAACTTCTGATACAATTGTGTTGATTTCCTTTCTCTGCTTTTCCAAACAATCAGACCGACAAAGGCCGATCTCCCTCTTGCGCATCAAGTGAGCATTTCCCCTGGACTCTGACTCTGCCCAAGGGGACCTGGCTTCATGCCTCGGGGCTGTCGGAAATAGAGGTCGCTAATGGATGGAGGGATAGGAAGCCAAACTCTCCCCTTGCCTGAAGAACAGCTCTGTGTGTAATTACCTCGATGTTTGTGTCTCTGAGATCCTGTCTCTCTTAATGATCTGTGCGGCCGGAACCTGGTTTTGTCCATGTCGGGTCTGATCACTTTTCAGGCTTTGCAGCCAAGCAGAAAAGCCTGCATTTGATCGCCTTCAGTTGCTTGCATGGCCCTGGTGCTTTTCGATTCTGACTCCGAACCTCTCTATCTGAGGTTTAGCGTGTCAGAAAGGAAGGCACATCTCATGCTTCGAGGTCTTCTTTTGGGTGACCTGGGTCCTACTTTCCAGAAGACAGTCTTCTCATCCGAAAGGCGGATGCGGAAAGCCATCTAATTAGACTTTAATTTGATTTGACCTGTTTTTAGGAGGTAATTTATACCATTGTTATATATCTGGTGTTAGCCGCCCTGAGCCCGACTTCGGCCGGGGAGGGGCGGGATATAAATAAAAGATGATGATGATGATGATGATGATTATATTTAGGAGCACAATCCTCTATTCTCGTAGAATTGGAAGGGACTCCAGCGGTCATCTAGTCCAATCTCCTGCAATGCAGGAACCTCAACACACAGGCCCCCATCCTGGATGCTCTGAACTAGGAAGGGAATTCTTACTGAAGCTGAAGTGTAGGTGGGTTCCCACAAGGCAAGACACAGTGATAACAGCAAGAACCTTTATTGAACTACATAACTGGGAAATGGGGGCAAAACAACTGCTTATATACATTTCTGAAAAGCCTGGGCCACTCCCACTCCCAACGTGATTGGCTACCTAAACTTCCAAGAAGCGAATCACGACTCAGAGTTCAAGGGCCAATGGCAGAGGTCCAAATCCTGAAATGTTCTGCGCTTGGACATCATGTATCAAATCAGAACACAGGAGCTCAGAATCCTTAGTTCTGACTCAAGCTCAGGCAAACACAGAGCACTGAATACATAACAGCAGCCAATTCAGGATTCTGATGGGACGCTTGGTCCATCTAGCTCAGCATGGTCCACTCTGATTGGCAGCAGCTCTCCAGGGTTTACGGCAATGAAACATTGCCGGCCCTATCTGGAGACACCAGGGATCGAACCTGTGACCTTCTGCATGCAGCGCAGATGCCCCACCGCTGTCATGGGCTGGTTGGATGCAGAGGAACGGTGGGAGGAACCAGCTGGGGAATCCCCCAAGGGAAGAAGGTTCAGAATTTGGGGAATGGTGGTGGGGTGACGATGAGTGGTCAGAGGGAGAAGACTGGGCGGAGATTGGGAATGTTCAGGGATGCAGGAGAGGATATATTGTTTTATTATATCCTATTCCAACTTGGGTTAACAAGTTCCACAACTTAGCAGAGAGCAACATTCCCCTTTTAAAGTCACACAGCGGATACGTTTGCTTAGGTTCACTAAAACCTCTATAATAATATTGCCCTGGTATTTTCCCCTTTATTTAAAGTAAGACACAACACAGTCTTCTATAAAAGTATAAAAAGAGTTTACTTACATTACACATCTGTTCACAATAGGATCCCAGAAGGCAGACGTAGCTTAGAAAAAGTTACATACACTTGGAGACTATTCCATAGGGAATAAGTTCCTTTGTCCTCTCTTGGCTGGAAGCCAAGGGGGCATCTCTGGCTAAGCACATGTTGCTTGTTTTGAAGAACAAAGTCAGAGAGAGAGAGAGATGGCAGCCAGTCCTATCCGTTTGTTACCTGCACAGGTGAGGCCGCACCCACCTCTAGCCACATGGAGGAAGTCTGTCCCAGCCCAGGAGAAACAGAAAGTTCCGACTGGCTGGTCCAGACATCCCCTTCTATGTCCACTCTAGGGATGTTGTACTTGACTGCTCTTGTGTTTCACATCCCACACGGAGGAGGTGTTGGAAGATGAAGAGGTAACAGGGCTTAGTGAGCGGGGAGAATCTGTGGCAGAGAGAAGTCCAGAATCAGAGGCAGAAGCTGAAACAGAAGAGTGGGATGAGGGAGGCCAAGAGGCAGAGATGAGTCAGGCTGCTGAAGAGTCAGGGGTGTCTCCCCCTCCTGCTGCAACAAGCTCCCTTCTTCCTCATCCCCCCCTGCCTTCCAAAACCAGAAGAGGGCTGAAATGGGCAGAGCAGTCTTTTTTTTTACATAATAATAATAATTATTGAATTTCATAACAATTAATGATACAAATCTCATTCATCATGTTATTTACAATTATTCTCCCTCCCCTCCTCTGGACTTCTCTCAACTCCCCCTCAGCTGAGTTATTTAGTTTTATTTATTGTATCCTGCTTTTCCTAAACAAAAATAAAATCCCTTATCATTTCTCTGAAATATCTGTTACTCAAATGAAATTGTGGAAGTTTATTCAAATCCTGCCAGTGAATCCAGTCCATTCTGTTGTTTCTGCAAATAAACTGTAAATGGTTCCCAGACTCTTTTGAAGTCCTTTTTGTCCTTCTCTTGTAGTTTGTCTGTTAGCTTAGCCAATTCTGCATAGTTCATCAGCTTTTCTTGCCATTGTTCCTTTGATGGTATTTCTTCCGTCTTCCAATATTGTTTAATCAAGATTCTTGCCGCTGTTGTAGCATACATAAATAACGTCCATTTTTCTCTTGGTAGCTCTTGATTTGAGATACCTAACAAAAAGGCTTCAGTGTGTTTAACAAAATTCATTTTAAACATTTTTTTCAATTCATAGTATATCAGTTCCCAATATTTTTTAATGCATTTGCATTCCCACCACATACAGTGGTGCCTCGCTTAACGAATGCCCTGCTTAACGAAATTTTTGCTTAATGAAAGGATTTTTCGAGCGGAGCTTGCCTCGCTAGACGAATGCGTTTTACGAAAAATTCGTCTAGCGAATCGCGGTTTCCCATAGGAATGCATTGAAATTCAATTAATGCGTTCCTATGGGTAAAAAAAAAATATCCAATGCATTCCTATGGGATTCGCTAGACGAATTTTTTCGCTATAAGAAAAGACCCGTGGAACGAATTAATTTCGTCTAGCAAGGCACCACTGTATGATAAAACATTCCTTCCTTTTCCTTACATCTCCAGCATCTGTTATTTTCTTTCCTAAACATCTTTGCCATTTTCACTGGTGTGATATACCATCTATACATCATTTTCATGTAATTCTCTCTTAATAGTATGCAATCTGTGAAATGGGCAGAGCAGTCTTGGCAACTGATCTTTATGGGATAAGACCTCCTGGGGTTGGAGCTGTTGTGCTCATTAGGCCTGACACTCAGCCAAGTCTGTGGAGATCCTGTTTCTGCTAATAAAG
The DNA here is from genome assembly GCF_963506605.1 of Zootoca vivipara. Lineage (NCBI taxonomy): Eukaryota > Metazoa > Chordata > Lepidosauria > Squamata > Lacertidae > Zootoca > Zootoca vivipara. The sequence continues at coordinate 18,901,250 of NC_083288.1, read as the reverse complement.
AGTTAAGTCTGACTTTGACAGTGTGATTTACTGCTGCCTCGCTCTCTGACAGCTACTGAGCTACGACCCTTCCCTTAATGCAAAGGGAATTCTTAATGCTGACCATTCAGGCTGCTGAGATAGGCTTTTGCTCTGATCTAGGAAGGGGATTATTCTGGGGAAAGGGGAGGGTGGGATCGGCCAGCAGGCAGGGGAACGCCAAGGCTTCGCTGCTGCTGAGAGATCTGTTGTGATCTCTTTTGAACACAGGGGAAATGGTTTGTGTGACATTCTCCCTTCCCTGTGCTATTTTCCAGTAACATGGAACACGAGGAATGGCAAAGTGCTTTGTACCTGATGAGGGCGAAGCAGCCGCAACAGCCACCATCACCATTTTGTTTTTAGAAAACACCCCCTATGAAAAATAGGTTTTGAGGATAAAAGATCCAAATTTCAAATAGAAGTGCTAGAAGGCAAAACAAAGCTTTTGGCAAAGATGTATGATCTGTTGTTGGAGTGGTATACAAAAGATGAGTTGACAAAAGAAGTGATGATTAAATGGGCAAAAGATTTGGGGCATAATATTGAATATGATGCGTGGTTGAAACTATGGAATCAAACTTTAAGATTTACAGCATGTACTGCCTTGAAAGAAAATGTATATAAGATGATGTACAGATGGTATTTAACTCCAGTTAAGTTAGCTAAAATGTATAGAATGAGTGATAAAAGTTGCTGGAAATGTAAAGAGAAAGATGGTGAATTTTATCATATGTGGTGGACATGCGAAAAAGTTAAAAGATTTTGGGAAAGTTTATATAATGAATTGAAAAAGATGTTTAGATATACCTTTCCAAAAAAACCAGAAGCATTTTTGTTAGGAATAATAGGAGGAGAGATTAGAAAAGAAGATCAAACACTGTTTATGTATGCAACAACCGCGGCTAGGACTTTGTTAGCCCAAAAATGGAAATTACAGGAATTACCTACAATTGTGGAGTGGCAGATAAAAATGATGGACTATGCTGAACTTGCTAGATTGACATGCAAGATTCGTGACCAGGGGGAGACAAGGTTTCAAAAGGACTGGAGTAAATATGTGGACTATATGGAGAAAAACTGTAGATCATTAAAAACTCTCGCAGGATTAAAATAAACCTTACGAATTGACCAATATGTTAAAAAAGGAACTGCAAAAAAAGGAATTAACAAGAAACCCGCATGAAGGGAGGGGGGGAAGTCATAGCTCGGCGGAGCAAGGTAAAAGATGTGAATATAAGATTTTGTATAAAAGATTGGTTTTGTTAATTTGTTGAATTCGGAAAATTGGAATAAAATGTATTTAAAAAAGAAAAAAAAGAAAACACCCCCTATATATAATTAAATCTGCTTTTAGTCTGCTTCCCTATCGACGTGTCACAGGGAGAGGGGAAAACAGCAACAACAACGCCTTATCAGAGTCGGAGATGACAGCATTTTCCCAGGGGAAGAGGAAGAGGTGGGAGCGGAGAAGAACGAGACGACAAAAATAGAGACAAGAAGTAATTAGTAGCAAATAATTCACAGCAAGTCCCCCCACCCACCCACTGCCACCAGTCTTCCAAGTCACTGAATAGATTCTGAAGGGGGGGGAGGGCAGGATCGGAGACAGGGCTGGCCCTACCATTAGGCAGAGTGATGCAGCTGCTTCGGGCGGCAAATGTGGAGGGGTGAGTGCATAGTTTGCAATCTGCCCTAAACTAGAGAGAGCCCTCTGGTGCCGTGCGGGATGCTGCCACACATCTCCAGGGTCGAAGTAAGAGCCAACTGACAGGCTTATTGGGAATGGACACAGGCGGGTGCCATCTCGCCCTTTGCCTCAGGCAGCAAAATGTTTTGGGACTCCAGGATGGGAACAGCCTAAACAAAGGACACACAACGGCTATTGAAACACATTGGTTTCCGGACTAAGAAATAAACAGTGGTACCTCGGATTACAAACACATCGGGTTACAGACTCTGCTAACCCGGAAATAGTACCTCAGGTTAATAATAATAATAATAATTTATTATTTATACCCCGCCCATCTGGCCGGGTTCCCCCAGCCACTCTGGGCGGCTTCCAACAAAATATTAAAATACAGAAATCCATCAAACATTAAAAGCTTCCCTAAACAGGGCTGCCTTGAGATGCCTCCTAAAGGTCTGGTAATTGTTGTTCTCTTTGACCTCTGGTGGGAGGGCATTCTACAGGGTGGGTGCCACTACCGAGAAGGCCCTCTGCCTGGTTCCCTGCAACTTAGCTTCTCACAACAAGGGAACCACCAGAAGGCCCTCGGCGCTGGACCTCAGTGTCCGGGCAGAACGATGGGGGTGGAGAAGCTCCTTCAGGTATACTGGACCAAGGCCGTTTAGGGCTTTAAAGGTCAGCACCAACACTTTGAATTGTGCTCGGAAACGTACTGGGAGCCAATGTAGGTCTTTCAGGACCGGTGTTATGTGGTCTCGGCGGCCGCTCCCAGTCACCAGTCTAGCTGGTGTTAAGGGTTAAGAACTTTACCTCAGGATGAGAACAGAAATTGCATGCAGGCGGTGTGGCAGCAGTGGGAGGCTCCATTAGCTAAAGTGGTACCTCAGGTTAAGAGCGGTTTCAGGTTAAGAACGGACCTCTGGAACAAATTAAGTTCGTAACCAGAGGTTCCACTGTATTGGATTTCTAAAGGGTTGTTGGGTTGTATGATTGAAGTCAGGCTGATTGGTTGCTTACATCAGTGGTTTTCAACCAGTGTGCCAGGGCACCCTGAGGTGCCTTGAATGATAGTCAGGGGTGCTGTGGGCAACACTGACCTCTGTCTCTCTTCCTTTCCCTCCCTCTGATGCCCTCTCCCGTCTCTGCCTCCCTAAGGCTTGCATGGTTGTTTGTTGCAACAGCCCTGGCTACAAGCTCCACAGGCGAATGGTGCCTCTGGGGCTGGCCAGGGGGTGCTGGTTTGCCAGGAGCTGAGGCGGCTTCGGAGTAAGCAAGCAAGTGGGCGAGGGAGCCCAGCCAACCCATCCTCCAGCCCTTGCTGTTGGGAATGGACAGACAAGTCCCAGGCCCTGTGGGGCAGTGTGAGGAGGCACCTCTCTTTGGGGCGGTGGGGGGCAGCTCAGAGACCAAGGGTGGAAGCAGCGGCTGCCCAGAGGACTCCCAAGGAGAGGGGAGAAGAGGCTGAGGGAACCCTCCACAAGGGAAAGTGTTCAAAAAAGGGCGAGAGGCTTCTCATAACTGGGCTCCTGAGCCCCACAGGGGTGCCACAGAAAGAATGTAGTTGTTCAAGGGAGCCATGGACTCACAAAGGTTGATAACCTCTGGCTTACATAGTGATTTATAGGGCATTCTCACTGTTGGGAGTAACGCCTCAACGCCTTCTACATGCGCTGCATTAGAAGGATTTTGGGTATCACACGGCAGGACAGAATTCCAAACAAAGGTGTTCTCTCCCAAGCCCATGTGCCCAGCATGTTCGCCCTCCTGTCGCAGAGACGTCCACACTGGCTTGGTCGTCTCCACAGAAATGGAAGACGGCAGCATCTCCACGGAGAGCTGGCATCAGGCGCCAGGCCTGTTGGCAGACCAACCCTACTCTACAAAGATGTCTACAAATGTGACATGAAGGTTGGCAACATCAACCCTGCGGTGTGGGAATCCCTTGTGGACAACCGCAGTGCCTGGAGATAGGCAGTCAAGTCATGTGCTCATAGCAGTGACCAGAGGAGGGATGACGGCTGGGGGGAGGAGCGCAGAGAGAAGAAAAGCCATGGTGCATTTGAAGCAGCACAACTGGACACCTTCATCTGTCCCAGCTGCAACAAAACATGTCTCTCCAACAGTTTGACTTCACCCCCAAAGGCTCACACCTCCATTGCCTACTTAGACAGACAGATGCCAACAGATTTCTCCCTCCACCAGCACCCCAATTAAGTCCACTTGGTCTGGAAATGGCCCACACAGCCCCCGCCCCCAGCAAGAGTGTCGACAGAGTACATGGTTCAAATTCATTCATGGTTCCTTTAATACTTTTCCTTTCTCAGCAAGATCTTGGGAGAGGACAAAGCTCAGTTGGGCTGCATTACTCCAGTGGCTAGTTTGGATCTGTCCAAGGTCCTGCTAATTTTTGAGTGACCCAGCCTACCAAATTGACAGTGATCAAGTCAACCGCATGCCTTTAAAACACTCTGATACCACTTATAACAGTCAGGGCTTCCCCCCCCGAAGAATCCTGGGAATTGTAGTTTGCTGACCTCACCGACCTACAGCTTCCTGAACCCTTAGCAAACTACAGTTCCCAGCATGCTTCATGACTGTTAAAGTGGTAGAGGAGTGTATTTGGTGGATGTGACCTGAGAATTAGCCTGACTACCTTTGACTGAGTCAGTCCATCGCCACAGCACCTCACAGCACCCCATGCCCTGTCGGCTTCTGCTAGTGGTCGGGGGGACAAATTAGCACCCGTGCTCTCTCACCATTCCTTCCAGACTACTGTGTCGTGTTGCATGTGGGGCTGCCCTTCAAGACAACTTGGGAATTATAGAATTGTAGAGTTGGAAGGGAGCACAAGGGTCATCTAATAATAATAAACCTTTATTGTCACAACACCACCTGTGTGCAGTGAAATTAAACGAGCCCCCCTCCCCCCCACATACATCCAGTCTTGTTCGCACTCTGTGTGCTTGTCGGAAGTCAATTGCACCACTATTTTTTTCCATTCAGCAGCCCAACAGCCCACGGATAAAAACTGTTCTTTAACCTTTTGGTGCAGCTGACTATACTTCTATATCTCCTGCCTGAAGGTAGGAGATTAAAGAGGTGCTGGCCAGGGTGTGAGTCGTCCCTGAGAATTTTCCTCGCTCTCCTGAGGCAGCGGTCTCCTGCGGTGTCATCTAGTGAACTCAGGGGACAGCCTATGATATCATGTGCTGTGTTCACCACCACCTTCTGTAGGGGCTGTTAGCACTTCGCCGGCCGGGGGCCAGTTGTTAGACTGGACCCACAGAGCAAATATGCGATTATTCCCCAACGTGAAGAACAACACACACAGGAACATTTAGTAGTGGTTAACTACTAGGTGGCGCTGTGGGCTAAACCACTGAGCCTAGGGCTTGCTGATCAGAAGGTCGGCGGTTCGAATCCCTGTGACGGGGTGAGCTCCCGTTGCTTGGTCCCAGCTCCTGCCAACCTAGCAGTTCGAAAGCACATAAAAATGCAAGTAGATAAATAGGAACCGCTATAGCGGGAAGGTAAACAGCGTTTCCATGTGCTGCTCTGGTTTGCCAGAAGCGGCTTTGTCATGCTGGCCACATGACCTGGAAGCTATATGCCGGCTCCCTCGGCCAATAATGCGAGATGAGTGCGCAACCCCAGAGTCGGTCACGACTGGACCTAATGGTCAGGGGTCCCTTTACCTTTACCTTTACCTAACTACTTTAATATAGAGAGCTGCAGAGAGAGACGTCCTGTTGCGGCTTGATGAAGAACGACACGATGAGACAGAATGGTATCAATGGGAAGGCGACCCCGAGAATCGTGGGGCGCTCCCTTTTATTAGTGATTTTTACAAGCTGTCAAAGATTAACCCGCTAACGCAACTTTTAGCCAACGATGGTACCGCGACTCCATACAAGGTGATGTTCCTGGGCACGTCACTTCCAGGCAACACCCTGAAACTCCCCCAAATGACCACCCTTATGGATGTGCTATGTCTCACGTACTCTGCCCATGCTCCTGTCACATGTCACTCTCCCAACACCCCCTCCTTGACCATCCCATTGTTTTCACCCCACTGCTCCAACCTGATCTTTCCTGTTTCATCCTGCCATGCCTTGCTTCGTCCCGTTCTGACCTGTGAAACTGACCCGTGCATCCCACTCTGACCTTTGGCTTGGTTTGCCAGTGCGCAAGTCCCTTGCCTTAGACAGAAGTGACGTGGCATGCCACCGTCATTTCCTATGCTTGGCATGGCATGCCAGTGCCAACCTAGCCATGTCATTCCTACAACGTCCGGCATATTGGGAGCCGGAAGAAAGAGTGTACAATACAGTGTATACATCACGTGAGGAGAAAGAGATAAGAGACTTCCTTCTTCCTGGGAACAGACACAAATACCACACTAGCCTCGCTCTTGAGTAGCTCAGCAGTGAGCAACAATCTCAACATCCTCCCCCGATTTTTGCAACGAAAGGGCTATGAAACGAAAGAGCTATGAAAACGAAAGCACCATCCAGAGACATAAACAAACAGTTGTCATAAACATAGTACGACCCTGCCGCATAAACAGTGTTGAACCTTGCAACCTGTTGTTGTGGCTTTGTCACCTCTGTGGACTGAGCCTGTGTGTCTGTATCCTGTTTAGGAGTGCCAACTACAGCTATATTAGCAACCGCTGTGTTGGCAAACTCCCGAGAGTACCTTTTGGGTGGCTGACCCTTAGTACAGTGTTTCTCAACCTTTTTTGGGCCACGGCACACTTGTTCTATGAAAAAAAATCCCGCGGCACACCAACTCTGTGCCGCCCTATATTTAGTGTAGTTTGGAGGGGAGACATGACATAATCATTACACACACGGGTGCAAAAAGTGCATGGTGTAAAAGTTGGAGTTTAATGGCAAAAGACTGTTGAGGGGTTCCTTTGCGGGTCTGTTCTGCATTATGTCCTTGGCGGAGCCACTCGCCGCCTTCTCCCCGTGTGCGCAGCCCCGGCGGCGGAGTTTCTGCAGCGGAAGGGAACAAACGACGGACCGACCTCTGATCGGTCCCTGTCTGTGTGGGCTGGGGCTTCTTGGTGAGGCTCCCTTTTGAGGCTCCCACATGCGGCTCCGGAGCTGCGGGTTGCCGACCCCTGGGCTAGCAAGAAGAGCACCTCACCTTCTGCAGGACTCCTTGCCAAAGAGGCCGCTCACTCCCGCGCTGACCAAAAAACTCCCGGGCGCCGCCAGCAAGAGGAGCGAGAGCAAGACAAACAGCCGTGGTGGTGGCTGTTGAGAGCTGCGCTCGCCCCACCCCCGCCGTGACCTGGCCGGCTTCCTTTCCGGCGGGTCAGCGCCCCTAATGGCGGCCGCCAGTCACGTGACAGGGCAGCAAATCGCCCTTCTCATCGCCAGCGTCTCCCGGCACACCAACCAGCGTCCCACGGCACAGTACTGTGCCGCGGAACAGCGGTTGAGAAATGCTGCCTTAGTAACTCTCTCAGATCTATGTATGAGGTGCAGAACCTCTTTGCTGAGTTTCTCCCCTTCAGGACTATTAAATAGTGGGTAGACAACACAGCGATTCTTCAAGAGGCTCTTTATTTGGAAGCCGGAACAGAACTGAACTGCATTGCCGAGCTGGCCTGCTTTTATAGAAGCTGGCTCAAACAATGTATCAAACATAATTCAAAGTTCCCTCCTAAAACAACTGTCAAGGACCTGAGGGAAAACTATATACACTAATACATAACACCCCTCCCCACCGAGAAAAGGCATTAGTTACATTCGTAATGGTTTCAATTAGGTACAAGAGCATAACGGTTTCAAGGTACATAGCTTCTATTTCCAATGCAACGTTTCAAATGCAATTACTAACATAGTCCCGTAAGTAGGATGGCTGCTTGGTGACCCTGGTGGAACGCCGAGGGCCAGTACCAGTGTCCAGGGGGTTGGCCGATTCCCGCTGAGACTGTGGCGCCACCGATGGTGGCAGTGAGTCCAAGTTTCCTGTCTCCGTGACTGCCGAAGGAACCGCCACGTGCGGACTCGGTGGATGGTCAGGCACAGCAGTGGCCCTAGACTCTGGAGGGCCATGCTGAACCTCTGACGCCATTGGCAAGGATCCACGTCCGCAGCTTGTGAGGGAGGTGTAGATTGAGCCTCGCCTTCTGTTAGAGTTTGCTCCGGAGCTGGGGGTGCAGTTGGGGGCACTGTGGCAGTGTCCAAATTCCCAACCCTGCGCCTCAGCTGGTCAATGTGTCAGCGCCATAAGCGTCCGTCTTCGAGTGCCACCTAGTATGAGCGAGGTCCAGTGACTCCCACTACCGTGGCCGGCACCCAAGGAATGTCTCCCACAAAGTTCCGGGCAAAAACCCGATCCCCCAGAATGAAAGACCGTCAATGGTAAACAGTGGCTTTCTCCTGGGAACAGACACAAATACCACACTAGCCTCGCTCTTGAGTGGCTCGGCAGTGAGCAGCAATCTCAACAGGGACTTCCTGTCCGTGGTTGCTAATCTAGGCCAACTATCTGCAATGCAGGAATCTTTTATGCCCAATGTGTGGCTCGAACCCACGACCTTGAGATTAAGAGACTCATGTTCCACAAATGGAGCTATCCAGTAAAAAAACAAAAAACCCCACAGCAGCTGGATTACTAACCAAGACTACCGTGTTTCTCCAAAAATAAGACACCGTCTTATATTTATTTTTCCTCAAAAAAACACATGGTGGCTTATTTTCAGGGGATGTCTTTTTTTAAAAAAATTAAGTATGGCACTGTCTATGCCTATCACTATGGCTTATTTTCGGGGTATGGCTTATTTTCGGGGTATGGCTTATTTTCGGAGAAACACGGTATTAGCAGCTAATGCTGGTCACACTGTTTGGGCACCTGAAGCAGAAAATCCCACAAGGGCCTCCCTTGCTTCCTGGTGGCACAAATAATAAAACGTGAAATGACGTAACAACACAACACCCCAAACCAGCTGCCTGAGGTAGCCACTTCCCTCTGCCCAACGGTAGGGCTGGTTTGTAGGCCAGAATACTTCAGGCCAACACTCAAGAGCAAGTAGTTTGGAGAAGGGCCACACCTGAGTGGAAGGGCACCTCCTTTGCATGCAGAAGGTCCCAGGTTCAATCCCCGGCATCTCCAGGTAAGGCTGGGGGAGGACTCTGTCTGGAGAGCTGCTGGCAGTCAGTGTAGACCAGTGTTTCTCAACCTTTTTTGGGACACGGCACACTTGTTCCATGAAAAAAATCATGAGGCACACCACCATTAAAAAAGTTAAAAAATTTAACTCTGTGCCGCCCTATATTATAATTATGACTGTAAGAAACACTTGCCAAATATTGCTTTCCGGCGGGTTAGTGTTGTGTATTGGCGGCCGCCAGGCTCGTTTGCACTGAGCTTTGGGAAAGAGGAGGAGAAATATTGCTTTCCGGCGGGTCAGTGCTGTCTATTGGCGGCCGCCAGGCACGTGACAATGCAAATCGCCCTTCTCGTCGCCGCACGTCACGGCACACCAGCCAGCGTCTCGCGGCACACTAGTGTGCCGCGGAACAGCGGTTGAGAAACGCTGGTGTAGACAGTACTGATCTATGTGGACTGTGGATCTGACACAGGAAAAGGCAGCTTCCTCTGCATCGGCCTTGCTTTCCGGCAGCAGTCTGGCTGCTCCATCTTCCTTTCACGGACCTCGGAGTGAGCAGGCCCAGGAGACCAACGTTTTCTTGTTTGCGCTGTGCCAGCCTTGTGTTTTCTGACCCTGGATTTCCAGGCAGCTGGGAACAAATAGCTCCTAGTTACGCACCGGAGTGTCTCGGATTGTTTCGGCTGTTCCCATTACACAAAAGGCTGCACACACATCACGGCAGTCACGGTAGGCAGCGCCTAATGCACAAGCTTCGGAGAGCCCAGGATCCCCAGGGAGCATCCTGTGTGTGCTTCAAGGTTGCTAGTTGTGATTTAGTCTGCTTCCATTCCTCCTTCAGGCAACCCACGTGTAAGAAGGGAACTGGCTGGTGCACATATAACATTCTTCGGGGTCTGTTCATCTCCAGCACTCTCGACTCCAAAGCAATCTGTCCCTGTTAAAGGCAGGGATGGAGGCCTGCTTCGTTGTTGGACTCTTGATGCCCATCAGCCCCGGCAAGGGTGGCCCATGATCAGGAACGATGGGAGTTGTAGTCCAGCCACATCTGGACAGTCGCAGGTTCCTCGCCCCTTCTGTCAAGGCTGCAGAGTGAAGCGGAATGAGAAATACAGGGCAGCTCGGATAGCTCAGTCAGTAGAGCCTTAGCTTCTCAAGCTCAGGGTTGTGGGTTCAAACCCCACATTGCGGCAAAAGATTCCTGCATTGCAAGGGGGATTGACTAGATGACCCTTGGGGATCATATATATATATATATATAATATTCTATATTCTAATTTACATTTCAAAATATTCATTTAAACAACCTTAAATCCATGACTTCACATCCCTGCATACAGTGGTACCTCGGTTTATGAACACAATTGGTTCCGGAAGTCTGTTCATAAACTGAAGCGTTCATAAACTGAAGCGAACTTTCCCATTGAAAGTAATGGAAAGTGGATTAATCCGTTCCAGACGGGTCTGCGGAGTACTCAACCTGAAGCGTACTTAACCCGAAGCATGGGTGTAATTGGTTCCGGAAGTCTGTTCATAAACTGAAGCGTTCATAAACTGAAGCAAACTTTCCCATTGAAAGTAATGGAAAGTGAATTAATCCGTTCCAGATGGGTCCGCGGCGTTCATAAACCGAAAATTCATAAACCGAGGTGTTCATAAACCGAGGTTCCACTGTATTTGACATGAACTAAACCAGGCACCCCAAACTTCGGCCCTCCAGGTGTTTTGGACTACAATTCCCATCATCCCTGACCACTAGTCCTCTTAGCTGGGGAACATGGGAGTTGTTGGCCAAAACATCTGGAGGGCCGCAGTTTGGGGATGCCTGAACTAAACCATTCAGTAATCCATGGTTACATCCATCAAAACTTATTTACACTATTGAATTTGTCTTAATGCTACCAGCGTTTTTAAATAAACACAATTTTCACCCATATATTCAGTAAACCTTTCCCAGTCTTCTTTAAACGTGCATTCTTCTTGTTCTCTTATTCTAGATGTTAAATCTGTAGTAAGCAGTGCGTATTCCATCAGTTTAAGTTGCCATTCTTCTTTGGTTGGGACCTCGCTCGTTTTCTGTTGTGTATTGAGTCAAAGGATTTTATCTCTGTATTATTATTGTCTGTATTTGCATTAGGATAAAGTAACTGCCTTTTGGTTCCAGAGGGTACAGCTACTATTGGTTCATTTAAGCTGCTGTATTTGGATCCTCTGTCTTATTGGTTTCCTCCAAAAGGCAGCACTGTGATTGCTTGATATTGTTCCCTCCAAAATGTATCCCTTCCTAGCTAGTCCCCTGTCCCTATAAATGTAGCTTTCCTCTCCTCAGTCTTCAGTCTTGTTCACTTTAATAAAGAGCTGTTACTAGAGAACTGTCTCCAGCATGTTATGTCAAGAGAGCTGAAATCACAAACCCCACGTCACAACATTTTCCATGGGGTCCCTTCCAACTCTACGATTCTGTGATCTTAATATTCATTGCATTTTCACTTCCAAGGCAGGGTGGCCTGAGTTTGCTGGGTGAGTCCAAGCCCCTGTGCTGATTCTGCCCAGGGATCAGATCCAGCTTCCCTTCTCATCCATAAGCGAAAGAGATTTTTTAAAATGAGATTTGTGGTTGGTCTAAATTGGGGTTAGCCAAGTTGAATTTCATAGCCTGACCTTTGATATTGTTTCTTAGAGGTTGTGCCCAGCAGGTGGCAATAGACTTCCATCACTAGATCCCCATTTGTTTAAACTAAGCCCCATCACTTTTAACCATTTAGTGTCAAAAAAAGCCCAAAGAACCCGCCACCCTAGCAACTGATTCGCCAACCAGTCGTATAGATTCACTCTGCTACGTTGCTCTTCTTGCCTACAATAAATGCTTGTATTGGAGAACAGTGCTATTATTTTTTAAAGAGAGACCGGATTCTTGTATTAAGGCAACGACTTTGAAGGCTACAGCTAGAAAGAAGAAGAAGGAGAAATAAAACAACCTTAGTCATGCCTGGAAACCCCCCTCCTCCATTTTTATTTTATTTTATTAATTTCAGGCCTAGCAGGCCTAGATGCACCTGGCGGCCATTTTAATTTCCCACAATGCCCTAGAAGTATTTCTGCTTTGTGGGACATTGTGGGAACTTAAAATGCCAGGGATATGGGTCCTGCCCTCTGTTAATTGTGGAACGTCTAAGGGATTATGTACGTTATTGCAAATGTAGCAGGGGAAAAGAAACCCGACATTAGCTCACATTAACAATCAGAATAATCCAGCAACAATCCTAAATTAAGCATGTATATTAATATGAGCAGTCCACATATCCAAACAAATATCCAAATGAAACTGACGATTATAAGATGGGTTCAGATAGAGGCACCTCCAACAAAATCAGTGGGGTCTTGGGAGGGGGGCAAAATTGGGGGGGGGAGAGAGATCAGGTAATCAGAATGTGATTCTCAGTGAAGAATAAATGTGATCGGGAAGGATAGTGAAGAATAAATGTGATCAGGAAGGATAGAGGCGACTTTCTGAAGATTGCTTCCAGGAGAGATGAATTAGTTCAGACTTACCGGTACTTAATTCACACTTCCTGAACCACAACAGGTCCTGAATCACATTGATTTTTCAAAATTGACACGCCTCCGAATGTTACAATTCAGTCCTGCGCCCCAAACTGCAGATACTGTATTTGTAAAAATAATATATAAAAACATACAAAAGCTCATTATATTAGGAAGAATCATTTCCCAAACTGAGTATGTTAGGAAAAGAGGCATACAAAATGTGCATATTAGAGCTGCGCATGAACACGTGTACAGATTTCTCAAACAAACCACGCAAGTTGGTGCTAAAGCCGAATTCACAGTTGGAAAAATGAGAAACTGACCAAAGCCGAAATGAACGGATCCGTCTGGCTCTAAGCAGGATTTTATTTTGCAAATTAAAAAGCGCTGGGGCTCCAGGTTGACTTAAAGACACCTATCCTAAAACCCAAGTTTGTGTGTTGCGTTAGTGTGTTGGGAGGGGAGATCTGGCTTGTCCAACGGCAAGGCCGCACCAACTCTGCATGCAGCCAAAGGCTTGTGTGTTTCTTATCATTTCGCAAATCTTAGGGCTGCCCGTCTGAAACGGGTGTTGGGGGCCGAGCTTTGGTAAGCCCAGGTTTGATTTGAAACCCTGCTGTTGGAGGGTCTCACCGCAACAGGCGCCCGTCTTGCAGGAACCGTCCTGGGGAGGAAGTGTGGTTTTTGCCGCTGCCGCATGTGTCCGTGGGAGCTATTTGGAGATGCGGCCCCACCCTCAAAGGCCATGACGGATGACCAGGCTGGAGGATAAAAGGCTTTCCTCCGAAATCGGCTCTGCTAAAAATAAACCACGGCTGGCTTTCATGTGTCTCGAGACCTAACTGAAACCAGCTGCCGGGGGGCAAGTGCGGCCTTTTCTGCTGCTGTTGCTTCGAATCCAAAAACCCTGCAAATGTCGCGTAGGGACGTTGATGATATCGGATGGGAGAATGTGAGATGAGTCTAAGGCTGGATTCGAACACTTGGCAGAAGACTTGGGAGTGAGTCAGCCCCCCCTCTCTCAGGCAAGGAAGCCATGACCCAAGAATGGGGAAGCTGTGGCTCTATAGATGTTGCTGGACTCCCTACCCACCCCCCATCATACCCTTGTTTGTCAGCTGTACTGGCTGGGGTTGGAATCCAACCATTCTTAATCTCAAGGTTGTGGGTTTGAGTCCCATGTTGGGCAAAAGATTCCTGCATCGCAGGGGGTTGGACTAGATGGGCCTCAGGGTCCCTTCCAGCTGATTCTATGAGTAATAAAACCAACAACCACACACACACACACACACACACACACACACAAACTTATATACACACATATCTTATATATACATATGCACACAAACTACTGAAAAATAAAAAGTACAAAATTACGAGTGCTCAGAGTAAGATAAGATACAAAGAAGAAGGAAGAAGAAATAGTACCAATTTAGAAAACAAAACAGTATAATAACAACAAAAATATATATTGTGTACATTACAAAAAGAGAGAGGGGGAACTTGTTATTGCAGATAACCAGACCTTAATCTAATATGGTATTTATAAAAATCAATTCCAAATACAGTTGTACCTCGGAAGTCGAACGCCTTGCGACCCGAACGTTTTGGCTCCCGAACGCCGTGAACCCGGAAGTGAGTGTTCCGGATTGCAAATGTTCTTTGGAACCCGAATGTCTGATGCAGGTTCCATGGGTTCCGATTGGCTGCAGGAGCTTTCTGCAGCCAATCAGAAGCCGTGCCTTGGTTTCCGAACATTTTGGAAGTCGAACGGACTTCCAGAACGGATTCCGTTCGACTTCCGAGGTATGACTATATTGTTGAATTTGTCTATGGCGAGTCTGCATTTGTACACAACTTGTTTGTGTGTAGTGAAACATCTGGAAAGATGCAGGCTTCCCCAGCTGTGGTATAACCACTGATTCTGCTCCCCTGTCCGCCAGTGGAGAGAAAAGTTAATAGGAACATAGGGAGTTGTCTCATACAGAGTCAAACCATTGCTCCATGTAGCTCAGTGTTAGCTACACCGTGGGTGGGAAAATCTTGAGTTCACAGGCCTAGTTTTGGCTACCAGGCCACCCCATTTAGCCGATGAGGCTGTTTTCCCGAAGCCAAGCCAACTTTCATCAGCGCCATTATGCGCGGCTGTTACCAGGGATGGTGGGAGTTGTAGTTCAGCCATATCTGAAGGGCCAAAGGTTCCCCACACCTGTTTTTAAAATATGTACACCCCACCTTTTCTTACATAGTTCAAGACGGGTTCACAAAAGAGCAAAACACAACAGGCAGCAGTAAAAGCCAGCAGTAAAACGGCCTAAAAGCCACTGCACTAAGGAGCATAATAAAACAGAACACAACGCCAGAGCCAAAACCCAGAAGGATTGTGTATAATTATGGGTAGGCAAGCAATAAAAAACCCAGCAGCCAATGCCCTTTCTAAATAGGGAGCCCTTAATATTGCAAACAGGCAATACAACTTTCCCTAGGAATTGAGATCCAAAGGGTAGCTGCCGGCTAAAGGCCCTCCTCTCATTTGCAGCACCTTGTTTGTTAATTTCTGCGAAAATTTATTCACAGCTGCGTAATAAACTACCCAAGTGGTGAACAAAAATGTACAGAAACAAGGAGGAAGTACATTTAAAACGGTTTCAGGATTCTGCATTAACAACAACAACAACAACAACAACAACAATAATTTATTATTATTGTGCTGGAGGAGATTCTTGAGAGTCCCATGGACTGCAAGAAGATCAAACCTATCCATTCTGAAGGTAATCAGCCCTGAGTGCTCACTGGAAAGACAGATCCTGAAGCTGAGGCTCCAATACTTTGGCCACCTCATGAGAAGAGAAGACTCCCTGGAAAAGACCCTGATGTTGGGAAAGATTGAGGGCACTAGGAGAAGGGGACGACAGAGGACGAGATGGTTGGACAGTGTTCTTGAAGCTACGAACATGAGTTTGACCAAACTGCGGGAGGCAGTGCAAGACAGGAGTGCCTGGCGTGCTCTGGTCCATGGGGTCATAAAGAGTCGGACACGACTAAATGACTAAACAACAAAAACTTATACCCCACCCATCTGGCCAGGCCTCCCCAGCCACTCTGGGCGGCTTCCAACAGGATATTAAAAACACGATAAAACATCAAACATTAAAAACTTCCATAAAGAGGGCTGCCTTAAGATGTCTTCTAAAAGTCAGATAGTTGTTTCTTTCCTTGACATCTGACGGGAGGGCATTACACAGGGCAGGCGCCACTACCGAGAAGGCCCTCTTCCTGGTTCTGTGTAACCTCACTTCCCTCTCGCAGTGAGGGAACTGCCAGAAGGCCCTCGGCGTTGGACCTTGGTGTTTGGGCTGAACAATGGGGGTGGAGACGCTCCTTCAGGTATACTGAACCAAGGCCATTTAGGGCTTTAAAGGTCAGCACCAACCCTTTGAATTGTGCTTGGAAACGTACTGGGATCCAATGTAGGTCTTTCAGGACCGGTGTTATGTGGTCTCGGCGGCCGCTCCCAGTCACCAGTCTAGCTGCCGCATTCTGGATTAGTTGTAGTTTCCGGGTCACCTTCAAAGGTAGCCCCACGTAGAGCACATTGCAGTAGTATAGACAGAAAAAGGGGGGGGCAGGGCAATTAATGCACATTTTATCTTTGGACAGTAGGCTGGTTTCTCTGCAAACCCCACTCTGTCCTGCACCCAGGCTGGCAAGAGGCATGATCAGAGTTCAAGGACATATCCCAGCAGGGCAAAAAGACTCAGGGTTGGCGTACTGGAAGCAAGGGCAGTGATGGGAGTGGCTTGCTTAGAGGGTGTGTGGCCTGGGAAGAGTGCCAGGGGCCAGAGAAAAGTGCCTGAAGGGCCGCATTCAGCTCCCAGGCCAGGGGTTCCTCACCCTTGTGGGCTTCTCATAGGCAACTGGCTGGCCACTGTGAGAACAGGCTGCTGGAGTTGGGAAATGATTTATAATGAATTGAAAAAAATGTTTAAAATTAAAAAAACCCAAAACCCAGAGTCCTTTCTGTTGGGGATAATCCAGACTGAAATTCCCAGGTGTCAGAAAAGGTTATTTATGTATGCAGCAACTGCAGCCTGTGTTTTGTTAGCCCCCAAATGGAAAATGAGCGAGGTCCCAACCAAAGAAGATTGGCAACTTCAGTTGACAGAATATGCACAACTTTGAGACTTAACATATAGAATAAAAGAACAGGAAGAGCATACATTTAAAGAAGATTGGAAAACCCTTATTGACTACTGTATATGGGAAATAATTGTGTACAGCTGAAAACGCCGGCAGCATTAAGATAAATTCAACAGTGTAAATAAGTTTTGATGGATGTAATAACGGAAAACCGATTGGTATAGTTTTTGTAAAATATGCAGGGATATATAAGATATGTAAAACGAACCATGGAAAGAGAAAAAGGCCAGTCATTGATATCTTAAGTATGTAAAATGTTTATCTGAAATTGTAAAACAGAAAATTGAATAAAAATCATATTTTTTTAAACCAAGAGAACATGCTGCTGGAATGGATGGGCCTTTGCATACCAGATTGTGTATAATAGGAGAAATGCTGATTAATTTTCATGAGGACTAAAATAAATAAATAAATAAAATACGGATATGGAAATATGAGAACCAACTTAGGAGTGGAAGAAGGAGAAACAGAGAGCTTTCTCACATCCCCGGTGACCTGGCCACAGCCTTTCCCCACCAAGAGACGAGATGTCCTTCTGTTTAAATTGCAGTAGCCCTCTCTAAATTTGCACCACCATCCATGAATGAGCACCTGCGCACTAGATGCAAAGGAGGAGACGGGATAGCTCGGTCATTAGAGCACGAGACTCTTTATCCCAGGGCTGTGAGTTCGAGCCCCACGTCGGGCGAAAGATTCCTGGGCTGGATCCTTGCGGCCACTTCCGTCTCTACAATTCTATGATTCCGTGGAATCTGTGCTCCCCCCCCCCAACATTCACTTCAGCTCAGCCTATGAGCAGCTGGACCAGGAAGAAGGCAGGCAGGCGTATTGGTCGGTCCTCGCTTGTGTAGGCCGTTCGCATCTGGCTCCGACAGTCGGATCCACAACAGGGGAAGGGGAGGAGGAGGAGGAGGACCTGCCTGGAGCCTCCGTCCCCGCATCTCTGCACTCTTTGAACTCCAGTCACCCTCTTCCTCTGTAATTAAAGCCTTATTTTTAGGCACCCCTTCCTTATTCTATTTAAAGCCCAGCAGCCTCCTCGGCACAAGGCAGGCAAGGGAGCAGCGCTGAGCTGAACCCGCGGTGGGCAGGGAAGGCTGAGCAAACGAATCTCCCAAACGGGGAGTGGGCGGCACCAGCAACCGCTGGCAGGGAGCCCCAGGCCACAGTTCGGCCGACAGGGCTTTGCTGGGGAGCCACCGCCACAATGGAGGGGGTGGGAGGAAGTTGCCCAGGGCTCGTTTCATCCAGCGAGTGGGCACTGATGGAGACATATCTTCTGTTATCTTGCAACGCGACCGAGAGAGAATTATAGGGTTGCTACCTTCTTCTTTTTTGCTTACTCGGGCCTAGCTTATTGACCAATACCAGGCTGGCAGGGACGTTTTTCCTGGCAGGGCGATAAGCCATGGTCGAAGCTTCACTTGCAACATTCTGGGGTGCCGGGTTTCTGCTGAAAGCACAGCAGGAAGGCCTGTAAAAAAAATCAATAGGTGGCAACCCTAGGAAATTGACTGGCACCAAGGGATGCTGTGCTGGCAGGGTGGATTCAGGCCTATTGTTGTACCTAGTCTACCTGAGATGCTCAGCGTGTGAAGAGGTTTGAGCTCAGCTGCATGACTCTCACTAACGCCTCCTATACCAATAAGCTCAGAACGTTCACCGCTAAGCTAAGTTCTACTGCCTGTGCAACTTTTCTGGTTGATGTATGGAAAAGCACATGAATCTGACCTTTGGAGTGTTTGTAAGTAAACCACAATTTTGACTTACCAGATGTGTGGTCTTTCTCTACGCAAGGAGACGTGGGAAACCTTGGAAGGAACTTGGACATATTTTAAAGGTTTAACGGTCTATGTTTGCATGCTTTACTTTGCTGCATACTGGGACGCGGGTGGCGCTGTGGGTTAAACCACAGAGCCTAGGGCTTGCTGATCAGAAGGTCGGCGGTTCGAATCCCCGCGACGGGGTGAGCTCACATCGCTCCTGCCAATCAAGCAGTTCGAAAGCACGCAGTGCAAGTAGATAAATAGGTACCACTCTGG
Source organism: Zootoca vivipara (assembly GCF_963506605.1). Classification (NCBI taxonomy): domain Eukaryota; kingdom Metazoa; phylum Chordata; class Lepidosauria; order Squamata; family Lacertidae; genus Zootoca; species Zootoca vivipara. Next base: position 18,882,625 of record NC_083288.1, on the reverse strand, counting down.
CGGGAAGGTAAACGATGTTTCCGTGCGCTGCTCTGGTTCGCCAGAAGCGGCTTAGTCATGCTGGCCACATTAACTGGAAGCTGTACGCTGGCCTCATAGCTGTCAACTTCCGGGTTGGAAAATCAGGGATCAGCAGCGGCACGGCACCGGAAGTCGCTTCTGCGCATGTCCAGACATGCGCAGAAGTGACTTCTGGTGCTGGGCTGCCCATGTCTGCATGTCTGGGCACCAGAAATCACTTCTGCGCATGCCCGGGCATGTGCAGAGCCGATTTCCGGCAGCACTCGGCAAGCCAAGTGAGCGAGCAGCCAGCCAGGAGCCGGGACATTTACGCAGCTAAGGAGCCTCCCTGGCCGGCAGGAGCTGCTTTCTTATAAATCTGGGGGATTTACGGGATATTTTGCAATTCGGGATAACAGCGGGAAACGGATTTAAATATGGGGGTTTCCCGCGAAAAACGAGTGAGTTGACAGCTATGCGCTGGCTCCCTTGGCCAGCAAAGCGAGATGAGCGCTGCAACCCTAGAATCGTCTGTGACTGGACCTAATGGTCAGGGGTCCCTTTACCTTTACCTTTTTTACTTTGCTGCATATTTTTTGACTTTAAATCTCTGGTTCTCTCACTCAGGGATTGTTGTTGTTGTTTAGTCGTTTAGTCGTGTCCGACTCTTCGTGACCCCATGGACCATAGCACGCCAGGCACTCCTGTCTTCCACTGCCTCCCGCAGTTTGGTCAAACTCATGTTCGTAGCTTCGAGAACACTGTCCAGCCATCTCGCCCTCTGTCATCCCCTTCTCAGACAACAGGCACTCAGGGATACTTGCCCCAAACTTGGATCTTGGCATCCAGGAATTCTCCTATCTAGATGTTATTATTCTGCACCAACATTCTCAACCTCGGGGTACTTTCTTCGGTGGCTGGACAGGGGAGGGAATACAGCAAGCCCAATGGTCCAAAGATGGTAGAGGACACAGTGAGCTCTTACGACTGGTGACCAGCTGGCTAGGTACCTTGCTCACACCTGCAAGGTAACGACTAACCATAGCAGGCCAGGCCAAGCCTAGAATGCTGAGCGTGATTTGAGGCCCATGTTGACTTCTATGATGTGCAAGGAAGAAGGCAAAGGAAACATTGCTCAGGTAGCTTCACAGCCACATTTCCTCAGACGCCTCACCTCACACTTTCCTGTTGCCAGGTGAGCTGGAGACGCCACAACACGTCTGGGCCTGAGAACCCTGGAAGGAGGCGAAAGGGAGACTGCGGTGAGTCGGCTGTGTTGCGTTCTGCCCACCTGCTGGCTCCACACAGACACCACTTTGGCCTTTTCTTTGGGGTTTGCTAAATCCCCCTCTCCCCCAAACCGCCTCACAGGGGGAGATAACAGAGGGTTATGTGCTTAGAAGAGGCTGAGGTGGACATTTGAGGATACATGTGTGTGTGTGTCTCGCAGGGGAAATGTTCTCCGGTAATGCACCCTACATCATTTCTCCCCTCAACAAAAGACAGGCTCGAACCTGCAATTTGTGGGGATGCAGACTCAGAGACTGAGGGTTGAGGGAAGGGGGAAGAGATACTCCCCCCCCCCTCCTCCAGTGTCTGTCGCCAGAGCCTCAGGGCTACTTCCCTGGGAGGTCTTCAGACCAATGCGGATGAAGTCGGAAGATGAATGCTTATGAAGGAAAGGGAGTCGAGGAACAAACACATTTTCTCCAGGCCAGCTTCACACACTCCCATGGACAGATTTTTAGACTAGGGTCGCCCATCCGCGCCACACATTTAAAGCCCTCTTATACCACTTCAGCAGTCATGGAGAATCTTAGGAATTGTAGTTTGTTAAGGGTGCTGGGAACTGTAGCTCTGTGAGGGACAAGTTGCCAGGATTCTTTGGGGGGGGGGTATGTCATGTGTTTTAAAGTGCTTTAAATATATGGTGCGGGTGTGAACTTTTTGTCTGTCTCTAACTAGCATGTTTCCTTCACAGACGCCACTCTTGCCTCAAGGGAGAGGGTGGGAAAACAAACCTCTTACCAAAGTGGGGTCCCCCTTCCAAAGGTGACCCCCAGCTGTTTCCTTAGTAACTGTAGGACATTTACCTGTCGTTTCCCCAAGAAAGAGGTACCTGTCAGCTCTGCTGGGGTCATTAGGCAGCTTTCCAAAGAATCGTAGAGTTGGAAGAGACCCCAACGGTCATCTAGTCCAACCCCCTGCAATGCGGGGAATCTCAGCTAAAGCATCCATGACAGATGGCCATTCAACCTCTGCTTAAAAACCTCCAAGGAAGGAGAATCTGCCACCTCCCGAGGGAGACCGTTCCACTGTCAAGCAGCTTTTAACAGGGGTCAGCAAACTTTTTCAGCAGGGGGCCGGTCCACTGTCTCTCAGACCTTCTGGGCGGCCAGACTATATTTTGAAAAAAATAATAAAAATGAACAAATTCCTATACCCCACAGATAACCCAGAGATGCATTTTACATAAAAGCACACATTCTACTCATGTGAAAACACCAGGCAGACCCCACAAATAACCCAGAGATGCATTTTAAGTAAAAGGACACATTCTACTCATGTAAAAACACCAGGCAGGCCCCGCAAATAACCCAGAGATGCATGTTAAATAAAAGCACACATTCTACTCATGTAAAAACACCAGGCAAGCCCCGCAAATAACCCAGAGATGAATTTTAAATAAAAGCACACATTCTACTCATGTAAAAACATGCTGATTCCCGGACCGTCCGCAGGCCGGATTTAGGTGGCGATTGGGCCGGATCCGGCCCCCAGGCCTTAGTTTGCCTTTATCGTCAGAAAGGTCTTCCTGATGGAAGTACTGGCCACTTAACCCTCTCTTACCCAATGCCCAAGCTTAACAACAGTCTACTGTAATATAGGGTCAAGTTATAAGCCAGTTAGCTCTTAGTATTGTTACAAGAGCAAGCATATCCATACCCGTTTATAAGGTACACTGCCCTGCCCTGTTTGTAAATGGGAATCTGCTTTTGCCGCAGCTACTGAAGATGGCTGGAAACAGGCTAAGAATGTGGATCTGGTAAGCTGAGGCTGTGCGCAACATAGGATATGCTGGCCAGCAGATGGAGAATTGGCGGGTTGAACATGTGTGCGCAGTGCGATCCCATTCCCTCGCAACTCCCCAAAGTTCCGCAACCTTGCCTTGAGCCCTCCTTAACAACAGGGTCTTCTGACCATCTCTCCACCTAAGGATCCATGGTGTACCATCCATTCATTCTATTTCTCACTTGTTCATTGCAAGAATGGGAAGCCTGGACTACAATTCCCATCATCCCTGACCTTTGGCTGTGCTGGCAGGGGGTGATGGGAGTCGGAGTCCTCTAACCCCCTGGAAGGGAAACAGGCTCTCCCCATCCCTGTCCCGCATCTGTTCGTTCTTTTAAACCTCTCTGTCTCTCTGCATATCTGTTTCTTCTTTCTCCCGTCATGCCTATTTATTCGCTTTCTTTTCCTGTCCATCAACTCATTATTCCTCCGTCGCTTGAGTCCAGCCTTGGGATGCCATCAAACCCGAACGCGCCACTGAGCAAAGTGACTTGAAAGGCAGCTGTTCCTCGCACTGGCAGCCTGCCCCACTGGGTGCTTCCCATTGGTGATACTTTTGGGTTTCGCTGAGTCATGTTTGTGGGTGAAATTTGCACCCCCCTACTTTAGCCACCAGCCTGACTCACCCTTCGGAAGGCAGCCACGAAGCAAGGCGAGAGGGATAGGCATCTCTGGGAGATGACTGATACGCGTCACTCAGATCAATCTGAGCTGGCTTGGTTTGTCAGCCCGAAACACAATATCTAGATGTGACTTAGAGTGAGTAGGTTTCCTGCTTTGCATAGGACACACCTCTGTTTAAAGGCCCCCCCCCCAAATCAAAGCCTGGTTTCAAGATCAAGAACCCCTCAGCCTTCCCCACGATCGTGAAATGGATTGCATTGCCATTTAAACTATGGGGATTCTTTCCTTCCTTCCTTCCTTCCTTCTTTCTTTCTTTCTTTCTTTCTTTCTTTCTTTCTTTCTTTCTTTCTTTCTTAAAAAGACAATTTATTAAATTTTCCAATTAAGCACATTTAAACAATAACAAAACAAACAACAACCAAAAACACAACATCACATAAACATAAAAAACACAAAAATTTTCTTCTAAACATCTTATCAATTATTACACTTTTCTTTGCTCTGCCGAGCTTTGACTCCCCCCCCCCCCACTATGGGAAATCTTTCAAGATTTGCACCTGTGCACATGCAATGCTAATTTTGTGAAAAGTGGCGTCCTCATTCCACACACACACACTTTTTTGGCAACGTATAAGTGGCCACCCTAATGTGACTCCTGCCCTTTGGCCTGGTTTCAGCAGCGAACCAGCAGTAAATCACACCGTGCAAGTTTGGAGTTAACTCTTTCTTAGCAAAAACGCAATCGGCACAGGAGCGTCAGGCCTAATGAAAACAGCAACTCATCTCCAGCAGGTCTTGCCCTCATGAAGCAGTTGCTGAGATGGAAAGTCCCTGTCTCCCAAGAGCTGCCAAAGTCTCCTCGCCAGGGTTTTCCTCAAGCAATCTGAGACTGGGCCTGCATGAAGCTAAGTTATTCTCCGCCTTTGCCATGCCTCTTCTGGTTCTAGGAGATAAGGGGGGGAACAGAGCTTGTTGTAGCAGAAGGAGGAGACACCTTTGCCTCTTCACCAGCCTGGCTCAACTCTGCCTCTTGGCCTCCCTCATCCCATTCTCCTTCTGCTTCTGGGCTTCTCTCTGCCCAGACTCTCCCTTCTCACTAAGCCCTGTTACCTCTTCAGCTTCTGACACCTCCTGCTCCCAGTCTTCTCCCTCTGACCGCTCATCGTTGTCCCATCACCACTCGCTGGACCTGAGCCTTCTTCCCTTGGGGGTTCCCCAGCTGGTTCCTCCCACCATTTCTCTGCATCCAACCAGTCCATGACACCAGGCAGAGCTGATGTCAGGACCTTTTTTGGGTGGCTGTGGGTGGGGTAGAGAATGGAAGCAGGGCACAGTTGGTGAAGGGCATCACCAAGGGGAACCTGCAGCTTCTCTCAGATGTTGTTGGGCTCCAACTCCCATCGGTCCCCATCCAGCAAGGGCCAATGGCTGGGGATGACAGAAGCTGCCGTCCAATGGAGAGCTGCAGGATAATGCCTGACACAGTGCAGATGAAGCAAAATAAAAAAAATTCCTTCAGTAGCACCTTAAAGACCAACTAAGTTTTTATTTTGGTATGAGCTTTCATGTGCATGCACACTTCTTCAGATACATTTGAAACAGAAGTCAGTCCCTTATGTATATACAGAGGGTGGGGTGGGTGGGAATGGGTGATGGGCTGATGGGAATGGTAAACCTGTAGATGGCTGTTAACGACTGCTGATGACTGCAATTGGTCCTGTGGGGAAAAAGCAAGGGCTGAGGCGCTAAAGAAAGCTTGATCTTGCATAATGAGATAAGAATCCAATGTCTTTGTTCATCCCATGGTGGGTGTTGATGCTGGTGTCGCAGCCTTCAATTGCAAGAGGCATATTGTTTGGCCTTCCGGCTTAGCACTTCCTCAGTTCCTGAGATGGAAATCAGGAGAGTTTGCAACCTTGGAAATCCCTCGCCCTTCTGAGTTTTCCAACACTGTTGTCAGGACCAGATGAGGTGGCTTTCCAAAGGAGGAGGTGAGGCATCAGTGTGCCCAGAGCCAAGCTTGGAAAGACCTAGATGGCAAGGGTTGGAACACTTTCCTAGACTCCGATTCCAGGAGGATCTGTGGCTGGAAGTGGATGCCAGACGCCTCCTTGTGGGCAGCTTGCTGGGACGGCTGCCATGTTTCTTGATCCAGCACGCCTGCGGTTTCAAGTTGTTTAGATTCTGCTGGGAACGCTAAGAGGAAGTAGCAGGATTAAAGTTGCAGGACACCCCAGAAGGTTTCTATCTTTCCCTTGTGAGGAAGGGGGCTAACCCTCTTCCATACAGCAGGGCTGAGGATCTGGTGGCCCTCCAGAAGTTGTTGGACTACAACTCCCATCATCCATGACGTCCTATACTGTACTGCAGGAGTGGCAAACGCTATGCTCTCCAGCTGCACGAGAACGGGGCCTTCTCTGCAGTGGCTCCCCATCTGTGGAATGCTCTCCCCAGGAAAGTTCGCTTGGCACCTTCATTATACACCTTTAGACACCAGGCAAAAATGTTCCCTTTTAACCAGGCCTTTGGTTGACCTGACTGACACCCAACACCCTTTTAAAATGCAGCTTTTGGGGGGATTGAGTTACTGATTTCGTTTCATTTTATATGTTGTGGTCTTGTGAACCACCCTGAGACCGCCGGGTATAGGAAGGTGTATAAGTTGAATAAATAATAACAATAACAGCAGCAGCAGCAGCAGCAGCAGCAACAACAACAATAATCACTGAAATGTCTGGGAAAATCTGGATGTACGGCAGCCCTTGTCAGAAGCATCAATTTTGGCGAATTTAATTAAAAACAGTTCTAAAACGCAAAACTAAAAAAAAGCTCTACAACCTTGCCACTTCCAAAACCTGTGATTCTGTCTCTGTGAGTGTAGAATATAGAAGAGGAAGCTTGCCAAACCTGTTCCTTTGTCAAGGTAATTCCTTTGTCTGCCTAGTTAGGTGGCACAGCTAGTAAACTTACCTGGCAAACTGTCCTAGATAAGAGATTCCAGAGAGAGGGCGCCACAACCAAAAAAGGCCCTGTTCCGTGTTCTCCGTCACCAGCCTTTATTCCTAAGTCTGGGACACCTGGAGTGAAAACTATTTCACTCTATGAGTCAGTTTCTGTTTCTCTTGGTTCGTCAATTTTCTATTCTTCAGTTAGTCACATTTCGGCATCAGTTGGTGGTTTTTAAAAACCATCAGTACCCCCCCCTTCAGTATATACATTCTTTGCAAGGTATTTCCCCTAATGCAGCGTTTGGTGTGCCGCGACGAGAAGGGCGATTTGCATTGTCACGTCGCTGACGTGCCGGAAAGGAAGCCGGCCAGGTCACAGCGCGAGGCGAGCGCCCGCGTCGTGACCCGGCCGGCTTCCTTTCCGGTGGGTCAGTGCTGGTTATTGGCGGCCGCCAGGCACGTGACAATGCAAATCGCCCTTCTCGTCGCCGCACGTCGCGGCAAAATTTAGAGTCGGCATCTAGCCGGAGGCCAGAGAGGGCGCCGCCGCCGCCTGGGGAGGAGGAGGCAGGCGGGGAAGGCTGCGCAGGGCTTCCCTTCGCCGGGCCAGAGCGGCGGTGGCTGCCTGGGGCGGCTGGGAGGGAGGCGGCGGCAGCTGCGCGCCCGTGTCTGCCCGCCTGGGGTCTGTGCGTGCCATCTAACGTGTCCCCGCTCGCTCCGCACGCTCTGCGCCTGGTGGGTCGGCCTGGCTACCGCGCAGCAGTTCTTCAGTGGCATGCTTTACGTCTCCCCTCCAAACTAAACTAAATATAGGGCGGCACAGAGTTGGTGTGCCGTGGGATTTTTTTTCATAGAACAAGTGTGCCGTGGCCCAACAAAGGTTGAGAAACACTGCCCTAATGAGACACATTTTTCAAGTCATTCTCGCTAATATATGTACTTTTACGTACACTTTCCTCTAACACATTCATCTTTTCTTGGATGGAGCGTTGCATCCTAGATAATTCGGAGAAGCGCACGTTTTAAAGGATAGCTCTGTTTTGGCCTGCAAATTCCTGGGAGTGCGAATGAGGGTAGGCTGGCACGGAAATGGGAACAGACTTGTGAAGGGGCATTTTGCCCGCATCTCTAACCATCAAGTACCTCTCTTTCTCTGGCGCCCGAGACCTGGGCCACATTGCTGCGAGAGGAGGCTGTGTGCTGCCTCGTAGCTGGTGGCTGGCCGAGCTGTGCTTTTAGCCCCCGCACCTGTGGTCCCCTGTGGAATGTTTTCCCCGGCAGGTGTAACTCCTGAGTCGATTTGTTCCACCAGGATGCTCCTGAATTTCTGTCTCCAGCCTCCCCCCTCCCCAGCTCTTTGATGCCTCTTGTGCTCCGAGATAACTTCAAACATCTGCACGAACCAGCACAGCCCAGGCTTTTTAATTACACCCTTCCCAGCTCCCTGGTACTCTCCAACCCCTTTGATGTTCTCTTACCACCCAGCGCTGTCGCCAGCAGCCACACACATACCATAGAGTTCAGTCTGCCCCGAGGGGAGGATGATGGGAAGGTGGGAGTGGAGAAAGGAGCTAAAGAAGTAGGATGAACCAAGCTGGTCCTTTAAACATCCTCCGCACGGCCCATAGACCATCTGGAGAATATTCCAGGTACCTATATGTGGCTATTGACATCAAAGCCCATCAGCCGCACACATTCCCATGTGCTGAGTCCCTGAAGCAACAGTGTTTATTTTTAAATATGTGCATATTTGGGTCCAAAGAGTCTTCATGGAGAGCAGCATCCTTTCCTTGCAGAAGGACCGGAAAACCTAATCAGCGCATTTCCCCCCAGGAATCCTGTTCGTCTTTCTTGTTTCAATGATGGCATGAATGCGTCCTGAAACAAGTACGTTTAAAGCCCACACCACAGCCAGAAAGCATTCCTGTCCTTCACGGGGATACAAAGTACTTACGGTATGTATTTCCCATTCTGTTCAACACAGAAAATGATCTTCATTAAAAAAATAATTAACGCCCCCCCCCCCAAGTCTTACTCCTGTTTACATGTGCAGCTTTACAGCCCAGTTGTGTGCATGTGTATCAATGGGGAGCAACACCTACATAAAATCATAGAATTGTAGAGTTGGAAGGGGACGCAAGGGTCATCTAGTCCAGCCCCCTGCGATGCAGGAATCTTTCGCCCAACATGAGACTCGAACCCACGACCCTGAGATTAAGAGTCTCACCCTCTACCAACTGAGCTAGGACTCTGCTACTTTAGCAAAAGAAAAGAAAACAAACTTTTTTAAAAATAACAAACTTTATTATTTAAAAAAGTTACATTGGTATAACATAAATATAAAATATAATTTTCCAATTCACCAAAAAATATACAAATAATACACAAAGAATATATAATCAAACACAAAATTTCTTGTTCGCAATGTGAACAGTATATAATCAAAATATTTCTTCCTGTTTCATCTTAGATACTTCCCGTCCTCCTTGTTATACAATATCAGATTCTTTCTGTGCCACGGGTTGACGTTATAGGATTTCTGCTTTCTTTTCCTAGTTATTTTCCTGTTCTCCTCATCTTTGTCTTTCTCAAACGTCAGTCTATTTCTGCTAATAAAGAGTTATTTGGGTAATACATTTTTAGATATTTTTTGTAAACACTCCATTCTTTCGATACCTTTTGTGTTGTTGATCCCCTTATTGAGTCGGTTAGTTTTGCCAGCTGTAAATATTCAAGCATAAGCATTTGCCATTCCATTATTGTGGGTAAGCTCTCGCTTTTCCACTTCCTTGCCACTACCGGTAAGATCCTGGCCGCTGTCATTGCATAAAGCAGTAAAGATTTTGTTTCTTTTTTTAACATCTGGGGGCAATATATTTAATAAAAACATTTCCGGCCTTTTTTTTAATTGGTTGTTTAAATAGTTTTTTTTATTTCCTCATAAATGCTGTTTTCATAGCTGCCAAGTTATCCCTTTTTTACAGGGATTTTCCATTATGCTGAATAGGCTTCCTCGTGAGAAAAGGGAAAACTTGGCAGCTATGTGTTTTGTGTTTTTGTGTTGGAAAACAAACAGTTTTAAATGCGTTATAACACCATGGACACCAGGTGGCGCTGCAGAGTTCTGTCTTTCTGCAACACGATTTCCCATTATGATGTTTTCCTGAAACGTTTTTCTGGATGCGTCTAGATCCAGCCCTAGTCATTGCAAAGTCCACCAGTAAGGCTTGAGCTAAGAGAGTGCACAGAGAGTGCGCCCCCCCCGGTACCATGGAACCGGCTGTATGTATGATGTGTTGCTCTTTCAAGCCCTGGGTTGGATCTAGAAACATTTAAAAAAACATTTCAGGGAACTGTAGGTTGTAAACCTCATAGTGGGAAATCACGTTGCCGAAAGATGGAACTCCACAGCGCCACCTGGTGTCACAGTGTTATGACGCATATAAAACACCTTTCCTTTACTAATGTAGCCTGTAATCCCTGTTCTATGGCCTCCTCCAGTGTTTTTTTGATTGGCAGGAGTGTGTCATAGAACTGCAATGACGTCTCTTGTTTGCTTGGAGCAAGGCGTTGTATTTTAGCCCCTCACGAGCTCTGTCCAAACAAGGGTTCAGCCCATAAAGTAGTGACATATGAGAAAGCAGCCTTGAGCATGTGCAGAGTGCCTTTCCTCACTCCAACTAGCCTGGACACTTCTGCAGCTAAGGCACCCTCCAAAGAGGAGGGCAAACGCCTCTCCTTTTAGAAACAGAAATAATGGTCTGAGACCCCAAGGCGATGCACTATTCTCTATTAATTGTTCCGCTCAATGCTTTGTCAGGGATTGCCAAATGTGGTGTGTGCACATGAGAGAAAGGGGCTTCCCCTTTCTGCCCCACAGCATCCTGGGTAATGGCATCAGGACCAGGGCGCCAGGCCACCAGGGGCTTCAGGCCGCTCTCGGGAGGCACGCGGGCCTGGGGCCACCTCCGCCGCACGCAGGGGCGTCGCAACAGGGGGCGGGCAGCACCCCCTGGCCCAGGGCTGGCCCTACGGCAGGCTGGGTGGCGCAGTGCCCGCCCACCACGCTGGGAAACAGGGCGGGGGGCGCGTGCCGGAGGGATCCATCGCACCACGGCACCAGGCCGCCGGGCATGCTTAAGACGGCCCTGAATGGCATGGAAAGAGATGTGATCCGCCAGGTGCAAAAGGAGCTTTGGGGAGGCGAAACAGGGCCGCCTTCTTTTCTTCTGACCTGGGCTGCAAACACACCAAATGTCGAAAGCTCACCTAAACATGTAAACAACATTTAAAGAGGGACCCCCCCTGCCAACAAACAAACAAACACACACCAGAAATGTAATTTACCTCTCACAGTACTACAGTTCCCACCACCACACACTACAGTTCCCAATTTTCTTTCAGTGTTTGACTGTGTGTGCTTTAAACATATAAACGTATGCAGCCTTAGTAGCTCTGTGACTTATTTCTAGCCTTATTTATTCTTGTCGCCGTCCATTTTTAGGCCGCTCAGTGCCGTAACTGACCCCACAGCAGTTTAACACCAGCCTGGCCTGGCAGAAACCCCACAGGCCGGGCGCTTTCCGTGGCACAGGGAGGAGGCAGAGCGGGGAAGCAGCACCACCCGGATTCCTGTCTGTCCTCACGTAGGTGCTACAAGCCGTGGGTGCCCTCGTGGTTACCTCGCGGAGGAGCTTTGGGGCGCAAGATGGGGAGCCCTGTCTCGTCTGATCTTTCCAGCTTTGAAGCACATGGCCCCGGGGCCAAACATCGCGGCTCCGTGGAGGGCAGGACCAAACAGCCCTCCTGCTTCTTCTCTTCCTCGCAGGCCTCCTGGGACTCAGATATCCCACATCCTGGCACCGATGCGCTCTCTCAGTGGCGGGTTGCCGAGGGCTTGGCGAAGGCGAGGGGGGCGGGCGGGTGCTATGTGTGTCGGGCAAGGGTGAGCCGGAGGCACCCTGGTTGTCTGCTTGTTTATTTGGTTACTGCTTTGTGGTTTCCACAAGGTGCCTGCAGGTCTGTGAGGAGAAGCGGCTTCAAGATGCGTCTCGCCCTGTTCTCGTCTCCTGCTAGGCCCGCTTCAGACGGGCCCGGATGGCTGCCATCCAACTCTGTGTGTGAGAGAGAGAGAGAGAGAGGGAGGGAGGGAGAGGAGGAATGGAAGGAAGAAATGAAGAAGAGAACTAAGTAGAAGGAGAGGGAGGGGAAGGGAAACAAAGCTTGTGTGTCACTTCGGAACGTCAGAAGCTGCTGCTGGGTCCGTCCCTGGCTCAGTGTTGCCCACACTGGCTGGCAGCAGCTGTTCGGGGTTTCAGGTGAGGGACATTCCCAGCCCCACCTGGGTATTACAGGATTTGAACTCGGGACCTTCTGCATGCATGTGGGAGGGTATGCAAATCTGCTAAGAAGTGACCCCTGGTCCTGCTAGTGAAAGCAATATTGCGGTGAAAGCACTATTGTGTGTTGCCTCATCAGATGCATGAGAAATATCCTTGGGCCACCATGATATATTAGGGTAGCCATACATCAGTCATTTCCCAGACATGCTGAGAATACTGCATTTGGAAGCAGTGTCCGGGCAGAAATAGCAGCAAATAAAATCCGCTCATACAGGTGAAACTCGGAAAATTAGAATATCGTCAAAAAGTGCATTTATTTCAGTAATGCACCTCAAAAGGTGAAACCAATATATGAGACAGATGCATGACATGCAAAGCAAGATATGTCAAGCTTTTTTGTGTGTGTAATTGTAATTATTCGTCATTAGGCGGGTCAATTATAAATGGAATGCAATTAATGAAATGTAATAGCGATGTTTATTTTTGTATTATTGTAACTTATTTGTTTTTATTACAGTAGAATTTCCAAAAGAAAGCATTTGTAAAAAATAAAAATAAAAAATAAAAATAAAAAGGTGCATTACTGAAATAAATGCACTTTTTGATGATATTTTGTATTTTCCGAGTTTCACCTGTATGTCAGCGACTGATAAGACTTGTCAACTAGTTCTTCCAAAGTCTTCCTAAATTATAAAGCTCCTTAATACAGGCCGGAAGAGAGCAGGTTTGGGAAGAGCGAGCCATACAATGGGCACCACCAGTGAAAAGGCCCTGCTCCGTCTAGCTCCTGTCCTGTCCTTTGATAGGGTGCCCACTTGCCCTCCTTCTTGACCTGGAATGCTCTCTATTGGAGTCTCCAGGTCCAGTATAAAGACCATAAGAAGGGAGAGCAGAGACCTTGAAGTTCCCAACAGCTGTTAATCAAGCAAGCAAACACACAGGTCACCTTTGTCACAGTCAGGACGCCTATGCCCTGGCCAGGCCTGCCCCCAATTTTGTTTTTGTACAATCTTGTTTGTTCTCAGTAGCCAAAATTATATTATCAACATATACAAGCAGAAAAGTTGTTTTAATTCATTTGCGAGGAATCGTACAAAACAAAGTGGCAATAATAAAGAAAAGTTCCAGGGTGGCAACAGAAAGCAAACTAAAAATGCTTTTGCAGTTCATCAAAACTATCCAGCAACATCAAGTTACAGTATAGGAAAATTGGTGCTTTTAACAGTAATCCTTCTAGGTAGTTAATTGATTCAGCAATTTCCATGCTCATGACATGTGGTGCTAATTCCCCCCCCCAAAAAAAATAGAGTTAAATGATAACTCATCAGAGGCAGTGACAGTTGCAAATGGCAACAAAATATCTGTGAAAGGAAAAGGAGCAGGTTTGCTCAAGTGTGTTGCAGGTAGAAATACTGTTTGTAATGAAGTGAGAGCAGGGGTTTACTTGCTCGAATTAACCTATCAGAAAGTTTTGAGAATTTACATGCTAGATTAAAATTGATTAATTAATTGAGCAGGGGATTGTAAGAAAAAACACTGGGGCCTAATTTGAATAGTAGAGTGCCTGGTATCTGGTGGGCAATCTCCTTTATTTACACACTGTGGCTGCAAAGCAAATCACCCATCAGGAGAGCGATGAGATTCAGGTGAGGGTCATATCCCTTGCCAATTCCAGCAGGTATATAACAGGCCTTTGCCCTGGCCAGGACAAAGAATTTACCCCTGCAATGAGCCAGTCAATTGGAAAATGAGAAGTTTGTTTGGAACCCATACTAGTTAGAATTTCAGAGTTTAAAAGCAGCACTCAGAGAAATCTTATGCAGCGGTTAGGAACGGCTACCCTCCTCAGTGGATTCTCCCAGCTTCTTGCAACTACTGCCCCCTTTCTTTGTCAGTGTTCCCAATGCAGTGACTCGAAGCCTCCATACACAGGACCTGCAATGAAACCTGCTCAAAACCAGCTTGACAGGCTTGGGCTGGCCTGTACTTGAGCGGGGAGGGGAGGGGAGGGGGAGGAGTGCTAAGGAACACCCAAGCACTCCAGGAAGTGGGACAAGATGACTCAGAAGCTTTGCCTTGGCCTCTGGCTTTGCTGCCACGAGGCCAGCACTAGGTTTAGTCTTTAGAGGGCGCTGTCCCCAGCAAAGGGAATGTTGCAAATCGCTCACATGGTCAGCCGTTGGGACCAGATCTGGGGAGGGTCGTAGGTCAGTGCTGGGGCATCTGCCTTGCACACAGGTTCAACCCCCAGCATCTCCAGGTTGTCTTGTTGACGGTACTTTTTACGAGATAGCATTGTTGCTAAACACCATTTCTGCTTTTAAAGCTTTTGTCAGTTTACTTGAAAATCAAGGTGGGATTTTGCTTGTTTTCATTATTTTACCATTTGCATGGTGTACAACACAACAAAATAGAGGCTCTTAATAAGGAACAATCACAATAAACTGATCTGCTGGAAAGGCCGTAGATATGTCGAATTCTACAGCAACAAAATCTATATATATATAAATGTAAAAATCTTGAAAGTGTCGGTCTCACTTTCCTCCGTAACCGCTTGACCGATCGTCCTGAAATTTTGACACAACGATCCAGGCTACTCCCCGAGCGTTGTTGGGGACAAAAATCACTCAAATTACGCATCTGGGCAGGTAGAAACCTGGTTTTCCACCAAGTCAAACAGCGCCCTCAAGTGGCGTTATACCCTCCTCCACCCCCTCCCTTCCTGTGAAATCTAAGCCACACCCACAAACCAAATGACATCATCAACCAAGCAACTGAAACCACCAAGGCGGCCGTTATCAGACCCCTAGGCCTTTGTTTTATGTAGGCCCCTGCCAGGCCCCCACGGCCCCAGGGGGGGAAGATAACCCACAGCAACACACTTGGGGGCACGGCAAGGGGTTTTTACTTTACAATTTAGCACCACTACCCCCCCCCCCAAATCCCTCCCAAATAACCACAAGACAAAAATAAATACCATCCTTCAAAACGTAATGAGATATGCCGGTAACGGGGGTGGGGGGCAAACAGAATAGATCATGGATCGGGACATGTGGGGGCAGTCACAGGGATTAGCCACAACAACACGCCACACCCACAAACCCCACCTCCACCACGAGATCCTGTAAAACAGGGGGACTCTGAGGCTCAGGGGGATCTGAAGGGGGCCTATTACCAGACAACCCACAGAGTCAGGCCAGGGCCAAGGAAAGGAGATACAGGGTGGGAGGTGGGGGGAGGAGGAGCCCAAATAGGTCATGGGCTGATGTGGGGTGGGGTGGGGGAGCAACTGTCCAACAACCACCAAAACAGCCATTCCACCCCCAAAGCCCAAGCCCAAAGCCTCTCCCGGTGGCTGCATTAATAAACGCCTGGCAGCATTAGGCAGTCGTTCATCATTTCTCCTAACACGCACTTGGGGGCACAGCAAGGGGTTTTTGCTTTATAATTTAGTGGGCGTTGTGTCACATGCGAGGCTCTGGCGGCCATTTTAAGTAAGGGCAGTCATGCCCTTTTAACCTAGGCTTTACCGGTATATACTACAACTGATTGTAAGCCTCTGTGTCTTTTTTATATATATAAAAAACAACCATGCACTTTCTCTCCCCAGTTTAAGTCCTCAGATATTTGCAGTGGCCACCCCCCACCCCATTTACAATCCCCTACCTTCCCCTTGCCACTTCCTGGGTTTTTTATGGAACTGAACAACTCGGGTGCTTCAGAACGCGCCTTCTGTTGCCAGGCCCTTGCAACAGATAATGTGGCCCTGTTTTTAACCCTTTTGTTACTTTTTTCATTTTACTGATTATGAATATGCTGACTGAGGCCCCCTCTAGATTCGGAGGCTCGAGTATTCAAATATACGGCTGTAAGACAGTTGAAGGATCATCACACTGCAGGGTTCCTGAAGAGTACTGAAGATATTTCTGCAAAGTTCCACATTCTTATTTCAATGTACAGTACAGGAAAATATACCGTACATTCCACCAAGTCAGATCATTGGGGCATCAATGACTGACAGCAGCTTGACAGGGTTTCAGACATATATCTTTTCCAAATCCTACTTGGGAGATGCCATGTTGACTTGGCAAACAGAGTGTAGATTTTGAGAGATAATCGTTGTGTTGTTGATACAGCGTTATTAAGGATTTGATGTATTGACTCAGAAGTATATGATGTAACTCTTTGTGGCATTTTCTTGGCTGATTCTTCATTTAATAGCATTTTGCACTCGAACATGAAGCTTCACAACATCAAAATACCAGATGCACGGTTCAGATGCAGGCTGGTTACTACTGGAAGCTGTGGTAGCGGGTCGAAGCCTGTGGAACTTTCTCCGAACTAATATTGGATAGCCACTCTCCTCAATCAACTTGAGATGCATGGCTTTCTTGTCCCAGCAGACATTTTAATGTAGTGTTTGATTTTATGACAACCTTTTATTGCTGCCTTGTCCTACTTTCTACAGATTGTTTTTATTTACACAGCTTAGATTAGAACATGTCAGGGACCGTGCTGAGGAAGGCTGCACTGAGGACGAATGGTGGGAGCCTCCCCCTCCCCCTGGTCCTGCTCCAGATCCTGAAACTTCCCAGGAGCAGGAGGACAGTATAGATTTGGAAAAGTGGTTTGCAGAGGGGCATAGTTTAGAAGACAGAAGCTGGGAAATACTGAATGGGGAACAGCTAGGAGAAGGAACACTGGGAGAGAGAGGGCTAACAGATTCACTGTCTCTGGAAAGCATTCCTCCTCTCTCCCCAAAGTCAAGAAGAACTCAGAAAGTGTCAGAACAGAAAGCACACAAAGCACAGATGGGACAAACTCGGATTACAAGAGTAGAAGTGACGTGGATTAATGGGGACGTAAGAGGGTGGGTGGGATTCTTAACTGGGAGCACTAGGAGATGGGTTCTTTGTTCTCTCGCTGTGATTATTAAAAGTTTCTAACTGGTAAGAAGGCTCCTTTTCCTTTGTTCTTCTTATCTACTGCCACGGGAGGAGGATGACGATTCCCTGAAGCCTGACAGAACGCCATACAGTTAAGTGGTATATTTGTATGGGTGACATTTAATAATATCTGAGGTCCAGGACTAGCCTAGAACATCTCACTGTGCCTGAAGTAGAAAACCCAACAATGTCCCAAGATTAAGTGGTATATAAATAAATGTCTTCAATCAATCAATCAATCAATAAAGAGCTGGGGCATTTTCAACAGATGCCCATCCAGCCTTTGCTGGATGATCTCTAGCAAGAGTGACTCCACCGCTCTTCTAAATAACAGGTTCCATTGCTGAGCTGCTCTTTCCATGCTTCTCCAAATGTTCAACCAAATCTACCCTCCCATGACTTAATTCCATTAGATCTAGCCCTGCCCCCGGGGGCACATTTCTACGTGACAGACCTTCAGGGATTTGAAGGGCTTGGCCAAAACAGGGAAGGCAGAACTCTATCTCCTGATGGAGACTACACAACTCCATATTCCACCATTAGATGAGATTCAAGGTCCCTCCAGATGTCCTTTTTATTGTGAATTCATGCTCCTGGTGGTATTGCGGCGGTTGCACACAATCTGGATTTCAGTTCTGTTTGTGCCGGCAAAAGTTTCAAGGGTAGACATCCTGCTTCATTTTCTCAATCAATTCATGTCTCGCAATGTCCAGCTGAAATTTTGTAACTTTTCACACCAGAAATGACCTGGGACTCAGCTACTTTAGTCAAGAAACACATGTTTTGGATGTGTTATAAACATCCAACACCAGATGGTGCCAGAGAGCTAAACATAATTCTAAGCGATTTTCCATAATGTTTTTCCTCCTTTTGATTTGATTTCTGAGTTATTTATAGTGTTTCCCCCCTATGTGTAGACCCAACTCTGGTTTATATTTCCCCTCTTCTTTTGTTGTGCTATAGTGCAAGGCTGTCCTTCCAGAAGGCAACAATGCAATAACATTGGGGAAGCATCACATAATCTATATGTATAAAAATGTAAACTGGGTATGTTTATTCGTCTCCAATGTTCAACAAAACCGCGTGACCGATTGAGGTGAAATTTTGACACAACATCACATGCGAATGTCCGAAGGCTATAGGAAAGTTTGCTAAGACAGATGGCACACCTGTGCCAGGTAAAAAAACACACCCAAATCCCGTGTTTCAAAACACACCACTCAGACGAAAATGCATGCTGGGAAAAGAACCAGGTTGCAAACCAGCGCCCTCTAGCGGCCGCTACACTGGTACTGCACCTATAAAACCTTTCCTCTCAACAGCACCTCAGCTCCCGTTTACATACTAGTCCGAAGCCTTTATAGACTAGGCCGAATGGAGGTACTGACTCGCCTGGGTGGGGGTTGGGGGGAGGAGGGGATGGGATAGGTCAGGACACGGTGGGACCAGTCAGAGGGATGAGCCGGGGGTGGGGGGAAGAGGGGGCGTGATACATCATGGGTCAGAACAGGGTGGGGGGGAATCACAGGGATAAGCCATGGGGGGGAGGAGGAGGGGGGATACGTCATGGATCGGCACAGGGTGGGGGGGAATCACCAGGATGAGCTACAGCAACGCATGGCAGGGCCAGCTAGTGACATATAAAACAGAACTATGTGTAGATGCTCCACTATGAATGTGCTATTGCTGCATCAGCGACATGTTTCAAAACGTACCCACAAAAGAAACAACAACAACAACAACCATCTGTCTGGAGGAGCCCCAAGAAACATGAGGAACTGATGTGTTAGTTGCCCCTACTTCTTTGAAACAGCTTTATGCAGTTTCTGACATCACAGGTCACCTTTGATGGAACAATGCACCATACTTTACTCCAGTTTCTTCATGAAAATCAAGGTGGCTTTTCTGTCCATATTTCAGCCGTTTCCCTTTTAATCCCCTCTCCCATTCTCCTCAATGACCTTTTAAGGTCTTAAGTGCAGAGGGTGCCTGGCATTTTAGGGTCAACCTAAAACTCTGCTTGGTCAGATATTCTTAGGGGGAGCTGCTGGACTGGGGGGGGGGGAAGGTTCGTGAAGTCACGTCTGACCCAGGCTCTGCTCTACGCGAGGAAAGTAAATGATAGGCTGCCATCACCTCGAAAGCTGCAATTTAGTGCTGCCGCTGTGATATCCTCCAGAAGTTAATAAGCACCCTGCTTGCATGCGAGGAGGCCGTGGTGGTTTGGGAATATGTAAACCTGGGGAGACTTGGGCTTTTGAGGGAAGGAGGCGGTGGGGCTGAGCCATTGGTCAGGAAATGCCCCGGCTGTGGGATCCTAGAGTACCTTTTGTGAAAAGCCCACACCCCCACACCCCAATTCAGTGGATACATGTAGCTGACATGAATCTGGAATGACTCGAGAGTGCTGAACAATGTGCATATTTTTGAAATTGTGAAGCTTTTTTTTAACTAGGAATTTTAGGTGCAGAAATATACCAAAGGACCAGAAAAGACTATCTATGTATGCGATGACAGCTGCCTGGGTACTTTTAGCTCAGAGATGGAAGGAAGGCAAAGTCCCTACCAGAGAAGATTGGCTGATAATAATAATAATAATAATAATAATAATAATAATAATAATAATAATTTATTATTTATACCCCGCCCATCTGGCCGGGTTCCCCCAGCCACTCTGGGCGGCTTCCAACAAAACAGAAATTCTAAAATACAGAAATCCATCAAACATTAAAATACAGAGATCCATCAAACATTAAAAGCTTCCCTAAACAGGGCTGCCTTGAGATGCCTTCTAAAGGTCTGGTAATTGTTGTTCTCTTTGACCTCTAGTGGGAGGGCATGATAAAGATGATGGACTATGCCGAAATGGCGAAAATGACCGGGAGAATAAGAAACCAAGAAGACAAAAGCTTTTAATATAGAGCGGGGGAAATTTATAAGATACTTAGGAGAACACTGCAAACAATTAAAAACATTGGCGGGATTGGAATAACACTTGTAATGTAGGAAGAACTAGGGTCTAATGCAGGCATCCCCAGACTTCGGCCCTCCAGATATTTTGGACTACAGTTCCCATCATCCCTAACCACTGGTCCTCTTAGCTAGGGATCATGGGAGTTGTAGGCTAAAACATCTGGAGGGCCGCAGTTTGGGGATGCCTGGTCTAATGAGCAATTTAAGAAAAAATGGAGGATAATATGCAATGCAGTGCAAAACAGATTAATAATGGAACCCATGGAGGGGTGGAGGGAAGTACAAGGATTCAGGGAAATCCTATATACTTAAGATTATGGCTTGTATTTGAATGAAAATGATAACTGTGAAACTGAATATTTTTTTTAAAAACAAAAATGCATATTTTTGAAATTGCAAGTCCACATTCACAAGACGATATGTGCATTCCTATACACGTCTACTCAGAAGTAAACCCCGCTGGGTTTAATGAGATGTGCCCCCAAGTAAGTGAGTCTAGAACTGCAGGCCATCTCCCTATTTTGGAGTGATGCTTCCCCGTGACCTGTTAATCACCTGACAGGTGTTCAAAGTCAATAGGTTTGGGCTCTTTGAAATACCATGTCTAATTCCACCCCACACCTCAATGCAGTTCGAGTAACTTTTAAAGGTGGTTTACAACCCAGGATGCAACAGCTTTTAATTCAAGCAATGACATTAGACACGTGGCCTTTGGACTTCGATCGTGTGGGACAAAGCTCTTTTAAAATTTTTTTGCCCCTGTGCACAGATTTGTTTGTTTCTGAAATTTGTTAGTTGCTATATCTTGCCCGAGGCAACCAAAAGCGACTTAATGCAGATGCAAACTCCAACCCAGCAAATGCAATTTTCATGCAGATCTGATCTCTGTTGGCCTTACAAAAGCATACTGTCTGGACAGGGTGATATTAGAAAAGCCAGGCTAAGCAATGGGATAATATGCACACAACTGCATTGCACACTTTTTTTTTTACCTTGTGGAGATCCTCACGTGTTCCAATACTCTGTGTTACTCAGTTGGTTAGAGAGCAGGGTGCTGAAAATGCCCAGGATGCTAGTTTGATCTCCATCTGGGACAGCTGCATATTCCTGCATTGATGGGGGTTGGACATTGCAGGGTCCCTTCTATGGTTCTATAGTAAAAGGTAAAGGACCCCTGGACGGTTAAGTCCAGTAAAAGGCGACTATGGGGTTGCTGCGCTCATCTCGCTTTCAGGCCGAGGGAGCCGGCGTTTGTCCACAGACAGCTTTCCGGGTCGTGTGGCCAGCAAGACTAAACCGCTTCTGGTGCAACGGGACATTGTGACGGAAACCAGAGCGCATGGAAACACCGTTTGCCTTCCTGCCACAGTGGTACCTCTTTATCTGCTTGCACTGGTGTGCTTTCAAACTTCTAGGTTGGCAGGAGCTGGGACAGAGCAGCGGGAGCTCACCCCGTCATGGGGATTCGAACCGCCGACCTTCCAATCGGCAAGCCCAAGGGGCTTAGTGGTTTAGACCACAGCGCCACCCACATCCCTGCTATGATTCTATGATTCTCTGAGGGTACAATAGTGTACCTCTCTAACTGTTGGAATCGGGGGACTATATGTAGGGATGGACAGCTAGTCATTTGTTCATGGGTATATATATATATATATACCCAGTTCCCTTGGTAGGGCTCCTATCACAGGCCTGCAGCAGGGTTTCTCTTGCTAGGAGAGGAGAGGAGAGGACCCAGGTGGCGCTGTGGGTTAAACCACAGAGTCTAGGGCTTGCTGATCAGACGGTCGGCGGTTCGAATCCCTGCGATGGGGTGAGCTCCCATTGCTCGGTCCCAGCTCCTGCCCACCTAGCAGTTTGAAAGCACATCAAAGTGCAAGTAGATAAATAGGGACCGCTCCGGCGGGAAGGTAAATGGCGTTTCTGTGCGCTGCTCTGGTTCGCCAGAAGCAGCTTTGTCATGCTGGCCACATGACCCGGAAGCTGTCTGCGGACAAACGCCGGCTCCCTCGGCCTATAGAGCGAGATGAGCGTCGCAACCCCAGAGTCGGACACGACTGGACCTGATGGTCAGGGGCCCCTTTACACTTTACCTTTATATATATACCCAGTTCCCTTGGTAGGGCTCCTATCACAGGAGAGGAGAGGAGAGGAGAGGAGAGGAGAGGAGAGGAGCAGCAGTTTGGGTTGCCTCGAAGGGGACTGTGCCCAGTTTTCTATGCCTGAGCCCTGCACAGTACCCATTGCTCTATGCTTCCCCTTTGGATCAGAGGTCTTGGCGCTGCTTCTGCATTGTTGCCTCATCCAGGGGTGGAGCAAGACGACTGGGCGCCTGGGGTGGCACATGTGCCCTGCGCCCAGGAGCAGGGCAAGCTGCCCACGGGGGCAGGGCAAGCCGGGGCAGGATGCTCCAAGGAGTCTGCCTGCCTCCTCCCACTCAGCTACCTTACAGCTGAGGGGGAGGCGGCGGGCTGGCTGCTTGGGGCAGTGCGGAGCCTGCGAGCACCCAAGCCACTGCGTCACTCCCAGGAGAGACGCATGGCTCGGGCATGTTGCAGGCCCCACGGTGAGTGCCGCCCGGCATTTTGTCACCCCCTCAGGGGTGACACCCGGGGCTGACCGCCCCCCTTCCTCCGCCCTGGGCTCATCATTCTTATATTGCCCTATCTTTGCCAAACAACAACACACATTCATAGCTCTCTTTCTAGGCCTGACCTCTTGACGCTACTGGTTCCTATTCTGAAGCTTGACTCTGTCACGAGCTCATTGTATACATGTTTTTTTTAGAAAGCACATTTAAAGTGCCTCCCCAGCAAGTAACTCTAGCAATTGTTGTTTACCCTGCACATAGCTACAGTTCTCAGCACCCTTAACAAACCTCATTTCCCAGGATTCTTTATGGGGTGGACTGGCTTTAAATCAGGCATCCCCAAACTTCGGCCCTCCAGATGTTTTGGACTCCAATTCCCATCTTCCCCAACCACTGGTCCTGTTAGCTAGGGATCGTGGGAGTTGTAGGCCAAAACATCTGGAGGGACGCAGGTTGGGGATGCCTGCTTTAAATGCACGGCGTGTAGGCAGCCTGGGCAATTGCAATCTAAGGATCAACCAGGGCTGCACTGCAGAGTTATTGTACAGATTAGTGGGGTGATGCATGTGGAGCTCTTGGGACAGCCAAAAGGCCCAGTGTTTATAAACGCTAGACTTTTGAATGATTGCCAGACGAACAAATACAGGGCCTCAAGAACCAATGCTAACGAGGAACGTTTAACGGCGAAACCTGACCGAGGCAGGATGTAGGACGATCTGTGAACCGTACAAGTGGCGAGAGCCAATCCTCCGCCCCACCTGCCCGCGAGAAGACCGAGACAATGCTAACATTGGGATAAGACAGATTGACGTGATGTCATTGCAGGGAGGCAGACAGTTCAAAAGCTATTGAAGCCTTTCTCCTAAAAGCTCCTCGGGAGGCGTCGCAGACCGATTTGGCTTTAGATCCAAGGCTTCGTCAAGAGTCCATAATCCCCTCGCTTTGCATGACCGACCGTCTATGCGGTTGGCACTTCAACACGACGCTGAGCTGGGCAGACGCTTGGCGGGGAAGATGAAGACACTGCCTTGTGTCAGCTAAGTGGCGTCTCAGAGGGCTCTGCGTACCTCCTGGGTGAATTCCTCTCTGATGCGGAGGAAAGTTTTACCTTAGACTCTCTAGACTGCTGACCAGCTGTTTCTGGGGCAACCATAAGCTGAGCATAATGAATATCTTTTGGCTGAGACAGAAAACCTCAAACCAGGTTATGGGTTATGGTCTGGCCTAAGCCCCATCCCTGGCCGTTGCTCACAGCCTCTGTCTATGTGCGCAG
This sequence comes from Zootoca vivipara, assembly GCF_963506605.1. NCBI lineage: Eukaryota > Metazoa > Chordata > Lepidosauria > Squamata > Lacertidae > Zootoca > Zootoca vivipara. The sequence goes on along the minus strand of NC_083288.1, from coordinate 18,858,857 downwards.
ATTTGCTGTTTGCAGATGATTTTGCTCCTGGCCCTGTGGGTAGGACAAGATACGGTAGCTCCAACCTCCAACCCCTGCTTAAAAATCTCCAAGGAAGGGGAGTCCACAACCTCCCGAGGGAGACCGTTCCACTGTCAAACAGCTCTTACTGTCAGAAGGTTTTTCCTGATGTTTAGTTGGAATCTCCTTTCTTATAACTTGAAGCCACTGGTTTGAGTCCTGTCCTCCAGAGCAGGATAAATCAAGCTTGTTCCCTCTTCCACGTGACAGCCCTTGAGATATTTGAAGGTGGCTATCATATCTCCTCTCAGTCTCCTTCAACTGCTCCTCATAAGTCTCGGTTTCCAGACCCTTGATCATCTTGGTTGCCCTTCTCTGCACACATTCTAGCATTGTGAAGCCCAGAATTGGACACAGTATTCCAGGTGTTGTCTCACCAAGGCAGAAGAGAGTGAACTGGGACACTTGAGAATTTCTTTAGGATTGCAGTGGCCATGGGTGGGTGGGTGGGGATTGCTGCTGCGAGATGTGCGTTTTTCTTGTCTGGTAAACATCTCCTATCACTCTGAAGCTTCCCTGGATGTCTGTGGCTGCTTCTTGGTGGTCACGCTGTTTTTGAGTGGGATTCAATCACATATTATCAAATTCAGACGTCACAATTAAAGTTGATCTTGCACTCTTATGCGGTAACTCCCTTCTCCCCCCCAAAAAAGCATCCTGGACTTTTTGTGATAAGGAAAGTGTTGGGCCATATAGGCTGAAAATGATAATGATCATGATGGCTTGATGTCCTATAAGCTTCCCAGAAACAAAATAAAAATGAATGTTCAATAGGTAACTGATGATGTCCAACCTCCCCACAAACTTTGTGCGAACAAATTAGGATAAATGCTCAGCGAAGTATACTTTCTGATCTTGAAAAAAATATCAGTTTTACTCCATGCTGTCTCCCCTGAGCTTTCGTGGGGCCTCTTCTCTCTCTCTTTCTCTCTCTCTCTCTCTCTCTCTCTCTCTGTGTGTGTGTTGGTTTCTTGCATTTTTCACTCACATAACCTCTCTCAGCTTCCCCTTCAAAAGTTAAGTTAAGTGCATCAAACACCCTGAAGTCTACCCATGAGAATTTCATCAACAATTTCTCTCCCTTTTGACAGTGTTCCTCACTAATCAAGGGAGAATATTTTCAAAACAGGGAATTTTTCAGCGGAGCATTAGTGAAAAGCCCTGGTTTCCTGGTGACATTTAATAATGTCTGAGATCCTAGAACACCTGAAGAGGAAAACTCAACAATGCCCCCTGATTCCTCCCACTTCTCGCTGTGGTGTCAAGCAAAAGGGCATAGTATCAACTTATTTTGGCACCTGAGCCAGAAAATATCACAAGTGCTCACCCTGGCAGTAAAATCACAATAATAATACATTAAAGCGAATAACCATTTGGAGTCCTTTCATGACACCTAGAATCAGCTGCCTGAGGCGGCTGCCTCACTCTGCCTAATACTAGGGCAGGATGAGAGGCCCCTGCTGGAGTCTGGTGGGTCAGTGGCCTGAGGAGGGGGGGGTTGTGTGCACACCATACATTGAGATCACATGACTCCTCCCAAAGAATCCTGGGAACTGTAGTCATAGAACCATAGAATCATAGAATCAAAGAGTTGGAAGAGACCACAAGGGCCATCCAGTCCAACCCCCTGCCAAGCAGGAAACACCATCAAAGCATTCCTGACAGATGGCTGTCAAGCCTCTGCTTAAAGACCTCCAAAGAAGGAGACTCCACTACACTCCTTGGCAGCAAATTCCACTGCTGAACAGCTCTTATTGTCAGGAAGTTCTTCCTAATGTTTAGGTGGAATCTTCTTTTTTGTAGTTTGAATCCATTGCTCCATGTCCGCTTCTCTGGAGCAGCAGAAAACAACCTTTCTCCCTCCACATCCTTTTATATATTTGAACATGGCTATCATAACACCCCTTAACCTTCTCTTCTCCAGGCTAAACATACCCAGCTCCCTAAGCCGTTCCTCATAAGGCATCATTTCCAGGCCTTTGGCCATTTTGGTTGCCCTCTTCTGGACACGTTCCAGCTTGTCAGTATCCTTCTTGAACTGTGGTGCCCAGAACTGGACACAGTACTCCAGGTGAGGTCTGACCAGAGCAGAATACAGTGGTACTATTCCCTTGATCTAGATGCTATACTCCTATTGATGCAGCCCAGCTTTTTTAGCTGCTGCATCACACTGTTGACTCATGTCAAGTTTGTGGTCTACCAAGACTCCTAGATCCTTTTCACATGTACTTCTCTCAAGCCAGGTGTCACCCATCCTGTACTTTTTTGCCCAAGTGTAGTACTTTGCATTTCTTCCTGTTAAAATTAATCTTGTTTGCTTTGGCGCTCATCTCACTTTCAGGCCGAGGGAGCCGGTGTTTGTCCACAGACAGCTTTCCAGCTCATGTGGTCAGCAGGACTAAACTGCTTCTGATGCAATGGGGACACCATGACAAGCCAGGGCACACGGAAATGCCGTTTACTTTCCCGCCACAGCAGTACCTACTTATCTACTTGCACTAGCATGCTTTCGAATTGCTAGGTTGGCAGGAGCTGGGATAGAGCAACGGGAGCTCACCCCGCCGTGGGGATTCGAACCACTGACCTTCCAATCGGCAAGCCCAAGAGGCTCAGTGGTTTAGATCACAGCACCACCTGCGTCACTACCAAGTATGGAACAGTTCCAACTCTTTTTACACGATACGGTTTTATTTGCTTTCACAAACACCACAAACACCATTCAATTTATGTTTCATTTCTTGATGCTTTTCTTGCTACATTGCTTTGGGATATTTTATAGGAAGCAAACTGTATGCAAAAATAGCAGCAAAGTTTTGAAAACAATATTCTCAATGCTTGAGCCCAACAGGTCCCTCTTTTACCATGCAATTCTGTGCATGCTTCCTTGGAATAAATCCTGTTGAGTTCCTTTCAAAGCAAATGGGGTTTCTTTCCTAGTAAATGACAGGCACAAAATGACAAGCCAGGAAACTAGACGCTTGCAAAGGCCAGGCCACACCTCTCACATCCTGCCAGCCGTTTGCCCAGTTTTCCTGCCCCCCCCCCCGCCCCGTGTGTTTTCTAATTCCTTGCAAAATCTGGGATGAACAAGCCAGCAGTCATCGTTCAGATCCCTCTTGGGATACTGGTTGCATTCAGGAAATTGATTCAACCTAAACACCACAGGAGGCATCATTGACTGAGCAATTCTTTGGTCTTTCTTTTGGTTTGCTTTTAATTGTGTCTTGCTCTGAATTTCCTCATCCACTAGAGGCCACTTCTGCCTCGCTAATAAGGCAGCTCATAAACCCTCCGCATTGGTCTCATAGGCAGCGACTGCTTTCAGTAAATTGCATACCATCCAACATTTCTCCAATGAAAATAATAATAATAATAATATCCTACCCATCTGACTGGGTTGCCCCAGCCACTCTGGGCAGCTTCCAACACATATAAAAACACAATAAAGCATTAAACAACTTCCCTATACAGGGCTGCCTCCAGATATCTTCTAAAGGTTGTGTAGTTACTTATCTCCTTGGCACATGACTCCAGACCCTCTGATGAAAATAAAGGTAAAGGTAAAGGGGCCCCTGACCATCAGGTCCAGTCGTGTCCGACTCTGGGGTTGCGGCGCTCATCTCGCTCTATAGGCCGAGGGAGCCGGCGTTTGTCCGCAGACAGCTTCCGGGTCATGTGGCCAGCATGACAAAGCTGCTTCTGGCGAACCAGAGCAGCGCACGGAAACACCGTTTACCTTCCCGCCGGAGCGGTCCCTATTTATCTATTTGCACTTTGATGTGCTTTTGAACTGCTAGGTGGGCAGGAGCTGGGACCGAGCAACGGGAGCTCACCCCGTCGCAGGGATTCGAACCGCCGACCTTCTGATCAGCAAGCCCTAGACTCTGTGGTTTAAGCCACAGCGCCACCTCTGGAAACAAATCGGAAACTGGGACAGCTTCTGTAAATCCAGGACTGTCCCTGGAAAATAGGGACACTTGGAGGATATGTGCCTACCCCCCTCCCCCAGCTTTCTATCCCATCATATCCAGCAATTAAAGCAATTAAAACTATGAGGTGTATAGGAACCTTGTCCTGCAAATGCCCACCTTTCACGTCCATCACAGCAATGCAGAATGGAAGTACGCATGTTTCCATGCGCCAATGCAATGGGGCTGCCCCATTTTGTGGGGTGGTGGAGGGAAAAAGCAGGAGGTTTAATCTGGAAACACCCTTGGGCTGAGATGCTGGTCAATTGGCTGGCTGGTCTGTCTATGATTTCACAAGGTTTGACTGTGGTCAAATATTCCAGGAAGCCAAGGCAGGCGTTGTGTAGGTGTTAGCCTCCATCCTTAATTCCATCACCAGATCACCTGACAGTGATGTCAGCAATGTGGTCTCCTTGCTCTTGCAAAAAATCCAGGCTTGATTCACCACACATATACTCACCTTTCCTTTTTGAGGAGCAGGAGCTTCTCGGCACTTTATGCTACAATAAAGACATTAATCATCGATCTTCTTTGTATTTTATGCTTGTCACATGTTTCTTGTTTCATTGCATTTTTGTTGTTGTTGCTTATCGTTTGTGGCTTTCCTCGGGATCCCGTGATAAAGATCAGGAGCTGTTCAATCTCTGGAACTCAGTTAAATATTGCAGGTGGTGTTTAATGAGATAAGAAACCCTCACAACAGTTTACTAAGGAAATTAAACAAAACCCATAATCTGAGGAGAGAGGTTTTGTCTTGCTTACTTCAGGTCTTGGGCATAGTAGGAAGAATCCCAACCAAACATAGGGAGAAGAGCTACTTCAGAGCTACACAGCCAATCAGAGCACATGCTACCTCGGGTAGAGATCATGTGATTCTGCCTGGTTGCTAAGCAATACCTCACCCTGTTAGCCGACTTGCTGATAACAGAATTAACCCTTAAGTTACAAACTGAATGATTGCTGCTGTCACACTTCTAACAGTTTCCAGGGATTTATATTTGCGTAACATTGCTATAAATACTAATGGATTACGCTTGTTTAGAATGTAACCTCATTGGCTTATGACACCTATTTTTATTAATTTTTATTAATTTGCATAATATTTTCATGGGGATCATTCTAATAAATGAATTCCTTTAAGCCTGAGCCAGAACAACATGAGAAGACATTGCATGGGCAAATCCCATCTTCCATTGGATGATGTGATGTCATTGGGATGACTATGCGATCCCTGATTGGCTGGAAATCAGCATCATCTCAGTAAGAAGCCAGTGTTGTTGTTGTTGTTGTTGTTGTTGTTGTTTTAAATAACACCACAAATGCTGCAGCTCAGGGAAAGAAGCAGCTGGGAACAGCATGCAAAGAATGGAAATTTTGGTTCTTGAATACCTACCCCCACCCCCTGAAAAGAGAGATCCAGGGTGTTGTAGTGATCATAGTGTTGGACTAAAAAAAAAAGGTGGGCTATAAATGCAACAAGTAAATAAATAATAATAAAATATTTTGGTGAAGTCCTAAATTCTTTAACCATGTGGCCACTGTTGGGCAATGTTAGATTGGTCCATCGACCTAGTTAATTTTCAATGGTCAAACGATCAGCTCTGATACACCCTGCCCTGGGGACAAGGCAGTTCCCTCCAGGACACAGAAGCATTAATAAGACTGGCAACCATGAGACGCTTCCTTTCTGCCTTGTTGGGTCACATTCATGCCATACATTCAAAACGCACGGCTCGCCCCTGCAAAGAATTCTAGGAACTGTAGTTTGTTAAAAGTGCTGGGGAGCTGTAGCTCACGGGGGGGGGGGTAAACTACAGTTCCCAAGATTCCTTAGGGCAAGCCGTGTGCTTTAAAAGTAAGGTGTGGATGTGCACTGTCCCCAGCTTGCAAAATGACCAACCGCTTCCTTTGCATTGTACCTGTCTCCCAACAAGCAGGAATTAACCTGGGACCTTTTGCAGGCAAAGCTCTGTCACGACGCTACCACCCACCCCGTGCTCCCTGGACCTTCCCTTATTTCATTCGGCTCTCTCTTCAAAACCCACAATTTCCGTGAAGCCTTGGCCACAGCTCCTTAATCCCTGGAGCTGGAACGAAGTACGTGCAACTGACATAACCGTGCATTCCCTCGCACGTCACGTTCTAGACTGTAAGGTTATCGGGGCAGGGACCCTTGCATGTTTGCAAAGCATCGTTCACACTGATGGCCCTGTGCTGTGGGGAGGATCAAGGCTGCGGCTGGAACGCAACCCCACCAACCCCATGGAAAAGTCATGATCTGCACCCCTCCCCAGCCCCAGTTCTCTAACTTCATTGGGCTCCGCTCCTGCATTTCCAAGCATATTTCTGCAACCCTGCGGACTCAAAGATTTGGCAAAGGCTCGGACTACGCCTGGCATTTAGCCCACAGCTGGCCCTTAGTTTTTTGGTTCTTAAATAGCAGGCCCTCCAAGTGTCCCTATTTTCAATTTAGAGAAAGCCGTCCCAGTTTCTGATTTGATCCTGGAATGTCCCGCTTTTCCTTAGGACGTCCCTGTTTTCACTGGAGAAATGTTGAAGAGTATGGTAGAATGTCCCTATTTTCATCCGAGAAATGTTGGAGGGTATGGAGTTATCCAACCCTCATACTGTCTGAAGGCAATCCTGTCTAGGGAGGCCTTTAAAAAAATGTTTAATGCTTTATTATGTTTTTATATATGTTGGATGCCGCCCAGAGTGGCTGGGGCAACCCAGTAGATGTGTGGAGTATAAATAATAAAATGATCATTATGGAATGGGATGTCCCTATTTTCATCGGAAAAATGTTGGAGGGTATGAAATAGCAACCTAGAGGGGAGATCTAGATCAGGTCCGCTGCGTGGGGGATGAAAGGGATTTAATCCTTTGCCCCTATTGCCAACCTGATCAGGATTCCCTGAAACCCATAGCTGGCATTTGCTCCCAGGAGAAACTGGTGCGACCGATCTGAGCAGGTTCTGATGCTTGCATTTCCAGCAACTGATGCTTTTACATAACCCAGGCTTCATGTTCCCTTTCCCACCATAGCGTTGAGGCTCTGCTGATCAACAGCTCCCAACTTCACCATGCATAACCCTCCTTCGGCCTGCTCCAGATTCTTCCCCTGTGTAATTTTCTCTGCGTCACTCGCCAAAGCTATGATTTGCCAGGGAGTACTGAGTGTGGTGCAGCAAACAGGGTGATTATGCGGCCTACTTTACAAAGGACAAGCTCTCTGTTGGAAGGGTTCTGCAATAAAGATAGACATTCAGAAGAGAACTTTAAAAGTTGGCATTCAATGATACCTGACCCTTAATCAGTTTGGATACCAGTCCCAATTGATAAAAGTCTTGAATTTGAATGATTGTTTGATCCATGTCCAAATTAAAGACAAAGGTTCCCATACCCTCTAACATCTCTCCGGTGAAAATAGGGACATCCTACTTCATCATCAAAGGGACGCAGGTGGCGCTGTGGTCTAAACCACAGAGCCTAGGGCTTGCTGATCAGAAGGTCAGTAGTTCGAATTCCCGCAACGGGGTGAGCTCCCGTTGCTCGGTCCCAGCTCCTGCCCACCTAGGAGTTCAAAAGCACATCAAGTGCAAGTAGATAAATAGGTACCACTCCGACGGGAAGGTAAACGGCATTTCCATGTGCTGCTCTGGTTCACCAGAAGTGGCTTAGTCATGCTGGCCACATGACCCGGAAGCTGTCTGTGGACAAAGGCCGGCTGCCTCAGCCCATAGAACGAGATGAGCACCGCAACCCCAGAGTCGTCTGCAACTGGACCTAATGGTCAGGGGTACCTTTACCTTTACCTTTACTTCATCATCAATTATTACACTTGGAGTGTCACTCTAGCACAAGGACCAGCAGGTATTGTTTGATATGAGATGAGCCTGGAGAGCTGGGTTTTGCTGGGAGGGTGAGAGAGAAGGCCATGGAAGCTTTGAAGGTAGTCAGTGCCAAGATTTAAGGAGAAGCAGGAGAAATTAGGAGGAAGGGAGAAAACTGGGATATCAATTTTATTCGATTTGTACAATTCTGCCTCCCTTGGCACAGAATGTGGATTGACCGATGGATCTTGTAGCGCAGGGAATAATCACCCCTGCCTATGGCACACCTTTGGAGTGTGGCTGGATGCCCTGGCAACCACTGTGTGTTGCTACGTGTAACAGTCTCGCTGGCTCTTTCCGAGGCTTGGCCTTTGGGGATTTGTTGCCGCTGCTGTTATTGCTGCTCTCTTGCCCGTTTCATTGTTTGCCACGTCCGAGCCAATGTATCCAGCAGAAGGGCTTGGATTGTAAATGCGTGCATGTGTGTGTGTGTGTTTTGGTGTGCGCTCATGCATCTGTGAGCCGCTGGAACATCTCGCAAGCACATTTCTCCCGCAGAAAGGGGTTATTTTAGTTCCTTGCCACCCACAGCGGATGATGTCAAGGCCATCAGCCAGGATGCTGGAGAAACTTCTTTTTAAAGATAGATCGGGGGTGGGTCGTGTAGGCTGTTGCCAAGTGCATTTTAGAGCTGGATTGTTACCACAGGTAGCAGCAAGTCCTGGAGGGAAAGAGAACGCCAAAGATTTATGGGGCTCCAGAATATTTTTCCAAAGCAGCAGCAGCAGCGGCAGCGGCAGTGTCTCCCTCCCCCCCTCTCCCTCCCCCCCCGCGTGTGTATTCATTCATTCATTCAGTGTTCCTGGCTTATAAAATGAAACAAACGTCTATTGGCATTTAATACAATCTCAGGCAACAATCTCTCCCTACTCTGCTAACTACCTGAGATTCTTTTTTTAAGGAGTTGCTTAAACTTGGGAGCAGTGCTTTTTCTCTTGGGGGGGGGGCAGGGACGCAGGGGTGTGCATACCCCTAAACATTTTGTGAATCTTTGTACTTTTGTCCATTTACTGTATTTGTTTTCCCCGATTTGAACTATAAAATGGTGATTTTTCTTGAGTCAAAATCAGAGTACCCCTAAACATTTTTTAAAGGAAAAAAAAGCACTGCTTGCAGTGCTCGAAACAAGGCAGGCGATCAACCAAAGTGGGTTAAGCTCCCTCTTGTCCTTTGTGACCCACCCCAGCTCCGTCTTCTTCTCCTTCGCTTCCTATTCTTCTCCTGTCTACGTGGGGGAGAGAGAGAGAGGGAGGCCTCTGGGATCAGTCCACCTCTTTAGGGCTAGGAGACAACCAGGCACCCTCCTGCAGCAATCTGAGCCTCTGCCTGCCTTGATCTTAGCAGGAAGGCGGGGGCAGCCCAAGGGGCGGGGGCAGGCAAGGGTGCTGATGGGGTAGGAGTGGCTTGCCTTTGTTCTCTTGCAACCTCCCCCACTTTGGGCGGAAAATGAAAACCTGCATGGAGGGGGAGAGTCGGGTGAAGATTCTTCCCTCTGCCGGAGGGGATCCTTTCTAAACTTTGCAAGGGTAGAAAGAAGAGAAACTGGCGCATAAAACACGCCTGCGCTTTCTTTTGATCGGGAGCGGTTCTAACTGGAAGTCGGCACAACGTCGCTAATGGGCTGGATATGCTGGACTTGGAAAAAGAGACACCCCACATGGGCCACGGGTCCTCCATTCGGCTTTTGACTCAGTTCTTCATCTGTAAAATGGGCATCTTATGATATGAGCACAGGTGCGAGACCTGCACTGGAATGTTGCAGGGTGGAGTGTTCTTGCCCCTTGTTCTAGCCAGCCATGCCCTCTCTCAGGATATTTTAATCCATTTCCTCTCTGCTGTGGTGTCCCATCATCCCTACAGCCCCAAAGCCACTTAGCATCTTGTGGCTATTAAGCCTGCACAGTCCTCACTTAAGGTAAAGGTAAAGGGACCCCTGACCATTAGGTGCAGTCGTGACCAACTCTGGGGTTGCGCGCACATCTCGCATTATTGGCCGAGGGAGCCGGCGTATAGCTTCCAGGTCATGTGGCCAGCATGACAAAGCCGCTTCTGGCAAACCAGAGCAGCACATGGAAACGCCGTTTACCTTCCTGCTGTAGCAGTTCCTATTTATCTACTTGCATTTTGACGTGCTTTCGAACTGCTAGGTTGGCAGGAGCTGGGACCAAGCAACGAGAGCTCACCCCGTCACAGGGATTCGAACCGCCGACCGTCTGATCAGCAAGCCCTAGGCTCAGTGGTTTAACCACAGCGCCACCTGGGTCCCACTTAGATCTCAGCTAATTAGTGCCCATGGATGCTGCCACCTATAGGTGACCATGAAGGTTCTTCATGTTTGCCAGCTTCTTCCTGTGTTGTTGTTGTTGTTGTTGTTGTTGTTGTTGTTGTTGTTGTTGTTGTTGTTGTTGTTGTTGTTGTTGTTGTTGTTTAGCAGGGCTGGCATTTGGGTTGGGCATTGCCTGGCACCATTCTCCTCTTGTTCCAGGTTGGGGCTCATTCAGGCAAAGAGTACATGGGTGGTGCAGGCCAGGCAGCTGAGGATCAGGACCACGGAGAGCGACAAAGAGCCCTAGGCCATGGCAAGGCAACCGTTGACCCTTCTGGTCTGCCTGCTCCTTGCTGCTGTAACCTGCCCACCTGCCTTCACTGGGCATGCATGCAGAGATGGGCACGTGGAGTTGGTGCCGCTTCTTCCACCTGCTTTGCACCCTGGGTTTGGGTGCAGAAGAAGAGGGGACATGAAAGGGCAACAGTGGCCGTGTTAGGGTCCACTTAGGGAGGGTCCACCTTGCCCAAGCATTGGTAACACCACAGTTGACTACTGTAAGGTGCCATGTGTGGGGCTTTCCTTGAGACTGTCCCAGAAGTTACAGCCGGTGCAGGATGCTGTGGCCGGGTTGTTGAGTGGAATACCCAAATGCGTACACATCGCAGGTGGCGCTGTGGTCTAAACCACTGAGCCTCTTGGGCTTGCTGATCGGAAGATCGGCGGTTTGAATCCCCGCGGCGGAATGAGCTCCTGCTCCTCTGTCCCAGCTGCTGCCAACCTAGCAGTTCGAAAGCACACCAGTGCAAGTAGATAAATAGGTACCACTGTGACGGGAAGGTAAATGGCATTTCCGTGCACTCTGGTTTCCGTCATGGGGTCCTGTTGCACCAGAAGCAGTTTAGTCCTGCTGGCTACATGACCCGGAAAGCTGCCTGTGGACAAACGCCGGCTCCCTTGGCTTGAAAGCAAGATGAGCGCCGCAACCCCATAGTTGCCTTGGGCTGGACTTAACTGTCCAGGGGTCCTTTACCTTTACCATTTTACACCAGTGTTGAAGGAACTGCACTGGCTGCTGATTAGCAACCAGGTTGTGTTGGTATCACGTAAAACCCTGAACAATTCAGCAGGTTATCTGATGAACCACCTCTGTATAGGATCACTTCACTCACGTGGTAAAATGTGGCTCAGAGCACTGTGCCTGACAGAGTATCACAGAGCAGTGAACCCCCAAAATGGACATTTTCTGTCACTGCACTGTGGAATGCCTTTCCATCTACTGCATGAGAAGCATCAACTGTTGGTTGCTTCAGATGTCTTCTTTTTGCCCAGGTTTTCCTTGACCCAAAGCATTGGATCCCGTCATTACTGAACTTCTGGTTTTATCTTATTTATTCCCTCCCTCCCTCCCTCCCTCCCTCCCTCCCTCCCTCCCTCCCTCCCTCCCTCCCTCCCTCCCTCCCTTCCCCTCTCTCTCTCTCACACACACTTTTCAGGTTTATACATTTCACTAATTTTACAACCATTTTAACATTTCAAAACTTGACTTCCTTCCCCCTCTTTCTGCAGCTCCTTAAATTTATTTTTAATATCTTCTACATATCCAAATTAATTTGCTCATTTATTCATCTTCTTTAAATATATACCGCAGGTTATTACAACAATGCTGCCAATGTATCTGTTTGCAATTTACCTGTAAATATTCAACAAACCATTTCCATTATTTTATATATAAAAAGTTTGTTATCTTGATTTCTTATTCTCTCGGTAAGTTTCACCATTTCTGCATTTATTCCATAAGTTTTTGTAGGTTTTATCTGATTTTCTAATACAGTGGTACCTCCGGTTACAAACGGGATCCGTTCTGGAGGCCCGGCCATATCCTGAAAATTCTGTAACCGGACCGCTTTTGGGCACGCATATGGCTCCGCAGAACACTTTTGCGCACGTGTGAGTAGTGTAAGAATTCATTTCTGGGTTTGCTGCAGCCGTAACCCGAAGACCCTTAACCTGGAGGTTACGCAACACGAGGTACGACTGTACTGTTTTATTTACAGGTAGGTAGCTGTGTTGGTCTGACGTAGTCAAAACAAAAAATAAAAAAAATTCCTTCCAGTAGCACCTTAGAGACCAACTAAGGTTGTCATAGGTATGAGCATTCGTGTGCACGCACATTTCTTCAGATAGTGTGCATGCACACGAAAGCTCATACCTATGACAAACTTAGTTGGTCTCTAAGGTGCTACTGGAAGGATTTTTTATTTTTGTTGGTTTGTATTGTTTTATTTTAGTGGTTTTCTTGTTGTATCCCTGTTTCTATGTATCTCTTTGTTTTTATGTTGTCTTTTTCTCTACTGCTTAGAGACTTTAAGATATTAATACGGTAAGCAAAGTCACCCCTGACCCCCCCCCCTTGTCTCACCCTTTTTGACCCCATCTCCTATTTAATTTTGCTGCCACCGAGACTCCTGCGGAACCAACGGTTCTGAATTATAATATATGTTGTGTGCCTGCATCGTGGCTTGGCTGAAATTTTGGGTGGGGTCCCTTCTAGCATGGAGGTAGGTGTGTGTGTGTGTGTGTGTGTGTGTGTGTGTGTGTGTGTGTGTATCACAGATGAACTGTCAGACTGAGACAGACAGATCAAGGAGACAGGTAGAGTCAGGCCTCTGACAGGTGAATGGATGAAAGAGCAACGTCTGCCAGTATAGCAAATCCATTGAAGTTTTTATATATATATATAATCTTCCCCAAGTTCTCATCTCTTTCACACATCATCAGATGCCAGGAGGTTTCAGCTTGAATTAGCTGAGGGATGCATGCGTAACCTGCAGGAGAATTGGATTGTGGAACAGTTTGTTCTCGTCTCCGCCAAGCACAGCCATATGCGCAACTCTGGGTCAGAACTTTGCTCCATCTCATGCAAAGCTGACAGTGAAATTAAGAGATCAAAAATGATGATTTATTTTTTTTACTAGAAGAATGGGGTATTAATTTTTTTAAAAAAAATGATTACAGCCAAATGAAATTACGAGATAAAAGCAGGAGGAGAAAAATGATAAGATAATTGTAATAGTAGAGAATCATAGAATAGAATCATAGAAGCATAGAGTTGGAAGAGACCACAAGGGCCATCCAGGCCAAGCAGGAAACACCATCAAAGCATTCTTGACATATGACTGTCAAGCCTGTCAAGAAACTTTTTGTAATAAAGATATAAAGGTTTGAGGAAAAGGTTTGAGGAAAAGAAACACTGTGGAGGTGAGAGTGGGAAGCCAACTTATAAAATAATGCAATTATTTGATTTGAAGGTTATTGTGAAAATGTTTGGAAAATTTAATAACAAATTATATACATGTAAAGGTAAAGGACCCCTGGATGGTTAAGTCCAGTTAAAGGCGACTATGGGATTGCGCCGCTCATCTCGCTTTCAGGCTGAGGGAGCCGGCGTTTGTCCGCAGACAGCTTTCTGGGTCATGTGGCCAGCATGACAGAACTGTTTCTGGCGCAACGGAACACCGTGACAGAAGCCAGAGCACACAGAAACGCCGTTTACCTTCCCGCTGCAGCAGTACCTATTTATCTACTTGCATTGGCATGCTTTCGAACTGCTAGGTTGGCAGGAGCTGGGACAGAACAATGGGAGCTCATCCTGTCACGTGGCTTTGAACTGCTAGCCTTCTGATCGGCAAGCCCAAGAGGCTCAGTGGCTTAGACCACAGCGCCACCCGTGTCTCACGTTTTTACACACACACACACACAAAATAATAATAATGAAGAAGAACCTTTCTCCATCTCCACCTCTGCTTCTGCCACCATCTTGAGGCAGACCTAGCTGAGCTGTCGCTGCTGAGAAAACATCACCTTATGGACCAGCTTGCCTAGGAGCTGAGCTGTTGCACAGCCATTTGGGACGGATCGTGCAGCTTAACTCTCATCGAGTGTCGTTGGCTCATTATAACTGCCAACAGTATACGGTAGGTGGTGAACTGCATGTTTGCACCCCGCTAAGGCGAGCTTTGGCTTTGCAAGGGTCAAGTTGCGCAATCCAACCAGGAAGCACTGCAAGAGTTTGGCCTCTCTGCGAGAAGTGGCATACACATGCTAGAAGATTTTGGCTGCAATTCAGCTAAGAACAGAACATAAAGGCAGAGACTTCCAAGCCAAGGCCCTGATCCAGAGACCTCCAAGTGCATCAGCTTGCACACTTATCAGATGGTCGGTATGCCCGGTTTGGATGGGGTCAGTTGGCTATTCAGCAATGAAGAGTCAGTAGGTCTCTGTATCCAATAATTTATCCTTGAGTTTGCATGTGCAGCTTCCCGTTTACAAATGCTGCCTCTGGGGCTAATGCATCTCACCCTTTTGAGATGGGAGCGCAAGTCTCCTTCTGGGCTTTCGGCAACAAAACCAGGAACCTAAATATGATGAGATTTGCCTCCGTATAGGATAATTCGTCTCGTTTGTGTCAAGATGATCAGTTCCTGGCCTCCTCTCTTGTCGTTTCCTCTTCCTTGCTGGCTGCTGCCTGAAAAAGAAAGGTGCCCTAGCTCAAATTTGCCCACCCCTGGTAGAGATTTGGCACTTGGTAGTTGGAGGGAAAGAACTCTGCACGTGCCCAGAGGCATTCCTTTTATTGCGACAGCACAGGTTACCCTCAATTTCACCAGCAATTTTACGTTGTGAACCGCCCTGAGATCCACAGGTATAGGGCTGTATACAAATAATAATAATAATAATAATAATAATAATAATAATAATAAATGATTGCCTTAGTCACCTCGCCCTCCTGTTTTGTGAGTCCCTAGGGACTCCTCATTCTCCCTTGCCTTCCTTTCACCCCTATAAATCACCAACCCATGCTGGCATCAGATATGAGGGCACCCTGCCTGGGCCATTAATTATCGGTGTGGCAGGAGGTGGCACCTCTGCAGCGAGCAGCAGCAGCAGCAGGGGACAGGTTGCAGCACATTCAGAAAAATGGGACAGGCTTCATCTGTAGCTCTCCTGGCATTTGCGCCACCGTGCTGACGCTGGGCCTGTTCTCAGCTCATCTGCCCGCCCTATTGCCGCAGCACTGTTCATGAGCAGAGAAATGTTCTCCTGCATTTGTACAGCGCCTAGCACCCGGGCAGCGCTATGTAAAACAATCGCGCGCTGCGTCCGGCGGCCGAGGCGGCGGCTGGCAACCCATCCTGCCTGCACTCTCCGCAACCTCTCGGAGTGGGGGAACGGAGGGACGGACGGGGCGCTCTTGATGTTGCGTTTTTTTTGGCTCGGCGGAGATGTTGAAAGCCGCGCTAATAAACGTAGGTGAAAGAAAGGGTGTTGCTGTTGAAAAGCTGGCTCCTCCCAGGGTTCTCCTGCTGCTGCTGCCTTTCTTCCCCGTCCAAATCTCGCTGGGCACATCCCATGCCTAACCGCAGACAGATTGAAAATCCTTGACGGGAAGCTCTCTCGGCATCGCCGGGCGTGTCAGGACGGGGCCTGCCCCATCTGAGCGTCTCCGTGTCACCTATCAATCCCGGAGCCGCCTGCAGCAGTGGGGGAAATCTCGGGTTACCCGAGAAGGAGCTGCTTGCAGGCTCAGCGTGGTGGCGACAGCGGCGGCTCCAGCCGTGCAGGAGGCATTCCACCTTGAGCTTCAATAAAAAGAGAGAGAGAGAGAGGCTGGGGGGCCTTTGATCTCGCCGCCCAGTCTGTGGCACTGGGAGACACCCGTGCGCAAATGGGTGGAGGAGGAAGAGGAGAAGGGAGGTGGTTGGACATCATAAGCTGCCCCTTAAGCCAGCTTCTCCCCCTGTCCCGTCCCCCCACCAAAAAAATAAAATCAAAGGGGGTGGGTCTGGCACCTGCGATGAAAGAAGGAGGCATGATGATGCTGGCAGGATGAGAAAGGGAACGCCGCTGCAAATACCTGGCAGCAGCCTGCTCCCAAAGGCAGGGGTGGCTCCAGGAAAGGTGGGACCGGATGGCTGGGAATACCAAGGGCTTTAGGTCACCTGGTAACCATCCAGGCTGGGAGGATTTGGAGGCAGGGGTGGGAGAAGAAGGACGACCAGCTTCCCACATCGCACAGTGGCCTGCAAGAGCCCGGAATCACTGAATCGTAGAGCTGGAAGGGGGCCACGAGGGTAGTCTAGTCCAACCCCCTGCAAGGCCCAACGTAGCACTCGAACCCACAACCCTGAGATTAAGAAGTCTTGTGCTTTACCAGCCTGAGCTATCCCAGTCCTTTCTGGGCAGCCATGAGTCTCAAGCAGAGACGGGGCCTAAAACACACATGTTGCCTGTGCGCACACCGAATAGTGCTTCATGTCCAAAAAAGAGAGAGAGGAAATCACGCCCTCTGACCAAGGACCTGGACCTGTTTGTTCCTGATTCCTGCATTGCAGGGGGTTGGACTAGATGACCGTTGGCATCCCATCCAGTTCTTTGAGTCTACGTGGCTTCTTGATGGGAAGGGCATACTTGCATGCTTGCAGGCACCCTTCTGTCCTGAAAACTTTGCATTTTCTGGGATTGAGCTCTGTCACCGAAATGCTACAGGATGTGTTTTGGATTATTAAAATTTGGGGCCCATTTGTCCATGTATGCACTTCTAGTGGGCAGGGATCCCTTTGAGCATGCAGAATTCTCCACACAGAGGCCCCACGGACTAGATCAAGGGGGTACTTTTGCTGCCCATTGCCTTCAGGATACTTTCCCGTCTATGTCGTTAAGCATGGAGGAAGCTATTCTAAATACAGGGAAATAAACAAATCCCTATGTATTTAGATTGTCTGGAATGGAAACACTTAATAGAAGTATTAACCAGCACAAAATTCAGCCCTAACTCCCTACAAATCTTTAGACCAATTTACTCTAAGCATCCGTCAGCGAAAATCGGAACCAACAATCTGGACTCCAACACTGTAGACATTCAAAGAGTAACAAAACAAGGATGTCCATTGTCCCCCTTTCTAGTCAACTTGGCCCTCGAACCCTAAAGGCCCCTGAAATTGAAGGGGTGGAAATAAAGGGCAAAACCTACAGACTTGGGCTCTTTGCAGATGGCCTGGTGGACACAACCCCAGCCCCCCCTAAACATAACAACCACTTTATCCAAAGAACTTAACCCCTTCACAACGGTTTCGAGTCTACAGGTGAACTTTGCGAAATCTGGAGGGGAAAGTGTGGAAGCCTGCTTTGAACAGTGTTAGGAATGTGGACGATTCAAAGAATTTCAAGCTAAGAATGGTATTCTTCCAATTGCTTCTCCAAAATGTTTCTTCTAGATCTGCATCATAAAAGGGCAGGTCATTTATTTTGTGTATTACACTGGGTCAAGTTCAAGGTGTTACTGTTAGTGTATACTGTTTAATACCTCGGGAACAGCTGGCTTGCTGGACTGCCTTACCCCTTCCATGCCCACTTAACAGGGGTGTGCACTCATTGGACTAGGGCAGGCATAGGCAACCTTGGCTTTCCAGATGTTTTGGAACTACAACTCCCATGATCCCTGACCACTGGCCCTGTTAGCTAGGGATCATGGGAGTTGTAGTTCCAAAACATCTGGAGAGCCAAGGTTGCCTATGCCTGGACTAGGGGGACTAGAATGTTCCCAGTAACATTGAAGTATTAATGCCTAGTGCATTCTTCCCAAAGCCTGGGAAGCTTCTGCCCAGTTTAGAAAGGCACGATGCTCACATACGCAACTTCACCTCCCCAAATCATTCTTCATTCTAGCACTGTGACAGGTTCCATACTTGTAAGAAATCAAACTCTGAGCCAAACTTTGGAACTCCCTGCCCATTGACATGAGGTAGACACCTTCTCTCTATTCCTTTTGGTGCCTCCTTAAAACCGTTTTGTTCAGGCAAGTCTACCCAGACAGGTAGAATGCTGACATGTGTTTTGAATCTTCTTGTTTGTTTACTGTTGATTTTAATTATCCCAATGCTTTGAAAGGCCTGCTTCTAACTGCCTTTTTGTAAAAACCGCTTAGGGGTTTCATTGCAATCCCGTATACAAATAGAATGCACATATCGGGGGGGAAATGTGTGCAAAAATGACGATGGGAATATAACAAATAAAAAAATCCCTTATATTAGGAGAAATATTGCTTGCAACAATATGATTGCTGGGAGAAATTTGCCCAAAAATTGTGAAGAATTTTCACAAGGATTAATTTTTTTACAAAAAGAATTCACAAATTGCTGTAGAAATGTGGAAAGCTGGATTTTAAAATGAGAGAACAGAGAGAACCGATTTAGGGTAGCATGCGAGGACTTGTAGAGCGGGCGGCTTGGTACGGGGGCGATTTGTGGGCCGGTTAAACGACCCCCGTGGGCCACTTGTGGCCTATGGGCCTTAAGCTGCCGACCCCTGCTTTAGATCAATGTTTTAGTTTGGGGGGGAAAAGAGAGATACAGTCAAACCTCGGTTGTCAAATGTAATTCGTTCCGGAAGACCCTTAGACTTCCAAAACGTTCAAAAACCAAGGCACGGCTTCCCATTGGTTGCAAGAGCATCTTGCACTCAAGCGGAAGCCGTGCGGACATTCGGGTTCTGATAAATGTTCGAAAATCGGAACATTTACTTCCGAGTTTTTGGCTTTCGGGAGCCGAAACGTAAATAACGGAGACGTTCGAGAAAACAAGGTTTGACTGTACTTATATTTATTTAACAATTCTAAGATTCCAAGGGCGGGAACCATTTTCAGTTCAGGGTTCACATCCTTGTCAGCCCCTCCTTCTCCTTGCCCGCTCTCCAGCAGTTGCTGTGATCTGAAAACCCTCCCCTCTAACCTGATACATAAGGCAGGAAGAGCTGGTTGCAATCAGTCCATGGAAAGGGGGAAATGAACTCTGCACATGCCCAATGCCACTCTGTTATTCATACTCAATGTGACCTACAGTTCCGTACCGGCTCAAATTATGCCTTGCTTCTGCTTGCTTTACTGTATATACAATTTTATTTACTTTTCTGTTTTACAATTTAGAACGCTCATTTTAACATCCTTAAAATATCAATCGGTTCATTTTGCACATCATGAATCCTTGCATATTTCACATAAAAACCATTCAGTATTCCATTATTACATCCATCAAAACTTATTTACACTGTTGAATTTATCTTAATGCTGCCAAAGTTTTCAAGTGTACACAATTCCCCCCCCCATATATTCGATAAACCTTTTCCAATCTTCTCTAAACGTATGTTCTTCTTGTTCTCTTATTCTATATGTTAAGTCCGTGAGCTGCACATGTCCCATCAGTTTAAGCTTCCGTTCTTCTTTAGCTGGGACCTGGCTCATTTTCCAACTTCTGCTTGCTTTCTCGAAGCATTGCGCTCTGTTTCCCTTATGGCCTGCACCCATTTCCACAGAGCAGATTTCCACAGGCCAAGGTCGAAAGTGCGAACAAAAACCTGCTCCCATTTTTGCTGTTGCAGCAAAAAAGAAAAGAAAAAAAGGGCCTCTTTAAAAATGTTGGTTTATAAATACTTCCCAGTGTTGTATCAATGGTGAAGCATTATGTGGTCAGCAGGGGGAGGATGCTCATATTAGTTAGATTGTCAGGCAACAACTAAAGACACTCGGGCTCGATCCCCGCTCGAAATGAAATGTTCACTGGGTGGCCTGGTCCCAGTCAACTTCCCTCCGCCCAGCCTACCTTGCAGGGTTGTTATGAAGATAAAAGGGAGGATGTACGCTGCCTCGAGCATCCTAGAAGAAAGAAACACAGAAACCTAGAATGTAAGAGTTGGAAGGGGCCCTGAGGGTCATCTAGTCCAACCCCCTGCAATGCAGGAATCTTTTGCCCAATGTGAGACTTGAATCCATGCCCCTGAGTTTGAGAGCCTCGTGATCAGGACCGGATTTAGGTTTCATGAGGCCCTAAGCTACTGAAGGTAATGGGGCCCTTTATATGTCCAGCTGTCCTTTGTCAACAACAAATTGTCGCTGTTTTTTGCGTTGAATATATGCTATATGGTCATTTATGGACCTCATCTAAAGCCATTGGCACATAACAAAACCTGTATTTTATCAAAGTAATTGTTGAACTGAAATACAATTAAGAAGAAGTATATTTTTGGGGGCCCCCAAGAGAGTGGGGCCCTAAGCTATAGCTTGTTTAGCTAATATGCAAATCTGGCACTGCTCATGATCTATTGACTGAACTGTCCCCGCTGTAAGGTGGGATATTAAAGAATAATGATAAAAGAATAAAATAACTTTAAGGCCCTGAATGGGGCTGACGTAGGATGCATACACATCAAACATTTATATCGCCCCCTTGGAGCGGTAGTTTACCCTAACAGAGCTACAATTCCCAGCACCCTGAACAAACCTGAACAAACTACGGTTCCCAGGATTTGGGTGCGGGAGCTTTAAATGTATGCATGTGTACGCAGCCTTATTGGTTTTCTTGTCCAAATCCGAGGCGGAGCTGAAATTTCTGGCTCCCTTTGTATACTTCTCACATAGTCCAGCTGCTTTCAAATAAGCCACAAGGAGTCGTTAGTTGTGCCAGTCAAAAGATGATGATGAGGAGACAATGTGCTTCTCCCTCCCACGCCTGCCCCCGACTTCCTTTCCAGTTTTTCCCTCCAGCAATTTCTTCATCAGCTTTCCCTCACTTATGCACCCGTAATTCTCTCTGACAGGTCCTGGAAAGGAGGCCTGGAAAGGTTCCTTTTCTCCACAGGGCCTTTAGAAATCCCACGTCGCCATGCCAACGCCCATCCCCTTTGCCCAGAATGGGTACCGGGCCTACGAGGTGTGTGTGTGTGTGTGTGTGTGTGTGTGTGTGTGTGTGTGTGTGTGTATTAAACACAACGGGGTTGTTTGCTACTGAAGTGTGTCTCAAAAGCAGAAACTGCCAGGAACATTTATTTACAGTCATGTCTCCCTGCTTATTTAACTTATATGCAGAATTCATCATGTGAAAGGCTGGACTGGATGAATCCCAAGCCGGAATTAAGATTGCCGGAAGAAATATCAACAACCTCAGATATGCAGATGACACAACTTTGATGGCAGAAAGTGAGGAGGAATTAAAGAACCTCTTAATGAGGGTGAAAGAGGAGAGCACATGATGAATTCTGCATATAAGTTAAATAAGCAGGGAGACAATATACAGCCTTGTCGTACTCCTTTCCCAATTTTGAACCAATCAATTATTCCATATCCAGTTCTAACTGTAGCTTCTTGTCCCACATAGAGATTTCCCAGAAGACAGATGAGGTGATCAGGCACTCCCATTTCTTTAAGAGCTTGCCATAGTTTGCTGTGATCGACACAGTCAAATGCTTTTGCATAGTCAATGAAGCAGAAGTAGATGTTTTTTTCTGGAACTCTCTAGCTTTCTCCATAGTCCAGTGCATGTTTGCAATTTGGTCTCTGGTTCCTCTGCCCCTTCGAAATCCAGCCTGCATTTCTGGGAGTTCTCGGTCCACATACTGCCTAAGCCTGCCTTGTAGAATTTTAAGCATAACCTTGCTAGCGTGTGAAATGAGCGCAATTGTGCGGTAGTTGGAGCATTCTTTGGCACTGCCCTTCTTTGGGATTGGGATGTAGACTGATCTTCTCCAATCCTCTGGCCACTGCTGAGTTTTCCAAACTTGCTGGCATATTGGGTGTAGCACCTTAACAGCATCATCTTTTAAAATTTTAAATAGTTCAGCTGGAATATCATCACTTCCACTGGCCTTGTTATCAGCAGTGCTTTCTAAGGCCCATTTGACTACAAAGCTCCATTAGGTGGCGCTATTCCTTTGCGTTGTTTGCAGCCCTGCAGATTTTGGATGTCATTGAGCCACATCCATTGGAATCAGTTGTTAACTTCATGGTTCTCAGTGGTTCGACTCTAACAAATACCCTGTTTCTCAGTACTGAATCTCATTCTTTGACTCAAACTAAAATGACTGGTCAACGCTAATATAATTTGCAAACGTTTTTCATCCTGGACTCATAAAAATGGCAGTCTGGGAGGAAGAGGTCAAGGAACCGACGATTAAATGGTCTCAAGATCTTGGGCAGACTACACACCTAGAGCGGTGGGGAAAACTTTGGAAGGAGGATATAAGATTTACCGCCTCATACACAATTAAAGAAAATTTTATGTTGTTGTTGTTTAGTCGTTTAGTCGTTTCCGACTCTTCATAACCCCATGGACCATAGCACGCCAGGCACTCCTGTCTTCCACTGCCTCCCACAGTTTCATCAACTTCATATTGGTAGCTTCAAGAACACTATCCAACCATCTCGTCCTCTGTCGTCCCCTTCTCCTAGTGCCCTCAATCTTTCCCAACACCAGGGTCTTTTCCAGGGAGTCTTCTCTTCTCATGAGGTGGCCAAAGTATTGGAGCCTCAGCTTCAGGATCTGTCCTTCCAGTAAGCACTCAGGGCTGATTTGCTTCAGAATGGATAGGTTTGATCTTCTTGCAGTCCATAGGACTCTCAAGAGTCTTCTCCAGCACCATAATTCAAAAGCATCAATTCTTTGGCGATCAGCTTTCTTTATGGTCCAGCTCTCACTTCCATACATCACTACTGGGAAAACCATAGCTTTAACTATACGGACCTTTGTCGGCAAGGTGATGTGTCTGCTTTTTAAGATGCTGTCTAGGTTTGTCATTGCTTTTCTCCCAAGAAGCAGGCGTCTTTTAATTTCGTGACTGCTGTCACCATCTGCAGTGATCAAGGAGCCCAAGAAAGTAAAATCTCTCACTGCCTCCATTTCTTCCCCTCCTATTTGCCAGGAGGTGATGGGACCAGTGGCCATGATCTTGGTTTTTTTTTGATGTTGAGCTTCAGACCATATTTTGCTCTCTCCTCTTTCACCCTCATTAAAAGGTTCTTTAATTCCTCCTCACTTTCTGCCATCAAGGTTGTGTCATCTGCATATCTGAGGTTGTTGATATTTCTCCGGCAATCTTAATTCCGGCTTGGGATTCATCTAGTCCAGCCTTTCGCATGATGAATTCTGCATATAAGTTAAATAAGCAGGGAGACAATATACAACCTTGTCGTATTCCTTTCCCAATTTTGAACCAATCAGTTGTTCCATATCCAGTTCTAACTGTAGCTTCTTGTCCCACATAGAGATTTCTCTGGAGACAGATGAGGTGATCAGGCACTCCAACATTTTATAAAAATGTTTCAAAGGTGGTATTTAACACCAGTTAAGCTGGCCAAGATATACAAATTGAAATCCAACCTCTGGTGGAGATGCAATGGAGAAAGGAGCTATAATACATATGTGGTGGAGATGTGGGGAGATTAAGAAATTTTGGTCAATAGCACATGAAGAAATGAAGAAGCTGTTGAAAATATCATTAACAAAGAAACCAGGGGCATATCTTCTGACTATTAGACGAAGAAATACCGCGAGGCAAGAAAAGAATCTTCCTCCATGCAAGTACAGCCGCGAGAGTTGTGATAGCCGCAAAATGGAAATCACAAAAGATGCCGACAAAGGAGGAATGGATTTGTAAGTTAAATGAATATCTAATCTTGGCAAAGCTAACTGTGATAATAAAAAAACCCAGTCAAATCAAAAATTAAAAAAGAGTGGAAATGTTATGAGGACTATATGGCAAAGTACTGCTCAGAAAAAGATTAAAAATGCCTAGATTAAAAATGTGAAGTATGAGATATAGAAGATAGCTCAGTAAAGAAAGAAAGTAGAAATGGGTTAATGGGAAAATTACAGAATGCAAAGCTCAATGTAAATGTAGATAGCAGAAGGAAATTGGGCGGGGGCGGAGGGAAGTAGAATGGGAAAGGGTGGTGGAATGCAGTAGCGTAGCAAGGTGGGGGCGGTGGGGGTGGGCTCCACTTGGGGCGCCCCTCCCCTCCACCTGCGCGTGCCATACGTGGTCCGTGCTGGCTGCCCCGTGAGCGGCAGCCCGCTACGGGCTGCTGTGTGTGAGCAGCGGCCTGTAGGGCCACCGTGCGCCAGCAGCAGCGTGTACTGCCTGAGCATGTGCAGCATCTCGGCGCGTATGGCGTGCACACGTGCTGGGATACTACACATGCGCAGTCAGTACGTGCTGCTGCTGGCGCAAGAGCAGCAGCTGGGCTGGCGCTGCTGCTCCCGTGGCAACCTTACGCAGGAGCAGCAGTGCCAGCCTGGACGGACTGTGCATGCGTTGTGATGTCATGACACATGTGTCGTGACGCCCCGCCCCCAGGGGGTGCCTCTGCCTTTGCCGCCCCGGGCAGCCAAGCGGCAAGGTTCGCCACTGGTGGAATGGTGGTGGAATTAGTGGTTTTGTAATGTAATTGTAATGAATTGTATCATAACAGAAAGCTAAAAAAAAAAAGGGGGGGGAGAATGGCAGTCTGGGATTATTTTGTTCATCTCCTGTCGCCAGTCAGAGGAGATGTGCTCTGAGCGGAAGGCTGGGAGGCAAATGAAAGCTGTGATGCAGTTATCACTTGTATATCCCAAAAAAGTGCTTTTCCCCCTTTGCTGCATGTGAGTCAGGAGTTTGTCTGATTTCTGCAGAGTCCTTCTTTCCAAAAGGTGGAAGGGTCACAGAAATCTGGAGGGGTTGCATGTACACACCCCTGTTCACAAGTGGTGCTATTTGAACAAAGAAGATTGGATCTCAATATAACAGAGAAAACAGCCAAGGTTAGGTCCATCAGCTCAGTCTTGCCTATAGCCGAGGCCCTTCAAACTTTTTTCTCTGAGCCACACTTTCAGAATAAAAAACTGCTTGCTCCACGTGGTAAGAAATACACTGGGAAACGAAAAGAAATAACTCCTAGCAGTGCTTGATTTATAGCACAGAACACAAGTACCTTATAAGAGGATCACGGGTATCCATAATGCAATGCAGCTACATAAGAACATGAATCATCCTATATAATAATGTCCATGTTGTCCCTGCGTCCAGATGTCCCGTGTGTCCCTGGGTCACTGCGCATGTGCCCCAGGGATACAGGGATTGGACAGCAGAGACTGCGCGCGCGCACTCTCCCCCCACTCTGCCTCCTCCAACCGCCGCTCCCGCCGGGGTGGAGGCCGGCGAAGGCCTCCTCACAACCCTCCCTGGCCGTGAGGAGCGGCGGTTGGAGGAGGCGGGGGGGGGAGAGTGCGCGCGTCCTTCCTGTCGGCGGCTGGGGGAGAGGAAGGAAGGAGGAGAAAGCGCCGCTTTCTCCTCCTCCGTTCCTGTCCCCCTGCCGCCGACAGCAAGGACGGGTCCCAGGGTTCGGAGAAGCGCTGCGCAAGCGCTTCTCCGAACCCTGGGATGTCTGCTTCCTGTCGGCGGCTGCGGGAGAGGAACGGAGAAGGAGAAAGCAGCGCTTTCTCCTCCTCCGTTCCTGTCCCCCTGCCGCCGACAGCAAGGACGGGTCCCAGGGTTCGGAGAAGCGCTGCACAAGCGCTTCTCCGAACCATGGGATGTCTGCTTCCTGTCGGCGGCTGCGGGAGAGGAACGGAGGAGGAGAAAGCAGCGCTTTCTCCTCCTTCGTTCCTGTCCCCCTGCCGCCGATAGCAAGGACAGGTCCCAGGGTTCAGAGAAGCGCTGTGCAAGCGCTTCTCCGAACTCTGGGATGTCTGCTTCCTGTCGGTGGCTGCAGGAGAGGAACGGAGGAGGAGAAAGCAGCGCTTTCTCCTCCTTCGTTCCTGTCCCCCTGCCGCTGACAGCAAGGACAGGTCCCAGGGTTCGAAGAAGCGCTGCGCAAGCGCTTCTCCGAACCCTGGGAGTTCTGCTTCCTGTCGGCGGCTGCGGGAGAGGAACGGAGGAGGAGAAAGCAGCGCTTTCTCCTCCTCCGTTCCTGTCCCCCTGCCGCCGACAACAATGACAGGTCCCAGGGTTCGGAGAAGCGCTGTGCAAGCGCTTCTCCGAACCCTGGGAGGTGTCCTTGCTGTCGGCGGCTGCGGGAGAGGAACGGAGGAGGAGAAAGCAGCGCTTTCTCCTCCTCCGTTCCTGTCCCCTTGCCGCCGACAGCAATGACAGGTCCCAGGGTTCGGAGAAGCGCTGCGCAAGCGCTTCTCCGAACCCCAGGATGTTCTAGAGCCCGTTATTGAACGGGCTGAAATACACTAGTTCTCAAAATATAATTATAAACAAGACTCTTACATGTGTACTTTAAGTATGCGTACAAACTCAGTGAGAGGTGTGAGCTTGCTTTTGCTGGGTAATCCCATTTATAACAGGTGTAATTTGAGACCAACAAACTCTCATCAACACAAAAAAGCCTTTCTCTGATCTGATATTTCATATTTGTCAGAGTTGAAAATCCCTGTTCAACATCAATATGCCACGGAGAACTGTAGAAGAATAGCCCATGCTCTTGAAGAGAGGTGTGGATATTTTTTCTGGTTTGTTTGTGTGTGTGGATAGATAGATAGATAGATAGATAGATAGATAGATAGATAGATGATAGATAGACTTTACATTTTTATTTATATAGATATGTTTAGATTTTTCTTTGATTGTCCTCATAGTAGCCAACCCCTAAGGGCCAAGACCCTTTGCCCCCCCCAATAAAATATTTGAGGGAGTCAAGTCCCCCCAAAGTTGATGGGCCATTGCCATTCAAATGGTGTGTGTCTTGTGATAGATTTTGAGGGGCAGGGCTTACCTGTCCCCCGATATTTTATTCAGGTTGGCACTCTTGCTTCCCACTATATTTTTTCTGTGCCACGTAAAAATGTTAGCGCAGCTTGCTGAATCAGACCTATCATCATCATAAAGAAACACAGAATAAAACAAAACAGGATATTGTCAGATTAACAAACACCAAAGGAAAATAAATATCCAGAACTAAAAACAGACAGAAGAAATTTAACCAGTCAGATATGGCAGATCAAAACCATAGGTTTCTGAGCAATACAAATGGGTTTACATTATTCTGAATCTTATTACTTCAGTAAATTATGAAAATCCTTCAATTGCCCACAAATACACTATCTGCCTGCCTGCCTTCCCTGGTTCTCACCATATTTGTAAGCTAAACCATGCATGCAATATCCCAAGGCTTGGTTATCTGTTGATTCCTGGAATGTGTGCTCATTTTCTTCCAATTTTGGCAAATGACCATTCTGGCAGCCGTCAGCAAATGTTGCATTAATTCCCCATTAAGTACACTATGCTTAATGTAGCCAAATAACAAAATTAGAGGATCCATAGGTAAAACACAGCCTGTAATTACTTCTATTTCAGTTATTACAGCCTCCAATAATTTTCTAATTCTGGGATGCGTCCAAAAATATATGCCACATACCAGCATTTAAACCTTTGCATGTCTGACAAGCATCACTTGCTGTACTGTATATTTGATTGAGATGTAACAGTGTTAGGTACAAGCGGAATAAGAACTTTTAAAAACCTTCCGTGTTTTCTGGAGAATGTCATGCCAGATACACTTCCATTGGTTTGGTAGAAGATCCATCCCTAGCGCTCTCTCTCTCTCTCTCTTTCTCTCCCAGATATTTTCAATACGGATTTCTTGTTGGGTGTGAAACCAATATAATCGTGCATATTTTACTTGATAATTCTGTTGTGTTTCTCTTTATTTTCTGAAGCACTCAGGGAGGGCGGACTGTTCAGTAGGCCCGACCATCCCAGATCATAAGGGATGAGGTCAATGCTTCGTGTTGCTGCTGCCT
Source organism: Zootoca vivipara (assembly GCF_963506605.1). Taxonomy (NCBI): domain Eukaryota; kingdom Metazoa; phylum Chordata; class Lepidosauria; order Squamata; family Lacertidae; genus Zootoca; species Zootoca vivipara. The sequence continues at coordinate 18,831,058 of NC_083288.1, read as the reverse complement.
GCGGTTGCTGGTGGCGCAGAAGGGAAGAAGTCCAACAGGGAGCAGAGCCAATGACAAGCAGAATCAGCTCAATCTAGTTTCGCACCTGCATCCTCCTCCCTGCCGAGTTTTTCAAGGGCAACACTGAGGCAAAGAAAGAAGAAATGGACAGTCAAGGCCACCCCCTGTCAGGGACTGGGCAGAGGAGGAATGGTGGAGACCACCTCCCCAGCCTGACCCTTCTGGAGAAGAAGGAGACAGTTCAGAATTACAACAGGGGTTTGAGGGAGGTCATAGTTCAGGGGCAGATGAGGGGAAAAGCTGGGAAATAATGGGAGAGGAGGAGGAAGAAGCACCAGAGGGAAGACAGCTGATGGACACACTGTCTTTAGAAAGCATTCCAGACCCCCCCCTCCCAGAACCTGGCCAACATTGAAAGTAGGAGAGCAAAGAACTCAGAGGCAGAGGGCACTTCTCAGCGCCCGTAGTGACGGCGCATGAGAGGCAGGGGGTGGAGACTCACTCGGAGCAATGCCATTATTCCGAGAGGCCACATTCCCAAGCCTCTCTCTGTGAATATTGAATAAAAACAGTTGGTAAGGATTCTCTCTAGTCCATTCCTGGCAACCTGCCATGGGGGTTTGTTTCTCTGCTGCCTGCCACCCCCCTGGACTGGTTGTAAGTGAGAAAACAGGGCAGGTAGAGGCTGGCTGAGGACAGACCAAGGTTGGTTGGGCAGGGCCCTGATTGCTCTCCACTGGCTGTGGCCAACTTCTCTTTCAGCAGAGGCATCTGAGCCTCTTAATGACTGCAAGAAGGGAGCAAATGCAACAGGGCAGCAAGCTCGGTCCTGGGGATGGCTCAGTCGGTAGAGCACGAGACTCTTAATCTCAGGGTCATGGGTTCAAGCCCCACGTTGGGCAAAAGATTCCTCCAAAGGCAGAGGGTTGGACTTGATGACCCTCAGGGTCCCTCCCCTACAATTCTATGAGACCTATCAGATTGTGATAGGAAAAGCTGCACCTGTCAAATTTACCTCGCTACTGTGAGGCAATGGATGGATCAACCTGTCCATTTTGTCCACTCTCGGTTTCTCATTTTTCCATTCTTAATTTCTGTTGGCTACATTTATGAATTTCTTTTTTTTAAAGTCCTCATGATAATTCACCATTATTTCATAATATACACTTCTTTGTATGCCACCTTGCCTAAGATATCGTGAAATTGTCTGTTTTAAATTGCATTGCTCGTATGTTATCTTCACTTATGCCTTTTTATGCATCTTTCCCCTCTATATATAACACTTTTGAATGCAGTTTTCAACTGGAGAACTTGACTCAGAGATTTGGGGGGGGGAGGCAGGTTTCAATGGGTAGCTGGGTTTTGCTTTCTGTATTCTTTTCAGAAAGTACTGTACAAATTAGGTAGATTTGCTTTACAATTGTTTCTCCCCACCGATCTGTAACAGTGAAGTAGCCCGACAAAGGCTCGGGAACTTCTGGCAGGAAAGGAATTGTAACAAAATAAATAAATGAGCGAAACACTGAAATGCTCTCCAAAGACCAATAGGAGAAGGTGAGACAAATTAAACAAGAACTGAAGGTTAGGAAAGGGCCAAGGGAGAAATCTCCCTTTGTGGCTTATTAAAACAGCATTGTGCCCAAACCCTTATTAATCCAATTAAGCATAATTGTATTGTTTTCATTAAGCTTTACTGCTCCTGCACGTCGCTGTTCCCTTTCTGACACCGAAGGAAAGGGAAAACAAGGCCCAAGGCACTCTCTATTTGAAACCGGCCACTCCGTCGCAATCGGGGAAAAGTGCTCAGGCAGTGCCGGATTTAAGTATAAGCTAAACAAGCTATAGCTTAGGGCCCCACTCTCTTGGGCCCCCCAAAAAAATTAAAGGGGAAAAAACTGGATGTACATTTCCAAAATATAAGATAAAAAACAAATAAAATAAAACCTACATACAATAACGGTGTTTTGTGTTGTGTAGGCTCCTATGATGTAAGTCATGGGCCCCGCCTGCTCGCCTGCTCCCTAAAATATCACTGGTTTGCTCATCTCTATATATAGGGTGCCCACATTCTGCATGGACTGGGTGCATGGCAACATGCGCAAATGGCTTTAGACAGGCACGTCCAACAGGTAGATTGTGATCTACTGGTAGATCACTGGACCTCTGTGGTCCAGTTGGCTCCCCCCAAAGAAGCTCAACAAGTTTTGCTCCCCTCAACATTTTTGCCCTGTACCCCTAAAAATTGGGACTTCCTCTTCCCAAAAAGCTCAACAACTTCGACCTGAACCCCTAAAAATGGGCATTTCCCCTTCCTGAAAAAACTCAACAGCTTTGACCTGAACCCCCCAAAAGGGGGTAGATCACTGCCAGTCTTTAACTCTGTGAGTAGATCACAGTCCCTTGGGAGTTGGCCACCCCTGGCTTTTGATATCTATTAGGTCCATAAATTACCATATAGCTTTGTTTGTCCTCTAATACTTCCAGTAAATTTTGCTAGCTGTGAATATTCTTTCATTAAAATTTGCCAATCTAGTATGCTGGGTGTATTTTCGCTTTTCCAGTTTCTCGCGACTAGTACTCTTGCCGCTACTATTCCATACATTAACAACGTTCTATTTGCACTTTCAATGTCCTCTGGAATTATATTTAGAAGTACATTTCTGGTCTCTTTTTGAATGTGAATTTTATCATTTTCTTTAGTTCTTCATGAATGTCATTCCAGTATTTACACATCTCTGGGCATTTCCACCACATGTGCATTCGGGATCCTATTTCCGTATCACACCTCCAGCACCTAGATATCCTAAATCCAAACGTCAGAACAAAATTGAACGTAAATTGAAGTTAAAGGGAATAATATATGTTAATAGAATAAGAATTGTGCGATATAGTAAGGTTAATATATGTAAAATACAGAGAGAAGAACTGGAAGTCAACATAGAGAAGATGTAAATGATTGCCTAATTTATATTTTTGCTCCTTTTTCCTTTTTCTATTGTAGATGATTTCTGTATGTAGAGTGTTTTTTTGTAATCATGTTGTGTGTTAATGTTTTTAAAGAAAGAAGCCAATAAAAAGTTATTTTAAAAATAAATAAATTACCATATAGCATATATTTAACACAAAAAACAGCGACAATTTGTTGTTGACAAAGGACAGCTGGACATATAAAAGGCCCCATTACCTTCAGTAGCTTAGGGCCTCATCAAACCTAATTCCCGCCTTGCGCTCAGGATATGGAGTTTGCGGAGGGATTGCTTGTTCGTACCAGATATCACAAAGGCGAACCTTTGGGTTGCTAAAAACAAGAGGTGTGCTGCAGCAAACATTTTCTGCTTAGCGGATCCTCTGATTTCATGCCAGCTTGGGAGGGGGACTTAAGTTGTGGCACAAGAAAAGCTTTGCAACAATGTACTTTGGGTGTTTTGGCCATTTCAGGCCTCACTGGCTGTTCTGCTGTATTATAGGCAAAAACAAAAACATGCCCTCCAATCCTCAGATGAAAATGTTGTTGTTGTTTAGTCGTTTAGTCGTGTCCGACTCTTCGTGACCCCATGGGCCATAGCACGCCAGGCACTCCTGTCTTGCACTGCCTCCCGCAGTTTGGTCAAACTCATGTTCGTAGTTTTGAGAACACTGTCCAACCATCTCGTCCTCTGTCGTCCCCTTCTCCTAGTGCCCTCAAACTTTCCCAACATCAGGGTCTTTTCCAAGGATTCTTCTCTTCTCATGAGGTGGCCAAAGTATTGGAGCCTCAGCTTCATGATCTGTCCTTCCAGTGAGCACTCAGGGCTGATTTCCTTCAGAATGGATAGGTTTGATCTTCTTGCAGTCCATGGGACTCTCAAGAGCCTCCTCCAGCATCATAATTAAAAAAGCATCAATTCTTTGGCGTTCAGCCTTCTTTATGGTCCAGCTCTCACTTCCATACATCACTACTGGGAAAACCATAGCTTCAACTATACAGACCTTTGTAGGCAAAGTGATGTCTCTGCTTTTTAAGATGCTGTCTAGGTTTGTCATTGCTTTTCTCCCAAGAAGCAGGCGTCTTTTAATTTCGTGACTGCTGTCACCATCTGCAGTGATCAAGGAGCCCAAGAAAGTAAAATCTCTCACTGCCGCCATTTCTTCCCCTTCTATTTTCCAGGGTGTGATGGGACCAGTGGCCATGATCTTGGTTTTTTTGATGTGGAGCTTCAGACCATATTTTGCGCTCTCCTCTTTCACCCTCATTAAAAGGGTGCATATCTGAGGTCAGATGAAAATAGGGGCATTTTATTCTACATAAAATGGGACGCAGGTGGTCCTGTGGGTTCAAATCCTCGCAACGGGGTGAGCTCCCGTTGCTCGGTCCCAGCTCCTGCCAACCTAGTAGTTCGAAAGCACGTCAAAGTGCAAGTAGATAAATAGGTACTGCTCCAAGTGGGAAGGTATACGGCGTGTCCGTGTGCTGCTCTGGCTCGCCAGAATCGGCTTTGTCATGCTGGCCACATGACCTGGAAGCTGTATGCCGGCTCCCTCGGCCATTAATGCGAGATGAGTGCCGCAACCCCAGAGTCGGTCACGACTGGACCTAATGGTCAGGGGTCCCTTTACTTATTCTACATCAGTATCACTGCATGAGCACATACCCTCCAACAGGGATGTCCTCTTCCACAATAACAACAACATTTATACCCTGCCCATCTGACTGGGTTGCCCCAGCCACTCTGGGCAACTTCCAACATATATAGAAACATAACAAAATATTAAACATTTAAAAACTTCCCTCTACAGGGCTGCCTTCAGATGTCTTCGAAAGGTTAGCTAGTTACTTATCTCCTTGGCCCCGGGGGTCGCATAACTCCATCCCTTCCATCTTTTCTCCAATGAAAATAGGGACATCCTAAGGAAAAGCAGGACGGCTCTTCCCCAAATGTGAATAAAAGTAAGGAGCAGGTCCTCCTCAATGGTTGTACCAGTTTTGTGGAATCATCTCCCGCAAGAGATACACCAGTATTCCTCTTTTCTGGTTCTTCAGATGCCACGACACAGCTCTTCTGTTTCAGGAGGCCTTTGCTTAGACCAGTTGTGGGGAATGTGTGGTTCTTCAGATGTTGTTGGGTGCCAATGCCCACCAACCCAGCTAAGATGATCAACGGTCAAGAAAGATGGGAATGGTCATCCAGTAACCTCGGGAGACCCACAGATTCCACATCGCGGGTTTAGACAGAGGGAGGAATGTGCTTTGGCATTGGTACTCACTAAAAACAAACCAAAAGAAAACAAAAATGTAAAGGGCCCCTGGACAGTTAAGTCCAGGCAAAGGCGACAATGGGGTTGTGGCGCTCATCTCGCTTTCAGGCCGAGGGAGCTGGCGTTTGTCCACAGACAGCTTTCTGGGTCATGTGGCCAGCATGACTAAACCGCTTCTGGCGCAACGGGACACCGTGACGGAAACCAGAGCGCACAGAAACACCGGTTACCTTCCCACCACAGTGCTACCTATTTATCTACTTGCACTTGCATGCTTTAGAAGTGCTAGGTTGGCAGGAGCGGGGGGAGAGCAACGGGAGTTCACCCCACCATGGGGATTCGAACCGGTGACCTTCTGATTGGTAAGCCCAAGGGGCTAAGTGATTTAGACCACAGCGTCATCCACCACTGGCTGTTCGGTCTCCACATTTCCAGTTTAAGACTTGATTTAGTTTAGTTTGTTGATTTAGGCGCTCATCAAAAAATTAATTTGACGTGAGCCACCTTGAGCCATTGTAGAAGGGCAATGTCTACATGTTTCGACTATTTTCTTTACTAATAGGTGGGACAACGGAAGTGGCTGATTTTCACCCTTCATTTCTGGGATGGGGAACCTCTGGCTGCCTTCAGATGTCTTCAAAAAGTCTGATAGTTGTTTATTTCTTTGACATCTGCTGGGAGGGTGTTCCACAGGGAGGGAACAGCCAGAAGGCCCTCAGAGCTGGACCTCAGTGTCTGGGCAGAACGATGGTTGGTGGTGGTGGAGACGCTCCTTCTGGCATCCAGCAACATCTGGAGGTCCACAGGGTCCTCACTCCATAGCTGCCAAGTGCCCCATTTTCCCCGGGAAACCCTCGTATTTTCTTACCGTTTCCCGCAGGTGTCCCGAATGGCAAAATACCCTGTTCAGATGTACCTCTGCTTACGAATAACTCTACTTACGAATGGAGCTCCGTCCGCCATCTTGGATGCAGTTTAGATAGGATTTTTTCTACTTATGAATTTTTAGATAGGGTTGCTTCTACTTACGATTTTTTCTCCCAATGCATTCCTATGGGATTCGACTTACAATTTTTTTCGACTTACAAATGTGCTTTCGGAACACATTAAATTCGTAAGTAGAGGTACCACTGTATTCCCCAGGATTACAGAGCTCCTGCCGGTGGCCATGTTCTTCTGGTGCCATGCCGGCACCAGAAGTCACTTCTACGTACTTCCGGACATGCGTAGAAGCGACTTCTGGCGCTGCGGACATTTTGGAAATGGGCAGAGCGGCGCCAGAAGTCACTTCTGTGCACTTCCGGACATGCGTAGAAGTGATTTCTGGTGCCGCGGCGCTGCTGATCCCGGATTTTTTAATCCGGAACTTGGCACCTAAGCCTCACTCCCCCACCCTGATTTATCTCCTTTATATCTCAGCTTTCTTCAGTAGAAATCAAGATGGCATCTGTAGGATTCCCAAGTCTCCCAGTCAGGCACTGACCAGACCGACTGGCGTCAAACAGGCTATGCCTTCAGACCATGTCGCAGTTCATACTTGCAGATTCTTCCCATGATGTTGCCAGTAGACTCGAAACATGTTGGGATTTGTTCCGTGTTAATACGTTCCCTGCAGAGCTCGTGCAAGCTACTATTTCGTGCGCCGTGTGCTGATTTGGGGAATTTGCCTCTCCCCTTGCCATACCGTAGAGGAGTGTTGAATACAAACTGGAGGGGGGGGGAGGTCAGCCAAATAACTATCGCATCTGGCACGAGAGGCAAGGGTCTGAAGGATGACAGTCAAGTCCTACAATTGGGCATTTAAGCAGAAAACAAACATCTAGGGAATGGGCTTGTCAGAATGGTATAACCCACGCAGGTCAGCCCTAGGTGTTTGTGTGTGGCCTGCCTCCTAGAAACAGCCTTCTGGGCTTGGACGGAGGCGAGTTAGTTGCGCACTTAGTTCCCAATGAAATCAATGGGGGCAAATCCATGACTGATTTCTCCCACTGGGTTTCAAGAAGCTTAAGCCAAAAATGTAAGCAGATCCTATTTACAGAAGGTAGTTAACGCCGAGTAGGCTTGCGCATGTGGTGGACTTGTAAAAGGGTGAAAGAGTATTGGGAAATAATCCATAATGAATCGGAAAAAAATCTTAAAGGTACTTTAAAAAACAACAACCAAACAACAACAACAACCAGAGTCCTTTGGGTTGGGGATAACTCAGATGGAAATTCCCAGGTGTCAAAAAAGATCATTTATGTATGCCGCTACTGTGGCCTGTGTTTGTTAGCCCCCCAAAATGGAAAATGAGTGAGGTCCCAGCTAAAGAAGAATGGCAATTTAATTAAGATTAAGGTTTAAGTTACAAATTATGATGTAAAATTAAGATATATGAATACTGCAAATTTAGTTATCAAGATGAACTCAAGAGGGGGGATGCGGGGAAGTCCATAGTGTAAAGAATTAGGACTGGATAATGGAGATTGAAATTTCCTCTTTTTTGTTTTTCTTTTTTCTTTTGTATTCTGGCATAAAATCAATAAAAATTATTATAAAAAAGACTGGCAATTTAAGCTGATGGATTATGCACACCTCACGGACTTAACATATAGAATAAGAGAACAAGAAGAACATACGTTTAGAGAAGATTGGAAAATGTTTATTGAATATAAGGTCGGCGGTTTGAATCCCTGTGACGGCGTGAGCTCCCGTTGGTCAGTCCCGGCTCCTGCCAACCTAGCAGTTCAAAAGTACGTCAAAGTGCAAGTAGATAAATAGCAGGAAGGTAAACGGCATTTCCGTGTGCTGCTCTGGTTTCGCCAGAAGCGGCTTATTCATGCTGGCCACATGACCTGGAAAAACTGTCTGTGGACAAATGTCAGCTCCCTCAGCCAGTAAAGCGAGATGAGCGCCGCAACCCCAGAGTCATTTGCGACTGGACTTAACTGTCAGATGTCCTTTACCTTTACCTTTTAACTACTCAGAGTGCCCTTAACACACTACAGTTCCCAGGATTCTTCGGGGGAAAGCAATGGCTCTTTAAAGTGGTATCATACTGCTTTAGATATATAGTGCAGATGGGGGCCGTTGCCTTTGATAAGAGGGGAGATTTGCAAGGTCCTCCAAAATCTGATAAACTGGATCCGAAGATGGCAACTTGACTTAAGAGTCTTGAATTTCCAAAATCTCTGGTTTGTTTTAGAGGGGAATCAGATTGTACAGCGTACAGGCTGCCCCCCCTTAATCTTCATCTCTGCCCTGTTTCTGCAACTTCCGCCAACATCCATAATCTTCCAAGCACACCTGGAGGAGCTGCCTCTTTCAGTTCAAAGGCTGGATATTCTGGCTTGGAAGAGGATAAGGCCCTGCCCTTGATGCAATAATCCAGTGGATTCCATGTGATGGTTGGCGCAAGCATTGGTGGAGCAGCTTGCAACAGGGCGATGAAGAAGATTCCTGAAGAACAAGACATTGCACGGTTGTCCAGGTGGAAAACAAATGACAGGTGTTACGAGTATTTGAGGTCAAGGGTGACTCATGACTTATTGGCGAGGGAGGGAAAGGCTGCCCTCCCCCCCCTTCTATTGTGATTCATAGGCAAGCTGGACAAACCTCCACCAATTACTCTTCATCCTGTTGGGATGAAGGGAGGCAGATCAGATCCCCCGGGCTTGGGTGTAAACAGGCAGCATTGGGTAACAGCAAGCAGAGAGGTGTTCTTGTTGTGCCTCTCAGCCCAGAAACTCAAAGGGAATGTCTTCACAGGCCATATTGCTGAACATATAGTCCATATTCAGTTGTGGGTGGTGTTCTGGAATAGGGCTCCACTTCTGGGTTTCATCCATATAACGTTTGGGAAAGTTATATGGATGAAACCCAGAAATGGAGCCCTTTGTTGTTGTTGTTTAGTCGTTTAGTCGTGTCCGACTCTTTGTGACCCCATGGACCAGAGCACGCCAGGCACTCCTGTCTTCCACTGCCTCCCGCAGTTTGGTCAAACTCATGTTCGTAGCTTCGAGAACACTGTACAACCATCTCGTCCTCCGTCGTCCTCCTCACCTAGTGCCCTCAATCTTTCCCAACATCAGGGTCTGTTCCAGGGAGTCTTCTCTTCTCATGAGGTAGCCAAAGTATTGGCTTCATGATCTGTCCTTCCAGTGAGCACTCAGGGCCAATTTCCTTCAGAATGGATAGGTTTGATCTTCTTGCAGTCCATGCGACTCTCAAGAGTCTCCTCCAGCACCAGAATTCAAAAGCATCAATTGGAGCCCTAGTCCATGCAAATATCTGTCCAGGTATTGCAAACAATACCTGGACAGATATTGCAAACAATACAGTTCCTACGAACCTTTCTAAGAAGCAACAAGATGGTACTCCATTACTGCAAGTAAATCTACACTCAAAAGCAGGGCCGGATTTAGATTGAGGCCCTAAACTACTGAAGGTAATGGGGCCCTTTATATGTCCAGCTGTCCTTTGTCAACAACCCCGTTGCTCTGCCAAAGCTCCTGCCAACCTAGCAATTTGAAAGCACGGCAGTGCAAGTGGATAAATAGGTACCGCTGTGGAGGGAAGGTAAATGGCGTTTCCGTGCGATCTGGTTTCCGTCACGGTGTTCTGTTGCACCAGTAGCGGTTCAGTCATGCTGGCCACACGACCCGGAAAGGTGTTGGCCTGAAAGCGAGATGAGCGCCACAACCCCATAGTCGCCTTTGACTGGACTTAACCGTCCGGGGTCCTTTACCTTTACCTTTTTACCTTATCTGTGAAGTGACTCCCAAATACTTTCGATTAGCTTATCGAAAAGCTTTTGAAACCTATTTCCATGCTTTGATTCTGATTTGATTTTAGGATGTATTTTAATTGATTGCTTGATTTTATGGTAATATTTTATATATTTGATGTTAGCTGCTCTGAGCCCAGTTTTGGTCAGGGCGGGTGGGGTATAAATAATTTGTTGTTGTTGTTGTTGTTGTTGTTGTTGTAGTAGTAGTAGTAGTAGTAGTAAAATTATTCAGATATTCTGGACCAGAGTCTTTGATATCATTTCTAAAACCATTAAGAACTTCCTTGCCAAATCTAGCTATAGCCCTGCTTTCATTAAACATAGGTTCTGACCTCACTATTTGACATACAGCTTTAGGGTCCCCCCCCCCCGACAGACACACATTTGGAGACGGCACACTTTTGGATATCTGAGGCTGAGCTACGCTTTCATGGTATGGTTCAACAACATTTGGGATGTGGCTATCTCAGAGCGACTAACTGGGCTTAGAAGTGTAGAAAAAATGGTACCAAGGAGAGATACCTTTGTTGAAACCATGGACTCAGCTACACTCAGTCACTTATATCGTTGTAACACCATTGTAAAGATGCGACACCAGATGGCGCTATAGAGCAAAAAACTTTGTCTATGTGATTTTACATAGGTCCCCCCCTTTTGTTATGACAATCTAAATTATTATAGCATTTCCACCCCTGTGTGTAGATCCAGCCCTGGTGCCCTCTCTTTTCATATGTAAGGAAAGTAGATAACAATTCTCTCCACGACTCAAATTTACCTGTGGAGAGGCTACATTAACCGTTAATGTCTTAAGAATTTGCTTGATGCTACAAATTCAATGTTAATTTTTGTGTGGTGATTGCATTATATAACTAGACTAGTACCCAGTTATTGTTGTTCAAAGTTTTACTATTTTTGGGGGGGGAGGGGACTTGCAGAAAAAGAGGGGATGCTGAAATTATAGCAGCTGGAAAAACAAATGAACCTTGAGAAATTTAGGCTACTGATTCTCCACACACCCCATGCAACACCCTCCTTCCTAATCTCTCTCTCTCTCTCTCTCTCTCTCTCTCTCTCTCTCTCTCTCTCTCTCTGTGTGTGTGTGTGTGTGTGTGTGTGTGTGTTTAGCTCAGGCATCCCCAAACTTCGGCCCTCCAGATGTTTTGGACTACAATTCCCATCTTCCCCAACCACTGGTCCTGTTAGCTAGGGATCATGGGAGTTGTAGGCCAAAACATCTGGAGGGCCACAGTTTGGGGATGCCTGGTTTAGCTTCCTATTTTCAAATGCATGACTCGGCGAGGTTTCGAATCATTTAGGATTGTTTTCAGCAGCCAAAAAACAAAGGAGGAGGAGAAATCGTAGAAGAGTTGGACGGGACCACGAAAAAGATCTGCTCCCACCCTTTGCAATGCAGAAATCTTTCACTCAACGTGGGGCTCGAACCCTCAGCCCTGGGATTAAGACTCTCATGCTCCTCCTGACAGATTGGAGCATTTTACCTTTCTCCCACGGCTACTGTTGACGATGACAATGAGGACTAGAAACACACGTTCTTAAAATAAGGAAAGAAAAAATAAGCTTTGGACTCTCTTCACAAGGGGTTCCAGGCTGCATTGGGGCCGACACTCCTGTTTTAATGCTCCAAACCTGCCCCCTTGGTTGAGTTTCTATTCCTTTGGGGGGGGGAAGCTTGTCAGACTCCCCAACCTGTTATTCCAGCCCTCAGTGGGACACTCCAGTGCCTCCAGATTGTAGGAGAGGCTCCGCCCGGAGGCCTTCCTGCTTCACAAGGTACCAAGTGGCCTGGAATGTAGTGGAGCCAGTTGCATCCTGCCAGCCTCCTCCCAAGAGGCAACAGGAGGCCTCGGGCTTTTGCCTTTCCTGGTCCTTCCTAACGCAGAAGAAGGATGTTCAGGTGGAGGGGGGGAGGGGAGTGTTGGAGGAAATGAAAAGGAGCGAGATAGGAAGAGGAGCTGAATGATTGATGCTCCTGTTTTCAAATGAGCTTTAACGCCCTGATCCCAATCTCACGTTTTCTTGGAAGCAAGTCCAAATTGATTGGACGGCAGCCTTCAAAAACAAGGCGATTAGGGAAGCGTTCGGAAGGTGCACACTCCGGAGGAGAGATCGGAGTTCCTCCTTGGTGGGCAGTTTTTGGCCGCAGGTCGCTGTCTTTCAGCTTCAGAGTCTCCTTGTGCAAAGGCTTGCAAATAGACACACACAAATCACTCACCTGCCATTTATTTTTGGTAAATTACTAGCCTGCTGGGGACTAGCATAGGAGCAGAGAGCCCTATCCCTTCTCGCGATCATTTCTATGCTAATGATCCATCGCGCCTGTGCCAATCTTTGCGCTCGCCTGTAGGCTGTTTATTTAGTTAAGTTAGAAAGCGCTGAATGCCAAAATAGGCTTCAAAGAGGATTACACCTACAAAAACCAATTGCGCCAAGTGTATCGATGCCACGCCACATACTTGCTGATGTGCAATTCCTTGTCACCCATGGCTACCAGGCAAATGCAAAGCTCCATTGCAGTGTTGTTCTGTGGACGAAATGGATGCAGCTATAGCAGGCTGCTGCTATAATGGTTGGTGGAGGTAGTGATGGAGATCACCCATGTTTTCCATTGGGTTTTTCTTTAAAGTCGATGCTCACAGATTATCTGTTAGTTTCAACATTATTCAAGTACCTTTAATGTGTGTGGAGTCTTCTGTTTGAGGTGTGTGGGTTCTACCCCCCCCCACAGGGTTTCAGTCAAACAGATATGTAGAGTCTTCAGAGGCAAGGGCGTGGAGCCAGCACCCCCAATATCTGGCCTAAATTTACCCTGCTGCAGAACAAATGACACAAGCTATAAAAATGCCTTTCCAGGCCAAAATGTCCCACACAAAGCAGAGATGGGGCACTCTTAGCCCTCCAGATGATTTGATGGACCACAACTCTCATCATCCCTGACCATTGGCCATGCTGGTTGGGGCTGCTGGGAGCTGGAGTCTCAAAAAAAATATGAAGGGCCACAAGGTCCTCACCACAGGTTGAGTCTGTCCACCTGACTTTCACCTCTTTGACCCCAGAGCATCACCTTTTCACATGTTTCAAAATGGCGCCCAAGGTGAAGCTGGAGGCCTTGTTGTCCCAAGAGCTCTTCCCTAATCTCCCTGTTTTTGTTTCATGCTACCGATTTTGCTTGAGGAGAAGGCCCAGAGGCATCTGAATAATTAGTATTGGGGTGTATAATGATGACACCTCTCAGTCATGAAGATTCCTGAAGGGAGATGCAGTATCATCTATTCCGACCCAGCCCTTCAAAATGGCGGAGGCTGCTGGAGTCACATGACATCCAAAAGAGGGTTCCCCTGATGAAAGCGCTTCAGCAGTAAAACACTTTGCTTATCCTGGTTTTCCACCAGGCCAAAAAGAAATTGAGGAACATAATACCCTTACTAGATTTTGGACATAGTCAGGGCCGTCTTAAGCGGGTCGGGTGCCCTGATCGCTCCAGCGCCCCGCCCTGTTTCTTCCCATGGCTGGTGGGTGGGCGCAGCGCGGTTTCCGCGCTGCTTCACCGTGCAGCGCCCCCCTGCCGACCCGGCGCCCCGCGCCACCCAGCCTACCCCTAGAGCCGGCCCTGGACACAGTTGTTCTATGATTCCTTGAGCGATGAGAAATATAGAGGATGCTGCAATGAATGCAGACAGCTGGTATTCAGGGGCTCACTGCCTCTAATACTGGAGGTAATTTATAGTTTGGGGGACTCTGAAGCTTGAACTGTCATTGGGGGCCCCTCACAACCAAAAATGAGGTCTGGGTAACCACGGTTGTCTTCTTCAATGGGGTCGTTCCACCACACCTTTACAACATCTGTGCTACTGACTCTCAAGCTTTGGGATTGTTGAAATATAGACAACAGCAAAAATAATCAATGCAACTCAGATTGGTTCTACTAGACCCCAGAATTTTAAGCAATGTGGACTAAAGTCACTTCTGGGGCTCCTCTGGGATCAGGGGAGATGATCCACTCCATAGTAGATGCATAGGAGATCCATAATAGATCATGTATAGCAGAGTTTCCCAAACTGGGGTCTCCAACCTGTTGTTGGACTACAACTCCCATCATCCCTTGCTAGCAGGACTAGTGGGCAGGGATGATGGGAATTGTAGTCCGGAAACAGGTAAAGACCCAAGTTTGGGAAACCCTGAGTAAAGCAGGCTGAGCTCAATGGGCTAATGGTCTGACTTGGTAGAAGGCATTTTCCTAAGTTTACTCCTTTTCTATTCTGGACTGGTTTCATGGCCATCTATAACCCAAGTATCAATCGTTTGTTGATCTTCTTTGTTGCTGCTGCTGTTGGCCCTGTAGTCTGGATTGTGATCAAATGGCTACCTACACATATACACACACCTCTTTTGTCATAGCCAGCACCTCCTCCTTGCCTGGTGGATGAGGTTCTTTATGATAAAGTCACTCTCTGGTCCTTCCTCCATGCATTGCTTCAGTTGCTCCGACATCAAAAGCTATTTCCTCGACCGCCCACCAGCAGTGGGTGTTATGAGCTTGCCTCACATGGCTGCGCACTCACGTGCAGGGTGGGTGGGTGCTGCTGTTGAGCGTGCAGCCTCTTTGTGGTGTCGAAACACGCCATTCCCTCCATCTCCAGATAGGAAGGCCCAGTCATCCAGGTTGTTGAGACATCTCAGTGATAGCCAGGGGCGGGATTTGCATCAGGATCCTGAGCTGGCAATTCACGCGGGGGGGCCGTTTCCCAAATTTGATGGGGGGGGTGTCCGATGACGATAATCCAAACATTAGGTTTGTGTTGGGGAAACTTATTCTTCAAGCCGGAGAGCTTGGATGGCTTTGAAAAAGGGTTGGACAAATTCATGGCTATATCCTACATCCACTGTGGGAGTGTCAGCGACCATGCTGAGGAGTGCTGCACTGAGGAGGAATGGTGGGAGCCTCCTCCTCCCCCTGTTCCTGCATCTTCCCAGGAGCAGGAGGACAGTATAGATTTGGAACAGTGGTTTGCAGAGGGGCATAGTTCAGAAGGCAGAAGCTGGGAAATAATGGATATGAAACAGCTAGGAGAAGAAACACTGGGAGAGAGAGGGTTAACAGATTCACTGTCTCGGGACAGCATTCACCCCTCTTCTCCAAAGACACAAAGAACTCAGAAAGGGGCAGAACAGAAAACACAGAGGGTAGGGTACAAGCTCAGATTACAAAATGTAGGAGTGACGTAGATTAATAGGGATGGAAGAGGGTGGGATCCTTAATTGGGAGCTCTGCCATTTCTAGGAGATGTGGTCTTTGTTCTCTCGCTGTGATTATTAAAGATTCTAACTAGTAATATGTTCCCTCTTGTTTGATCTTTTGTTTACTGCCACGGGGGA
Source organism: Zootoca vivipara (assembly GCF_963506605.1). NCBI lineage: Eukaryota > Metazoa > Chordata > Lepidosauria > Squamata > Lacertidae > Zootoca > Zootoca vivipara. Next base: position 18,815,661 of record NC_083288.1, on the reverse strand, counting down.
GGCAGCCGATTCCCCGAAGCCTGACAGAGAGGCAATAGGGGCACACTGGGAAAGCAGCTGAGATCAAGGGACCAACCAATAGGGAAGATCAAGATGCAACCAGAAGCCAGGACTGAAGGAAAACCAAAAGGCATACTGTCCAAATGTCCCAGTTTTCCAAGGACAACCCCAGAATTATAAAAGCTACCCCTGCTTCTGATCCGATGTCTCTATTTCCCTGGCTAGTGTCACTGCTGCCGAGCTTGGGGAAGAGGATGTGCCGGTGCGTGTCCAGAGTGGTGGCGGCTGCTGCGAGGGGGAATCCTGTTGCCTCTCCGTGGCCTCTCCTATGCTTTACTGACATTCAGCCAATCAGGGCTGTGCACAGTTGGGTTTTGCAGCAGCCCTGCAGAACCAGCTTCCCTTTGTTCCGAAAGTTAATATGGGGTGGCTCTTTTCTGTGCACATGGGATCGTCTGGGAAATTTTAAATCTGTTATAGTTACAGTGGTACCTCGGGTTGAGTACCCAATCCGTTCCGGGGTGCCATTTGCACCCCGGAAAGGACTCAACCCGAGCGGCGCTTTAGTGCATGCACGAAGCACCAATAGAGCGCTTCTGCGCACACGCAAAGCGTGCAGTATGCTTTTGTGCATGCGTGAAGCGCACAGAATGCTTTTGCGCATGAGCGCGCGGTGGAACCCAGAAGTAAACACTTCCGGGTCCGCCGAGTACACAACCCGAAAGTACGCAACCCGCAGTGTACGCAACCCGAGATATGACTGTATAAGAATCTGATAGTGTCCATTTAACAAAACAACAACAACACAAAACCAACAGCCGCCTAGTTCTCCTGGCTGTGAACATATGTGAAACTAGGTTGGCTGTTCCTGAAAGAGACTTCAGTGCCTGAGGGGTGGAGGTGCTATGTCTAGCATGGCTCTATGTCACTCCTTCATGACCATCGTAGATAGTACCTGTCCTATCCTGCATAGAACCATACCTTATATTTTGTTACCAAGATGTTCCCTACTAAAAAACAACAACCCCAAACCCTGAAAAAGTCTGCAAAACCCGAAATTTTGGTTTCCAAATTGAGCATGCAAGCGGCAAAACTTTGTGCTAACTCCCAGGAATGTTATTTATCCTGCAATACATTTTGAGTGCAGAAATGGAGTCCCCTTAGCCCAGAATGTTTGATTCTTTGGCTTAGAACGCAAGAAGATCTCGCTTTCAAGAGCTTTGGCACAGAGTACTGGATTAATGTGAAGTTTAATTACTCGGTTAATGTTCATGCAAGGTTTTGAAATTGCCAACACTTCATAATCGTTCGGTGTGATTATTATGGTGATTATAACACAATGAGCCTTGATGCACTCAATCTGCCCATCATCTTATCACCCTCCACAATTTTATGGAACCCTGAGGGATGGAATTTAAAACACAGCTCTAGAACAGAGATTGAGAAGGAAACCTAACGTTTCGTAGAAGGCAGCTGAAATATTTGTCTGCAATTACATGGATTCCAGATTGGAAGACTTGGATGAGGCTAGTTCAGCTCAGAAATTCTCTCTGCTTTTCCTTATCTTATACAGGTACCTTCCCCTTCCACCACCAATGGGCCAAACAGCATTTTTGAGTGGATGGGAGGGAGCGGTACAGACTCAAGAAATAATGAATGTGAAATCACATAGAGTCTGTAGAACTTTCTCAGTGCTATAGACCTGATCTGATTTCTCCTGGAGCTGCTTAAAAAAACAACACCCATTGCAAAACTGTCAAATGACAATGGGGTAGGCTATTGGAGGATGGATGGCAGCTAACAGATTGAGATTGAATCCTGACAAGACAGAAGTACTGTTTGTGGGGGACAGGAGGCAGGCAGGCGTGGAGGACTCCCTGGTCCTAAACGGGGTAACTGTGCCCCTGAAAGACCAGATGCGCAGCCTGGGAGTCATTTTGGACTCACAGCTGTCCATGGAGACACAGGTCAATTCTGTGTCCAGGGCAGCTGTCTATCAGCCCCATCTGGTACGCAGGCTGAGACCCTACCTGCCTGCAGACTGCCTTGCCAGAGTGGTGCATGCTCTGGTTATCTCCCGCTTGGATTACTGCAATGCGCTCTATGTGAGGCTACCTTTGAAGATGACCCGGAAACTACAACTAATCCAGAATGGGGCAGCTAGACTGGTGACTGGGAGCGGCCGCCGAGACCACATAACACTGGTCTTGAAAGACCTACATTGGCTCCCAGTACGTTTCCGAGCACAATTCAAAGTGTTGGTGCTGACCTTTAAAGCCCTAAACAGCCTTGGTCCAGTTTACCTGAAGGAGTGTCTCCACCCCATCATTCTGCCTGGACACTGAGGTCCAGCGCCGAGGGCCTTCTGGCGGTTCCCTCACTGCGAGATTCAAAGTTACAGGGAACCAGGCAGAGGGCCTTCTTGGTAGTGGCACCCACCCTGTGGAACACCCTCCCATCAGAGGTCAGAGAGATAAACAGCTACCTGACATTTAGAAAACACCTAAAGGCAGCCTTGTTTAGGGAAGTTTTTAATCTGTGATATTTGATGTATTTTAATGTTTGTTGGAAGCCGCCCAGAGTGGCAGGGGAAGCCCAGCCAGATGGGCGGGGTATAAATTATTATTATTATTATTATTATTATTATTATTATTATTATAGCAAAGTTCAAACCACAATACCACAATTCTACATTCAGATGTGAAGGTGGAAATTGGCATCCTTTTTTGAACACACACACACACACACACACACACACACACAAAATCAAATTTATTTTAGTTCTACACTTTGGGGAGCATTTCACAATCCTCAGCAAAAGTCCCGTTTTAATTAATGTCTATTGCCCTCCAAATGTTCATGGAGGCAGGAAGGAAATCCTACATCATTTATGAGTTCATCCACTTCATTGGGTCTGAGTTTTATTCTGTTTGTCCCTTGCTTTCTAAGCACAGGTCCGATATGTTTTTCGTTAGCCCCACCTTTCCCGCTTTCCCCTGGAAAACCCGCTGCTTACCATTGAATTGGAACAAACATCAATCCGTAGAAAACCTGATTGACGTTTGTTACAATTCAGACGAAAAGCCTCTTGGACTCGTGCCTAGAAGCCACAGACCAAACGAAAGTGTTGACAAGCCCTTAGCTGGGTCTTTCATCAGATCTGTAAACAAGTGTTATCTCTCCCAGCTGATAAATGTCTACAACCAGAAAGTTCATTGCACTTAATCTTAAGAACTGCACCAGTTAATTTTCATCAGCATCCGAATTGCTTCATTGTCAAAGAAAGCGAATTTGCGTGGGTCAGATGTGAACTGGCAATGCCACTGGCAGCTGGCAATTTGTTTGCACCCTGCTGGATGACTGGGAGAGTTAGTGCTTTGCTTTCACCCACGTTTCCAGCAGCCAAATTAACAGGAAATATTCACATCCTGTATGATGTTCCTTCTCTTTCAGTGGAGGGTAGGGATAGCTGAGCCCTGAATTAAAATAAAGGTGGCCAGGCTCTATATGCCAGAAACTTCTCGGCAGGATTTCTACCCTCTCTCAGAAAAAGCAGATGAAAACAGTTTGGAGCTGTGCTGCATTCTGCAGGAGAAAGCTATTGACTCTAGTGACTCTTGAGAGCAGTACATGTGAAAAGGATCTAGGAGTCTTGGTAGACCACAAACTTGACATGAGTCAGCAGTGTGATGCAGCAGCTAAAAAAGCCAATGCAATTCTGGGCTGCATCAATAGGAGTATAGCATCTAGATCAAGGGAAGTAATAGTACCACTGAATTCTGCTCTGGTCAGACCTCACCTTGAGTACTGTGTCCGGTTCTGGGCACCACAGTTCAAGAAGGATACTGACAAACTGGAACGTGTCCAGAGGAGGGCAACCAAAATGGTCAAAGGCCTGGAAACGATGCCTTATGAGGAACGGCTTAGGGAGCTGGGTATGTTTAGCCTGGAGAAGAGAAGGTTAAGGGGTGATATGATAGCCAGCAAGTTTGGAAAACTCAGCAATGGCCAGAGGATTGGAAAAGATCAGTCTACATCCCAATTCCAAAGAAGGGCAGTGCCAAAGAATGCTCTAACTACCGCACAATTGCGCTCATTTCACACGCTAGCAAGGTTATGCTTAAAATTCTACAAGGCAGGCTTAGGCAGTATGTGGACCGAGAACTCCCAGAAGTGCAAGCTGGATTTCGAAAGGGCAGAGGAACCAGAGACCAAATAGCAAACATGCGCTGGATTATGGAGAAAGCTAGAGAGTTCCAGAAAAACGTCTACTTCTGCTTCATTGACTATGCAAAAGCCTTTGACTGTGTCGACCACAGCAAACTATGGCAAGTTCTTATAGAAATGGGAGTGCCTGATCACCTCATCTGTCTCCTGAGAAATCTCTATGTGGGACAAGAAGCTACAGTTAGAACTGGATATGGAACAACTGATTGGTTCAAAATTGGGAAAGGAGTACGACAAGGTTGTATATTGTCTCCCTGCTTATTTAACTTATATGCAGAATTCATCATGCGAAAGGCTGGACTAGATGAATCCCAAGCCGGAATTAAGATTGCCGGAAGAAATATCAACAACCTCAGATATGCAGATGACACAACCTTGATGGCAGAAAGCGAGGAGGAATTAAAGAACCTTTTAATGAGGGTGAAAGAGGAGAGCGCAAAATATGGTCTGAAGCTCAACATCAAAAAAACCAAGATCATGGCCACTGGTCCCATCACCTCCTGGCAAATAGAAGGGGAAGAAATGGAGGCAGTGAGAGATTTTACTTTCTTGGGCTCCTTGATCACTGCAGATGGTGACAGCAGTCACGAAATTAAAAGACGCCTGCTTCTTGGGAGAAAAGCAATGACAAACCTAGACAGCATCTTAAAAAGCAGAGACATCACTTTGCCGACAAAGGTCCGTATAGTTAAAGCTATGGTTTTCCCAGTAGTGATGTATGGAAGTGAGAGCTGGACCATAAAGAAGGCTGATCGTCGAAGAATTGATGCTTTTGAATTATGGTGCTGGAGGAGACTCTTGAGAGTCCCATGGACTGCTAGAAGATCAAACCTATCCATTCTTAAGGAAATCAGCCCTGAGTGCTCCCTGGAAGGACAGATCGTGAAGCTGAGGCTCCAATACTTTGGCCACCTCATGAGAAGAGAAGAATCCTTGGAAAAGACCCTGATGTTGGGAAAGATTGAGGGCACTAGGAGAAGGGGACGACAGAGGACAAGATGGTTGGACAGTGTTCTCGAAGCTACGAACATGAGTTTGACCAAACTGCGGGAGGCAGTGCAAGACAGGAGTGCCTGGCGTGCTATGGTCCATGGGGTCACGAAGAGTCGGACACGACTAAACGACTAAACAACAAACAATGATAGCCATGTTCAAATATATAAAAGGATGTCATATGGAGGAGGGAGAAAGGTTGTTTTCTGCTGCTCCAGAGAAGCAGACACGGAGCAATGGATTCAAACTTCAAGAAAGAAGATTCCACCTAAACATTAGGAAGAACTTCCTGACAGTAAGAGCTGTTCGGCAGTGGAATTTGCTACCAAGGAGTGTGGTGGAGTCTCCTTCTTTGGAGGTCTTTAAGCAGAGGCTTGACAGGCATATGTCAAGAATGCTTTGATGGTGTTTCCTGCTTGGCAGGGGGTTGGACTGGATGGCCCTTGTGGTCTCTTCCAACTCTATGATTCTATGATTCTAGTGTTTTGAAAGAAGCTGGTTAGCAAGCACAAGCTGGCAGTGGTCGGTGATGGGCACATTCTATAAACCTGGTTTTTCCAGTTATGAAAAGTGCCTCTGGGAACTGAGCTTTATCTATCTTGGTACCTATAAAGGGTCTGAGTGCTGGACAAGCTGCTCTGGATAAAAATAGATAAAAGTACATACACTGCATTCTGTCCGAATTTTATCCTGGCTGGCGTGTAAGGCAAGCGCTTTTTCAGTAAGTCTCGCCAGATGGCACTGTTGCTCAGACCATCACCTCTCATCAGGGAAAACAAATTTTGTGCTACTGCAAATATTTTGCAAAATTCAAGCTGCACTTCTACGCTCACTTACCCAGGAGCAAGCGCGGAATTTGGTTCTGAGCGGATGTGTATAGGATCACGCCATCATAAGCAGCTGGGGTGATTTCTCTTTGCGGTTTTCAGTGGGTTTCCCCCTCCTCCTTTTGATTCATGACCTGCCAAATGAACACTGGAGCATCTTCATGAAGACCCTGGAAATGGAAGAAAATTTAAGTTGCCTTGTCTGAAACATCCTCAAGCTCAGCAGAAGCTGTGCACACTGTCACCCACATTCACAATACTTAACAGAACTGCCCCAGCAGTCCATTCGATTCCCCTTAAAGGATTAGTTAAAATAACAAAACAATCAATAAAAGCAGAGCCCAAGACAGACTCTAATTGCTTTTCACACACTCTCCCCAGAGAGCAGAAAAAAACCATGCATCTGTTCATCCCATGTGGAATAAAATACCGGAACTGGACAATAATACATAGGTGCCAAGTTCCGGATTGAAAAATCCGGGATCCGCAGCGCTGCGGCACCAGAAGTCGCTTCTATGCACTTCCGGACATACGTAGAAGTGACTTCTGGAGCTGTGGACATTTTGGAAATGAGCACAGCGTCATCGGAAGTTGCTTCTACGCATGTCCAGAAGTGCGTAGAAGCAACTTCTGGTGCTGCTCTGCCCATTTCCAAAATGTCCGCAGTGTCAGAAGTCGCTTCTACACATGTCCAGAAGTGCATAGAAGTGACTTCTGGCGCTGTGGACATTTTGGAAATGGGCACAGCGGCATCGGAAGTCGCTTCTACGCACTTCCGGACATGCGTAGAAGTGCCGGCGCGGCACCAGAAGAACATGGCCGCCAGCAGGAGCTCCGTAATCCGGGGGAATACAGGGTATTTTGCCATTCGGGACACCTGCGGGAAATGGTAAGAAAATGCGGGGGTTTCCCGGGGAAAACGGAGTACTTGGCAGCTATGCAATAATATGCCAAATACCCAATGGTCCCAAGCTGGTCATATGCCAGCAGTCATGGAGATCATCCTTTCTTTAGCTGGACAACATGCAAGCTGGGCCTTGAAAGACCTGCACCTTGCCGTCTCACTGCATTCAGGTTCTCCAGAGAGGTCCACTTCCTCACCTGAATCACCTGAGCTGCACTGGAAGTCACATCAGGAATGGTGGGAGAAACCTCTGTATCAAGAATATGACCCTGAGGGGAGCGAGAGAGAATGAGGCGTCGTTTTCTCCTCGCTTGCTATTTTCTCTCTGCGCGCAAGTGGGGCTAGTGGGGGCAGGATGCATCCTGCACTACTCTCCCTTCGGGCAGAGCTGGGCCATGGTATCGCTGCTGCCGCCTAAAGGCTGCTTTGTGGGCGAGTTGGCCGAGGTGGGGATCGACTCCGACGGCTGATTCAAGTACATCCTGGTGCAGGTGCAGCGCGGAGGCAATGGCCAAAGCGGTGGCCAAGGCAGCAGTCCAGGCCGCGTTGGCAGCCCAAGCCGTGGCAGCGAGTGCAGAGACATCATGAGGGGATCCGCGTCCGCCAAGTTGCACAATCAGCTATATGAAAATATATGTTGTGAACTTGAAAAGATGGGCTGTTATGTGCAAGTGCCTTGGAGGAGGAAAAAGTGATCACAATAGCAAAGACAAAAAAATATATCCATGTATCTGGTAATTCAGCATATGGTAAAGCTGATCATTCCATGACTGTGTGGCAATACTGAAGAAAACCTTTAAGGATTATGACATTAGTTGTTCACATGACTAGTGAATTGTTGCTTTGCAGTCTAAAATTTAAAGTCAGTTTGTTCTTGGTTCTTTTCAACATAATTCTAAGCTTCCACCAAAATGTATAAATTAGCTTAATGCTGAATAAAAGCTTAACTGTGAAGAGAGAGAGAGAGAGAGAGAGAGAGAATATGACCCACATGGTGTTCTGTATCAAGTAAGTTCTGTATCATTGCAGGTCATGAATGGGGAAAGCTGTGGTCCTTCTAGTGTTGCTGGACTCCAGCTCCCATCAGGCTCAGCCAGCATGGCCAATGGCCAGGAATTATGGGGAGCTGGTGTCCATTAATATCTAGAGGACCACAAGTTCTGCATCCATGACATGGGTGATTCATTTTTTTCAGCATCTGAGGAGTTGGAGTCAGTCTCAGATTCATCACGAGCCCTTTCTGGCACAGATGGCCAATTCCCTGGAAAGGAGCTACAGTGGAACCTCGGTTTATGAACACCTCGGTTTACGAATTTTCGGTTTACGAACGCCGCGGACCCATCTGGAACGGATTAATTCACTTTCCATTACTTTCAATGGGAAAGTTCGCTTCAGTTTATGAATGTTTCAGTTTATGAACAGACTTCCGGAACCAATTACACCCATGCTTCGGGTTAAGTACGCTTCAGGTTGAGTACTCCGCAGACCCGTCTGGAACGGATTAATTCACTTTCCATTACTTTCAATGGGAAAGTTCGCTTCAGTTTATGAACGCTTCAGTTTATGAACAGACTTCCGGAACCAATTGTGTTCATAAACCGAGGTACCACTGTATAAGGATGGAAGAAGTTTCAATAAGGGACTCTAACTTCTTCATTGCTATTTTTCTTTTTACTTGTACTTCCTATATAAGAGTATCATCTTTCCTCCGGAGTACCTTGTGTCTCATGGCCTCCAAATAAGCTCACCGTTTGCCAGGGCCTCCTATGTCTGAAAGACTCCTGGCTAGCATTTTGTCCCCGAGCAGAAGGATGCTACCATGTGCCTTCTGATCTTAGCAGTTCTTTTCCCAAAGGGAAGATGCTTGAAGATACAATAGTGCCAGTTCAGAAGTGACTTTCATCTGCTGTCTCCATCTGTCTGTATACATGTTATCATCTCTTGATGAAGATGCTGTGTTTGGTGAGAGGGAGAGGTCAAACAACCGGTTGGGAAGTGTGGTGATTACCAAAACAAGAAGTAAAAGGAGGAGAGCCTCATAGCTTCATGCTGTGTGCATTTGTAAACATCATCATCATCTTCATCATCATTATACCCTGCCCATCTGGCTGGGTTTTCCCAGCCACTCTGGGCAGCTTACAGCATATCTATAAACATAATAAAAACAACAAGTGTTAAAAACCTCCTGAAACAGGGCTCCCTTCAGCTGTCTTCTGAAAGTTGTGTAGTTCAGGCATCCCCAAACTTTGGCCCTCCAGATGTTTCGGACTACGATTCCCATCTTCCCCGACCACTGGTTCTGTTAGCTAGGGATCATGGGAGTTGTAGGCCAAATCATCTGGAGGGCCGCAGTTTGGGGATGCCTTGTGTAGTTCTTTATCTCCTTGACATCTGAAGGGAGGGCGTTCCACAGGGCAGGTGCCACTACCAAGAAGGCCCTCTGCCTGGTTCCTTGTAATTTCACTTCCAGCTGTCAGTAAAAGCTGTTTGATAGTGGAGCGGACTCCCTCAGTAGGTGGAAGCTTTTAAGCAGAGATAACAACAACAACAACAACAACAAATACAACAACAAATTATTATTTTTCTCCCGCCCATCTGGCTGGGTTTCCCCAGCCACTCTGGGCAGCTTCGAACAAAGATCAAAAATACCTTAAAAGGTTAAACCCTTCTGATACCTCCCTCTTTTGGATTCCACTTCCAGTCTGATAAGTCAAGCTGCTAACACTCAACCTTTCTCTCTCTCTCCCCACCCTCAAAACAAGATTGTTTCTAGAATCATTGACCTATAGAGTTGGAAGGGACCCCGAGGGTCATCTAGTCCAACCTGCTGCAATGCAGGAATCTCAACTAAAGCATCCATGACAGCTGGCCATCCAACCTCTGTTTAAAGGTTTCCAATAAAGGAGAGTTCACCACCTACTGAGGGAGTCCGCTCCACTGTCAAACAGCTCTTACTGTCAGAAAGTCATTCCTGATCTTTAGTCAAAATCTCCTTTCATAACCTGTCCAGTTAGGTTAACATCTCTTACTTGGAATGGCTCCACTCCAGCCCCATAGATGGCTTTCTCCTGCAAGCTTTCGGATTGCTCCCTTTAATCTTTCCCCGCAGCTGGGCCTCTGGGAAGTTTTGCTTTCTCAACATATCGCCTGCTGCATTGCGTCCTCGGTGATTCCATCACTGAGCTCTGCAATGCAATCTGCGGCACTTCCAGTCAACCTGTTTGTTGAGCGTTCCTCCAGATTCATTTGCAGGGAGATTAGACAGTGTTGCCTATTTAAGGAGCATTCGCTCGGATTTGGAGGCTAAGGGTCTGTTGCGTCAAAGCAAGCCTTCTCCCATCATTTTCATTACCCCCCCCCCAAGGTCTGATCTTTTGGGGCACTGTAGTTTTCACCTCCAAAAGTTCCAGTTCCTATCAACTCTTAGCAAACTACATTACCCATAATTCTTTGAGGCGGCGGGCGGGGCGGTGGCGGAATGTGCTTTCAATGTTCGTTCAGGGTACAGCATGCACAGAGCCTAAGTTGGCAACCAGCTCTTTCTATGAAATGGACATAACAACCTACTGTGATTGCTTTTGGGGACAGATTTGGAATTTGACACGTGTATAAAATTGAAAAATGCTATATAAAAAATATAGTTGTGGCAGCAACAATGAACACCCATATCCACGAGGAAACAATCACATTCAGTCAGCCTACACCATGCCATCTTGTTATTGGAATGAATAGACAGGAAGCGGAGGGCCATTTTACGGTCATTTCCTCCTCTATGAAAGCTCACGATGGGCCAAATTTTCAGCTATGCCATTTCAGCTTTGCAAATACTGCTGCTGTGTTTGTCACCAGAACCTCCACTTATGCATTTCCCCCACAAAGGAGAAGAATTGCATCACCTCGTCCTCAAAATACGGAGTTAAGGGTGCAGATAAGCAGATTGGAAGGAATAGTGGGGGAGCAATCACAGCAGCTGATGGAGGCATGTGGGAGACAGATGTCCAAGAGCCTTGTGCCGTGGCCTGGCCAGGGCGAAGGCATCTTATATACCTGCTGGGATTGACAAGGCACCTCACCCTCAACTGAATCTCATAACTCTCCTGACAGGTGATTTGGTCTGCAGCCACAGTGTGGAAATAAAGGATGAGATTGCTCACCAGATACCAGGCACTCTATTATTCAAATTAGGCCCCAGTGTTTTTCTTACAATCCCCTTCTCAATGAAGTAATCAATTTTAAACTAGCATTTAAATTATCAAAACTTTCTTATTTGTTAATTTGAGCAAGTAAACTACTGCTCTCACTTCATTACAAACAGTTTTTCTACCTGCAACACACTTGAGCAAACCTGCTCCTCTTCCTTTCACAGATATTTTGTTGCCATTTGCAACTGTAGCTGCTTCTGATGAGCTATCATTTAACTCTTCGGTGAAATAATTAGCAACAGCACACCATGAGCCTGGAAGTTGCCAAACCAATTAACCAATTGGAAGGATTACTGTCAATAGCACCAGTTTTCCTATAACTTGATATTGCTGGATAGTTTTGATGAACTGCAAAAGCATTTTTAGTTTGCTTTCTGTTGCCACCCTGGAACTTTTCTTTATTTGTGCCACTTTGTTTTGTACGATTCCTTGCAAACGAAGGAAAACAACTTTCCCGCTTGTATATGTTGATAATGTAATTTTGGTTACTGAGAACAAACAAGATTGTACAAAAACAAGATTGGCAGGACATAAGCATCCTGACTGTGACAAAGGTGACCTGTGTGCTTACCGGTACTTGCTTGCTTGATTAACAGCTGTTGGGAACTTCAAGGTCCCTGCTCTCCGTTCTGATGGTCTTTGTACTGGACCTGGAGACTCCAATAGAGAGCATTCCATGTCAAGAAGGAGGGCAAGTGAGCATCCTATCAAATGACAGGACAGGAGCTAGACGGAGCAGGGCCTTTTCACTGGTGGTGCCCATTGTATGGCTCACTCTTCCCAGACCTGCTCTTTTTTGGCCTGTATCTTGGAGCTTTATAATTTTAGGAAGACTTTGGAAGAACTGGTTGGCAAGTCTTATCAGTCGCTGACGTATGAGCGGATTTTATTTGCTGCTATTCTGGGCTTCTGCTGCACCAGGGTTTACAACGGTGTAATAGAGTTGTAATCCAAATGCAGACAGCAACAGCTGTCGGGACATAGCAGCACCAACAACCAATCCCACAGCACCCTTCAAAATTCTGCCATTACCTACCAACCACGATAATGCACATTGATGAGGCACATTCACCAGGCAGGGAACACCAGTAGACAACTGTAGATGCCCCAGAGCAGGCACCCCCAAACTGCGGCCCTCCAGATGTTTTGGCCTACAACTCCCATGATCCCTAGCTAAAAGGACCAGTGGTCGGTGAAGATGGGAATTGTAGTCCAAAACATCTGGAGGGCCGAAGTTTGGGGATGCCTGCCCCAGAGTCTATGTGTGTGCACACTTGCTAGCTGCTCCCCCCAGGAGTCGTAGCATGGCCACACTGTAATTCCCAGAATCACTGGTCCTGGCAGGGGCCCCTCTACTGCTTTTTCTCCCAGTCTTGGGTTTGCAATTTTGGGAGAGGGGAGGTTGCCTGCTGGGGAGCGGGCAGGCTGGCAAGGCCCCCTAGATTTTTAGAGGCCCTAGGCTTCACCCTACTTAGCCTATACATAAATCTGCCAACAAGTAGTCTGAATTCTGCTGGCCTGTGATTTTAGAGGTGAGATGAAATTGAGCAAAAATTCTCAAGAAATTTCTTCTCATTTTAATTAGATGGCGAAACTTCAAATGTATGCTCTCCTATGTTCATGGGGTTCCCTGAAACCACAACCAACATTCCCAGTTCCAGATAATGTTGGATTTGGCAAACATCCCAAAACACTGCATGGAGCAAGCTGGTGCTTAATTTTATCGCCTTCAAAGTGCCTCAAAGCCCTATTTCTCAAAACAATTGCGGGAGGAGATCGACACTGAAACATTTTGAATTTCTGAAACGCCGCCAGATTTCAAATGTATGCAAAATACCACTTTTGCCCCTGGAGATGGGAAAAAAAATTCAGATCCCCAAATCCGATGAGTCGTAATAATTGGCCCTGGGTGTGAACGAAACCCATCCACCAAGAGTTCCAAAGGAAAGTATTTTGGAAGCGATAAGTAAGCGCCAGAAAATTGGCTGTGAGTGCAAGGAGTCAACAACACACATACACACACTCCAAACCTTGCTCCATTGCCACCTCCTCACTGAGTCTCTGCCTTAAAAAAAATGTAAGCATCACCCACAGTATGAGTCAGGGTTTGTTTGTGGATTAGGACATCTCCCGCTCTTCTTCCCTCCTCCCCACAGCTTGTTTTGCTTCGCAATGTGTTTCTCTCTCTTTTTTTTACGATTCTCATTTAGATCCAAAAGCCTTAGGGGCAAGATCTTTATAATCTTTTCCATAGCGCCATGAAAGCAAAGAAGTGTGAGTTCAATAATTAATAACAATTAAACCCGGGGATCGTTATAGGGCTCTGCTCCCCCTCTTTTCCTCGCAGAGCACTGGCTAATTAAGCACTTACACATTTGCAAGCAAATTGATTGCGAGGATGAGCAGGAGATTCCTAGAGCAACGTCCATGGGGGGGGGGGATCCTACACAGAAACAAACCCCATTGGGTTCCATGAGACTTATTCTCAGGTAAGTGGGTGTATGAGCGAAAGCTTGAAAGTCACGCCACCTGTGGTGGAATGCTTGTTTTTATGCCAACCCTGTGCTGGGTGCTATTCAGAGTGCAATAATAATACTATCCCTACCCCAGAAGGAGGGCTCCTCACACTGTCCTATTCACCACTTCTTCTTCTTCTTCTTCTTCTTCTTCTTCTTCTTCTTCTTCTTCTTCTTCTTCTTCTTCTTCTTCTTCTTCTTCTTCTTCTTCTTCTTCTCCTGGTGCCCATACTCACCACGAAGTCGTTAGAGTAAGTGCCACACTTTTAACTTTTGGAGAGAAAAAATTGTGTCTGTACTGTGTGCCCTTGAGTACCCCCAGAAAAAAAAAAGCACTGGGCAAGTCGGGGTGAGAAAAAAAGATAAAAGGGCCCCTGAATAGTTAAGTCCAGTCAAAGGCAACTATCGGATTGTGGCGCTCATCTCGCTTTCAGGTCAAGGGAGCCAGTGTTTGTCCACTGACAGCTTTCCGGGTCATGTGGCCAGCAGGACTAAACCGCTACTGGCGCAACAGGCAGGCGCGTAGGAAGATAGGGGTGGTGGGGGCGTTGCGCCCCGAGCGACGCGATCCCAGGGGCGCCATCGCCGCTGCCCGCCCCGCCCCCAAAACGTGCGCCACGTTGCTGCGTACAGCACGCCCCGCCCCCAAAACGCGCCCTATGCCCCGCCCCCAGAGCACCCGCCACGTCACTGGGGCAGCACGCCTGCTCTCCGCCCTGGTGGCGAAGCATGAAGCAACAGGACACCGTGGTGGAAACCAGAGCACATGGAAACGCCGTTTACCTTCCCACCACAACAGTACCTATTTATCTACTTGCACTGGCGTACTTTTGAACTGTTAGGTTGGCAGGAGCTGGGACAGAGCAACAGGAGCTCACTCCGTTGCAAGGATTTGAACCGCCAACCTTCTGATCGGCAAGCCCAAGAGGCTTAGTAGTTTAGACCACTGCATGTTCAGATGCTTCTCCTATGTCGAAAGCTCCTTCTCATAAAATATTAGCAAGCCTGACGTGCTGGTTTTCTACTTGCAGGATTTCACGCAAGAAGACCCTGCTGAATCAAATCCATGTCCCATTTGGCCCCGCATCCTGTTCTCACAGCGGCCACCTGTTGGAAACTCATAAGCAGGACCAGAGCCCAAGAGCTCTCTCTCCCCTCTCTCAGGAAACAAAAGACGACTTGGCAAAATCCGCCACGATCCATTGGGCAAGGGATGTAGGACATAATATAGAATTGAGTTTCCGGGGGAAATTGTGGGGAACTGGTCTCAAATTTACAGAAAACTGTATGAAAAGGATTTCTAGATGGTATCTGACACCGAGTAAGTTAGCAAAGATGTATAAACCAGAAATGCGTATTTGTTGGAAATGTCAAGAAACAGCAGGTGCATTCTGCCATATGTAGTGGACATGCAAAGCAGCTAAAGGCTTTTGGGGTGGAGAAAATGCTTAAAAAGGGACGTTCCCAAAAAGACCAGAAATGTTTCTTTTTAAAATGGTGCTGTCCCAGTAACCTTTTCCCATAGCTTATTTGGTGCCCTAGCTCAAAGTTGTTGCTTGCTTGCAAGTTTTTAAACAGTGCTCAAAAGCATTGTTATATGTGCAAGTCAGGTGTTTTGGTTTTTTTGGATCTGCTATCATTTTTAGGGCAATTTTAATTATTCTGCCTCTTTGCTTTCACACGTTTCCATGCATAGTGTGCTATTTTAGGACGTTTAACCGTCTTAAACTGGTTCTCTGGAACAGCAGGGGATAACACTGGCCTGTCATTTGGAGTTGCCTCCAGTCTATAACTATGTTGTGAAAGGGATTCAAGCCCGCTCCGGAAATTTAGGTTCGTGCAATTAAAGTGGATTAATGAGCTCTGTTGTGCCCTAGCACAACAAATCCACTTTAAAACAACAACCACAACCTTTTTGCAGTTAGGAAAGTGACAGGGCTGAACAAATGATTAACGGGAATGTGTAATCTGCATGCAAATCAGGAGGAATACTCAATGAAGTCCAGACATAGTCTATCCTCCATTTATAAGCGGCGTGAATAACCAGCTCTTAGTCCACAGAAGCGATGGAGGACAAATTCAATCCAGTTCTCCTTTAAAGGCAAACTTACCACATTTGCACTTTCTGAAACAATATTGGGAACTGAAATGTTGCCATCCTTCAACAGTAGGGTTGCCATTTTCCGTCTATGTCCAGGAAATTCCAGGCGTATGGCAACCCTATTCAAAAGCCAGAGTTTCCCCAAATATTGCAATGCAGTACTCCAGCCAAGCAATATGTGCGCAAATGCAGATATTAGGACAAAGTATGAGTATAAATGTGTATGTTAATAACATACAAAATAACATGCAAATAACATGCAAAATGCAGTATACTCTATTAGAGAAAGCTGCTTGCACAAATGTGTATTTTTTTTATCAAAACGTGATTTAAAAAGTGCTCATTAGTAGAAATTTGCACTGAAATGCTTAAGAATTTTAATGAGGATTTTTTTAAAAAAACAACAACAACATACAAATTGCTGGAGAAATACAAAGAACCGAATTTAAGGTCGAAAAAATAACAGAGATAACCAAAAACTCACCCATCCATACTGCTCAATAATTTAAGGGAAGTGTGCTTAAAAGGCAGCAAAAAATAAATAAATAAATTAAAGCATTAAATGAAACACATGTGAAGCGGATAAAACATGCTTTCAATGTATGGTGTGGGTTTGATTAGGATAGACCCTCTTGGCTTGGAGATGCTACCATACCCTCCAACATCCTGCAGGACAAAATTGGGATGTGTGTCACGTGACTTGTACAGAAGCACGCACCCCCTCCAAATGGGCGTCTTTTGGGGCCACGCTCTCATGGGAGCCAAAATGGGACATCCTGTGTCAGGGGTCAGCGGAGAGCCCAGGAGATCGGGTCGAGGGCTCTCAGATGAAGCCGGAGCCCCAGAGCCTAGCGTTTGGCAACTTCCTCCTGAAGGTGGTACTGGGGCTCAGGAGGAGGCGCAGATCCTTGGGGATGTTGAGAGGGCTAGGTTTCCAGATGGAGGGCTGCAGGGGGTGGACCAAGGCACTCTTGGGGGGGGGGGCTCCAGAAGATACAGCATGGGTCCCTCAGCTGGGCAGCTCTAGCGGAGAGGGCACTCAGCCAGCGCCCTCTCTCCAACAGAGAAGTGGGGAAAGAGGAGGGAACAGCGGAGGTGGTTTAGGGTGCCCAGGGGGCTGTGTTGGCAGAAGTCACGATGAGAGGTGCTTCTGGATTCTGAATCGGAATAGTACAGTCATGCTTTTTGGTGCTCTGTCTTGAGCTGCTTACTCGTGAGGAAGCAACCAGCATCGTGACATCCTGTGATCCAGTCAGAAGCTGGGTTGGCTTCTGTAATTCCAGGATGTCTCACTCAAATCGGGACAGTTGACAGGCATGCAAGACACAATAGGAGAAGGAGAGGTTTCGGGAATGTGGAATAATGGAGACCTCGAGAAGCAACCCTGGCAGAACATTGCCCTGCTTCTAGCTGTAGTGCGCTGGAAGCTGCACTGAATAATGCAATAGCCAAAGCATTTTCAATACCTATATACTGGGGTAAAATAGATTGGGATGGTCTGGGCAAGATTTGGAAACTTCTGGAGATTTCAGCCCGCTGCAAGTTAACACAGAGCCTTCCCTCATTGCTAAGATCCTCATCACCCAGCCTCTTGGGAAAACGTCTTTGCACTGCGGCTGCCTGAGAAGTTGTTTGCCACCTCTTCATACAAATGAGTTTCTGGTAAGGAACTAAGAGGTGGCTCACCACCTGGCAACAGGCACGGAAGGTTCTCAGAAGAATGAGGCACACAGGAAATGCTTACCTGCTTACAAAACGAGTCAGACGGGGAGGCCTGCCTTGTTTGTGAGGCCTCCTTTATAACTGCAGGCCCCAATGCAGGTGGGGGTGGGGGTGGATGGCTCACAGACTGGGAGGCAGCCCCGAGGCCTGCTGGTTCACTGCCCCATCATGAGGCGGACTGTCCGCAGACTCACGAGCGACTCGTGGGCAGCTCAGACTGCAGCGGGCCAGAGGAAGGTGCTGGCTGAGCAAACAGATGACTCACGCTAGCAAGCCAAGCCACACTCTGCATGGGGAAAGCGGAAGTTCCGCTGCTCACACCCGCCACAGGGAATTAAGCCAATCTGTATTTTCTGGAGGCGGCGGTGGGTTGGCGGGCGGTGCCCCTTTCTATTCCCAAATGTAAAAATCCATTAAACTCAGATCAGTGCCGCTTGCAGGATCTGGGCCCCCCTCTGGCACAGCACTCTCAATGGGGTGGGAGGCAACTTGGAACAGACCCTCCAAGTGTCCCTATTTTTCCAGGGACAGCCCCAGATTTTCAGAAGCCATCTCGGTTTATGATTTGAACCTGGGATTTCCTGCTTTTCGTTAGGATGTCCCTATTTTCACCAGAGAAATTTGGAGGGTATGGTAGGAAGTCACTGTTTTCATTGGAGAAATATTGGAGGGTATGGAGTTATCCGGTCCCCCCCCCCCGAGCCATCTGAAGGCAGCCCTGTAAAGGGAAGTTTTGAAATATTTAATGTTTTATTATGTTTTTATAAGTGTTGGAGACTGCCCAGAGTGGCTGGGACAACCCAGTCAGATAGCTGGGATAGAAACAGAAACATTGTTATTATTATGGAATAGGACATCCTATTTTCATTGGAGAAATGTTGGAGGGTATGATAACTGCTATGTTAATTATAAACAAAATCCATCTCATCCAAGTGGTGAAGACTGTGAGCAGGTGATCGGTGAGCCTGCTAAGTCTACTATTCAGGTACCAATGGTAGATGGCTAACTTTTGGACCCCTCCAGCTTCCCTTGCATAGGGTTCTTTATCCTTAAAGCACACTGGGACTGGACTGCTCTTCAAATCAAGGACTCTTCTTCTCTGTAGCATGGAGCAATAGCACTCTTACCCTTGTACTGTAGGTGACATTCCAGCCAGGTGTCATGCATAGGAGCATACCTGTCAAGTTCCTCTCTGAAAAATAAGGGACCGGACCGGAAGTAGCATACCGGAAGTAGCGCTGCCGCCATTTTGGAACTGGGCGGAGCATGCTCAGAGGTGACTTTTGATGCTGCTGTGCCCAGTTCCAAAATGGCCACCACACCAGAAGTCGGGCTGCAGCCATTTTGGAACTGGGCAGAGCAGCATCAAAAGTCGCTTCTGAGCATGCTCCGCCCAGTTCCAAAATGGCCGTCGCGCCAGAATAAACTGGGGGGAAACAAAAAAATCCGTTTTTTCGGCTGGGGACAGCTGGAAAAATGGGGGTTTCCCGGGGAATACGGGAGACTTGGCAGCTATGCATAGGAGTCAACTGCTAGGATTACCCCAGGATTACTGGGCATTGCCATTCAAATGGTGTGCATGCACAACGGCATGTGATTGATTACGCAGGACAGAGCTTACCTGGCTTCCTCCCGGCCCCCAATATTTTATTCAAGTTGGCACCCCCGGCGTTATTGATTGGCTGGACACAGAGGAATGGTGGGAGACACCAGCTGGGGAACCCCCAAGGGAAGAAGGCTCAGAGCCCAGGGGAATTATGGTGGGATGATGATGAGGGAGATGATGGAAAAGACTGGGAAGAGGAGATGTCAGAAGAGGTAACAGGGCTTAGTGAGCAGGAAGAGTCTATGGTAGAGAGCAGTCTAGAATCAGAGGCAGAAGTTGAGGCAGGTGAGGAGGGAAGCCAAGAGGCAGAGATGAGTCAGGCTGGTGAAGAAGCATGCATGTTTCTCCCTCCTGCCTGGCCCCTCCAACCCCCTCAAAGTGTCTAGGTAGGCAGCTGGCTAAGCCCCCCCCCCTATTGAAGGGGCCAATATCCCCTGCTGCCTCCGGCGATCGCTGACCGGCCAGGTGGGAGCAGGAGGTGCGGTGGGTGATTTTCACCCTCCACATTCCCTGCTGTGATGGCGAACCTCAAAGGTTTGCCCATCCCAACAGGCCTGGCTGGACAGGAAGAGGGGCATTGCGCATGTGACGTTATGTGTACATGCGATGGCTCCCCCAGTGTTGGGCCCAACTCGGTGTGCCTGGAAGGCACAATCTCAGAATGCTTGGAAGAAAACACTGGAGAAGAAGGGACTTAGGCACCTGTGGGGACGTAGAGACCTTCAGTCTCAGCAACTGTTTACATATTGGGGGTCAGACCTACCAGAGATGAGCTGCCGTGCTCATTAGGCCTGACACTTCTGTGCAGATCGTGTTTTTGCTGATAAAGAGTTAACTCCAACTCACTCATTGCAGATTACAGTGGTACCTTGGTTCTCAAACTTAATCCGTTCTGGAAGTCCGTTCCAAAACCAAAGCGTTCCAAATCCAAGGCGCGCTTTCCCATAGAAAGTAACGCTAAATGGATTAATCCGTTCCAGACTTTTGAAAACAACCCCTAAAACAGCAATTTAACATGAATTTTGCTATCTAACGAGACCATGGATCCATAAAATGAAAGCAGTAAGCAATGTACTGCAGTCACACAATCAATCAATCCGTTGCTGAACAAAAGCAAAACAAAAAGAGCCGCAAAAACGAAAACGAAAAATAAATAGCAAAAACAGGCAGACCACTCAAAACGGAAGTGTGGCACTCAAAACGGAAGCGTAACACTCAAAACGGAGCACATTCGGCTTCTGAAAAAAGTTTGCAAACCGGAACACTTACTTCCGGGTTTGCAGTGTTTGGGTTCCAAGTTGTTTGAGTACCAAGGCGTTTGAGAACCAAGGTGCCACTGTATTGCTCTCACTCCTGTCACCATGCAAAAGAGAGCTTTCTACACATTTGCACACACACCTCCACCCTACAATCCAGGCAAACAAAGAGGCACTATCAGAGTTCCAAGTCAGGCAAAAGCATTTGAAGTGGGGGACAGAACAGCCTGGGAGGAGGCGTGGCCTGGGAGGAGGCGTGGCCTGAAGGGAGGCCTCATGGGCTGAATTTGACACCCCTCCCCCCCACTGAGGTCCCCCACCTTTGCTTTAATCCCTCTTCAGCTTGAGGGGGTGGGATCACAACTCATTTAGCTTTGCGACAAGTCGGGAGCTCACATAAAAAAGAGACAAGAAGGTGAGTGATCTTGTGTTCCTGAATGGCAGCTGCTGTGCCTCCATTAGGGGAAGAGGTGGGAGCAATTGGAAAGAGTTTCTCCAAGTTGGGCAAATGCCCCGAGCCGAGAGAGGCTGTTGTGCAAACGCCACTCATGCAGGCAATGCCTTCCTCGTACTTAACTCTGGCAGCCGCCCAGAATTTCCAGAGGCCGTTGCAGGGCAGGACTGCTGCCTCTTGTGCAGTTTTAAGGAATACACCCACGGAGTATTACCTGCCTTGGCTCCAGTCTGCCAAATCAAAGGGCTTCGCCGTCGCCCTCGAGCAACACACTCAACGGCTTCCAAAGCTTTCAAAGCGGAACTGGCATATTTTAAAGACACAGGAGACGTGTTTATAACCAAGCGATGCACCGATAAGGCTTTTCAGCCCTCAGCCTAAGACAGGTGATGCTCGGCGAAGGGAGGGGCTTGCTTTCCTCTGAAGTATGCGGCTTGGCTTACTCGCATGAGTCACCTGAACCCAGATGCTCTGCAGATGTTATTTGCCTGTGCACCCAAACCTCTGATTGTGCCACATTGTGACCCAGATTCTGTAAATCAGCCTTTGCAAAAAAAAAAGCACCTTTGGATTAAACATCTGCTGGTGGTCCAAAACATCTGGGGGCATCAGGCTGGTGAAAGATTAGAACCTATATTGGCTCCTGGTATGTTTCTGAGCACAGTTCAAAGTGTTCGTGCTGACCTTTAAAGTCCTAAGTGGCCTTGGCCCAGTATACCTGAAGGAGTGTCTCCACCCTCATCGTCCAGCTCCGAGGGCCTTCTGGTGGTTCCCTACCTGTGAGAAGTGAGATTACAGGGGACTAAGCAGAGGGCCTTCTCGGTAGTGGCGCCCTCCCTGTGGAACGCCCTCCTGTCATATGTCAAGGAGATAAAGAACTGTCAGGGGGACTCCCTACAGGGACCCTCCCCCAGTCATCCTCCCCCAGTGACAGCGCGAGCAGCGGGTCAGGAGGAGGGAATGAGGAATGGAGCGGAATGGAGAGGGGGCTCCAAGACGCATCAGAACCCCTACACCGACCCAGCTGGCCAGAGGAGGAAGGACAGCGCAGCAAGGTGTCGGAGCCAAAGGACGGGAGAAGGAACGCAACCCCTTCCGGCGCCCATGTTGGGTCATGCACCCAGACGTAGGGCAAGGGGGCGGCGTTTTGGGGTTCCCAGACTATTATGCTGGCGCAAAAGCAGACAAGCGCCATTGCCGGGTTCTGAATCAGACTAGGCAGTCATGTTTTCTGATGTCTCTGCACTGTAAATAGTATGCACAATAAAGCTCTTAAAGACAGAGCAGGCTGGAGCGTCTTTACTCGGGAGTAGCCGCAACAATCCCCTGACAAGAACTATACAATTTTTAGAAGACATCTGAAGGCAACCCTGTAATGGGAAGTTTTTAATGTTTGACCTTTTATTGTGTTTTTGGATATGCTGGAAGATACCCAGAGTGGCTGAGGCAACTCGGTCAAATGGGCAGGGAACAAATAATAACATTATTATTATTATTATTATTATTATTATTATTATTATTATTATTATTATTTGGTGGATCATCTAGTCCAGCATTCTGTTCCCACAGTGGCCAACCAGATGCCTGTTAGAGAAACCCACAAACAGGACCCGAGCACAAAAGCAGTTTCGCCTCCTGTGGTTTCAAGCATTTAGGCTTTGCCTGAAATCTACCGGTGCTGCCAATCAGATTTGCGACATGACATTTCCAAATTTAGAAGCTGCATTTGCATTTTGAAGGTACGATGTTTCACCCCAACATTCAAATGCTTTAGAGAGGTAATGTCGGTTGATTCGTTCGACAGGTACCCGAGATGAAATTGCATGCAATGCTCATTTCCAAATTCTAATGACCGTCACATGTAATCTATTTATTTTGCGCAGATATTTATAGGACACAGTTTGGCCCTTGCACATCAGTTGTGGTCTCTTCCAACTCTATGATTCTATGAGATGAACGCCGAAAACCCCAGAGTTGTCCACGTCTGAACCTAGGGGTCCCTTTACCCTTGACTTAGGTGGGGAATGGCAAAAAAACAACGTTGGGAACCACTGATCTAATACCTGCTCCTAGGATCTTGCCTGGTTAGCTACAATCTGCAAATGCAAACCCCCACCAGATATGTGCTTCTGTCTGCCGAAGGACGGTCCTACCATGAAACCAGGCCCTTTGGCCTGGAAGTCCGAACCCCACAGTGTGGAGTGAGACGTGTTCAATCGGTGTGGGGAGAGAGTAGTATTATGTGCCTGCTCGCAGGCGAATTCCCGAAATGTTGTCATACTAAATATCAGCGCATGTCAGCTAGTCAATTATGTCAAAAATAAATATAATTACGAGAACTGTCAGATATCAGAAGTCAGCAAGATGTCAGTCATGAGTGGCAGGTGGGGTGCGTGGGAAGCGGGGCACTCCCCTTTTGCCCATACTGTCAGTCAGCCAATGTCAGGGTTGGAGGACAAGCTTTGCCCTTAAAACAACACTGTCCCAAACTCAGGACATGCCCCTCCACCACAGGCAGGGATAAGGGAGAAATTTCATCCGGTTCACATCAGAAGGCAGACCTACCTGATTTGGTGCTGGAGGAGACTCTTGAGAGTCCCACGGACTGCAAGAAGATCAAACCTATCCATTCTGAAGGAAATCAGCCCTGAGTGCTCACTGGAAGGGCAGATCCTGAAGCTGAGGCTCCAATACTTTGGCCACCTCATGAGAAGAGGAGAAGACTCCCTGGAAAAGACCCCGATGTTGGGAAAGATGGAGGGCACAAGCAGAAGGGGACGCCAGAGGACGAGATGGTTGGACAGTGTTATAGAAGCGACCAACATGAGTTTGATGAAACTCCGGGAGGCAGTGGAAAACAGGGGTGCCTGGCGTGCTCTGGTCCATGGGGTCATGAAGAGTCGGACACGACTAAATGACTAAACAACAACAACAACAACAACAACAACAACACCTGATTTGCAGTTTCTGAAACAAGACACGAACCAAAACACAACTATCCTTCGAAACCCTCATGTCTCCGAATTTTGCAGTGCTGTTCTCCAGTCAAGTAATGCATGCAAAACATAGAATCATCTCATCCAGCCCCCTGCAATGCAGGCTTCTCAACTAAAACATTCATGACAGATGACCATCCAACCTCCAAGGAAGGAGAGACCACCATCTCCCAAGGGAGTCCGTTCCACTGTCAAACAGCTCTTACTGTCAGTTTTCCTTGATGTTTAGTCTGAATCTCCTTTCCTGTAACTTGAAGCCATGGGTTTGAGTCCTACCCTCCAGAGCATGCATATAATAGTGAAAACAACATAGAACATAGCTGCCAAGTTATCCCCCTTTTTAAGGGATTTTCCCTTATGCTGAATAGGCTTCCTCGCGAGAAAAGGGAAAACTTGGCAGCTATGACATAGAAAACTGCATGAGGTTAAAGGAACATTGCCTCAAAAATGTGTACTTTTAGGGGAAATTGCATACAAAAATTTGTACGCATACTAAAGAATGGACCAATTTTCATGAGGATTGAAAAACAGCAACAACCCTATTTACAAACTGATGTGGATATGTGGAGAGCTGAAGACTGGGGAAATGACAGACTTGCTCATCCCTAATAGCAGTGAAATAGTTCTTGGGGACCTCCCTGGGCAAGAGGAAAATATGTTGCTTGGGACTGCAGCCCCTGCAGATCAAGCCATTGAGTTCTCACCAACCCCCTGACCCTTCTCATTGCCCAGCCTTGTAGATAAACCCAGAGATGTTCCTAGCTTGCAAACTTGCTCTGCTGAGAGGCCAGCGGTCTGCACTTCCACGCTGACTGCAGAGGTAGGAGAACTTCCTCCTCGATGGCCATCCTGAGAATGCAGGCTACTCGCCTCTGAGAAGGCTTATAAAAAAACAAAAACTGGCATGCCATCTGCAAAGAGGCTTTCCTTCCTCTGCAGCCAGATAGCAGGGAAACTAAGCCGGCTGGCAGAGGAGGGTGGAAGCAATCTCAGGCTCCTAACTGATCATATCGTATTTCTATGTGCACTGTAAAAGCAAAAGCATGCTTTTGTGCTGCCATGGATTCAGACTGACAGGTTAATTTTTTTAAATAATTCCTCTCTGCCCGTCCCCCCCCCCCCAAAAAAAAATCTGGTCTAAGTATTATTATTATTTTACATTGTTCGCTACCAAAGGAGACAAGATCTTGGAATTGTAGGGCCTTTTTCTAAGACCTCAGATCTGATATATCTAGCTAGCTGAGGTTTATCAACGTGTATATCTTGGCGAGCTCTCTCAGAGCAGACATCTGGATGGCACTTTGCCTCCACCGACCAACTCAGATTTTACAGGGTTCGTTTTCATGGACTTGGCAATGAACAGGTTGCGCAAAGTTTTGAGGCTGATAAGCTGTGATCTCGGACGGGATAAGCCAAGAAAAGCGGATTTCCCAACAAGATTGTCCAGGATACCCCAAGGGAAGCGGAAACTGGCCAGGAACAACTGGCCAAGTCAGGTGGGTTCTGTTATATTTTTTATTTATTTATTGAATTTAGGGCGGCTCACAGAATAAAATACAGGATAAACACTAGTAAATAAGTAAAGCATGGGTAGGCAAACTAAGGCCCGGGGGACGGATCCGGCCCAATCACCTTCTAAATCCGGCCCGCGGACGGTCCAGGAATCAGCATGTTTTTACATGAGTAGAATGTGTGCTTTTATTTAAAATGCATTTCTGGGTTATTTGTGGGGCATAGGAATGCGTTCATCCCCCCCCAAAAAATATAGTCCGACCCCCCCACAAGGTCTGAGGGACAGTGGACCGGCCCCTGCTGAAAATTTTTGCTGACCCCTGAAGTAAAGCAAAGCAAGAACCCCCCCCCTTCCCACAGACACATTTACAAAGCTGTAGGATATCAGCCAGCCAAAGGGCTGGTTGAAGAGGACTGTTTTTGCCCGGCGCCTAAAAATATATAATGAAGGCACCAGGCGAACCTCCCTGGGGACAGCATTCCACAAACAGGGAGCCACCACAGAGAAGGCTCATTCTTGTGTCGCCACCCTTTGGACCTCACATGGAGGAGGCACATGAAGAAGGGCCCCTGATGATGAACACAGAATCCGATTTCCCAGGTAAGGGAGACATCTGCCAGGGAGAGGACTGGCGAGCCAGCTTGCTCATTCTGCATGGCTGTGCCACAGAGGCCAGTCCTTTCTCGAGAGAAGGCCCCTCTGTCATTTGCATCTGCTCTTGGAGAGAAGCGAATATATCGTTGGCAGGACCAGCGTATAATTTCTGCTTCTTTGGCATCAAAGGAACATCTTGAAACATGACCTTCGTGGTGACGTCCCTTCTTCTTCTTCTTCTTCCCAATGAGCAATGACCCAGGTGACCTCTGCGTGAGCGGTCCAGGGGAGGGATGGAGAGAGCTAATTAAAAGCGACAGGCCTGTGATCACAGACCAAAGGTGAAGCCCAGGTAGGGCGAGGCGAGTACAAAGACCCTTTTCAAGAGCGGGTGTGACCGCTGCGATGGCCACAGGTGGGCTGGAGTTCATCCCGTCAAGCCTCTTAATTCTGAACAGGAAGATGAAGGGGAGCAGGTGGGGAGCTCCCTCCCCACCCTAACCGCCCCTCTCGTTCATGCCCCAGGTGAAAATCCACAATCTGTTCTGTGCGTCAAAAGCCATAAACCAAACGGATGGCTGAGGGGGAGGCAGGCTGGTGTTCACAACTGAAACCAAAGCCAACCCTTCTGGCAACGGGCGTTGGACATTATTCATTTGTTTATTGGTGTCTATTGATCAACCGTCCCACAAAGACGAGAGCAGGTGGGGGTGCTGGTGCCTATCTCTGGAGCGTCCTCTTCCAAGCCGGTGCCCTCCAGAAGTTTTGGACTACAACTCCCATCAGCCCCAGGCTGGGGCAGGAGTGTTGTGTTGGCTCTACACCAAGCTCCCTGCCCCTGTTGGTAAGTAACGGCAACTCACAGCATTGGGAAACTAGGTGTGCAGCCCTGCCTCACCTGTGTCACCTTGTTGACTGCTGCTGAGATTGCTCCAAGTGAATCCTGCTTTGGCAGATTGGGGGGGGGGCGGACCACCCCGCTCCTATTTCTATAGAGTTTCCAAGGCTCTAGGACTGGAGGTTGGCAGGTCAGAAACACATGCCTAGCCCAAACTCTGGCTGGGGAGCAGCAGGACTATGGTTGCACCTGCAACTCTGCTGTTCATGCTAGGCTTTGGAGAATTCAGTGGCATGGTGTCGGCAGGTGGCTGGATGAGTCAAGTCACTGTGCTAAGCTAGAGTCCAAATTGGGCCTGATGCCCTCTCTTTCTCACACCCCCTTCCTCCCCTCTCTTTCTGATACCACCTTCTCTCGCCTGGATTCTGGCACCCTCTTCTCTGCCAAAGTCCTCTTTCTCCCTGCCCAGATCGCTCTCCCCGGAGGGTTGACTTGATGGCTTACAGGCACTGATGCCGGGTTCCGCCCAACATGTGTGTGACATCACGTGTGACATCATGGTGCACACGTGTGACATCAACGGCCCACCAACGGCTGTGGGTAGGCCCAACGGGGCCCGTCACAGCTGTGGGAAGTCCTGGCGGGGCCTGCCACAAGCTGCAGAATATTGGAGAGGCCCAGCCACCTCCTTGATTTTTTGGGGGGGGGCCGTCAGCCCCTAGTCCTCCCCAGATGGGCACCTCACTCTTCTCCTTCCATCCATAACAGGTTCCTTCCATTTCCAGCTCCTACTGTCCTTCAAGGCTCTCTCTCCCTGGCATGAAATCGGGACAAGGACTGTTCATTTCCCACCCCTCTCTTAGGTTGATGCCATGCCTTTGGGGCAGCTTTTGGGTGAGGTGGGGTGGAGTAGATGGTTTATTGGGCCGATTCCAGCTTCGAATCCATTCTTCTGTTTGGGGCCTTGCTGTGCCCCAGTGGAGTCTTTCACCTTTCGACTCCTTTGACCCTCTCCTCCTTTGCCATCCCCCGCCCCTAGCGCGGGACAAAGTGCCAAAGACGACAAGCCGTACAAACTCCAAAAGCTGCCCATTTTTGATTCCCTTTGAGCTTCCATCACTGTCAAGACGGGAAAATGTCTGGGCAGCCGCAAGTGCAAAATTATTTCCATGCCGCTGGAGTTGAAAGAATCTGGAGCTTTTTGGGGTGCACATGCCCACTACATAGCTCATTAACAAATTGGGGCAATTTGCGGCGATTAGTTAAGAATTCACATATGGTGCCCAGCCAATCGGGTGGACTGGTTGCCTCCTGCATGCTATTAAGTGCCATTTAGTTTTGATGGGGGCCATTTGTCTTTGTTGTTTGTTCTGGCACGGATGGTGACAGTTCCTTGGCTAGCCATTGGCCAAGACTCCATCACTGTGACTTCGTCATCACCATCACAGAGGTCAAGGGGTAAACCAGGAGATGAACATCAAGCCTGTCACCAGCTAATGAATGTTCCCGGGGAGCCTTGCCAAACTGGGCCGGCAGGAACCCTTGGCAGCCATCTTATTTCTTGCAGTCGTCTCACTCACTGTCAAGAGGGGTTCATGGGATTGCGTATGCCTGCCTACAAAA
This sequence comes from Zootoca vivipara, assembly GCF_963506605.1. NCBI lineage: Eukaryota > Metazoa > Chordata > Lepidosauria > Squamata > Lacertidae > Zootoca > Zootoca vivipara. The sequence continues at coordinate 18,787,289 of NC_083288.1, read as the reverse complement.
TCATTCCTTGCACACAGACAACTCGGTCCCCACTCCCATCATTCAACCCAGACACTGAGGTCCAGCTCTGAGGGCCTTCTGGCGGTTCCCTCCCTGCGAGACATGAGGTTACAGGGAACCAGGCAGAGGGCCTTCTTGGTAGTGGCGCCCGCCCTGTGGAATGCCCTTCCCATCAGATGTCAAGGAAATAAACAACTACCTGACTTTTAGAAGACACCTGAAGGCAGCCCTGTTTAGGGAAGTTTTTAAGTGTTTGATGTTTTATCGTGTTTTTAATATTCTCTTGGGAGCCGCCCTGAGTGGCTGGGGAAACCCAGTCAGATGGGCGGGGTGTGTATAAACAAACAAACAAACAAACAAACAAACAAACAAATAGGAAGCAATGTTCTCATCTAGTCTCACCCCATTTTCTCTCTGTTTCTCTCCCTCCCCCCCCAACTATACAACTATGGAACTGTAGAACCGTAGAGTTGGAAGAGACCCCAAGGGTCATCTAGGTCAAGCCCCAGCTAAACTATCACTGAGAGATGGCCACCCAAAACCTCAAAACCTCCGATGAAGGAGAGTCCACCACCTTCTGAGGTCATCTGTTCTACTGACAGCTCTTAGTGTCAGAAAGTTCTTTCTAAGGTTTGGTTGGAATCTCCTTCCTTGTATTTTGAATCCATTGGTTTGAGTCTTACAAGCCTTGCTCCATCCTCCAAGCAACAGATCTCCAGATATTTGAAGACCATTATTGTATCAGCTCTCGGTCATCTCTTCTCTGGGCTCAACACACCTAACTCTTTCAACCAGGCATCCCCAAACTGTGTCCTTCCAGATGTGTTGGCCTACAACTCCCATGATCCCTAGCTAACAGGACCAGTGGTTGGGGAAGATGGGAATTGTAGTCCAGAACATCTGGAGGGCCGAAGTTTGGGGATGCCTACCCTCAACAGTTCCTCACACAGCTTGGTTTTCCAGACCCTTGATCAACTTGGTCAGCCTCACCTGCACCCATTCCAGCTCTCAAACATCTAGATCTGGTATGGGGAATTTGTAGGCCTCCAGGTGGAGGAGTGGACTACAAGCCCCATCATCATCATCCCTGGACTACAAGCCCCATCATCCCTGAATATCAGCCATGTTAGCTGGGGCCAGTGGGCTTTGCCTTGTTAGCTACTGTGGCAGAGAGAGGAGCAAAGAAAGGATATATGCATTTGTGCACAGTTGATGTGTCTGAGGACTTTAGGTCAAGGAGCAACCGAGGAATGTAGGATCCTTTGGAATTTCTTGAAGCCCCCCCCTTTCAATCCACCTGAAGGGCAATTGAAGCTATTTAAAGAAATAATGAATCTAACGTTAATTATAGCCAGCCAGGGTTCTCTCCTCCCCCCCCAAATCCTTTCGTTGCTGAGGTGGAATTGGAGCCAGACACAGAAAGGTCAACGAACAATGGAATGTCTCCTTTTGTTTGACCGCCAAGTGTCTCTTTCTTCCATCTCTGAATGAACCTTAGCATTAGCGTGTTTTATGTGGCATTGGCTCTGAAAACCTTCTGAAGGAAAATGGTCTGGGGTTGAGCAGGTGCAGCAGCAGGAAGACCAAACTAGGACCATATTATGATCTGGACAAACTAGGAAATATTACGATTCTGCACATTGCAGAAGTGTTTTGTCTGTCCATTATAGATTCATTATAGAGCCGTCTTGAAAGATCTATATTGGCTCCCAGTACGTTTCCAAGCACAATTCAAAGTGTTGGTGCTGACCTTTAAAGCCCTAAATGGCCTCGGTCCAGTATACCTGAAGGAGCGTCTCCACCTCCATCATTCTGCCTGGACACTGAGGTCCAGCACCGAGGGCCTTCTGGTGGTTCCCTCGTTGCGAGAAGCCAAGTTGCAGGGAACTAGGCAGAGGGCCTTCTCGGTGGTGGCGCCTGCCCTGTGGAACACCCTCCCAACAGATGTCAAAGAGGAAAAAAACTACCAGACTTTTAGAAGACATCTGAAGGCAGCCCTATTCAGGGAGGCTTTTAATGTTTAATAGATTACTGTGTTTTATCTTTCTGTTGGAAGCCGCCCAGAGTGGCTGGGGAAACCCAGCCAGATGGGCGGGGTATAAATAATAATAATAATAATAATAATAATAATAATAATAATAATAATAATATATTATTATTATTATTATTAACAGAGCTGTGAGAGTTGGAAGGGACACAACGAGCCATCTAGCTCAACCTTCCTGCAATGCAGAAATGGTAACCCAAGCATAATGTTTGCAGCATGGACGTGCAGAAGAACATCCATACATCTGTAAAAACCTGCTGGATCAAGCCGATGACTCATTTAATCCAGCATCCTGTTCTTTTCATGTGTCCAGTGCTATTCCTACTCAGAGGAGGCTTACTGAAGTGAATGAGCATGGACTAACTTAGGTTTGTTCATTTTAACAGATGTGCTCTGAGTTGTCTCTTGCTAAGTTCTTCTCAGTGTGGCCAACCAGATGTCTATGGGAAACCTGAAAGGAGGACCTGTCTCCCTGCTTGTGATTCCTAGAAACTGGCAAACGTGTCTATTGTCATTTTTACTTTTACACTGCCTTTCCTTGTGGGTTATGCTCGAAGCAGTTTACATTTTTAAAAGAAACAGCAGCAAAAAAAATGGGTTGATCGGTGGTGATATATCACAAGTCACAGCATAAAAACAGTTTAGAACAACCTCATTGTGTCCAACACATATTAATAAATATAAATATTAACTAAGCAGAAAAAACATAGAGTTGGAAGGAACCTCAAATGCCATCTTTTTCAGGGGTGGGAGCTATGTGTTCCGCCCTGGATTTTGTTGGACTCCAACTCCTATCAGCCCCAGCCAACATAGGCAATGGGCAGGAATGATGGGAGTTGTAGTTCAGCTGGGTGATCTGCCCCTTATTTAGTCCAATCTCCTACAAATGCAGGGAATCCACTGGCAGCCTAGACATAAGTAGAGGAGGAGGAAGAAGGGGGGGGGCTGGAAGACAGGCACCCAAAATGGAAAAGAGAGGACCTCCCCTTGTAACACGGGATCTCACAGAGGAGAAAGCAGATCTGCTGGATATCTCCACTCACACACCCCTTTGCAGAGCACAGAGCCTCATTGGGAAGGGGTAAGAACTTTGACAAGCCAGAGGGAGCTGGGGGAGGCAGCAGCAGAGCTGGATGCTGAGGAGCAGGACACAGGTTTGCCGCTGACAGCCAGGTGCCACCTTCATAAAGGTAAAGGGACCCCTGACCATCAGGTCCAGTCATGACCGACTCTGGGGTTGTGGCGCTCATCTTGTGTTATTGGCCGAGGAAGCCGGCGTATAGCTTCCAGGTCATGTGGCCAGCATGACAAAGCCACTTTAGGCGAACCAGAGCAGCGCACGGAAACACCATTTACCTTCCCACTGTAGCTATTTATCTACTTGCACTTTAACTTGCTTTTGAACTGCTAGGTTGGCAGGAGCTGGGACCAAGCAACAGGAGCTCACCCCATCGCAGGGATTCGAACCGCCGACCTTCTGATCGGCAAGTCCTTCTGATCGGCAAGTCCACAGCGCCACCCGGATCCCTGCCACCTTCGTAGGTGGGATCAAATGTGTGCACTGTGACAGCGCATGCATCTATGTGCACAGCAGGGACTCATAAGGCGAAAATCATAGTTGGAAGGAACCACAAGGATCTTCAACCCCTTGCAGTGAAGGAAACTTTCGCCCAATGTGGGACTTGAAACCACAACCATGAGATTAAAGATTCCCATGCTCTACCGGCTGAGCTATCCATCCTAGCCAGAGAGTTCTGTGAGTGAGCGCACCTCATCTTTAAAAGCTTGGCAGAAGGGACATGTCAACTTCTTGGGTCTTCTTCGTTGCCTCTGGTCTGTAATGAACTGCACCTTGGAATCTTGACTTTTGGACCTTGTAGCAGCAGAGCCCGTGTGACTATTAGCGTGAATAAATATTTCTTCCTGACTTTCAAGTAAAGGTTGCTGTCTTGTTTTAGTAATGATAATAATTTGTTATTTATACCCTGCCCACCTGGCTGGGTTTCCACAGCCACTCTGAGCGACTCCCAACAGAATATTAAAAACCATGATAAAACATTAAACATTAAAAAACTTCCCTAAACAGGGTTGCTATCATATGTCTTCTAAAAGTCAGATAGTTGTTTATTTCCTTGACGTCAGGTGGGAGGGCGTTCCACAAAGTGGGCACCACTACTGAGAAGGCCCTCTGCCTGGTTCCCTGTGACCTCGCTTCTTGCAGTCAGGGATCCGCCAGAAGGCCCTCGGAGCTGGATCTCAGTGTGTGGACTGGACGTAGGGGGTGAAAACGCTCCTTCAGGCATACTGGGCCAAGGGATGGGACCCTGACAGATCCTTTGTTTTGTTTCACTTGAGGTTGTAAGTCCTCACCTGCTTAATCAGCTCGTGGGGTGAAATAGTGAGGGAAGCCAAACAGAGATAGCAATAAAAGTGCAAACTGAGGATAAAGGGAAACCATAGGAGTCCAATGTAGGGGTCAAACTTAACACATCTGGTTACTCCACCGCCATCTTCCTCTTGCCTGACAGATCTGTTGCCTTCCAGGCCTGCTTGTCGGCTTCTTAGAGGCATCTGGTTGGCCAATGTATGAAACAGGATACTGGACAGGATGAGATCCACCCTGAATCTGATAACAGTTCAGGGAATTGTAGAAACCAGCAAGAATTTGTCAAGATTAAGTCCTGCCAGACTTGGGTAATCTCCTATTTTGGATTGGGTTAGTTGCTCTGTGGATTGTGGGGATGCTCTGGGTGTAATTTATCTTGATTTCAAAGCTATTGGGACCTCACATGGAGTACAGTGCTCTAGTTTGGGATGCTGCATTTTAAGTAGATTGTACACAAAATGGACCAGAAAATGGAAGGGGGGGGGGGTTGAATCTCAAGATGCTGCCTAGGATTTTATCTGTAAACAAGTCCAATGAGTTTAGGTCTTGCAGCTTTTAGGCCTTCATCGGGGGTCAAAATGAAAACTGCAGAGATCTCTGATAATGTAAGTCTTTGTTTGCCTTATACCTGCTGCTGATGGACATTTTGTAGGGGAAAAATGGGACAGGTGGAGGTTAGGAGAAAGATCTTAAAAGTAGGAACAGTTCAGCAGTGGAAACATTTCCCTGGCGAGTGGAGGCCGAACTCTCCTTTGCTAAAGGTCTTCAAGCTGAGGCTGGATTTCTATCTGTTGGGGATGTCCTAGATGTGGACTTCTAGAGAAGGGAGTTGGAATAGCTAGCCTACAAGTCTCCTTCCATCTTTATGATTTTCAGAGTGACTTGCTTCAAAGTCATGTGCCGTGAGCTTCATAGGGATTTTCACCTGCATCTTCTCACTCCTAGTTTCTGACATGTTACATTACACCAGGCACCCCCAAACTGCGGCCCTCCAGATGTTTTGGCCTACAACTCCCATGATCCCTAGCTAACAGGACCAGTGGTCGGGGAAGGTGGGAATTGTAGTCCATAACATCTGGAGGGCTGAAGTTTGGGGATGCCTGCATTACACCAAGTAGAGAAAGGGGTGGGGAACATGTGGCAGCACAGATGTTGTTGGACTCCAGCTCCCATCAGCTCCTGCAAGCATGGTGAATGGCCTGGTGGTGATGGGAATTGTAGTCCAGCAACACACAGACCACAGGTTCTTTATCCCGGAAGCAGAGGAAGAAAGAGAGAAATTAGCTCAGATGAGCTTTGATCTTCTCTAACAGCCAAGCTTTCTTTCCTGGGAGCCCCAAACCTCCTGGAGTTCTGGGTCCTTTCAACAGCTGCCCGGCATAAAACCAACAGGTGTAGTTCTCCCCATCACTCCCAAGGACCTTGATGAGAAAGGACCTGTTGGATTGCTCCCTGTTCTGCAGCTCTAAAAAGGCACGGAAGCCTCCTGTTAGTCAACCCGCTTGCTTAGAAATGTGCAAGCCAGCAATCTGAGCTGCTACCACCCACCCACCTACCCTCTGGAGCTGTTGCCTTGACTCCCTCGCTCCCAAATCAGGAGATTTCAAAAGGCAGGAGCCTGAATTAGCCCTGGAGGAGGCAGCTCTTTTAACTCCGTCCAAAAAAGAGAGCTGGGATGAGCTGAGCTAGTCACGCAGCTGTCCGTCACTCCGATGGAATGCAGACAGGGCTGCCCTGTGGTTAGAGTTTGCTCCACCCCAGAGACAGGGGCAGGCGCCCAGGTACCAAGGCATACGCTCTGGGGGACTTGGACAGAGTTCCTGAACGCCCGCCCTCAAACAGGTTAACCCTTGGCTGCCTGCAAGAATCTCTCTCTCTCTCTCTCTCTCTGAAACCCTGGCCCCCGTAAACAACCAAAATCAAAATAAAAAAAATACCGGTGTGTCTTCTTCTGAGCATTTCCCCCTAGATCTGGGAGGCCTGAATCAAAGCGAGGTAGAAATTGGAATGGAGAATGACAAATTTGGCAGCCAGTAGGTGGAGCTCTCTATTCAGAACCGGCTCTGCTTTCTTTTCAGTTTGTGGGACCTTTTGGGTGAGTTGGCATGATAGGATACATGCCATAAGGAAGCCTTCTCCAACCTGGTGCTCCCTGCAGATATTTTGGACCTCTCTGCCCCCATCAGCCCCAGGCTTCTGTGTAGCCATGACACAGAGAGCTTAAGAGGCAATGGGTTCTTCTCAATGTTGTCTTCTTCCTTCAGCTCCCTGATTGGCTGCCAGCCTAGCGTTTTGATTGGCTGGGAACCTCATATAAATAATCCCCCTGACAGCTCGCTCCGAGACCACTCTGGGGCTCTTCATTCTCAAGTCAGGAGGCTCTCACCAGCCTAGTGAGGGGAAATCATAAGCATGCTCTTTATTCAGAGGCAAAGTCCACTTAGTTCAATGCGGCCGGCTCCCTCAGGAGTGTGTTTTTGGGTTGCCTAAGTGTGCAAAAAAAAGGAGAGTCTCTTAAAAAGCAGAGATATTACCTTCCCGGCACAGGTCCGTATAGTTAAAGCTATGGTTTTCCCAGTAGTGATATATGGAAGTGAGAGCTGGACCATAAAGAAGGCTGAATGCAGAAGAATTGATGCTTTTGAATTATGGTGCTGGAGGAGACTCTTGAGAGTCCCATGGACTGCAAGAAGATCAAACCTATCCATTCTGAAGGAAATCAGCCCTGAGCGCTCACTGGAAGGACAGATCGTGAAGCTGAGGCTCCAATACTTTGGCCACCTCATGAGAAGAGAAGAATCCTTGGAAAAGACCCTGATGTTGGGAAAGATGGAGGGCACTAGGAGAAGGGGACGACAGAGGACGAGATGGTTGGACAGTGTTCTCGAAGCTACGAACATGAGTTTGACCAAACTGCGGGAGGCAGTGGAAGACAGGAGTGCATGGCGTGCTCTGGTCCATGGGGTCACGAAGAGTCGGACACGACTAAACAACAACAAGTGTGCAAAACACTGAACTTCTCAGATGGGAGAAGTCATCCTGCCTGCTGTGGGTGTGAGTTAGAATCTAACCACATCTAGAGGGCCTGAGGTTGCTCACCTCCTTCTTTATTTATTTATTCTCTCTCATTCATCTTCACAATAATAATCCCCACGCCAGCTCCCCCTCAGACCACTCTGGAAATCAACACTCTGAGATGTGGGTGGGTGAAGCTGAGGTTATTCAGTGGTGAAACAGAAAATTACTTTGCCTATGCTCAGGAACTATCTGTTACATAGCTGCCAAGTTATCCCTTTTTTACAGGGATTTTCCCTTATGCTGAATAGGCTTCCTCGCGAGAAAAGGGAAAACTTGGCAGCTATGATCTGTTAGTATATCACATTCTAGGCCTCAGGCTCCCATCACTTTAAGTTCTATTTTATTTTGCTTATTAAATTTATATACTGTAGCACCCTCCGTCACAAGATCTGAGGCTGGTTCTGGTTTTGGCTCCTTTTCCATCTCACTGTGCTCTCAGGAATCAAAGCGCCTTACAAAAGTTTGTTACCAACACTAGACTGAAAAAAGAGAGAAAAGAAACCTTCTTTTAACAGATCTCCTTTCAAACAATTGAATTACCTCATGCTTTAGTGTAGTAGGCCTTCCTCTTCCCTGAAGGTCACATTTGCTAATATCAGATCTGCAGGGCTAGTTGCGGTGGCTCTGATGGAGAGGGAAATGCGCTCTGTACATGTCTGGAAGAACTTGACTAGTGCATCGTATGTTCTAGTACGGCCTTGACTCTTGTTGCCCTTTCACTATTGCAACCCATTCTGTATATTGTGTTGTTGCTATTACTGTTACACAGGTGAGATTGCATGCAATTAATTAACAACAATTAGGGACGTGTGCAATCTCTGCTCTGAGTTCAGGATAAGAACTAGCCAGGCCAGATTAAAATGCAGAACTGTACAGATCCAGGACGCAATATCATGCAATTTGAGACAGCTCACGTAGAGATGGAAGGAGGAAGGAGAAGTGCCGGCCAGAGAAGAGTGGCAGACCAAATTGACGGAATATGCAGAGACGGCAAGACTGATGGGGAAGATCAGAAACCAGGAAGATCAAGCATTTCTAAAAGACTGGAATAACTTTTTAATATACCTAAAAGACCACTGTGGACAGTTAAAATCACTGGCAGGGGTACAACGACACTTGTAATGTAAAACTATAGTAACTATGATTATAGAATAGATGGATAACGGTAAAAGATGCAGAAAAAGAAAAAAGAATTTATTTTCGATGGAAATGGAACCCATGAAAGGAGGGGAGGAGGTCCGAAGGTTCGGAAGAACCTTTTTATTTTGACAATTTGAAACGATTAAAGCTACTATGTATCAAATTCATGTAAAACTAATTTTATATACAGTGTGTGTATGTGTGTGTGTGTGCGTGCGTGCGTGCGTGCGTGTGTGTGTCACACGTAGCTTTCCTTCCAAAAAGCTGGACACTTCTTTCTCTCGTCCGTCTGGTCAGATGGGCAAAATGTACACAACCTTGGCAGGCTGCCTCTCGATTTTTCCTCCCCTCCAGAAAGGAAGGGAATAATGCTAATTGGACGAGAGCAAAGGGGGTGGAGGATGCGGTGACTGCCTTAAGGCACAGAGGTCATAGTGAGATTCCAGAGGGGTGGCTGTTTTCCACTTCCATCATTCGAAAAAAATGAATCTTGGTGATCTGCAAGACCTGAGAGTGCTGCTACTGATCAGAGTAGTCAATGCCATGGGGTAGGGAACTGGCTTTACATTGAGGGCCACATTCCCTTAAGGCAGGGGTTTTCAACCTTTTTGAGTCCATGACTCCCTTAATCAACTGTATTCTTTCTGCGGCTCCTCTTTGGCAACGGGCACTCGGCTCCCAGGCAGGCTTTGCACACAGCAAACACAAGAAAGGCCAGGGCCGTCTTAAGCATGCCCGGCGCCCTGGTGCGACGGATCCCTCCGGTGCCCCCCGCCCCGTTTCCCAGCGCGGGGGGGGGGGGGCGCGCTGCTGCACTGCGCCACCCAGCCTGCCGTAGGGCCAGCCCTGGGCCAGGGGGCACTGCCCGCCCCCTGTTGCGATGCCCTTGCGTGCGGCGGAGGCGGCCCCTGGCCCGCGCGCCTCCGGAGAGCAGCCTGAAGCCGCTGAACAGCGGAGGCGCACCTGGGGCAGCCTCAGCCGCGCCTCTCAGTGGGCACAGCGGCGCCCCTGGTGGTCTGGCGCCCTGGCACCCCGCGCCACCGGAGGCGGGCCTAGAGCCAGCCCTGAGAAAGGCCATCTTGGCGTCTTGCCTGCCCAGCCTCCCAGTTGTCCATCCATTCCCAAGAGCAGGGGCTGGCAGATGGGCTTGCTTGCTCATTCCGAGGCTGCTTCAGCTTGTGGCAAACCAGCACCCCCTGGCCAGCCCCAGAGGCACCATTCGCCTGCGGAGCTTGTAGCCAGGGCTGCAGCAACAAACAGCCACACAAGCCTTTGGGAAGCAGAGATGGGAGAGGGCATCAGAGGAGGGAGAGAAGGAAAGAGGGACCCATGGCACCCCTGACCGTCATTCAAGAAACCCCAGGGTGCCACGGCACACTGGTTGAAAACCCCTGCCTTAAGGAGAAGTACTTGGGAGCCACATGTTGCAAGTAGACGGAGCTGGAGACAGGGGTGAGTGGAGCCTGAGATGGGGAGGGGGGAGCGCTGCATTTATTTGACTTTGACACGCTTTTTCTCTCTCTCAGTCCTTGCCACCCACTTTCCCCTTCCACTTTCACTGCATGAAATTAGGCCAACGGCTACAGGTTCCCTGCCTCCACAATACAGTGGTACCTTGGTTCTCAAACTCCTTGGTTCTCAAACGCTGAAAACCTGGAAGTTAACATGTGATGTGGCTGTTGGCTATTGTTTCCGGGGCGCCTGCACCAATCGGAACCAGCGCCTTGGGTTTCAAACATTTTGGAAGTCAAACGAACTTCCGGAATGGATTAAGTTTGATGCTTTTGTTTTTGCTATTTATTTTGTGTTTTTGTTTCTGAGGCTTTTGTTTTTGTGACTGTGTGGAACCCAGTTCAGTTACTGATTGATTTATTGTGTGACTGCAGAAATGGATCAAAGCCCCCCATCCAAACAATGACTATCACCAGTGCAGGGAATATTTTTTTTTAATTTTGATTCTTATCATCTACAATACCGTCTTATTTATTTTATAGTACAGTACATTGGGGGCGTGGGTGGCGCTGTGGGTTAAACCACAGAGCCTAGGGCTTGCCGATCAGAAGGTCAGCGGTTTCAATCCCTGCAACGGGGTGAGCTCCCTTTGTTCGGTCCCAGCTCCTGCCAACCTAGCAGTTCGAAAGCATGTCGAAGTGCAAGTAGATAAATAGGTACCACTACAGTGGGAAGGTAAACAACATTTCCATGCGATGCTCTGGTTCGCCAGAAGCGGCTTAGTCGTGCTGGCCACATGACCTGGAAGCTGTACGCCGGCTCCCTCGGCCAATAACGCGAGATGAGTGCTGCAACCCCAGAGTCGGTCACGACTGGACCTAATGGTCAGGGGTCCTTTACCTTTACCTTTTTACTGAATGCTCAAAAAGCCCGATGGGTTTTAGAAGCAAGCCCTAGAGTCGGTCACAACTGGACCTAATGGTCAGGGTCCCTTTACCCTTTACCTTTACAGTACATTGATTGTTGCTTTCATTTTATGGATCAATGGTCTCATTAGATAGTAAAACTCATGTGAAATTGCTGTTTTAGGGGTTGTTTTTAAAAGTCTGGAACGGATTAATCCATTTTGCATTACTTTCTATGCGAAAGCGGTGTAGAGCAACTTTGTAGGGAAGAGTCAACAGCTCACTGGTAGAGCATCTGCCTTGCGTTCAGAAGGTCACAGGTTCGATCCCCGGCACTGCCAGGTAGGGCTAGGAGAGATGCCTACCTGAAAGCCTGCCAGTCAGCGTAGGAGACAGTATTGAGCTTGCTAGAGCAAGGGTTTGACTCAGTATAAGGCAGCTTCTGATGTCATGTTGATAGAAAGCCCCAGTTCAACCTGCCCGGCATCTCCAGTTGAAAGGATACCAGATCCTGGTAGACGTGCAAGATCACAAACGCATTCTGGGAAATGATATATAATGAGTTGAAATCGGGTCCTCCCTAACCAGAGGGCACATGTTGCGGTGGGACCTGGCAACCAGACCCTGTATGGGAACGTGGGTGGGAACGTTTGGATGGCCTGTGGGTGGGAACGTTTGGATGGCCACAACACCCTATTGGAGGTGGGAGCAATTAGGCCAATGGAATGTCAGCAAATTTGCATCGAGGGACCTCTATTTAAGCCCATGCACGTGTCCCTGAACTTCCTCTTTTGGGCCAGCGCATCGGAACACCCGCCCACCTCTCCCTATATTTAGGGCTTGCACACATGACCTTGCTATGCCATTGTGTGTCGTCTGTCGTTGGGACAGGGGCATGGCAGGAATTCCCCCCACTTGGCAGATTGGCTGGTGCCATTTGAGTTTCGCCTCCCGCGTAGCAAATCGTCACAACTTGTAAGGTTGCGGATAGGCTTTGGTTCAGGTGATAGGGGTGGCAGAGCAGTCTGGCCATCCCTATGCGATGGGTATTCCGTTAAAGGAATCCTGGGACTCTTGGTTGGTCTTCCCTGAGAGGGGTTGTGCCCAGAGCCAGAGTCCGGGGGGGGGGCACGTGGCTGGTGGACTGGTTGGACACCGCCTTCCACTATGCCGGGTATTTACCCAAGGCTGACCTATGGTGTGCCCTGGGTCACCGCTGCCTGCAAGGGTGCAGGGAGCTAGTCAAACCAGAGCCTATGCAACCACTCGCTTGATTGTAATCAATAAAGTTGTGGCCTAAATTCTGCCAAAAACCAAACCTAAAATTTGAGTCTTGTCTGAATTTATCTGGGGAAGGTTAAAGGGTCTCCACACTCATAAAATGTTTCAAATAACGTTTGTGGGGGGAAAACCAGAGGCTTTCTTACTAGGGATTTTAGGTGCGGAGAACCCAAATGAACAGGAAATACTATTTATGTATGGGACAACAGCAGTGCGGGTACTACTGGCCCAGAGATGGAAAGGAGATGAAGTCCCGACCAGAGACGAATGGCTGACAAAGATGATGGACTATGCCGATATGGCGAAATTGACCGGGGAAATCAGAAACCAGGAAGAGAAGAACTTTAAAAAGGAATGGGGAAATTTTACAACGTATTTAAGAGAACACTGTAAACAACTAAAAGCTTTGGCAGGATTTGAGTACCGCTTGTAGTGTACTAAAAACTAAGGTAAAATTGGATTATTTAAGAAAAATAGAGAAAACAAGCAAAGCAGTGGGGAAAAAGATTGAAAATGGTAGCCATGGGAAGGTGGAGGAGAGTCAAAGGAGTCAGGGAATCCTAAATGATGATGATGATGACGTTTACTGTTTGAATTTAAATTTGCAATGTAAAACTCAATGAAAAAGATTTATAAAAAAGAAAGGATATCAGATCCCTGGGCTAGGAGTGGCCTGTACTTGAACTGGTATGCTTGGGGTTGCCAAAATTGGCCTGAATCTGAAATTCTGACTATAGTCTAATGAGAAACCCATCTCTCTTGGTTGACGAGGAAAGGACGGGAAGCTGAAACTTCTGGGAAGATTTAGACAGCAATTTGATCAGATGCAATCTTTTAAGTCTACTTTGGTGCCACTATGGCAGGAATTTCCCTTCTAGGATCGTGTGTGTGTGTGTGTGTGTGTGTGTGTGTGTGTGTGTGTGCGCTTGTGTACTGTGGATGGGAGTAAAAAGGGGAGAGCCTGGGAGGAGCACACTCTGTTCTCTATTGTGTCTTCACATTAACCCATCGGGCAAAGATAAGACATCTTGTTGACTAGACTCCCACAGACTTTTCAGAGCAGCCAGCAAAGTCCTGATCTGCATTCCATTTCTGCAGGAGATTAAATCAGCAGCGGCGTCGGAGCTATGGGGACTTTTTGGTGATGTCCACCCACCCACCTACCCAAACTCGAACTCCTTCCCACAGGAGACCTGCTCAGGACTGACACTCAAAGCCTTGTGGCTGCCTTCAGAAAGTCTGGTTTCAGCAGATCTTTGGATGAAGCGTTTGATTGACATACCCTTACTTCCCGTAGCCATTGTTATAAATTGACTGGTTGGACACAGAGGAATGGTGGGAGGAACCAGCTGGAGAACCACTGAGGGAAGAAGCTCCAGAGCCCAGGGAGTGGGATGACGGTGGGCGGTCAGAGGGAGAAGAGGAAGCAGGCTGGGAAGAGGAGGTGTCAGAAGCAGAAGGGGTACCAGGGCTCAGTGAGCTGGGAGAGTCTGTGGCAGAGAGCAGTCTAGAATCAGAGGCAGAAGTTGAGGCAGGTGAGGAGGGAAGCCAAGAGGCAGAGATGAGTCAGGCTGGTGAAGAGTGTCTCCTCATCTTGCTGCAACAAGCTCCCCCCCCCCCGGTCTCCTAGAACCAGATGTGGGCTGAAATGGGTGGAGGAGCAGCAGGCTTCACACAGGTGTAGTTTCTGATTACTAGGGGGGAAACCCTGGAGAAGAGGAGTTTTTGATGGCTGTGGGGAGGTGGGGACTTTCAGTCTTGGCAATAACAATAACAATAATTTGTTATTTATACCCTGCCCATCTGGTTGGGTTTCCCCAGCCACTCTGGGCGGCTCCCAACAGAATACAGTGGTACCTCGGTTTATGAACACAATTGGTTCTGGAAGTCTGTTCATAAACTGAAGCGTTCATAAACTGAAGTGAACTTTCCCATTGAAAGTAATGGAAAGTGGATTAATCCATTCCAGACGGTCTGCGGAGTACTTAAACTGAAGTGTTCATAAACTGAAGCGAACTTTCCCATTGAAAGTAATGGAAAGTGGATTAATCTGTTCCAGACGGTCTGCGGAGTACTTAAACTGAAGTGTTCATAAACTGAAGTGAACTTTCCCATTGAAAGTAATGGAAAGTGGATTAATCCATTCCAGACGGTCTGCGGAGTACTTAAACTGAAGTGTTCATAAACTGAAGCGAACTTTCCCATTGAAAGTAATGGAAAGTGAATTAATCCATTCCAGATGGGTCCGCAGTGTTCGTAAACCGAAAATTCGTGAACCGAGGTGTTCATAAACCGAGGTTCCACTGTATCAAAAACATGATAAAGCATCAAACATTAACAACTTCCCTAAACAGGGCTGCCTTCAGATGTCTTCTAAAAGTCAGATCGTTGTTTTCCTTGACATCTGATGGGAGGGCATTCCACAGGGCGGGTGCCACTACCAAGAAGGCCCTCTGGCTGGTTCCCTGTAACTTCGCTTCTTGCAGGGAGGGAACCGCCAGAAGGCCGTCGGAGCTGGACCTCAGTGTCTGGACTGAACGACGGGGTGTGTGTGTGGGTTTGGCGGCGTTCCTTGGGCCGAGGCCGTTTAGCGCTTTAAGGGTCAAGGGGTCCATGGGGCAAGACTTTTGGGACTCGGTGTGCTTGTGTGGGTTCCGTGACTCGTGCAGGAGTGCAGTCCAGAAGATGCAGTTTTGGCTGCTACATGTTGGAGGAGGGTATGTGATGTGGGGAAGAGGAAGTAGGCATATGAGTTCCCCATGTGCCTCCTCCCATAGCTGTCAAGTTCTCCCCTTTTTAAAGGGAAATTCCCTTATGCTGAATAGGCTTCCTCGCGAGAAAAGGGAAAACATGACAGCTATGGCCTCCTCCACTGACTCCTGGCATTCGCTGTGTACAGGCCTGTGCTGTTGGAGCAACTTCATGTATTTTCAACCCTCCTATTTCCTTGGGCTTTTAACCACAACTTTTATATTAGCTTTTGATTGTCATCACACTTTTAGGCTGGCATCCAAGTAAGTTTCATCCAGAGTAGACCCACTGAAATTAATTAATTTGTGTTTCAGTGAGTCTATTTTGTGAAACTTAGCTCAATGCAAACCAAAAAGTATGATGTCAATCAAAAAATCCTCTTTTCCCCCCAGCTGTCAGTTTTAACATTTTGCTGTCATTTTATGTCAGTTTTAAGCATCTGTGCTGTGTGGGTTTTTGTTTTTTTTAATAAAAAATCTCAGTGCATCATTTGGTCAGTTGGCTTGCTGAAAGCAGCATGGTGGATAACCTCTCCCCCCCAACTCCCCCCAATAGGATTATTCTTATTTTACTTAATGGTACTTGTATATGGCTAGTTTGTGTTTTTGTTTTTTTAAAAAGTCCAGAACCTTAAAACAGTTTACAAAAAAAAACCACAAGTAAATTATCAGTAAAAATAATAATTGAAAACAATAATTTGAAACCTTCCCCCCCAAAATTAAAATCAGTGATAATGCTGAAAACCAGATTAAAACACATATCAACACTCTCCATCGTCTAGATAGGCATGCCGGAACAAAAATGTTTTTAGCAGATGCATATGGAAGTGGGGTGAAGAGTGAGGAGGAGCACCAGCGAGAAGGGAGGGAGGAGGGGGCGAAGGAGGGAGAGGAGGTCCTTCCTCCCCCCTTCTCTCTATTGTCGCTTGCGCTGGGCTCCTCATCAGCCACACCAACAGTGATGAAGCCACCATTTTGGGCTGGCCAAGCTCAAATACAGGAGAAAGGTGTCCCATTTGAAGTCAAAACAGCGCAGGGGACACTTTTGTCCAAAAACGGGGCCATCCTGTTTTTCTAGGGGTGGGGGGAGGCAGTGGCAACCCTACCTAGAGGAGCTGACTGTCGGTGGGAGGCAAAAGAACAGCAGAAGCCAAGAAGCTAAAAAGCTTTTTAAAAACTTTTTTAAAAGTAAGGTAAAGGTAAAGGCAGGGCCGTCTTAAGCCCATCGGGCACCCTGGTGCGGGGATCCCTCGGGCGTGCCCCCCCCACTTAAAAAAAACAACAACACCAGGGGGCAGCCCGCCATCGCCTCTACGCTGCGTTTCATTGGTAGAGCTGCTGCCATGTGGCGTCACCTCTACCAATGAAACACAGCACCGGGGTGAGGGATGACCCCAGCACTGCAGAGCGGAACAGGGTCCTAGTGCCCCTGCTCCGCTCGTTTACCTCTCTCCCCCAAGCGGCGCGGTTGGCGGGCTTCCAGGAGGAGGGAAAGGGAGGCCGCCGCGCAGCTCCCCCACTTGCTGGGGCGCCTCTCGGCACCCCGGCACCCTGGCGCCCCGCACCACTAGGGCCAATGGGCGAGCTCCCCCTGGGTAAAGGGACCCCTGGCCATTAGGTCCAGTCGCAGACGACCCTGGGGTTGCAGCGCTCATCTCGCTTTACTGGTCGAGGGAGCTGGCGTACAGCTTCCGGTTCATGTGGCCAGCATGACTAAGCCGCTTCTGGTGAACCAGAGCAGCGCACGGAAACGCCGTTTACCTTACCTATTTATCTACTTGCACTTTGACGTGCTTTCGAACTGCTAGGTTGGCAGGAGCTGGGACCAAGCAACGGGAGCTCAACCCGTCGCGGGGATTCGAACCGCAGACCTTCTGATCAGCAAGCCCTAGGCTCTGTGGTTTAACCCACAGTGCCACCCACGTTCCTGCTTTTAACCATAACAGGTGCCAAATCATATGGTCTAACCAGCAGCCATGGCAGTTTTCCGGCCCAATTCTATGTACATTTACTTAGGCATGAGTATGCAGATTTCAGTAGGACTTAACTTCTGTCTGCGTTTTGGATTTAGGATCACAGACTTAGGCTATCATTTTGTACCTGCTAACCAGGGAGGAAGCCCCACGGAACTCAATGAGACTTGTTTCTGAGCAGAGGTCTATGTCACTGCAGTGCTTTGCAATCTTAACGTGGGAGGGACCACGTTAAGATTGCAAAGATTCTGATCGGCAAGCCCTAGGCTCTGTGGTTTAGACCACGGCGCCACCCACGTCCCTCACTTTTTTAAAAATACAGTACTTTAAAAGCATGATCATTAATTCTTGGGATTTGTCGGGAAGCTTGGGATTTGAAACCTCATGATTTCCAGTCACTCAGTGGGGATGTGTGTGTGTGTTGAGGCCTGGAAGAAGGATGTGCGATGGCTTCTGCTGGGTTAAAGTGGGTGGAGGAGAACTTGATTAACCAAAGGCATCTTAGCCCACCCTGGAGGGTTAGCGTGGTTCTGATAGCCTGCCCCAGCTTACTTCCACACACACCCCGGGAGCCTCTGAGGTCACAGGTGCAAGGTGTGCCTGGGCTTTGTTTTCAACCCCCCTGTTTTTCTCCATCCAGCCAGGAAAACAGGCTCTGCAGAAGGAGCACCAGGCAGCGCAGGTCAAACTCCTGCGAGGCACCTGTTTGTTGCTCCTCCTGTGGCTCGGCAAAGCTCAGACACGGGTCCCCGGTGGGCATCTCACCAGGCCCGAAAGCAAGGCAAACAGCTGGGAGCCAGCTGCCTCTTCATCCCCCGGGATGCTTCTCGGGGAGCAGGCAGTGTCTCTGAACAGTCACCCGCATGGTCCTCCCGGGGGGGCCTAGAAGAAATCGGCTTCTGCTCATTAGATGCCAAGGTTCTTCTCTTCCTTAGCTTAAGCTCAGGATGCTGCAGGGCAAAAGCCCCATGGACCTCGTGCGACGAATGTCCCCCTCTCTATTCCTAAAATGTGACACAGGAATCCAGAGGTGAAGCCACCCACACTCTTTTCCTGCCGCCTCCAAATAAACCCCTTTATTCTTGTGGGTTTATAAGGAAAAAGACTCTCCTTCCAGCTCACGTGGCCTGGTATCGAAGAAAAACTCTAGGCTGTTTAATAGAATAACCTCCTGCCACCAGTAAAGGGTCTTTCTCTCTCTCTCGGCTTGATTCCCCCTACTGTAAAAGTTTGCCCTTTCCACGCTGGCAACTTGTTGACACCCCAGGTTATCTTTCTAAGCCTCCTCAGTGTTACTCTAAGAAGACACAAACTTTCACCTCTTTTCCTGAGGTATGTTTTGTCCTCTAATGAGTTCCCACTTCTGTGAGTCCCGATACCTTGCTGGAAAAATAATGGCGATACTTCTTGGCACAAAAGAGAAGAATTTTATTAACCTTAGACCATAGTTGTTTCTTTAACTTTTCATGTGTTTATAAACTACCTTTCGGTTGTAGATAATCTCTGTTAAACATTTAACATCGAGCCTTCCTGAACCTCATCTAGGTCCCCGCTATCCTGGCCTCCCAACTTTCTTCTTCACGCCTACCCTCTCCCTCTCCTCCACTGACAAAACCCGCTGCTCCCTCCTTTTAAACTGGGAACAGTCCCGCCCCCACCTGAATGTTATGTCAATATGTCAGTCAGGCTGGAGGTGGATTAACTCTTTCCCAGCCAGGTAGGAATAAATATTTCAAAACCCTGTCAATCCGTTACACCTTGGAAGGGGGAGAAGATGCGTGGGGTAATCTGACTTTTTGCCAGGGACACTGCCCTGCCACAAAGACGCTGTGCTGCTTAGCAATGGGTGTTGATGGGAATCGGACGTGCGAGGGGTGGTTGGTGCCCAAGCATAACGTCTTTCCATGAATTGGTTATTGTTGCTGGGTTTGGTTTTTTATTTAAAAGGATCCACTCCATCCCAAATCTGAGTGCAAATAAAGGGAATCATTTTGCTTCAGTCACCCAGAAGATGTTCAGGGTTGTCCCCCCCCCCCGTATGAACATAAAAGGGGGAGCTCTCTCTCTCTCTCTCTCTCTCTCCTCTGTGTGTGTGTGTGTGTGTGTGTGTGTGTGCATGCTCACTATAAACACTGCAATAAGTGATGCAGCTGCTTCCAATTGCTGCAGGCAGAAGAGACTCTTGCCCATATTGCCAGATATTCCTCATGCAGCAACTCACAAGGCAAGCCGGGCCTTGTGTTTTCCACCCTCAAGGCAGGCATTACCACCACCTCTCCTCAGATAGTTCCTGGGACCCCTGTGCTTCAGCACTTGAATAAAATATTTGGGAAGACCGGGTCAGCCCTGCCCCGCATAATCAATCATACACCATTTGAATGGCAATGCCTACCGTATCAACTTGGGGGAGGGGGGCTGAAATATTTTATGGGCTGGGGTACCTCAGCCCCTAGGAGTTGGCTCCTATGCCTGCTGCTGACCCTCATTCTGGTTTTCTCTCTTTTTAAATAAAGGAACAATATCTATACTGTATTTTTACTTGAATCCATATTACGTTCGTGATAGAGTCTGGTACAGGATGTAAACGGGTGACTGCTATCTCACAGGTTGTTGTGGGGATTAAATGAGGACTAGAAGATCAGGGTTCGAATCCCCACTCAACTACGAAGCTCACAGGGTACAACCTTGGGCCCAGTAACTGCCTCTCAGCTTAACTTACCTCACAGGGTTGTTGTGAGGATAAAATGGGGAGGGGGAGAACCATGGACACCACCTTGAGCTCCTTGAGGCAATAAACAGACAGGTAAACAAACTACACTAGCCACTCTTTTTACCTCCCACAATGCTCTGGAGCAATGCTCTGTCAGGGGCATTGTGGGAAATTTCAGTGGCAGCCTTACCTTCCAAGTTCCGGACTGCAGAATCCGGGACCGGCAGCCATTTGACACCAGAAGTTGCATTGACGTAACTTCCGGTGTCGCTTTGCCCTTCTATGGGCACCAAAAATGGCCGCCGCCGGCTTCGAAAGTCGCTTGTATGCATGTCAGGAAGTGCGTCAACACAACTTCCGGTGTCGCTCCACCCATCTATGGGCACAAAAAATGGCCGCCGCCAACACCGGAAGTCACATCTATGTACTTCCGGACATGCGTAGATGCGACTTTTGAAGCTGGCGGCAGCCATTTTTGGTGCCCATATAAGGGCAAATCGGAAAGGAAAAAAATGGCCGCCGGCAGGAGAAAATAACGGAGAAAAACGGGAGACGAAGTGATACGGGGGACCACCAGGAAAAGGTAAGTAAAAAAGGGGTTTCCCCGGGGAAAACAGGGTACTTGGCAGCTATGGTGGCAGCTAGGCACACAGCCAATGGTACTGCTTGGAGTACTGCGGGGGGGACGGGACACACAGACCCGCCAAGTGTTCCTATTTTCCAGGGACAGTCCCGGATTTACAGAAGCTGTCCCGGTTTCTGTTTTGTTCCCAGAATGTTCCGCTTTTCCTTAGGACGTCCCTGTTTTCATCGGAGAAATGTTGGAGGGTGTGGAGTTATGTGACCTCTGAACCAAGGAGATAAATAAACTATGCAACCTTTAGAGCAGTGTTTCCCAACCAGTGTGCCTCCAGATGTTTTGGGACTACATCATCCCTAGCTAGCAAGACCAGTGGTCAGGAATGATGGGAGTTGTAGTCCCAAAACATCTGGAGGCACACTGGTTGGGAAACACTGCTTTAGAAGACATCTGCAGGAAGCCTTGTATAGGGAAGGTTTTAAAAAAAAAAAAAAAGTTTGTTGTTTTATAATGTTTTTACAGTATATATGTTAGAAGCTGCCCAGAGTGGCTGGGGCAACCCAGTCTGATGGGCAGGGTAATAATAATAATAATAATAATAATAATATCATTATTATGGAAACAAAATAAAAAAATTCCTTCCGGTAGCACCTTAGATACCAACTAACTTTGTCATTGGTATGAGCTTTCGTGTGCATGCACACTTCTTCTGACAAACTTAGTTGGTCTCTAAGGTGCTAATGGAAGGAATTTTTTAATTTTCTTTCGACTACACCAACCAACATGGCTAACCTACCTGTAACTATCATTATTATGGTATAAGACATCTCTATTTTCATTGGTGAAATGTAGGAGGGTAGAGGAGTGACCCTGGATTTGAGGGCATTTTGCCACGGTCCCCCTGAAGCTTGGAGCCAGCCTGGTCTCCCATGTAATTCCATCCCTGGGGGAAGGGTGTTTAAGGTGGCATTGTGGGGTGGGGTGGTTCGGGCAGAGGGAACACCCATTTAACTTTCAACCTCTTGCTTTAAAGGCCAGAGGCAAAAGACATGTCAGGGTGTTTGGTACAACCGAATTGTAGTTACGCACGCTTGAGAAAGATGAATCAGGCAATGCCAAATCTTCTCCCCATATAGTGAGGCAGAAATTTGCCCTCTGCACTCCCAGAAGCTTCCAATTCACAATTCACAATAATGCAAGGCCTTAGCGGATGCAGAAGAAAAAGATAATGGTGGAAGGAAAATAATAATAATGAGAGAGAGAGAGAGAGAGAACACAAGACACTGACTGCGGCGTGAACCATGTCCCCGAAAACCAAGCAAAACAAAAAACGAGGGAGACCACAAAAGGAAATTATCAATGGAATTTGAACCCCCCCTCCCTCATTAAGAGGAAGGAAAAGTCTATAAAGCAACTTTTAAGAGAGCTTTGACCAATGAATTCCTTCTCAGGAACTGTGATCATGTGCTTTTTATTTATTTCATTGTGCGCTAGAGGCGTTGAATGGAGCCAAACGGGGTGAGCTTTTCAGTTCACCAACATTCTCATCATTAAAACCTTTTACAGCCTGGTCCTATGCAGAGGTAGGAGTGCTTACTCTCTGAAATCAGTTGACTCAGTATAGGATAAGTTTTTCCACCTTGGAAGTTATGTCCCGTCTGATCTTGGAAGAGGATAATTGCTTAGTAATTATCAGTATTATTTATTTAGACCCATTAATCACATGTTACATAAAATCATAGAATTGTAGAGTTGGAAGGGATCGTCAGGATCATCTAGTCCAGCCCCCTGCAATGTGGGAATCTTTTGCTCAGTGTGGGGCTCAGGGGCGTAACCAGGGGGCAGGAGGGCAGCTCCCCCCCAATCAAGTAAAACAATAGAAAACTTAACTAACTGCCCCCCCCTAACAAAAGTCATGCCCCCCCCAAAAATCCTGGTTACACCCATGGTGGGACTCAAACCCACAACCTTGAGATTAACAGTCTCATGCTTTACCAACTGAGCTACCCCAGAGATTACTTACATGTTTAATTTGAAAACAGAAATGTAGTATACCTTAGGTGGGGGAATCATACTACAAAACATTAATGTGTAGCCCCGATTTGCCCTGTCAATTACTTGGTTGGGGTGGCGGCACAAAATGTGGGGTTCATTGCACAAAACAGCACTAAACAGACTCTGGAAATTCCACTTTTGCAGTGAGAATTGTTCATAAGAGATTTCAAGTCAGCAAAACTACAGTCTTTCCGGTTCCTTTTTGTGGCAGGAGAACATTCTAGCTTAGCTGTCAAGTATCCCGTTTTTTACGGGAAACCCTCGGATTTTAATCCGTTTCCCACTGTTCTCCCGAATGGAGAAAAATCCCAGAAATCCCCCGGATTTCCTACCTGCCAGGGAGCCTCCATTTTGGGTGCCGCTCTGCCCATGTGTGGGCACCGGAAATTGGGCAGAGCGGCACCGGAGGTTGCTTCTAAGCATGCCGGCGGCCATCTTGGTGGTGGCCGCATGGCGGCGGCTGTCACCAAGATGGACACCGCCATGCAGCCACCACCAAGATGGCCGCTGGACATGCGTAGAAGCGACTTCCGGTGCCTCTCTGCCCGATTTCCAGTGCCCACACATGGGCAGAGCAGCCCCAGAAGTTGCTTCTGCGCAACTTCCGGTGCCGTGCTGCTGCTGATCCCACATTTTTTCAGCAGGAGACTTGGCAGGTATGCATTCTAGGTTAGATGTAGAATTCTGTGAAAACAGAAAACATTCACCCAGCATTTTAGACACAGAGTTTTGTTTTTGTTTTGCTTTTCCTGCTCTTCGTTTGGAAAGTCTCCTTTGTGAGCAGAGTGTATAATTTTTCCAGAGTCGATGACCTGAGAGGACGACATGACCAAGCTGCCGGGTGGCCCTCACACCACGACTCGTCCCGAGGACAAGTGAGTCACAGAATTATGGCTTGTGAGGAATCCAGCAAGCCTGGATATGATGAAACAACCTTTGACGGGAGAAAGAGAGAGATACAAAGAGGCGCACACATGGAGAAAACTTTGTAGCACAAGAGTCACCCAACAGGTCTCACGGCTAACATCATCCGAAAGTGTCATCCTTACAGAATGGTGCCAAGTTACCTTCTCAATCTGCCTTTTAGTTTCACACTCGGCCTAGGAATTCCTGGATTAATCATTCTTAGCTTAGTGTTTACATTTGACAGAGGTGACAAGCACATCCTTGTCATACCTATGGAGAGACAGGTAAGTGAAGGCGCTGTTGTGTATTTCGATCCCAGCTCGGCCACTGCCTACAGCCAAAATGAGCTGGGTTAAAATAATGAGTCGTCACTATTGCTCCTCAAAGCAGCCATTGAACCTCGCAGCAATTTCCAGCAGCCTCCACCCACAGGGGTCGGTGGTCAGGGATGATGGGAGTTGGAGGTTTTTCATGGACATGAAAAAGGGATTATATTTAAATCCTTGATTGCCAGTTTTCCATTGTTGAGGGCTATCTTATGCTCATGCCGCCGAGACCATATAACACCAGCCCTGAAAGACCTACATTGGCTCCCAGTACGTTTCCGGGCACAATTCAAAGTGTTGGTGCTGACCTGTAAAGCCCTAAATGGCCTCGGCCCAGTATACCTGAAGGAGCATCTCCATCGCCATCATTCGGCCCCGGACACTGAGCTCCAGCTCCGAGGGCCTTCTGGCGGTTCTCTCCCTGGGAGAAGTGAAGTTGCAGGGAACCAGGCAGAGGGCCTTCTCAGTAGTGGCTCCCACCCCGTGGAATGCCCTCCCATCAGATGTCGAGGAAATAAACAACTATCTGACTTTTAGAAGACATCTGAAGGCAGCCCTGTTTAGGGAAGTTTATAATGTTTGATGTTTTATCATGTTTTTAATATTCTGTTGGGAGCCACTCAGAGTGGCTGGCGAGGTACCGCTCCGGCGGGAAGGTAAACAGCATTTCCGTGCACTGTTCTGGTTCGCCAGAAGCGGCTTAGTCATACTGGCCACATGACCCGGAAGCTGTATGCCGGCTCCCTTGGCCAGTAAAGCGAGATGAGCGCTGCAACCTCAGAGTCGTCCACGACTGGACCTAATGGTCAGGGGTCCCTTTACCTTTACCTTTAAAAAATGTAATATGTTTGCCTCTTTCTGTCTCAAGAGACAATGGAGTGTGCTTCCGGGGGTGAAGCCAAACTACTGAGTTAGCGGCACTGAAATGACCTCCCTGGGGTGCAAGCCTGGGCCGTGTGTCTGGAGGTCCTGGGCCACCCAGACAAGACCCCCCTCTCAGCCTCGCCGATGTGGCCCAAAGCAAATCAGAGCAATACATTTGGCACCAGCTTGGCTGCAGGAGTTGCCGGAAGGAGACATTAAAATCAGATTTTAAAAAACGGCAAAAGACAAAAAAACGAAATGCACACCTGGCCATATATTTGAAAGGAGCTAGTCCTACCTTTCTAGCTAGCTAGAGCTGGACCATAAAGAAGGCTGATCACCGAAGAATTGATGCTTTTGAATTATGGTGTTGGAGGAGACTCTTGAGAGTCCCATGGTCTGCAAGAAGATCAAACCTATCCATTCTTAAGGAAATCAGCCCTGAGTGCTCACTGGAAGGACAGATTGTGAAGCTGAGGCTCCAATACTTTGGCCACCTCATGAGAAGAGAAGAATCCTTGGAAAAGACCCTGATGTTGGGAAAGATTGAGGGCACTAGGAGAAGGGGACAACAGAGGACGAGATGGTTGGACAGTGTTCTCGAAGCTACGAACATGAGTTTGACCAAACTGCGGGAGGCAGTGCAAGACAGGAGTGCCTGGCGTGCTCTGGTCCATGGGGTCATGAAGAGTCGGACACGACTAAACGACTAAACAACAACAATAACAACAGTCCTACCCACCCCACTCAAAGGATGCGTGCAAAAAAGGCCGCTCTAACTACCCTCCCAGTTCAAATCTGTGATCTTGGGTAAAAAAGAGAGAATGTTATTGTCCGTTGCTTAAAAACAGACAGTGCTTCCCTGAGAAGAGCATTCCACAAATGGGGAGCCACAACTGGAAAAGGCCTGTTGTCATGTCGCTGCTCTCTGCACCTCCCTTGGGGAAGGGCACATGAAGAAGAGGCTCAGATTATGAACTCAGCCATCGGGTTGGCCCATGTGGTGCATAATTCAGCATTGCGGGTCTCCTCTGAAATCCTGATGGGCAGCTGTGTGGTCGCACGTGAAAGGATGTGGGGATTGAACAGACACACCTTAGGACTGTAAAGAAAGATGGGCTGGTCTCCTCTCCCTAGAGATCTGGCTGAGTCCAGCTTAAAAGGCTGGCGGTAGTAGGACTTAAACGTGGAGCAACGCAAGCAGTTGTGATGTGCGTTTGCTTGCGATCCCCATCCCAGAGATGCATTAAAGGCAATGACCGTGTGACCTCTGAAAACACCCTTAAGGCAGGGCTGGAAAAATCCCAGGTGCAGGAGGACACAGAATGCTGGTGGTGTCTAGGAATTCAAAGTATTTATGGAGCGTTGCCCTTATTTGGCATTAGTGGCAGCTGGTATTAACCTCCACACACACACCAGGGGCAGCTGCTGTAAGCCTCATGTGCAAGAACCCCATCCAACACCACCATCCCTTTCTTCCCCATGTCCTCCTGATGCAAAGTAATTCACAAACCTGTTGCTTTATTCACCCCTGGTGAGATGATCCTTCACACCAGAGATTCGGACCGTAGGATGGAGAAGGTGCTATGGCAGAGGCACATCATCTCTTGACACACCCCTCGCAACGAGGGATCAGGGATGGTCTTACGGAGATGGGAAATAGCAAGTTCCGCAGTGAGAATTGCTCATATTCATGGCTCCAGTCAAACAGCTATGTTCCCTCCACCGAGACATTCCTCCATTCCATTCCTTTCTCCTTATTTCCCATCCCGTCCACATGGAAGACTTAGCATTCTGTGTCCACTGGTCTCATTGGCTCTTTTTTTGCGGGGGTGATTTTTGTAAAGATTTTTGGACTTCTGCAAACCTTTGCGTTTCCAACTCTCTCCATACATGCAGTTTTGGCTACCTTAGGGCTGCCACTCATGCCTGCACTTGAGGAAATAGAGGGAATGATTCTAAAGCCACTGAAATACTCCCTTTCAAAAGGATAGCGTCCCAGAAGGATAGACATATGTACAGTATAAAGCCGTTTCTGACAGTAAGAGCTGTTCATCAGTGGAACCGTCTCCCTTGGGCGGGCTCTCCTTCCTTGGAGGTTTTTCAGCAGAGGTTGGATGGCCATCTGTCATGGATGCTTTAGCTGACATTCCTAATTTGCAGGGGGCTGGACTAGATGGCGCTTGGGATCCCTTCCTACACCATGATTCTATGATATACAGTACAGTCATAACTTGGTTTAAGTACGCCTCGGTTTGAGTATTTTCAGTTTAAGTACTCCGCGGACCTGTCTGGAACGCATTAATCCACTTTCCATTACTTTCAATGGGAAAGTTCGCTTCAGGTTAAGTACGCTTCAGGTTAAGTATGGACTCCCGGAACCAATTACGCTCATACTTCAAGTTAAGTATGCTTCAGGTTGAGTACTCCACGGACCCGTCTGGAACGGATTAATCCACTTCCCATTACTTTCAATGGGAAAGTTTGCTTCAGGTTAACTACGCTTCAGGTTAAGTACAGACTTCCGGAACCAATTGTGTTTGTAAACAGAGGTACCACTGTACTCATATTGAGGCTCAATCTATTTCCTTTTTTGTTTTTAATATACATAAAATTACAGAAGAATGCAACCATGCACTGGCCACAAAATAGATGCCAATGTTGAAATTGCAAATGTGTCTTAATAACGTGAGTCGCGAATGCATCAGAGTCCAACAGAAAACAGAGGCGAGGGTGAAAATGCGCAAAACACATAATTGGCACGAAGTTAACTGCGACGCAAAAAGTCTGTTAGAAAAAAACATTATTACAAATACAATAGAAAAGTTCAGACAGATGTTTAGGCTCAGAATCAGCGGGGGAAAGATTGGGAAAGAACGACTTTTAGAAGACATCTGAAGGCAGCCCTGTCCAGGGAAGTTTTTAATGTTTGATGTTTTAGCGTGTTTTTAATATTCTGTTGGGAGCCGCCCAGAGTGGCTGGGGAATAAATATATTATTATTATTATTTATTATTTATTATTATTTATTATTAAAAATCAATACTCTTTGCTCTCTGCTCTGCTCCTCCTTTCTTCCCACCCAGGGCAGCCCTGCCCTCTGCCTGCCCCTCAGAGCCAGGGCTGGGTCTCCACAGCAGCAGACTCTCTTTCTCGCCCATGGCGGCACTGGCAGGGGAAATAGAGCAGGGGTAGGCAACCTCAGGCCCGTGGGCCAGATGAGGCCCAATCGCCTTTTCAATCCAGCCCGCGGACGGTCCGGGGATCAGTGTGCTTTTACATGAGTAGAGTGTGTCCTTTTCTTTAAAATGGATCTCTGGGTTATTTGCATGGCCTGCCTAGTGTTTTTACATGAGTCAAATGTGTGCTTTTATTTAAAATGCATCTCTGGATTATTTGTGGGGCATAGGAATTCGTTCATTCCCCCCCCCCCCCCAAAAAAATAGTCCAGCCCACCACATGGTCTGAGGGACGGTGGACTGGCCCACGTCTGAGAAAGGTTGCTGACCCCTGAAATAGAGACATCCCAGGATCAAATCAGAAGCTGGGGTGTCTCTTGTAATTCTGGGACTGTCCTTGGAAAATCAGGACTCTTGGAGGGGCTGATATAGCAGCTGAATAGCATGGATGGCCAACACGTGGCAGGGAAGAAGAGGCACGCCTTGGTATGGGAAAGAGGGCTTGTGAGCTTAACTGTGGCAGGCAGTCACCACTGCCCTGGCCTTCACCTACTCTCCAGCGCACTAGAGACAAAACCGTGTCAAAACGTAAAGTGGTAATAACATTCTGGGCTTGCCTCATGCCCAAAGGTTTGGCTGCCGTTGCTGTTTCATAGCACATGCCCAATGGAAAATGGATTCATTTCATTGGCTCTTTGGGGCTGGTGTTTCGCCACCATTTGAAACAGGATAGGCCAGGATTCCACGTAGACAATCTCTCCACCCCCAGCACAGCGGCGAATGTCTACATCCAGCCACACAAAAGCAATCCATCTTGGAACCACAGTGAACACCCTTGTAACTGGGGCCAGCTCTTCCCAATAAATCTGTCTTACTCATCTGGAGGAAGGTGGCAACACCTCCTTTGTTTGCAGCAAACCTAGGCTTCTTTCAGAAGGACTGCCTCCCAAACTATACCGGGCTATGATTGGCGATTGCTTTTTGGGGGTACTGGGAGCTTACAATGGCCCTGTCACAGTCCAGTCGGCGGGCGGTTGAAGCCCTGGCTGAGGACGTCAGGGCCAGAGGCAAGATGGTGGTGTAGAAGCAGGAACAGGTGCAGGGCTGAGGGTCCAGCAGCAGGCAGTCGCAGGGTCAAGGAGCAAGGCAGAGGCGAAGGTCTGGGAGTCAAGGAGCAAGGCGTCGGCAAGGTGAAGGTCCAAGGGTCAAGGAGCAAGGCATTGGCAAGGCGAAGGTCCAAGGAGCAAGGCGTCAGCAAGGCAAGGGTCCAAGGGTCAAGGCGTCGGCAAGGCAAGGGTCCAAGGAGCAAGAGGCCAGAGGCAACCAAGCAGGGATAGTGTTGCTGTGGCAAAGAGCTGAAGGGAAATGCTGAGCTTTTATCCCTCCCAGCTCCTGCCACCAGGTGCAGTGAGGTATCAAGTGGGCTCACCTGAGTGACCACTCCTTACCTCTCCAGCACAAGCTGAGGCCTCACCTGAGTGACCACTCCTTGCTTCTCCAGCACAAGCTGAGGCAGGCCCCAGTCCTGCAAAGCACTACAGGCCCCAGAGTCTGACTCCTGCCCATACTCCTGACAGGTCCGAGCTGCTTGTCAGGGCAGGTATCTGCTGGCGCTGAGCCAGTTCTGAGTTAGCCCTGTTGCAAGGGAAGGTTTCTTGGCTCCCCAGCGGAAAGCGTGTTCGCCAACAGCACAGGCATTGTGGAAAACAGGAAGCAGAAGGATGGAGATCTGGTCACCAGCTTGGGAGAAGAAAACACCCTGGCCTCTAGCTCTTGAGTAAACAAGGAAGCATACATTAACTTGGGCTTTCTCATAAGAAGGATCTACTGGATGAGGCCACTGGCTCCTCTAGTCCAACATCCTGTTCTCACGGCGGCCAACCACATGCCAGCGGCAAACTGGCAAGCAGGGCCTAAGCACGAGAACACTCTGTGGTTTGCGTGGCAATGTCCGTCCCAACCCCGTGGAAATAATAATAATAATAATAATAATAATAATAATAATAATAATAATAATAATTAATAATAATATATTTATACCCTGCCCATCTAGCTGGGTTCCCCCAACCACTCTGGGCGGCTTCCAACAAAATATTAAAATACAGAAATCCATCAAACATTAAAAGCTTCCCTAAACAGGGCTGCCTTGAGATGCCTTCTAAAGGTTTGGTAATTGTTGTTCTCTTTGACCTCTGGTGGAAGGGCATTCCATAGGGTGGGTGCCACTACCGAGAAGGCCCTCTGCCTGGTTCCCTGTAACTTGGCTTCTCGCAGCAAGGGAACCGCCAGAAGGCCCTCAGAGCTGGTCCTCAGTGTCTGGGCAGAACAATGGGGGTGGAGTTGCTCCTTCAGGTATACTGGACAGAGGCCGTTTAGGGCTTTAAAGGTCAGCACCAACACTTTGAATTGTGCTCGGAAACGTATTGGGAGCCAATGTAGGTCTTTCAGGACTGGTGTTGTATGGTCTCGGTGGCCACTCCCAGTCACCAGTCTAGCTGCCGCATTCTGGATTAGTTGTAGTTTCCGGGTCACCTTCAAAGGTAGCCCCACATAGAGTGCATTGCAGTAGTCCAAGCGAGAGATAACTAGAGCATGTACCACTCTGGCGAGACAGTCCGTGGGCAGGTAGGGTCTCAGCCTGCGTACCAGATGGAGCTGATAAACAGCTGCCCTGGACACATGAGACATCAATTAAGGTTAATGGGGATAAAAGGCCACAACTTTATTGGTTACTGATGTTGAGCGGTATTGGCTTAGGCATTGGACCCTAACTGGCTATATCTGACCCCAGCCCGTGTGTTGGTGGTTTGGGAAGGGTTAACCACCAGCCTGGAACTCCCCCTAGGGTCACTGATAGGGGCGTGCCCAAGGCTCTAACCTCCATAGGCTTCAGGCAGGGCCACGCCCCCGGAATCCTTTAACAGAAGACCCCTCCAATTTTCGGGGCAGGTGATGGCGCTACCTCCCCTCCTCCTGACTTCAACATTAAAACTCCAATGCCTAACCACCAAACCAAGAGTTGCGACGTATTGCTATGAGATAGGCAGAAAACCAAATGGCCGGTGCCAATTTGCCAGTTGGAAAAAAATCCTACCAGGTCCCTCGATGGCGACCGACCGAGGTCCATAGCAAGGTCAAGAGAGAAGAATCATAAAATCATAGAATCATAGAGTTGGAAGAGACCACAAGAGCCATCCAGTCCAACCCCCTGCCTAGCAGGAAACACCATCAAAGCATTCTTGACATATGCCTGTCAAGCCTCTGCTTAAAGACCTCCAAAGAAGGAGACTCCACCACACTCCTTGGTAGCAAATTCCACTGCCGAACAGCTCTTACTGTCAGGAAGTTCTTCCTAATGTTTAGGTGGAATCTTCTTTCTTGTAGTTTGAATCCATTGCTCCGTCTCCGCTTCTCTGGAGCAGCAGAAAACAATCTTTCTCCCTCCTCTATATTATATCCTTTTACATATTTGAACATGGCTATCATATCACCCCTTAACCTTCTCTTCTCCAGGCTAAACATACCCAGCTCCCTAAGCCGTTCCTCATAAGGCATCGTTTCCTGGCCTTTGACCATTTTGGTTGCCCTCTTCTGGACACGTTCCAGCTTGTCAGTATCCTTCTTGAACTGGGGTGCCCGGAACTGGGCAGAGTATTCCAGGTGAGGTCTGACCAGAGCAGAATACAGTGGTACTATTACTTCCCTTGATCTAGATGCTATACTCCTATTGAGGCAGGGTGGGTGGGTGGGCGGGGAAAACCTAAAGTGTGGGCAGGTGGGCGGGGGAAACCGATGCAGCTGGTGAGCGGGACAAAGAGAGGGATTTCCCGCCCGTGCCCCTGCTTAAGAATTGCAGGACATGCCTCCAGGCTGGCCAGATTGGCCAGCTTGCAGGCAGCGCGGGCGGCAAACCCACCTATCGCTCAGGGGCTGAGTACCAAACCCCTGCGCGCGTGGCTGGGTCGTGCCATGCCCGCAACCCCACCTCCTCTTCAGGGCGGAAGTGGCTTTCCAGAAACTGGTTTTCAGACTCATTGCAGACTGTGAAGCCACAGCATGGCCTCCAATGGATCAGTGTGCCAGGCTATTAACCAAGATTTTAGTGGTTCAAGCTCACCTCAGGGACGGCTGTGGGCAGGATTCCTGCATTGTAGGGGGCTGGACTAGATGGCCCTTGGGATCCTTTCTGACAGTTCCATGATTCTATGGCTAGTAGCCATGGATAGCCTTGTCCTCTGTGAAATGGTCTAATAATCTTTTAAAGGCTTCCATGTTGGTGGCTGTCAGGGGCTGGACTGAGGAGGAATGGTGGGGACCACACCCCCTTCTCCTGAACCTTCCCTGATAACAGGAAGACAGTATAGATTTAGAACAGTGGTTTGCAGAAGGGCATAGTTCAGAGGCTGCAGAGGGGAGAAGCTGGGAAATATTGGGGGAGGAACAGCAGGAAGCAGCAGCACCACCAGGGGAGAGACAGCCGACAGACTCAGTGTCCTTGGAGAGCATTCCTGACCCCCCTGCTCCCGGGACCAGGAGGACATTGAGGGTAGTAGAACAGAGAGCTCAGAGGCAAAAAGCTCAGAATAGCCAATGCAGGAGTGACATTGAATAGGGTAGATGTAGGGGGGTGGGAGGTTACAGGTAGGTAGCCGTGTTGGTCTGCAGTAGTAGAAACAAAATTTAAAAAAATCATTTCAGTAGCACCTTAGAGACCAACTAAGTTTGTCATTGGTATGAGCTTTTGTGTGCATGCACACTTCTTCAGATACTTGGAGCAACGCCATTTTTTAGGGAAAGCTGCATTCCTTCGTCACTCTCTGTGAATATTGAATAAATTGCTTGGTAAGAACTTTTATCGTTTCTCTGATTCTTGGCTGCCACTGTGGGAGGGATTTGATTCCCCACAGCCTGATGGTGGCCATCACTGCTTCCTGAGGCAGCATGTTCCATAGTTTAGTGACACACTGCCCCAAATCGTCTAACATTCAGCTTTGTTGGGTGCTGTGTTTTGAGAGAAGGGTTTCGTTTATTGCTGCCCAAGGAGCACCGCGTCTTGAAAAATGGAAGAGACTGCCAGTCAAGGGAGACAATACTGGGCTGGTATAAGGTAGTTGCTTACATTCCCATTTTCAGCTCAGCAACAGAATGCCTTCGGAGACTGGAATTTTCTCCCATTGATTTCTGGTTTTGATGGCAGGCTTATGTTCCTAGATTCTTGTGTACAGGACAAGAATGGAGGACTTGCAGGTCTCCAAATGTTGCTAGACTACAACCCCCTTAAAAAAAAACCCCACCACTTTTAAGAACTTAGGAGTAGGGGTTGGGGAGGAAGAAATTCAATTCAGTTCACATTGTTTGACTTTTTGTTATGTTATATATTTTTTGAGTTTTTATACTGTAAACGCCCCTGGGAGACTCAGAAGAAGGGTGGTATATAAATTTGATTGATTAATTAATGAAAGCAAACTTGCCTGATTTGTATGTTCCAAAAGATTGTGTTAACTGAAACACAGCTGTTCTTCAAAATTCACACTTCTCTGAATTTTGCAATGGAGTTCAAAAATGCATATACTCAGGTAAAATATGCATATTAGTGAAAAAAAGCATACCAACATGTGTTATATTAGGGGAAATTGCTTTGCATTTACACACACACACACACACACACACACACAGAGGGAAATTATGTACAAGTGTATATGTGAAATTCGCACTAACATGCACGTGAATTTTCATAAAGGGATAAATAAATTGCAAGCTGATGCTGAAATGTGGAGAGCTGAACCCAAGATTGGGAAAATGAGAAAACCTAAATCGCCCATCTCAAGTTAGGCGTTGTGCTGTTATTTTGCTGTGACCCTCTGAGATTTATCTGCTGTTTTGAGATTCGTGCATATATGTGTCATCTTGTATTGTGGTTTCATTTTCATTGCAAAGGCACCCTGGGAACACCGTTGTGTCAAAGGCGTGAGATATAAATATGGTAAATAAATAATTTGTTGGCAGCTGATGGCATGGGCCCGTGCGATTAAAAATCAAAGCCCAAGGGTTTCTCTCAGTAATAATTTTGGTAATGGCTGGATACTAATAAGGTGCTACAGGGAGAAGACAACAACACTGCCATTTATATAACTGTGCTTATTGGTGAACTTGGGTCACGCAGTCCTGTATGGTGGCAGGCGGAGAGAGAGCAGATTGGGATCTACTAGCAGAAATCTGGGTGAGGGTTTCTGACTCCCCACTGTGTAACAAGAACATCAGCACAAAGGCTTTAAAAGACACTGTTAACAAAATAGGCGGAACCCAAGAGTTAGTTTACTGTGAAAGGACTGGGAGCTAAGCTATAGCACTGGAAACAGTGGTGGTGATGGCAATGTACTAAGCTTGGGTGAAAACCAGGAGTGAATTTTTGTATGTGAATGGACCGGGAGCTGAGTGCTGGGAACAAGTACTTGAGCTGGGTGCGTGCTGCTTACAGCTGCTCTGGTCCTTCATCATGCAGGAGTGTGTCCTGTAATAATAATAATAATAATAATAATAATAATAATAATAATAATAAATTATTTATTTATTTATACCCCGCCCATCTGGCTGGGTTTCCCCAGTCACTCTGGGCGGCTCCCAACAGAATATTAAAAACACGATAAAACAGCAAACATTAAAAACTTCCCTAAACAGGGCTGCCTTCAGATGTCTTCTAAAACTCAGATAGTTGTTTTCCTTGACATCAGGTGGGAGGGCGTTCCACAAAGTGGGCACCACTACTGAGAAGACCCTCTGCCTGGTTCCCTGTAACCTCGCTTCTTGCAGTGAGGGATCCGCCAGAAGGCCCTTGGAGCTGGATCTCAGTGTGTGGACTGAACGTAGGGGGTGAACTGCCAGAAGGCCCTCGGAGCTGCACTCAGGGTCCAGGCTGAACAATGGGGGTGGAGACACTCCTTCAGGTGTACTGCATAGTTGTCAACTTTCGGATTTGAAAATAAGGGATCAGCAGCCTCATCGTCCCAGGGACAGTCTACAGTATATCTAACAATCCAGGATAGCAGTGGGAAACGGCGCTGAAATAAAGGAATTTCCAGCAAAAAAGTGGAGGGTTGACAGCTATGGTTTACTGAGCCAAGGTGGTTTAGGGCATTAAAGGTCAGCACCAACAATTTGAATTGTGCTCGGAAACGTACTGGGAGCCAATGTAGGTCTTTCAGGACCGGTGTTAATATGGTCTTGGCGGCCACTCCCAATCGCCAGTCTAGCTGCCGCATTCTGGAATAGTTGTAGTTTCCGGGTCACCTTCAAAGGTAGCCCCACGTAGAGCACAGCTAGGTTATAGATGATTGTCCTATTTCATAGAATCGTAGAATTGTAGAGTTGGAAGCAGATCCCCAAGGATCATCTCTTCCAACCCCTCTGCAATGAAGGAATCACAGCTAAAGAATCACAAACAGATGACCACCCAAACTCTGTTTAAAGACCTCCAATGAAGGCGAGTCCACCACCTTTTGAGGATGTTGAACCACCTCTTACAGTCAGAAGGTTTCTCCTAATGTATAGTCGTAATCTCATTTCCTATTGTTTGAGTTCTTTATTTCAGGTCCTACCATCCAAAGCAGCAGAAAACAAGCTTGCTCCATTTTCCATGTACCCTGTTTCCCCTTTTTTAATACGTAGTCAGAAAGTAAGCCATGGCAGGGTTTTTAAGCATTTGAGAAATATAAGACATACCCCCAAAATAAGCCATACTTCCGCTCCGCGGAAACCAACCCCCACAGGCACCTCCACTCACAGAGTCACTCCATGCAGCTGGCACTGCAGGAGCGCGATCAGCTCTGAAGTGGCGCTCCAAGAGCTCCACTTAACAGCTGATCGCGCTCCCGCCTTGCTGGCTGCATCCCCGCGCTCCGCCTTCTCGTCCATCGCCGCCCTGCCGCTTCTGTGCTTGTCGCCACCGCTGGGCTCACTGCTTCTTCCTTGCCTGGCCTGGCCAAGGAGCTTGGAGCGCCCTGCAGCGGCAGGCGGAGCACCTGAGCCAGCGGCCTCTGCCTGGCCCGGCCTAGGATGCCTGCTGCCCTGCCACCCGGAACCAGTGGCTGCTGCAGCGCCGAGCACTCAAGAGAACCGAGCAGCGCCCTGAGCCAGCGCCCTGAGCTGTAAAAACTGTACCGGTAATAAAAAAAAAAGACATCCCACCGAAAGTAAGCCACCCTGTGTTTTTTTGAGGAAAAAAAGTTATAAGACGGTGTCTTAAAAAAGGGGAAAGACGGTAACAGACCTTCAGATAGTTGAAGACGGCTTGAAGATTTGATGGACTTGTCTGGTCAACAAATGAGAAAAAGACAAAGAACCCTACTTTGGGGGCATTACTCTTCAATATGTACCTGCAACAGGCATGCCAAAATGTATTGGTAATAATGTTCATGCATCAAGGCCAAGAATAGCCACCTGTGGTCTGAGTTAGGAGAATAATAATAATAATAATAATAATAATAATAATAATAATAATAATAATATTTATACTCCGCCCATCTGGCTGGGTTTCCCCAGCCACTCTGGGTGGCTTCCAACAGAAGTATTGAAATACAATAATTTATTAAACATTAAAAGTTTCCCTAAACAGGGCTGCCTTCAGATGTCCTCTAAAAGTCTGGTAGTTGTTTTTCTCTTTGACATCTGGTGGGAGGGTGTTCCACAGGGCGGGTGCCACTACCGAGAAAGCCCTCTGCCTGGTTAAGGAACTTGGCTTCTCGCAGGGAGGGAACCACCAGAAAGCCCTTGGCACTGGACCTCAGTGTCCGGGCAGAATAAGTCCAGTAGTCACACCAAACAGTAAATCAGGATCAAAGGGCAAGTGAAGAGTTAGGCTAAATGAGCAAGCAGGAAAGAAACCAATCAGAAATATAGGGAAACAACAGAGCTCAGAAGGACTTGGTCATCAAGCAAAGTTCCACTGAGACAGGAAGTCCTCTTGTATTCCTTCCTGCCCAGGAAGGTCCACTAGCCAGTCTGGGAGGGCAGAACTGGTCCAGGACCTTCACTGTCACCTGCAGTTCACACAAGCAACTGTACATACCGTAGTTCCATCAGCTTTTGAAGCCATGTTTCTGGAGGTCAACTTCAGCTCTTTCGGGGTACAACCAGAAGAAATGCAAAACCTACAGACCCACCTGACCCCATGGTGCAGGGATGGGGATCTTGTGGCCTTCTAGATGATGTTGGTCCCTAATTCTTACCAGCCCCAGAGAGCATAACAATGGTCAGGAATTATGGAGGCTGTAGCCCAATGTCTGGAGGGTCAAAGGATCTCTATCCTTATCATAGTCACATCCACACTTTGCTACAGGCGATGGAAGATTCTCTAATTCTCAGATAACCTATCATCAATACACAGTTTCTGGGGGGGGGGGTGCAGACAGATTAAATAGTGTGATGCAGGGATCTAGTGATCCTCACCTCCATCTGATTCAGTTGGAGGAGTCCCAGCACCCATGTCTACCATGGCCTTTTGCTGAAGTTTTCTGTGTTCTGGAATCAGCTGGGGAACCTTCTCAGATGGATTCTGTCATCTTGTCTGTCCCTGCCGATGTTGGGAGCCAGAAAGAAGAGCCTTGGATTTTTCTCACGGTGTGTTCCAAGCCTGACAGTGTGATGAGAACTTCTCCCTTATTTCAGAACCAAAGAGCTCCTCCAGAAGCAGAAATTGAGGCAGAGGAGTGGAATCTTTGTTTCTTTCTTAACCAGTTTGCTTACAAGTAGCAATCCCTTAGGGTATACAGGGAGATTAGGTTGTCTCCAGGAGGGCATTGAGTCATCGACATCACCGCAAGGGACTTCTGTGAAAAGGAGAACAATTTGCGAGGGCTGGATGTGAAGTTCTTTGGGAAATGGGTGACCACAGAGCTCAGAGAAGGCCAATGCGGGTGGGAAAATAGGGAGGTGTTAGGGGGTGTCTGCTGTCGTGCAAACATTCCTCCCCTCCCCCCAGCTTGGATGCAGCTCAGGGTTGCTGCCCCCCAAGAAGCTGGAAGGTGACTTTCTTCTGATTGTAGCTGGAGCTGATGCAGCTTCATATACCTTCAAAATCTGGTGAGATTTTGGTTCTGGATGGGAATTTCTAATCTCACTTTTGTCTTATCCACCTGCGTAGCAAATGCAGTGCAAAAAATAATCAACACCCTTTGCTTCTTCATAAGGATGAAGTTCAGAGTGCCGAACAGTTATACTTCTTAGAGGAATTAGTTGTTTAATATTGGGCTTTTGTTGCTTTAAATGCATTGTCTGCTGGGGAGATAGGAAGCTGCCATGAGGAAGGACCATGCTAATGAAACAACCCCTGTGTTGCAGACTTGAGTCAAAATACCAAAAAAAAGAGGCAACACGTCGACCAATTCCAACGGGCGAAATATAACTGTTTTTATCTTTATAACCTAGAACGGACAGTGATCCAAGTAATCATACTGTTTCAGTTTGATCTTCTTCAGTTTTTTAACTTAGTGTTTGTATACAATCTGCGGAACAGGGGTCATACACATATGTAACCCCTGCTGAACAGCCACCTAACCAGTTACCTTTTCCGTTCCACGTTTTACCAGCTTTACCATGGGGGAACTTTGTCAAAAGCCTTACTGAAATCAAGATACACTACATCCACAGCATTCCACTGATCCACCAAGCTCTATCCAAAAAGAAAAGAAATGAGATTTGTCGGGCAT
Source organism: Zootoca vivipara (assembly GCF_963506605.1). Classification (NCBI taxonomy): domain Eukaryota; kingdom Metazoa; phylum Chordata; class Lepidosauria; order Squamata; family Lacertidae; genus Zootoca; species Zootoca vivipara. Next base: position 18,748,955 of record NC_083288.1, on the reverse strand, counting down.
GACTTGTTTTTGAGAAATCCATACTATTAGCTGAGGGACGCAGGTGGCGCTGTGGGTTAAACCACAGAGCCTAGGGCTTGCCGATCAGAAGGTTGGTGGTTCAAATCCCTGCGATGGGGTGAGCTCCCATTGCTCGGTCCCAGCTCCTGCTCACCTAGCAGTTCGAAAGCACGTCAAAGTAGATAAATAAGTATTGCTCCAGTGGGAAGGTAAACAGTGTTTCCGTGTGCTGCTCTGGTTCGCCAGAAGCGGTTTTGTCATGCTGGCCACATGACCTGGAAGCTATACGCCGGCTCCCTCGGCCAATAATGCGAGATGAGCGCGCAACCCCAGAGTCGGTCACGACTGGACCTAATGGTCAGGGGTCCCTTTACCCTTTACCTTTATACTATTAGTAATCACAGCATCCTTTTCTGAGCGCTCACAGATGGACCATTTAATTATCAGTTCGAGGACATTTCTTGGTATTGATGACATGGTCACTGGTCAGTAGCTACCTGGCTCTTCTTTTTCCCCATTTTGAAGGTGAGGATAACATTTGCTTGCCTCCATTCCACAGGGACCTTAGCTGTTCCCCAAGATTATAGACAGAGTCTCTGAGATTACACCCACAAGCTCCTTTAGTATAAGGTTACCAGATTTTTTCCCCAATGAATCCGGGGACACTTTTCAACTTCAGTAGGATTTTGTCAAGGGACTGATTTGTAAATCCGGGGACTGTCCCCGGGAAATGGGGACGTCTGGTAACCTTACTTTAGTACCCTTTTTGAACAGCAGTGGCTTTCCAAGGTCTGGGGAGAGGGCTTTCCCATCCCATTCTACTCAATCCCCTTTATTTAAATCAGGGGTCTCCAAACTAAGGGCCGGGGGCTGGATGCTGCCCAATCGCCTTCTAAATCCGGCCCACAGACAGCCCGGGAATCAGCATGTTTTTACATGAGTAGAATGTGTCCTTTTATCTAAAATGCATCTCTGGGTTATTTGGGGGCCTGCCTGGTATTTTTACATGAGTAGAATGTGTCCTTTTATTTAAAATGCATCTCTGGGTTATTTGTGGGGCATAGAAATTCATTCATTATTTTTTTTCAAAATATAGTCCGCCGTCTGCCCCCAAGGTCCGAGGGACAGTGGACCGGCCCCCTGCTGAAAAAGTTTGCTGACCCCTGATTTAAATGGAATGATTGCCCCTGGGGTCCTGTGCATGGAAAGCACATATTCTGCTATTGCACCGTGGTCAAACCATGCCGGCAATGTGTGTCACTCTGCAAGCTTTTCTCTCCTCCCACCCCAAGACAAGCAAAAGCAAGCACCAGTAGCTGTTTGGCAATTTAGAGCTGGTGGAAAGTGTTTGGCTCTAGGGAACAGAGATATTAACCTGGCTGCAAATGATGATGAAAAAGACAACGTAAAAATATGCCAAACCTAAGCGGGGTGGTTTGTTTTGTTTTCTTTGTGCAGGGGGAAACGGGTGTAGAATTCTACACAAGTGAATGGTCACCAGAGGTCATCCAGTCCAGCCCCCTGCTGCAATGCAAGACTTGCAGGGAACCAGGCAGAGGGCCTTCTCCGTAGTGGCACCCGCCCTGTGGAACGCCCTCCCATCGGAGGTCAAGGAGATAAACAACTACCTGACATTTAGAAAACACCTAAAGGCAGCCCTGTTTAGGGAAGTTTTCAATCTGTGATATTTTAATGTATTTTGGTAATTGTTGGAAGCCGCCCAGAATGGCGGGGGAAACCCAGCCAGATGGGTGGGGTATAAATAAATAAATAAATAAATAAATAAATAAATAAATAAATAAATAATTGCTTCCCTCCACACAGCCATCGAGTCGCCAGCTTTTGAACCATCTCTTGTAGCTGCACCTTGATGCTCAGGGAACAGCAGGTGGTCATGTTTTGAACCATTTCACCAGCTTATTTCTGCAGATCAAGCTCATGTTAAAACATTTCGTATTTTCCTGTTGCAGACTGCCCTGGGATCTTCGGGTGAAGGGCGGTATACAAATTTAATAAATAACAATAACGATATTGTTAATGGATTAGCTTTTCTGTCCTGCTTTTCGTCCAAGTTGCACAAGCGACATTCATGGGCCACCCCTCCCATTTTATCTGAACAACATCCCTTTGTGCCTAGCAGTGAGTGCTGAAAACTGCTCCCTACAAGGCCCTTTCCACCTGGCCTAGGGGGTAGGGCCCAGACTCACTGGAACAAACTCTAGGGTTGGGGCAACTGTCTAAAATGCTTTTAAATGCTTTTAAATAGTTTTAAATCTGTGGCTTTTTTGTTTTGCTTTTGCTGTGTTGGGGGTGGGTTAAACGTTTAGTTGGGGTTGGGGATTATTTTAATTTGTGTATAACTGCAAATTCATATTACAGTGGTACCTTGGTTCTCGAACTTAATCCATTCCGGGAGCCCGTTTGACGTCCGAAACCATTCGAAAACCAAGGCGTGGCTTCCGATTGGCTGCAGGAGCTCCCTGCACTCGAGCAGAAGGCACGTCGGATGTTCAGCTTCCAAAAAATGTTTGCAAACCGGAACACACACTTCCGGGTTTGCAGTGTTTGGCAGCCGATTTGTTCGGGAGCCAAGCTGCCTGCGTACCAAGGTACCGGTACCACTGTATTAATTTCTACTGTTATATTGGTTTATTGTATAGTCTGTATAAGGTAGGCTGAGAGATCATGACTGTCCCATGATTACCCAGTGAGCTTCATGGCTGACTGAGGATTTGAACCCGGGACATTCGAGGTTACACCACATTGTCTGTTGCAAAGACACAGGCAGAGGCCAAGTTGTTGTTGTTTGGTCCGGTCAAAGAGAAGTGCAGGATCCAGAGCTGCCTTTCCATTATTTCCCAATGTGTCTTATCTCTCTCGTGTGATGTTCAGTTTCCAAAATTATTATTTTTTAAAGAATTTTTATTAATTTTCACATAAGCACGCAAAATAACATACATTTAACAAATACATCCACTAACCCCTACAATCACATTTAACAAAGAATAAGAAAAATAAAAAGATAAAGAAAGAAAATAACTCCCCTCCCTCCCGTCTTTCGGATTTGTTTTTTCACTCTAGTCCTGCAGTTTCTTTTACCTACTTATTCAAAGTCAATTCGTAGGATTTATTTTAGTCCTGCAAGTGTCCTTAAGCTTCTACAGTTCCTCTCGATATATTCCACAAATTTACTCCACTCTTTTTGGAACTTTGTTTCCCGCTGGTAACGGATCCCGTGGGTCAACTTAGCTAGTTCTGCATAGTCCATCATCTTCGTCCTCCACTCCTTGACTGTTGGTAGATCCTGTAATTTCCATTTTTGGGCCAATAAAGTTCTTTCCGCGGTTGTAGCATACATAAAAAATCTCTGATCTTCTTTAGCTATTTCCCTACCCATTATACCCAATAAAAAGCTTCAGGTTTTTTGGGGAAAGTATATCTAAACATCTTTTTCAACTCATTATATATTTGCTCCCAATATTTTTTAACCTTTTCGCATGTCCACCACATATGATAAAAATTCACCATCATTCTCTTGACATTTACAGCACTTTTTACTACCTGTTCTATACATTTTTACTAGTTTAACTGGTGTTAGATGCCATCTATACATCATTTTCATAACATTTTCTTTCAATGCGGTGCATGCAGTAAATTTCAATGTTTCATTCCATAATTTCAACCACGCTTCATAGTCAATATTATACCCAAAATCTCTTGCCCACCTTATCATGACCTCTTTTGTCAAGTCATCTTTTGTAGACCATTCGAGCAAGTTCAGTTTCCAAAATTAGCAGGAGGAGAGGAGGCCAAGATTGGGGAGGGGGAAGCAGATGCGACACAAAGACTCGGCAGCAAGGGGTGGGGAAAACCATCTGTACCGGTTGGGTTGTTTAAAAAAAGGGGGGGTTGTTCCTACCGCCACACCTTCCCACATGAAAGAGCAGTGGAAACAAAGGCCCAGAGCTAAAGACAATGCCCTGCCAGAGATGGAATTGAGATGGATTGGGTTACGGTACATGGCTCCGCTTTGTGAAAGTTCCACTGGAGGTCACCAAGGGATTAGAGAATTCCGGACTTCGTTTGGTGACCAGCGAACCAGAGTTAACGAAGATGCTGTTGTGGAAGCAGGCAGGTGGGAGAGGCATGCGCCCGGACAAGGGAATCCATCTGCAGAGATGGGCAGTTCATAGCCACATGCTCTTCAGTAATGATGCAACACAACTGCCAGGGGTGGAAGGTGGGGAGATCTGCTGTCGAAAGGTTCAGTTTGTGGGTGGCTCCAGACTGTCAATATCTTGCAGGACCGATTCACATGTGCATTGGGGTTTTCTGTTTGTGCAGTGCATTTAAGGCAAGCACCCTGTCACCGTAGAGCAGGCATGTCCAACAGGTAGATCGTGATCTACCTGTAGATCAGTGGTCGTCTGCAGTAGATCACTGGGAGATCATTGGCTCCCTCAAAAGAAGCTGAACAACTGTGGCTCCCCTAAAAAAAGATCAACATTTTACCTCCTGCCTGAAAAAAACTCAGCAACTTTGACCTGAACCCCACCCCCATGGGCCTTCCTAAAAAAATCTCAACAACTTTGACCTGAACCCCCCAAAAAGGGGGTAGATCATTGGTAGATCATTGGCCCCCTCCTCAAAGAAGCTGAACAACTGTGGCTCCCCTAAAAAAAGCTCAACCTTTTACCTCCTCCCTGAAAAAACTCAACAACTTTGACCTGAACCCCCAAAAAGGGGGTAGATCACTGCCAGTGTTTAACTCTGTGAGTAGATCGCAGTCTTTTGGGAGTTGGCCACCCCTGCCGTAGAGCAACAAATTCGCTAAAAGAATAACAACAACAACAACAACAACAACAACAACAACAACAACAACAACAACAATAATCCTGGACTTTTCGCAGTTTAATAATAATAATAATAATAATAATAATAATAATAATAATAATGGCAATTTTATTGTTTATACCCCGCCCATCTGGCTGGGTTTCCCCAGCCACTCTGGGTGTCCCACAGCACATAAAAAACCCCGCAAAACATTAGACATTAAAGATTTCCTGATACAGGGTTGCCTTCAGATGATGGGGAAAGGCACTGAAAAATGTGGAATGGACCACGGGAAGGTGTGTAAATGACCCACAAGCAAGTCACGTTGAATGTTCACTGTTGTGTAATCATCCCATAAACAAATCACAATGAATTCTCAATAAAGGCCGGACAGGATGAATGCCGAAGAAGCAGGTTTTCTGCAGTAGCCCCGATTCTGCATTGATTAATGTGAGAACGCTCTGCCAAGGGACTTGGGTCTAATTTGGAAGCTCAAGGGAGGCCCCTGAAAGGCTCCAAGGTTCCGAGGCTGGGGGCGTGCTCATGACACCATGTCATCATGCTGCAATGTGATGTCATGATGTCACATGCACTGGGCACCCATAACCTAGGGGCCAGCTCAACTCCCGTCTTCTGGGTTTCTCTTCATTTCCCCTGGTACCCACTCTCATAGAATATTTTTTTTTTTGTTCTTCTGCAGACCTTCGTGAATTTCAGGTGCACTGCTCTTTTGGCTGCAGAGCTGAATGACAAACCTATTTGCGAAAGCTAATACCGAGGAAATGAATTCCCGGGACCAGCTGTAGAGGGAACCACAGGATGAACAGAAGGGTTGTTTAGGTTTCAAAATGTTGAAAGAAGAGGGTATAAATGCGCTTACATCCCATTAAACTTTGCGGTATCTGAATGTCATTCGTTAAACCCAAGACAACATCAACAAAAGCCAGTAAGTTTTATTTATTTATTTTAAGGGTTGGATTTTTCTGCATTGATAGATTGATTCTGAAACTGAAATCGCTTTGTAAAATGGCACTTCAAAAAACTGCAGCGAAAAAAAGTGATCTGATTCCCCCCCGCCCTGCCTCATGTTGTTGTTGTTGTTGTTGTTGTTGTTGTTGTTGTTCACAGACCCTGTGATAGCTGAGTTGGTTAGAGCATAGCGCTGGCATTGCAGGCGGCTGGACTAAATGATCCTCAGGGTCCCTTCCAACTCTACAATTCTATGATTCTGTGATTCTTTGCTCTACAGAACTCTTCTGCCTAGCAGTGGGATTCACATCTATGTACCAATCAACTCAGCTACAAGCGCCTCACACCCTAGTAATCAGACCCCTCAAAGCAGGGTGCAATGATATACCTGGTTTCTTGGGAAGAAACCCTATAGTAGTGGGGGGGGGCATGACCCCAGATGCAAAATTCTGAGGGGGTGCAACCAGGCAGGCCCTGACCTCCGTGGGGATCCCTTCCCCGGCAAAGGCAGCATAGCAGCCCAGGCCCACGGTGAGCCGGCATGGACAGAGGGAGGTGGGCAAGGGGTGACTCCAGTGTGGCCTGGTGCTCCTCTCCACGGGCGTCGGGGGATTCACCCACCAAGGGCCAGGGTGGCTGGCTAGGCTCCCTCCTGCATGGGCAAGCAGGGAGCGTTCCTGCCTCGGGCCCCAGCAACCTACGCTATGCCACTGCTATGGAGCCCAATGGAACTAGCATGTATAAAATTGCACTGTAAGTGAGTGTAAGACTTGGTCTACTGTTTCCTTGGATAGGGGTGTGGGTGTGTCAGAGAGAGACGAGAGAGAAAGAATTCAGTCCCTCCATCACCCAAAGAGTAGAATGGTGCTGACAAAGTCAATTCACTGACCATCTGTCAGAGGTGTCAGGATCTGATCGAACACAAGCTGCTGCTGCTGCTGCTTGTCCACTGTTGTTGCTTTGGGCTTGTGTGTGTGTGTGTGTGTGTGTGTGTGTGTGTGTGTGGTGCAAAACTCTTGCACGTTAGTGGCTCCATCCAGCAATGACACACCTGTGTGCTTCATCACTGATCTTGGGCTGGGGCAACTGCAAAACACACATGGCCCTTAATGGGAGGCATGGAAGTTAGAAAAAAGAAGATGGGCAGTGATGAATTGCCTGATGGCACTGAAAGTCTGGAAAATGTACCTGGTACTGGTTGAATTTCAGAGCTTGACAGCTCTAGGCTCATTGGTTTGTTTCAGTCTGTTGACGGTGCCTTTCAAAGCAAAAGCCCTCTAAAGACAACTCACAACCATCATCATATAAAGGGGGGTGGGGGTGGAATATAATAACCATATTATTATTATTATTATTATTATTATTATTATTATTATTATTAAATTTGTACACCAACCTTCATCCAAAGATCACAGGGCAGTTCACAACATAAAAATACAAAATGAGAGCACAAAATATATAGCAAAGCAAAGCAAAAGCAACCAATAACCCCCTCCCAGAAACGCATTTTTAACTTGCCTTTTGAATACATTTTATTAGAGTTTATAAAGAGAGATACAAAACTTAATGCCAAATATCTTTTTATCCAACACTAATCAAAATAAAATAAAAACATAGAGGAAAAGGAAAAGGAAAGGAGGAGGAGAAACGAGAACAAATGAGAGAATGTTAGGAAAAAAGAGATAGAAAAGAAGTTTAAAGAGATAAAATTCAGAAATTAAAGAATTTCAAATTCTTCATTGGTCCGCTATGTATAAACACTAGTCACTTCATCCACTTCAATATAACACCCATCAAAACAACTTTCCACAAACCAACATGATCTTCAACCCCCCAAATCCATATGTCATTCTTTCATTTTCTTTTTCATGCAAAAAGTCTATGGAAACACGTTTTAAACTAACACAGCAGCATCAAAATGCTTCGTCCACCCCGTGTCGTCCAGATAGTACAAATTAAACATTTTAACACAATTTTAAACGGAGAAAGAGCAATGGTTTTAAATCATCTTTAATGAAAAGCAGATCAGAAGAAAAAGATCTTTAAAAATAGATCCCGCGGCCCTGATGCTGGTGGACTCTGTTCAAGCCTTCCCAGATGTGCACCCTCTTGATGTCATTGGACTCCAACTCCCATCAATCCAGTCCATCGTGGCCAGTGGTTAGGCAGGAGGGAGTTGGAGCCTAACAACTTCCAGAGGGCACCAGGTTGGAGAAAGCTATTGTCTGCTCAAGTCCTGGCGAGTGCAATAGGGGAAGGGAAGGGCCAGCAGGTGTGTGTGTGTGTGTGTGTGTGTGGGTGTGTGTGTGATCCCAGCCCATTCTTTTATCTGTGTTGAATCACCATTGTAGGCATTCAGGACAGAGAAAGAGCTAGCCTAGATATTAGATATGACATTTGCCATAGGGATTGACATGAATCGAGGCCGCCAGGTAGCGTAGGGCTGGGAAACCTGTAACACTCCTCCTGGCATTACCATGGGCTCCCCGCCACAGCTGTAGCGATTTCCCCAACAACAGTCATCAATGGGTGCTGGACAACTCAGGACATGGGTAGACCATTGTGTGTTCTAATGATGAATGAATGGATGGGTGGAATGAATGAATGAATGAATGAATGAATGAAGGCTTGTGTCAGGGATGCCCTGGAGAATGCAACATCTAGACCAGGGGTGGCCAACTCCTGAGAGACTGCTATCTACTCACAGAGTTAAAAAGAGGCAGTGATCTACCCCATTTTGGGGGGTTCAGGTTATTGAGGAAAGCCCATTTTTAGGGGTTCAGGTCAAAGTTGTTGAGCTTTTTTAGGGGAGTCAAAGTTGTTGAGCTTCTTTGAGGGGAGCCAGTGATCTACCACAGACATCCAGTGATCTACTGGTAGATCACAATCTACCTGTTGGACGTGCCTGATCTAGACTAACTCGAGGTGATAGGAAGATATGTGGCTTTCGGACTTCCAGAGGTCCACCAGTTGTCCATGCCAAGCAACACCTAGGCCTTCCACCAAGGCTGCCCCTGGTCTTGGATCTGCACCCGGTCACGGCCTTCCCTCCCAGGACCACCTTGTGGCTGTACAGAAGGGCGGGTGGTAAAGCAAGCAGAACTGAAATCCGCCCGCAGCACGTCTGTCTTGCTAGCAAAGAGACTGTGAGGCGCCTCTTAATAGCCCTTTAATTATACATCTACCATCACTTATTCGTTTTATTCTTTTTTTTCTCCCCCCTTTTCTTTTTAAAAAGCTTAGGGTTCCCTAGATATGTAAATATACCACACAGAGCACAGTGCTGCCTAATTACAACTTAGAGAACACTCTGCAGGCAGCCAGGCGGAGATAGGATGAAGGCCTGGGTGGGGGAATCCAATTTAGAGGACCCGGTCCCAGACAGAAAGCGATATACAGGGCAACTGAATGCATTCTTTCTTGGGCATCGCAGGCAACTCAGAAGGCGGGGCTTCGGCTCATTGGGGGAGACCCGCCGTCTGTACAGTTCATAGCTGTACAGACCACAATTGGCAATTACTCATTGTGGAGGCGGGAATAGCGGGCAGTTTGTTTTCCTTTGTTTTGCATTCCCTGTTTCATTCGGGAGCATCTCCTCCAGATCAGGGAATGGTGGCAGGCTGGTTTGCTCCAGGGCTGGGCTTTTATAGGATGCCGCTGATCCCAACCCTAAAACTCGGGATAGGTTCTACAGCATGAAAAGCAGCCAGTTATCATCAGAGCTGAAGGGAAAGTGAGAAGAGCCCAGATCATACCTGCCAAGTCTCCCGCTGAAAAATGTGGGATCAGCAGCGGCGCAGCACCGGGAATTGCGTAGAAGCAACTACCGGGGCCGCTCTGCCCATGTGTGGGCAGAGCAGCCCCGGAAGTCACTTCTACGCTGCCCACCGGCCATCTTGGTGGTGGCCGCATGGCGGTGGCCATCTTGGTGATGGCCGCCACCATGCGGCCACCACCAAGATGGCCGCTGGGCATGCATAAAAGCGACTTCTGGTGCCACTCTGCCCTATTTCCGGTGCCCACACATGGGCAGAGCAGCACCCAAAATGGAGGCTCCCTGGCAGGTAGGAAATCCAGGGGATTTCCGGGATTTTTCTCCATTCGGGAGAACAGTGGGAAACGGATTAAAATCCGGGGGTTTCCCACGAAAATGGGATACTTGGCAGCTAAGGCCCAGATTAGCCTGGAGGCAGGGCCAGATTTATATGAAAAGAGGCCCTAGGCTACTCCACTTGTGAGGCCCCTCTCCACCCCCACCCTCATGACTAGAAGAAAATGGAAGAGTGTTATAAACAAAATTGAGTGAAGCCAAGGATTATTTAAAACTCTGCAATTCTCAATTTCTCCTCTAAAGGACATGAGATGCTATTGTTAAATAAGGTGGTGATTTTTTTAAAAAAATGCATAAAATTAACAATGAGAAACATTTGCAATAGCGGAACTTTGTAAACATTTTGTGGAATAAATGCTGGACAGGCCGCAAATGGAGGTGTTCGGGAGCTGAGCTTTGACTGTAGTAGACTTAGCAGGCTCACCGATCACCTGCTCACAGTCTTCCCCACTAAGATGAGATGGATTTTGTTTATAATTAACATAGCAATTATCATAGCTGTCACGGTCCTTTTTTTTGGCTACGTCTGAGAAACTAGTACCACAGCCATTCTGTCTTTAAGACTTTTATTTTGCCTGATATTTACAGTTGGATTCAGTATCAAGAATACATGTCTGATCAGTCTGACGAAGATTCTCCCAATGCCTGCTGCCTGCTCCTCCCCCAGCATAATAAGCGTGGGATTCCTGCCCTCCTCCCTTTGCGCTTGCGCGCTTTGGAATGTCTCAAGTCAGGCATGAACTTAAAAGGGCGAGGCATCTCCCTGCTGGACCACTTCCCCGGATCACCCCCCCCCCCCGATATCCTCTCTCAGGTTGCAGTAAGGGCTCTAGGATGCTGCCTGAGCCATGGTGCCTCTCTTCTGTGATAGTCAGGGAATGTTCACTGCTAGAACAGTCCCTGACAATACCCTCCAACATTTCTCCAATTAAAATACAGATGTCCTCTTCAATGACAACAAGAACAACATCAATACCCTACCCATCTGACGGTTGCCTCGGCCACTCTGAGTGGCTTCCAACATATATAAAAACATTAAACAAGGGCTGCCTTCAGATGTCTTCTAAAGGTTATATAGTTACTTATCTCCTTGGCTCAGGGGAGTCACATAACTCCATACCCTCCAACATTTCTGAAATGAAAATAGGGACGTCTTAGGAAAAATGGGACATTCTGGAATCAAATCAGATCAAATCAGAAACCGGGGCAGCTTCTGCAAATCCGGGACTATCCCTGGAAAACAGAGACACTAAATTATTTCTAAATGTGCATCTATACATATAATAAGGAAATCTATGTCCTCTTTTGTACTCTTTGTTTTTTTAATTATGCATTTCCTCTTTTTTGGTGATGAGTAAATTACTACCCTGAGCCACATGTTCGAGAGAAAGTCCTTCAGCCCGATAAACATTGCGGATGCAGTGCATGGGAAAGAGCATGGAAGCTCCACTCTTTGACCAGTTGAAGCGCCCACCCCCAAGAATCCTTGCAGAGCTGGCTCAGCCATTAGACAGACTGATGCGGCTGCTTCAGGCAGCAGGAAACTGCAAGGCAGCAGCCCGGCCAGCGTGGAAGCAGCACCCATCTCAGCTGAAATCATGTCTGACACCACGTGGGATCCTGCGGAATGTGCGAGATCTCACGTGATTTCTCCAAGATCTCGGCCAAAATTGGCACCAAAATTGGCAGTGTTCCTTCTCTACCAGCAGCGGAGGCGGCAAACAGTGGCGGCAGGCATGGCGGCAGCAGGCCTGTTTCACCTCAAGTGGTGAAAGGGAATGCATCATGCCCAAATCCTTGGAACTGTCATTTACTATCTGAGAGGGTGGGATGCGGGTGGCGCTGTGGGTTAAACCACAGAGCCTAGGGCTTGCCGATCAGAAGGCCGGCGGTTCGAATCCCCACAATGGGGTGAGCTCCCGTTGCTCAGTCCTAGCTCCTGCCCACCTAGCAGTTTGAAAGCACGTCAAAGTGCAAGTAGATAATAAATAGGTTCCACTCCGACAGGAAGGTAAACGGTGTTTCCGTGCGCTGCTCTGGTTCGCCAGAAGTGGCTTAGTCATGCTGGCCATATGACCTGGAAGCTGTACGCCGGCTCCCTCGGCCAATAATGCGAGATGAGCGCCGCAACCCCAGGGTCGTCCACGACTGGACCTAATGGTCAGGGGCCCCTTTACCTTTACTATCTGAGGGAATATTACAGTCAAGTGAAATCAGAGGCAATACTGGAAATATAAGCAAAGCGATGAAAATGATAATGGAATGGAATGTAGGATATATATTATAGCAATACGTACTGCTGTATTGGCCTGAATATAAGCCACGCTTTTTTTCCAGATTCCGAATGTGAAAAGTTAAAATGTGGCTTATATTTGGAGCCGAGTGCCGGCACCAGCTTGGGGAGCAGGGTGCTGAGTTCCGACGCCGGCAGGGCCCCCCCCCATTCAGGGCTGTAGTACCGGGAGGCAGGCCGCATCCGCAAATATGCCTTGAAGTTTAAAGGTTTAAACGATAACCAGGCAGTACACATTCTAGAAAATTGCTTAGCATTCACGGTGGGTCAAGGCAACCTGGGATTCTTGAGGATTCTTGAGGTGTCGCATTCTGCCCCAGGGACCATCTTCCAACCCTGCAGATACTTGAAACATACTTTTACATAGCCCAGATCTAAGAGCGCTATCTGTCTCTGACGGAGCACAAGGAGGGAGGGAGTTGGAACCATCTACGTGCTGTTTCTATTTTCAGCAGAATGGGGGGCAAAACGTGATTTGTCTGCTTCTGCTACCTCCCCCCGCCCTCTTTCTCTTGCCAGGGACTCCACTTTGCCTCTTAGCAAAGTGGGGGGTGGGGTGGGGTGGGGAACGACTCTCTGCTATTTCCCTTGTCAATCACTTGCCCTCCCCCAGAACCTGGGCAACAAAGCAATTTTCTGTCATTAGCAAAGAAAAGCCGTCACAAGTGGGGACTGAGAACATTGTCAGATGTGGGTTCACCTTTTCCTGTCAACTCTTTGAAAACACTGACAGATTCTTCCCCTCAAACAGTCTGCTTTGACATATCCAAAAGGTGCCAGCAATGGGGGCCCTGAGCAAGTCTGGCTAGGGAATCAGGTCTTCTTAGTCTGGAAGTCTTCCAAAATCCCAAATGGGTGAGGCTGCGCTCAGGGCAAAAGAAGGGGGGGAAACACCCAGTACATGCACAGAGGCACTCTTGAATTAGGCTCAATGTGTCCAGGCTCCACAATGGCATTCAGAGGTCCTATGGGCTAGGGGTCCACTTCATCATAGCATCGTGCAAAAGAACGTGCAAGGAGCAGATAATAGCACACTCATAATGTGGGGTTTGTTTTCAAGAGTTAGTAATCCTTGGCCCAATAAGGAGCATGAAGGGACAGAGGGAGAAATTGGGTTCACTTCACCTTTAAAGCCAAATTTATCAAACTTTCACCTTCCAAAAACAGTAAAAGGTAAAGGTAAAGGGACCCCTGACCATTAGGTCCAGTCGTGACCGACTCTGGGGTTGCGCACTCATCTCGCATTATTGGCCGAGGGAGCCGGCGTATAGCTTCCAGGTCATGTGGCCAGCATGGCAAAGCCGCTTCTGACAAACCAGAGCAGCACATGGAAACGCCGTTTACCTTCCCGCTATAGCGGTTCTTATTTATCTACTTGCATTTTGATGTGCTTTCGAACTGCTAGGTTGGCAGGAGCTGGGACCAAGCAACGGGAGCTCACCCCGTCACAGGGATTCGAACCACCGACCTTCTGATCAGCAAGCCCTAGGCTCAGTGCCAAAAACAGTACAAAAACCAAAATGCAACAGACCTCCAAAATTCGCACGTATCCGAATTTTGCGATACGGTTCTCTAACCAACCACTGTTTACAAATACCCACATATTAGTGGGAAATGTGTCCAAGAATGAAGATATTAGTGAAAGTAGAATCCCATAATTGTAGAGCTGGGTGGGACCACGAGGGTCATTTAATCCAACTCCCTGCAATGCAGAAATCTTTGGCTCACTGTGGGGCTCGAATCCATGACCCTGAGATGAACAGTCTCGGACTCTTCTGACTGAGCTATGCCAGACCAAAATGTATTCTGTGAGGAAGAATTGCTTGCCTTCTTCAGCCCACAGGCCAGAAGTTCTCCTCCCCAGCTTTATACGAGGCAAGAATTGTGCGACGAGAAGGGCAGGGGGCAGCAGGTGCAAAGTCATAGATAGCAAAGTCATATAATTGTAGACTTGGAAGGGACCGTGAGAGTCATCTACAATGTGGGAATATTTTGCCCAACGTGGGGGTTGAACCCACGACCATGAGATCAAGAGTCTCATGTTGTCATGGACGATGAGGAGTGGTGGGAGGCTTTAGCTGGAGAACCCCCTTTGGAAGCCTCAGAATAGGAAGGCTCAGAGCAAGAGTAGTCATAGTGGGACACTGAAGACAGTTCAGAGAATGGGGGTGGGAGCAGAATGGTTGGGTGCTGAACAAGCAACAGGCTTGAGTGAGAGAGAGGAGGGAGAGGCAGAAAGCACTGCGGACTCAGGACAGGCAGCTGAGGAGGAGGTGGGGGCTAAGGCTGCACCAGATCCTACTGTATTCAGCTCCCCTTCCCCCTTGTCTCCAATGGGACAATTGAGCAATTGGGGCACTGCCCCACCAACTTCAGTCTGCCCCCAGCCACCCTGTCTCCCTGCCTTCTTACTTAGAATACACCCGGGGTGACAGTGGTTGCTAGCATCCTCCCTTCCTTCCCCTCTGGGAGGGCGGTATACTACTACTACTAGTAGTAATAGTACTACTACTACTACTAATTATAATAATGATGATGCATGGCCATCCTTCAAAATTCTTACTTCTCTGCATTTTGTAATGCAGTTTTCCAGCCAAGTGATGTGTACCAAAATGCATATACTAGGGCAGAAAAGTGTGGATCAAGACACGTATCTTTGTATGCATTACATATGGGGAAATCGCTTTGCAAAAATGGGTATGTTGAGCAAAACTGTGTATTTTAGGAGAAATCCACACTAAAATGCCGGGAAATTTTCACAAAGACTTTTTTAAAAAATCACAAATTGATGTGGAAATGGGGAGAACTGAACTCCAGAGTGGAAAAAACAATAAATGGAGAGAAGGGGAATTGGGACAGATTTGGGACAGGTTCATGTTTTCTGGTACCCCCGTTAGAGATGATTCTCCATCTCACTGCCTCCAAGATGGCACATTGCATCTTTCGCTGGGGCACAACTGGGGATCTTGCCTCTAAGCTCCTTCCCATCTTGGAAAAGGCTGTTTCAAAGCCTGCCAGAGAATTGTGCTGCTGTTTCAGGTGCCTCCTGTTTAGACCCGCAAATTATAACCAGAAAATTGTGCTTGGGCTGAGACAGCAATAATGTTTGGTATCCAAAAGCAGGCCTCAAGCCTACAAGTTGGCTGATGTTACCCCCATATACCTCCCTGCTCCACCTGCGACAACACTCTCCATGGTACTTCATGGTGGCTGTTTAAGCAGTAGCAAATTCCACAGGGGAGGCAGCCATATTAGACTACTGTAGCAAATGCAACAGGGAGCCTGGACTCTGGGGGCACATTTTGGCGACAATTTGTTCTACTCCTTAATTTGGTGAAAATAGAATAATTTCTATCTCGTCATGGAAACTCCAGTGTCCGGCCAATGTTGACTCAGGTTTCTTGGGGGGAAGCTGCAAAATTGAATTCAGCGAGTGAGTAAGAAACACAAAGCATTTCAACATATGCTGGGGGTGGGGGAAGAGCCAAGAGGAAGATCAGTGGAAGCCGGTGCAGAATAGCAGCTGAGCTGCAAATCAAGTCCCGAGTTCGAATCTCTCCCCTACACCAATTCTCACAGTGGCCTTAGGCCAGTCTCTCTCTCTCTCTCTCTCTCTCTCTCTCTCTCTCTCTCTCTCTCTCTCTCTCTCTCTCTCTCTCTCTCTCCATCCTGCCACCTGCAAAATGGGGATGAGAGCAAGACCGACTTCTCTAAGTGGATTGTTGTAATTAGTCAATGTGTGTGAAGCACTTTGAATGCTTGAAAGCACTGTGCAGATGTTAAGCTATATTACACCTGCGATTAAATTCAAATAGGAACCTGAATCTGCCAGTGCTTCTCTGCTGGTGCTGACTGATGGTGGATCTGGAAGCTGTAGCATAGGGATGGAGAACCTGTTCCTGGACTACAACTCCCATCATTCCTGACCTGGCCAGGGCTGATGGTGGCTGTAGTCCAGGAACAGTTTCTCCATCTGACAACATCTGGAGGGCTCCTCACCTCTGAAGTAGTTGGGTGCAAAGTTCCTCCAACACAACACAGTCCATGCTAACATTGGTCCCTCTCCTTTCTTCCTTGACCCCCTCCAATTAACGGTCACCGTGGCCAAATAGTAGTTAAAAGAGGCCATGTGAGCCACTCTTCTATCATGTAACAGACACAAAGGCTGGAGTTAATTAGTGGAATAATTGATTAAATATGGCACATTTCTTGTTGACACATCCACACCTTCTCAAAAGGGTTCCAGATGCAGGCTGCAATTACATCTCCACCCACCCACCCAAATCAGCTTAACACGTCAGGCCGAGGGGAGAATAACAAGGGGTCTGCAGAGGAGGGGGGGCATCTGGCGGAAAATTGTGCTTCCCAATTACTGCCAGGCACTCTGGAAACAACACTGAAGAGAGGGACGAGAAAAGAAAGAAAGAAATACAAAGCCAGAAGAGGAATCATGTCACGTTTAAATTGTAACTCCAGGAATATAGGAAGCTGTCGTACCAAATGAGGCCATGAAACCAGCTAGCTCAATATTGGCTACACCAGGGGTGCAGAACTGGGGACCCTCCAGTCCAGACCAGCATGGCCTGCTAATGTGGAGTTTTATGTATTGGAGAAGAAGAAGAGTTTGGATTTGATATCCCGCTTTATCACTACCCGAAGGAGTCTCAAAGCGGCTAACATTCTCCTTTCCCTTCCTTCCCCACAACAAACACTCTGTGAGTAGGGTTGCCAGACTCAATAGAGGACAGGACTTCTGTTCCTTTAATTGCCCTGCTCTCTTTTGAGTCTGGAAACCTTAAAGAGAAACCAGCAGACCCTTTGTTTAATTTCCAAGCAAAGGGTGTGAGGTGACTAGCCCAAGGTCACCCAGCAGCTGCATGTGGAGGAGCGGAGACGCGAACCCGGTTCACCAGATTACAAGTCTACCGCTCTTAACCACTACACCACACTGGCTCTCGAGTGGAGAGGGTGGGTATTGGAGGGGTGGGTTACTGACGCTCTTATGTCAAATGTATTTATGTACTTTTAATTACGTGCTGTGTAGGTCTCCCAGAGGCTCCACTGTAGGCCTGGGGTGGCCAACGGTGGTGCTCTTCCAATGTTTTGGACTACAAATCCCATCAGCCTCAGCCAGCAAGGCCGGTGCTCAGGGGCAACGGCTGTAGTCCAAAATGTCTGGAGGGCACCCTGGAGTAGGCAGTGCACAAATGTAATAAAAGACAATGGGAGCTGGAGTTCAACAACATCTGGAAGGCCACAGGGTCCACACTCCCAGTTTACACCGACTGCCAGGTAGGCGCTTACCAGACACTTTCCTAGCCGTACCTGGAAAGGCCAGAGATTGAACATGGGACCTTCTACATGCTAAGCCATACCCTCCAACATGTCCTGGTGCAAAACTGGGATGCATGTCTTCCGGGATGCGCTTCCGGGTGAGTCACGTGACCCACTCTGGATACTTGATTCTGACCGAACTAGGCCTCCTAGAGCACAATAAACACCAGGAGGCTTAGTTGGGTCAGAATCGAGCATACATTCCCAGATGTTGTTCTTGTTGTTCAGTCATTTAGTCATGTCCGACTCTTCATGACCCCATGGACCAGAGCACGCCAGGCACTCCTGTCTTCCACTGCCTCCCGCAGTTTGGTCAGACTCATGTTGGTGGCTTCAAGAACACTGTCCAACCATCTCGTCCTCTGTTGTCCCCTTCTCCTTGTGCCCTCAATCTTTCCCAACATCAGGGTCTTTTCCAGGGAGTCTTCTCTTCTCATGAGGTGGCCAAAGTATTGGAGTTAATGCTAAATACATTACTTCTAGTAAATGAGCCACCCTAGTCACTAAGAGGGCCTTGCAAATTTGTGTCCTGGGCTTTTTAGCCTCATCTGCCCATGTACTGTCTGAAACCCAAGGGTTTCCGAGCACAATTTAAAGTGTTGGTGCTGACCTTTAAAGCCCTAAATGCTCTTGGCCCAGTATACCTGAAGGAGCGTCTCCACCCCCATCATTCAGCCCGGAAACCAAGGTCCAGCGCCGAGGCCCTTCTGGCAGTTCCCTCACTGTGAGGTTACAGAGAACCAGGCGAGGTTACAGAGAACCAGGCAGAGGGCCTTCTCGGTAGTGGCTCCCGCCCTGTGGAACACCCCCCCCCCCCGCACCCCATTTAGATGCCAAGGGAAAAAACCAACTATCTGACTTTTAGAAGAACCTGAAAGCAGCCCTGTTTAGGGAAATTTTTAATGTTTGATCTTTCATCGTGTTTTTAATGTTCTGCTGGGAGCCGCCCAGAGTGGCTAGGGAAACACAGCCAGATGGGCAGGGTATAGATAATAATAACAAATTATTATTATTATTATTATTATTATTATTATTATTATTATTATTATTGCTAGATGTGAAATATATTGGCATTATTTTCAGCTCTCCTACCCCACTACTGAGATCCCCCACTCATAGCCACTTGGGCAGCCTCCTGCTTTGATACCTCTGCAAAGTGGGGAAGGTTAAATCAGCATGGGCGGCAGAAAGTTCCCTGTTTGCAAACACACCCTCCTCCTCCTCCTCCTCTTGCCCCCTAGGTTTTCCTCTTTGGCGGATTTATTATTCATGGTTGCGCTGCTGCCGCTCGCTGAGCAAGGCTTCAGCCGTGTGTGGGAGGCCAGACGCCAGGCTGTCTGTAAAGACTTCTCTTGTCTTGTTATTAACTTCTCCTTGGGCTTCCATTAAACCGGAGCTTCTGTGCTTGGCTCCAGGCCTTTGCCGTTGTTATTGTGGCTTTTCGTTCTCTCTTTTCTTCTTCTTCGTTCCTTCTTCCTTGCTGTCTTTCCTCCATCCTTTCTGTTTTCCCAGCTCCATTGCTAATGCATAATTACAGCTGTCTGGACTTCCATTATCTCCGAAGGTTTGTGCGAGTTTATTGCCTTGAACCTGCTCTTCCTTCTCCTTTGCATCCTGGATTCGTTCCCTCTCCTCCCTGGCAGGAGGAAAGTCCAAACTGAAAAAAATGTAGGGAAAATATGATCTAACGTCCTGCAGCTGCTGGAACATTAAGCATTGTAATCTTTGTACATGGCTCGGAGCGCTAGACAAGAAGGTGGTTAAGAAGGGGTTTTTTGGAACAAAAATATTTATTTGCCTGCCTGCCTGCCTGCCTGCCTGCCTGCCTGGCTGGCTGGCTCCTCTTTACATCCAGATGACCTGTTTATTGAGCATTCGTCCTGATTTGCTTGCAGGGAGATTAGACAATGTTGGCTCTTTAATGGGCATTTGTTCTGATCGGATTGTAGAGAGATTAGATAATGTGGCATCTCCACAAGTGTTTCCCCATGCTTTGCAATGCATTTATCAATCACTTTCCATAGCACAAGAAGCCCTGATCTTTTGGGGGGAATGGTTTGTTTCACAAGACCACTTATCATTGCACAACCTGAATTTGCTGGCATGTGCCTCAAACCCACCCCCAAACAGCAACAGAGTATAGTCATACCTCGGTTTACGAATGCCGCGGTTTGCGACCGATTGGTTTGCGACCGCCGTGGACCCGGAAGTGTTTACATCTGGGTTCCGCGGGGCATGGATGCGCAGAAGCGATCTGCGCAGCGCATGCATGTGCAGAAGCGCTCTATCGGCGCTTTGCTTATGTGCAGAAGAGCCGCTCCGTTTACAACGTACTCGGGGAGTGACCGGCTCCCCGGAACGAATTGCGGTCATAAACCGAGGTATGACTATACCCTTCGTCTTCCCTTCCTTTCCTTCACCCTTAGTGGTGCAGCAGCAAAGCTGCTAGCACAGTTGCAAAGCTAAGCAGGGTCTGGTATGATTTCAGATTGGATGGGAAACCACATGTTGAGATTGCTGTGTTGCAGGGGGTTGGACTGGACAACACTTGGAATCCCTTCCAACTCTATGATGTCATTTCCTTTCTTCTTCTACTTCTTTTACAGTTTTCTACTCACCTGCAGCACTGGGTTTGGACATTTTTCACCCCTAACCATTTTGCACCCAGAGCAACTGCCCCTGTGGCCACCCCCACCCCCCACACTACACCACTGGTCATCACTCAGTATTAAGAGAAATGCGCACTTTACATGCTCAGAAGCTTTTCTGTCTTTTTTTTTATACTATTTTGTGTGCCCCTATATAAATAATAATATCTTATTGCCCAAATATAAGCCACACTTTCCCCCCAAATTCCGACGGTGAAAAGTTAAAGTGCGGCTTAAATTCGCGACCTTACAATTATCGGCTTTTACGATCTCGCTGCTGAAACGGACATATGGTAAAATGGAACGAGTGTGAGTGCCTGCGGAATTTTAAGGGAGCGGCTTATATTCAGGTATTTCTTTCCTCTCTCCCCCCCCCCCCGCATGAATTTTAAAGGTGCGGCTTATTTTCGGGCCAATACGGTAATAACAATACATACTATCACCTGGGACCCTGATATTCAGCGCAAGTTCTGCAGCTCAGTTCTTGTCTAAGGTTTCTTCTGCAATGCTACATGCCCATATTTCATAGATGAGCTCAGCCCTATGGCCACCACCCCATAAAACCAAGAGGGTATGTTCTCTGCCTCCTGGTCTAGCACGATCAAAAAGGGCCAGTGAAGCAGGATCAGAGGTGTGCGCCTTGCTGAGTGAAATACAATGTTTGCACTGAGCCGTAATGTTTCTTTTGGGAAGCCGTATGAACGCAAGGGGAGAAATCGCAGCCAAGGATGTTAATCTTCACCCCAGCATCTTGGAAATCTTTATTGGGTAGCTTGTCAAGGGCCGAGGGCGGACGCCCAAGAAATGGGGGAGAAAACAGAGCTTTAGAAAAAGTGGGACCAGCAAGGAGAACTGATATGAGAGGGCGAAACAACTCTGGCAGAATTTGGTCACTCTTTGCGACCAAATACTGTTTGTAACAGGGTGGAAACGACTGGGGATTAGGTGGAGAGAGGAATGCCTGCTTCTACATTTGTGCGCGTGACAGCATGGCTTCCAAATGACGTTGACTGGAAACACAGTCGGGAGATGGCCTCATTCTGGAGGCGTCACATCCTTCCAGACTTCTTCTGCAAAATGTCCCGCTCGCGATGACAGGGTCTCCTCCTCGTAAGCAAACAGAACTGCAGGGGCTGGAATGGGGTGGGCTGAGGTTTGGGCGGCTCAGTCCTCAGCCGGAGCTAGGCAGACTCTTGCCCTTCTCCAGCGTTACAATGACCTTAGCCCCTGGAGTACATGAAAAGGTAAGACGAGCGGAGCATTTCAGAGCATGTGAAGAGTGCCTGTTTCCCATTGCTCAGAAACTGCCGCCAACCTCTTTGGAAATCAAATTTGCAAATTTGATAAATAACAACAATAACTCAAACAGGGTTGGTGTCAGCACTCGGAGGACCTGAGATTCTTGGCCAGCTGTGGACAGCCCACCATTGTCCACTGTTCATGCCTGCATCCAGATCGAGGCATCGGATGCTTCTCAGATCGCTGCTGCTGTCTCCATCATCACCATCTAAGCTTGCCTGGGTCTACTGACATGAGGAGGTCTCCCATCCTCCCCAGAGGGCACTTTGCCTAGGGCTGTGGTGCTCAAAGGATGTGGCAGGAGAGGGTGGCAAGTGTGCCAGGAAGATTCAAGGACAAGCAAGGGTGCCCACTCGAATAAAATATGGAGGGGGCAGGTAAGCCCCGGCCCCACAAGACTGATCACAAAACATGGCACACACACACACACCCATTTTAATGGCAGTGCCCATCAACTTTGGGGGAACCTGTCCTCCTATAAATAATAATAATAATAATAATAATAATAATAATAATAATAATAATAATAATTTATACCCTGCCCATCTGGCTAGGTTTCCCCAGCCACTCTGGGTGGCTCCCAATCAATATTAATATATATATATATATATATAGCATTACACATTTAAAAGCTTCCTTATCTAGGGCTGCCTTCAGGTGTCTTCTAAAGGTTCTATAGTTACTAATCTCCTTGACATCTGATGGGAGGGTGTTCCACAGGACGGGCGCCACTACCGAGAAGGCCCTCTGCCTGGTTCTCTGCAACCTCACTTCTCGCAGGGAAGGAACCGCCAGAAGGCCCTCGGAGCTGGACCTCAGTGTCTGGGCTGAACGATGGGGGTGGAGACGCTCCTTCAGGTATACAGGCCGTTTAGGGCTCATATGTTTTATTGGGGGAGGGGGACAGGCGAAGGGACCTCGGCCCCAAGGAGCTGGCTCCTATGAGGACAATCAAAGAAACATTTAAACATTTCGGTATAGTATGATATCAATATCAATAAATTGTATATCCAATATATATATAAAATATATAACCAGAAACAGTACTCACGCCTCTCTTCAAGAGCACGTTCTCCGCAAGGTATTGTTGTGAACAGGGATTTTCAACTTTGACAAATATGGAGGAGAAAGTCTTTTTCATGTAGATGAGGAGGTGTGAGTTTGTCTCCAATTAGACCTCGTATAAATGAGATTACCCGCCGAAAGCAAACTCACACCTCTAATTGAGTTTGTAAGCATACATAAGGTACACATGTACGAGGCTCATTTATAATTATATTTTGGGAGTGATTCACGCTCTTATGTAGCTGCATTGTTTTATACTTTCTGGATGTCCCACGAACATATTATAAAGTAGTTGTGTTCTGTGCTATAAATCAAGCCCTGCTAGGTGTTGTTTCTTTTTGTTTTCACTATCGATTAAAAGATCGGTGTGGCATGAGCAAGTTTTTATTCTGAATGTGTGTCCCAGAGAAAAAGTATGAGAACCACTGGCCTAGGGTCTCTTCTCTTGGGGATTCCCCCAGCTGGTCCTCCCTAGATGGTTGGATAGCCATCTGTCACGGATGCTTTAGCTGAGATTCCTGCATTGCAGGAGGTTGGACTAGATGAGCCTTAGGGTTCCCTTCCAACTCTACAATTCTGGGATTCTAGGATTCTCATTACAGCCCTCCTCCAGTGGTTTCTGAAATACCTCTCCCATCATCCCTGACTATCAGCCACAATAGCTTGAACTAATGACCATTGCAGGTCAATAACATGGTGTCGGCCTAAGGTTCCCCATCCTTGGACGACAGGGTGGACAGAGGAAGGCAATCATCTTGTATTCAGGTCCTGCACAAAGCTGAAGTCGTCTTATGAGGTCCTTTTCTCCGTGCCACTAGGCTATACTAGGCACAGATGTCACTGGGGGCGAGATGCAAGAGGGTCAATGGAAGTGAGGGAGATACAAAGAGGTTGTAGACAATACAAGGGTGTAAAACAAGTATTGATAGAAGATAAGGATAAATTAATTAAGAGTAAGTAAGTAAAACCTTTATTGGCATCAAACAAACTCGCATACAAAATAATAACAGATTAAAACTGTCACTGTGGCAAACGCTGTGCCAAGAGACGGAAGGGAATAATCCGCCATCCGCTTTCACGACAATGGGGCTTCCGGCGACTCAGACGACTGCAGAGTACAACGCCGAGAAAATAGTAAATTAAGATATTGAGCCACCATCTCGGTGAGGACCGGGTCCTTCCCCAGCAAGAGGAACCGCAAGATTTCCCGCTCTGGTCTCCCTCTGGGAATGCAGAGCCGGTCCAGGAACCGTTGACGAAGGTCGACGTAAAGGTTACAATGAAAAACCATATGTGGAAGGCTTTCCACCTGAGGGTCATGACACGGACAGATCCTCTCATCCTTCGCCCTGCCCGAGAATCTTCCCCACAGGAGGTTCGATGGATTTGCATTGAACCTGGCCAACGAAAATGCCCTTCTTTCCTGTGGGTTCAGTAGGAAGTCAAGATAGTTAGGTTTTGTTTCATGAGCCCACGGGAGGTGGAAAAGAAGGGGGGAACATGTTGTGCCTGCTGCCGCTATAAGATCCTGTCTCTCAATGTCCCACAACCTAGTAATGACTGTGGCTTTGGCAGATTGTAAGGACATTGAGCGGAGGAGTTCTATTGAAAGCCCCAGTTGCAGTACCTTCCTATTGAAGTGTTGCAGCCCTGGGGGGAGGAAGGTGTCCGAAAGCATTACCTGGAGGAAGGGATCTCTGTCAGAGTTGAGGCAGATTTTTAGCCAGAATATAAGGAATCTTGCCCAGGCGACAGATTCCACCTTGTGTTGAGCTCCCTCTAGACATAAAACTGCATATGGGACGCATCTTGGAACAGAGAAAATCTTGTAGAGAAAGGTTGATTGCACTTGCTCTACTGTCTGGGTGAACCCCGGGATCCAGATTGGAATGCCGTAGAGCAGTTGTGAAATGGTCTTGGCATTGAAGATCTTGAGCGCAGAAGGGATATGTGAGTTGCCCCTTGTTGTAAAAAATCGCGTAATTGCCTGCGTGGATATCTTACTGGCGTTCACCACCACGCCTCGATGTGGAGACCAGAGGAGCCTATGGTGATAGGTGATTCCTAGATAATTGAATTTAAAGACCTGCTGGATGGGTTTACCTCCAAAAACCCAGCTATAACTCGTGCGTGAGTTACCAAACACCAGGATTTTGCTTTTTTCAAAGTTCAAGCATAAGTTCATTTTGGCCATGTACTCAATGCAGGCAATTAAATTAATTAAGAAGTAAGAGTTTATAAGGATAAGATATAAAAGATATAGTAACAAGGTAATATTGAAGTAATAATCAGAGTTTATATAAGATTTAGAATTTACTAAGTACGAAATACAAAGAACCGCAGCAGGAGGTGGAAAGAGGAAGTCAATTAGATTAGAAATAAGGGTTATAAGTAAGAATTTTTGTTTTTGTATTTTTTGTATTTTGTATTTTTTTGTATTTTGTATTTTTTGTATTTTGTATTTTTTGTGTGTTTTGTACTTTCGTATGTTCTTGTTGTTTGGAAAAAATCTTTAATAAATACATTTTTATAATAAAAAAAAGATGCGAGAGGGTCTTCTCGGTGGTGGCCCCCAATACGTGAAGCTTCCTGCCACAGAGAATATTCTGCCTCTTCCTTTGCTGGAAAAGCAAGGTTTTCAAGCAATGATGGAATACTAGGAATCTTTTTCTCTACACACCCACCCCTTCTGTCTGTATTATAAACTCTTCTTATTGCAGTTTGGCTCCATGCTAAGTCATTAATTCTTTTCTGGTTATACTGCTGCTCTTGTTCTCTGTTTTGATGTGGTTTTTTATAATTTATGATGGATTGCTTTTGTTACTTGCTCCAGGCAGCTCCATTTGGTAGAGGAAAAGAGGTTGCGATTCTTAGAATGAATAAATGAAATTTAAAAAACTTTATCGCTGAGGACAGGCCCTGGGACTGAGACCTAAATTTAAAGGAACTCTTAAAACGTCCCTTGTCTCAAGATATACAGGAGTTAAATGTGGCGACAACAAAGATTTCGACACCTGCTCAAAGTTCCTGCTACTGTTACTTTGCCATATGTGTTTGAAAGGTGAGGACTACTAGCCCACATTTTTCCTTGCATAGTTGTAAAGAATGATGGTATGTGTTTGCGTGAAAAACACTCCCTCTAATAGCAAGCTCAGCTGGTGAGGGCCGATTGGATTGCAGCCAAACAGGGTCACCAAGTTAGAAATAAGATGTAGATGATACTAGTATGCTAAGTAGAACCACAAGATTTGCAGGGGTTCAAAAGAAAAAGTTCAGAGGGAAAATGTAGGAGCCCCCCCCCCCCCTCCTCAAAAAAATCCCAGCCCCCTGGAGCCAGGTATGCTCAATAGTCCCAATATGTTGTGTCTGGTATGGGGTGTGTGGGTGTGAAAATGGTGAGGACCGTAATGGAGTGGAACATCTCAAAGGAGACATAGCTGGCTGGCTGGCTGGATTTGCAGGAGGGGTGCAAACTCAAGAACCCATGTGGTTTAACTGTTAGCATGTTGGGCTAGGACTTGCAAGTGCAGGGTTCGAATATCCATTCAGCCATGAAGTTTACTGGGTTGCCTTGGGCGTGTCACTGTCTCTCAGCCTCACAGGGTTGTTGTTAGGATAAAATCTGGAGCGGAGAACCATGCTCATCACCTGGACTTCTAGTTCCCATGCAGTCTATGCATGATTGTAGAGCAACAATTGATGCTCACGTTACAGTTGACTTCTATGGAAAGAACTGCTGAGTTTCGTGAGCAAAGAGCAGGAAGCCCACATGGACACTGCCCCATGCAGAGCCGTCTTTCCCATTGGTCTTAGTGGTTCGTTGCGCCAGGGCGCTGGCCTCTCAGGGGCGTCCCAGCGAGTGGGGGAGCTGCGCTGCTTTGCCGGCAGCCTCCCCTTTCCCTGCACGCCCGCCAGCTGTGCCCCACCAACTATATGGCTGGCGGGTGTGCAGCTTTCTTCCCAAGCCTCCGCAGGAGGAGAGCGATCTCCACAGAGGCTTAGGATGGAAGCTGCATGCAGCTTTCCTCCTAAGCCTCTGCATCTGCTAAAGACGGCCCTGCTCCCAGTCGTTGTCCTCCTCCTGCTTCCTGGCAAAAGGCGGCGCACAACTTTCCTGGGCTGCCTTCTCAGGCGCCCCGATGCCAGAGAGCATGTCCACCAGCACGTTTTCCTGCTTGATCGCCGCCACCATGCCGGGGATCGGGGCGGTGGGGGAGGCATAAGACATTTTCCACTGCCCCCTCCCTTGTTTTGGAGTTGCCAGGGGGTGGTGCTGGAGGGATCTTTACACCACGGTGCCAGATATGCTTAAGACGGCCCTGGTCCCATGCAATGCTCACATCCTTCACAGCTTCTGTAGGCAGCGTACATCATCATCATCATCATCATCATCATCATCATCATCATCATCATCATCATATTGTTTGTTCCCTGCCCATCTGACTGGGTTGCCCCAGCCACTCTGGGTGGCTTCCAGCCTATACAGAAACATAATACTGTAAAACATCAAACATTTTTTTTTAAAAAAACTTCCCAATACAGGGCTGCCTTCAGGTGTCCTCTAAAGGTTATGTAGTTTTTCATCTTCCTTGACATCTGATGGGAGGGGGTTCCACGGGGCGGGTGCCACCACCGAGAAGGCCCTCTGCCTGGTTCCCTGTAACTTTGCTTCTTGCAGGGAGGGAACCACCAGAAGGCCCTCGGAGCTGGACCTCAGTGTCCGGGCTGAACAATGGGGGTGGAGACGCTCCTGCAGGTATACAGGGCCGTGGTTGTTTAGGGTTTTAAAGGTCAGCACCAACACTTTGAGCCAATGTAGGTCTTTCAGGACCGCTGTTATATGACATTGGCGGCTGCTCCCAGTCACCAGTCTAGCTGCAGTATTCTGGATTAGTTGCAGTATCAACCAAGGCGAACGTATACGTTTTCAGACTTCCTCTCCTTCTGCTTCCCATGCAGGAAGACTCCTAATTTTCAAATGCACACCAAAGCCCCACAGATTAATGGCTTGGCTACCGAAAAGGTCTCCCCGTCGACAGGTTGTAATAAGAACAGGTGGTGGCTGGTTCTTCTCCTGGCAAAAGAGACCAGAGCTTGGATTTCCATTGCCAGGCTAGGCAATTATCGCGTCAAACCTCGGAGCCTTCGCCCTGCCTTCCCTTGTTGAAAGTGGCCCCTGAAGAAACTCAACACCCGACAAGATTTAATTGCTCTGCCCAACGGCAGACTGGGGCTGAAGCTTGGCTGTTCTTTCCTTTTCGTGGAAAGCAGGTCTCATTTGCATTGCTACACACACCTCGAGCTGTCAGGCTTCTTCTCAAAGGCAGGGCTGATAACCTATCGCAAAGATCAGACCTACCACTGTGCATGTCTGTGCCACAATCTGCTTCAGCTATGCTATAGGTAGGTTCAACTCCCAGTAGTACGGTAGCTCTTGTAACTAAAGTTAAGAGCAGCTGTCCTTTGTCCTTAACCTTAAAAGTAAAGGTAAAGGGGCACCAGACAGTTAAGTCCAATCGCGAACGACTCTGGGGTTGCGGCACTCATCCCGCTTTACAGGCCAAGGGAGCTGGCATTTGTCCGCAGACAGTTTTTCCGGGTCATGTGGCCAGCATGACTAATTCGCTTCTGGCACAATGGAACACCGATACCAGAGCAGCGCATGGAAACGCCGTTTACCTTCCTGCTGGAACAGTACCTATTTATCTCCTTGCACTTTTGGGTGTGCTTTCGAACTGCTAGGTTGGCAGGAGCTGGGACTGAGCAACGGGAGCTCACCCCGTCGCGGGGATTCAAACCGCCAACGTTTTGATCGGCAAGCCCAAGGCTCAGTGGTTTAGACCACAGCGCCACTATGTATGTCCTTAAGGATCCTTAAATCCCCCCCTTTCCAAGATTTCACGGGATGCCCACCTGCTAAAAGGTCACGCTTGAAGTGTTGGTATTAACATATTCAGCCCCTGTACAGCTCAGCACCAGCTTATTTATTTTATAGAATCATAGGGTTGAGAGGGAGCCTGAGGATCATCTAGTCCAACCCCCTGTAATGCAGGACTATGCAGGGAATCGAACCTGAAACCTTGGCATGCTCTAACCAATTGAGCTATCCAGCTGTCCTGAGACTTTGCAATCTAGCTTTGCTATCACAGTCTTCAAATACCAGAGGTGCTGTCACACAGAAGAGGGCAGATATTTCTTCTCTTGCTGCCCTCAAGGGCTGAACTACACCTAGTAGGCTGGCATTTAACAGGAGGGTAGATTTTTGTTGAACGTAAGGAGTATCTCATTGCAGTATCTCATTTCCCCCAATCTTAAATTCAGCCCTCCACATTTCCAAATCAGTTTGTGATTATTATTTTTAGGTCCTCGTGTAGATTTGTTTTAGTACAAATTCCTCCTGATATACACATTTTTCTATGCAATTGTGCCTAATATACGCATTTTTTTTCCCTGCGAAGCTGCTTTCCTTAATATAATGCACACTTAACCACAGTCCATGTGTATTTTTACATATGACTCGGATGGAGAACAAATACAGCAAATATTCAGAGAAGGGCAAATTTCGGTTCGTGTATTGTTCCAGAAAGTGTGGAATTGGGACGTTTGCCTGTACAGTGGTGCCTCGCTTAACAAATGCCCTGCTTAACGAAATATCCGCTTAACAAAAGGATTTTTCGAGCGGAGGTTACCTCGCTAGACGAAAGTGTTTTACGAAAAATTCGTCTAGCGAATCGCGGTTTCCCATAGGAATGCATTGAAATTCAATTAATGCGTTCCTATGGGGAAAAAAATTCAATGCGTTCCTATGGGATTCGCTAGACGAATTTTTCGCTATAAGAAAAGACCCGTGGAACGAATTAATTTCGTCTAGCGAGGCACCACTGTAAATGCAAACTGAATCAGATCTCAGACTTTCCCCCCATCCTTATCTGGGAGTTGTTTGGTTCACCGTCCCTGGATGCTCTCAAGCAGAAGATGGGTGGCACTTCTTGTGGATGCCATAGCTCTAAACCTGTTGCTTTTAGCAGGAGATTGGACAACACCCCTTCCCAATTCTGCCATTTCCAGGGAACAATAATATGATAATGCGCAGCAGCATCCACATGGGATGTTAACATCGTAAGTCAGAAGCAAAGTGTTGGCAAACAGGCAAGGCTTCCCAAATAATTACAGTGGACTCTCCGGATGCGAATTAAATTCATTCCAGGGATCCATCCGCAACCTGAAAAGTCCGTAGGCAGAGGCGCCGCTTCTGCACACACACGCAGTATGCAGAGCGCTTATGCGCATGCGCGTGTGGCAAAACCCAGAAGCATACACTTCCAGGTTTGCCGTGTTTGTAACCCGAAAGTTACATATCCAGAGCAGTATGTAACTAGAGGGTCCACTGTATCTGAAAATAATAATAAAATAATAATAATAATAATAATAATAATAATAATAATAATAATAATAATAATTTATTTATACCCCGCCCATCTGGCTGGGTTTCCCCAGCCACTCTGGGCGGCTTCCAATAAAATAATTGATTAAAGATTAAAAGCCTTCCTAAACAGGGCTGCCTTGAGATGCCTTCTAAAGGTCTGGTAATTGTTGTTCTCTTTGACTTCTGGTGGGAGGGCATTCCACAGGGTGGGTGCCACTACCAAGAAGGCCCTCTGCCTGGTTCCCTGCAACTTGGCTTCTCGCAACGAGGGAACCGCCAGAAGGCCCTCAGCACTAGACCTCGGTGTCCGGGCAGAACAATGGGGGTGAGAGACTTCTGGGAAAAGATTTATAATGAATTGAAAAAAGTGTTGAAAAACACTTTTGTTAAGAAACCAGAGGCCTTCTTACTTGGGATAACAGGGGATGACATCCCCAAGAAAGATGTTGTTTTCTTTTTGTATGCCACAACAGCAGCAAGAATACTATTGGCAAAGAATTGGAAGAATAAAGAATTACCAACTGTGGATGAATGGCAGAAGAAGCTGATAGAATATATGGAACTGTCTGAGTTGACGGGGAGACTTCGGGATCGGAGTGAAGAAGCAGTGGAAGAAGATTGGAAGAAATTTAAAACCTATTTGAAAAATAAGCATGTAATAGATTGATTTAATGACAGTGAGGGAGATACAAGGAGGTTGTAGATAACAATAAGGTTTGAAAATATGTATTGTTAGAAGATAAGGATATTTAATTAGGAAGTAAGATATAGATTGATTCTATAAAAGATAAGGAAAATAGATGTAGTTATATGATAATATCTAAGGAATTTAAGATTTTATGTAAGAATTAGAATTTACTAAATATGAAATATCAAGAAACGCAGCAGAAGGTGGGAGAGGAACTCAATAGATTTGAAATAAGGTTTGCAAGTAAGAATTTTTGTTTTTTGTATTTTTTGTATCTTTGTATTTTTTCTATTTTGTGTTTTTGTATTTTCTTTTTGTGTTTTGTATTTTTGTATGTTTTTGTTGTCGAAAAAAACTTTAATAAATATTTTTTTTAAAAAAAAAAGAACAATGGGGGTGGAGACGCTCCTTTAGGTATACTGGACTGAGGCCATTTAGGGCTTTAAAGGTCAGCACTAACACTTTGAATTGTGCTCGGAAACATACTGGGAGCCAATATAGCTAAAAAGCTTATAGATCACTCTGAACCAATTCCAAATTGAGCCAAGGGATGTTCACCTATCACCAGAGGTCCTGATGGGTGGAATCAAAGTTTCCTTTGAAACAATCCTGAACCCAAGAACTTCCTTTAAAAGTTAGGGAACCATCGAGATAGGGCAGTCCGTAGAACATGAGACTCTCAATCTCAAGAGTTGTGGGTTCAAGCCCCGCGTTGGGCACAAGATTCCTGAATTGTTGGGGGGGGGGGTGGACTTCAGATGACCCTTCTGGTCCTTCCCAACTCTATGACTCTATGATATGTGAAGCAACGGTGAAAGAGAGACAGTCAGAGTGTACATCTCTGATTAGGGCCGCAACCAATCCCTACACAATTGAGATTCAGGGTAAAGAGTTCTAAGCAGTCTTGAACAAAGACACCTCTTCATTATATGATTTAGGCTTCCAAGAATTAGAGAGTCTTCAACATATGGATGAACCAGAAAGAAGCATTGCCGCCGCAGAGACTTAAGCGCAATCATAGGAGGCTGATGCTCATTAGGATTAAACAAACAGCAGTAAGTGATCTTTTGGAGTTCACTTAAACAACCAAGACAATTACTGTCTTTTCTTGTCCCACGGTTGATTTTGGCCCCGAGTCAACGATGTGAGTGATAACAGGTATGCTTTGTGCCGTTGTCTTCGCAAGATCTTCATGCTGTCTGTCTTGCACAATGCTGAATTCAGCACTCTACGTCTCAAGCAATCAGTTTCTGAAAATGCAGACAGCCGCCTCTTTTGGATGGGAATGATGAAAACTTCATTGGAGTCTGTGTGATTGACAGCACGGCTCTGCAGAGTGGCTGGAAAATGTATCTCCTGCTTTGGCTGCCTCTTATAGCAGGATGATGCTCCTTGTTGAAACAAATTGTCCTACCCTCCAACATTTCTCTGCTGAAAATAGGGACACCCCATTCCATAACGATAACTTTACTATTTATACCCCATACATCTTACTGGGTTGCCCCAGCCACTCTAGGCAGCTTCCAACATACAGTGGTTCCTTGGTTCTCAAATGCCTTGGTTCCCAAACACCGAAAACCCGGAAGTAAGTGTTCTGGTTTTCGAACATTTTTTTCGGAAGCTGAACATTTGATGCAGCTGTCGGCTATTGCTTCCAGGGTGCCTGCACCAATCAGAAGCCACGGCTTGGTTTTTCCTGAACATTTCGGAAGTCAAACAGACTTCCGGAACTGATTGTTTGAGAACCAAGGTACCACTGTATATAAAAACATAATAAAACTTTAATAAAAAACAAACAACTTCCTTATACAGGATTGCCTTCAGACAGCTCAGGGGTCGGAGAACTCCATACCCTCCAAGATTTCTCCAATGAAAATAGGGAAATCCTAAGGAAAAGTGGGAGATTCCGGGATCAAATCAGAAACTGGGACAACTTCACTAAATCAGGGACGTCCCTTGAAAATAGGGACACTTGGAAGGTCTGAATTTTGGGGACCACGTGAAGTGTTTGAAGGATCTGTGAACCACCCTGAGATCTTATGATGAAGGGTGGTATGTAAATCTAATAAATCAGCACCAGCATTATCAGCATCATCCTGGGAGGTCATCCAGCCTACCCCCTGCTCAATGGAGAATCTGCAGTGTGAGATGCACAACTACAACATCCCTAACAAGTGGCAGTTAACCTCTAGTTAGACACCTCCAGTGAAGGACAGGATACCACCCCCAGAGGCAGTTTGTTCCACCAGCAAACAGTTCTCATTGTTGGGACGTTTCTCCATCAGCTTCCTTGCTATTTCCATCTATTCCTTCTAACCCGGGCTTTCTCAAACTCGGCCCTCCAGATGTTTTGAGACTACAATTCCCATCATCCCTGACCAGTGGTCCTGCTAGCTAGAGATCATGGGAGTTGTAGGCCAAAAACATCTGGAGGGCCGAGTTTGAGGAAGCCTGTTGCAACCCTTTACTCTACAGAGGAATATTTGCCCCCCCCCAGGTGTTGCTGAACTACAACTTCCATCATCCCTGATCCTTGGCCATGCTTACTTGGGCTGATGGGAGATGTAGTTCAGAAAGGACCAAAGGTTCTTCCCACCTGATCTATTTGCTTCCTTGCCATTCCCACCCATTGATTCTACTCCTTTCCTCTGGAGCAGGCATCCCCAAACTTCGGCCCTCCAGATGTTTTGGACTACAATTCCCATCTTCCCTGACCACTGGTCCTGTTAGCTAGGGATCATGGGAGTTGTAGGCCAAAACATCTGGAGGGCCGCAGTTTGGGGATGCCTGCTCTGGAGCAACAAATTCCTTCTTCCGGTGTTCAGCTATTGAAGTGGGGAAGTACTTTGGATTCCCAAAGAGCACGGAATTCCATTCCACCCACTTCTCCTCCAGGGGCAAGAGCCAGGTTCCTTCCATACTCTGTAATATTAAACCTGCCACACGGCCTGAGCTGTTTGTTGCTTTTTAAAGCAACGGGCTGGACCAAATGGGAGTGGGGGCGGGCGGGCTTTGCCATGGGAACCTAATTCAAGGGGGTGTCAAAAACATGATTAAAGTTAATAACAGGCATATATCCATTCTTTACAGCAAATAAAATTAATTTGTTATTATTAATTTATTACCTGTCCTTTACCCTAAGGTGCTGGGGTTTTAGCATTGAAACACAATTTTTTAAAAAATATATATTAAACAACTTACCATCATAAAAATTAAGTAGGTCATTTACTTGATTTAGGGAAGGCAGCCTTAGCCACACCCATACATGGAATCCTTTAAAAAAAAGAAGAAGAAGTTGCAGTCCTAATTCTGATATGGAATATTTTTAACAGGGCCAAAACTTAGGTACCTTGTAGCCAGGGCAAATAAAACAAAGTGTGCCGCAGAGACAACCCCATCTTTTATGACATACAAAATTAGCAGCAGTTGTTATATAAAACGATCAAAGAGTACATATCATTTGCAGTAACATCACAATTGCAGTTGAATCAGGAGCATGAAAAAAACCCATAGTCGTTCTAATGATTTATTACATCAGTAACTTTGCATGTTATTATTTTTGCTGCAACTGCAAATTTCATCCCCAGAACCACCCATCACCAAAAAGCTCACCTAACTTGTTCAAAGGGACTTAGTTCTGAGAAAAACATGGTTAGGATTGCCCTTTAGGCTTCTATATGGCAAGCCGCTATTTGAGACCAAGGAGCAGGATTGGTGAAACAAACTGGGACCTAGTTACAGGTAGGTAGCCGTGTTGGTCTGAGTCGAAGCAAAATAAAAACATTCCTTCAGTAGCACCTTAAAGACCAACTAAGTTTATATTTTGGTATGAGCTTTCGTGTGCATGCACACTTCTTCAGATACACAGAAGTGTGCATGCACACGAAAGCTCATACCAAAATATAAACTTACTTGGTCTTTAAGGTGCTACTGAAGAAACTGGGACCTGTGTTTTATATCCCCAACGCAGAGTTGCTGATAGCTCAGTGTGGTGCTGATAACACAAAGTTTGCAGGTTCAGTCCCCATATGGGGCAGCTACATATTCATTCCTGTATTACAGGAGGTTGGACTAGATGATCCTCAGGGTCCCTTTCCAACTCTACAATTCTACGCTTCTATGCTTCTATGATTCTATGAGTTCAACTGGTTTAATAGTCCCTCTCAGAGGAACTGTAGTTCTGCAGAGGGTGCCCCCCCAACTGCAGAGGGTGTTCCCCCCCCCAACTACCAGCCTAAAATGATTTAGTTTAGAGGAAACCAAAACTGGTATAAAATTTTAATCTGCCTAGGTCACCCAGAGACAAACAGAACCAGAGCACTTTTTATAATTATTATTATTATTATTATTATTATTATTATTATTATTATTATTGATATTATAATGAAACATGGATAATACACAAGACATAAACCGAATAATGTTCAGCCAGCTGAGGGTTTTAGAATTAGTGTCGTCATTGGAAATTAAAAATAGAATGGGATAAAAGAGTATTTCCCCCCCCCCCCAGAATCTTCTCAGTTTTGGAAGGGTCATTCTATACATGCTTTAAGGTACCCTTGTCCCCTAATTACTCTTGGTACAAATTATGATTTGACTATCTTCCTCATTTCATCATATATTCTTCAGTATTTTAAGCGGTGGACTGGGTAATTGAACAAGCCTATGACTATTTCCTCGGAAGTATGAGGCTGGGGGTTGGGAATGCCGTTCAGTCACATTTAAAGATGAATGCATCAGATTCGCACTTTCCAAATCAATACTAGAATCAAAATACAGTTATCCTTCAAAATTCATGCTTATATGAATTTTGCATTGCAGTTCTCCTGCTAAATAATGTTTATAAACATCTGTATATTAGGACACGGTGTGCATATCCTACAAAATACTTGAAAACAAATGTGCATATTAAGATTGGAAATATGAGAAATGGAGATAATTGAAACTGACAGGCTTGTGTTGAATTTTTCAGCTTTCAAATTCCGAAAAAGTTGTAACATGACTTGGGAAATCAAAAGATTTTTTTTGTTAAATTAATATAATTTAGTTTTGCTTGGTAAATGAAATGTGTGTAAAACTGCATAGAAACCATTAAAACTGATTGACAAGTACTGTACTTGCAGTTTGATTAGATTACATTATAAATTTAGCATTATCTGACATTTTCAGAAGGCAAAATTAAATCTCTTTGGTTTTCCGAAAGCAGTGCTTCTTCACCAAATGTAGACATACCAGGCTAAATGTTGTCCAGTCACAAAAATAACAGCAGATTGGAATTCATCACAGCCAAAAACATATTTTTAAGACTAAAGAAATTAGCAAAAATTAAGTTTCGCCCCCTAAAATGACAAGCCCTACAGTGACATAGCCTTCCATCCTTACTCCGAAGCATATCCCACTGTGTGTGTGTTGTTACTTACTTTCAAATAAATGTGCAAAGGATTTCAGTCCAACTATGGAACCATTAGTGTTGTGTCTCTACAGAGATATTAATTAAGAGGTATTAAGGCTAATCATGCCTACTTGGATTAATTGCCTATTGCAAGGGGGCCACATTTTCTTTGGGGCAAGCTTCCCAAAGCCAAATGCGAGCAGTGGGCAGGGCCAAAAGTGGGCGGGGCAACAGCTATACATCTTACCTTCTTTGTACAGGAGGCTAGTTTCTATGTCAGGCATCCCCAAGCTGCGGGTGTTTTGGCCTCCAATTCCCATGATCCCTAGCTAACAGGACCAGTGGTTGGGGAAGATGGGAATTGTAGTCCAAAACATCTGGAGGGCCGAAGTTTGGGGATGCCTGTTCTATGTTCACTCACACAGGCAATAACAGAGTTTAAGGACACAGTCCAAAAAAATATATAAAAAAATAATAAAGCACTCCTGTGCAAAGGAGAGCCAGTGAAGGGTGTAGCCAAGGAAAAATGCCATGGGCCAAAAAGAAAGGTTTTTTTGGGGGGGGGGGTTGGAGTGGCACATTCACTCCCAGGCCCCAACACCCCCAACACCCTATTTATTGCCTTATTGTTCAACCATAATAAAAAAATTCCTTCAGTAGCACCTTAAAGACCAACTAAGTTTTTATTTTGGTATGAGCTTTCGTGTGCATGCACACTTCGTCAACCATAAGTCACAAATAGGGCTGGGAGATATATAGATATATCATCCAAAACCGGTTCGAAGTCCGTGTTGTGATATCAGTTTCATAATGTTTGACCTGGCAACATATATCCTGAATCATGAACTTAGGGCTGTGCAATATTTAAAAAGTGAAGGTGACATAGCACGCTGTTGAAAACCAGATACCACTTAGTCCAGGCTTTCTCAAACTCGGCCCTCCAGATGTTTTGAGGCTACAATTCCCATCATCCCTGACCACTGGTCCTGCTAGCTAGGAATCATGGGAGTTGTAGGCCAAAAACATCTGGAGGGCCCAAGTTTGAGGAAGCCTGGCTTACTCCTTGTCACAAACAGAAAACAGTGGGATTTTTTTTAAAGAAAACCTTTCAAGCAGTTCCATACTTGACTCAACATAATATATTAAAAGGATAGAGAAACCATACCCATCAATAGGGCGCCACATCTTTCAATTATATTATGCTTTCTACAGCTCTTTTAACTATTAAATCTTAAGGGAATCCCCCCCTAAGTGTGTTGACAAACTTTTCTATCTGGATGGCTCTTGGTTTCCCCAGAGGGACTTGGAAGGGCGAAGGGGACTTGTCCAAACCTGTCCACACGACGTTTTTCGCCATCTCAGCCCCGGCCCTCATCCTCCCCCGCCGGACCTAATTATTTACTGTGTCGTTTTTCTCTGAAATTTCAGATACTCCCCTGCTGGCTGCCTCCCTCCCTCTCTCCTTCCCTGCCAGCCAGCCACGCCCACTCCCAGGGTTGACAAACATTTCAGCCCTGGACTTCCCTTTCCTCTCTTCCCAAGATGGGTGAGGAAAATAGGACAAGCCCGAACCTGTCGCTGCTGCTGCTGCTGCATCCCTAACTTAGGCTCCCTGTGCTTGTGTGCGTGTGTGTGTCGCGGATGCGGGGGGGAGGAGGGAGAAGGCAGGAGGTAGGCGGGGCATCATCCCAACAACAGCTGCCTTTCAAGCCGGCGCTTAATGAGGGGTGTCCCTAGGGGGCTCCGTGACGTCACTGAGCCTCCCGAGCCAACCGGGAGAGGCGGTGGGCGGGGCTCGGCGGGGAGATGAAAGGCGGCGGAATGGAGGCGCGAGGGCGGAAAGGGAGCTGCCCCCGCCCCCTTAGGCAGCTCTTTGCCCTCGCCGTCTCTTTCGCGGGAAGCTCGCTGGGCGAAAGGGCGCTGCTGCGGGGGACTTTATTGTTTTTGGAAGAGGCGAGGAGTGGAGCTCGCTGCTTCGACGGGGGCGATCGGGGAGCCTCGGCGGCGGCGTTGTCAATATCAGTAGCAATAATAGTCATAATAATAATAATAGCAGTGGTGGTGGACGATCTGGGCAAGGAGGAAGGAGTCGCTGCCCCAGGCATGAGGTTGTCCGGGCCCCACGCCGCCGCTGCCACCCCCAGAAGCCACCGATCCTCTGTGGGAACCCGGTAGTCTCCTCCCACCCCACTCCAGCCCAGCTCTTGGGGCCCCCTCTGGATGCGGCTGAGCCTGGGAGCTGCCCGCTCCGTCCGGCTGCCGCGAGCCCCGCCGAGCTTTGGATGATGACGATGAACTCTCTGGCCGAGAGCTTGCTGGGCCCTCCGGACCCGTCCAAGGCGTCCTTCCTGGACTTCGGGCTCGGCCCCCCACCTCCCTCTCCGCCTCTCCATCACCAGCAACAGCAGCAACAGCAATCCGGCTTGGCGCCCCCTTACTCTCTACAAGCGCTGCAGCCGCCGCCGCCGCACGACGGTGGTGGGGGCGGCGCCTTCCCCCCTGGCGCAGCCTCGTACGGCAGACCCCTGGCTTACGCCCCCTACCCCGGGGCAGCAGGCAGCAGCCCCCACCACGCTTTCTACCACCACCACCACCACCACCACGGCGCCTCGTACTCGCCTTACCAGCAGACCTCCAGCGCCCTGGGACACGGGACGAGGCTGGAGGAGACGGGTAAGGCGAGGCCGGCTACCTTGGAGGGGGGGGAGGCGTCTTTAAAGGGTGGGAAGGGCTGGGTTGCGGCGCAGTGAAGAGAAAACTTCTGGAGGGGGCTTGCTTGCCTAGTGTAAGGAGGCTTGGCATAAGCGGCGGTCACGGCTAGGGGTTACAAGGCCCCCGTTTTCCGTGGGCAAGCATAAAAAGGCTGAAAAGGACACGTAGTAAAGGGGCCACGAATGTGGATCCCTTGACGAGACTTCTAGGCGAGGGAGAGCGATGAGTTGGAGCTGCGCTTTTGACTGGGGAGGCAGAGCTTGGGAAAAAGACGGTATGTCTCCGGTGGCTTCTAATGCCAAATTTGGCAGTGTTGGTCAATTCGTTCCCCCTTTCCATCAAACCCCCATTTAACACGCATTTAATAAATACACGCATATAAATAAAATGTTGCCCGGCATAGGAACCAACTGCTAGGGGTCGAGGTCCTTTCGGTCCCCCCCAATAAAGTATTTGAAGGTCCGCCGCCCCCCCCTTAATGGGCATTGCCATTCAAATACTGTGCGTGCACTGTCTTGTGATCGATTATGTGGGGCGGATTTACCTGCCCCCCATTTTTATTCAAGTTGGCACCCCCGTGCCCCGGTATCATCAGCGAGGATGGGGTGGGCTACCTACTGAGAACCTGAGGTGAACTTTAAATCGGATTTAGGATTCATCCCTGCACCGAGACCAATGTGCCAATGGCTTAACACCTGGTCTCTCTGCCCTGTAATCAGTCAACATTAGCAAGTGTGGGGATCTCAAACTAGCATCGATCGTACTCAGAGTAGATCTGTTGTAACTGAGATCCACTAATTTCAATGGGCATGGTTAGGTGCAACCCACTTGCCTACAGTGGCAGAGAAGCAGTTAGGAGCTTCATAAATTCAGTTGTGTTCTTAGGGGCAGACTAAAATGCAAAACAGAAGCCCGCTGGGTGCAGGGACTGTGCAAGGACTGTGGTGTGCAGCTCCTTGCACACCCTTTGCAGTTTGCAGGTCTCTTTCCCATCCACCAAGACTGCATACAGACACTTTCCTTGGAATAAACCTCTCTTCCTGGCCACCAGCTGCAGAGAGGCTCATGGGAGGGGCTCCTAGAGCATTTGCCCCTGGGGGAACGCACGTGACAGGCACCAAAAAC
This sequence comes from Zootoca vivipara, assembly GCF_963506605.1. NCBI lineage: Eukaryota > Metazoa > Chordata > Lepidosauria > Squamata > Lacertidae > Zootoca > Zootoca vivipara. The sequence continues at coordinate 18,709,060 of NC_083288.1, read as the reverse complement.
ATCACCCAGGAGAAGGTTGACGTGACTAAATCTGTATGGACAACAAGCGTTCCTCTTGGGGCAACAAACTTTGCAGTTATCTGAGCATAACTGGGGTCTTGGAGTCACTGGAAATAAGTTCCTCTGCTCCTGACACCCTTCATAAATAGGATAGTATTTGGTTCCTTGGTTGTTGTTTTGGGGGTATTTAAATCATTACGGTTGTCTTCAAATGCATTTGAAGCTGCCTAATCGCAGGAGGTTTGACGAGATGACCCCCGGCCTTGAGTCCCTTCCAACTCTACAATTCTATTATTCTTATACACTTAAGAGTATTTGGGCAGGAACATCCATGCCTCAGGACTGTTGGAGGTGGGGAGGGAAATTTTGGAGAGATTGATCCCCCCACCCCCAGCGTCCTTCCAGGCCCAAGGTGCTGTTCCCACCTCTCCTTTAACCCATAGGTTGGTGTGGGTAAGCCCTGGTCTTTCTGCCTCAGTCTCCCTGTCTGGGAAATGGTCAGAAGGGTCACAAGTGACGCAGAAAAGGTACATAGGCAAGAGAGGATAGGAGAGGTTCAGACGTGTGGTGTGCGGGCTTTTGGCAACCCCTTTAGTCCTCGCCCTCGGACCAAAATGCAGCTGGAGCTCTCCTAACTGCATTTGTTCACAATCACCCTTTGTTAACCCTCTTCTGTTCAGTCCTCTCCTGCTTCCTGCTCTGTTCAGATCGAAAGCGCCTGCAGGCAGGGCCTTGTTGCCTCTTGATTGTATTGCTCTGTAAAACTGCCATGTACTTGGATGGTGCTGTGTAAATAACTTGCCACAGGAGGATGAGGGAGGTTCAGCCGCCCAGCAAGCCTCATCATGGCAGCCCTTAGATTGATGTTCTGGGGCTGAGCCCTGGCTGTTTTCAGTTTGGTCCACCCTTTGCACATGGGCAGAGTGCCTTTTGAGCAAAGACACTTCCTCAGCTCCAAGACAGGATGCTACACACACACACACACACACACACACACACACACACACACACACACACAATGTCAGAAATGGGGTACATGATTCTTCTTCCTCACAACAGCCCAAGAAGTTAAGCTGAGAGGTGGTGATTGGTCCAGCTTTTTGGCTAGGCTTTGAAAAAATCCAGCCACTGTGCCATGCTGACTCACATTTCTGCATCTCCTCCTAGGGACACCTTTACCCACTCCAGTCTAGGGTCCCACCATGCAGGGAGAGATATGTTCCATCGCCAGTACTTTAGGAAAACTTTTCTTTTGTATTTTGATTTGGGGGGGGGGGTATATCTCTTCCACTCACAGCTCCTCCTTGCCACATTTGATGGGCAATTTTCTTTCTCCCCCCCTCCTTCTGACATACTATCAAGGGATATCATTGGAATGAGTCCCTATCCATTTTGGGTAGCATTTTAAATAATTTTGACAAAACCCATATGCTTTCTCAGACGACGACGAGGCAAACTCTGCAGAAATCTTTAATAGGAAACTGCTTGACTTGGTTTCTTCCAAAGAGTGCATGCAAATATATTAAGATTTCTCTGACATGTTTTGCATTGCAAAGGGGCTCCTTTGTTGCATGCCCAACCAACTTGCCTTTAAATTGAGCTCCCAAACCTAATAAAAAAGAATGTTAGATGGATTCATTCCTGAGACACTGAACGGCAAAGGATGATTTGTAGATGTTTTGTTTGTTTTAGGGCCTGCTGTGTTTTGAAAAATTATTATTGGATTTAAAAGAAGCAATTGATCTCTTTCTTTTCTTTTCCTTTTTCTAAAAAAAAAACATTTAAAAGTCATCCGGTGGTTCATAAATGGAAACCATATGAATGCTGTAACTGAAAACATTGTCTGTTTAGATTTTTTTGTTCTTAATCTGAAATGGAAATGCTAACTTTTATAATTTTATTTTATTTTATTTAAAAAAATGTGTTTTAGACAGAGGACATTCCAAACCCAGTCCTCTTTCCCCACTTCCTATGTTGATGAATTGGGGTGGGGTGGTGCTTCAGAGTGTAGTGATAAAATGATGTCTTATGCATGAGAATATTCTTGAATCAGCTACAGGACTGATTTATTTTTACTTTGGAAAAGGATGCTTTAGAAACAGGATATGCTGAGCCATTTTCAGATAGATAGTCTGGGCTGAAATTAACCCATAACCCCCCCCCCCATATGAGTTTCTGTTCAACTTTTTTGTGAAACTGGGTCCATAATGCTAAACTTGGGGGAAATCCAAGTTAGACTTAACTCATTTCCTGATGTGTGTGTGTGTGTGTGTGCACTTGTAAGAATGGGTGCAATCGAAAAATCCCATCTCCAGTTGCCCTTAGCAGAATGTTGTAATATATCACCATTTTCAATACAGCTCTAGGGCCTGAGTGGTAGAAAACAAGGGCTGCGTTATCCACTGCCCAAGCAAGGAATATGCATTGTTTATATTCAAGGAATATGTATACTGTTAAATTTACAGACAAAGCAATGGTTCCCATCTTAATAGCTGGAGATGGGGACGAGTTGGCCGCCTTGACCGCCCAAGCAATAACAGTGCGTCTGAGCATGCACAGAGTGCTTCTCCATCATCCCCGAAGAACCTAAGGCTGCCCTCTTGAAACGAGGAATCCAGGCAGCTCTCAGCACCCACCCACCCACCCGCACAGCTTCTTCAAAAGAAGCCCTGAATTATAGCCAATAATTCGTTTCCTCGCAGCCTGTCTTGTTTATATCTTTGAATCCCCAGCCCTCACCCCCCCCACACACACTCTTTTTAATTGGCACCTGTCAAGATCAGCAAGGGAGATAGAAGATGTCTTTATGGTAATTTGAGGCAGAACTGCAGCACCACGGAAATACATTTGCAAGCGCTGCCCTCTTTGCTTGGCTGAAGAGCAATTTCGATTTATTAGGCCGTCGTAGATCGCACGCACCAACGGCTTAATTAATGAGCGTTGGAACGCGCCGCGGCGCTCGAAGTCGAGGTGGTGATGATTACTACTTGCCACGGTGGCAACCCGCTGCCAAAGCGCTTAATCATGTATTCCAAGATCCTAAAATTAAGAGGGATCTTCCTAGCCGGCGCGGCTAGCGGAGAAAGACCGTTTCTATAGATTCCATCCTACCCCTCGCTCAAACACTCAAAACACCTGGCCCCTGTTTTCTTTTTGTTGCAGCCCCCCTGTTACCCAGAACTCTGCCTCAAGACAGAAAGGATCGCATTATCCGTCGGCGCTTCCCAGCTCGTTGCTGGGCCCGTTTACTCGGAAGTAAGCGCCTCTTGAGTCCAGTGGGACTTGGCCCCAAAGCCCTATGTTGGGTAGGTCGCGCGCCTCCCCACTCCCCTCGCCCATTGAGATCAGTAAGACTTAGGCCGCCTGGTTGCGTCCTGATTGCGCGCGATCCTAAACGTGCTTCCCGGCGAGAAAGCCCTGCGGAAATCCCAGGAACAGATTTATTGACGAAACGCGGTCAGCTAAGAGGTGTCAAACGGTCCTGGCTTCTGATGGCCCCAATTGCTGTTGGTTGGAAGTAGGGGGTTGTGGCGGCTTTCGAATGATACAGAGCTCTTCGTTAGGCAAGAGGGAAATTAGTTCTGGAGTTGGAGGAGGAGAGGTTCCTTTGTCGTGAGTGGCGATTACTCCTAGGTAAATGGGATTAGGGTGGCCGCGTCAGTCTAGCGAAACAACGTGATCGGTTTATTAGAATTGTTTCTACACCGAGTGTAATCACGTTTGCAGAGCAAGACGGATTACAATGCGCGCGCATTTATACAATCCGCCTTGCCCTGCAAATCTGATTGAACAGCAGGTCGAACTTTCCTGTTCTTCTCAGGAGTAAACCCCATGGACTTTAACAGGGTTACGCATAGGTAAAGCGCGTTGCACAGCAGCGGTAAGGTTGTCAAATCAATTCTGTTGGGATACTGAGAATTATTAATATCTCACATCGAATACAACTGATCTGTAGAAAGGACTTTATGATCTGAAATCAGAGACAATGTACATACTTTTGTATCCCAAGGAAATCTTTAATAAAAACAATTTTTTAAAAAATGGTATGGAAGCTTGTGCGTCGGAGCGCGCAATTTTCCACAAATCGCTTCCATTTAAACGGGTGCGCTCTTGTAGAAGAGGAACTTTGCAACCCTATGCGCGTCTACTCGGAAGTAAATCCATTGAGTTCAGCGGATTGCGCAGGAATAGGGCTGCAGACCAGTAGCGCAACGCTTGGGGGAATCCAAGTGACCTATACACAGAATCGCCTTGTTTTAAAGCTGCAATCCTGTGTGTATTTAGTTGGATTGAATGCAGCGGGATTTGCTTCCGAGTAGCATGTGGTATGATCCGGGGAAGGCGGGGAAGCCTCGCTTCAAAAAGCAATCCTAGAAGATAATTCTGTTGTCATCCTTATTTTAATGATTCGCCTTTCAGCCCAAAGCTTCCCAAGGCGGCCTACAAACAAATGCGTTAAAACGCCACTCACCAAGAGCTCGTAAAACCAATGAACGTTGACGCCAATTATTGTTTTTCCAAGGAAGGCTGATTTTTTTTTTATTACAGGCTTGTGGTATGGGGAAAGAGGCGGCTGCAATATCCCTTTCAAAAACCAATACAATAATAAATGTGGTATTAATACTTTCAATTATATAATAATAAAATTAATTGAAAGTAGTGCCATAAATTGCGGTATGTCGGAAATGTAAAATACAACACCAGAAACCCACACACGACGTTAGCGCGGAACCCTGGCGAGTCCTGGTTTTCTGGCTTTGAAGAAGAAAATAGGCAACATAGCGGCGCTTTTGATGTTTTTATAGTTAAGCTTCAGCAGGTGAGGGCGTTTTAAATCAGCATTAAAATAGAATCCCTCAGTGCAATGAGTTTTGGGGCATGGAAAGGCAAGACAACCCGAAGTGAATCGTTTTTTAAAAATTATTATTATTAATTATTATAAAAGCATGATGCTACGCCTACTGCGGAAGAGCTTGGCAGAAAATAAACACACCGGTCCCTGGAATAAGTAAAAGGCGAGGCCAGGAGTTCGCTTGGCTTCATCCCATCATCCCTAGAAATGTTCGCGGAGATTAGGGGCACCGCATAGAATAATTTCGGCCTGTGCGTCCCAAGTAATTTATTTAAACCATTTAATAACCTCTCCGTTTTATTTTTCCTTCGGAAAGGAGCCGTGAGGAGCAGAAGGCTTAAAAACAAAACTCTCGTTGCGCGCGCACACAGGGGTTTTCTTCCGAGGAAGCGCGCGCGGGATCGCCCTGTAGATCATTTTAGTGGACCAGCGGCGATCCGAGCTAAAGAGCGCTTTTAAGAAAGGAGAAATCGCTCACTTGTCGTTTTTAAAACCAGCGATCTGGCTTTGTGAGCGCGCGTCTTGGAGTGAACCCGAAACCCACGCCGTTTCCACCCGCTGCGCATTCCCCCCCCCCAAGACCTGCAGTTTAGGCGGTGTTAAATATCAGGTTAATTTCGCTGCTTCGTTTCTGTTCGGTTTCTTGGGCTCGTCTTGTGGTTTCTCCCGGCTGGCAAAGCAAGCTCTTCCTTAAGGAGAAAAGTGTTCTTATGTGGTTAATTTCAAGGGTTCCATTTAATTCGCGCTCCTATTCCTGAGCGTCCTCTAACCTGGCTAATTAAAATCTCGATTTAAAACCTGACATGGTGAAATGAAGATAATTTCATTCAGTCAAATCGTTGCTGCAGGTTTGCGCTTTCGACGGATCGTTATTTCTATGAATCATCCGAGCGACCGCTCTGGATGTTTTAGTTTCTTGAATGGCGCTTTCGTTTCCAGACGTTCTCCTCGCCCCCCCTTTTTTAAATTAGAAAATGAATGAACAAGGCCCTGAGATCTCTCTTCAAAACGCATCGGAAGCCCCCTTCAATTTCAAGACGGCTTGACAGAATCCAAGTGTATGGCAATCTAATAATAATAATAATAATAATAATAATAATAATAATTCATCTCTACGCAGGACTGAGAGAATCTCTATGCTGAAATCACCCTGCCAGCCATTGTATTTAATACTGAGCTAGAGGAGCCAATGGTTCAACTCAGTCATCTCTGCTTAGAGTTGTTGTATATTAATAATAATATACAATAATATATTAACACGACGGGCACCTGTGGTTGCAGGTGTGTTATTCCCACCTAGCAAAAACAAAACAAAGCCCCAACACCTTACATGTTCTCTCAGGCAATAAGTCACTGCCCTGGTTCTGCTAAACTTCAGATATCTGGTTTTATTACAGTATTGGTTTTATTTTGTAAACCGCCTTGGTTTTTGTGCAGTGAAAGGCGGTCTCTAAAGCCTTTAAAATCAAGACTTCGGCATCTGTGTTTCAATACTGGCAGACGAGATTTCTTGCTTTAGACGAAGAACCAAGATTTTAAGAAGCGGCTAGTCGGGTTTGACACCCCCCCCCATTTTTAGCAACCCCAGTGTTAGAGACAGCGGGGAAACGGTCAACTTCGCCAGGGTGGGGAGGCACCTGCGTTGTAGGCTCCAGCGGGAAGTTCCCCTGCGCAAGAGCGCGAGGTTGATTTGCAGGAGAACCACCGGCGGATTTGTGCCCCGAAACGTCACCTTGACGGTCTCTTAAAATATCAGTTGTGTGCGTGCAAGGTCGGTCGCTTTTGATTCCTCTACTCAAAGGAGTCCATAACTGGCTTTTACCATTCGCGATCAGAGACACTTCTGATCACAAACGTTGTGGGAATGGGAAACGTCAGGATTTTAGGTAAATTTTCCATTATATAGCATAATATAATAATAATAATAACAACAACAATAATAATAATAATAATTAATAATAATAATAAATTTAGATATTAAAAAGTATATTATATTCACGCACACATTCAGATTCCCCCCTCCCCCGTTTAACTTTCTGAGGGCCTCGATCCTCCTTTACACACGGAGCCAATCCACGTCCCCCACCCAGCAGATCCTTCAGCATAACAGAACACAGCCATCCAAGCAAAATCTGGCAATTGATAAACTAAACTAAAATAATCGGTTGGATCCAGACCGAACTGGTCCCCTTGAAATAGTCTCGATAATTTAAATCGCTCAAGTCACGGCTAAATTCCAACTGATTTCGATGGCAACTCCTCAAACCCCAGCCATTGTATACTCTGAAGCAAGCCCCATTTGACTCCATGGGACTTACTCCCAGGTAAAGGCGTTCTTAAATATAGGATTGCAGCCTTGGTCTGAATCCAGATTTTCGCGTGCTCTAATTGATGCAGAAATATTAAGGCTTTTCTTAGATTGAATGGATGGGCGGTGTTCCATTTTCTTTTTCTTCGTGTTTATATTTATTAAACTTTTTTAAAAAACGTAGACACAGGGTCAGGCGCCTTGATTTTTCTTTTCAACTTAAATTATTCCTTAAGGGCTCGGTACTTTTATCTTTCTGACTAGCTGACATCTCGTACTTCGTGGATTGCGTGTAGGCGGTCATTATTTAGGTCTCTCCTCGTCTATCAAAGACAAGCGGCATCTCCAACCGGTTTATAAAACCACAAGAATTGTGTATTATTATTTTTTAGGAGGGGAAAGAGAGCTTACTTTTCACTTTGGCGGCGTTTGCTCAGGAGAACTCCTCCGCTGGTTTGCACTGCTCGATTTCCAGCAGATTAGAAGCGCGCTCCTACGCGTGTTTACGCGCAAATAACTCCCATTAAGTTCAACGGGCGTGAGAGCGCAGTTTGCGCTCCCTGCGCGCTCTTACTCGCGAGTAAATCACATAGAAAACAAATGGGGCTTCTTTCTCAGTAGACAAGCCCTGTGATTTCAGAGTAGATCGGTTTGTCATTTCCTTTTGGAGGCAGTTTCCGGTAGAAATGGAGCGGACAGGAGCAGTCTACTCAGAAGCAAGCCCCATTGAGTTCAAGGGGATTTGCTCCCACGTAAGCACGTAGTGGGTTGCAGAATAAGCTGGCAAAAAAAGAAAGAGAGAAGCAAATTATATTTAATAAAGGCTGAACCCAATATTCGCCAGTTAAACTGCAGCCTGCAGTTAAATTAGTGAAATTCGGAGTCCCCACCTCCGCAAATTGTGTTGAGGTTATTACAGTATTACTATTATTATTAATCCATTTGAATCCAGGTATTTTGGTTTAACCAAGCAAGGCAGATCGCGTTTATTTGATAACATTAACTGGTTGTGTTGGTATCAACAGAAAAGAAAAAAAACTGAACAGAGAATCTTCTTGGTGAAACTGTGTGCGTGTGTTTTAACTGAGATCAACAAAGCACAGTCCTAAAAAAAAATTCTTATAAATTTCCTTAGGGGAAGAAGAGGGGTGGGGAGAACCACGTGGGCGGGCCCAGGTAACCAAACACCCTGCACTCTCCATACTATTATTGGCCCTGGAACAAATAACTTTCTTCACCTGCAAAGCTCCCGCTCCCGAAGTGACTGCGGGTTGTTTACTTTGAGATCTGTTGCGACTGTTGCGATTGACAGCCAGAACCGCCGCTTGTTTACCGGGAACGAAGGTCTCCCAGGCTTGACAATCCCGAGAAATCACTGCATCCTTTACTCAGGATTAAATCTGACCGCCTACGATGGGGCTTACTCCTGCGTAAGGGACCGCGTGGGGCTGTGGTCTAAACTACAGAGCAGGTTGGCAGTTAGAATCCCCTCGACTGAGTGAGCTCCCGTTGCTCGGTCCCTGCTCCTGCCATCCTAGCAGTTCGAAAGCACCTCAAAGTGCAAGTAGATAAATAGGTACCGCTCTGGCGGGAAGGTAAACGGCGTTTCCGTGTGCTGCTCTGGTTTGCCAGAAGCGGCTTTGTCATGCTGGCCACATGACCTGGAAGCTGCACACCGGCTCCCTCGGGCAATAAAGCGAGATGAGCGCCACAACCCCAGAGTCATCTGCGACTGGACCTAAGGGTCAGGGGTCCCTTTACCTTTAAGTGTGGATAGGGTTGTAAGCATTTCATCGTGATTCTATCCAGTTCAAGAAGTCTAGAGGAGCTTGCTCTGGAGGAAAACCTTACTTGGAGGTTTTCAAGCAGAGCTTGGATGGCCGTCTGTTGTGGATGCTTTAGTTGAGATTACTGCATTGCAGGGGGTTGGACTAGATGACCCTTGGGTCCCTTCCAACTCTATGATTCTATGAAACCCCCTTCTAATCTAGCTTTCTGGTCTCAGAGCTGGCCAACCATGTGCTTATGGGATGCCCACACAAACAGGACAACCTGTATGCTAGTCCCCAGCATACTGCCTCTGATAGCAGACATAGAACATAGCCATAATGTCTAGTAGCCATGGAAAGACTTAACTTCCATTAATTTGTCTAATCCTCTCCTTTTTAAAGCCATCTAAGCTGGTGAACATTGCTACACCATCTTACAGGAGCGGATTTCACGCTTTAACCATGTGCTGTTATATTTATTCCCCTTTGCTGGCTGGGTGGCCTTAGGTCAGTGATGGGCTACCTTTTGAGCTTGGTGTGTCAAAATTCGCCAAAAAACCGAGCATAACTCGGGTGGTGTGTCACTTCAAGAAAAAAACATAATTTCATGATATTTATGGTTTAAATAACAAAAATGTATAATTGTAATATATAACTGTATTTAATAACCCAAAAACTAATTAGTTAACCAAACCAAAAACCCCTTATTTATCACAAAGTGCCCAGAGTTGTTGAGCATTTTGGGGGAGCTGCTGACCAAAGTTTTCTTGGGGGGTGCAAAAGTTGCTTTGCTTTTTTGGGGGGGGGGTGCCCCAAAGCTGCTGCACTTTTTTTGGGGGGGGGGAAAGAGAACAAAAATAAATGACGAATAATACCTTCGCTGGACTGACATAGTCTGCCAAAGCGCAGCACTGACATAGTCTGCCAAAGCGTCAGAAAAAACAGCACAGAAAGGGTTAAAAACCAATCTCTGGCTACCAGCAGCAGCAACAACAACAAAAAAGCATCGGAGACAAGCTGTAGTTTGAGGAGGAGTGGGAGAACAAATGGGGGGGGGGACAACAATAACGTGAATGGGCCGATGGGGCCTGTGCCAGCAGTGAGGGCTCATGACTGACACGCGTGTCATAGGTTCGCCATCACTGCCTTAGGTTCTAATCTTACAAGAGGAGGAAAAACTTATTATTATCCGTTTCCCCCATTCCATGCACAAAATGTTACACACTGCCATCATGTGCCCCTTTACTCTAGGGTTCCCCCCAAAAAAAAACTAAAAAAGAAAGCAAAAAACCCTAGAATCATAGAATTGTATTAATAACAACAAGAATTTTATTGTTTATACCCTGCCCAATTCCAGCTGCAGAATTGAAAGGAACCCCTTGGTCATCTAATGCTTAGCTTTGCACTTGTGCTAGCACTTTTGTTGCTGCTCCTCACAGTGGAGTTTTCTCTATCCCCTGGAGGTTTTTCTGAACTCTTCCCAGCTCTGCGATACCCTTCCTGAGATGAGGCAGCCAGAACCGTCCATGGCCTACCAAATGGTGGGGTCTCACCTTAGATTTGTACAAGGGCATGGTGATATTATTGGCAGTTTAATTTTCAGACCCTTTCTAAATCATTCCTACCTTGGAATTCTGCTAGGATTGCGGCGTTTCCACTTTAAGCTTATTTCTTTGGAAGTCAATGGGCCTTACTCCCAAGTAATGGCAGTTGTGCAGTGTGGATCTGCCTTTAGTCAGAAATTAGCCCAGGCGAGCATGCATAGGATTTTGCAGTTTTATAATGCAAGTCTGTACATGACTACTCAGGAACAAGCCCCATTGAGTTCGGTGGAAGTTGCTGCTGAGTAAGTGTGCATAAATTTGCAACCTTAGACTTGAAAGGCAGGTCTGCTTCTTCTTACTTTCTGTAAGTTGCCTGAGGTCCCCCCCCCCAGTTGCCATTGTTGTTGTTTTTCCCAAGTCAGTGCAGTGCTTGAATTATATATAAGTTTTAATACCAAAATTTTAAAAAGAAGATCTAAGTGCTGCACAGCATTAAAAAATGAACACTGTTGTTGTTGTTGTTGTTTTTTAAAAAAGCAATAAGCACCAATACAACATAAAAAAAACAGTAGTATGAAAGCATATAAAATCAGAATTTGGGGGATTTCGAAAAATAAAAATGGGATTCGATTTTATGGCCCAGTAGAAATGGAAACCTGTCTTTTTAGAAGGCGTCTGACTCAACTGGCAGTTGCTGCTTCAGGTTTCTGTAAATCCTTTTAGAGAGGAATGTGGATCAGGTGAATTCAATCCAAGTTTGATTACTGCAAAAGCGACAGAGACCGCCCCTTTCATAAAGTCAGGTAAGGATGCATAGGATCAGATCCCACACTGTTTCCAGGGGAGGGGGGGGTAGCTTCTCCTTCCTCATTTTACAAGATTCTCACACCTGTCTTGGATCAAATATCCTGTCCAGTCCGCCTGTTGGTCTGCCAAGATATGAAAATATAACACAACCACAGGGACTTATTTATTTGGCCAATTCAACAGGTGAAGCTTCTCTGAGAGCTGCGGTGATGGTCCGAAGCGTCCGAACTATTTGCATTTCTGCCATACCGTGTTGCTCTGACATAGAGATCTTGCATTGTAAAAAATAAAGGAAAGTAAGACACCCCGGAAGAATGTGGAGTCTAAGGTGACCAAGATGAGCTCATAAAGATAGAAATCCCAAAGGATTAAAATGTCCAAGCTCTTGTTATGAATTTATGTTCTAGGAAACCAAGATTATGAGAAAGGATGAGCTCTAGCTATGTTCCTCTAGCGGAGTGGTTCTGTTAATTGGCAAGGATATGCTGTGAAATGTGATCCAGTGGAAGGTTTCTTAAACGTTATTACTGGGTATTATTAAGTAGTGTTGGTATGATCCTCATCTGTATAGTTTGTCATACAGAAATTCAGATGGTAATCATGCTGCAAATAAAATCATAATGCATATACATAATATTGCTTAGTGTTAATAGTAATTACAGACCTAGTCATCCTACCAGGGGCCCTAGAGGGACAGGCAATATTAGCAGAGCAAACAGGGGAGGTGGCAGGGAATAGTTGCTAGGCATCCTGCACCCACTTACCTGAGAGTAAGCTCCATTGAACTTGAGGGGACTTACTTCCAAGTAGATGTATGTAAGATTGTAACCCTAAGCACATTTATTTGGATACGCTATTGGGATGATGGTGGTGAAAGCAAGATAGGAACCAGAAAAAAAATATGAATTTGGGTGTGGATTTGAGTTTTATTTTAGGAAACTAAATTCCCTGCCTGGTGGATTTTAATATCCTTTCTGCTGTCTCTATCTCGGTATCATTCATGCTAATGAAAGGGATCATGTCTTCTTAAGATCAACTGACGTGGATCTCTTACCAAGATAGGAATTAGGAAACATTTCTTGGCAAACATTTGCCTATGTTTTGCATAACATAAGAAGCCAACAGTATTATTTATATGCTTTTACCACCAACATTTATGTGTCTTGGTGGCTTTTAACCATTAAAAAAAGGTACTGTAAAGGTAAAGGGACCCCTGACCATTAGGTCCAGTCATGACCGACTCTGGGGTTGTGGTGCTCATCTCGCGTTTTTGGCCGAGGGAGCCAGCATACAGCTTCCAGGTCATGTGGCCAGCATGACAAAGCCGCTTCTGGCGAACCAGAGCAGCACATGGAAACGCCGTTTACCTTCCCGCTGTAGTGGTCCCTATTTATCTACTTGCACTTTGACGTGCTTTCAAACTGCTAGGTTGGCAGGAGCTGGGACCGAGCAATGGGAGCTCATCCCGTTGCAGGGATTCGAACCGCTGACCTTCTGATCGGCAAGCCCTAGGCTCTGTGGTTTAACCCACAGCGTCACCCACGTCCCTGCTTTTAACCATAACAGGTGCCAAATCATATGGTCTAACCAGCAGCCACTGCAGTTTTCCGGCCCAATTTTATGTACATTTACTTAGGCATGAGTATGCATATTTCAGTAGGACTTAACTCCTGTCCGTGTTTTGGATTTAGGATCACAGACTTAGGCTGTCCTGACCAGGAAGGAAGCCCCACGGAACTCAATGAGACTTGTTTCTGAGCAGAGGTCTATGTCACTGTAGTGCTTTGCAATCTTAACGTGGGAGGGAAGACAGCAGGGCTTAACTTTTAACGTGGTGTCACACAAAGATGTTTTGAGAGAATGAAGTGGGGAACGTTGTGATGAGAAGTTAAACTTCCAACATTTGATTTTTAAAGCTTTAAAGGTGGCTGGGGTGGAGGGGCGGGGAGAAGCTCTCCTGCCTAAATAGACAAAATAAAATTGAAAAGAGATGGGGGGAGTTTGTGTGTGTGTGTGGAGGTGGGGAGACACTATTATGATTTTAAATTAAACAAACAAACAAAACTGGGGAATTATGTGCCCCAAATGGGATCCTATGGGATCCACACTGAAGTAGGCAGTTGGAGAGACAATAGCGATGGGTCCCAAGATCCCTTGCAATATTGCAGGAAGATGCTCTTCAGTGAACGATGGTAAACACGAATTCTCCAGAATTTTGTCCCATCCCACTTCTCTCCTAGACTACCCCCCTTGTTTCTGACAATGCACCCTAGGCTTGTGATTGAGGCAGTATTGAGCCTCTGGTGCAACACAAACATCTTTGTGCCATGATAGCAGTTCTTAGGCAACAGGGCATCTTAACCCACCCTGTGCAATGCAGTTGCAAAAATTTTAAAAGCGGAGAGTCAACCTTTTTTTTTTTTTGCCAAAAGAAGCAGCTACTTTCTTACAGAGTGTTACTTCGTGATTTTGTTTTGTTTGCTAGTTGAAAAACGCAATAAAAACATGTGGCTTTATTGTTGTTTCAAAAACCATCTGCACACACCACACATTTAAAGCACGGCCACCAAAGAATTTGGGGAACTGTAGAATTTGTTAAGGGTGCTGGGAACTGTAGCTTGGTGGGGCCTGAACTACAAGTCTCAGAATTCTTTGGGACAGGGCAATGTGCTTTAAATGTATGGTGATGTGTGTGTTTGTGCGCATACCCCTAAACATTCTGTGAATCTAAGTTTGGCCTCATTGAGGGGCAGTATTTCAACATGAGTAGGAAAATGAGAGTACTGTACCCCCTAAACTTTTTGTTTTTTTTAAAGAAAAAAAGTACTGTTTGTCCGTATATGTGTAAAACCACTTTGGCATCTAAGCGGCATATAGGTAAAGAAATAATAATTATCTGTGTATATGCATATCTTGATAGTTAAAGGGAGCGGCCGTTTTTTGTGATTCCCCTGCCCTCAATCTTTCTCTGACTTGCCAAAACTTCTGTCTTCTGCAAGTGTTTGTCTTCTCTATTGTGGGTTCGACAGTAGCACATGGATGTGGTTTATTGAGGCGCCTAGGGAGTGTTCTTCGTTAAGCCTAACAGCTTGTCTTTTGCTTTGCACATCAATTGAGCTTCTTAATTAAAATTCACCCCGGTGAGAATTAAAAGCCGCACACTGCCCAGGGACCTCTCCTCCTCGCCTCTTTCCCCTGACACAGTTTCAAGTCAGGATGAGGGAAAACAAGGCCTCTGATTGGACAGCGACTCTTTCCTGAAATTGTTTGCATTTTTTGGACCCTGCTTTCTTCTCCTCAATTACTCTCTCCTCCTTGGGGGGGGGGGAAGGAGCAGGTTTTTAAAAACAAGGAATATAATGAGGAATTTTTTTGCATAATACAATCCAGTCTGGAATTTTTATGCAGAGTATGTTGGATTGGAAAGAACTGAGAATGTGTGCTAGATTTTCTGTTCCCATTTAGGAAAAAAAGAAGACCAAATTTGTTAAAACAGAATGGGCTTTGCACCTCCAAAGTACGGAGGAGGAAAAATGATGCTGATCGACCACGTATTACAATCCTTAGGTTTTGTACTTGGTAAATGATTTTTTTTCAAATTGCCTGTTCTCCATGAGACTGCTATAAAAAAGGAGAGAGATATGGAAAATGTGAATTTCTGAAGTTGAAAGTTTGGCATAAATGGAGGCTTTCTGTCTAAGTGTAATTGCTGTGCAGGGTGGGTGATTTTCATGGGGCTGTGACTAGGGAGGGAATGGTTAAATTACCCTTCCTTCCCTAGTCCTTTAATGCACCCTCTATGCATTAAAATAAACCCAATAAAAATTGCTTTATGCACTTAATATTTTCATTATTGTTAACGCAGATGACATTGAACACGTTGAATTTAATGTAACATGGCACTGAACCCTTTAGTGTTATAATGATTTTATTTCCTTCAGAGATGGTACACACACACACACACACACACACACACACACACACACACACACGGTGCCAGATTTACATAGAAGCTTAACAAGCTATAGCTTAGGGCCCCAAAAAATTTAAAGGAAAAAACAAAACAGGATGTACATTTCCAAAATATAAGATAAGAAACAAATAAAATAAAACCTACATACAGCAATGGTGTTTTGTGTTGTGTAGGCTCCTATGATGTAAGTCATGGGCCCCACCTGCTAGCCTGCTCCCTATAATATCACTGGTTTGCTCATTTCTATATATAGGGTGCCTACATTCTGCATGTACAAATGGCTTGAGATACCTATGAGGTCCATAAATTACCATATAGCATATATTCAACACAAAAAAACAGTGACTACTTGTTGTTGACAAAGGACAGCTGGACATATAAAGGGCCCCATTACCTTCAGTAGCTTAGGGCCTCATCAAACCGAAATCCTGAGATATATATCTATTGCAGCACAGACTTGAATTTCACAGGGTTGCATCAAATGGACACATTTTGACCATGGAGCTTTGTATATGCATGCAAATGTCCTCCAAACTCCCCCACGCTCATCGCCTCTGCTGCTGTTCGCTGGCTGCTTGGCAGCTGTTTCAACATATCATTCCTTCTTGTTGTTGCCTAAACTGGGGCTCCTTTTTCCTGGTCATGTGATTGAGACTTAGCCACCGTGAGGATGTCACAACACCATCATGTAGCCAATCAGATCTGGCCAGTGCTATCATGTGGCCAACCAGATGTGGCCATGTGCTGACATCACAAAGCCAATTCATGGCATCGTTTCCTGCCCTCGCTCTGAGCGGAACCCTTTTACCACACCAAAATTGCCAGGCAAGGGAGAAGTGCCTACAGGCTGCCAAAGCTTCCCTGGAAAATTGCCTTTTGTGGGGACTCTGCTCGGTTTCAGCCATAGAGCTGAAAGTGCTAGTGTGGGCTGGATCCTGTTCCTACTCTAGGGTTGCAGCCCCCAAAATGCTCCATTCTGGAGGTTCTTATGGCTATCAATGGCCACTAGTGGTAGCTTCTGCCCAACCACCATTGGGCAGGCAGACTGGGGTGCTTCTTGCTGGCAGGGCTCCCCCACAGTCAGTGGAAAACTCCCATCATCAGAGCCAGGCTGGGCTGGGCAGAGAGATACTTCTACCACATCCAACCCACCTCTAGTATTTCAGGCACTGCTGGATTTTACGTATAAGCTAAACAAGCTATAGCTTAGGGCCCCAGTCTTTTGGGACCCCTCCCCCCCAAAAAAAAATTAAAGGAAAAAACCCTGGATGTACATTTCCAAAATATAAGATAAAAAACAAATAAAGTAAAACCTACATACAGCGTTTTGTGTTGTGTAGGCTCCTATGATGATAAGTCATGGGCCCTGCCTGCTAGCCTGCTTCCTAAAATATCACTGGTTTGCTCCTTTCTATATATAGGGTGCCTACATAAAATACGTATTTTATGATAAAATACATACTTCGTTATGTGCAAATGGCTTTAGATACCTATTAGGTCCATGAATTACCACATAGCATATATTCAACACAAAAAACAGTGACAATTTGTTGTTGACAAAAGACAGCAGGACAAATAAAGGGCCCCATTACCTTCAGTAGTTAGGTCCAGCCGTGGACGACTCTGGGGTTGCGTGCTCATCTCGCTTTACTGTCCGAAGGAGCCGGCGGACAGCTTCCTGGTCATGTGGCCAGCATGACTAAGCCGCTTCGGGCGAACCAGAGCAGCGCATGGAAACGCCATTTACCTTCCCGCCAGAGCAGTACCTATTTATCTACTTGCACTTGACATGCTTTTGAACTGCTAGGTTGGCAGGAGCTGGGGCTGAACAACGGGAGCTCACTCCGTCGTGCGGATTCGAACCACCGACCTTCTGATCGGCAAGCCCTAGGCTCTGTGGTTTAGACCACAGTGCCACCTGCGTCCCTATCTTCAGTAGCTTAGGACCTCATCAAACCGAAATCCGTCCTTGATTTCAGGTTGGGGTTAGATTGCTCTGTGAGTTCATTCCTTCAACCCTTTCTACCACCATTTCTCTTCCCATCTACTTAAGAGGTTTAATCTCATGCTCAGTTCAGAAACACCTTCATGCCGCACCGCAAGGATATTTCTTTTGCCATAATATGTGAATGGAGGCGCCCTTCTGCCACCTCCTCTCTTCTCCCAGCTGCTCATTAGACTTTCGTTTTGGCAGGGCTTAAATCCTTGCACACTGTTTAAATGCTCCGAGTCCCTTATGCAGATTTGGGCACCTTTTTAAGAAGCAGATCGAAAGTCCATATATCCCCACATCAACACTGCAGAGCGGGTTAATGGTTGAGGGTCTCTCAAGGGTGTCTTGGGAGATGTAGTTCTGTGGTGCAGAAAACTCACTCAACGTTGATACCATATTTCTCCGATGAAAATAGGGAAGCCCTAAGGAAAAGCAGGACATTCCGGGATCCAATCAGAAACCAGGACGGCTTCTGTAAACCTGGGACTGTCCCCGGAAAATAGGGACACTTGGAGTAGTAGCGTTGCCTTACGCCTGGAATTTCCCGGATGTAGTGGGGATTTGGCCAGCGATAACAGTGTCTGGATGGGAATCGCTGGAATGTCCAGGGAAATCCGGACGTATGGCAACCAATGTTGGAAAAGTAGTTTTTGGCTCAAAATAGCTCAAAAACCTTTTTATTAAAAAAACTTTTGTTTCCGGATTTTCACTTTTTGAAATATGCCAACCCTAACTTGGAGGTTCTGTGATAACACGCAAGCCCTTGCTTATTTCCTCTGCAATATTGTTGTTCACTGCAATGGGAATCCAGTAGCATACAGATGACTGGCCTGCTTTCCCCTGAATCCCAAAGATCACTGGGAAGAAGCACTGTGGCACTGTGAAAATTATACAGTTTTTAAATTCTCCATAGCTGCCAGAAGTGATGACATAAAAAAGGTAAAGGGACCCCTGACCATTTGGTCCAGTCGTGACCAACTCTGGGGTTGCGGTGCTCATCTCGCTCTATAGGCCGAGGGAGCCGGCATTTGTCCGCAGACAGCTTCCAGGTCATGTGGCCAGCATGACTAAGCCACTTCTGGTGAACCAGAGCAGCGCACGGAAACACCGTTTACCTTCCCACTTGGAGCGGTCCCTATTTATCTACTTGCACTTTGACGCGCTTTAGAACTGCTAGGTTGGCAGGAGCTGGGACCGAGCAACGGGAGCCCACCCTGTTGCAGGGATTCGAACTGCCGACCTTCTGATCAGCAAGCCCTAGGGCTCTGTGGTTTAACCCACCTGTGGCCCTAGAAGTGATGACATAGCAGGGCTTTAAATGTATAGTGAGAAGGCAGCCATGCTCTGTATGCCTGATGGACTTTGTATGGTTGTGTTACCGGTATCTCAGCCCTGTTCAGATATCCTTGCCCATTGCTTGATGCACTATCAAGTGATGACTTGCGTGTTTGACAGAGCCTTCAAAAGACAGGTGACAGCTACATTTTCCAAGGGAGGTAGTCAGTAAGGGATGTACAGGAATGCCCGGTCCCTGATACACAGTTGATCCACATGGTCATTTTGGGGTCTTTAAAAAATGTCTGTAGCTATTTTCCTGCCCCCTTAGCCAGTGCCGGACTTACATATAAGCTAAACAAACTATAGCTTAGGGCCCTACTCTCTTGGGGGGGCCCAAAAAATTTTTAAGGAAAAGAAACCCTGGATGTACATTTCCAAAATATAAGATAAAAAAACAAATAAAATAAAACCTACATACAGCAACAGTGTTTTGTGTTCTGTAGGCTCCTATGATGTAAGTCAGGCATCCCCAAACTGCGGCCCTCCAGATGTTTTGGCCTACAACTCCCATGATCCCTAGCTAACAGGACCAGTGGTCAGGGATGATGGGAATTGTAGTCCAAAACATCTGGAGGGCCGAAGTTTGGGGGTGCCTGATGTAAGTCATGGGACCTGCTCGCCTGCTCCCTAAAATATCCCTATTTTGCTTGTTTCTATATATAGGGTGCCTACATTCTGCATGTGCAAATGGCTTGAGATACCTATGAGGTCCATAAATTACCCATATATTCAACACAAAAAACAGTGACAATTTGTTGACAAAGGACAGCTGGACATATAAAGGGCCCCATTACCTTCAGTAGCTTAGGGCCTCGTCAAATCTCAATCCGGCCCTGCCCTTAGCTCATACTAAACACATACCCTCCAACATTTCTCCGATGAAAATAGGGACATCTCATTCCATAATGATAATCTTGCTGTATAATACTGGGTTGCCCCAGCACTCTGGGCAGCTTCCAACATATATAAAAACATAATAAAACATTCACAAAAAAACCCCTTCCCTATACAGGATTGCCTTCAGACACCTTGGGAGTTGGATAACTCCATACCCTCCAGCGGAAAATACAGACATCCTACCATATCCTCCAACATTTCTCCAATTAATTTTCCTACAGAAAAGTGGGAGATTCTGGGATCAAATCAGAGACCAGGATGTCTTCTCTAAATCAGAAGCGTTCCTGGAAAATAGGGACACTTGGAGGGTTTGTAAACGTTTGCATGGTGTAAATCCTGCCTTAGTGGAGGAGTGGGAGCCAAGTGCTAGGCTAGGGTGTGGCTAAATTTGGCAGATGGGGAGGGCCGTCTGTCTGTCAATCATGTGACATCACAACCGTCAATCATGTGACATCATAATGCTCTGCTGGTATCTGGGATCTAGGCTGGTGGTTGAGGCTCAACTCTTAGCCAGGACTTACCCTACAAATTTTCCAAATAATATCTCAGCCCCTAGGAGTTAGTACTAGAGGGTTCCTGAGTGTACACAGAGAGCCACTTGCAGTCACCACAACCTGCCCACTCACTATAAAAACTGAGGTTTTCGTGTCACCTCTCCAATTAGGAATTAGGAACTGAACTGTGACTAATTGGAACAGTGGGCATTTTCAGATTTGTTTTTGCACCTGTGGGTTGACATGTGAGCACAGTGCTTTTGTGCATGTGCAGAGTGCTTCCTTCACCTAGCTGCAGTGGTGTAGCTAGGTAATTTTAGACTCCAGACTCCATGCTATTATTGAGGGGTAGATACAGAGATTCCAACAGACCTTATAAAATTGTTTATGTATGCTACAACAGCAACTAGAACGCTATTTGCCCAGAGGTGGAAAGAAGACATTATTCCAACCAAGGAAGAGTGGCCGATCAAATTAATGGACTATACCGAAATGGCAAAATTAACAGGTGTAATAAGAAACCAAGAGGGGGAAAGAGTTATTAAAGAGTGGGGAAAATTTGTGGAATATTTGAAAAGTTCTGGCATCAGCAGGGTTAACCTAAAACCAGCAGTTTAATAAAAAAAAGATTATTAAGAGAAAGAAAAGAATAACTTAGAGGGAGTTATGTGGAAAATGCAGTATAAAAAAACTAAAACTAAAGCAAAAACCACAAAAGGAGGGGAGGGGAGGCAAATTCGTAACGGTTCTGGATCATTTGTGAGTTACGTGTTTGGTATTTGTATGTTTGTAAACTTTTGAAAAACCAAAAAACCAAAAACAAACAAACAATGCTATTAATGGTGGGGGGCAGAGACTCTCTTTAGAAATTAGTGGGTCTACTTTGTTCACTTCAAAACTGGTGGGAGGCTCTCCTGCTGACTGGGGGGGTTCCTGGGTCTCTGCCCCCAAATCCTGCTTGACGGCATCATCAAGGTCTTTGAGGGCATCAGTGGCTCTGAGGTTTAATCTACCTCATTCCTATACTACCCTCTTGGAAATCGATTCCAGCTGCTTTTCCCCACATTTCAAGCAAGCAAGCAAGCAAACAAACAAAATTAAAAATGTACAAAACGACTGATTTGAAAATTCAGTTTGTGTGAATAGTAGTGTTTTCAGCATCAGATGCTAATGAGCAAAACAACAACAACAGATGGAGTAGCTACCACAAAGCACCCGTTTCTAAATACGCCCTTCGTCACTGTATACACATCTTGCAATCTTATGATTATACAATCCTCACTGGGAAGGGGGGGGCAACACTTACCTGGTGCCATTTCAAGCAAGGGTTGAAGAAGATGATACAAACACAATTTCTTTCTTTTCTTTTTTTTAAAAAAAACATTCTTTATCGAAAAATTTAGGAAGTACAAAATTACAAGTGGACAGAGTAAGATAAGACACGGAAAAGAAGAAACAAGAAATAGTAACCCATGTAGAAAACAAAGCAGAAAAAAAGATGTTGTGTACATTAAGAAAAGGGGGTGGGGGATTGTTATTGTAGTTAAAAAAGGTAAAGGTACCCCTGACCGTTAGGTCCAGTCGTGAACGACTCTGGGGTTGCGTGCTCATCTCGCTCTATAGGCCGAGGGAGCCGGCGTTTGTCCGCAGACAGCTTCCAGGTAATGTGGCCAGCATTGACTAAGCCGCTTCTGACGAACCAGAGCAGCACACGGAAACGCCGTTTACCTTCCCGCTGGAGCGGTACCTATTTATCTACTTGCACTTTGATGTGCTTTCAAACTGCTAGGTGGACAGGAGCAGGGACTGAGCAACGGGAGCTCACCCCGTCGCGGGGATTCGACGGGCCAATATGGTATTTATGAACTGGAAAAACAGAAATGCAGCTCCCTTTAATGATTGGATGGAGAATAAGGATAAGCTCGCCACAAATGAACAAGTTGTACACAAATGTAGATTTGCCATGGACAAATGTAACGATATTTGGAATTCGTTTTTATAAAGATGTAAGCACAGATTTAACAGGAGCCCACCCCATCCCAGTGGTTGCATGCATTTATCCAAATCCTGCATAAATCTTTGTCTGGTTATATGTTAAGAATCACTGGAATTGGGTCCAGTTACATACTTACTTTTCCCTTTCACCTTTCTGTTTGCTTTCGAAGACCTTGAGAAATCGACCATCATTGAGAACGGCGAAATCCGCATCAATGGCAAAGGCAAGAAGATCCGCAAGCCTCGCACCATCTACTCGAGTCTCCAGCTCCAGGCCCTCAACCAGCGCTTCCAGCAAACCCAGTACCTGGCGTTACCCGAGCGAGCAGAGCTAGCAGCGCAGTTGGGCTTGACCCAAACCCAGGTGAGATGTTGCAAACATCCTTTGGTTCATTTATCTGGAACGTAACTTTCCCCATCCCCTGGTTCTTAGGAGTTTAGGGTGTGACCTACATGTAGGGTGGCCTGGTGAGAAAGAGGACTTTAATACTTGTGTAAAAAACCAGAAAAAAGGTAAAGATAAAGGACCCCTGGATGGTCAAGTCCAGTCAAAGGCGACTATGGGGTTGCGGCGCTCATCTTGCTTTCAGGCCAAGGGAGCCAGTGTTTGTCCACAGACAGTTTTCCAGGCCATGTGGCCAGCATGACTAAACCGCTTCTGGCACAACGCAAGACCGCGATGGAAACCAGAGTGCATGGAAACGCCGTTTACCTTCCTGCTGCAGCGGTACCTATTTATCTACTTGCACTTTGATGTGCTTTCAAACTGCTAGGTTAGCAGGGGCTGGGACTGAGCAACGGGAGCTCACCCTGTGGCGGGGATTCAAACCGCCAACCTTCTGATCGGCAAGCCCAAGAGGCTCTATGGTTTGGACCACAGCGCTACCTGGATACTTGTGTATCCATAACTATTAAGGGTGCTCTCTTTTGCATCTGGCCGGGGCCTCCCTTCGCTATATCCTCAAAGCAACCCAGAGAGATAGGTTAGGCAGAGGTGACATGTAAAGTACACGACTTCTCCCAAAGAATCGTGGGAAGTGTCATTTTTTTAAAGGCACTGGTGGGCAATAGGTGCCAACTCTATAGGGCTGAGGCACCTTCACCCCCACCATGTCTGTTGGGACGGGTCTGAGCCCCCCCCCCATCTTGAGGGGGCAGGGGAGGCTGAGCTCTTCCTCACCTGCCCACCCACCTGCCCCTCCATCCCCCTCTTTCCTAACTTTGGTCGCTGTCCTCCGCCGCCTTGAGAGATGCACACCACCCAGAGACACTGCACAGTCTGTGATGATACGACACATGTGATGTCACACACATGATGGGGCCCCCAATGTTGGGCACAGGTTGGCGCCTCTACGAGTAGGAAATGTGTAGCTCTTTGAGGGGTAAACTAAAGTTCCCAGGATTGTTTGAGGGGAATCCATGTCTTTTAAATGAATGGTGTGGATGTGATCAGAAGGATAAGTGAGTTGGAAGGGATGTCAGGAAACCGGGAATTATGTTCACATGTGGTGGGGGGTGCAAATATGTACTATTTTTTTTTCTGTTTAAGGAGATAACAGAAATCAGTGGGTTAAAGCTGACGAAAAGTCCGGAGGTAGCAGCATTATTATCAATTTACGATGGGGTGGAAGAAGATTCGCAGGCTGCACGGATTATGATAGCTAGGAAGAATGCAGAATGCAAAATGGAAGAATGGTAGAAAGAGGTGTGAGATATAGCTATTAATGATAAATTAACATGTGCCATTAAGGTAAGGCGGGGAATAGGCAGGAGAAATGATTTGGGGGGAGATATGGAGGGTGTTTGTAGAATTTGTACTGTTAAAATGGAAAGGGGTCAAGCCATCGCAAGAGGTGTTGAAATTTTGGGAGGTTGGGTAGTTACAATGGAATGGTCTCGGTGGTGGGGTGCACATTTTTATTCTTATTTATGTATTATCATTACCTTGTCAAATAATAATAATAATAATAATAATAATAATAATAATAATAATTTTTAAAAAGAAGGATAAGTGATAGCCTCAAGGCCACCCAGAGAGCTTTGTGGCGGCATGTGATATTAGAGTATGTTCACATTAGCGACTTAAAATGCAGCAAAGTGTTTGTGTGTGAAGGCGATCTTACCTCTTTGCCAGTCTCCCTCTTCCAAATTTCCTTCCTTTTCCAAAGAAAAGGAAGAAAATAAAGAGGAGAGGAAAGGAAAGGAGAGGAATGCAAGGCCCTCTATCACAATTATATCTTAACCCTTATTCCAATCACAGAAGAGTGAAATCTCCCAGCTCTCGCTTGGGAGCTTCCCCCATCACCTTCCTGTATCTTCATTAATCCAAGATGGGGAATCTCAAAAAGTAAAGCATAAATATAAATAGAACCAGGGCATTTTTTTCAGCCAGAACTCACCAGAACTCAGTTCCAGCACCCCTCAGGTGGATGCCATTGCCATTATAAGAGAACAAGGGAGGCGTTCATGGCGAGTTCAGGCACCTCTTTTTCTAGAAATGCAGCACTGGATAGAATTAGCAGAAAGAAAACAAGAATTAGCAATCATAGAAAGGGAAGATACCCCCCCCCAACTCCTGCTCTTAACTACTACATCCAGGGCCAGATTTAGGTTTGACGAGGCCCCAAGCTACTGAAGGTAATGGGGCCCTTTTTATGTCCAGCTGTCCTTTGTCAACAACAAATTTGTCGCTGTTTTTTGTTTTGAATATATGCTATATGGCAATTTATGGACCTAATACACGACACAAAACAAACACCGTTGCGATATGTAGGTTTTATTTTATTTGTTTTTCATCTTATATTTTGGAAATGAGTATCTAAAGCCGTTTGCACATACAGTAACAAAGTATGTATTTTATCAAAGGAATTGTTGAACTGAAACACAATTACGAAGAAATATATTAATAGTGAAATACAATTAAGAAGCCCAAATACAATTAAGAAGCTGCGCATGTCATTCCTTTCGTGGCCACAACTGCGCAGCCTACAGACAAGAAAGAGGTGACAGCAGGCTTGAGAGGTTTGCGGAAGGACAAGAAATCCGTTTGGGGGAGGGTGCATTGCGTAGTGTGGGACCCAATAGCAGCCGAGCGCGCACTGAGCACGCTCAGTGGCTGTGGAATGCTGACGGACGGTTTCAGGGAGGTGGTGGAAAGCGAGGGAGCGAGGGAATGAATGGAAGGGAGAGGCTGGAATTATGAGCAGCAACACTCCGCACCGGTGGTGACATTTTATTGCGCAGGTGTGACAGTGGCAGGTGCCGAGCAGAGTGAGGTGTTCTCTGCCCAGAAGGTGTTGCGCTTTTCCTTAGGCAAGACACTAATGGAGAAAGCTCAGGAACAAACAGGAGGATTGTGGGAATGGGGTAGAGTGGAACTGGAAATGAAGTATGAGGTTTTCCCCTGTGGCTGGAAATGCTTCACCTGTTGAATTTCTGGCTGCGCCCCCAGTATTTAAGAAGCACGGGATCCCTGCCAGGATGACAACAACCATGCATATTCAACTGGGAAAGCTTATGAAACCGGAGGAGAACTCCCCTTTCGGTGCGCCAAATCCAAAGGCACGGTCCGGTGATGTCTGTTTCCACGTGGCTCGCGCTGGAGTCTCACCCCCTGCGTTTTGCCCACAGTTTGGGGTTTTTTTAGGGGAATTGGCACCGTTGAAAGTTTGCTCCACTCACCCAGAAGCCCTTCCGCACAGGTGGTTGAGGAGCTTAAGGAGATCGCTCGAGACAGACAGATGTCAGGGGTGAGCCCAGAGCCAGAGGCATAAAAAAGATTTATTTTTTATTTAGGCAGAGAAGACGAGAGTCAAGTAAGAACCTGCCAAATCTGCACGCTGAGAACTTGTGGGGTGGGTGAGGGCAGGGAATTGTGTTGTAGGGCCGTGAAGTGTTATAAAACGGAGTTCTTCCTCTGTTCGATATCAGAATGAGCAGGTAAACCAAACGTGAATAGAAAAAATATTTTGAACTTAATAGCTCCCCCAATTGGCTACTTGGTAGATAAAGGTGTTATATGTGCATTTCACAGAATCATAAGAGCCAGAAGGGAACATAAGGGTCATTTAGTCCAACCCCTTCAATGCAGGAATCTTTTCGTCCAACGGGGGACTCGAACCCATGATCCTGAGGTTAAGAGAACTCGTATTATGTCATAAAATTGATACACCCCTCGCTTGTAGAAACCTCAAAGCAGTTTACGAAAAGATAAAGCAATGAAATCAAGGGGGAGAAAACTACAACAGTGCTTTAAAACATACAATAGTTAACATGCTAAAACAGATTAAAATTAGAATAGATTAGCCCGTGGAATTTTTGGCTTTCGGGCAGGGAAGGAGTTGGTATTCTGGTTCCGCAGTGGAATGAAAGAGTAATAGCAAAAGTCAGGACTTTTGCCTCAGTGTAAGGCACTTGTGGAAACAAGGATCTCAGATAGTTCTGCTCCGCTGGATGTGCAAAAAGTTCCTCTGTGCTCTGGACATCACAAGCACCCTCTGCTTGCACACTTAGACGCTGTGGAGTGCGAAGTTCAGCCAAAATAAGTAAATAGGATATTGTCTGTATCGGCTAGTATCTGAGTAGGCTTCAAAAACACATTTTGTTCTGTTCAGTGTTTTTTTGTGTGTGTGTGTGTTATGTGTGCTGGTCATAAAGTGTGGTTCCTATTATTATTATTATTATTATTATTATTATTATTATTATTATTATTATTCATTACCTGTTTTACCCACGTTTTAAATGATCAGTTGAGTTTTGTTTTACATTTGTTTTACATTCTTGTAAAACAAGAAAGGGTTGTAAAACCCTTGGAAAGGGTTTCTCCCCCTCTCAAAAATGTTGGGGGTGAAAACTTATCATGCAAATAAATTGTCTTCCCAGGTGCACCAAATGTGAGCCTATACTCTTCTCTGAAACTTCATCAGAACCAAAGAGGTTTAGTTTTAGGCCTTGAACAAGTCTGTGGGGTTCAGCAGCTGTGAGGCATTTATTCTACAGTTTTCACACACACCATACATTTCATAGAATCATAGAGTTGGAAGAGACCACAAGGGCCATCCAGTCCAACCCCCTGCCAAGCAGGAAACACCATCAAAGCATTCTTGACATATGTCTGTCAAGCCTCTGCTTAAAGACCTCCAAAGAAGGAGGTCTTCTTGGCAGCAAATTCCACTGTTGAACAGCTCTTACTGTCAGGAAGTTCTTCCTATTGTTTAGGTGGAATCTTCTTTCTTGTAGTTTGAATCCATTGCTCCGTGTCCGCTTCTCTGGAGCAGCAGAAAACAACCTTTCTCCCTCCTCCATAGGACATCCTTTTATATATTTGAACATGGCTATCATATCACCCCTTCTCTTCTCCAGGCTAAACATACCCAGCTCCCTAAGCCGTTCCTCATAAGGCATTGTTTCCAGGCATTTAAAGTATGTGACTTTCTGTAAACCATGGTTTCCAATATTTTTCACAGCAATGGGGCAAATTTAGTCCCCACCCCCTTTAAGAGAGAGAGAGAGAACTTAGTATGGATATAATGTTGTTTTTAAAAATTGAGCCTTGTTGCCTAAATCCACTTGCTCAGGGGAAGTCCATGGTGGACAATATATACATAGGTATTTCTTTTTAAAATACATAGGTATTTCTTTTAAAAGAGAGCTCGAGGTGGTTTCAGGGAGTCTTCGCTTCTTGTGGGGCCCACATTTATTTTCTCCCAACCTCCCTTCTGGACAAACAGGTTTGGCAGGTTTTGGAGACAAAACAACAACCTGCAGGACCTGTTTTTCCAGGGATGAAAGTGGGATGAGTTCTTCACACCGTGAGCAAGGATCCCTCTTCCGAGCCACCCTTTCTCAGGAGAAAACAATCTGTCCCAGGCTCTCTCTCTGTGTGTGTATGTTCAATAATGAAGGCTGGTGGTGCAGCTGGAGTAATCAAAGCTTCCTTATGCCAGCATTGTCTACCCTTGTTGGCAGAAGCTCTCCAGAGTCTCAAGCAAAATGGGGTTTTCACAACTCCTGCTACCTGAGGTTCTTTGATCTGGAGATCCCTGAAATCTAGGTTGCATCCATACCATATCTTATGCCACAGGTGAGATGTGTGGCTCAGGCACGCTGCAGGCCCCGCAGTGTGACGCCCAGTGCGCCCCCCACCTCACCTAGCTACGCCTCTCGATTAGGCAGATTCATGGAGGAGAGGGCTGTCAAAGGCCCACAAAAGCTGTGCTCTGCCTACAGCAACGCTTCTGGTTTCTGGAAATCACACGAGGGGAGAGTGTTCCTGTGGTGGCGTAGGAAGGGGCGTGCGCTGGGTGCGGGAGTTATTTTTTTCAGAAACACATATTTTTGCCATTTTGTCACCCCTCTCAGTGATGACACCCGGGGCGAACCGCACCCACCGTGCCCTCCTTCTTACACCACTGGTCACAGAGCTACAGTTCCCAGAACTCTTGGCAAACTACAGTTCCCAGGATTCTTTGGGGGAAGGCATGACGGCTAAAGTGGTATAAAGGTAAAGGGACCCCTGACCATTAGGTCCAGTCGTGACCGACTCTGGGGTTGCGCGCTCATCTCGCATTATTGGCCGAGGGAGCCGGCGTATAGCTTCCAGGTCATGTGGCCAGCATGACTAAGCCACTTCTGGAGAACCAGAGCAGCACACGGAAACGCCTTTTACCTTCCCGCCAGAGCGGTACCTATTTATCTACTTGCACTTTGACGTGCTTTCGAACTGCTAGGCTGGCAGGAGCTGGGACCGAGCAACGGGAGCTCACCCCGTCGTGGGGATTCGAACCTCTGACCTTCTGATCAGCAAGCCCTAGACTCTGTGGTTTAACCCACAGTGTTATAAGAGTGCTTTAAATATAAGACGTGAGTGTGACATGGATTTTAGACCTCCTGCGTGCAACATAAATGCTCAACCATGGAGCTACGACCCATTAGCTTCAACCTGGCCTTTAGCCCCGGCACCTATTTTAAAGGCTCACCAAATGGAAGGGGTGCAGTAAGTCTACATATTTTCTACCTCCTTGTGTCCCCAGCTGGGCCAAAGGGCACATTGCTGGCAGGGAATTAGCACTGCATTTTAAATTGTTGTAAGCTGCCCTTGGAGCTTGGCATTGAGGGCAGGTAACAAATTAAAAATATATATTAATAATAGTGGAATCACAGTCCCATCCTTCTGGCTACTTTTCACTTACTCACGAGGAACCGGCTGTTAGGAAGATTAGCCTTCAGTGAATCTTCTTTTGCATGCAAAAATACTTCCCCCAAAGTTACAGGTGCTTGACACTAGATTCCCACCCCCTTGTTTCTCTCCTTCTCTATTTTAAACTACTGTATATTCCTGCGTATAAGACTACTTTTTAACCCAGGGAAATCTTCTCAAAAGTCGGGGGTCGTCTTATACGCTTGGTCGTATTTCTTCTACAGCGAGTATATCCCAAACTCTATATTTTAACTGGAAAAGTTGGGGGTCGTCTTATACGCCCAGTCGTCTTATACGCCGGAATATACAGTATTACCCAGTAATATATGATACTCCATCTGTTCCCCCTGCTACACTACACACCTAAGTTTTCAACATGATGAGATGGGGATAATGTAGCACATAAGAAGGGAAGACTCTGGAGGGAGAAATCACATACTTTTCTACTGCTTCTCTCCCTCCAGTAGTTTTCCACCTCCTTGAAATGCCCTGAAGACCAATGTTTACACTTTGCCCTCTCTGATCTTTCCACAAATGCCATTGTGCAACCAGCTGTTTTTTTGGGGGGGGGGAGAAGAAGGAAGAAAAGGTGGGGGAGGAGAACTTCTTGAAAAAGTTAGCTGGGGTCAGGCAGCAACAGAGTGTATTAAAAAGGCAAGTTGGGGCAAGTAGCTGCTGGAGGTTGCCAAAATATGCAGCATGCTTCACAAGCCCTGATCTTTAATCCTTGCAATAGCCCTAGGAGATAGGGCACTATTATTTATTCCCATTTTACAGACTAGGAAATTAAGGCAGATGGAAAGAGGATTATGGCATTGGAAGACACCAAGAGGTGAGACAACCCCAGCCACTTGCCTTGAGGCAGGATTATCCATTCACCTGCTCATCAGAGGTTGATTTAAAGTGGTTGGAAGTTTCTGGGCTCAGAGGCCATGCCACATGATCCAATAGGTACCAGGCTGCAATGAATTCTAGGGTATCTTTCTCTAGACGCAATTACTTTATTGGCACAGTCCCTGCCAAGTTACTGTACTGCTGCTCTGACCATGCATACCCTCCAACTCTCCAATGAAAATTGTTGTTGTTTAGTCGTTTAGTCGTGTCCGACTCTTCGTGACCCCATGGACCAGAGCACGCCAGGCACTCCTGTCTTCCACTGCCTCCCGCAGTTTGGTCAGACTCATGTTGGTGGCTTTGAGAACACTGTCCAACCATCTCGTCCTCTGTCGTCCCCTTCTCCTTGTGCCCTCAATCTTTCCCAGCATCAGGGTCCTTTCCAGGGAGTCTTCTCTTCTCATGAGGTGGCCAAAGTATTGGAGCTTCAGCTTCAGGATCTGTCCTTCCAGTGAGCACTCAGGGCTGATTTCCTTCAGAATGGATAGGTTTGATCTTCTTGCAGTCCATGGGACTCTCAAGAGTCTCCTCCAGCACCATAATTTCATAATAATAATAATAATAATAATAATAATAATAATAATAATAATAAATCTTATTATTTATACCCTGCCCATCTGGTTGGGTTGCCCCAGCCACTCTGGGCAGCTTCCAACATATATAAAAACCTAATAAAATTTTAAACATTTAAATAAGTTCCCTATACAGGACTGCTTTCAGATGTCTTATAAAAGTTGTGCAGTTACTTATCTCCATGACTCCATGACATCCGGCATTTCTCTGATGAAAATAGGGACATCCCATCGAAAAGTGGGACATTTTGGGATCAAAATGGCTTCTGTAAATCCGGGACTGTCCCTGGAAAACCAGGCCACTTGGAAGACCTGAGATCTTATTCAGCATGAGCAAAACCCATGCACAGATATCACCATCCGGAATGATGGTTGGTGAAACCGTAAGTCCACCCCTAATCCTTTCTCTGACGGTGGCAGACCCTTATTATGGCCCCAGTCTCAAGGCAGCACAGGAGAAAACAAATAGTTTTGGTGCCACAGTGGGAATAGAGTTGGCAAGAAATTCTGCGCCAACATGTCCAACTTGGGGCTAAGCGACATGCTACACACAATTGTGTGCTTCCTGTGCCCTCTGATGGCATAATAATAATAATAATAATAATAATAATAATAATAATAATAATTTATTATTTATACCCCGCCCATCTGGCTGGGTTTCCCCAGCCACTCTGGGCGGCTTCCAACAGAAAAATGAAATAAAATAATCTATTAAACATTAAAAGCCTCCCTAAACAGAGCTGCCTTCAGATGTCTCCTAAAAATCTGGTAGCTGTTTTCCTCTTTGACATCTGATGGGAGGGCGTTCCACAGGGCGGGCGCCACCACCGAGAAGGCCCTCTGCCTGGTTCCCTGCAATGGGTTCCTTTACTGAGACGGGCAAGCTTGGAATCTGAAACTGAGATAAGAGCAGGTCCAAAAACTGCTTTTCTCCCAACAGAGAAGAAGATATGGGGACCCCAGTGCCAGATTTACATATAAGCTAAACAAGCTATACAGTAGCTTAGGGCCCCACTCTCTTCGGGGCCCCCAAAAAACCTGGATGTACATTTCCAAAATATAAGATGAAAAACAAATAAAATAAAACCTACATTTAGCAACAGTGTTTTGATTTGTGTTGTGTATGGACCTATTAGGTCCATAAATTACCATATAGCATGTATTCAACACAAAAAACAGCCACAATTTGTTGTTGACAAAGGACAGCTGGACATATAAAGGGCCCCATTACCGTCAGTAGCTTAGGGCCTCGTCAAACCTCAATCCAGCCCTGGGGGACCCTGTATCTTTTCCTCCATGGGAGAAAAAAGCAGCTGGGGGGGTGTATTCTGAGTGGTCAGCTGACAGAAAATAAAACAGCTAATCAGCTCCTTACCGTGTTCATCTGTTTTCAGATACAGCCTTTGAGACTGCTTTTCGTTTTAAAATAGAATCACTCTTTTGGAGGGCTAAGGGCATGTTTGAGAGAAAGTCCCAGCCCACAAGTAGAAGTCTTTGCCCTGATGCGATAGGCTAGTTGAAATCCTACCAGCAATACCACCACGATTTTGCCCTTGGTGGAAATAGTACCAGGACAGTGCCGTTCAAGAACGTTCTACACAAGTGGTTGGACATACACATCCCCACACTGCATAGGAGCATAGGATCAGATGTCTTAAGCAGAGTCAGGCCACAGGTACGGCCAGTAAAGGGCTTCCTTCCTGAATGAATGTTACTCCAAGTCTGAGTATTTGGCTGAGTCCATATATGGCAACTTCAACACAGACTGGAAAGGAAAAGGAATGTCAAAGACAATTCAATACCTGGCAGAAGTTCAGCATCCAAATTTTGACTCTTTAGAATTTCCCCAATGATTTCACATTTGAGTTTCAATGTGAGTGTTGCTGGAGCACTTTAAGACAATCGGGGCAAGTGTTCAATTTCAATATTGAAATTCAATATTCAACCGCACTACAGTTCTTGAACCTAACACTATTCATAAATGCAAATTCGCACGGAGTGGGGGAAGACCTTTAAGATGAGAAAAATATATACTGTATATTCCGGCGTATAAGACGACTGGGGGGGTATAAGACGACCCCCAACTTTTCCAGTTAAAATATAGAGTTCGGGATATACTCGCCGTATAAGAAATACGACCTGACGTATAAGACGACCCCCCGACTTTTGAGAAGATTTTCCTGGGTTAAAAAGTAGCCTTATACAGGAATATACAGTATATATATTTAGCAAGGGCGTTCAAGAAGGAAGAACTTGCTTGATGACTTTTCCCCTTTCTTTCTCCTAGCCTTGTTTCGCTTCCCTCAACTGGTTATTGACTGAAATAAATTTAGGCTTTAGTATACCTGAAGGAGCGTCTCCTCCCCCATCGTTCTGCCCGGACACTGAGGTCCAGTGCCGAGGGCCTTCTGGCGGTTCCCTCGCTACGAGAAGCTAAGTTACAGGGAACCAGGCAGAGGGCCTTCTCGGTAGTGGCGCCCACCCTGTGGAATGCCCTCCCACCAGAGGTCAAAGAGAACAACAATTACCAGACCTTTAGAAGGCATCTTAAGGCAGCCCTGTTTAGGGAAGCTTTTAATGTTTGATGGATTTCTGTATTTTAATGTTTATTTGGAAGCCGCCCAGAGTGGCTGGGGGAACCCGGCCAGATGGGCGGGGTATAAATAAATAAATTATTATTATTATTATTATTATTATTATTATTATTATTATTATTATTTATTTATTTATTTATTTATTATCTCTGCATGCTCTGTTTACACCTTTCCCTCTCTGTTATCGCAGGTGAAGATCTGGTTCCAGAACAAGCGTTCCAAGTTCAAAAAGATTATGAAGCAGGGCTCCAGTATCCAAGATGATCACCTCCACAGTTCCTCGTCTTTGTCCCCTTGCTCCCCCAACATCCCCCCACTCTGGGACATCCCTATGGCATGCAAAGGCCCTCCCCTGCCTCCCAGCAGCTACATCAACAGTTTTGGACCTTGGTACCACCAACCGCAGCACCAAGACGCCATGGGGAGGCCTCCGGTGATGTGACAAAGGGGGCGTTGGGAGTGTCAGCCCATCCTCGACGTGTCTTTTCCTCCACAGTGCTGATCAGGGTCCTCGGAACAGGCGAATGGAGGGCGTGGAGTTTGGAGGGAGAAAGTTGGCTTCTTTGAAGGAATCACCAGCACTTTTCTCTTGGTGAGAACATACCTGGCGGGAGATGGACTTCGAACGGACATGTCCCCAGGGACCAAATCTAACAACGACGATGGCAGGTTGTGTGAGGCAAAGTTAGGGAAAGAACCCCCCCCCAGCTCCGAAACATGAATGGAAGGTCAGGATCCCATTTTAATCGGCGTCTCTTCGTCAGGGATTTTACAAGAGAGGTGCTTGTGTGTTTTTCGTTCCAAAGATAGGCTCAAGCGTGACATGGACCATCAGATCTATTTGTGTTAGTAAGATGTGAGGTTTTGCCATACTTCCCCCCTCTCATCCGGCAAGGCTTCTGTGCCTTAAGCAGTATTGATGGAAGACAGCAAATAAACAGGTGCAGTGACGGGGAGGGCTTTATCTGTTGTATTTCCGCCTTGTCCTGCAGAGGCTCAAGGCACAGAGGCATTGCCATCTTTATGTCTTCTTCTTCTTCTTCTTCTTCTTCTTCTTCTTCTTCTTCTTCTTCTTCTTCTTCTTCTTCTTCTTCGGCAATCCTAGTTAGTGTAGCAAGGTTTTGAGCTGCACAGAGATCTACTCCAGGCAAGGACCTGAGAGAAGGAATGATTAACTGGTGAAACAGGCAAGAAAGCAGAGTTTGGAGAGTTCTTTTTATTTAAGGGACTATAGGTCTAAAAAGGAAGTGATTTCAGTTCGGGTTCTTCCCTTTACAAAACAAACTAGTTCAGTTCACAGTTCAATTCAAGTCCGTCCAAATCCTCAACAACAACAACAACAACAACAACAACAACACACCAAAATAAACCTATTCAGAATGTTACAAGCTGCTGTGCTGGAGTACCTGTAGAATATACTTAAGACTAAGAAAATGTCAACGCACATGCACACACCGAGAGTGGAATGAGAATGGTTTCATTTATTTCCCCCCAAATATTATGTTCTATAAACTTAAAGGCCCAAGGAGTCTAAAATATAAAAAAATAAAAATAAAAAGAGAATGAACTAGAAATCATTCAAAGCTCTACTCCAAAACAAACTTGATTTTAGTTTACCTGTCAGTTATAGGAATGGCTTTCAGGTTCAGAGATTTAGGAACCAATTCAGTGAACATTATGAAATCAAAACAGTTCACTCCAAAAGCCCTGTAGGAAAGAGAGCCTAAATATTGGCATAATTTCATAATGGGGAGGGGGGGCCAAGTATACCAACAACAACCAAACCGTTTATTGTGAGGACCATGCCTGTACACAAATATCAACACAACAATAATTAAAAATGTTAAAATTCATTACATACTATCCCAACAAAACCTTCATCCCACAAAACAGGAAGAGAAGGAAAACAAGCAACGAGTTAAACAGCCGATGAAGGGGTCTTTACTTTATCATCTATAAATCTTTCCCTGGCTTTCATGGCCTTCATCACAAAGACCGCTACCACATGGGTAATTCGTGGGTTAGCATCAACTAACAAAATTTTTACTCTATCTTCAGGATTGATTATAGAGTTGGGTATAGTTTGTGTCTCTAAAGCCCGAGTAAATGGGGCAATAGAGAAGGTAATGTATAAGATCCTCTTTAATTTTCATGAAGCAAGGGCATAAACTGTGTTCTGCTGGGATTTTTGTAAATCTACCGGTCAGGTATGCAGTTGGCAATGTTTGAAACCGGGCCATGGTTTGAAACAAGCCAAGGATACAAGTTAGGCTGGATATTCTCATGGGGTTAAAACTGGCAAGAACTTTTACCCATCAAAATTGGTTCAATTCACCTTCTACCTGCAAAAGGAATTGGTGATAGTTCTAGGTAGCCAATCCCCATATACCGTAGCTGCAATTTGCTAAAAGCAGGGGGGAAATATATATATTTTTTAAAATATCCAACTGCTTTCTTCAAAGCCAAATTTGCTTCCATGTCTGTCTGTACTAAAATATTTTTTCATTAAAAATTGTGCTAAAGCCAGGATTATGTTTACAGTCAATGAAACGTTTGTGGAATGTAATCTCCATATCCTCTTCCCACTCCCATATTTTTTTTAAAAAAGAAAAAAGGATCTTTCATATTTGTTTCAGCTACAACATGAAGTCTCTCTCTCCCCCCCCCCCACCTCCAGCAAATAACTGGAGGCTATTTAACTAAACCATTAAAAGGAAAAAGGAAAAACTAATTTAACTTCTTTCTCTCTCCCCCCCCCCCCACTTTGCCAAGCATAATGACATTTTTATTTATTGAAATACAGCTTTTGGTATATTGTATTGTTTTCAATTTATAAACAGAATGTAAAACTATAAATAATTTTTTTTTGTACAAACGAATGCTGTTAAGCTCCTCCTTTATAGTTCTTGTAAAGCAGGCATGGCCAAACTTGGCCCTCCAGCTGTTTTGGGACTACAATTCCCATCATCCCTGACCACTGGTCCTGTTAGCTAGGGATCATGGGAGTTGTAGTCCCAAAACAACTGGAGGGCCGGGTTTGGCAAACACCTGTTGTGAAGTTTGAATCTAGAAAATAAATGGAGATGACTGTTATGAGTCTTCACCACAACCATTCCTGCAGACTCAGTTCTTGTATGGAACTGGACCTCCAGGGACACAATGCCATGCTCTGCCTCGGCAGCACCCGGCAACTGCATCATGAGGAACCCCATAGGGCAGGCAAAGTCAGTGTAGTGCAGGCACCCCCAAACTGCGGCCCTCCAGATGTTTTGGCCTACAACTCCCACAATCCCTAGATAACAGGACCAGTGGTCAGGGAAGATGGGAATTGTAGTCCAAAACATCTGGAGGGCCGAAGTTTGGGGATGCCTGGTGTGGTGCCTTCTGTATGTTGACGGACTGCAATTCCCATCAGCCAACTGCAGAAGAGACTATTTGAAACTATTGTATCATTTGAACCATTAACAGGGATACATTATAACAGCGGCCTGAGTTCTTGCCTTACTACTACAGTGGAACCTCGGTTTATGAATTTTCGGTTTACGAATGCCGCGGACCCATCTGGAACGGATTAATTCACTTTCCATTACTTTCAATGGGAAAGTTTGCTTCAGTTTATGAACAGACTTCCGGAACCAATTGTGTACTTAAGCCGAGGTACCACTGTACTTAACCTGAAGCGTACTTAACCTGAAGTGCACTTTCCCATTGAAAGTAATGGAAAGTGGATTAATCCGTTCCAGACAGGTCCGCGGAGTACTCAACCTGAAGCGTACTTAACCCGAAGTATGAGTGTAATTGGTTCTGGAAGTCCGTACTTAACCTGAAGCGTACTTAACCTGAAGCGAACTTTCCCATTGAAAGTAATGGAAAGTACTCCAGACGGGTCCGCGGAGTACTTAAACTGAAAGTACTCAAACCAAAGCGTACTTAAACCGAGGTATGACTGTATTTGTTTGTGACCTTCAGTCAAGAACTCCAACTTCTTTACTTACAAATGAAAACTGCCAGTGTATGAGTTTTACAAATCTGTCACCGGGCATAGCATGACCGTACGATAGCAGGCCATGCAAGATCATAATAATCCGAAGCAGGTTACAACTCTGCCACATCCAGAAAACGCGATGGAATATACATGCAAAGCAGAAGATGCAGGAAAATGAGCTCTGAGCCACAAATGTCTGCAGCTCAAGTCACACACATGCAGCACATATTGCCAAGGGAATTAAGCATCTAGAAAACGTTTATCCATTTTACAGATGGGAACCACTAGGGCAATTGGTGACTCAACTGCAGAGAACTCAAAACACATTAAAAAAAAGACAAAATAATTTAAGAAAATGAGCCAAGCCACAGACTTCTACTGGTAAAGTCATGCATATGCAAAACATGGCAAATGAATTAAGCTCCTCCTCCACTGCTGGGGTGTCTCTTCCTTGTCTGCTTGCCACATAGGATGTGGTGACCATTTGAAATGTTGTTGTCCACACAATGTAGGCCCCACCAGGGTTCTGCATGCCACATACACAATATGGGTGTGTGTGTGTGTGAGAGAGAGAGAGAGAGAGAGAGAGAGAGAGAGAGAGAAGAAGAAGAAGAAGAAGAAGAAGAAGAAGAAGAAGAAGAAGAAGAAGAAGAAGAAGAAGAAGAAGAGGAGGAGGAGGAGGAGGAGGAGGAGGAGGAGGAGGAGGAGGAGGAGGAGGAGG
This sequence comes from Zootoca vivipara, assembly GCF_963506605.1. Taxonomy (NCBI): domain Eukaryota; kingdom Metazoa; phylum Chordata; class Lepidosauria; order Squamata; family Lacertidae; genus Zootoca; species Zootoca vivipara. The sequence goes on along the minus strand of NC_083288.1, from coordinate 18,671,126 downwards.
AGGAGGAGGAGGAGGAGGAGGAGGAGGAGGAGGAGGAGGAGGAGGAGGAGGAGGAATAGTAGTAGTTTGGATTTTATATCCCGCTTTATCACTACCCGAAGGAGTCTCAAAGTGGTTAACATTCTCCTTTCCCTTCCTCCCCCACAACAAACACTCTGTGAGGTAGGTGGGGCTGAGAGACTCAAATAACTAGCCCAAGGTCACCCAGCAGCTGCATGTGGAGGAGCGGAGACGCGAACCCGGCTCCCCAGATTACGAGTCCACCACTCTTAACCACTACACCACACTGGCGTAGAGAGAAATGCATCCAAAATAAAAATTCTCTGGGGTAGAGATCTCCACCTTCAACTAGGGCTGCATCTGCATTGAACATCTAAAACTCCGTGATACCACATTAAACAGTTTTGGTTTCCACCCCCCCCCACAAAGAATTCTTGTTAAAGGGTGCTGAGAGTTGTTCAGCAACCCCTATTCTCCTCACAGAACAACAATTCCCAGTTGCCTGGAAAGAGGGATTGATTGTCAAAGCACTCTGGGATCAGTAGTTTCTTTCGGGAAACAAAGGTCTCGTGGCAAAACTCTCAGCACCCTTTAACAAACTACATTTCCCAGGATTCTTTTGGGGGGGGAAGCACGACTGTTTGAAGTGGTATGACACTACTGTCAAGTGGCCTGTCATCTTCTGGATTGTCCCTACAGAACCTGCTCCTCTTCTTGGCCCCACCACAATCCCCGGGGAAGGACACCCCTGGGGTAAAGAGCTGTCCTAACCATCGAGTGTTTCAAATCATATGCAGAGCATGTTTTTCCTCATTATGGAGGGTGTTGTTCACACACTCATGGTGCCAAAGGTGTGTGTGTGTAAAGAATGAGTCACTTGTGTAGCCTCTTTCCACACTCCTGGAATCTCTAGTCATACAGCAGGTATGACTTTTGGCTGGTAGCCATGACAGAAATCCATCCATCTCTCATTCTCTCTCTCTCTCTCTCTCTCTCTCTCTCTCTCTCTCTCTCTCTCTCTCTCTCTCTCTCCTCACACACACACACACACACACACACACACACACACGGGCTGGCAATTGCTTCACACAGAAAGAAGCACAGAACATTTACAGCGCTCTTCCCCAAGGATCCCAAGAACTGTAGTTTGCTAAGGATGCTGGACATTGTAGCTCAGGCTTCCTCAAACTGCGGCCCTCCAGATGTTTTTGGCCTACAACTCCCAGGATCCCCCTAGCTAGCAGGACCAGTGGTCAGGGATGATGGGAGTTGTAGGCCAAAAACATCTGGCTGGCCGAGTTTGCCTATGCCTGCTCTTTGAGGAGCAAACTACAGTTCCACAGATTCTTGGAGGGTTTGTGCGCTTTTAATGTCTGGTGTGTGTACCCCTCCAAAGAAAGAGAGCCACTTGGGGGGGGGTTCGGGGTTCGAGTCAGACTGACAGGTGGGCTTAACTTCATCAACAAGTTGATGAAGTTGCCCTTGTCGATGCCTCTGGATTGGCTCTTTTCATAATTCACAGGTCAGAGCAGACACCTCCAAATTATCTCTGCCGTGTAATTAACCCCCAATGAACTTCGCCAGGGTCACTGGACTCACCCCAGCCCCCCCCCAAATAGGCCTTCTGGAATAAGAAGGACCTTTATATTCCTCACACACGGTCTCAGTTTCGTTTCTTTCACCTCCACTGCGGCCTCTGCAATTACCCAAATGGGGGCATATGACAAACGAAAATGAGGTTGCAGCTATTTGGGGTTTAAAGTGGTGGCGGGTGGGGGGGGGTTAGTGGAGGGGCAGAGGGAGAGAAGACAGGCAGGCTTTTGAATTTAGCTTTTCATGGGAGGTGGGCTGCCTCTTTCCTCCCTCACCCCTCCTGATATGCAGCCATTGAAAAGTTAATTACTTCAAGATTTGACTCGGAAAACTGAGGAAGACAATAACAGCCGCTAAAGTGGGCACCAAATAAAGATTCCATCTGCCTTCCCTCTCCAAGCTTCAAAGCCAAGTCATATCTAGACAGTGAAAAGCAACGCAGCCATTGTAATCCACATTTTGTGGAAACAGATGAACTGTTATGGGGTAGGGGCACACAGAGAGAGGAGAGGAGAGACATCATTCAACCCCCCTGGCAAACTACAGAGTGACACATTACTATTACTATTATTGTTGTTGTTATTTTCTTACACTTATATCCCACCTTGCCCTTGGGGATTCGAACTCTGGCCTGCCAGACTGCAGCCCAACATTTTAAAGCATATAATTTCCCTCAAAGAACGCTGGGAACATCAGATCCCAGCCTTGGCCTTGCTTTTGACAGAGAGCAATACAAATCCTAGAGCAGGGGTCAGCAAACTTTTTCACCAGGGGGCTGATCCAGACATGCGTATAAGTGACTTCCGGTGCCATTGCTGCCCGATTTCCAGTGCCCAGACATGGGCAGAGCGGCACCGGAAGTCGCTTCTACGCATGTCCAGACATGCGCAGAAGGAGCCTCCCTGGCCGGCAGGAGCTGTTTTGATTATCCAGGGGAATTACGGGATATTTCGCCATTCGGGATAACAGCGGGAAACAGCTTTAAAAATGGGGGTTTCCCACGAAAAACGGGATACTTGGCAGCTATGAAAAACATGCTGATTTCTGGACCTTCCACAGGCCGGATTTAGAAGGTAATTGGGCTGCCACCTGGCCCCCGGGCCTTAGTTTGGAGACCCCTGTCCTAGAGTATCTCAGGTGTCCCGGAAAAAAACAACATCCTGTTTTCTATTGCATGAGAACAGCAGCCATTTGGGCTGCCGTAATCTCAAGCGATTTTTTGGCGCGATTCCCCCCCCCCCAAGAGCTTTTTTTGGTAGGAGAAGTTGCAGGATTTCAGCAGGAAGTTATGGTACGAAGCAGTGCAGCTGCCCCAAAACTGTTGCCAGCACAAATGGCATTGTTATGAGGCCCGGGAAGGCCCGGGAACTGGTCGGGCAAGCTTCTTTGAAGACAAAGACCGGCTTGAGTGCCCTGAGGAGCACTTCAAAGGGATGAGCTGGGTTGCAATAGCTGCAACTCAGGGCGAAACAACAGAAAAGGGCAGCTGGGCTAGACAGTCGCTGCACGTATGAGCTGAAAGCTGGAGAAGGAGGAGCTGGGGACAGAGACATGCCTTGCCGTGGGCTGGATCCAAAGCTGCGATTAATGGAGAAGCAATATATGTTGGGGGCGTCAATGCTGCGAGCCCCTCCAGCCTATGCTCAGGTTGTAAATGTAAAGGTAAAGGGACCCCTGACCATTAGGTCCAGTCACGGACGACTCTGGTGTTGCAGCGCTCATCTCACTCTATATGCCGAGGGAGCTGGCATTTGTCTGCAGACAGCTTCCGGGTCATGTGGCCAGCATGACTAAGCCGCTTCTGGCGAACCAGAATGCCGTTTACCTTCCCGCCAGGGCGGTACCTATTTATCTACTTGCACTTTGACGTGCTTTTGAACTGCTAGATTGGCAGGAGCAGGGACCGAACAACGGGAGCTCACCCCATCGCGGGGATTTGAACTGCCGACCTTCTGATCGGCAAGCCCTAGGCTCTGTGGTTTAGACCACAGCACCACCCGTGTCCCAAGTGCTCAGGTTGTATATACCGGTATGTGTAAATAAAGTCACACAGGCCCAAATGACCTTCATTCCCAGGAAACTGAACCCTGGCTAAGCGCTTAGAGCAGTGCCAGATTTACGTATAAGCTAAACAAGTTATAGCTTAGGGCCCCACTCTTTTGGGGGGCCCAAAAAAAATTAAAGGAAAAAAACAAAACAGGAGGTACATTTCCAAAATATATGATAAAAAAACAAATAAAATAAAACCTACATACAGCAACAGTGTTTTGTGTTGTGTAGGCTCCTATTTGTTATGTGCGAATGCCTTTAGATACCTATTAGGTCCATATATTACCATATAGCATATATTCAACCCAAAAAACAGTGACAATTTGTTGTTGAAAAGGACAGCTGGACATATAAAGGGCCCCATTACCTACAGTAGCTTAGGGCCTCATCAAACCTAAATCCGGCCCCAGCTTGGAGGTCAGGCTGGCATGTAACAGTATTGAAAGTGGGACCATATATAACTGGCTCAATACAAGCAGGAGCATAAATACAGTCAAAACTCAGTTCCCCAACAGCTCCATTCTGGAACATTCCGGCTCCTGAATGCCAGAAACCCGGAGGTAAACACTCCATTTTTTGAACGTTTTTCGGAAGCCGAATGCCCGACGCAGCTTCTGCTTGAATGCAAGAAGCTCCTGCAACCAATGGGAAACTGCGCCTCAGTTTTTGAATGTTTCGGAAGCCAAACGGGCTTCCGGAATGGATTATGTTCGACCACCGAGGTTTGACTATACAGTGGTACCTTGGGTTAATAACTTAATTCAAACAAACAACAACAAAAACCGTTTATTGTGAGGACCATGCCTGTACACAAATATCAGCACAACAATAATTAAAAATGTGAAAATTCATTGCGTATTATCCCAACAAAACCTTCATCCCACAAAACAGGAAGAGAAGGAACACAAGCAACGAGTTAAACAGACGATGAAGGGGTCTTTACTTTATCATCCATAAATCTTTCCCTGGCTTAATTCGTTCTGGGGGTCCGTTCTCAACCTGAAACTGTTCTTAACCTGAGATACCCCTTTAGCTAATGGGGCCTCCTGCTGCCACTGCGCCACCGCCGCACAATTTCTGTTCTCATCCTGAAGCAAAGTTCTTAACCTGAGGTACTATTTCTGGGTTAGCGGAGTCTGTAACCTAAAGCGTCTGTATCCTGAAGCATCTGTAACCTGAGGTACCACTGTAATCGTAAGTGTACAGTCAAAAGGACGTCTTGATGTGCGGGGCGCACTTAAATTTGGCTGGAATATGCCCACCATAGCAAATGTCCATGAAACTGAAGTACACTTGGAGGGCAAGTTTTCTATAAAGCCAGACCCTGCAATTGTCCCTAATTTCCAGGGACAGCCCCGGATTTACAGAAGCCGTCCCTGTTTCTGATGTGATTCCTGAACGTCCCGCTTTTCCTTTTGATGTCCCCGTTTTCATTGGGGTATGTAAAGACATTTTTATTTTATTTTGATAATCTCCTTTCTGCCATAAATAGTAAATAAATAATCTGGTAGAGCTAAGGTTAACACACACACACACACACACACACACACACACACACACACACACAGAGTTGTCAAGTTTCATTTGAGCCATCACAGAGGAAAGGTGTGTGTGTGTGTTTAAAGGTTTATTCCTTTCTCTCAGCTGTCAAAGCAATTTCAAGATAACATTTCTTTTTTTGCTGTGTTGTTTTTCCCCCCCTTAGCAAGCGAAAGACATGCTGCAGGTAGATAAGATCTAACATAAATGTCTCCCTGGAGTGGAAATTAATTGAGACAAGTGTGTGTGGGGCATTAAAACCGAAGAGGCTATAAAATTAAATATATAAAGTTTCACTTTATGTTTCTATTTATTGAAGCGTCACGACAAGGTTGGTTGTGCTTGTCATTTCTTAATCGTTTGATCAAGGTGGGACTTTTTTTTGCATTTCCATTAAAAAAAATGTTTTCAAACTTTGGTGGGAGCTTCCTACAGCTGCAGTAAATTTTTGAAACAGCAAATTTTTAAAAATATATATATATAAATCTTATCTTACTTTTGAGTAGACATAAATGAATTTGTGACCCCCCCCCCCATCCTCCCTGAACGCTACCAAACCTGCATCCTAATTTTCCTCCCAAGTAATGTTAGAAACGCAATGGCATATCTGCATCAGTACAATGAGACGCCTTCATCTGTCCCAGCTGCAACAAAACATGTCTCTCCTACATCGGTCTCTACAGCCACAGCAGGCGCTGTAACTCTCCAACTGTTTGACGTTGCCCCCGAAAGTAGACTCCTCCATTGTCTCCCAAGGCAGACAGATGCCAACTTATGTTAAGGAGTGTTATGACTCTATTTGTGAATAAAGACATTTAGTATTCAGGATGCCTCAAGGTTTAAAACAAGAGAGGTTGAATTATTTTAATTGCTTTCTGCCAGCCTGCATTCCTGCTTGCTAGCTTTGAGGACTAGTAATTGTTTTCTTAAAAGGACGCGCGCGCACACACATATACAGCATTTTTCCGTGTATAGGATGCCCCCATGTATAGGATGCCCCCCTATTTTTTTGGGGGGGGTGTCCAAATTAAGAAAACACCCCAGCACTACCAGTGTATAAGACGAGCCCCAATTTTAAACCTATTTTTGGTATACATAAAAAACAACTAGGCTTATACATGGAAAAATATGGTATATAATCGTGAAATCCCATACTTTACTCAGAAGGAAACCGCATTGAGGCCCAGGCAAGGGTGTATAGCAGGGGAACTTATCCTTGTGTGCCATATTTCCTGGGAGATCATCTACCAAGCACCACTTGCTGCTAGTGGGTGGGCCCAACCCCAAAAGTGGGCCTAGCCAGAGCCAAAAGGGGTGTCCTTCCCTCTCCTCTTTTTCCTCTTTATACCACTCCCAGGAGATTCAGCTGAATCTGCATGAGATCAGGGCGAGGGATAGAATGTGCTCCTCCTGCCCCCTGCTCCCATACAGGGTTCAGCTATGCAGCTGCAAATAAAATGTTTTGAGTGTGTTGCAAAGTGCAATATACGAATGTGACACTGGATGGCGATGGTGAGCTATGGCAAATTCAATATATTTTTCAAAACGTTATGATTATTATTAAAAAGCATTTTCACGGGATTTTTTACGTTTGTAGATTCCACCTAGTCTAAGCAACTTCCATCTTTTAAAGAACAGGTGGACTACTCTCTGTTTAGTTTAGTTTTTCTCTTCTCTTTGGCCCCATCCGCACCACAACACACCCTTATGCCACTTTAAGAGCCATGGCTTCCCCCCAAGGGTCCTGGGAACTGTAGTCCATTAAGAGTGCTGAGAGGAGTTAGGAGACCCATCACAGAATTAGTCTGATCCTCCTCTGGAATTTCCAGGCAGTTTGTAGCAATAAATAGTTCCTAGTGAAGCACTGGGCTGGACTGTTTGCTGCTCCCACGTACAAGCCACCTTAGTATCCCAATGTTTTGTTTTCTTAAAAACAACAACCCGTATCTCCCTGGGCTGAGATAGCCTCATTAAGAGTGCTTCTAAAGGTAAAGGGACCCCTGACCATTAGGTCCAATCGTGACCGACTCTGGGGTTGCAGCACTCATCTCACATTATTGGCCGAGGGAGTCGACATACAGCTTCCGGGTCATGTGGTCAGCATGACAAAGCCGCTTCTGGCGAACCAGAGCAGTGCACGGAAACGCCGTTTACCTTCCCGCTGTAGCGGTACCAATTTATCTACTTGCACTTTGATGTGCTTTCGAACTGCTAGGTTGGCAGGAGCTGGGACCGAGCAACGGGAGCTCACCCCGTCACAGGGATTCGAACCACCGACCTTCTGATCAGCAAGTCCTAGGCTCTGTGGTTTAACCCGCAGCGCCACCTGTGTCGCTTAGAAGAGTGCTTCTAGATGACCCATTTATTGAGCATTGAATCTGATTCGTTTGCAGGGAGGTTACATGATAGGTCAAAGTATTATCCTGGTCCACTTTCCTTATCACAAAAAGTCCAGTCTTTCAGGAAAGAGGGTTTGTTACTCAAGACCATCCCAATCAACTGCAATTGCACAAGCTGAATTTGCTGGTATGTGATTGCAAATACCACGTGAAAATAGCAACAACCCAGAAACGCCTTAAGACAGTTATATCCTAGGCATCTTTTAAAGCAGAGATTGCGCGCCTCCAACAGTTTTTGGGCTGCATTTCCCATCATCCTTGACTATCAACTATGGTGGCTGGAGCTCATGAGGTCACACAACTCTTAAACCTTATTCTGGGGCATTTTCAGGCACAACAATAAGTCACCTTGCCCATTGTTTTGTATATTTCATCTGTGTATAATATTGCGCTGGAAAAATATTAAGATTCACGCAGAACCTCCTTCAATCTAGAACAAAGAAACAAGGAATTAATTCTTTGCGCAACTTCACCTGAACTTTTGGCTTGTAAAATGCTATTCATTTTACAGCCCCACAAGTAGAGAAAACCTTTGCAAATAAGGGCACCACAGTTCAGGAAGGATACAGACAAGCTGGAACGTGTCCAGAAGAGGGCAACCAAAATGGTCAAAGGCCTGGAAACGATGCCTTATGAGGAACGGCTTAGGGAGCTGGGTATGTTTAGCCTGGAGAAGAGAAGGTTAAGGGGTGATATGATAGCCATGTTCAAATATATAAAAGGATGTCATATGGAGGAGGGAGAAAGGTTGTTTTCTGCTGCTCCAGAGAAGCGGATACAGAGCAATGGATTCAAACTACAAGAAAGAATATTCCACCTAAACATTAGGAAGAACTTCCTGACAGTAAGAGCTGTTCGGCAGTGGAATTTGCTGCCAAGGAGTGTGGTGGAGTCTCCTTCTTTGGAGGTCTTTAAGCGGAGGCTTGACAGCCATATGTCAAGAATGCTTTGATGGTGTTTCCTGCTTGGCAGGGGGTTGGACTGGATGGCCCTTGTGGTCTCTTCCAACTCTATGATTCTATGATTCTAAGAAAGGCTGCAAATGTATGTGTAAAAATAAAAATAAAGAAAGGTAAAGGACCCCTGGACGATTAAGTCTAGTCAAAGGTGACTGTGGGGTTGTGGTGCTCATCTCGCTTTCAGGCCGAGGGAGCCGGCGTTTGTCCACAGGCAGCTTTCCGGGTCATGTGGCCAGCAGGACTAAACCGCTTCTGGCACAACAGGACACCATGATGGAAACCGAAGCGCACGGAAATGTCGTTTACCTTCCCGCCGCAGCAGTACCTATTTATCTACTTCACTGGTATGCTTTCAAACTGCTAGGTAGGCAGGAGCTAGGATTGGGAGGGTGAGGATTTCTTACCTTCCAAGTCCCGGACTGCAGAATCCGGGACCGGCAGCCATGTGACGCAACTTCCGGTGTCGCTTTGCCCTTCTATGGGCACCAAAAATGGCCGCCTCCGGCTTCGAAAGTCACTTCTACTCATGTCCGGAAGTGCGTCGTCGTAACTTCCGGTGTCGCTCTGCCCATCTATGGGCACAAAAATGGTCGCTGCCGACACCGGAAGTCGTGCCTACGCACTTCCGGACATGCGTAGAAGTGACTTTAGAAGCCGCCGGCGGCCATTTTTGGTGCCCATAGAAGGGCAAACCAGAAAGAAAAAAATGGCCACTCACAGGAGAAAATAACGGAGATAAACGAGAGACAAAGTGATACGGGGGACCCCCGGGAAAAGGTAAGTAAAAACGGGGGTTTCCCGGGGAAAACGGGGTACTTGGCAGCTATGGGATTTGGGCAGGACTGGAACGGGATACTATCAATGGAAGAGACTCCTTCTCATTGCCCTCCCGCCCAATTCTTCTGAGGTACCTGAAGAAAACGTGCAAGGAATTAAAAAGTTACCCCACCCCACCCCAGCCCAAGTGTTTGCCCCAAATCTGAAGGCTCATAGGTGTCCCTCACTGAACTCCTCCCTTCATGCAAACATGTAAACTGGTGCCCTCCAGAAACTTTGGACTACATCTCCCATCAGCCCCAGGGTGTGCTGGCAGGGGCTGATGGGAGTTGTGATCCGAAACATCACATTGGTGACAGACGAAGTAAACAAACCACCACCAGGCTAGCTTAGCAAGACACCTGGGTCTGAGCTCACACTTTGTTTTGCTCCGAGAAACCACAATCGCCACCCAACCTTGTATAAAAAAGTTTGTTGCTGGTTTGGCAGCCGTGGTTTGTTAGGGCCAAACGAACCACGCTCTCAGGTTTGGACATCGTCATGGTTTGCTTATGCAACTGCGCAAAAGGAGAAGCACAGCAAGGAGCGCGCACCGGACAGTTGAATAAAGCATGGTTCGTGTTGTAGCGTGTTACATACAAGCATGGCGAATGTGTGCTTAATTCTGCTCTAAAACTAATGGGACCACAGTGTGCCTCAGTCTGGCTGGACCACGTCCAATGTTCTGGAGGTGTGGGTTCATCTTAAACCAGACCAAATATAATACCTTGCTTTCCCCTCCCTGTGCCGTTGTGGAGGTCACATGAGCTAACTAAAGCAGAAAGCACGCTGTCTTTGTGTGCAATGCAATTTAGCACCATTTAAGCAGCTCTCCTCCGTATGACTAAAGAAGAAGACGTCTTTGTTTAGCTCCTTTGTATGGTAGAGTAAATAGGCTTGCAACATTTGAACCGTCTGCAATTTGGAATAGTATCAATTTGTCTTTTTTTTTTTGTTAGCCAGAGATAAAGATCAGTGTTTAGCTGTGTAGCCTCGATGTATCCGATCTCTGACACAGGATTATTAAGCAAAAATTATCTGATTGAGCAACTGAATATAGAGCGGAATGCAAATTTTAATCAGTATCTTAGGAGGTGAACTGGCAAATAATTAGCCAGCAGTGGAATACAGAACATTTGCATTGAATTATGGAAATGACCTGCTCTGCAACCTACAGCCTATATATTATTTTTATTATCTGGAGATGACAGCACCGAATTGGTGGCGCATGCCCTTCTGGCTTGCACTCTTGATAAAGATTTGAGGAGAGAGGTTATCACCCCTCTTTTATTGTCCATTCCAGGTCGCCCAGCCACTGCCCCAGTGTCCTTTCTCTTGGCAGATCAAGATGAGCAGGTGACAGCAAGGTTTATAGCTGGGGCAATTAGAATGAGATCCACTATTTGACTGCTGATTCAAAACACTAAAATGTATTTTATATAATTGACTTTTTATTTCTGTCCTTTGTATATCGTATTGTTGTTTTATCGTTACGACCGATGGCTTACAAAAATAACGATCCATTCATTCATTCATTATTATTTGCCCGTTCCCCACCATGAGGTTCCAGGGCGGGTCCGAGCAATCTAAAATACAACATTAAAAACAGTTTAAAACAATTGGCCATTACAACTAGTGTGGGTCCTAAAATCAGTGGCGGAGGAAGGCAGGTGCGGAGGGGGGGGGCACGGCCCGCCCTGGGTGTCATACCTGAGGGGGGTGACATCGCTGCAGGCGGTGTCCCCTGGGATGCTTGCTACTCGCCCCCCGCCCCCCCGGAAGCTCGCCATGGACGGTGGCGCCCCCATGGGCAGATCGCCCCGCCCCTGGGTGCACCGCACCGGGTGCCAGAGCAGCTAGCTCCGCCTCTGCCTAAAATATCCCTCTCTCAACAATTAACATTATAACTATTTATTTTTCATGCATACCGTACATGCACAGAGACACAGTTAATCAAAGTGTGCATTTCTTAAGGAATCACCATTTCCTTTTTAGTCCAGGTAAAGGTAAAGGGGCCCCTGACCATCAGGTCCAGTCGTGTCTGACTCTGGGGTTGCGGCGCTCATCTCGCTCTATAGGCCGAGGGAGCCGGCGTTTGTCCGCAGACAGCTCATGTGGCCAGCATGACAAAGCTGCTGCTGGCGAACCAGAGCAGTGCACGGAAACGCCGTTTACCTTCCCGCCGGAGCGGTCCCTATTTATCTACTTGCACTTTTTGATGTGCTTTCGAACTGCTAGGTGGGCAGGAGCTGGGACCGAGCAACGGGAGCTCACTCCGTTGCAGGGATTCGAACCGCCAACCTTCTGATCAGCAAGCCCTAGGCTCTGTGGTTTAACCCACAGCGCCACCTGGGTCCAGGTAGGGCTGCCATATTTTGAAGAGCAAAAACAGAGGACTGCCTGAACTGGGGCGGGGCGGGGGGGGGGGAGGTTCATGGCAAATAAGTGCTTCAAGTGGTTCGCGACATATCATATGAATAAAATGTATAAAACTTCCAAAAACATATCGGAAACAATCAGAAATAAATAATATCCACACAAAAAACACCCCCAAACAAACCCCAAAATCAAGCCATACAACATTGCATGGATTCAGTACAAATGCACCAGCCTAATTTAACAGCTTTAAACTCAACAGGAGAGAGAGAAATGTCTTACACTGAAACTAAAAAATAGTTTGTTTGTTTTAAAAAAACCACCATCTTCCAGACAACACACCTGTCATTTGGATCCGAGACTCAGGCTTCACACATCCAGGCACCCACCCCATCTCTCACCTAGGGTGGTGCAGATACCCCCCCCCCAGTGGGACTGTAGGCTCCAATTATTAAGGGCTGTTGCCCTACATGACAGTCAGCAACTGTCCTTCTAACCTGTCCCCACCCCCTCCTCAGTCACTGATAAGCATTCATTCATCCAGGCTAGAGGCTAGGAGCACAGTTACAGTGGTACCTCTACTTACAAATTTAATGCGTTCCGAACGCACATTCATAAGTAGAAAAAAATTGTAAGCCGAATCCCATAGGAATGCATTGGGAGAAAAAATTCGTAAGTCGAAGCAACCCTATCTAAAAATTCGTAAGAAGAAAAAATCCTATCTAAACCGCATCCAAGATGGCGGACGGAGCTCCGTTCGTAAGTAGAAACATTCGTAAGTAGAGTTATTTGTAAGTAGAGGTACCACTGTAATTGAAAGTAGGGCTGGAGGAGTAATTTGATTCTGTTCGTATTTAAAGGCAGTCTTGTCCACACTTTCTAATCTTGTCCACAGTAGGAGGTCCACTTCTGAGGGCCTTCCGGCGGTTGCCTCATTGCGGGAAGTGAAGTTACAGGGAACCAGGCAGAGGGCCTTCTCGGCGGTGGCACCCGCCCTGTGGAACGCCCTCCCGTCAGGTGTCAAGGACATAAAGAACGACACAACTTTTAGAAGACATCTCTAGGCAGCCCTGTATCAGGAAGTTTGTAATGTTTGACATGTTATTATTTTTTATATTTTGCTGGATGCCGCCCAGAGTGGCTGTGGAAACCCAGCCAGAGGGGCATGGTATTGGTATTATTATTATTATTATTATTATTATTGAAAAAACAGTCATCCTTCAAAATTCACTCTTCTCCAAATTTTGCAATCCTGTTATCCAGTCAAGTAACATGTATTAAAATGCAAATACTGTGGTAAAGTGCCCATTAAAAATGTGTCTATTAGTGAAAATATCATATAAAATGCATTATTTTGGTAGTACGTGGTCTACAAAAACAGTTTATAAAAATGTGAACATTAGGAGAAATTTTCAATAAGATGCTGATGAATTTTCAAAGTGCCTTTTTCTTTTCTTTTCTTTCTTTCCCCCCTTTCCGTTTTCCTTTCCTTTCCTTTTAAAAAGTGCAAATCACACACTGATATGGAAATGGGGAGTATGGGATTTAAATGGGAAATATAAGGAACTGAGAGAAACTGAAACTTACAGATCCACCCAGCACTATTGGTAAGCCTGCTATGTCTGTCTGCTCCTCCGAGGCCCTATTTTGCACCAGGTGCTGGGTCTTTGGGGCTCTATTGCAAACGCACATATAAGTTAAAATAGCGTGAATAAAACATGTGATATTCCAGGGGAATGTCTGGCAAAAAAGGTGTCTATTAGGCAAAATTGCATACAGAATTACATGCATTAGGAGAAATTCTACATTGAAATGCTGATTCTCACAGGAACTTTTTTTTTTAAAGATACATGCTTGAAAATATGGAGAACTGTACTTATAATAATGAAAAAACGAGAAGCAGAGAAAACGAAAATTGACAGATTCGCCAGTCCCTACTCCCAGGTAAATGACTGCAGTTTAAGTCAGCTGTAATTTGGACACCTGCCAATTCAGTTTACTATTTCAGCAGGAACGATGACAAAAAACAAGAATGTGTTAATTTCCAAAGCTCCTCCAGGACTCTAGAGTCAGCCTCTTCCTTTACTGTGCCTATTAAATATTTGAGAGTTGTGGGGGGGGGAGCTCTTCCATGCCGACAAGCAACACACCCACAAAGCAAGGACAACTGGGAGGGGATGTCCCGGATTTTGCTAACCACACCCTGGTTGTCTCACTGTCTCTCTCCCTCTCTGGGCTGTAGCCACCACCCACTCTGTCCCACCGGTTTGGTAACAAGTCACCGTTCGGCCTCGTCAGCGAAACAAGTTGGGCAACTTCTGTTTGGCACGTGGCTCTTCCGAGGGTGAGGTGAGCTTGGGCTGTCACCCCTGGGCAGAATGCCTCTCTTCCCTTGTCATAACAGCTTCCTGTCATGGCAGGGCATTGGGGACACCAGTGGGTGGGAGGAGGAACGGCAAAGAAGATTAGGGACCCGACAGGCCCACCTTCGAGTCACTCAACCCCAAGGCTCTGGGGCCTTCTGTTTTGTGTTGGCTTTGAATGATCTGCTTATGCAGCTGATACGATCTGTGTTCTCTGAGCTCTCAAAACATGTGGCGGTTTGTAATTCCTGCGCGACAGGTAGAAAGCTTGCCTTGTACCAAATCAGGCCATTGGTATAGCTAGTTCAGCACTATCTATGCCACGGACGGGGAACCAGATATTTGTTGGAGTATTTGTATGGGGTGTTAGGGGAGGGGAAGTAACTCTGGTGGGGCACACGTCTTGCTCCTTTTGAGGTAGTTGGTCCACCTTTGGTCCGCACCCTGCTCTCAGCTCTCACCTGTGGCTCCTGGAAGCTGCCAGCGTGAAACAATGGCCACATCCTGGGAAATGGCGATGACTGGCCAGCTAAACCAGGTTGAGGGTAGCCAATGGGTTTCAAACCCTCGGTGGGTTAGGGATTTCCCCTGCCATGCAAAGACAGACTTGGGTGGATTGAGCGGAAGAGACTAATAGTGTGCCTAATGGTCAAGAAGGTGGTTTCTGCACGTGCTGTAGAGGCATAGCTGCCAAGTACCCCGTTTTCTCCGGGAAACCCCCGTTTTTACTTACCTTTTACCGGTGGTCCCCCGTATCACTTCGTCTCCCGTTTTTCTCTGTTATTTTCTCCTGCCGGCGGCCTTTTTTCTTTCTTTCTGATTTGCCCTTCTATGGGCACAAAAAATGGCCACCAGCGGCTTCAAAGGTCGCATCTACACATGACCAGAAGTGCGTACACGCGACTTCCGGTGTCGTCGTCGGCCATTTTTTGTGCCCATAGATGGGCGGGGCGACACCAGAAGTTGCATCGACGCACTTCCGGTCATGCGTAGAAGCTACTTTTGAAGCCGGCGGCGGCCATTTTTTGTGCCCATAGAAGGGCAAAGCGACATCGGAAATTACGTCGACGCAACTTCCGGTGTCACATGGCTGCCGGTCCCGGATTCTGCAGTCCGGGACTTGGAAGGTAAGTGTAGAGGAAAGTAAGGGGCAGGTAGGACTCATCCACCTGGGAAGGTAGCCCATCTAGGAGAAGGGGAACTCTGATCCTAAACCAGGCATCCCCAAAGTGCGGCCCTCCAGATGTTTTGGCATACAACTCCCATGATCCCTAGCTAACAGGACCAGTGGTTGGGGAAGATGGGAATTGTAGTCCAAAACATCTGGAGGGCCGAAGTTTGGGGATGCCTGTCCTAAACCTCTGCTGCCTTGCTGAGAGAAGTCACCCACTGTGTTCCATGGCCTAGCAGAGATTTGAACCCTGGTCTCCCAGGTCTGAGTCCAACCTTCGAACCGCTGCTCCACACTCCTGGTCTGCAGCATTAAAAGGCCAGGATAGAGATACCGTCAGGAACGTGGCTCACCTGAGCACAGGGGAAGAGTCAGACTCTGAAATTGAGCCAAGTGAGAGAGAGGCCAACTTTGCAGATGAAAGCTGGCCGGGAAAGGATAGTTCGACCCCCGCTTCCTGAAGTAGACACTGTTAGTTCTCAAGAAGCGGGAGAGTTAGGAGGCAGCCAGAGCGTTGCTAGGCCATCAGCAGATAAACAGAGGACTGAGAATGTGTTGAGTGGAAGTGGGGAGGGGGAAGGCCAGCCTCTCAGTCCCCATTCTTGGAGACTGGATAAGGTCAGAGGGCAACGGAAGGGCAAGACGGGAAGGGCGGGAATTTGGCGTCCTTCCTGCTGTGAAACGGGCAGCGATTCAGACTGACCAATTCCTGTCAATGCAAGCAGGCGAGAAGCTGTGCCAGGCATCCCCAAACTTTGGCCCTCCAGATGTTTTGGACTACAATTCTCATCTTCCCTGACCACTGGTCCTGTTAGCTAGGGATCATGGGAGTTGTAGGCCAAAACATCTGGAGGGCCACAGTTTGAGGGTGCCTGGATGTGCTTTTGTAAATAAACGTAACATAAAACTGCCGGAGAGTCATTAATTCTTTTCGGGGCTTGCATGCCTGCCTGAGATCATTACAGATACAGCATCTGCCTATTGGCCAATGAAGGGCGGGATAGCTGTGTTAGAAAATAAACAAATAAATAAATAAATGCCAAGCAACTACATCAGCCTTCGCCAACCTGGTGCCCTCTAGAGATTGCCAGACTCTGGTGGATGGTGTAGGATGGAATAAAGGGAACAACAACATCTGGTCTACAAGGTGGGGAAGATGGTTCTAGAATTACTTGGCCTTACCTACCTCTGGCCGGGCTGACAATGAGTTGTGTTCTGAAACATCTGGAGGGCACCAGTTTGGCGAAGGCTGAACTAGATGGAGGAAGGCCATTCCGAATTTGTTCAATTGTGTGTTGTTGTTGTTTTTAAAAATGCAAATGAAACAAACGAAAGTGAGAAATGGAGGAAGCGTCTGACAAGGAAGGAGACAGGAATGGGTGGAGGAAAGCAGACGAGCAGGAGGAACACGAGAATCCTGCAAACTGAATCCTGCAAAATATTGGGAGCCGGCCAAGAAATGCAAAGCAGAAAGGCAGGATCATGGTGGGGGGACGACGACTGAAGAGTTAGACGGCCTGCAACCTGTTTTCTGCACACCACAAAAGGTCAGGTGTGAAGTAATGATAATGACATAGCTTCTGAGCATGTGCAGATTCTGTCCTCTCAATTGCTAAAGAAGAAGAAGAAGAAGAAGAAGAAGAAGAAGAAGAAGAAGAAGAAGAAGAAGAAGAAGAAGAAGAAGAAGAAGAAGAAGTTATAAGCCACCACTTCTGCCCCCTCCCAAAAACCCATACAGAGAGATTCTGCTTACTTTTAAACTGGGTGATTGAGCATTCAGTTTGCTTGATGCTGAGTCAAGCAGTTGATCCATTGAGCTCAGTACTGCCTACACTGGCTGGCAGTAGCTCTGCGGGTGCTCCACCTCTGAGCCGCGACCAAAGCCGGCTCAAGACATTTGGCTGCCTGAGGCGAAGGACACGATGGCGCCCTCCCCCAAGTCACATACAAAAGCCAATTGGACGGGTGGTTCAATCTTACTCCAATACTGGCGAAAGTAAGCTCTGTTGAGGACAGCAGGCTAGCCCAGGGGGTACACAGCAGGTACACATGGCACTCACAGCTCTGTGCCCTCCCTGCACCTCCGCCTTGGCTGCTTGAGGCAGCTGCTTCACTTTGCCTCATCGTAGGGCCGGCCCTGGCTGTGGCCCTTCTTCAAAGCATCTTTAGCAACAACCAAAGGTGTGCCGTGTGTGTGTGTGTGTGTGTGTGTGTGTGTGTGTGTGTGTGTGTGCTTTTAAACGAACTCCCACCATGGACTTAAACATGTCAGTCAACTCCCTGATTCTTGTTCTCATTCTCTCTCTCTCTCTCTCATATATTCTTTAGTTGGCAGCCGTGTTGTAGTAAAATATGCTGCTGTCTCCACATTGTCTGCCCACCCGCCGGCACAAGGATCCTGTTTGCACGCAGCCCTGAGAGGAGAAAGCTGCGTGGAACTGTGTGTGTGTGTGTGTGTGTGTGGAGTTACTCCTTGGATTAACTCTTTAGTAGTTCAAGACATTCTATTCCAAAAACTGTACATAAGAAGCATAGGCGGTGGCGGGGCGGTGGCTGGGTGTTCCAGCCCCCACAACATTCTCCATGAAGGGGCAGGGCACCCAAAATTTTTTGCACTGGGGCCACACACACCATGGGGGCGTGATCACCGGACGTCAGCATGCCCAGCGACAGAGGATATGCTCCCACGGCCTGGCCAGAGAGCATAGGATGTGCCAGGAGCCTGTTTCAGGAGAGGGGTGGCAATGCTGCCACGACTACCCTTCTTCTCACCCCTTCCCAGGTGAGACCTGACCCAGGAGCGGAGCTGCGGCTGGGCAGGAGGGAGCTGACTGCTCACTTGAACGGGCAGCCCAAAATGCAGAAGAGAGTAACAAATCATACAGCATCTAGCAAACTGCATTACAATTGCTTGCGGCTGACAGAGGAAGAAATGGCGTGGTTTGCCAAGGCAATTTCAAGTGCATTTTCTGAACACATTTATTTGCATTGCAAAATCCGGAGAGGCGTGGATTTTGAAGGCTGTCTGTCTTTCTGTTTGTGAATGGTTTCTGAAGGTGCAAATTAGGGAGGTTTGCTTTTAAACGTGAACGGAGTTGAATTTCTTCCCATTCCCTAGTAGGCATGCACATCAACCCTGAGCATAACAAGAGCTTGCTGGGCTAAGACAATGGCCCATGTAGTCCGGCACCCCATTCTCACAACATCAACCCAGATGCCTATGGAAAGTCCACAAGCGGGATTCAAACGCAAGAGTTCTCTCTCTTCCGATGGTTTCCAGTAACGGGTATTTGACTGTGGAGGCAGAGCATAGCCCAGGCATCCCCAAACTGCAGCCCTCCAGATGTTTTTTTGGCCAACAACTCCCATGATTCCTAGCTAGTAGGACCAGTGGTCAGGGAAGATGGGAATTGTAGTCCAAAACATCTGGAGGGCCGAAGTTTGGGGATGCCTGGCATAGCATAGCCATTGTGGCTGTTGTTATTTAGTCATTTAGTCGTGTCCGACTCTTCGTGACCCCATGGACCAGAGCACGCCAGGCACTCCTGTCTTCCACTGCTTCCCGCAGTTTGGTCAAACTCATGTTCGTAGCTTCGAGAACACTGTCCAACCATCTCATCCTCTGTCGTCCCCTTCTCCTTGTGCCCTCAATCTTTCCCAACATCAGGGTCTTTTCCAGGGAGTCTTCTCTTCTCATGAGGTGGCCAAAGTATTGGAGCCTCAGCTTCAGGATCTGTTCTTCCAGTGAGCACTCAGGGCTGATTTCCTTCAGAATGGATAGGTTTGATCTTCTTGCAGTCCATGGGACTCTCAAGAGTCTCCTCCAGCACCATAATTCAAAAGCATCAATTCTTCAGCGATCAGCCTTCTTTATGGTCCAGTTACTAGCCATTGTGGCTAGTAACCATTAATAACCCTCTCCTCCATGAATTTGTCTACTCTCTTTTTAGACATAATTCTTTAATTGATTTTCACAGATTTACAGATTTACTTATATTTCAATATGATTTCTCCCCCCCTTAAATGTTGACTTCCCCACCCTCACTTCCATGATGTTTTTATTCCTACTAATGCTTTATATGACATACTTTCACCCAATACAATTATCCTTCATGTCAATTATCATTGTTTTCATTCCGCTGCTCATCATTCAAATCCTGCCTGCGTTTTCATTTTACTATAAGAGCATAGCTGCCAAGTTTTCCCTTTTCTCGCGAGGAAGCCTATTCAGCACGGGTGTCAAACACAAGGCCCGGGGGCCTAATCCGGCCCGCCAGACCTCGTCATGTGGCCCGCGTAGCCGCCGACGACACTAACCGCTGACAGTAGTTCTGGAGCCTGCGATTGGCCGAGGGTCAAAACCGGGGGCGGGGCTGCAGGCGGAGGCCGGGGCACTGGAGCCGCGCTGACGGCCTTGGCCAGGGAATTTCAATTTCGAATGAGGCTGAGGGAGGCGGTGGCACAGCGGCCAGACGGGGAAGTGAGATGCAGGAGGAGGAGAAGGAAGCCCGCCGAAGAGGTAGGAAAGCCCTACAGGCGCCGCCGGCAAAGTTGGTGCCGGGACGGAGCAGCGCTGGATTTTTTTTTGGCGGGCTTTGCTGTTGTCTCCGAGAGCGAGTGAGGCGGCACTGGGGAGCCGCCACCCGCCGCTTCCCTTCCTCTCCTTGGCTGCATCCGGGAGGTGGGGCGAGCGAGCGGGCGAAAGGGACGCGGAGTGAGCCTGAGGGGGAAGTAGGCGAAGCGCAACAGCCGCTCTCTTGATTCCCTCTTCCCCTGTTTTCTCCTCATAGACACTCGGGAGGGTGCCTGGCTTTTGCTCTGCCCCCCACCCCCGAGCCGCCCTTTGGCTTCTCAGTTCCGGCGGAGCTGCTCCCCGGGGGGCAGCCGGGAGGGAGGCGGCGACGACGTCACGGGTTCCTGCTCTTCCCGCTCTGCCGCCGCCTCCTCTCAGCCCCTCGTGATGTAGGGCTCCAGATGGAGTCGCCTCGCGGTTTGAGTAGGTGGGAGGGGAATTTTTTTTGGGGGGGGGGAGGTTTTCAAGCCTTCTCTGCCTGCAGTCCCGGTAGGGAGAGGCGGCGGCGAAGACAACAACAGCGCGGGTGGGGGGAAGAGCAGCTCTGAGGCGAAGATGCACGTCCGCTGGGGCTGCCGCCGCCTTCCTCCTCAGGAAATCCGCTGCCCTCCCTCAGCGCGAGGGGAAAGGACTCTGGCGCTGAGGAGGGAGGATGCAAAAGCAAAGCAGGGAGTTGGCGCTGCACCACATGTTCCTGCCCCTCTCCAAAGCATGGGGTGGGTTGCAGCATGTGGCATCCTGCCTAACGGGGTTTGGGTGTGCACAGGGCGGGAGAGGGAAGCCCTCTTTCCATCTGCAGGTTTTTAATCCCAGCAGTGGCTTTCTCCTTCCTGCTGAAGGTTTAGTTGAGCCCCCCCCCCCGGAAGCCGTCGATCCCCACCTTTTGTTCAAATTTCCCTCGTTTACATCCCCTCCCACACACGCGCCACGATGCAGGAATGTGATCCGTGTGGGAGCGGGAATGAGCTTACGTTATTACAAAAAACAGTAATAATTGAATGCAGTGACAATAATTTATGATAATAAAGAGTGGACACATAGTCCTACAGACACAACCGGCCCTTTGAGGGTGACCAAACTGCTGATGCGGCCCCCGATGAATTTGAGTTTGACACCCCTGCTATTCAGCATAATGGAATATCCCTTAAAAAAAGGGATAACTTGGCAGCTATGTATAAGAGTTCTTCAGGCATGCTGAAAAGGGTCTCCACTCTTCCATGAACTGTTCATCCCTTTTGCCTCTCATTTTTTTGCCGTCAATTTTGCCATTTCTGCATAGTCTATTAACGTTTGAAACCATTCCTCCTTAGCTGGCACTTCTAGGGGAGCGGGTGGCACTGTGGTCTAAACCACCGAGCCTCTTGGGCTTGCTGATCAGAAGGTCGGTGGTTTGAATCCCCGCGATGGGCTGAGCTCCCATTGCTCTGTCCCAGCTCCTGCCAACCTAGCAGTTCGAAAGCACGCCAGTGCAAGTAGATAAATAGGTACCACTGTTGCGGGAAGGTAAACAGCATTTCCATGCACTCTGGTTTCCATCACGGTGCTCTGTTGTGCCAGAAGTGGTTTAGTCATGCTGGCCACATGACCCAGAAAGCTGTCTGTGGACAAACGCTGGCTGCCTCGGCCTGAAAGCGAGATGAGCGCCACATCCCCATAGTCACCTTTGACTGGACTTAACCATCCAGGGGTCCTTTACCTTTTACCTTTTACTTCTCCTTCTTTCCATTTTTGCTCCTACAGGATTCTAGCTGCTGTTACATACCTAAATAGTTTAATCATCGTTTTCAGGACCCCTTCCCTATTATCCCGAAGAGAAAAGCTTCAGGACTTTTGCGAATTACCAATTGGAACATTTCCTTCAATTCATTATGTATACCGTAATTTCCCCAAAGCCTTTAGCTTTTTCACATGTCCACCAAGTAGATATATATATAATATACCGTATATACAGGTGAAACTCGGAAAATTAGAATATCGTTGAAAAGTGCATTTATTTCAGTAACACAATTTAAAAGGTGAAACCAATATATGAGATAGATGCATGACATGCAAAGCAAGATATGTCAAGCCTTTATTTGTTGCAATTGTGATTATTTGTCGTTAGGCAAGTCAATTATAAATGGAATGTAATTAATGAAATGTAATAGTGATGTTTATTTTTGTTTATTTTTGTATTATTGTAACTATTTGTTTTATTACTGTGGAATTTCCAAAAGAAAGCATTTGTAAAAATTAAAAGAAAAATTAAAAAGAATAAGTTGCATTACTGAAATAAATGCACTTTTCAACGATATTCTAATTTTCCGAGTTTCACCCGTATATATAAAAGACCCTTCAGTATGCTTACAATTCCAACATTTACTTGACACATTTTGTCTAATCCTCTTTTAAAGTCATTGAGGTTGGTGGCCATCGCCGTCTCATGTGGCAGGGAGTTCCATAGTTTTAACCATGTGCTGTGCGAAGGGATTTCTTTGATCTGTCCTGAACCTTCCAACTTTCATTCAGCTTCACCCCT
This sequence comes from Zootoca vivipara, assembly GCF_963506605.1. Classification (NCBI taxonomy): domain Eukaryota; kingdom Metazoa; phylum Chordata; class Lepidosauria; order Squamata; family Lacertidae; genus Zootoca; species Zootoca vivipara. Next base: position 18,648,770 of record NC_083288.1, on the reverse strand, counting down.
AAAAGCATATGCCCTGCAATACCAGGGAGAGGAAAATAGGCGCACTCAGCATGTGTGCACCACTGCATTTTTTTTTTACAATTCAGTACACAGAGCGGGAGAATTGTAACACTGCAACACTGACAGGCAGCATCCTGCCAGCTGGCTTGGTAAAACTGGTAAGTTAGCCAGAGCAGGAGGTGCAACTTTGGGCGACATTAGAAACGCATCTACGCAGGAGGGAGACGAGGGCTATGGTGAAAGCCTTGTGTGGACACTTCCTTCGAGTTAGGGGTGAAAGGGGACCAGTATTATTTTGCAGGAATCAACACTTTTTTCTACATTGCGGGGTTCCATCAATAGTCTTCCTAGCGTGGTCGCTTAAGGCATTGTCCCCAAAGAGAGAACGTGACGCACACACGGGAGCAGCTTTGCGCTGAATGCGCACATCATGCTAATTTTTAAGCGCCGGTGCAGATTTAGAAATTAACCGCTGACATCGAAATGCAGCGCATCTCGGCACAGCGGGGAGGGCAGAGGGGAGGTGACCCGAACACCTGCTCCGACTGCTCTCCTGTTGCAAACTGTGGATAGGCAACTTCAAGGCCTCTGCCCTTCTTTTAACCCAGTGGTTCTCAAAGGGTGTGGCAGGAAAGGATGGCAGGTGGGGCAGGGAAGATACAAGGACAACTGAAGAAACGTGTGAACATTTTAGTGTAGCATATCATGGGAGTCAACTCCTAGGCCCCCCCCAATAAAATATTTGAGCCCCCCCAAGTGATAGTCATTGCCATTACAATTGTGTGTGCACACAATGTGATTGATTATGCAGGGCGGCAGGGGCGGCTCACCCATTGGCCCTAGTGGCGCAGGGCGCCAGGGCACTGGGGCGCCCCAGTAAGTGGGAGAGCTGCGCGGCGGCCTCCCTTTCCCTCCTCCTGGATGCCCGCCAGCCGCGCCGCTCAGGGGAGAGAGGTAAAGGAGCGGAGCAGGGGCACTAGGACCCTGTTCCGCTCTGCAGTGCTGGGGTCATCCCTCACCCCAATGCTGCGTTTCATTGGTAGAGATGACGCCACATGGCAGCAGCTCTACCAATGAAATGCAGCGTAGAGGCGATGGTGGGCCGGTCCCTGGTGTTTTTCTTTTTAAAAAAGAAGGGGGGCGTCCAAGGGATCCCTGCACCAGGGCGCCCAATGAGCTTAAGATGGCCCTGTAGGGCGGGGCTTATCTGGGCCCTCCAATTCAATTTGGCACCCCTGTATACTATAACAACAACAACAACAACAACAACAACAACAATTTATTTATTTCTACCCCCGCCCATCTGGCTGGGTTTTCCCAGCCATTCTGTGTGGCTCCCAACAGAATATTTAGAAGAAGAAGAAGAAGAAGAAGAAGAAGAAGAAGAAGAAGAAGAAGAAGAAGAAGAAGAAGAAGGAGGAGGAGGAGGAGGAGGAGGAGGAGGAGGAGGAGGAGGAGGAGGAGGAGGAGGAAGAAGAAGAAGAAGAAGAAGAAGAAGAAGAAGAAGAAGAAGAAGAAGAAGAAGAAGAAACGATAAAACATCAAACATTAAAAAACCTCCCTATACAGGGCTGCCATCAGGTGTCTTCTAAAAGTCAGATAGTTGTTTATTTCCTTGACATCTGATGGGAGGGCGTTCCACAGGGCGGGCGCCATTGCCGAGAAGGCCTAGTTCAAAATATTTTTATTTATTTATTTGCAGAATATGGATAGATTTCTTTTGAAAATGGCAGCAAGAGCATCAGTTGATACAGGCGACAATCCTGGTTGTGTTTTCCAATGTATTTCTTATCAATTAAAAAATCTGGTGTGTGGCAAGCAATTTTTTTATTCCGAACGTGTGGCCTGGAGGAAAGAAAGCTTGAGAACCACTGCTTTAAGCCAAACTTGACCCAGACAACACTTGAGATAGAGGAAGTCTTCAAACAGAACAGGGCTGTGGGGACCATTTGTCTTCCAATGCTGCTGAACTACAGCTCCCCTCAACCCCACCAAGCATAGCTAATGTCCAGGGATGATGGGAGTTGTAGCTCAGCAACATCTGGAAGGCCAAAAGCCTCCCACACTGAAAAAGAATGATGTGCTCTGAAATGTAGGATATATGATCAAGCTAACTCTTGATAATATTGATTTCATTCATTAAGCAGAGGATAGATGTCCAGGGATGCTATGCCAGCACAGTGGTACCTTGGTTCTCAAACGCCTTGGTACTCAAACAACTTGGAACCCAAACTCTGCAAACCCAGAAGGAAGTGTTCCGGTTTGCGGACTTTTTTCAGAAGCTGAACATGCTCCGTTTTGAGTGTTATGCTTCCGATTTGAGTGCCACCCTTCCAATTTGAGTGTTGCGCTGAGGTCTGTCTGGTTTTGCTATTTATTTTGCGTTTTTTGTTTTTGTGGCTCTTTTTTGTTTTGTTTTTGTGACTGTGTGGAACCCAGTCCAGCTACTGATTGATTGATTGATTGATTGTGTGACTGCAGTACATTGCTTATTGCTTTCATTTTATGGATCAGTGGTCTCCTTAGATAGTAAAATCCATGTTAAATTGCTGTTTTAGGGGGTATTTTTTAAAAGTCTGGAACGGATTAATCCGTTCTGCATTACTTTCTATGGGAAAGCGTGTGCCTTGGTTTTGGAACGCTTTGGTTTTGGAACGGACATCCAGAACAGATTAAGTTTGAGAACCAAGGTACCACTGTAGATTTTCTGCATTGGACAAGAGGATCTTTGAGGTCACTTCCAATTCATTCATTCATTCATTCATTCATTCATTCATTCATCCATCCATCCATCCTTCTGGTGTATCTCTAGGGATCAGAGTGGTCTTCAGCTGTTTTTCTCAAGTTGAATAGTCCTGTTCAGAGGAGGTTTACAGCTGTTCCCAGGGGTGGCACAGCTGGGCACCTGCTGAAGCCCACACCTCTGCAAGGGTGTCCTGCCCAGTCACCACTGTCCTGCCATTCCCCAGTTCATTCCCATTCCCTTGTCCCTGCCCAAGTCAGCTCCAAAGTGCATAAACAACCCTTGGGCTGCAGCAGAGAGCTTTCGTAGCAGGCGGCAGCCGTGCTTCCATGGGGCAAGGACACAGAGTGCCTCTGCAGTGAGTCACAGCCCAAAGGCCTCCCCCGCAGGGGGAGGGTGCAGGAGGACAAACATGAGGCGCTCACCGCCCCCAGATGTTTGGCTCTTTGTTTATGTGGTGTCAGCCTTCCTGATGTCAAAACACCCTTTCTTCTGGCAAGACCTCAAGACCTTTTTTTCCTCCATAGACTCATCGCCTCATCCTGCATTCAGAGCAACTGGGGACAGGATTAGGCTCGGGACTGCAATATTGCCTGGCTAGGGAGAGTTTGGCTTCTTGTTGGTTTGAGCCCCAGAATCTCTTGACTTTTGGCTGGTAGCCATGACAGAAATCTCTCTCTCTCTCTCTCTCTCTCTCTCTCTCTCTCTCTCTCTCTCTCTCTCTCTCTCTCTCTCTCTCTCTCTCTCTCTCTCTCTCTCTCTCTCTGTGTGTGTGTGTGTGTGTGTGTTGCCAATTATTTTTCCAAATTTTAACCCACTTATACAAATTTTTATAAGTTATTTAAGAGGCCGCTGTAAGCAGATGGGAACTTTTGCAGGATTTTGATTTCACTTGTAGTGTAACAATTACAGTGGTACCTCGACTTACGAAAACGATCCGTTCCGCGGCCGTCTTTGTAAGTCGAAGTCTTCAGTTCTTGAAGCGCCCATTCTGCGCATGCAGAAAAGGCACGGCGAAAAGACTTCCGGGGTTGTCGACTTCGGAATTCGAAACCTTCGGAAGTCGAGTCGTTCGGTTGTCGAGGTACCACTGTACCATGGAAAATATGGATTGATATAATAGAGTTTGAAAGAAGATGCAGTTATAAATGTTTAAAATGGGACTCCAAGGAGGGGGCTGGGGGAAGTGCTGAGATTTTGAGGAATCGCTGTACAGTGGAACCTCGGTTTATGAACACCTCGGTTTACGAATTTTCGGTTTATGAACACCGCGGACCCCTCTGGAACGGATTAATTCACTTTCCATTACTTTCAATGGGAAAGTTTGCTTCAGTTTATGAACGCTTCAGTTTATGAACAGACTTCCGGAACCAATTATACCCATGCTTCGGGTTAAGTACGCTTCAGGTTGAGTACTCCGTGGACCCGTCTGGAACGGATTAATCCACTTTCCATTACTTTCAATGGGAAAGTTCGCTTCAGTTTATGAACGCTTCAGTTTATGAACAGACTTCTGGAACCAATTGTGTTCATAAACCGAGGTACCACTGTATATGGATGTGTATTCGAATTTTTATAACCTTGTACAGTGGTACCTCGGGTTACAGATGCTTCAGGTTATGGACTCCGCTAACCCAGAAATAGTACCTCAGGTTAAGAACTTTGCTTCAGGATGAGAACAGAAATTGTGCAGCAGCGGCAGCATGGCAGCAGCGGGAGGCCCCATTAGCTAAAGTGGTACCCCAGGTTAAGAACAGTTTCAGGTTAAGAACGGACCTCCAGAATGAGTTAAGTTCTTAACCCGAGGTATCACTGTATTGTAAAAATCAAATAAAAACGATTTTAAAAAATTTACTGACACTGTGAGGGATTAGAGGATCCAGAGTTTGGTTGAGTGCATTTGATTGGCTGCAGTCTGGCTTGTTTGCATGTGGGATGGGTGGTTTGTTGGGTCAAGTTAGCCATATTGGTTTGCATGCTGTTGGGGAGGGGATATGTTATTGTCTTCTTGTGCTGTGCATATGCACCAGAACCCCTTGTTATTTGTTTCTTTTAATCCCATCCTTTCGTCCAATTGGGGGAAGGGCTTGGGGTTCAAAAAGAAGAAGAAGATTCAGTTCCTGGTGTCTCCCGGAATTTTCCCTGCCTGAATGCCTGTCAATGGTCAATGTCAACAATACTGAGCTAGAGGGACCCAATGACTTGGTAGGAGGCCACTTCCTATACAGTATCTCTGTGTTCTTCCCCTGCTAGTCCTTTTATCCTTACAACAACCTGGAAGGTAGAATGAGAGCAAGTGATTGGCACAAGATGGCCCAGTGAGCTTTGGGGCACTGGTGTAGCATGGGGGTGCGATGGGGGCGGTCTGCCCCCGGGGGCCACCCTGGAGGGGGGTGACACTCGGCGTGCCCCCCCGGCGACTCCCAAGCCGAGCGGTTCCACTCCAGAGCCATGCGAGGATGGTGCCGAGGTCCTGTGGTCGCTGTCCCCTCGGAGGGTCCCGGCGCTGTCCCCGCGCGGCGCTGTCCCAGTTTGCTGGCGCTGCGCAGCGCGCATGTGTGTAGTACGCATGCGTCGTGTGTGGTGATGTCACACATGCGCACTGCATGGCAACGCCCCAGGTGCCGCTCCGGGTGCCAGAGCGGTTTCCTCCGCCCCTGCTTTGGGGAAAGAACGTAGCTCAGTGGTAGAACATTTGCCTTGCATGCAGAAGGTCCCAGGTTCAATCCATGTGATCTCCAGCTCCCATCAGTGCCAGCTCGCATGGCCCAATGATCAGAGGATGGTTGGACAACAACAAAGAGGAGGGCACCAGTCGGGGGAGGCTGACGCAAAGGCACGCCGGCACTGCCAGAAGAAAAGAGTCAGCCAACCTGCTCCACAGGAAGCTTCAAAGGCGAGGAGCAATTGGAAGCAGGGTTTATTACAGCCCAGCCCAGTGCTCTAATCACTGCACCACACTACTGCTCTGCCTGGAGTACTTTTCATAAACAACGCACACATGCACACACACACACACACACACACACACACATACACACACAGTTGTCTGCTTTCCGATCTGGATTTCCAGCTCTTCCTGAGGTGTCAGTTTGGGGTGAATGGCGACGAGTTCCAATTCGGTTCAGGGAGCAAACCATCGCTCTGCTACATTTACCACCCCAAACTAGGATCCAGCAGAGCTTCCCAGCGCTACTTAGCTCAATAAAAAAATAATAATAATATCAGGCCAGGTGCAAGTCTGCAAGGGAAGGCAAATGATGCTGATGGAAAGCATGCAGTGAAATCGGACGACTTTCATTTCAGAGGCTGGAGAGCGGAAGGAAAAGTCTCCAGGTCTGGGGATTCAACTTCCTTTATGGCAGGGATGGGGAACGTCATGCCCAGAGGCTAAATGCGGAAGGATGCCTGGATGGTTCAGTTTCAACCCGCCACAAATGCGCAACTACAGCATCAGTGACGCGTGGCGGAATATACCCACACCAAAACACACACATCCAATGTAGCAGCCAGGCTGTTGACTAGCTCTTGTTGGTGGGGACAGGGGTGTACCTAGGGTTTGGCCCCCGCCAAGAGCCCAGGCCCGGGGGAGTGCAAAAAATGTGACAGAGACCTGGCGATTGCTAAGGGTGCAAAGGATGGGGGGGGAAGGGGACGCTGATACAACTCATTGCCAAGGGAGCCTAAGTACACCTCTGTGTAGGGATTAAATGGTGGGGGGAGAACCCCGTACACCACCTTGAGCTCCTTGGAGAAAAGGTGGGGTGCAAACGCAATAAATAGTATCGGCTTTATATTGCTCTCGTATTGATTTGTGTATTTTAATGGATTGTTTTGTACTGCCCTGGGAACCTTCAGACTGAAGGAGGGACGATGTTGATGAAATTGTATGCTCAATCCTCTGTTTGGTGGGGGGAGGATACCCCCTTAAGTACTTCCTTAGCATGCTGTTAGCTCCCCCTGGTGTCCTATTATCCCAGTTTGGCCCCCGTTTCTGTAGGCACCCACTGCTTGCATTCACCACTGGAAAGGAGTTGACGGACAATAGGCCACTCAGAGTGGACAATATTGAGCTAGAGGAGCTCATGGTAAGGCATATTCCTGTGCTTCTATGACCTCAGCCTCAGGTGGAGATCCTATACTGCTACTGTCCCTCACACCTTATAATTTAATGTGTCCGGGTGGGGATCCACTGAACTCTCTGAGGAAGCAGACTCGGTGCCGGACTCTCATTCTGAGCACCTATCCAGAGCTATCAAGGGGAGGGGAGGGGAGGACCCGAGTTTCCTTCTGCACAAACTTATCGACTGCACACGGGTCTTGTTCTCAGTGGCGCCATTGGGGCCAGACCATAGGGCCCAAGTCTGGGACCTGCCCAGCTGAGGGCCGCTCCTGCAAACAGGGCTGACAGGAGCAAATGGCGATGTGCATGCTAGGAACTGAACCCCTGGATTGGCAGCTAAGGTTCCAACAGCCTCCTCAGCCCCTTCCCCTCTCACCATCCGGGCTCTCTCATTGGCCCTGCAACACCAAAGGTGGCATCTGATTGGCTGAGCTCACCACCACTCTCCACCCTGGGGTTGGAAACAATTTGAATTAAAATGGTGGGCAGCCGGCACACCAGAGGAGTTGGCGGGTGGAGGGTTTTGCTTTGCAGTGTGGAGGTGTGCTTCCAACAAAAGCAACGTCTCTGCCAATTTGGAGCTGTCCGAGGTGCTGGAGAACATGGCAATTCTCTCCGTTGCCCCAAACCTACGACCTGATTATTCAGATACCCTGCTGCCTATCAGCCTGGTACTCAACCCACCTATTTGTATGTCTGGACGCTCCCCGTAAATAAAACCAATACGTACACACAGAAGCAAACCATGCATGTAGATAGGCAGGTCAAGGATCGGCTTATACCATTCCCCTTGACATGGTAGGTCATTTAGCTCTGCAATGTAAAGATCTTCAGAGTGATCTCTCACATCAGCTTCTCATTATTGCAAATCCATCAAGGGTCCTTGAGCGTTAGCGAGGTTTTTCCACTATTTCAACATATATATTTTTTAAAACTCTTGCAAATGTCTCTTATTCTCTCACCAGACTTACCTGTTCTTCTGGATTTACCTGCTGTTGCATCTAGTAGCTGCTGGCGACCACTTTGGCGTCTGCTAAGCTAGCAGTCGAAGAGTCTCTGGAAACTCTTATCTACCTATCCCTTTTTCTAGGGATGGTTCTGGAGACGCCTTCTTTCAGACGCCCGCAGTTCCTTTAAAGCAGCCCTTCAAACTGAAAATCTTAAATTCTTCCCATGGCACATTGCACAAGGAAGCTTCAGGGTTATTAATGGTTATCTCCCTCAGGCCCAGCGCAACAAAGAAACCCCCTCCCCATACAACAATGTGCTGTGCACCTGGGGTTCCTGGGGATCTCTACTAGGTGTACTCCACAGCATCATTCCCTATCCATCCCTGCCCTGGACCTTTGTTAAAACATAACAGAATACCTCTGACCTACTCCCAGTGGCGGCCATTTTTCCTTTGCAACGTCCCACAAGTTGAGCCAACTTCCGGGGCCTTGTGGTGATGGAGAATGTCCATTGCTAAAAGCTGTTTAATCTTTATTTTTGTTTAATGAGGGGCCTAGTCAAAGTGCTGGGACCATGTCAGCTGCCTGAGGATGCCTGGCGGTGATGCTAGGCCTGGCCTCAGATTTGACTAGCCTATGACTAGGGGGTCAAATACTCGGTTTGTGAGCTTCCAAAACAAGTGGCTGGCCTCTGTTGGAGAAATACAGGCAACTCCCCATTGATGCGGAGCAAAAATCGGCCCTAAAAGAGCTTTAAAAGATGGCACAAAAATAGCATCTAGCAATTCCACAAGCCTTTGCGAGTGCGATCCCAGGAGCCCTTGCACCAACCTTTGAGGCCTGTGGAGAGTTGGAGTTTGAGCAAGGAGGTTTGGAGGGAGCTATTGCATAGCTGCCAAGTTATCCCTTTTTTACAGGGATTTTCCCTTATGCTGAATAGGCTTCCTCGCGAGAAAAGGGAAAACTTGGCAGCTATGAGCTATTGTGGTGGAGTTTGATGGATTTTTGGTTTTTTCAAAAAGGGTTTCCAAGGGTTTCAAGAGCTTTAGAGGGTGTTTGCAGGCTTTTTCAGTGGTGTTTTCAATATACAGTTGTACCTTGGTTCTCAAACGCCTTGGTGCTCAAACAACTTGGTACCCAAACACTGCAAACCTGGAAGTAAGTGTTCAGGTTTGCGAACTTTTTTTCGGAAGCTGAACGTGCTCCATTTCGAGTGCTATGCTTCTTATTTGAATGCCACACTTCCATTTTGAGTGTTACGCTTCCGTTTTGAGTGCCACACTTCCGTTTTGAGTGTTATGCTGAGGTCTGTCTGTTTTTGCTACTGGTATCTATTTTGCATTTTTGTTTTTGTGGCTCCCCCCCCCCCATTTTTGTTACTGTGTGGAACCCAGTTCAGCTACGGATTGGTTGATTGTGTGACTGCGGAACATTGTTTATTGCTTTCATTTTATGGATCAATGGTCTCGTTAGATAGTAAAATCCATGTTAAATTGCTGGAACAGATGAATCCATTTTGCATTACTTTCTATGGGAAAGCGAATGCCTTGGTTTTTGGAACACTTTGGTTTTGGAACGGACTTCCGGAACGGATTAAGTAAGCAAACAGTCTGTGAGCACCTAGAAAGAAACTCTGTGATCACTAAAAGTCAGCATGGGTTCCTGAAAAATAAGTCATGTCAGACTAATCTGATCTCATTTTTTGACAGAATTACAAGCCTGGTAGATGAAGGGAACGCTGTGGATGTAGCCTATCTTGATTTCAGCAAGGCCTTTGACAAGGTGCCCCATGATATTCTTGTAAAGAAGCTGGTAAAATGTGGGCTAGACAATGCTACCATTCAGTGGATTTGTAACTGGCTTACTGACCGAACCCAAAGGGTGCTCATCAATGGCTCCTCCTCATCCTGGAGAGTAGTGACTAGTGGGGTGCCACAGGGTTCTGTCTTGGGCCCAGTCTTGTTCAACATCTTTATCAATGACTTGGATGATGGGCTTGAGGGCATCCTGAGCAAGTTTGCAGATGACACCAAATTGGGAGGGGTGGCTAATACCCCAGAGGACAGGATCACGCTGCAAAATGACCTTAACAGATTAGACAACTGGGACAAAGCAAACAAGATGAATTTTAACAGGGAGAAATGTAAAGTACTACACTTGGGCAAAAAAAATGAAAGGCACAAATACAGGATGGGAGACACCTGGCTTGAGAGCAGTACATGTGAAAAGGATCTAGGAGTCTTGGTAGACCACAAACTTGACATGAGTCAGCAGTGTGATGCAGCAGCTAAAAAAGCCAATGCAATTCTGGGCTGCATCAATAGGAGTATAGCATCTAGATCAAGGGAAGTAATAGTACCACTGTATTCTGCTCTGGTCAGACCTCATCTGGAGTACTGTGTCCAGTTCTGGGCACCACAGTTCAAGAAGGATACTGATAAGCTGGAACGTGTCCAGAAGAGGGCAACCAAAATGGTCAAAGGCCTGGAAACGATGCCTTATGAGGAACGGCTTAGGGAGCTGGGTATGTTTAGCCTGGAGAAGAGAAGGTTAAGGGGTGATATGATAACCATGTTCAAATATATAAAAGGATGTCATATAGAGGAGGGAGAAAGGTTGTTTTCTGCTGCTCCAGAGAAGCGGACACGGAGCAACGGATTCAAACTACAAGAAAGAAAATTCCACCTAAACATTAGGAAGAACTTCCTGACAGTAAGAGCTGTTCGACAGTGGAATTTGCTGCCAAGGAGTGTGGTGGAGTCTCCTTCTTTGGAGGTCTTTAAGCGGAGGCTTGACAGCCATCTGTCAGGAATGCTTTGATGGTGTTTCCTGCTTGGCAGGGGGTTGGACTGGATGGCCCTTGTGGTCTCTTCCAACTCTATGATTCTATGATTCTATGATTCTAAGTATGAGAATCAAGGTACCACTGTATGCGATTTCACTTAAACATGCAGTTCCTCGGAATATAACCTCCTGCCTAAATGCAAACTTTCCTGCAGTGAAGGACTACACAAGGGATGGGGAACCTGTAGCCCTCCAGATGTTAGGATTCCCCACTCCCATTGGCCTTGCCAACTGGGGCTGAAGAGAGCTGGAGTCCAGCCACATCTGAAGGTCTATTGGTTTCCCATCCCTGGAACATACTCAACTTTGGTCTGATCCAGCAAGCTTAACTTTCTATCCTCTGATTAGCTTTTTTTTTTTTTAAGGTTAGTACAGTGGTACCTCGATTTACGAACAGCCCTGTTTACAAACTATTCGGTTTATGAATAGGGACACGGGTGGCGCTGTGGGTTAAACCACAGAACCTAGGGCTTGCCAATCAGAAGGTCGGCGGTTCGAATCCCTGCAACGGGGTGAGCTCCCGTTGCTCAGTCCCAGCTCCTGACAACCTAGCAGTTCGAAAGCACGTCAAAGTGCAAGTAGATAAATAGGTACCGCTACAGCGGGAAGGTAAACGGCGTTTCCGTGTGCTGCTCTGGTTCACCAGAAGCGGCTTTGTCATGCTGGCCACATGACCTGGAAGCTGTACGCCGGCTCCCTCGGCCAATAATGCGAGATGAGCACCGCAACCCCAGAGTCGGTCACGACTGGACCTAATGGTCAGGGGTCCCTTTACCTTTACCTTTTACAGTGGTACCTCAATTTACGAACAGCCCTGTTTACAAACTATTTGGTTTATGAACTCCGCAAAACTGGAAGTAGTGTTCTGGTTAGCGAGCTTTACCTCAGTCTACGAACGGAAGCCAAATGGTGGAAGGGCACCGGCGGCAGGAGGCCTCATTAGGGAAAGCGCGCCTCAGTTTAAGAACGGATTTGGTTTAAGAACGGACTTCAGGAACGGATTAAGTACGTAAACTGAGGTACTACTGTATTGCTTTCTTCTGATGCTCACAAAAAGCCCAGTTTCTAAGCTCATTGTCTAGTGTCTGACTCTCTCCTGGTTTGAGGACTCTTAGCTGCTAAGCTGCACAAGGTGAACACAGGCCTCTCCTTGCCCCAAAGTCTCACACACCCATCACATAAACCATCCCTGTTATGGGGTGAGGCTCTTTGCATGCAATACTCCCTCCCACCTTGTTTGTTTGCAAATGGCAGCATTGGCCTTGGCCTGCCAGAGGACGACAACCTTTGGTGCTGTGTCAGAAACCATACCAATTACATTTCTGTGGTATATTTGCCCCTACGGGGGTCAGGGAGGGAAGCCAAATGTGCTTGATAGTTCCTTTTTTTCCTTCTCCAGCTCAGGAAAAATAAAAAACTTAATTCCTTGAAAACAAGGACCAGCTGAAGCTGAGCCACATTTGTGAATGCAGAGACGGGGAATCCTTGGTCCCAACCCTGCCACATTCCTACTCCCATCAGCCCCTCCCCCCAGCCACTGTGGCCAGTGGTTAGGTATGATGGGAGTTGTAGTCTCGCACGATCTGGAGAGCCACATGTTTTCTGTCTCTGCGCAAATGTACAGTACCGGTATGTCACGAGCAAGACTGAGGACCAATATATTTATATATAAGCCCCCTCTTGCAAATGGTAGGCTTCACAAGATGGTCTGAGCTTTGAAATACGAATTAAGTTTTGTGTGTGTGTGTTGGCTGAATTAAACACCTGCATGTGGTATCAGAAATACGGCCCATTCCCTTTCCCTTGTTTCACTGAAGTGTGTGAGTGAGGTATACACAGCGGTGGAGCTTCATGCTCCGCCACCGGGGTGGAGAGCAGGCGCGCTGCCCCCAGGGACGTGGTGCACATTCTGGGGGGCAGGGCGCAGTGTGCGTTTTGGGGGCGGGGCGCGCCGTGCTCAGGGGCGGGATGCGCCGCGCGCAGGGGCAGGGCGTGTGTTTGGGGGCGGGGCGGGCAGCCGCGATGGCGCCCCAGTGATCACGCCGCTCGGGACGGCCCGCCCCCACCACCCCTATCTTCCTATGCCCCTGGGTACAACACACACAGACACACACGGGGGGGGGGTGCTGACATTTCCTGTGATCTCAGAATAGATCATACAAGGCAGGCATCCCCAAACTTCGGCCCTGCAGATGTTTTGGACTACAATTCCCACCATCCCTGACCACTTGTCCCCTTAGCTAGGGATCATGGGAGTTGTAGGCCAAAACATCTGGAGGGCCGCAGTTTGGGGATGCCTGATATAAGGGATCCATATGATTGCAGATATACATATTGCAATGCAACCACATGTTCCATCGCGCATTTGCATCTTATGTGCAGTCAGTTCCTCCTCGCCAAATTTGTCGGTGGCAGGATGGTACAGATGATGACAGTTTACCCCCATGGTAGTTTGCACAGCTGCACGAGGTCCTTTAGGCAAGAATTGCAGGTCTCCTCCCGCAAGGGGTGTCTGCGAAAACTTCTCTCCCCCACATCTTGCTAGGAAGGCAGCCCTAGTCTGCCTTGCTATTTCAGCTCGCTCCAAGAACATGCCCCATTCGGAAGCTGGGTTGAGCTTGGCACAACACACACACACATTTCAACTGGAATATAGACAGGCACAACTGTGGGTGCTGCATTTTAGTCGCTCGTCCACCTCTGCGCATGTCAGACAACCACGACCGGTTGCAGAATTGCCTCCCACGATGACACATATTCCGACTTAGTCAAGGTTTGGAATTCTACCTCGCTCTGAAAGCTGTTATTGCAGCCCGGTTCTTGCAAAGCTCACGCTGCTAGATTTAAGGCATGCTGACAGAATAAGGAACGGGCGATTCTGGGGGAACTGTTGGCATTGCCAAACACCAAGGGCATTTGCATGCAGGCCCAAATTGACAAAACACACACTGCGAGCTGAAAGACAACAAAAGGGCCACTCTGTGAAGTTCAAAATGTTTTATTAACATTCTATGAGAAAGTTTCTGTTCGCTACCGAAGCACAAAGAAGCTTGGGCAAAGTTCTCACCTTGCCCTTTCCCCCCCAAGCCAAGATAAAAAAGAAACTTCTTTTAAAATTTAAAATAAGCTTTATACAAATCAGCCCTATATACATTCCCCCCACCTTTCTCTCCTTATCTATTATACAAGGCGACATAAATAGCAACCTTGACACTGTACAACATTAGAGAATGCTTATTAAAATTGCAGCTGTTTCTTTAAAAAATAACAACTCCCCCCAGCTTTATTATTTTTTAAAAAATCCAAGGTGGATTTGTTTTTTTTCTTCTTTAAAAAATAAGCCTTCCTCTCTGACGATAGCTTAACATGATGCAAGTAGCGCAACACTTAAGACAAATTTTCACTTTCTTTTTCAAAAATAACAATAACTTAAATTATTCCCAAAGTATTTTAAATATCTCCCTAAATTTTTAAAATAAACATTTATCCACCATCCACCCCCTTACAAACCCTAATGTAAAGGTCAAGTGGTATAAATTCCCAAGCCACATATTTTAATTCTTGGGGTAATTCTGAAGCATCTCTAAAAGGGTTGAGATTTCTCTTTCTTTTCTGAACTGGGATTTTGGTTTGTTTCATTTGGCTGAAAGGGAAACAAGAATCTGGTCCCTCGGAACACAATAATAAACGGGTCTACTCAAAAAAACAACAACAGCAACACCTTGTGTTCAATAGAGTTTGACTCCTATGAAAGTGGGCACAGAACTATATGGGTTGCCATATTTCAAGAAATAAAAAGTTTTGGGAAAGTTGAGATTTTGGAGGGATATTGCCCAAAGAAAGTTATCGAGCTTTTTTTTGGGAAAGTTTCAAAAAACCCGGACATTTTTATGACAGCCTAAAAGGAACTTAGAAGCTGTTTTGTACTGAGTTTTATACCATCAATCCATCTGACTCAGTTTTGTCCTTAACAGAGATGGGGAACTCATGGTCCACCAATGTGTTGTTGCCTCCGACTCCCATCGACCCCAGCTAGCACAGACAACATTGAGAGGACCAGTAGTTCCCCATATCCATGAAACAGAGTTTCAGACTGGGGAGATTCCCAGCACTAGCTGGAGGTGCCAGGATCCAACCTTGGGACTTTCCCCATACAAGACATGTGCTCTGTCACCGAGTTATGCAGCCGATCTCCTAACCTGATGTAAACATGGAATAACCCACGATAATTTGGGCCAGGTTCCCTCCCCCCGTGCCTTCCTCTCCCCCCCCCCATGCCACTCCACAACACCGACTGGTGTAAAGCAAGGACCCAAACATTTGTCCTTCCAGTCCCATGTAAGCTGAGTAACTTTAGTTCAAAAAAAGAGCTAGTGCAGATGGGCAGTGTCACAAAGGAGATCAGAATCTTCACGCACACCCCATGGCAAATAGTTCTGTCAAGGGATAGCTCAGTCAGTTAGAGCATGAGACTCTTAATCTCAGGGCCGTGGGTTTGAGTCCCACAATAGGGAAAAGATTCCTGCATTGCAGGGGGTTGGACTAGAAGACTCTTGTGGTCCCTTCCAGATCTACAATTCTATGATTCTATGACCACCCCACTCCAGTTTATGCTGGATATTTTGGTCCCCCAACCAAGACAAATCTTGGTCCATATTAAACCTGGACTAATGTTCCAGAACTTTTCTTCCTGCGTTGGGATTTTTATCCTCAGTTTAATCCCAGTTGAAGAACTGGGTCTAAGCCCACCTGTTTGGCTTTCCTAATCCAGAGGGCTCCTGGAGTAAACCTGAAATAGCCACTACAGTAGTGAGATCAGAATTGGTCCTTTCCATCACAGCTCTCCGAACTTTCCCCCTGTTCTCTTTGACCACAAGCTCTCCAGCACTATATTAACACTGGAGGGGAGCCTTTTGCCTTTCAGATGTTGCTGAACTACACTTCCATTCAGTCCCAGCAAGCATGACCAGTGCCCAGAGATGATGGGAGTTGTAGTTCAGCAACATCTGGAGAGCCAAAGGTTTCCCACACCTGCTATATGCTGCCCAGTTTTGTAAAACAGTCATGCATATTTCTAAGGAATTGGCTTAAATCCTAAATTTATTAAGTGTGTGTGTGTGTATGTGTGTGTGTGTGTTTAAAGCTGTGACAATGTTTACTTGCCCCCACCATCTCTTAAATGTTCCTTAAAATAAATAAATAAAAAATTCTAGCTGGACATTATTTCTGGGAGGTCATGTAGGAATAGAGAGGGGTGGGTTCGTTAGACTGCCTCCATTCCCTAAATGAATGGACGAGGTAACAACAGAAATCCAGCTCCTGCCATAAATGACCCTGATTGGACTTTGAAACCTTGCCAGATCTTTCAGAGCTCTCCGAGGAGATCCCTCTCTGATTCACTTTGCTTGGGAAAGTGAGCAAACAACACCAAATCAACAAAACAAGAAGGAAGGTAAAGAGAACCAGTTGTATGCTTTCTTCTCGGGAACCTGGGGCGGCGCTGTGTGTGACGCTGGGCTTCTCTCCAACCAAGCAGAGAGCCTTCCATGCACATGTCTTCTGACTGAAGCTGGCTGTGATGATGATGATGATGATGCCGGAGAACTGCCTACAGATAAACCACGCAGGAAGTCGAGGAGGTTGGTCGCGTAGGGCGGGTGAAACCAATTTGGCTGAGATACAACATGGACTATGAGCTTTTCTCCCTCCCTCCCTCTCTCCCACCTTTCCCTTTCCCTTATTTTTAGATGGTCTCTCAAAAGTCTTAGCCTTTACTGCAGCTCAGTTGTTCCTGAGATGGGATGGGATGTATACATGTCCTACAAAACACATCAAAGAGTTTTGACTTGTCGCTGTCTCTCTGTTTCTCCCTGTCTCCCTCTCCCTCTCTCCTTCATTCCTTTTTTCCTGCTCCACTGGTTTCATCAAGGAGGCAAAGGAGGTTAATATACCGCTCCAGGATTGGGAGGAGGCCCCGGAGATGGGTGATGCATAGAGCCAGGAGTGGGAGGAGGTCCTTGCTGTGGTAAGTGAGGCCCGCTCAGGTTCTGATGATGGTACCAGGGGCTGTGATCCTCCAGGTAGCTTGGTGGGGAGTTATAGGAGAGCGGCTGCGGGAGCTGGCTTCGACTGGCTGGGTTGTTGTTGTTGCTGCTGCTGTTGTTGTTGTGGGTGTTACTGTCCCAGAGGGTGGGTGATGGCGGAGAATTGCAAGCCATGGAGTCACTGTTATTGGGGCTGTGTTCCAAGGGGACCTCTCCGTTCTTGTACAGCTTCTTGAACTTGGACCTTCGGTTCTGGAACCAGATTTTCACCTGAAAATAAAGAGAGAATGAACCATGAAAAAAGAAAGAAAGGAAAGGTTTCAAAGCTTTTTGGTAGGACTGAGCTTCATCTGTGGCACTCTGGGTTCTGAAATCAGGCCGTGGGGTTGAAATCAAGCTGAAATACCCATGTCTTTCCTCACCAAGGAAGACATCCTTACCATGAATGGAGAGCGTTGTTAACACTCCTTCTTGGTCCATGTGGTGGAGCACACGCTTTGCACGTTCCAGGTTCAATCCCAGGTTTCTCAAGTTTGGGTTGGGAAATACCTTTTCCCGAAACCCTGGAGAGATGCTGCCAATCGGTGTGGGCAATACTGCGGTAGATGGGTCACCAGTGGTTTGCTTTTGTTATAATGCATGTCCCTATGTTGAGTGCTCACTTATCCCAGATCATGTCAACTTTAGAACGCCAAAGAGAAGGTGGATCTCAACCAAGATGATGTGCCAGCATCTAAAATACACATTCAATGGCATGGCCCCAATTTCATGCACAGGAGGCAAGAGGTGGCCTATGCCTCTTATTTCCCCAACTGCAGTTCTAGAGATGATCATGAAAGTTCCCATCAATCGAGGGGAAGTTTTTTGAGTGGTGTGTAGAACAGATGTCAGAGGGAAAAGAAGGACTGGAAAGACCCACTTGGTGTAATTAATATAGAATTTTGGAATTGGGTTGTGGCTCTGCAAACTGCTAATGCTTCAAAGACCTCCACGCTGTACCAGCCACAGAGACCCCCACACCCAGAGACCACTGCTGCCTAGAATTGGGACTTCAGCGTTCTGCAGAGTTGCTACATACATCATAATGAGCCAGGATTTAACCTGAGCCAAAGCTTGCCAGCTTTCAGTCATCACATCTCTTTTCCAGCCTAATCTCCGCCTGGGAAGATGTGGAGAAAAAACATTTTCACCTCTGAACTTGTGTACAGTTCATCCTTTGAGTTACCACAGCAAAACACATCTCTGGAATCGTGATGGGACTTCCAGATCTGAGAATGCACACCTCTCCTTCTGTTTTCAAAGAAATAAATTGTTTCCAAGAGGAAGCCGTCCTCAGGCAGAAGTGCCTGGTTGAGACGAAGGTAGAATGCACAAATTCCACGCATTGTCAAAGAGTTCAGATGAAGCGAGGGGGAAATGCCCCTCTTCAAAGAAGGGGTGGGGGGATCTGTGGCCATCCAGTTGTTGCTGGATTCTCAACTCGGTCCCAGCCAGAATGGTCAATGTTCAAGGACGATGGGAGTTGGCATCTAAAAACATTTTGCAAGGCCACGGGCTCCCCATTCCTGCTTTAACTGTAGTCTAGACTCCTTGGACCAAAGGTAAGAGAAAAATGAAATAATATATTCCCCCGAAGCTTCCCCACCCCCCACGTCACACTCCCTAGAAGAGGCGCCACGTCTATCCGTCTTTTCAAAACAATCGCCCATTTCCCCCCCAAACCGATCTTTCAAAAAGTCTTGGTGACGAGCTCTTTTGGAACGTCTTTTTACAAGTCCTCTTGGGCTGGGAGGACTGAGGTGACGAAACTCAGGGCAGGGCTGGGAGGGTGGCCTAGCTGGCTTGCAGCCTTTCCGATAGCACTCTGAGGGCTGCGGCGATGACGTCAAACTCTCCTCACTTTGGAGAAAGAGCCGAGGAGCAGCGAAAGAAAGTGGGTGGTAGGTGGGGAAGGAAGAGCAAGGGAGGAAAGACTAGAGAGGGAGAGAAACTCCTGGGAGTCAAAACAAGGAAGGAGGAAAGATTTAGGACTCCTTTGTGTGCCTGGTTGGGAAATAGCCATATTTGCGGGCGGGAAGAGGGAGGGAGATTTCTCCCCAATGCAAACCTGGCAACAGGTTCCTATGAGCAAAGTCATCTTCCAGATTGCAGCCTTTGGTATTTGTTGCCTGTCAATTAATTAATTCGTGAACGGATAAGATTGCGAGGTCATGAAGGACTGAACATGTTACCTGAAGTCAGCCAAAGTTCTCACTAGAGTGCGCTTGCATTAGAGGGCAAGGGGAAATTATGTACAGTATTAGAGTCTGTGCAAGCCGGCTGTAATTAAGGAGCACGCACAATGGGGAAAGGCCCTTTCCAAAGGCCAAAGGGCCCCATCCACCAGCACATTCTCCCTGCAAGCTCCACTGAAATGAATGAGAAGCAAGGGCACCACTGCGGATCGTGAACAGTATTCCAAAGTAGGCTGCGGTCCTGT
This sequence comes from Zootoca vivipara, assembly GCF_963506605.1. Lineage (NCBI taxonomy): Eukaryota > Metazoa > Chordata > Lepidosauria > Squamata > Lacertidae > Zootoca > Zootoca vivipara. Next base: position 18,629,587 of record NC_083288.1, on the reverse strand, counting down.
ATACAGTGGGAAGTAACTCTGGGACTTCCACCTGACTGCAAATGTCTAGAACTGAACACTTAGTGGTCCAGGACTGACAAGGAAGCAGCAAAGTGAGAAAGTCATGGCTATGCCCTTTCGGAGGAAGGACACAAAAGGAAATGCCAAGGCAGAAGCGGGAAGAAAAGCGCCAGGGCCATGTCCACAACATACACCGTTTCCCCTAAAGGAATCCTGGGAACTGTAGTTTGCCAAGGGTGCTATAGCTCTGTGCGAAGTAAACTACAGTCCCCAGAATTCTTGTGAGGAGGGGGGAGAGCCATATCCTTTATGGCGTGGCTGCGTGACAGATCAGCTTGATTTCCAAATCCAAAGCGGCATTTCCAAAATCCACCAAGATTAAAGAAACAGCTCCCCCTCATGTCCAAAGAAAAATCCATTGTGGCTGGTGTGTGTTTGTGTATGCGTGTGTTAAAAAAATCAAGCCTTTGAAGAGGTCCCACTAAAAACAGTTCGGAACAGTTGCTCCTCGTGTGTGAAAGTTTTTATTTTTGCAGAGCCCACTCAACATCATTAGCATCAAAATGCCAGCCTGTATCCCTCCCTCCCCAATTTGACCAGATTTGCTCTTTGGGGGGGAAATCCATTTAGGTTTGAAGAAGAAGAAGAAGAAGAAGAAGAAGAAGAAGAAGAAGAAGAAGAAGAAGAAGAAGAAGAAGAAGAAGAAGAAGAAGAAGAAGAAGATTGTTGCCAACAACTTGTTATCTCAGTGTCCCATTTGAAAATTAAGCCTCCTGTCTGGAAGCACAGTTAATCTATCGATGGCGGCACCTTCTTCATTTCAGAGCATCTTAGCTCTGAAAAGCTTCCCAAAATGATCAAGCACACCCGTCAGGTCCTATCCCAGCCTCTGCACACCTTTGGACAACAAACACTGTTCAGCCTCGTAAGGAGGTCAGAAACACCCAACCTATAAATCCTAGTGACATCTAGAGCAAAACAAGAAGAATGGATTTATTCATTTTAGGGAAGGGAAAAGCCGGATCCTGGACTTCCAGCTACAGAGCTAATTTGGTGAGATATCTGTTACAGAGTGAAGCTCCAGCGCTCCGGATGCCATTGGACTCCAATTCCCATCCCAGTTGAGATGTGCAAGGTGAACTTTGGAACTCCCTGCCTGTTGACATTAAGCAGGTGCCTGCTAAAGACACTCTTGTTTAGACGTGTCTACCCAGATGCTTAGAAAGTTGGGGTAATTTTAATCTATTTTAGTATTCTAACTTTTGAATGCTTTAAAGTAGGGTTGCATTCCCCCCTCCCTCAATTTTATTGTTTTACCTTTTCGTAAACCACTTTGATGCTTTTTTTCCAGGAAGCAGTGTATAAATTTCATGAAATGAAATAAAGAAACGATAGGAGTTATAGGATTATAGAATCATAGAGTTAGAGGGACCCTGAGGCTCATCTGGTCCAAGGTTTTTGTGCTTTGCAGCTGTGCAATTTGTGCTATTGTACAGCGGTACCTCGGAAGTCGAACGTAATCCGTTCCGGAAGGACGTTTGACACCCACAACGTTCGATTTCTGAGGCGTGGCTTCTGATTGGCTCTTGCAATCGGAAGAGCCAATCGGAAGCCGCTTGTCTGCCGCGTCAGACGTTCGGCTTCCGAAAAACGTAACACTTACTTCTGGGTTTCTGTCGTCCGGGAGCCGAAACGTTTGGCAATGGAGACTATTGAAAACCGAGCTTTGACTGTATTGGCTACAAACAATAAAACTGATTGATTGATCTGGTCCAAACCCTTTGTGGTGCAGGAATACAAAGCTGCCCCATACAGGGATCGAACCTGCAACCTTGGCGTTATCAGCACCATCCTCTAGCCAATTGAGCTAGTCCAACAACAACTGGAGGGCCACAGGTTCCCCTGACCTAGCCTTAGGCTGCACACACACCATATATTTAAAACACATTTCCAACCCCCTAAAGCAGGCATGTCCAAAGTCTGCCTTGGGGACCTTATTTATTGAGGTCAAATCCTTAAAAAAGCTCAACAACTTCAATCCTAAAAAAAAGCTCATCAAATCTGGCCCTCTTTTTTTAAAAGTTTGGGCACCTCTGCCCTAAAGAGTAATGGGAACTTTAGTTTATCAGCCCCCTTAACTACAGTTCCAAGGATTCTTGCAGGGGGGGGGTGCCGATGTGCTTTAAATGTATAGTGCATATGCAGCCTTAGTAATGACGTGGAATATTTTACGATCATGGAATGGCAAGGGACCTTGTACAAGCCTCCAAGCTCACCCCGACCTGGCCACCCAGTGTGCCTCTTGAGCAAACAACAGGTACGCTCTAAGCAAGGAGTTTCAGATGACTCAGGCAAGCGAGCCAAGCCAAGCGCTCTTCTACTGCAGGAGACAAATAAGCACCAGCCTAGGCAACAGGGACCTTGGGGGGAATTCCTGTCTCGATGATCACATGGCCACCAGTGAGCAAAACGGCAAAAAGCTCCAGGCGACTCAGGGGAGTGAGCCAAGTGCTACGTTGCACCAAATTAGGGGGGGGGAAGGGGGTGTCACTAATCAATGTGTGACCCCGGGGAGGAAATTCGTTCCTGACCACCATGAGGCTGTGTCAGTGTCACCCCACCCACAACATGCGCCCCGAGAGCATTATACTGAGGGCAAGGGTGAGCGTTCTCAGGTGGCCATGAGCGTGCTACATCGCCGCATCATTCTTGGCAGTATCAGGCAGCCCAGAGGCACGCCAGCTTGCTGCCTTATTTAGACCGAGGCAATTAAGAAGGCAGACCTTTTAAAAGAGAGGGAGCATCATCAAAGCACTTGGCCAGCCTTGCGTTCCATCTTCGCTTCTTCTCCCTGGCTGACCTGCTTAACAGGGATAGCCTAAGCGAGGAGGAAATAAACATTCAGGCTTCGTGTCCGAAGGTGGGAGGGATGAAGCAGAGGAAAGCAAGATGGCTGGCCAGAGGAGATTTGCAGGAATTTGGCATTGGAGCCTGTGAATTTAAAGACGAAGCTTTTCTTCTTCTTCTTCTTCTTTTTTTAAAAAAAGGTTTTGAAGGAACTAAGACAGGCATCCCCAAACTGCGGCCCTCCAGATGTTTTGGCCTACAACTCCCATGATCCCTAGCTAACAGGACCAGTGGTCAGGGATTATGGGAAATGTAGTCCAAAACATCTGGAGGGCCGAAGTTTGGGGATGCCTGAACTAAGATCTTGAGACTCACAATGTCAGGGCTAGGACGTGGAACAGAAGCTGTAACTGGTGATGCACTCAAGAGTTGGGAGAATATTTTCATTTACTTATTTAAGGCCTTGATATACCGCTTAACCATTAGCAATTCTAAGCAGTGTAGATTAAAATAAATCAGGTCATCTTGTCCAAGCCCCTGCAACACAGGAATCTCCACTAAACATCCATGACAGACGGCCATCCAAACTCTGCTTAAACCATACAGAGAATTTTTAAAATCGCCATAAAGCCAAACACAATTCTGATTTATATAGTGTATATCAATCAAGGGTAGGCAAATTATTACCCTGAAGATGTTGTTGGACTCCAGCACCCATCAGCCCCAGCTGGCCTGACGAGGGCTTTGGCAGGATGTGAGTTGTAGCTCGACAACATCTGGTGAACCACCTCTGGTTTATACTATTCTCACCATTTTATTTTATTTTTAATACCACATTTCTAATTATACATGTTGTTCCAATTACACTTCTTCCTCCTTGAGGAAGTTTATCCTATTGAAGAGGACGAATTAACACTATGTCCCTAATTTTTTCAGTTTCAAGATTTTAGATCTTGTAAAAAAAAAAATCAAATCAAATCAAATCTTCACCTGCTTAAACTCACGGGGAAATTCAATTTCATCTCAGCCAAGCTCATGTCTCCCACAAAGTAAAAGCTTGCTTTCAATCCTAGGGAACCATCTGTATATGTGACTGGGGGTGGGGGGGAGATCCTGCCCACATAAGGTTTTATGCGATGAAGAATCCTTTGAATCTTTGCTTTTGGCTGAGCTATTTTAGCACAGCTCATTGTAAGCATGGGTAAACTGGTTTTGCGGATGCTTTTCAAGGGTAGCTGGATCTTGTCCTTTCCATCACCACCCAGGAAAAACCTTTGAGAAGCAGGTTCTGCTGGGAAGATGAGCTGAACGCAATCTCCAATTGCACTTGAGAGCATTTGTGAGACTCTGAGCAACCACATCTCTTCAACAATCCCCCCCCCCCAAAGAATCCTGGGAACTGCAGTATACCCCTCGCTGAGCTACAATTCTTTGGGGGAAGTTTCAAATGTTTGCTGCAGGTCTTCTGCCAGAGAACTTTTCATAGAGGCTTTTTAGAAGCCATCAGTGGGGATGCTCTAGATCTGAGCAGGCGATATACATCACCAAGCAGGGAGCTGGATCGGATAGGCCATGAAGCTTCTGCACAACTCTATAATGCCATGCCTTTATCTTTTACCAGGCATAGGCAAACTCCGGCCCTCCGGATGTTTTGAGAGTACAATTCCCACCATCCCTGACCACTGGTCCTGTTAGCTAGGGATGATGGGGATTGTAGTTCCAAAACACCTATGCCTGACCTTTACTGTACAAGTTCTAAAACGGAACCCTGGGGTTGGAAAGATTCCGGTTCCGAGCCTTGATTGGCGCGGGAGATGAGGGCGGACTGCTCCAAACCCATCTCTGTGGTTGCACCAGATAAGAGGTCAGCGACTCTTCAAGTCACCCTGCTCCTCCTGCCTAGATAGCCACCGCCTTCCAGCCTGAGCTTGGCATAAACAGCGGAAGTTGCATGACTGCTATTATCTCCTCATGCCTCTGCCTCCCCAAATTGCAGCTGGAGTAATTGGGTCAAACTGCTTCTGGCGTCGGACGTCCTACTACTGGAGAGGGCCTAGCAAAGTTTCCAGGCAGTTTGCTTTAGAATATATATATGAGAGAGAGAGAGAGAGAGAGAGAGAGAGAGAGAGAGAGAGAGAGAGAGAGAGAGAGAGAGAGAGAGAGAGTTGAACAATGATATGAGCCTTCTGTGGGCAGTTCTGCAACTCTGCAATACGTAAAACTTTTATCCCAATGTACTTTAAAGGGCAGGCAACCCGTCCATCTTCTAAACCAGGCATAGGCAACCTTGGCTCTCCAGAAGTTTTGGAATTACAACTCCCACGATCCCTGACCACTGATTTCATCTCCCAAATGTCATGAAGCAGTACTTGCCAATCTTGCTTTATTCAGTATTCCTGCCTCCGCTATAAACTGCATCATTGTATCAGAAGGAACCCAAATGCTGCTTAAGTCTAATCCGATAGTATCCTTACCAGCTCTCCATTCCTGTACCCATCCAAGCTCCTTAAAAGCAACAGTAAAGGCTAAGCAGGGGTGTCAAAAGTCCTTTGGATGGTACAGCCTGGCCTCCTGTCATGCCTAAGAGACAGATGGCCTAACCCCGCTACTTGCCATAGCTGTCTTACAAGCAGATTTATTTTATTGCGGATTCATGCAGATTTGCTTGCGGGGAGGTCAGATGCTGCTGCATCAAAGCAAAGCAAATGTTACCCCACACTTCCTAGCACAATTTCCCATCGCTTATAGCAAAGAGTCCAATCGAGGGATTTGGGGGGGGGGCAGGCTTGTTGTGCAAGACTTCCCAGCCAATTATAATTGTGCAACCTGAACTGGCTGGTACTTGTGATTGAATCCCACCCAAAAATAGCAAGCACCCTGAGACTTTTTGGCCTCCAAACTTCCCATTAGGCGGAGAAGCTTCCGTCGCTTAGGGAACTTGCCAAACTCATCCAGAAGCATCGGAGGACGGGGATAGCCCTCCATGGGCAACTCAGAAATCACTTGGGGAACCAGAAATAGGATTGTCTACATTTAAAAGAAAATCTTTATAGCAGGGGTGGCCAACTCCCAAAAGACTGCGATCTACTCACAGAGTTAAATACTGGCAGTGATCTACCCCCTTTTTGGGGGTTCAGGTCAAAGTTGTTGAGTTTTTTCAGGGAGGAGGTAAAAGGTTGAGCTTTTTTAGGGGAGCCACAGTTGTTCAGCTTCTTTTGAGGGAGCCAATGATCTCCCAGTGATCTACTGCAGACGACCACTGATCTACAGGTAGATCACGATCTACCTGTTGGACATGCCTGCTTTATAGCAAGCAATGAACCTTCGCCAATTAGAACTGAAATTATGGCACAGTGGGAGGTTTACCGGTGAGTCTTTCCAGCGCACTATTTACCTGATCAGAATACTACCCCCGTTCCACTGCCAAAAAGGTATCAAATAAAGTTTCTGTAGACACACACACACACACACTGCTGCTGCTAACACTGCAGGAAATGTGATCTCTGCTTTTGGTCCTCCACAGATGACGATTAGCTGAGATTTCAACTGACAGTACAAATCCTTTTGAAGGAAGTCTCCCTCTGTTCAGTGGGGCTCACAGAGCAACCCTACACAGGTCTTCTAAGAAAGAAGTCCGGGCCGAGTTCAAAAGCCCTTTCCTCCCAGGTAAGCATGTGTAGGATTGAAACCAGTTAGTGTTGGGCTTTTTTTCATCTGGTTTAGATGTTTCAAAAGTCTTTTTTTTTTGTCCTCCCTCCCCCTTGAAAGCTGCAACCACTATTTGCCCAAGGAAACAGATGGTTATCGGCAGTCTAAAAATGACATACAGGCACACACACCTTCCCAGTGCTTTAAACCGTATGAGCAAAAATCCAAGAAAAGGAGAAATATTCACAGCCTGGAATATTGGACAGTGTTCTTGGAGCTACCAGCATGAGTCTGACCAAACTGCGGGAAGCAGTGGAAGACAGGAGTGCCTGGCGTACTCTGGTCCATGGGGTCACGAAGAGTCGGACACGACTAAACGACTAAATAACAACAACATTCACAGCCTTATCCTACTCATGTAAGTTCAGTCCCGCTGGTTACGATGGGGCTGATTCCCAGGTTTAAGCGTGCAATCCTAACTACGTCTACTCAGGAGTAAGCGAGGTGCCTAAGGCTCCAGCTTTGCAGCCTGATCCACAATGCATGTTTTGCTAGAGATCAAGTAATTATGCAGAGGGGCAGTAAAAACAAACAAACAAGCAAACAAACAAACAAACAAACAAACAAAAAACACCCATCGTTCAATGCTGCAGTATAATGTCGCCACCATTTCTCTCTTCCTTCCTTTCTGTTTGTTTTTTTGTTACCCAAGGAGAGTTTGCCTTCAATAAGGTCTGCCCAGCTATTCCCGTGGCCTACTACTAGATAGCTTGGTGGGCTGAGATTCTAGTGGATCCATCCTCGGCTCAGTCACACTTGGAGAAGCTTTGCGGGAGTTGCTCCTTGTTAACTTTAGCTCCCTCCTCCCTCAGTCCTGTAAAATGGGAATAATAACGAGGCACCTTGCGAGTCTGATCAGACCCTCCAAGTGTCCCCATTTTCCAGGCACAGTCCCGGATTTACAAAAGCCGCCTCAGTTTCTGATTTGATCCCAGAATGTTCCGCTTTCCCCTTAGAACGTCCCTATTTCAATTGGAGAAACATCGGACGGTATGGAATAAAGCGTCCCTATTTTCTCTATGTTTAGCCTGGAGAAGAGAAGGTTAAGGGGTGATATGATAGCCATGTTCAAATATATAAAAGGATGTCATATAGAGGAGGGTGAAAGGTTGTTTTCTGCTGCTCCAGAGAAGCGGATATGGCGCAATGGATTCAAATTACAAGAAAGAAGATTCCACCTAAGCATTAGGAAGAAGTTCCTGACAGTAAGAGCTGTTCGACAGTGGAATTTGCTGCCAAGGAGTGTGGTGGAGTCTCCTTCTTTGGAGGTCTTTAAGCAGAGGCTTGACAGCCATATGGCAAGAATGCTTTGATGGTGTTTCCTGCTTGGCAGGGGGTTGGACTGGATGGCCCTTGTGGTCTCTTCCATGATTCATTGGAGAAATGTTGGCGGGTATGGAATAAGATGCCCTATTTTCATCGGAGAAATGTTGGAGGGTATGGAATAAGACGTCCCTATTTTCATCAGAGAAATATTGGAGGGTATGCTGTTTGCGTGGAGGAGCATGAGAGGCAAATATTTTGTGTCTTAAACAACAGTACACAAAAGACACATGCAGGCCATCCTACTTGGGACATGTCATCCCCAGCAACTGTGAACCCGGATATGCAGTTGCTAGCTGGTCCACCAGCTGCTTGTGTTCAGCCAATGTGGGGGACGTGTGGCTTTCCAGATGTTTCGGAACTACAAGCCCCATCATCCCTGCCCATGAGTTGTGCCGGCTAGGGCTGCTGGGAATTGCGAGTCCAGCAACACCCGGAGTGCCACAAGTTCCCCACACCTCCTCCAGAGGCTACCAGGGAGTTGTTTTCCCAACTTGGCCAACTTCCTCCTCGCAGTTACCAATCAGCACCTCTCAGCTGAGCCTCCCTTGGCCTCAGGAGGAAGAAAGGGACTCTGCCAAAACACAGGAGTTGCATCGCCACACCTACATGTTTCCTGCCGCCGCCGCCTCTCAGGGCAGTCAGCATTCCGCTCTGGATCACTGAGCCCCAGCCAGGGACGAATGAGTAGGCCTGCGACAGCAGAGGAGCGATGGAGACTTGACTCCTTCCCTCCCATGCTGCGGCCCACTGCTCCAAATCTGTCAATATCGTCTAAGCCCGACGCCTACACATGGTTCCCATGTTATCAGAGCTACTGCTCTCATCAAAGAGACATCGACATATGTCGCCTTGCGCAGTGGCATAAAAACCCAGAAACCTCTTCTCAACGATCCCCTCCATCCCAAAACTTTTTGCTGCGATGCCACGGAATGCACAAAAACATTCTAACTGCAGAGGTTGAAAAGGCTGATTGTGTGGAATGCTGGCATTCCGCACAGCTGTCAAGAGAGAGAAGTGAAATATTGGCTGTGTGGGTTAAAAACACACACACACACACCCCAAATGGCTAGGAACTGGAGGGGCTGAGGAAAATGAGGTCAAAGCAGCAGATGGGGGAAACCTGCATGCAATACCTAGAGGAGTGGGGAGGGGGATGAAGGAAAATACAGCCAGGGGGGCTGAATTTCACATAAGGATTTGACACGTATCTTCGGATTTTCAGCCGCAGGACTCCACTTTTGTAGTAATGGATTGGGATTCCAACAGCTGGAAGCCTCAAAGTAATTGTGAAATCAAGAAGGAAGCTGGAACATCCAAACACCTGGAACTATTTTTCTCTTACTGTCCTAAGCTCTTTTATTCAAGAGCTGTGAAACTCCTGCTGGGGATCTCCCAACCATCTAGGGCCACTAAATCCAGCAACTTCCTGAGATTTTGCTGGAGTTCCACGCACATGTCCCTCTCACGCTCACGTTTCCCTAAACAGAGTCGGAAAGCTAAACAGACCAGGATGTTCTTTTTTTTTCTTTTTCAAATGTGTGCTTGTTTCTACCTGAGTCTGGGTCAGTCCAAGCTGCGCGGCCAACTCTGCCCTCTCTGGCAGCGCCAGGTACTGCGCCTTTTGGAACCTCCTCTGCAAGGCGGCCAGCTGGTAACTCGAGTAAATCGTGCGCGGCTTTCGGATCTTTTTGGGCTTCCCGTTGACCATCCGCACCTCTGGCTCGGGTTCTTCCTTCACTGAGACTGCAGAAAGGGGCAGAAGGGGGGGCGGGTAAGGCAGAGGAAGAACTACATTAGAGCACAGGAATAAATAAAACCACAGTGACTTGCTGGATCGGAACTGTGAAAGGAGTTGCTTTTCAAACAGTTGGAGCGGCAAGCTGCCTTTCCGCAGAAGGGTCCAAGTTCTCGGTCTCTGCTGGAAAAGAAAATGAATGAAAGTCTGGCTGCAGAGGACAATGCGCATTTCTCTAGGACGGCGAAGATCAGCCCTTTGAGAATGGCGGCTCAACAGAATGGCAGGCTGTGATCTCCTCTGGCGACTATTTTATTTTGCTGGGCTGCTCCCCAAAACTCTTAATTTGCCCCCAAGAACCCGCCCGACTTCTGCGCACCACGAAAGCACCTAACTCCCCTCCAACGGTTCCCAGGGGTGCAGAAAACATCAAAATTATAATGTCAAAGATGTCAAAGATTCATCTCACAAGCCTCTGTGGCCTAAGACATATAATGCCACCATAGGCATGGGATGTCCACCATCCATTCCCCCCAACCCTACCCAGTTCTCAGTCAACAAAGCTTCGTAATCTCCATCTTTTAGGGCTAGATTGGGGGAACAATGTCTGGTTTAATTGAGGGTATCTGGAGCATGCTATGGGAAGCAAAGGTATAGAGTTGCGTCCAAGCTGAGTTTTACTCAAAGTCGACCCATAGGAATCATGCATTCCAATTTCGCCCTGTCAATTCATTTCAATGGGTTTACTCTGAGCAGGTCTGGCATTGGGTACGGCATATTGTACACTTGGGTTGAACCAGTCAATTCGCCTCTCTGGAGTCTGTACCGCAGAGGTTGCTTCGAGCCAACTGTTGCTTTTTTGTCATGAGACAGAATCAACTTTACCCATGAATATTTAAAAAGAGCCTTCTCCTGCCCAGTCTTCTGGGAGTCTGTACCATCCTATTCAGTGGAAGCGGAGGAGATTCCACCGTTAAGATTTCAGAAAATAATCGAACTTCCCGTGGTTTTTATCACTTTTCTTTCTCTTCCCTTGCCCAATATTTTTATCGCTTTCAATTTTTCCTTCGCTCGGCTCGACTCTGGTTATTTGATCACTGCCTGGGTTTCTGTTTCCAGATTTCCCTTTCTCCCTCTGTTCTAGTCTCAGTTTCTTCACTTTTTCACCTGATGTTTTTAGCATTTCCAGGGCTGAACGTGGCTGGACTTTGGCCTAGCCAGCTCTGCTCTGTTTCAAATCTCCTGGCTCACAAACCTGCCTCCTCCTCCTCCTCCTCTATGTCCTTCCTCGTTTGCCTTTCTAAAACTGTCTCCATTTCTCAGTCTCACTGGATTCAGGGATATTTTTTCTCCCTGGCAGGAAGCATTGTCCGGTTACGTGGGGACAGTCGGAACCACACTGCCCCCATGTTCCCTTCCTGAAATATTTGTGGGGAGTGAGGGCGTGAATTAGGCCTCAAACCTGCAAGCATCTCTAGCCTGCTTCACTTAGAAAATCGGCATGCTTAGTTTTGTTGACAGAGAAAGCCTTTTCTCACCTTTACACACCTCCGTCCTAAACCCATGTACTTGGAAGCAAGAACTACTATTTTCCATGGAGCTTTGATTTATTTTTATTTTTTAATAAAGAAGAACCTATTGCCTTCTTGTTGGGATCTTTTGCTTTTTAAACTTTCCACTTTATTTCCTACGTTTTAATCGGTGATACCAAATCAAATGTCTCTCCTCTTCCAATCATAAGTTGCAAAGTATCTCAAATAAAAAGTTTTGGAGAAGAGGGGAGAGAAGCCCAGCAAATTCTGCACACCTGTCCGTACACTCACAGAAAATAAATTTGTATAAACTTGGGAGAGGCGGTCACAGGACAAAAGAGTGGTGTTTATTTTTTAAGTGTGTGTGTTGGGGGGGGTGTTGAATATTCCTTTTGCCCTCGAAAAGTCACAGAATCACCCCGGGGGGGGGGGGGTTGTACAAACTATCAAACCCTAACTTGAACAAAAGAAGCTATTGTGATATTGTTCTAAAAGTCGCTTGTAGTTTACATAAGAACAGACAGCAATCAAAAGTCACGAACCAGTTCATAATAATTTTTTATGTAGACTGTGTTACGGGTTATACTGTTGGGTATTCCTAAACTTCTATATCTTAAGTACGCTGAAGAAATAGATCTAGGAGGGGAAAGTCGCCTTCAGATATTTTTCTCCCCTCTTTCTTCAAATGAGAGAAGATAATCCACCACTGCTCTCAATCCCCTTTTGACCAGGAAAAAAAAGTTGTATAACCCGAAGATCTCCATCACTGGCTTTGCTATTTCATGCCAGAATAAAGCCTCCAATGAATTTTTCATATGACATCTTTTACGGCAGAGCCTGAATGTGGCAAAAAGGGAATAAGGAGGGACAGGGCGCTGTTGTCGCCTCTAACTTGCCAGCGGCCAGGGTTGTGCTTCTGAATGGGATCCCAGAACTGGAGCCCCCATTTCAGTCTTTTAATATTGAAGGATAACTTTATGGACATAGGACAAGCTAACGTGAATGTTTGTGGATTGAGGGCACTGGTTTAGCCTCATCCTAGAAGTTCATGTTTCTGATTCAATGGGGCTGCTGCTGGACCCCCTCCAGAAAGTGTACTTGTTGTCTAGTGTGATAGAGCAAAGGTTCCGTTCCAATTTTCCTGTTCAGTAGTAATACCTTTCTCAGAAGATATTACCTAAGTATATCCTCCCCCTCTTCCATATCTTCCAAGAGAATGGGGGGAAGTGATTCCACTTTCTAGGAAGGTCTTAGCCTCCCTGAACCCTAAAACTCCCCTTTCCCAATAGTGTCACTAACACACACACACACAGCTTCTCATACCCTTGACGTCGCTCGCCGGGAACGGAAATATTCTCCTTACCTGTTTCTTGACTGGGCAATGGCTGATCCCGGAAAGATCCATACGGCCTGTAGGAAGTGCTGTAGGGGTAATCAGATTTGGGGGAGTACGTCCCAGCACCCCCAATCCCATTGAGGTTAAATTGGGGGTGGTACGCATAATGGTTCATCGGCTGGGTGTACGTCTGGGTGGGATAATACTCATGCTGGTTATGTGGGGCGCTGTAGTAACCCAGATCCGTGATGGACGACTCGGGGAGCGTAGGGGAGTCCTTGGTGGCCACATGGCAACTCAGGGAGCTGGAGATGTCCGTCAAAATACTGGTGATCTTCTTATCAAAAGATCCACTCATGGTGGCAAGGTCCACGCCGTCGCAAGGTCCACCAAGTTGAGCAAAAGGAAAACAACCCACCCACCCCCTTTTTAAAAAATAAAAGTGTGCAAGGCTTGCTTGTAGGGTTTGGGGCAGATCTCCTCCTCTTCCTCCTCCTCCTGAGTAGGCTTACTCAGTCATTGCTGCAGTAATAGCTGTTGCTGCTGCTGCTGCTGCTGTTCCAGTCCTCCTCCAGGGAAAATGTGTAAGAAATCCAACCCAGCCAGCTTGCTTAAACCCTTTAATTAGGGAGCAGGGAAGGGTGGATACTGCATTCCGATTGGCTCCAGAAATATTGCCTTGCAGGCAAAACAGACTCTCCCCCCCCCACTCCCTTCTCTCTTTGCCTTTTCTTTCTTTCCATCTCTCCATACTTTTTTTTTTAAAAAAAATAAAAATAAAAATGAAGGGAGCGGAGGAAAAAACTAATGCAACCCCTTCGAAGCACACATGGACACACATATACATGCCGCTTGGGACCACACACACACAAACACACACAACACCTTGGAGAGGAGATGGATGCCCCCCCCAAACCCCAGGGTGGGCTCTCCCTATATCTCCCCTCTTGACTCTGGGAGGGATTAACTGTTTTATAAAGGGGTGCATCCCTTAGGATGGGGAGAGAGGCAGATCTGTTCTGCATTTGACATGTTCTGTTCACCTGTGGAAAAGTGTGTTTGGGTGGTGCTGGCCCTGATTTTTTTTGGGGGGGGGGAGAGTATGCATGTGGCCTGCATCTGCCCCATTCCAGCTGGAATGGCAGAGACGCACTCAAATTCTACGGGTTTTTGTTTAAATGATGTACAGAGCATTCTTTATCTGTTTTTAAAGCACTCCGCAAACCGTTGCCGGCATTATAGTCCCCCTCCCCTCCCCGGTGTTAAATTAAAAGTTTCTACCTGTCCTTCAGAGTCCCCTCTGAATCTGGTCATGGATGCTCTTATAAACACCTGGATACCTTGATGACGAATGTAGCACTTAGTTTACTTGGTTAGAGGATGCTGCTGATAATGCCAAGGTTCGATCCCCATATGGGTGCGTATTCTTGCTTTGCAGGGGGTTGGACTAGATGACCCGTGGTGTCCCTTCCAACTTTATGATTCCACCATTCATTTGCAAATTGCTTTCAGGTCTTCATTACACACACACACACACACACACACACACACACACACACACACACACACACCAGATCCATCGCTTGTTCATTTACAAACTGCTTTGCAAATCTTTATTATTATTATTATTATTTCTTTGCAAATCTTTATTCCACCTCCCATTCCTCCGACACGTGGAGAGTGAATCTCGATTAAATCCAGCTGAAAGGAAAAGGTGGAGTTTAAATAAAGTTGTGACTGATTTCTTTGTTGCCTTTTATTGGAGGGGTAATTGTTGGCTGGACCTGAGCCAATGCACTTTTCATAATAACCACCTTGCGAGGCAGATCCTCTTCTTCCCATTTTATTGATAAGGAAGTGAAGCCGAGAAAGCAACACACCCAGAGACAGGATTTGAACTCCCTTCCAGATCTATTGCACCACATGTAAGCCAAAGTATCAGTGTTCCAATATGTCTTGTTGGGGGGGGGGTCGCGCATAAGCGATGTGTGGGTTCTAAGCGGGGAAGCGTTTGTGCATTTGTACAAGTATATCTGTGTCTGGGAATGTGTGTTTCTAGCTGGGTGGATAAAGGACCTAAATAAATCGCATACACGTTTTTACATTTAGCACAAAGTTTGGGATCTGAGTTTTGGAAATGTTCACATTTGGAAATGTTCACATTTTTTTTTAAAGAAAGTTTTAACCAAGCGTTTTAAGGGTTTAGCACCTCTCTGGCAAAGTCGGGGCTTTTTTTTTTTTTTTTTGCTCTGAAATCCACCCAAGCCAGCTGTTTCCAAAATTAGGCAGACTGAAGAACCCTCGCATGAATGAATTTCTGCAAAGCGTATTCAAGTTAGGGAAAGTTGTGGGAGAATTTCCCACTGGCTGCCATGTTGGTATCCTTCTTCTGACTGTGTAAAGCAGGTGCGGGGAACCTTTGGCCCGCCAGATGTGACTGAACTACAACTCCCAACAGCACCAGGAAGCAAGTACTATAAACATACCCTGTGCTTGTCACAGTGTACTTCTTGGATTTTATGCCTACCTTCCAGTACAGAATCATGTGGGGGACAAGATAGTTCAGTGGCTCAAGGGTATTGGCCCCAACCTGAGTTCAAATCCCAATTTCTCCACAGACTTAACCCTTGGGCAGGCCTTTTGTAGGTAAAGGGACCCCTGACCATTAGGTCCAGTCAGGACCGACTCCGGGGTTGCAGCGCTCATCTCGTGTTATTGGCCGAGGGAGCCGGTGTACAGCTTCCAGGTCATGTGGCCAGCATGACTAAGCTGCTTTATGATGAACCAGAGCAGCGCACGGAAACACGGTTTACCTTACCTTATCTACTTGCACTGCATGCTTTTGAACTGCTAGGTTGGCAGGAGCTGGGACCGAGCAACGGGAGCTCACCCCGTCGCAGGGAATCGAACCGCCAATCTTCTGATCTGCAAGCCCTGGCTCTGTGGTTTAACCCACAGCGCCACCTGTGCCCCTAAAAAAAAACTGAGGTACCTTCCTGCTGGAGAGGTACCTATTTATCTACTTGCACTTTGTAGTGCTTTCGAACTGCTAGGTTGGCAGGAGCTGAGACTGAGCAACGGGAGCTCACCCCGTCGCGGGGATTCAAACTGCTGACCTTCTGATCGGCAAGCCCTAGGCTCTGTGGTTTAACCCACAGCGCCACCCGTGTCCCTTTTATAGAAGGTGATAAATTAAGCTTGTGATAACAACTGGCCCATCACTGCTAATGAACCCAGTGGCTGAAGAGGGATTCCAGCTCAGGTCTCCCAGAAACCTAAGGCCCACCTTGCAGGGTCGCTGGTGCTCGTGGGAGCTTCCATCCCTATGCAAATAGTAGCTTTGGGTGGGCGGACAGATTTTAATTGGGACTATTGCGGGAAGGGGGAAGTTAAACTCACCTTTCCCGTGCTACATGGACCTGATCCGCCATGCCCAAATGCTGCTGTGAAAACAACCGCACAGCTTAAAGTAATGCTGGTCGCATTGGCCGCAAGAGAGGCATGAAATACTTGTCCCTTAAAAAAACCCGGAAATATATACGGACCCAATGCTAGTCCTACTCAGAGGAGACCTGTGGACATTCATGAGGAGACCTGTGGACCAGCAATTGGTACAACCCATTGGCTGTGTGTGTCCCCTTTCTAAAAAAAACAACAACAAATACAGTAAACAATTATTTACTTGTTCATTCCATTATTATTTTGTCTTGCCGCCTGCCTGTCCTCGTGAGCCAAGGGCTCCTCTTTTACGTTGTCCTTTGAACGGACAGCACCGTGTGTGGGAATGCGCCCACAAATGGGATGCCTTTGCGCAACCTCTGCCAATCCTGTGTGTGATTCATTGCTCCCGTCTCCCTGAGCCCACAGACCTGTATTTCCGAGACTCTTGAGATATGCTGTTGTCCCGCTTTGCATATATGCAAAAATGTGGCAACTTGTCATGCGCTTGCTAAAGGACTGAGGTTGAGAGCCGGGGATTGTGGGTGTAGAGATATTTCTGGTGCCGAGCAACAAAGGAAACTGCCTTAGGGCCGAGCCAAACCAATGGTCCATCTGGTTTGAGGCTCTCTGAACTATAGACAGCTACTCTTTTCCAGGGTTTCGGGCATAGGGGCAGTGGCATCCCTGCCTGGAGATCCCATTGGGGATTGAACCCGGGACCATTGCGCTACCACTGAGCCACTGGCGTATGGGTTTGTGTGTTGGCTAAAGGGATAAAGGACAGGTGGAGTTGTGTGATGGCAAAGAATGCTGGAGAACATTTGTGTAGGTGGCAAAGGTTAGGGCGTAGATGGATTTAAATATGCGCGAGGCCACAAGGTTCATCTCTGAGCACATGGCTGAGCAGTAGGGTTTTTTTAATAGATAACTCACCATGAAGTTGTGACAATAAGTGCCACACTTTCTTTCTTTTTAAACTGCGTACCTTTGAGTACCCCCGGGGGAAGCACTGGGTAGGAGACTGAACACATAGGGGAAATATAATCTGTGGGGTGTGTATGTGGGATGGTGAGAACTGGGAAAACAGAAATGTACGGGATGCCCCTTTTGGAGCCAAAAGAGTTTGCAAAAACACCACGCGGAACAGAAGGTACAGCCTTCGAGAACTGGGCATTTCAAAACAATGTTTTCTTCTGTGAAACTGGATACATTTGTGTGTGTTTCCGCCGACACTTTTGCTTCACCGAATGCTAAGCCTTGATGGATCTGAAAGCCACTTGGCCCCAGATTCAGTAACACACGACCCTGTATTTCTGAGGCTGCAATCTTGCTTCTGAGCGGATGTGTCCAGGATGGCACGGCAGAGGTCTGAAGTGAAAAGCAGGATCCACAATGAGGAATCATCAAATCAGAACGAATGTTGAGACTCGATAGACTCCCCTCCGATCTATTCCAACACTTTTCTAAGCATTTTTCTCTGGTTTTTCTCCATGTGCATTCATTATCATTTGTTTGCAAAATAAAATCCTGTTCCGCCAACGTTAAGGGGAGGGGGAAAACACCGTGGTGGTCAACAACAAAAAACTAGCAATTAAAAAAACAAGTACAAAATACATCACAAAGCAGTAGGTCGACTTAATCCATCACCCCTCAAGGACGGATTAAGCTTGGGTGACGAGTTTAATTTTAAGCAGGTGCCTAAATGCGGGTACAGTAGGTGTCTACCTGATGTTAATTGGAAGTGCATTCCAAAGCGGCAGGTGACACCACACTAAAAATCCTGCTCTCGGTGGAATATAAAGCAAACCTCGAGAGCATAGGAGTAGAGGATCCAAGCGGCAGGACAAGGGGATGTAAGGTGAGACACCTTTGCTCACAACAGGGGTCAGGTGTGAAGGGGGTAACCAGAAGTTGCTTGTTTTAGACTAGTGAATCTAAGTGCCTCAGAGCTTGTTCTAGTTCCAGCAAGGATGCTCGCTGTGTGCAGCCATTTGACACCTCCGATATGGGACATGCATGCTTGCAGTGTGTAAAAGATAAACAAACTTTTGTTTCAAAAATTATTAGTGCTGGCTTGCCGTTTGTTCCTGACTTAATTGCCAGCTTCTCTCCACAGAGCAAAACATGGTGCACGGTTCTTCTCCCATCAGTCCTGTGAGGTAGGTTGGTCTGAGAGGTCATGACTGGGCCAAGGTCAACTGTTGGACTTCATGGCTGAGCGGGGATTTGAAACTTTGGTCTCCCGACGCTCTAGCCTGGTGCTCTAACCACTACGCCGCCCTGTCCTTCTACCTTCGCAGCCTTTGAGGCCTTTTACAGCACACTCCCAAACACAAACTATACCACCCCGCTGCTTTTCTCTGGCGCCAAAATGCTGGCGTCTTGTGGAATCGCGGAGCAAAGGAACCAGTGGATCAGAATGACTTTGAATTTAGCCCTTAAGCTTCCTTCCTTGTCCAGGTTGAGATAAACCCCCGAGCTGATGAGATTGTATTGTTGTTGTTTTTCTTGCATGCTTTCTAGAAGAAGAAGACCTCTGCCGGATTAGGCTAATGGTCCTGCTCTCATAGCAGCCAGCAGAACAGCGCACTTTCCTCCTGTGGTTTCCTGGGACTGCTCTTCAGAAATATATACTGCCCCTGACAGCGGAGGCAGAAAATAGCCACCAGGGTTATGAATGACAGTGGGCTCTTCCTTAGTCTCTTGCTTGAATGGCAGCCTGTGGCTTTGAGAGCTAACGCGGCCTAATGGTTAAAGTGCTGGACTTTGAGTGAGGGAACCAGAGTTCAAAACCCCACTTAGCCAGGGAGGTCACTGTGTCCTGTCGTGGTCTCTCTCTTGAGCTCCTTGAGGGGAAAGCAGGCTATACGTGTAACATTGAGGTAAGTAGTATGCTTAATTTAAATCAGGGCTCAGTCCCTAAACATGTTTGGAACACTGAGCCAAACACTGGAGCACATGCAGATTGTCGCATACCCTCCGGCATTTCTCTGATGAAAATAAGAACATCCTATTCAATAATAATAATAATAATAATAATAATAATAATAATAATAATTCTACCCCACCCATCTGACTGGGTTGCCCCAGCCACTCTGGGCAGCTTCCAATACAGAAAAACATAATAAAACGTCAAACTTTTTTTTAATAAAAAAACTTCCCTACATAGTGCTGCTTTCAGATGTCTTCTAAAGGTTGTCTATTTATTTATCTCCTTGGCTCAGGGAGTTGCATAACTCCACACCCTCCAACATTTCTCCGATGAAAATAGGGATGTCCTGAGGAAAAGCGGGACGTTCCGGGATCAAATCAGAAACCGGGACGGCTTCCGTAAATCCGGGACTGTCACTGGAAAACAGGGACACTCGAAGGGTCTGTTATTGTGAGCGTCAAATGGGGACTTTGCTGAGGTCGCTGCCCCGCACTCAATTGCATACTCAATCAGAAGACGGAGAAAACGTGAATGATAGGCAGTAGAAGAAAAAGACAGATCAGTGGTTAAATTATTGGAGGGCATAATAATTTGTTTGATTCTCACGTCATTAGAATAGCCCCTCCCCTAGTCAGAAGATTTAATTTCACCTCTGGCATATTTCTTCTGCATCCGTGCTTTGAATAGACTCCCCAGCGAAACATCTGATGTTCCTGGGGACACTTTGAAGTGGATCTCGTGAGCACATGGGATCATTATGTCACAACTTGTTGCACATCAAACGAGTCATGAACAGGCGCATCCCCAGATTCTTCCTCGGAAGCGGTATGCGGAGAGAATTGTGATCGAATGGGCCCCCCTGTGTGTGGTCGTGGAAGCTGTCCACAAATTGGCCGTGGGGCAAGGGAGAAACACGGGAGGAAATCCTACCACAGAACAGGGGCAGGCAATGGGGTGCGCTTCAAATCTTGTTGGATTCCTGCTCTTGTCAACCGCAGCCAAAGGAAGGCCGAAAAGGCCAGAGGTGATGGATGTTCCAAGCCAGATCCATCAGCCCCTTCACAGAGCGGTGATAATTCTCCTGCATTTCCTTAAGAGAGTCTTAAAGATGGATCTCAAAGACCAACAACGAACTCTAAAATACAAATGGGACGTAGTTCAAAACCATGCTTGAAATTTGGGGGTAGGGGGGCTGAGGTTTTTGTTTCGTTTTTGTTTCGGGTGGGATATCAAGAATGATAGGAGTTACGTCTGGTCACAACATTTCGTTCTTCATCATCAGTGCTGGACTTGAGCGCACAAATGGCGAGGGAAAAAGAAACCCCATCAAATCAAATGTCCCTTTGCGCAGCTTTGACTTTCCCCCCTCCAGTTTCCAGGTCAAAAGAAGAGGCTAACAGACCAAGGTTGCAACCCTTCCACTTCCTAGCATCTTTCTTGTATGAATGAATTACCCTGGAGGATATTCGGTTCCTGCGACATGGACAATTATGCCAGGGAGAATGTGTCCTGTGTGGCACAGATGCCAATTCAATAGCTCTTTAATAGGAATTAATTGCCCAACCATTAGTTTTCTGCTAAATTAGGACATGCCATACATTTTAAACATATCCTCCCCCCCAAAGAAATCCTTGGATCTGCAGTTTACCCCTCACAGAGCTACATTTCCCAGCACCCTTACAAACTACAGTTCCTGGAATTCTTTGTTTTCCTTTGTTTTTCTACATGTGCCATTGAACAGTATGTGGAATGGGAAAATGAAGCACAAACCTTTCTCCCTTCCCTTCTCTTCCCTTTGTTTTCACAAAGTTTGATCTTTAGTACTATTTTCCTCCCTTTAAAACTGGTCAATTTACAAGCTCTTTTTTCATGTGGCAAAGTAAGCCCCATCAATGCAGTGTGTACGGCACTTTTGCAGTGTGCGAAAGAACAAGTCCCTGCCCCAAAGAGCTTACAGTTAAACCCCAACAATAGGGTGTTCAGTGGAATTTTTTTGTTGCAAATTTCCCTTCTTCCACCCCGGATGATAATTAAAAAAAAATTTGGGGTGGGTGGGTGAGAGGGTAGTTATATAACTGGCACCAAAATTCCCAATCCGAAAGAAGTGATCCTTGACACATTGAGTAATCTATTTATTCAGTGCGTCCATGTTTATATTCGGCTCCTAATGTGTTTGTGTGACAAGAAAACTTTCTGAATAAATGTGACACTCATGTGACGTGCCCATTGACTCATATATGATATCCTCCTGTCCTGTTTATATATATTTTTCCAAGCCCATTTAGGGATGTGCAGTGCAACATTGCCATCTACTGGGAGTCATTCTGTACTACCACACTGCCACACAGATCGTCTTCCAAAGCATCTACAGTACTCTATTCCGAACTTAAAAACGGAAAGCGTAATGCTGGTGGTCAACAAAAGAGGTTTAAAGACTGTCTCAAGGCAAATCTTTAAAAATGTAGGATAAACACTGACAACTGGGAGACACTGGCCTGCGAGCGCTCCAGTTGGAGAACAGCCTTGACCAAAGATATCATGGGCTTTGAAGAAACTTGATCTCAGGACGCAAGGGAGAAACATGCTAAGAGGAAAGCACGCTTGGCAAATCCACACCGTGATCAACTCCCGCCTGGAAACCAATGTCCTCACTGTGGAAGGACATGTGGATCCAGAACTAGCCTCCACAGTCACTTACGGACCCATTGTTAAAACCGTGTTTATGGAAGACAATCTTACTCGGCTATGAGTGACCACCAAAGAAGAAGAAGAAGGACCACACTGCCCATATCCTGTAAAGCCGGGAATCTGCAGTCTATCAGATTTTACTTTCTTGTTCTTCAGCTTTCATTTGACGCAGCCAGCATAGCCAATGGTCAGGGTTGCTAGAGGTTGCAGTCTGGCAGCTCTTGGAAGGATGCAATTTAAGGAGAAATGTCATGAAGCAATTCACATCCTTCCTTACATTTCCTGTTCAATGTTTCAGCTTCACCCGCTGCTAAAGACTAGGCTGTGCTGAGGTCCCTTTTCCTCTTCCCTGCTGCGAGTGATTGCTTGATAGCTTTCCCCTGAACCCAGTGTTCTTCTCCAGTCCAATCGCAATGAACTTTTACTCAAGGGGAGGCCCACTGAAACGACTGGATCTACATTTGCAACCTTCTTTCATATGTGGTGGACCTGTAAAAGGGGGAAAGAGTATTGGGAAATAATCCACAATGTATTGAAAAAATGTTTAAAAGCACTCCCCCCCCCCCAAAAAAAACACCAGAGTGACCTTTTTGTTGGGGATAATTCGGATGGAAATCCCCAGGTGTCAAGAAAGGTTATTTATTTATGCCTCTACTGTGGCCTGTGTTTTGTTAGCCCCAAAATGGAAAGCAAACGAGGTCCCAACTCAAGAAGAATGGCGACTTAAGGTGATGGACTATGTGCAGCTTGCGGATTTAACATATAAAATAAGACAGGGGTCAGCAAACTTTTTCAGCAGGGGGCCGGTCCACTGTCCCTCAGACCTTGTGGGGGGCCGGACTATATTTTTTTGGGGGGGAAATATGAACAAATTCCTATGCCCCACAAATAGTCCAGAGATGGATTTTAAATAAAAGGACACATTCTACTGTAAAAACATGGTGATTCCCGGACTGTCCGTGGGCCGGATTTAGAAGGCGATTGGGCCGATCTGGCCCCCGGGCCTTAGTTTGGGGACCCCTGGAATAAGAGAAAAAGAAGAACGTACGTTTAAGGAAGATTGGAAAATGTTTATTGAGTATATGGGGGGAAATTGTGTACACTTGAAAACGTGGGCAGCATTAAGATAATTCCAACAGTGTAAATAATTTTTGATGGATGTAACAATGGAATAGTGAGTGGTTTAGTTTATGTAAAATATGCTATGCAAAAATTTGCTATGCAAAATGAACCGTGGGAAGAGAAGAAGGGAAGCCATTTATATTTTAAGGGTGTTTAGATGAGTATTCTGAATTGTAAAACAGAAAAAATTAATTTTAAAAAATTACACACACACACAGAGTGCTTTTTTCCCCTAAAAAGAAAATGTTTAGGTGTACTCTTCTTCCGTCTGAGACTTAGGAATAATAGTGACAGGAAATGAGGCCGCCATCAGGAGTAGCAAGATTCACAAAAAGTTTAGTACCCCTGCATTCCCCCCAGAAAAAGGGTGTGTGTGTGTGTGTGTGTGTGTGTGTGTGTGTGTGTGTGAGAGAGAGAGAGAGAGAGAGAGAGAGAGAGAGAGAGAGAGATATGACTGGATCTAAGTGTGTCTTGACTGGAAATTTCAGTGGATATACTCTGAGTAAAAGTTTCTTGGATACAACCGCATTGGGAAGAAGATTCACGCATTGCAGGGGATTGGATTGGATTAGATGACCCCCAGGGCACTTTCCAATTCTACAATTCTATAATTCTATGTATAAGAAACAACACCACTGATATGCCACCACCATCATCACGATAATTTTATTATCCATACCCCACCCATCTGACTGGGTTGCCCCAGCCACTCTGGGCAGCTTCCAACATATAAAAGACTATAATAAACCGTTAAACATTTAAAAACTGCCTTCAGATGTCTTCTAAAGGTTGTCTAGTTACTTATCTCCTTGGTCCAGGGGTCGCATAACTCCATACCCTCCAACGTTTCTCAAATGAAAATAAGGGCGTCCTAAGGAAAGGCGGGATATTCCGGGATCAAATCAGAAACCGGGACGGCTTCTGTAAATCCGGGACTCTCCCTGGAAAATAGGGGCATGTGCAGGGACTGACCTTTCACATGAATCTGAACATTACTTGCGATTTTGCTCTGGGTGCCCTTTAATTTAGTTGTGCTTTTCTTCTTAGCTCCCATCACCATCTCCCGGGGGGGTGTTATTAGGGGTGGCCCAGGGACCCCCTGAGCTCCTGGCTCTCTTGCACCCAGGTACCCCTTTGCTTACAGGGCACAGGGAATGCTGCAAAACGAATGCTGGTGAAACCTCAGCCATTTGCTCCCTTAAGATGCCGAGGGCCCAATCCACAAACAGTACAACAGAAGAAAAGTTTGGATTTGATATCCCGCTTTATTACTACCTGAAGGAGTCCCAAAGCGGCTAACATTCTCCTTTCCCTTCCTCACCCACAACAAACACTCTATGAGGTGAGTGGGGCTGAGAGACTTCAAAGAAGTGTGACTAGCCCAAGGCCACTAGCAGCTGCAGGTGGAGGAGCGGAGACGCGAACCCAGTTCCCCAGATTGCGAGTCTACTGCTCTTAACCACTACACCACACTGGCTCTCATTGCTCCTCACCCCTGAGCGCCCACAGATCAGTGCCAGCCCTGACAGCAAGAGCCAACATTTGTTTGCCTGCTTTGCTGCTATGAAAACTGGTCTGTATTCACATGTGCAAATGTCATGCAAACGTGTGCCGGGATCCCGTGCCCTTCAGTTTTACAAATGCTTAAGCCCTCCCAGCCACATTTCTCCCCAGTCCTTTTCTGGTGCTCCCTGCTATGTTATTCCCCCCCCTTGCAAAACATCTGCATTCATCCATTCCCATTTCTCTCCTCCCTCGCGCCCCTCCATCCCTTTTCTTCTGAAACATTAAAAGCTTCCCTAAACAGGGCTGCCTTTAGATATCTTCTAAAAGTCTGGTAGTTGTTTTTCTCTTTGACATCTGATGGGAGGGCGTTCCACAGGGCGGGTGCCACTACCGAGAAGGCCCTTTGCCTGGTTCCCTGTAACTTGGCTTCTGCTGAGGCAGCGACTGCAAATCAGTTGCCCTCCAGATGTTGTCAGACTCCAGCCCCTTCTAGACTGGGCTGTGGTTGTTGTTTTGTGGGTTTGCGTGGGTGAATTACGCAACATAACATTGACGCAACAGTACCACTTTAATGGTGAGTTTATTCTGGGCTGTCCGCATATCAATCTGCTTGATCAGTTGTTTTGCAACACTTCCCCAATGCTATTGGGTTGTCCCCACCTGGAGAGGCTCACCAAAGCAGGACAGTCACCAATAACACCTTAGAATCAAAGACCTATAGCCGCCCTGAAATGTTTGCAGGCACCAACAGTATTCTTTTAAAAAAAACATTGTTTATTGTTGCAACAGTAAACCACAAATAACTTGTCCTGATACAATTACAAGCTTTTGTCATGCTAGGCAATAAAGTTTCATTTGATCACTCTAAAACTAGAGGGAACCCTGCAGAGGGCCTTCTTGGTAGTGGCACCCACCCTTTGGAATGCCCTCCCATCAGAAGTCAAGGTGATGAGTATCTACATAACCTTTAGAAGACCATCAAAGGCAGCCCTCTACCTTTGATCCAGAACACCTTGCGAGTCAAACGTTTTGGCTCCTGAATGCCACAAACCTGGAAGCGAGTGTTCTGGTTTGCGAACATTCTTTGGATCCTGAACGTCCGACACAACTTCCACGGCTTCCGATTGGCTGCAGGAACTTCCTGCAGCCAATCGAAAGCTGCGCTTTGGTTTCCGAACGTTTTGGAAGTCAAACGGACTTCCAGAATGGATTCTGTTTGATTTCCGAGGTAAGGCTGTGTAGGGAAGTCTTTTAATGTGTAATGTTTTGTTGTTTTTACATATGTTGGAAGTTGCCCAGAGTGTCTGGGGCAACCCTATCAGTTGGGTGGATCATCATCATCATAATTATTACACCACATTTTCCTATGAGCGTTGTATGGGATGTGAAACACAAGAGCAGTCAAGTACAACATCCCTAGAGTGGACATAGAAGGGGATGTCTGGACTAGTCAGTCGGAACTTCCTGTTTCTCCTGGGCTGGGTCAGACTTCCTCTGCATGTGACCAGAGGTGGGCATGGCTTCACCTGTGCAGGTAACAAAAGCATAGGACTGGCCGCCATCTCTCTCTCTCTCTCTCTCTCTCTCTCTCTCTCTCTCTCTCTCTCTGACTACATTTGTTGAAGAAGCAACATCTGCTTAGCCAAAGATGCTTCCAGCCAAGAGAAGACAAAGGGGCTACAGTAATAATAATAATAATAATAATAATAATAATAATAATAATAATAATAATTTATTATTTATACCCTGCCCATCTGGCTGTGTTTCCCCAGCCACTCTGGGCGGCTTCCAACAGAAAAATAAAACACAGTAATCTTTTAAACATTAAAAGGCTCCCTGAACAGGGCTGCCTTCAGATGTCTTCTAAAAGTCTGGTAGTTGTTTTCCTCTTTGACATCTGGTGGGAGGGCGTTCCACAGGGCAGGTGCCACCACCGAGAAGGCCCTCTGCCTAGTTCCCTGCAACTTGCCTCCTTATGGGATAGTTTCCAGGTGTGTGTTACTTTTCTAAGCGAAGTCTGCCTTCTGGGATCCTATTGTGAACAGAATGTGAGTGAGTAAACTCTTTTATATATATACTTTTATAGAAGACTGTGTCATGCCTTATATTTTATTATGGAATAAAGGGGAAAATACCAGGACAGTGGTTATAGAGGCTTTAGCGAGCCTGAGCAAACGCATCCGCTGTAAGTTTAAAAGGGGAATGTTACTCTGCTACCGGTAAATTGTGGAACTTGTTAACACAAGTTGGAAAGGCTATAATCAAACAATATACCCTCTTCTGCATCCCTGAACATTCCCACACGTTGGGTGGATCGATGCCACACAGGGCCGTCTCAAGCTGGTCGGGCGCCGTGGCGCGGAGATCGCTCCGGCGCCCCCGCCCTGGTAGGCGGGCACAGCACGCAGCGCCCTCCTGCCAGCCCAGCGCCCTGGCGCCCTGCGCCACCGAGACTACCCCTAGAGCCGGGCCTGATGCCACAGGGGCTGTGATTGCCCTTTGTTGCTTTGACTTGACATGTCAATTTCTCAGCCAATGCAACAACAGTATTAAAAGCAGGGTCACCCCCCCCCCAATATCATCATGAGCGCAGAGCATCATGAACACTCAATGAAAAGGACATCTGGAGGCTCCTTCCAACTCTCATTGGTCTCAGCCAGCTTGGAAAATGGTCAGGAACGATGGAATATGTGTTACAATAATGTCTAGAGAGCCATGGCTCCCCCCCCCCGCCCCCACAGAGCTTATGTTAAGTTGCACACCCCAAATTCTTATTTGCTATTGTCGCCTGAGGTCATCACACCTTCACAATCATTGCGCAAATGCTGCAATTTTAACTGCAGAAGACCGGTGCGGATCTCGAAGCAAACAGTCCCCCGTCATGGAGACTTATGATATAGGGCATTTTGAAGTTTATTTTTGGGTTCAGGGGATTATAAACTTTACTCTTTTTTTCAAACCTTATCTGAACAAGCTGTGCAC
This sequence comes from Zootoca vivipara, assembly GCF_963506605.1. NCBI lineage: Eukaryota > Metazoa > Chordata > Lepidosauria > Squamata > Lacertidae > Zootoca > Zootoca vivipara. Next base: position 18,602,432 of record NC_083288.1, on the reverse strand, counting down.
CATAAATGGAAAGCACATTTATAGCACAGCCCCCTCTCCCCAAATCGTGGGAATTTGAGTTCACCCATCACCACGCTACTATTCCCAACACCCTTAACAAACTATGTTTCCCAGGATACTTGTGTGGGAGGGGTGCTTTAAAAGTATGGTCTCAAGCTTTCAAACTGGGAACTAGTAGCTAGCCAGGGTCATGATCTCTCAGCTTTTTCTCTTGCTTGGTGAAGCAGTGCCATCTGCTGGCTTTAGCAACCCACTACAGAGCATATGAGAGGCATTTGAGCATGGGCTTCACATTCCCAACAAAGTTGATGTGACTTGAAAGCATATGCAGTGCAGTCCTGCACATGTGGACTCAGAGGCCAGTCCTGTTGAGTTCAATCTGGCTTGATCCCTGTAAAGATGTAAAGAGGTAAAGGACCCTTGGACGGTTAAGTCCAATCAAAGGTGACTATGGGGTTGCGGTGCTCATCTCACTTTCAGGCCGAGGGAGCCGGCGTTTGTCCACAGACAGCTTTCCAGCTCATGTGGCCAGCATGACCAAACCACTTCTGTCACAACAGAACACCATGACGTAAACCAGAGCACATGGAAACGCCATTTACCTTCCCGCCGCAGCGGTATCTATTTATCTACTTGCACTGGTGTGCTTTCGAACTGCTAAGTTGGCAAGAGTTGGGACAGAGCAACGGGAGCTCACTCCATCATGGGGATTCGAACGGCCTACCTTCCAACCAACCGGCAAGCCCAAGAGGCTCAGTGGTTTAGACCGCAGCGCCACCCGAGTCTCTTTCCCTCGTGAAGAGCATAGTAGGATTGCAACTCTTCCCAGCGAAGTCAATGGGATTTCAAAGGGCAGGACTCAATCATCTCCTAAAACACCAGGACTCTTTTTGATGTTGTTTTGAGGAGGCGGGGCCAAGGTGTTGCCTTTTTCCTGCAGGGGAAGACAGGGCAATTCCTTTACCTGTTTGGCAGATGTGGCTAACTGGGTGGGTTGCCCTGGGTGTTTTGCAGAAGCAACTTGAACTAGCAAGAGGGCTGGACTGGCTCTGCTGCTGTGTCTGCACTGCGCTGACCAGTGGCATAGCGTCACTTGCCGGCGCCTGGGGCAAGGCACAAAAGGGGAGTCCACAGGAAGCTCAACTTTGTCCACGCGGGTGCTCTGGCAATGCCCTGCCATGCCTGTGGTTGCCTGCTACCTCATGGGGGCCTTGGCTGGGGGCTCTGCAGTGGTCCTGGGGCAGGAGGGAGCTGAGAAGGCTTCCTGGCGCAGCAGTGACCTGGTGCACACAGCGACGGTGCAGCTATGGTCCGTGGAGTGTATGGCGAACCGTTCCGAGGCACCTAATTGTGCGAGCAGCTAGAGGGGGCTCTACCCCAACAGGGGAGGGCCTATCTGGCTGCTTGCTCTCTGCTTACAGTCCACCAGGGTACCTAGGAGATGTGTGCGTTGCATGGGCACCAAATATGGGAGGAACACAGGACCAGGTCTCCCCAAAAATTGAAAATCAGAGGGGGCCCCCAAAGTTATGTGGTGGCTGCACGACAGGTCAGCATGTCCCCAGTGTGCACATGTGGTGTCAGCACGCCACAGAGCATGCTGACGTCATGCGTACGTGCACTGATGTCATGTGCACACGCCGTGGAGCCACTGATGTCATGCGCACACACCCATGTGACAGGCGCACATGGCGTGCTGATGTCATGCAGCCCTGGGCCCCCTCGATCACGGGGGCAAGGCGGCGTGTGTGGCACACTGCATATGCTGAACGTTGCCGCTACCAGAAAAGGGAGCCACCTCCCTCCTGGTTTCATGGAGCATTCAGGACCGCTAGGGCCCAGTCGCACCCTTCAGATTTTGCACCCCAGGCCACGGCCCCTGCTGCCCAGCTCACGCTACGCCTCTGGTCTTCAGCTCCTCCATTGCTTCACCCAGGGCCGGCCCTACGGCCAGGCCGGGTGGCGCAGGGCACCACGGCGCCGGCCCGCCAGGAGGGAGCCGCAAGCTGCGCCCGCCCGCTGGCCCGCCCGCTGGCCCGCCGGTCCGCTGCGCAGCTGCGCCCACAGCAACCGCACTGTGGCAGCCCGCCTGCCCGCCGCACAGCAGCGCCTGTGGCAGCCGCGCTGCGCCCACCCGTCCACCGCGCTGGGAAACGGGGTGGGGCGGGGCGCCAGAGGGATCCGTCGCACCACAGCGCCAGGGGCGCTTAAGACAGCCCTGGTTTCACCCCTCTCCCTTCCGGTCAGCAACAGCGGCCTACCAGCAAGCCACCTGGGTTGTTGTATTTGCAATCCTCCCCAATCCTCCTTTTGCACCCTCCTTGAGTAGTCCTGGCCTGGGTGGGGTGTGTCCTTGACCTCTGACCATGCCTCTTGCTTGGTGGAGATGGTAAAATAAAACTCTCCCATTGAAGCACAGGGGGGTTTAGAGCATGGGTAGGCAAACTAAGGCCCGGGGGCCAGATCTGGCCCAATCACCTTCTCAATCCGGTCCGCGGAAGGTCCAGGAATCAGCATATTTTTACATGAGTAGAATGTGACGTAAAATGCAGCTCTGAGTTATTTGTGGGGCCTGCATGGTGTTTTTACATGAGTAGAATGTGTCCTTTTATTTAAAATGCATCTCTGGGTTATTTGTGGGGCATAGGAATTCGTTCATCCCCCCCCCTTCAAAACCATAGCTGCCAAGTACCCCATTTTCCCCGGGAAACCCCTGTTTTTTTCGTACCGTTTCCCAGCAGTCCCCCGTATCAGTTTGTCTCTCGTTATTCTCCCTTATTCCGGTCCTGCCGGCGGCCATTTTTTCCCCTGCTTTGCCCATCTATGGGCACCGAAAATGGCCGGCGCCGGAAGTCGCGTCTACTCATGTCCGGAAGCGCGTAGACGCAACTTCCGGTGTCGGCGCTGGCCATTTTCGGTGCCCATAGATGGGCAAAGCGACACCGGAAGTTGCGTCTACGCACTTCTGGGCATGTGTAGACGCAACTTCCGTTGCCGGCACCAGCCATTTTTGGTGCCCATAGATGGGCAAAGCGACACCGGAAGTTGCGTCTACGCAGCTTCCAGTGTCACGCGGCTGCTGGTCCCGGATTTTGCAGTCCCGGACTTGGCAGGTATGTTCAAAATATAGTCCGCCCCCCCCCCCAAGGTCTGAGGCACAGTGGACTGGCTCCCTGCTGAAAAAGTTTGCTTGCCCCCGGTCTAGAGTCATTCCATGTGGCAGGGAGTGCCCTTTCTCCTCCTCCTTTTCCTCCGAAAGCTAGATCAGCTTTCCTCTGTGCTGGAGCAGTACAGCGAGAGAGCACGTAGCCCCTACAGCCCTCTGAGTTAAATTAAGTTATAAATAAATCTCCGAATGGGTGCGGCCATGTTGGTGTGTTTGTCAGTGTGGGGCTGTTGTCGCCAGGCACCCAGCCTTAAGGCAGGCAGGTACTTCAAAGGCAGGTGGGTTTCAGGCTGACAAGCCAGGCAGGCAGGAGGCCAGATGTCTGTCGGTGAAGACTGGGGAGCCACTCCCAGGAACGGATTGGAAAGTCAGCAGGAAGGTGAGCTGCTCTGTAGGGAGCCGGCTCGACTGTTAGGGTTTCCGGTGATGCACTGCCCAAAAGAGTGGGTTTTCAACACTGAAAAAGAAAACACACATCTGCATAACCTTTGCATCTGCTCAGCATCATGGATAGGTGCAGATTTAGAAATCAGTATAATTTAACTGGAGTGTAGGGGTTTTTAGGGAAGGAGCAGTCCCTCTGATGGGGGACACGTCATGCTCCTTCTGGGGTACCTTCTGGGGTAGGGGACGCGGGTGGCGTTGTGGTCTAAAGCACTGAGCCTCTTGGGCTTGCTGGTTGGAAGGGTGGCGCTTTGAATCCCCACGACAGAGTGAGCTCCCATTGCTCTGCCCCAGCTCCTGCCAACATAGCAGTTCGAAAGCACACCAGTGCAAGTAGATAAATAGGTACCTCTGCGGTGGGAACGTAAATGGTGTTTCTGTGCACTCTGGTTTCCATCACGGTGTTCCGTTGTGCCAGAAGCGGTTTAGTCCTGCTGGCCACATGAGCTGGAAAGCTGTCTGTGGACAAACGCCGGCTCCCTTGGCCTGAAAGCGAGATGAGCGCCACAACCCCATAGTCTCCTTTAACTGAACTTTACCGTCCAGGGGTCATTGACCTTTCACCTTTCACCTTTTTACCTTGTCTGCCTTTGGTTCCCGCTTTGCACTCTGCTCTCACCTGTGTTATGACTTTGAATGGCTGGCTAAACCAGGTGAGGGTGATCCATGGGTCTCAAACCCTCATGAGTTAGGGATTGCCCCCGCTTGCGAAGACAGGCTCTGGTGGATGCAGTGAGTCAAGAAAGCGGTTTCTGCAACAGCCAAGAAGGTGGGTTCTGCACATGCTGTAGGGCAGGGTTTCCCAAAGTTGTGTCTCCAGGTGTTGTTGGACTACAACTCCCATCATCCCTAGCTAGCAGGACCAATGGTCAGGGATGGTGGCAGTTGTAGTCCAACAACAGCTGGAAACCCACGTTTGGGAAACCCTGCTGTTGTAGAGGGAAGTGAGGGGCAGTTGGGGTTCGCCAATCTGGGAAGGTAGCCCATCGACGTAAGAGAAGAAAAAGTCTGATCAGGAAAATGCAGTAGAAAGGATAGCAGCTACTTGAGGCAGCATCTTCTAACCTCCCTGCGAACAAATCAAAACGAATGCTCAGTCAATAGCCGGCATCCTCTCTCCTGCAAACTTTGGGCAAGCAGATTAGGACGAATGCTGAATAAACTGCGTACACAACCTGAGTAAGTAAATTCAAGCTCAGGCTTTCCTCTTAAATTTTGAGCAGCGCATTCCAGTGGCCACTTGGTGGCAGAAGTAAACCATTTTCTTTTGTTACAGGTAGGTAGCCGTGTTGGTCTGGATCGAAGTAAAATAAGACAGAAAAACCAGTAGGAGAACACTTCAATCTCCCAGGACATTCTATACAAGACCTCAAAGTAGCTGTCTTACTACAAAAGAATTTCAGAAATAGACTGGAAAGAGAAGTTGCTGAATTGCAACTTATCACCAAGCTCAAAACAATGGAGGGACCTGGTTTGAACAGAGATATCGGATTTTTATCTCATTATACATGATAAGCGATCTTCAGCCATCTCAACCCTTGCTTTTTCATGCAAATCCATTTGCAGTCGTTTCTGGTCATCAACAGCTATCAGTCAGTCAATCACCCATTTCCACCACCCTTCTGAGTGATTCCCCCCTCCCCATCCCCACCCCTCCCCACCCCTTCTCTACATAAGTGCCTGGAAACTTCCATTTCACTGTATCTGAAGAAGTGTGCATGCACACGAAAGCTCATACCAAAATAAAAACTTAGTTGGTCTTTAAGGTGCTACTGAAGGAAATTTTTTTATTTCATTTTCTTTTGTGACGCAGCAGTGGTTTTTCGACTTTCAAGGAACCGCTTCCATATACAGTGGTACCTCTACTTACAAATAACTCTACTTACGAATTTTTCTACTTACGAATGGAGCTCCGTCTGCCATCTTGGATGCGGTTTAGATAGGATTTTTTCTACTTATGAATTTTTAGATAGGGTTGCTTCGACTTACAATTTTTTTCTCCCAATGCATTCCTATGGGATTCGACTTACAATTTTTTTCGACTTACAAATGTGTGTTCGGAACGCATTAAATTCGTAAGTAGAGGTACCACTGTACATTTGCCTGCCCAAAGGTCACCTTCATTAGTTGCTGGTGGGTTGTGTTCTTTTTTTTTTGCCATATCATTTTTATTAATTTTGCAACAATGCTTTCCATTACAATCCATCACAATATAAATTTTGGCTTTTTAGGGCCATGACTTCCTTCAAACCTTCCATATGATTTTCTATCTATCAAATTTCTGCATTTTCATTACTTAACCATTGCTTTCAGATCAGAAACATCAAAACATCATTTTTTAAATTCTTTTCTGCAGTGATTTTTATACCTTCCCTTACAAAGGTTCTTGCAATCCTACCAATGTGTTTGATTGACCACAATTGTCTTTCAAATAATTTACAAATTTAGTCCAGTCCTTGATGAACTTCTGGTCCCGCTGTTCTCAGATTCCTCCCATCGTTTTGGCCAGTTCCACATACTCCATTAACTTCAATTGCCATTCTTCCTTTGTCGGCAATTCCTCTCGTTTCCACTTCTCTGCTAATAAAATTCTTGCTGCGGTTGTTGCGTATAGGAAAAGCTTGGTATCTTGTCTGTTAATGTTTGTACCTACAATTCCCAGTAGAAAAGCTTCCGGTTTTTTAATATATGTATATTTCAACATTTTCTTAATTTCATTATATATCATATCCCAGAAGCATTTCACTTTCTTACATTCCCACCACATATGATGAAAGGTACCTTCTTTGTCCTTACATTTCCAGTGCTGATGGGTGGTGTTCTAAGCCATACCTCTTTGCTCTCCTATGAACATGACCAACACAGCAGAATCTGCAGAATCTCAGAAGGTGGTGAGCTCTCCTTCACTTCAGGTTCTGTATCGAAGTGCTCTTGTGGCCCACTCAATATGAAAAGTTGAGCTGCCTAGAACACACTTTGCAAACCACAGCTTTAAAGGCTTCCCCATCCCAACTTTACTTCTCTCAACTTCCCCTTCCACCCAGAAAAGATTTTGGATGTGTTGGATTCATGGGCAAACCAGAGGGGATTATGAAGTTTCAGGCTACCAGACTACCTGGTCAGAGTTATCTCCCCGACTGGCGAAAGCTTAATTTGGAAGGAACACTGCATTATTATTTTGAGAGAGAGAGAGAGAGAGAAACAAAAAACAGATAGCCCTTCTGTTCTGTGTTGACTGCTCAATAACTGTTCTATTCTAAACAGTAGCGGCTGGAGACATTGGTCTACCCCAGGGAATCTTATCTAACTCCAGAATGACTCTGGATGCTATAAAAGACTACAATCCCTGTCCGGAGAGCTGCCTGCACTTCGGGCAGTGAGAATTGCAATTGGGGAGCATTTTTCATTGTTGAAAATACTTTTTGCATGCTGAGAGCTCATGTCTTAGCTAAGAAGGGTCTGGAGAGGCCCGACCCTCCATTCACCCTTGCTCCTGACTTTGGAGAACTCAGATTTCTAAAGCTTATTGTCCTGTCCCAGAGTAGGAAGTGAAACTGATCAGAGATGGCAATGAGATGGATGGGTTGCCACCCGAAGGCCAGGACGCCACAGTGTCTTCTCGAAGATATTTGTAGCTCGCCTGCCACACCCACCCACGCCACCTACAAGGAGACAATCTGCCCAAAAAGGAGAAAGGGGGGAGACATGCAAGGGGTGGTCCACCCCAGGTGTCCCCACTGAGGGAGGGGGTGACAAAATGCTGGGTGGCACTCACTGTGGGGCCTGCAGCGTGCCCGAGCCACGCATCTCTCCTGAGAGTGATGCGGTGGCTTGTGCGCCCGCAGGCTCCACACTGCCCTAAATGGTCCGTCCACTGCCTCCCCCTCAGCTGTAGGGCGGTTGAGTGGGAGGAGGCAGGCAGACTCCTTGGAGGCCCCATGGATTATCCTGCCCCTGTGGGCATCTGGCCCCACCCCATGGCGCAGGGCACGCAAGCCGCCCCAGGAACCTGATCGGCTTGCTCCTCTGCTGGAAACGTAAGCAAAGTGTTTGGGACAAACCCAAAGTAGATCAAAAGTTTTCCAAAGTGCTCTTCTCTGTGATACAAACCATCATTTGAGCCTTCGGCCTTTCAAAGCTGGACTACCACACTGCACACATCATGGGCTGCCCTTGGAGACAGTTACCAGCGTTTCGGCTGGTTCGAAATATGGGGTAGGTTGCAGAGAGCACATGAGGGGTGGGCTCCCCATTGACTTCCAGTTGGCTGGCTCCATGAAACTGACTGGCAGGAGATTCAGAACAGACAAACAGTGGTACCTTGGATCTCAAATGCCTTGGTACTCAAACAACTTGGAACCCAAACACTGCAAAGCCGGAAGTAAGTGTTCCGGTTTGTAAACTTTTTTGGAAGCCAAATATGTCCCGTTTGGAGGGCCATGCTTCTGTTTTGAGTGTTATGCTGAGGTCTGTCTGTTTTTGCTATTTATTTTGTGTTTTTTGCGGCTCTTTTTGTGTTTTGTTTTTGTGACTGCGTGGAACCCAGTTCGGCTACTGATTGATTGATTGTGCGACTGCAGTACACTGTTTATTGCTTTCATTCTATGGATCAATGGTCTCCTTAGATAGTAAAAATTCCATGTTAACTAGCTGTTTTAGGAGTTGTTTTTAAAAGTCTGGAATGGATTAATCCGTTTTGCATTACTTTCTATGGGAAAGCGCGCCTTTGTTTTGGAACGCTTTGGTTTTGGAACGGACTTCCGGAAGGGATTAAGTTTGAGAACCAAGGTACCACTGTACAGCACATATAGAATAGAAATCAGTGTGTGTATAGAATTGTAGAGTTGGAAAGGAGCCTGAGGGTCATCTAGTCCAACCCCTTACACGGCAGTCACCCATCCAACTTGAAACCATCCCAGACCCTGCTTAGCTTTGCAAATGCGCTAGCAGTTTTACTAGGAGGGGACATACATAGGATCATAGAATCGTTGAATTGTAGAGTACGAAGGGACCACGAGGATCATCTTGTTCAGACCCCTACAATACACTCTGAGAAAGGCACCTCCAGAGAAAGGCACTCAGTACATGCTGAGAGAATATCCCTCCTTTGCATGATCCCAGGTGGACAGCTAGCATTGAAAACAGGCCCTGCGGGAAACAAGCAGATGCCTTTAGCGCTTCGAACCAAAAGGCACGACCCCACCATCTTTTTCCAAACAGTGCTACATTTTTGGAGGGGGGGGGATTAATTTCCTCCCCCATCAGCCCCATTCCTGCACCAGGTGGTATCATGTAGGAGGGATGGCTCCTGGTACCAGGTGTAATGGGGAGTCCTAGCTTTTCCTCCTAGTTGTCACATTCCTGGAATTCCAGCTGCCCTGCGGAGGAAGTATGAGCAATGTTAGCTTTGCAAACAAAGTCTGCTTTTCTCAAGTCATGCCTTCTGATAGCCAGTGTTCACACATAATGTTTAACTAGAGGTGAAGTGAAGCAGGCTCATGGGGCAATGGGTCTCTCTCTCTCTCTCTCTCTCTCTCTCTCTCTCTCTCTCTCTCTCTCTCTCTCTCTCACACACACACACACACACACACACACACACACACGTGCACCCCCCCGAATCTCTCCAGACTGTTGTGGTTATTTTGTGGACGCATCCCACAACACACCACTGATACAATAACAGTGCATTATTTCAGTGAGAGATTTTACTTTCTTGGGTTCCATGATCACTGCAGATGGTGACAGCAGTGACGAAATTAAAAGACTCCTGCTTCTTGGGAGAAAAGCAATGACAAACCTAGACAGCATCTTAAAAAGCAGAGACATCACCTTGCCGACAAAGGTCCGTATTTAAAGCTATGGTTTTCCCAGTAGTGGTGTATGGAAGCGAGAGCTGGACCATAAAGAAGGCTGATCGCCGAAGAATTGATGCTTTTGAATTATGGTGCTGGAGGAGACTCTTGAGAGTCCCATGGACTGCAAGAAGATCAAACCTATCCATTCTTAAGGAAATCAGCCCTGAGTGCTCACTGGAAGGACAGGTTGTGAAGCCGAGGCTCCAATACTTTGGCCACCTCATGAGAAGAGAAGACTCCCTGGAAAAGACCCTGATGTTGGAAAAGATTGAGGGCACTAGGAGAAGGGGACGACAGAGGACGAGATGGTTGGACAGTGTTCTCGAAGCTACGAACATGAGTCTGACCAAACTGCGGGAGGCAGTGGAAGACAGGAGTGCCTGGCGTGCTCTGGTCCATGGGGTCACAAAGAGTCGGACACGACTAAACAACAACAACCCAAACACTATTCCACTTTCTTGGCTGTCCTGCGATGTTACCCCAATATTACTGTGCAGCTGATGCTATCTAGAGGGGCACCATAGACAAAATTAATATACAAACAAACCAGAACATATTTTCTTTAAAAAAAATACAGCATACAAAACATTTGCAGGTGCAAATGGAATGCGGGATTGCGTGTAACCTCCCCGATGTCGTCCCAAGTGCGAATCATCGTGTATGTGCAAGGAAAAGGAAACCTATAGGGGGAGCCTCTTCAATTCTAAACCTGCTTCCCAATCTACCTGGAAAAAGCAGCATGATTATTTCCTCCCGACCAAGCAACTGAGTCCAGATGGAGCCTCTCCTAGGACTGAATCATTTTTCTAAGCCAGGAAACAGCAGCAGCAGGAGGGCACTTCAGCTAAACCCTGTGATGGCCTGGCAGGCCTTATTCCGTATCCCCGATGGGTTGGTGCTGGTTATTCAGTGGGAGAAGGAAGACGTTCATGGTTGGAGGCATTCTTAAATACGATGCTGGTGGTGATCTTATAATTATGGTCTGGAATTGTACTATTCTTACAAGAGTCTAGCTCTGCAGAGAATGTCTGTATGTGGCAGCACCACCACCCCACCACCGCCATGATTGGCATCTTGCTTCACATACCCTCCCACACTTCACAGAAGAAAAGAGCGATGTGGTGTTTATTTATAGTGCTCACGTGTACAGTAGGGATCATTGTTCTGTCTCTCTCCAAATAGGGATTTAATTCTCTGGAAGCATGATTGGTGGAAGTAAATAATAATAATAATAATAATAATAATAATAATAATAATAATAATAATATACAGATGAGGCATAGTTCCTTAGTTAGCCAAAATGGCACCGCCCGGGAACAAAAGGAAGGTACAAATGTACCTTGGTTGCCAAATGGAATCCGTTCTGGAAGTCCGTTCGACTTCCGAAAAACGTTCAACAACCCAGGCGCAGCTTCCGACTGGCTGCAGGAGCTTCCTGCATTCAATCAGAAGCCGCGGAAGCCGCGTCAGATGTTCGGCTTCCAAAGAATGTTCACAAACCGGAACAACTCACTTCCGGGTTTGCGGCGTTCGGAAGCCAAAACGGACGAGTATCCAAGGCGTTTGACAACTAAGGTTTGACTATTGACAGTCTTAGGGAGGAAGAACCCAAAATTTGTAGAAGTACAAAAAAGGAAGGAAGGAAGGAAGGAAGGAAGGAAGGAAGGAAGGAAGGAAGGAAGGAAGGAAGGGAAAGTAAAGTAAAGTAAAGGGTGGGTTGGAGATGAATAAAATCTCAAAAAGAGCCCATTGAGGGCTGAACATGCTCAGAATGTTGACTCATTCTTGGGTTTGGAACTGGAAACCAGGGTTAGATGGAAATGGAATAGAGTCTTCTGTGAAAGGGCATGGCTGGCCACCTACAACCCTAAAGGGGAGCACTCTGCAGGTTCCAGGGGTTGCTGCAGAAGACAAAGGCTTCATCTATTCTCAGTAGTTGCGCTCGCCTTGTGGAATGCCCTCCCATCAGAAGTCAAGGAAATAAACAACTACTTGACTTTTAGAAGACATCTGAAGGCAGCCCTGTTTAGGGAAGTTTTTGATCTGTGATGTCTTACTGTGTTTTAATTTGTTGGTAGGGTTGCCAGACTCAATAGTGGACAGGACTTCTGTGCCTTTAATTGCCCTGCTCTCTTTTGAGTCCGGAAACCTTAAAGAGAAACCAGCAGACCCTTTGTTTAATTTCCAAGCAAAGGGTCTGCTGGTTTCTCTTTAAGGTTTCCAGACTCAAAAGAGAGCAGGGCAATTAAAGGCACAGAAGTCCCGTCCACTATTGAGTCTGGCAACCCTATTTGTTGGGAGCTGCTCTGAGTGACTGGGGCAACACAGTCAAATGGGCCGCATATTATTAACAACAACAACAACAACAATTATTTTTATTTTTATTAGAGGCTATTCTCTCTGGATTGTGTACTTGCTGCAGTGGCTTCCAGACTGGGCTGTGTAGTGTTAATAAGCCTGTTGTAATATTTCCCTAAGAATGCTAAATGGAATGTTTAATCTCGCAGTGGATCGGGGTTGTGTTTAGAGAATACTTGCAAGACAAAAATTGCATTCTCAGGCATTTATTATCAGTGCAGGGCAGCGGTAGCAGAGGAGGGAGAGGACAGAGCAGACTGGTGTTTTGAGTCCGTGTCTGTATATATTCACTTGCTCGTGTATTGGATACACACACTGTCCCAAACTCCCCACTTAGATCCTGAACTCCAGCAGATGTGGGCAAACCTGAAGTGCTCTGGCCTAGGGTCAAGGTGGTGTAGTGGTTAGAGCACAGGACTAGGGACCAGGAAGACCCAGGTTCAAATCCTCAGTCTATATACACGTTGCTGGCTTAAATGCAACTGGGTCGTTCTTTTTCTCAATACGGATTGAGCTGGTTTGGTGGAAAGTGCATCGAAACGCAATACTTAAAAAAAAAAAAAAAGGTCGGCCTGGGTGGGCGGAATCAATCTGGAACATTCTTCACTAAGAAGGCTGCTGCTTGTAGTTCAGTTGTTCACCACACGAGGCAGCCATGCACAGATTCCAGGAGCTTCTGGCACACCGTGCTCTCAAAATTGGAATAGGTACAAGAGATGGGGCAAAATTATTCGAATCAAGAAGTACCGGGAAAGCTCTCAGCTTCCCCTAGCTTAGGAACAGGGCCGTCTTTACCCGGGGGTGCGAGAGGTGCAGGGCACCTGAGTGCCAATTTTTTTGGGGGGGTGTGTGTGTGCCAAATGTATACCTACTGTATACTGGTCCCTCTCGATCGGTGGCAGTGAAAAGCAATGGAGCAAAAGTCCCCGCTCTGTTACTCCGTAGCGTCAAAAATTCCAGACGATTCACGAATTTTTCCGGTTTGTTGTTGTTACAGGTGAGCGATTTCCCCCCCTCCAAGAAAAAATTTAACAACTTTGAGTCCCCCCCCCAAAAAAGGTCAACAACTTTGGCCCCCCCCTCCCTAAAAAGCTCAATAAAAGTTAATTTGGGGGCAGCTAAACTAAATTTTGGGGTGCTGGGCAGATTTTTGCACCCCGGCAGCACATAAAGATGGCCCTGCTCAGGAATGGTTGTTAAAATGTCTAGGGCTATGTGTACACATTGCCATTTCATCTGGGTCCAGTGCAGCCCCACCACTGACTTTTGAATCCATGCACATGTAACGTTACCCCTGATGCAGAGCTATCCTGCAGGTTATTGAGAAACGCTGCTGTCTCTGATACATTCCCTTCAGAACAGCTTCCGCCCGAAAGGAAAGCGTAAGCCACATTCACTTTGCAGGGAAACTGAGGTGTGTACGATTGAGACGGGCATTGCACATGCTCAGATGATAGTTTAATGAATAAGTGTTCAGGAGGGTTGCAGGGACAGAGGAGGCGAATGAGTATTGCACGCAAGGTGAAGATATCCCCATCCCCTCACCTTGAATGCACCTTGAAGCACAGCGCGGGAAAAATGACCTCGCTGCGTTTCAAGCCACTAATAGCCTAGATTTGGCAGAAATGGACCAATTAGCAGAAACAATTCACGAAGAGATGCTTGCAACAGTCAATTAATGTAGCAGATAAATGGATAAACTTTATATTTTACTGGAATACGTGTAGTGGTCGTATTACGTTGGACAGAAGCCTGGCTTTATTTGTTTTCTTTGTAATCGGCGCTGTTATCCCCCATTTCTTTCTTGTGCATTATTTCCAGGGCCGGCCCTACGGCCAGGCTGGGTGGCGCAGGGCACCACGGCGCCAGCCCACCAGGAGGGCGCCGCGAGCTGCGCCCGCCCGCTGGCCAGCCGGTCCGCCGTGCCTGTGGCAGCCGCGCTGCACCCACCCGCCGGGTAACGGGACAGGAGGGCGCCGGAGAGATCGCGCTGTGCCTGCCCGCCCGCCCGCCACGCAGCAGCGTCTGTGGCAGCCGCACTACGCGCTGTATGCTGCGCCCACCCGCCCACCACGCAGGGAAATGGGCGGGAGGGCGCCGGAGAGATCCGGCGCACCACGGTGGCAGGGGCGCTTAAGACGGCCCTGATTATTTCTCTCTCAGGGAAGTTTAGCTGCTGCCTTCTTTATACACCTTTAGCTGTTCCTCCTTAACCAGGCCCTGGGCTGATTGACATGTGATCAGTGGCGAAGCTACCTGCTCTGGCACCGGGAGCGGCATACATCTGGGGGCGTGGCTGGCGTGCGTCCCAGGGGCCGTGGCATGTTGCCCGCGGGGGGCATGACACGCATTCAAGGGGGTGCGCAGCAAGTGGCACGCATCCCTGAGCGTGCGTGGCAAGCGCTGAGCACCCCAGGGGGCTGGGGCAACCACGATATCACCCCCTGGATGGCACCCAGGGCGGACCAACCCCCGCCCCCCACCTTCATCCACCAGTGCATCCGATGCCCTTTTAAACTGTTGGGGAGTGGGGATTATTGGGGTTTCCTTGGTTTATTATTATTATTATCACATAGCCTGTGTTTTTATATTGTGATTAACTACCCTGAGACCTGCGGGTATAGGACAGTATACAAGTTTAATAAATAAAAATAAGGAAATAAACTATGTATTGTGCAACAGTTTTTAAAATACATATACAGCCGTACCTTAGAAGTCGAATGGAATCCATTCCGGAAGTCCGATCGACTTCCAAAACGTTCGAAAACCAAAGCACAGCTTCTGATTGGGTGCAGGAAGCTCCTGCAGCCAATCAGGAGCCACAGAGGCACCGTCGGATGTCTGGCTTCCAAAAATGGTTCGCGAACCAGAACACTCACTTGCGGGTTCGCAACGTCCGGGGGCCAAAACATTCGGGAAAGAAGCTGTTTGACTTCCAAGGTACGACTGTATATTTAAAGCAACTCTTTACATCCGGGCCGTGTGAAATAAAGACTATTCCTGAGAATTAGAGACAAAGGAGCCTAAAGGAAGAAAGGATGAAGAGAGACAGATCAGGGCTTCTCTCTTTGTCCCCAAGCGGACTTCCAGCAAGTCGTCTTGGAGCAGCTATCACTCCCTTCGCACACCTTTTCTGTATCTGGGTTGACAAACAGCTGCCGGTATTCCTTACGGAGTGGGAATAGGCCCTTGGACACTACTTCCTAATCCTGTACCAGCTTGATCTCTGCCCTCATCTCTTCCCAGTGAGCCAGTGTGGTGTAATGGTTCAGAGTGGTAGACTCGTAATCTGGGGAACCGGGTTCGCGTCTCCCCTCCTCCACATGCAGCTGCTGGGTGGCCTTGGGCTAGTCACACTTCTCCGAAGTCTCTCAGCCCCACTCACCTCACAGAGTGTTTGTTGTGGGGGAGGAAGGGAAAGGAGAATGTTAGCCGCTTTGAGACTCCTTCGGGTAGTGATAAAGCGGGATATCAAATCCAAACTCTCCTCCCCCTCCTCCCCCTCCTCCTCCTCCTCCTCCTCCTTCCCCCACTCCTGCAGCACCGCCATCCCCAAACCAATAAAAGTATCAGGAAAAAGCAATCCAGACCTTTTCAGCATGAATTTGTGCCCTGGACTGCCTGGTTCTTCCTGCAAGGAAAGCACCAGCAGGGGTGTGGATGCTTTTTGGGGGGTGCCAAGTGCATCCTGGCAGCCTAACTCATCATGCATCATTGCTTCTCATCATTTCTCTTGCTGGCTCCTGCCTCAAGGTGCTTGCTGCCTCAGGTGATAAAAGGGCAACGATCCATGAATACTTCACTGTGGGATGACTCAGGAGGAGTGATCCCAAGGCTGGATATGGTTGCATGGCACCCCCAATCTCTGAGGGTGTGAGATTCCGGGGTGTGTGTGTGTGTGTGTTCCTGGAGCTGTTTCCTTTTGGAAAAATGAGGCAAAGTGCAGATTGTGGTGTCTTTGTGGTTTATGGTTTATTTAATAATAATAATAATAATAATAATAATAATAATAATAATAATAATTTATTATTTATCCCCACCCATCTGGCTGGGTTTCCCAAGCCACTCTGGTTGGCTCCCAACAGAATATTAAAAACATCAAACATTAAAAACTATACAGGGCTGCCTTCAGATGTCTTCTAAAAGTCAGATAGTTGTTTATTTCCTTGACATCTGATGGCAGGGTGTTCCACAGTCCAAATATTCCTGTAATAAGTCCAAAAGAATAGCTCTTTACGTGTATACTTGTTGCTGCTGCAATTCTGACAGAACTCCGGCAACAAGATAACTGGATTTCAGTTTCTGTTTTGTGACTCTTCTTCTGGTTGGACCGAAAAGGAACTATGCAATGGCAGTTCAATAAGGGCTGCCATACGTCCAGAATTTCCCAGACATAGCCGGGATCAATCCGTTGAAAATGGCATCTGGGTGGGATTTTCTAAAAGTGGTTTAAATATTTGGGGAGACCCAGGCGTATGGTTGCCCATATCGGAAGTTTTTGGGTGAATATCTGGAAAAACGGCTTTAAAACATCTTTTTTCTTTTGGAGAAAGTTCAACAACTTTGGCGAAAAGTCTGGATTTTCAATTCAATGCTCAAGCAAATAGGTCAGCTCCGACTTTAGAATGGCACCTTGCTCTTTGAATATTTGTACGTTACTGTTAATGAATTTTTGTAAACCACAAACAGAGATGTTTAGTTTGGGACCGAGGAGCCGTGCACGCACACAACCCACAACAATCCTGTTGTTTCTCGTCAAATGCTGGATTTTGTTGTGTTTTTCACCCAAGAAGCTTCGGTCCTTTTTATGAAGTGGAATGATCTAGCTGCGTTTTAAACAGCTAATGTGCACACAGCCTTATTGTTTGTAGCTGAAACGTGGGTGGGTGCAATCACACGCATTTTTTTGGGGGGGGGAGCTTACAAAATCCCCAGCCTTACTTGTAGAAGTTCCGACTTGCCCGTTCCTCCCCCCCCCATCTCCACACACGAGCTAGAATTCTCCGAATTTTATTGCATTCCTTTCTTCCTCCTTCCCAATAACAGCTCTCCCCTCTGGGCATGCAGGATTCAGGATGAGGCTTGTCCATCTACCTCCCATGCCCTAGTTATGTCTATGGAGGGAGGAGAAGGGATGGGACTGCTTTCTTAGGGTGGGGGCTCAGCAGGGATGAGATGACTCCGCATGCCTTATGCAGGGAGCTGTGTGCTGTTTTGTGGTGTGGCGATGGGCGGGGGGAGACTTTATCACTGCTGACAAACATGGCTTGCTCAGGTTCCTTTGGCCTTAATCAAGGTGTGCGGAAGACTTTCTTCTCGCAAAAGCAGATAAATCTCCGGATGTCTCACGCACTAGAACCGAGCCCCAGAACCTGTTGAGTCAAGGATCTGGAATGTGTCAAGCTGAGGGATGAAATGGCTTTTCTCAGAATGTGCAAAGTGCCTTTCTTTACCGCTGCTCAACCATGGACAGCTTGTATATATATCTGGGACTCTGTGTGGGCTCTTCCAGAATGTCTTGAGCTGTGCTGGATTTATGTATAAGCTAAACAAGCTATAGCAGGCATCCCCAAACTGCGGCCCTCCAGATGTTTTGGCCTACAACTCCCATGATCCCTAGCTAACAGGACCAGTGGTCAGGGATGATGGAAATTGTAGTCCAAAACATCTGGGGGGCCGAAGTTTGGGATGTCTGAGCTATAGCTTAGGGCCCCACTCTCTTGCCCCCCCCCAAAAAAAAAAGATTAAAGGGGTGGGGGAAACCTGGATGTACGTTTCCAAAATATAAGATAAAAACAAATAAAATAAAACCTACACACAGCAACAGTGTTTTGTGTTGTGTAAGTTCCTATGACGTAAGTAATGGACCCTGCCTGCTAGCCTGCTCCCTAAAATATCACTTGTTTGCTCATTTCTATATATAGGGTGCCTACATTCTGCATGCGCAAATGGTTTTAGATACCTATAAGGTCCATAAATTACCATTAAGCATATATTCAACACAAAAAACAGCGACAATTTGTTGTTGGCAAAAGACAGCTGGACATATAAAGGGCCCCATTACCTTCAGTAGCTTAGGGCCTCATCAAACCTCAATCTGGCCCTGGTCGTGAGCTCTGATGGCTTTTCGTTGTAGAAATTAACCCCTACTTTTACATTCAGCGCAATGGGTGCCCGTCTCTTGGCTATAAAACAAGGGATGTGCATTTCTGAATCACACAGAGCTCTTCACAGCTGTGACTTACAGTGGTGCCTCGCTTAACGAATGCCCTGCTTAACGAAATTTCCGCTTAACGAAAGGATTTTTCGACTGGAGGTTGCCTCGCTAGACAAATTCGTTTTGCGAAAAATTCGTCTAGCGAATCGCGGTTTCCCATAGGAATGCATTGAAATTCAATTAATGCGTTCCTGTGGGCAAAAAAATTTCCAAAAAAATTCAATGCATTCCTATGGGATTCGCTAGACAAATTTTCCGTTATAAGAAAAGACCCGTGGAACAAATTAAATTCATCTAGCGAGGCACCACTGTACCTCCAAACATCTCAGAAATGACATGAGAAATGCCTGCTGGATCAGGCCAATGGCCCATTTAGTCCAGCATCCTGTTCTCACATCCTATGCTTGCACATCTGCTACATTATCAATCTGTACCTTCAGCAGGTTAAACTATGCCTTGTGGCCATTTGCGGCTTATTTGGGTTCTCTAGATGGACATATTTGCATTTGCTTTGTTGCGGCTGGAATTTCTTCCCCTTAACATGTAGGCATTTCAAAACATCGGTAGGCCTTTTCCCCATCACCCGTTTGTCCCATGCTTTCCTTTCATCTGGGGAAGCTTCATAAACAAAACCCAGATATACGAGGAACCATAAATATCCTGTAAATATACAGATGGAGGGGAAGATAAGAAACAGTCGCTGGAGCTGCTATGTTTCTACAGCAAAGGGATAACGGGGCGGAAGGGTGGGGGGTTTCTCCACCCCACCCTAAAGACAATTGATGAATGTCAGGCAGACGGCAGCCGCTTATGGGATCCTGAGACCCGGGGGCTGGATTCACACAGACGAGCCAGCAGAGGCAAAAGCTGAACTCCACATGGCTTGGTCAGCTCTCTTTCAAAGAAGGTAGTTTGCAATGGGCGAAACCAGCCCTTGAAAGTCTTGCAGGGAAAAGATCATATGATCCCAGAAGGGACCCAAAGAATCATCTCGTCCAACCCCAGGGGTAGGCAACCACAAGCGGCCCATGGGGGTCGTTTAACCGGCCCATGAGCTGCCCCCGAACTGAGCTGCCTGCTTGGCGAGTCCCTGTGCGCTGCACTAAACTGGCACGGCGCAGCACGGGGACTCGCTTCCGCAGTGCCGGAAATTGCATCTGCACAGACGCCGAAAATCACAGGCGCGCATACGATCTGGCCAACAGAGGGATCTCCACTGGAGTGAACCGGCCCAGGCGAGGTAATCCTTGCCGACCCCTGTCCAACCCCCTACAATGCAGGAATCACAGAGAAAGGCTGTTTAATAACTGAATAATGTGTGTAAGCTCTTCTTCGCAGCCTAGGCGCGGTTTTCCCTCTGATGTAACTACATCCCCTACTAAATAGGCAACATTGGAGAAAACACTGAGTACGTTCTATCATAAAGGTAAAGGTAAAGGGACCCCTGACCATTAGGTCCAGTCGTGACCAACTCTGGGGTTGCGGCGCTCATCTCGCTCTATTGGCCGAGGGAGCCGGCATATAGCTTCCAAGTCATGTGGCCAGCATGACAAAGCCACTTCTGGAGAACCAGAGCAGCACACGGAAACGCCTTTTACCTTCCCGCTGTAGCGGTCCCTATTTATCTACTTGCACTTTGACGTGCTTTCAAACTGCTAGGTTGGCAACCCGAGGTACCACTGTACATAAATGGCTAATTTGACGAGTAGACTAAGAAACCAGGGTGAAATAACTTTTAAGGAAGATTGGGAAAGTTTTGTAGAACATTTGTGTGGGGGGAAATCATTGTAAACGTATTAAAATGTAAACAGGATTGGAATAAATTCAGCGGTATGAAGTAGATTGAAATAAAACTGAAAATGAGAAAATATTGGGGGGGGGAATAGAATATGCAACAGTAAAGGCTTAATAAAATGAACCAAGGATGGAAGGGAAGGGAAGTCGACATGGGCGTACCCAGGATCAAAACTAGGGGGGGCAAGGGGAGGGGCCAAGGCACGGAAGGGGAGGGGCCACAAAGTGGGCGGGAACGGCGAACTCGCGCTCCGCCGGGCTGTGCCCCTCCCTAGAAGCAGGGCTGGTGGGCGGAGGCGGAGCCCAGCCCAGCAGAGCGCGGGTTCAGCATGCCCGCCCGCCGCGCCGCGCTCTCTAGTTCCCAGCCGCGCTTGGCCTTGCCAGAGGGCGCGACGGGGAGCTGGAGGGAGGGCGCAGCGCGGCAGGCGGGAACGGCGAACTCGCGCTCCGCCGGGCTGTGCTCCGCCTCTGCCCACCAGCCCTGCTTCTAGAGTAGGGCAGCTGCCCTAACTTGCCCCGTGGTGGGTACGCCCTTGGAAGTCGATGATATAGTTTGTTTTCGGTTAAATATTATTGTGTAAACTTGAAAATGATTTTTTAAAAAATTAAAGACAGTCATTCAAATGGTGTGCGTGTGATGTGTCTTGTGATCGATTGTGCGCTTGGAGCTTATCTGAGCCCCACCCCACCCCACCCCACCCCGCAGTATTTTAATCAAGCTGGCACCTCTGGCTGGAAGATGTGTCAGGAGAGGAAACGGTTAAGTCGTCCTTCCTACTCACCTTTCCCCCTCTCAGACATAGCCTGCCCCCAGGCTGCTTTTGAGTTAAAGCAAAAGAACAGGACAAAACCACAGAAGAGTGAGTCACCAAACTTTTAAGGCGTAGCTTGAGCTTAACAACTTATGTAGTTCTGACCCTGATGATGAAGAACAAGGAGCCACAATTGTTTCATGCAAAATGGCCCCGGAGGGCAGTCTTAAGATGCAACTATTCTGTGGCGCAGTTAGGTATTTTTTTTAGGCTGCAGACGTATTGCCGCTTACTCCTCTGGTGTTTGAAGCCGAGTACACCTGATGTTATCTGCACTGCATAGGTATCCTGTAGCTCCTTGGGGAATCCTTCTGTTTGATGTTCCCTCCCTCGCACTCACTTCCATGCCATTTGAAAATGTGAAAAGGTGTGTACACTTCAGGTGGCTGTTGCACATGCCCAGATGATAGCTACGGGGAATTGGGAGTGCACAGCAATGTAAGGATGTGTCTGGAAAAGCTTCTAATGTGTACATAGCCTTAGACTCATAGAATCGTAGAGTTGGAAGGGGACCCCAAGGGTCATCCAGTCCAACCCCCTGCAATGCAGGAATCTCAGCTAAAGCATCCACAACAGATGGCCACCCAACCTCTGCTTATAAACCCCCAAGGAAAGAGAGTCCACAACAGTTCCACTGTCAAATAGCTCTTACTGCCAGAAAGTTCTTCCTGATGTTTTGTTGGAATCTCCTTTCTTGTAACTTGAATCCGTTGGTTCGAGTCCCACCCTCTAGAGCAGGAGAAAACAAGCTTGCTCCATCTTCCATGTGACAGCCCGTGAGATATTTGAAAATGGCTATCATATCTTCTTTCAGGTGGAATCTACAAACATATTAAAAAGCGCTGCGCAAATGCTTTTTAAAAAACATTTTGAAATATACATTGAATTTTGCATAGCTCGCTGTTGCCATCTACTGTCACATTTGTATATTGCACATTGCAACACATTTATTTATTTTTTGCAACACATTTATGTTTTATTTGCAGCTGTGTAGCTGGGTCCCCAGTCTCCTCTTTTCCAGATTCCTTTCCTTAGAATCTGGATTTAAAGAAGGCATGGAAGACCCCTCTTTATGTGGTAACGGGCCTTATTCTTTTGTGCACCCTGATGTTCTGCCCTGATCTAGTTAAAAAGGTGAGTTCTGCTAATGCTCCAGTTTCCCTTACAATATGATTTCTTTTTCATTCTAAAGTAGGTCTCTTTGCGGGGATGGTGGCGGAGGTTCAGAGAAGATTCAGGTTCACGGGGGGGGGGGAGAGACTTAGTGGCCCACTTTGCTCCTTCTGCTTCTGGCTCCAATCCATCCCCACAGCCCATCCCCAAGGCAAAGGTAGATTTGAACCTAGCAACTATCAATTTCTACCCTGCTCTTCTTTGCAAA
The DNA here is from genome assembly GCF_963506605.1 of Zootoca vivipara. Taxonomy (NCBI): domain Eukaryota; kingdom Metazoa; phylum Chordata; class Lepidosauria; order Squamata; family Lacertidae; genus Zootoca; species Zootoca vivipara. The sequence goes on along the minus strand of NC_083288.1, from coordinate 18,580,405 downwards.
GAAGCCCAGGGCTTGTTCCTGTTAAGGAGGGCGCCGTCAGCGAGGTAAAGGCACAAGCTACAGTGGTACCTCGCAAGACAATTGCCCTCCAAGACGAATTTTTCGCAAGACGAATGCGTCTTGCGATCTGATGGTGACTCGCAAGACGAATTTGTTTTGCCAAAAATTTGTCTTGCGAATCGCGGTTTCCCATAGGAATGCATTGAGATTTAATTAATGCGTTCCTATGGGCAAAAAAAAGAACATTCAATGCCTTCCTATGGGAAACCGCGATTCGCAAGATGGATTTTTCACAAAACGAATTGACTCGCGGAACGAAATAAATTCATCTTGCGAGGCACCACTGTAGTTGCTTCTTATTCAGGGCCAGCCCTGCCATTAAGCAGAGTGAGGCGGATGCCTCATTCAGCTGATTTTGAGTGTAATGAAAGGGCAACAAACGACTACTTATTTAATATATTATGAATGAATTTTCACTGCCAGAGAAAAGGAGAGGCACTTGTGGGATTTTCTCAGGTGCCAGGATGTTTTGACAAGCCTTGGCTAATGTATACCTTGACTGGGCATCATTTAGTGCTCTGCCTCAGGCGGAAAAATGACTTGGCTCAGGTCTGCTCTTTACTTTTTGTTTGCTAACCTTGCCTACTTTCACTCCCCCCCCCCCACATTTTCCTTCCTCTTCTCCTTTCCCCCATTCCTTCTTTCTCCCAGGACCTTAAACAGGGGTAGCCAACACAGTATCCCCTCCAGAGATTTGCTGAACTACAACTCCCATCATCCCTGACCTTTGCCTATGCTGGCTGTGGCCGATGGGAGTTTGTTGTTGTTGTTGTTTAGTCGTTTAGTCGTGTCCGACTCTTCGTGACCCCATGGACCATAGCACGCCAGGCACTCCTGTCTTCCACTGCCTCCCGCAGTTTGGTCAAACTCCTGTTCGTAGCTTCGAGAATACTGTCCAACCATCTCGTCCTCTGTCATCCCCTTCTCCTAGTGCCCCCAATCTTTCCCAACATCAGGGTCTTTTCCAGGGAGTCTTCTCTTCTCATGAGGTAGCCAAAGTATTGGAGCCTCAGCTTCACGATCTGTCCTTCCAGGGAGCACTCAGGGCTGATTTCCTTCAGAATGGATAGGTTTGATCTTCTAGCAGTCTGTGGGACTCTCAAGAGTCTCCTCCAGCACCATAATTCAAAAGCATCAATTGTTCGGCGATTAGCCTTCTTTATGGTCCTTCTTGATGGGAGTTAGAGTCCGACAAACATCCGGAAGGCAACCTCTGTTCGTTGGTCGAAAGAAAACCAAAGTGGGAAGGAAATAATAGGCCATAAGGCTACAACAGGCGACAATTTCATTTCCCATTGAGCAGCCATTGGAAGGTTCTAAGCACGGCCGGATTTAGATGAAGAGAGGCCCTGGGCTACTCCACTTGTGAGGCCCATCCCCATCCCCCACCCTCATAACTAGAAGAAAATGGAAGAGTGTTTTAAAAAAAACTTGAGGGAAGCGAAGGATGATGACAGGTATTTAAAATTCTACAATTCTACCATTCACAATTTCTCCTCTAAAGGACATAAGATATTATTGTTAAATACCATGGTGATTTTTTAAAAATGCATAAAATTGAGGCTCCAATACTTTGGCCACCTCATGAGAAGAGAAGACTCGCTGGAAAAGACCGTGATGTTGGGAAAGATTGGGAGCACTAGGAGAAGGGGACGACAGAGGACAAGATGGCTGGACAGTGTTCTCAAAGCTACAAACATGAGTTTGACCAAACTGCGGGAGGCAGTGCAAGACAGGAGTGCCTGGCGTGCTATGGTCCATGGGGTCACGAAGAGTCGGACACGACTAAACGACTAAACAACAACAACAAACTTTGGCAATAACTGAACTTTGTAAACCATTTTTGGCCTGGGCAGGCCTGGAACTAATTCCCATGTCTTGTTCCTCTCTAAGGAATCAAGTTCAGTCTTCATGGCATTCAACCATGGCTCGGCATCCTCTGAGGTTAAACTTTGGACCTCCTGGAAGCTTGAAGGTTCCCAAACCTTCTCTGAGTTACTCACAACAGCTGTATCTGCTATGACTGTTTTAGCAAACTCTTCAGCGTACCTTTTGGGTGGTTTACCCTTTGTGGCCCTTTCAGACCTGCGTACTATACACAAGTTTCCACACTAGGCTTGTCCACTTTAGGAGAATCCAGCAGGTCTGGGCAGCCCGTGTCGTCCTCTTGTACACCTGCTGGGATTGACATGACGCCTGACCCTCACCTGAAACGAATGTATGCAACTAATGTACGCATTCTTGCAAGTGTTTTTTTCCTAAAGTAATGCATGTTTGCCCATTGTTTCCACCAAAATATTAATACACACTTCCCCAATATGTGTACATTTTTGTAAACATTTGTGGGTCAATGAGCTATATACAGTGGTACCTCGGTTTATGAACACAATTGGTTCCAGAAGTCTGTTCATAAACTGAAGCGTTCATAAACTGAAGCGAACTTTCCCATTGAAAGTAATGGAAAGTGGATTAATCTGTTCCAAACGGTCCGCGGAGTACTTAAACTGAAGCGTACTTAACCCAAAGCATGGGTGTAATTGGTTCCGGAAGTCTGTTCATAAACTGAAGCGTTCATAAACTGAAGCAAACTTTCCCATTGAAAGTAATGGAAAGTGGATCAATCTGTTCCAGACGGTCCGTGGAGTACTTAAACTGAAGCGTTCATAAACTGAAGCAAACTTTCCCATTGACAGTCATGGAAAGTGAATTAATCCGTTCCAGATGGGTCCGCGGCATTTGTAAACCGAAAATTCGTAAGCGGAGGTGTTCGTAAACCGAGGTTGCACTGTATCAGAAAAAATCAAATAAGTGCAAATCTTGAAGGATATCTGTGCTTTTGTTTTCTATTGTTTCAGAAAGAGTGAATTTGATAGGCTTGGCTCCCAATGACACCTGAATTGAATTTTTCCCCCATGCCCAGTCCCTGCTTTGAATCTTACTCAATGGTTTTGACAAGCTACCACCACTCATCTTCAGTTTCCCCACTGCAGGATGGAATAAATAATGCTTCACCTACCTGACAGGGTTGTTGTAAAGATTGATATAAAATAATGCATGTGAATACTTCAATATTTTAATGCATGGTGGAAATGCCAAGTCTTACTACTACTCCGGGTCATCCCCCCAGGATGATGATGATTAATACCCCACCCACCTGGCTGGGTTTCCCCAGCCACTCTGGGGGGCTTCCAACAGATTAAAAACTTCCCTAAACAGGGCTGCCTTCAGATGTCTTCTACAAGTCAGATAGTTGTTTATTTCCTCGACATCTGGTGGGAAGGCGTTCCACAGGGCGGGCGCCACTACCGAGAAGACCCTCTGCCTGGTTCCCTGTAACCTCACTTCTCGCAGGGAGGGAACCACCAGAAGGCCCTCGGAGCTGGACCTTAGTGTCCCAGCTGAACGATGGGGGTGGAGACGCTCCTTCAGGTATACTGGGCCGAGGCTGTTTAGGTCAGCACCAACACTTGAATGGTTGTTTTGCACTGGAAAAGGCTAATCTAGTTGGCTGGCAAAGGAGCATAGTAGCTGAGCAGCTTGCAAAATCTCAGTTCTGCACGGTTTAGCAACCCAGGTTTAGAAAACTGATACAGTACTTGGAAAAGCTGATACTCTTGCAAGGCAGCCGGGTCTGTAATCAGCTCAATTCATTTTAATCTGGGATACATTAGAACTGGCGAGCTCCTATTCAAAATAAGAGAGTTGATCTCTTTGTGCAAAGGTGGGAGCAGGCTAGGCTGGGTGCAATGGTAACTGGACAGATATTTCAGGATATTAAAGAGTCAGATTTGGTTGTTTCCTGGACCTTCATTTAAGAGCCTAATATTTATTTAAAAAGGCACTCATTTATTTATTTTTAATTTTATTTAGCATGTTCCATTCAGTAAACACAACCAAAAAGAATAATAAAGTCACCCTGCTGAGAAATGGGGGAAGGAAATGCATAAAGCAGAGGAATCTACAGAGGAAAGAGGGGAGGTTTTTTTTTTTTTAAATAAACTTTATTGAAATTCAAATCAAAGCACACAAATCATACAAATCATATATATCATGTATCCAAACCTACAAATAAAAATATAAATAAAGCCTAATACGGAAATCCACTAAACTTATCTTTATATTCCCTTTACTCAATGATTCAAACAATAAACAAACAAAACAAACAAATTTATCCTCTCCAACCATTAAACTTCCACTTGTCGTCCTCTCGGTTTAAACAGCCATTTTAATTAATTACTGCTTCCTTTACCACCTTATACTTTAATTCAGGGGCGTAGCGAGGTGCCGCGACACCCGGGGCGGCAAATTGTCATGCACCCGGGGTGTGGGGGGCGCGACGTCGCTACGTAATGATGCATGTGTCGTTACGTGGCGGGGTATCACCGCCCCCGCACCTCCAAAGCTGTGCGCCTCCAACTACAAACTCCAGGTAGTTTGTAGTTTGTAGCTGGAGGTGCGGCTTTGGAGGCGCGGGGGGGCAGCGATACCCCGCCATGTAATGACGCATGCACAGCATCCCACTGCGCATGCGTGTTACGTAGCGGGGCATCGCCCCCCCCCAGTGACTCCAATCCGCACAGAGCCTCCAGCCTCCCGGTAAAAAGTCCGCTTTTACCGGGAGGCTGGAGGCTCGGCTTGGGAGTCGCGGGGGTGGGGTGGGGGCGCCAAGTGGCACCCCCCCCCAGAATGGAACCCGGGGCATACCGCTCCCATCGCCCCCCCATTGCGACGCCTCTGCTTTAATTCCATACTACCTTTCAAATATATTCATATATATATGTGTGTGTACTTCCGCGCATTCATTTATATTTCCATATACCCATATCCATACATATATACCTACATTTTTATATTTATAAACAATACGGAACTCTAAAAATAGATCCAGGATTTTAATGTGGGGCACTGTTTCTTCATATAGTCCCCAAATTTTCCCCCAGCTTTGGTAAAATTTCTGATTACTGCAACCTCTGATTGAGTTTGTTAATTTCGCTAGATCTAAATAGCTAAATAATTTCTCCTGCCACTCACTGATTTTTGGTATTTCTTGCTTTTTCCAATATGTGGCGATTAATATTCTTGCAGGGAGTTTTTAAGCATCATGTAGCACAGGTGTTGGCAAGGCTTACCTTGCCTGGGCCGGTTCACTGCCGTGGGGCCCCTCCATGGGCTGGATCACGGGCAAGCGTGAGCATGCATGCCCGTAATTTCCTGCGTCTGCGCAGGCGCAATTTCCAGAGCCGCGAAAGCAAGTCCCCGTGTCGTGCTGCACCGGTTTAGTGCAGCATGCAGGGACTCGCCAAGCAGGCAGCTCAGTTCGGGGACAGCTTGTGGGCCAGTAAAACGACCCCCATGGGCCGCTTGTGGCCCATGGGCCTTAGGTTGCCGACCCCTGATGTTGCACAAAAAGTACCACAGCATAGATTGAAACGACTGCTCTCACAGTCATTCTCAGAGAGAGTCCTTTAAGAGAATCTGACAAGTCTCTTTGCAGGGAGGGAGGCAGGCTTTTGTGACTGGATAAGACTGGCTGGGCAGGGGAGGGGTGCACTCTGCACATGCTCAGAGGAACTCTTGCCTGGTGTTCTGAAACCAGCCCAATGAAGCCGTTTGCTCCTTACTGACTCCAAAGACAAATGCCAATCCCAGATCTATAGGATTAGCACTCTCTGCAGGGTGGTTTGGGGAGTGGAAAGGAAGGTGACGAGCCCCGGCTGATGATAAGCCCAGGCACGTCCTGTCCTGGGCAAGGTCCGGGCCACATTCAGCTAGAGAAGGGAAGTGACTCACGCCGGTTCCAGGGCTGTGCGTTCTGGACACAGCGTCAACTTTCCTTTTCAGGAGGAAATTTATTCATCGCCCGACATGAAAAGCAAGCCAGGGCGGGGCACTGCCGTCCAAGTTGCCGTGGGCAGAGGGGGTTCAGGGTGGATCAGAACGGATATTGAAAAGAGGCTGTTTGCATTGGCTCATCTTTGCCTGCCTGCCTGCTGGAACAAGTGCACTGTGCTTTGTGGGGCTGCTCAAGCCTTGGCGAGAGTCCAAGGGCTGGAAGGTTCAGCTCTTCGACGTTTCTTCTGCCGCTCAGGTGCGGTTGCAACCCATCCCCGCCTCCCCAGGCCATTGACTTTTGAAGCGAGAGAGGGAGGGAGGGAGGGAGGGTGCGACCCACCTGTGATTATGGCCAGGACACAGCGAGCCAAAGTGCAGCAATATAATTAGACACCTGCATTGTCTGCACTGCAAACCGGAGGCCTAGCCTTTTCGCAAGCAGCCAGACTGGGCCATTTTCAGGCTGCAGAGCAAGGCTTATGGAAACTTGTTGCTCAGCAGTACCGGAATACACAAACATAAAACCCCGCGCTAATTAAATTAGCATGTCAGTGGGGCGGCCAGGCTACTGCTCTTCGGCCCGTAATGCAGTTTTATATGTAAGAGGGATTAAAAATAATAATAATGGTATGGACTAGAGGGCACCTCTGCACCATAAGTTTAAAACACTGTGTCATGGCCATAGTGATTTAACCATCAGTCCCTCTTCCGGGGGAATTTTGTGAGGGGTTGCCTGCTAACATCTCTCAGCACCCTTAATAAATGACAACTCCCAGTATTATTCAGGGAGAGTGTGGGCTATAATTTGTTGTTGTTTAGTCGTTTAGTCGTGTCCGACTCTTCGTGACCCCATGGACCATAGCATGCCAGGCACTCCTGTCTTGCACTGCCTCCCGCAGTTTGGTCAAACTCATGTTGGTGGCTTCAAGAACACTGTCCAACCATCTCGTCCTCTGTCGTCCCCTTCTCCTAGTGCCCTCAATCTTTCCCAACATCAGGGTCTTTTCCAAGGATTCTTCTCTTCTCATGAGGTGGCCAAAGTATTGGAGCCTCAGCTTCACGATCTGTCCTTCCAGTGAGCACTCAGGGCTGATTTCCTTCAGAATGGATAGGTTTGATCTTCTTGCAGTCCATGGGACTCTCAAGAGTCTCCTCCAGCACCATAATTCAAAAGCATCAATTCTTCGGCGATCAGCCTTCTTTATGGTCCAGCTCTCACTTCCATACATCACTACTGGGAAAACCATAGCTTTAACTATACAGACCTTTGTAGGGAGTGAATTTTGCAACAACAACAAAGTTCTCCAGTAGAGAATTTTCAATGACTGACTGCAAGATGCAGTTCCTAGGGGTCTTTGGATGAAGCCATGATATATTAAACTGGTACAGTGGTACAGTTTCGAACGAATCCATTCTGGAAGACTGACTTCCGAAATGTTCGAAAACCGAGGCGAAAAGGCAGCCTGCAATTTAATGGGGAAAATTGAAAAATAAACTCAGCGGAAATGCATTTGAAAACCAAAGCAATTGCTTCCGGGTTTTCGGGGTCCGGAAACCGAAACGTTCGGCTTCTGAGATGCTTAAAAAAACGAGGTAAAGGTAAAGGGACCCCTCACCATTAGGTTCAGTCGTGACCGACTCTGGGGTTGCGGCGCTCATCTCACGTTATTAGCCGAGGGACCCGACGTACAGCTTCCAGGTCATGTGGCCAGCATGACAAAGCCGCTTCTGGCGAACCAGAGCAGCGCATGGAAACACTGTTTACCTTACCTTATCTACTTGCACTGCAGGAGCTGGGACCGAGCAACGGTTGGCAGGAGCTGGGACCGAGCAACGGGAGCTCACCCTGTCGCGGGGATTCGAACCGCCAACCTTCTGATCTGCAAGCCCTAGGCTCTGTGGTTTAACCCACAGCTCCACCTGCACCCCTAAAAAAGCACCACTGTATAAATAATGTTAGATGTTCCACAACTTATGTCAGTTTGTAATACAGTGGTAACCTTGGTTTTCAAACGCCTTGGTACTCAAACAATTTGAAACCCAAACTCTGCAAACCCGGAAGTGTTCCAGTTTGCAAACTTTTTTCAGGAGCCGAATATGCTCCATTTTGGCTGTTATGCTTCTGATTTGAGTGCCACACTTCCGTTTTGAGTGTTACGCTGAGGTCTGTCTGTTTTTGCTATTTATTTTGCTTTTTTTTTTTGCTTTTGCGGCTCTTTTTTTTCTGACTGTGTGGAACCCACTTCATCTACGGATTGATTGATTGATTGTGTGACTGCAGAACATTGTTGCTTTCATTTTATGGATCAATGGTCTCCTTAGATAGTAAAATTCATGTTAAATTGCTGTTTTAGGGGTTGTTTTTTAAAGCCTGGAACAGATTGATCCGTTTTGCATTACTTTCTATGGGAACATGCGCACCTTGGTTTTGGAACGCTTTGGTTTTTGGAATGGATTAAGTTTGAGAACCAAGGTACCGCTGTATTTGTGTCTATTTCCAAATTTATAGGTTGAGCGCAGGTGGGAGAACAGCATGCGGCACCCCAAATCCACTATTAGATCTTCACAAAGAACACGCCCCGAAGTTGTTTCAGAGTCCTTACATCCCAGCTCTTTCTTCCTTCAGTCTATCTTGGTTAGGGTAACCCACAGAGAAACACTCGCAGTCATGGTATTGAAATAAGCAAAAATCTGCCCTTATGGGGTTCTCCATCGGTCAGAGAATATAACAGAGGCCAACCAGAGAATTTTGAGAAGCAAAGCCTTTATTTTTTGCTGTTGCAACAGGGTCCTTCCCCTCACACAAGAGATCAAGGAAGGAACCCTGAACAAAAGAGACCCTCCACTTTTATCAGCTTTCCCATCACCAAGAAACACCCCCCAAATACATCATTCCTACATCACAGCTACGTAATCAATACCTCACAAAAAGGGAGGGTTCAAGGTAGAAATCTGAGCACCTTTGACACCTCTCTTAGTCCTCCTCTCACCCCTCCCAGGTGTGAATTCCTAAACACAAAGAAAAATTAACAGTTTCCTAAAAGTTGATCACTATCTTTTGTTCGGAGGAGTCTTCCATTGTGAATGAGATGGCTAGTAGTCTGGCACCATTTATGGGGAAATGTCCAGTTGGCAGAGCCTCCGGCTTACAGGATTATGGCTCCCCAGTTGATAGTCATGTGGAAATGTGTGTGTGATTCTGGTCAGAGAGAGTCAAAATGGTGTCAGTCAGGCCTGTCTTCCTGTGCTGCTTCAGACATGTGCCTGTACATTCATGTGCATCTTTATGAACAATTATAATATATATATATATATATCCTTAAAATTTACAACAGTATATATATATTGAGGACTCACCTTAAATTTTGTGATCTGTAGGCCCCTCACTTGTGATGACGCTTCTTGCTCATTTGGATGGAAGATGGAGAGACATGTGAGGTTGTGTGCACAGATATGAATGAAAAGTTAACATTCATTGCTCACCGTGCTTTGATTTCTGGCCCTGCCAACTTCTAGCATGTGGCCCCTGGGAGGTTGCTGAGAAAGGAATGCGGCCCTCAGGCTCCCCACCCCTGTTCTATGCAGAAGACACGTGCTTTGCGGTGGGCTCTTCACTGCCATGCCAGCCCCCTCCGCCGCCCCTACAAGTGCTCTGAAGGGTGGCCATCCTACTCCCAGATAATAATAATAATAATAATAATAATAATAATAATAATAATAATAATAAATTATTTGTACCCCAGTCTCGCCAGCCACTCTGGGCAGCTCCCCATCGAGTATTAAAACAATACAGCATTAAATAAATAAATAAAAAGATGAAGGGATTTCTTAATTTGATTTTTCTTTTTCTTTTTAGCCCATTTGTTTCCTCTCTTCTTACCTTCCGATTCCTTTTGAATGCTTGCGGGAAAGCCCGCGAAGGTCTGGCCCAGCCGTTTTTTACCCTTAACACACCCATGAGCCAGGCAAATATTTAGAGAGCTAATCGGAGATAAGGGAGCTCCTGGCAGCCTTCAAGGGCCTTCAAGGCAGTATTAGGGCCTCCTCCAGTTTGGGCTGGGCTGTATTTGCACCTACGGAATTCCGAAGATGCCGTCCCTTTGCTTCTCGTCCCCTCCAGCAACTGGGGGGGAGGGGGGAGCTCAAGGCAGACTTTTCTGGGCTCTGGGCTCTGGGCTCCGTTTCTGGGGGTCTGAGACAGCGCTGCTCAGGGCAACCTCAGGGCAACCTCAGGGTTGCCAAATTTTAAAAAAGCAAAAACCTGGACACCCCCCAAATTGTGATTTTTCGAGTGGCAAAGCACTGCCTTTCAGGAACACCCCAACCCCAACCCCAACCCCCAATGGATGTCAATTCTGCTTTTGAAATGTCTGTGGAAATCTAGATGAATGGCAGCTCTACTGGACAGTGTTTGTTGTTGTTTTATTTTTCGTTTTCATTGGGGGGCAATTGCATAATTGTTGCACGTTACATGTTTTAATAAAAGAAAAATATAAAGCACTTGGCATTTCAGAAATTCATAAGCAGCATACAGTAGGAACATAAGAAATTGCCTTATAGTGAATGAGATCCCTGCATTGCAGGGGGTTGGACTATATGACCGCTGAGGTCCCTTCCAACTCTACAATTCTATGATTCTATGAATCAGACCCATTGCTCCGTTTTGATCAGTCTTGTCTATACTGACTGGCAGCCAGGGCCGGATTGAGGTTTGATGAGGCCCTAAGCTACTGAAGGTACTGGGGCCCTTTATATGTCCAGCTGTCCTTTGTCAACAACAAATTGTCGCTGTTTTTTCGTGTTGAATATATGCTATATGGTAATTTATGGGCCCAATAGGTATCCAAAGCCATTTGCACATAACAAAATATTTATTTTTATCAAAGTAATTGTTGAACTGAAATACAATTAAGAAGAAGTATATTAATAGTGAAATGCAATTAAGAAGAAGTATATTAATACAGTGGTACCTCGACTTACGAACGACTTGACAACCGAATTTTTCGACTTATGAATGGGGGTAATGGATGTCTCGACATCCAAAGAAAAAAAACCACGGCGGTTTTTGATAGCGATTTTTCGACTTACGAATTTTTAGATGGGGTTGCTTCGACTTACGAATTTTTCCGTTTTCAATGCATTCCTATGGGAAATCGTGTTTCCAATGGCGTTTTTCGACTTACGGATTTTTCGACTTACGAAGGTGCCTTTGGAATGGATTAAATTCGTAAGTCGAGGCACCACTGTATTAAGCCCTAACTGTATGTAGGTTTTATTTTATTTGTTTTTTATCTTATATTTTGGAAATGTACATCCAGGGGTTTTTTTTCCTTTAAATTTTTTGGGGGGCCCCCAAGAGATGTTTTGGATTACAATTCCCATCATCCCTGACCACTGGTCCTGTTAGCTAGGGATCATGGGAGTTATAGGCCAAAACACCTGGAGGGCCGCAGGTTGGGGATGCCTGCTATAGTTTGTTTAGCTCAGGGGTGTCAAACTCAAATTCATCGGGGGCCGCATCAGCAGTTTGGTCACCCTCAAAGGGCCGGTTGTATCTGTAGGACTATGTGTCCACTCTTTATTATCATAAATTATTGTCACTGCATTCAATTATTACTGTTTTTTGTAAAAATGTAAGTAATAACTAACATAGTCAGAATAATGGCAAGTAGATATTCAAATGTACAATTATTGTACAATTTATTGAAAAATGATTTTTGGTAACTGCACTGGGTGGTGGAGGCTCGCTAGGGTTTCATGCAGGAGCTTTGCAGAGCTACTGGTACCTGGAGATGCTGGGGTCCTTCTGCATGCAGGACAGATGTTCTGCCAGTGAGCCACCACCCTTCAACAAAGGGACTGGCTGAGGTTGACTCACTGGAGCTGTTCTCCTGGTTCCAGGGTTTAAGGGCCAGAAGTATAAAGCAGCATCCTATGTTTCTGAGGAGAGGGAGAGGGAGGGGAGGGAGGGAGGGAGGAAGAAAAGAGGGAGTGGGAGGGAGAGAGGAAGGAAGGAAAGAGGGGAGAGAAAGAAGAGTAGGAAATAAGGAAGGGAATAAAGAAGGAAAGAAAAAGAAAGAGGGAGAGAAGACAGAGATAAAGAAGGAAGGAAGGAGAGGGAAAGAAAGAATAAGAATGAGGGAGAGGAAGAAAGATGGGAAGGAAGGAAGGAAGGAAGAAAAGAGGGAGCAGGAGGGAGAGAGGAAGGAAAGAGGGGAGAGAAAGAAGAGTAGGAAAGAAGGAAGGGAATAAAGAAGGAAAGTAAAGAAAGAGGGAGAGAAGACAGAGATGAAGGAAGGAAGGAGAGGGAAAGAAAGAATAAGAACGAGAGAGAGGAAGAAAGAAAGGGAAGGGGGGGGTCGTCGCCTTGATTCAGCGCCAGAAAAGAGTGTGAAGGGACCCAGGGGCAAAAAGCATTTCCCGTGCAGCGTGAGGCAGCAGGTGTCCGTTTTAGGAGATGTGTGTAAAGCCTCAGAGTTGCACGTTCATGAGGCTGAGCCGCTGCTGAGCTCACGTTCATGAGGCTGAGCCGCGGCAGGAGAAGAAGGAGGTGAGGCAAGAGGAGGAGAAGGCGGCGGCTTGCCGGGTCGGTGCCCGGCAGCGCCGTACGGAGAGTCCCGAGCCTCTGGGACGCAGCAGTGCTCTGTAGCACTTTGAATCCTCCTCCTCCACGCGGCGCTGCTGGGTGCTTTGTCTGTGCTTCAGCAGCAGCAGCAGCAGCCGTTTCCAGGCGCCGAGCCGTGGCAGGAGGAGGAGGATTCAAAGTGCTACAGAGCACTGCTGCGTCGCAGAGGCTCGGGACTCTCTGTGCGGCGCTGCTGGGCGCTGACCTGGCAAGCTGCCTCCTCCTTCTCCTGCTGTGGCTCGGGGTGCTCCATGCAGCGCTGCTCCAGCCGCCTTTCTACCCCCCCAGGCCCCAGCTGTTTGTCGGCGCTTTGTCGGCGCGGCGCTTCAGCAGCAAGGTCCCGCTGCTGGGTCCCGCTGGCTGGGGCGCTCGGCGGGCCACATGACGAGGTCTGGCGGGCCGGATTTGGCCCCCGGGCCTTGTGTTTGACACCCGTGGTTTAGCTTATACGTAAATCTGGCACCGTTGGCAGCAGCACTGTTCAGACAGGAATTCTCTCCCAGCCCTGCCTGGAGATGTTGGGGATTGAACCCTCCACACTGGAGTCCTCCCCTCCACCCGAAATAATTAAAACAAAGATGCAAACATTAAACAATGAAGCATCTGTATAAAAATACTTTAAAGCAAGTAAAGCAGAAAGCTGTGCATTCAATGCCCTCCCAGCACTGGTGTCACTGCAGCGTACCTGGGCAGGTAGGACAGTTAAGGTTCAGCAGGTGCATTGAGAGGGATGCTGGGCTGGCCCTGCCAGGGTGCCCATGCAGTCCCAACTTGCCACCGATACCTTGCCCCACCTCACTCCACCCTAGTCCAGGTGAGCTGATGGTTCATCCCTCAAAGTTTCTTGCAGGAGTGGATGAAATAAAATAAAATAAGATATCTTTATTGTCATTGTCCCCTTGCGGGAACAACGGAATTACTCGGTTGCTACATCCACTCAGATAAAGCATTTCGCATAATCCAAAATTACTACAAAACCTAATTAAAAGCAGCCGTAAGACAAGATATACCAAAGACGAAGATATACCAAAAAGACAAGATATACCAAAAATTGATGAGTGGCAGGAAAAATTATTTGGATATGTAGATTTAGCAAAATTAACCAATTTGATTAGAGGCGGCAGGAAACAAAATTTTGAACAAAATTGGGGGAAATTCAGAAATTATATGAAGCAACAATGTCCCACATTAAAATCCTGGATTCATTTCTAGAGACCAGTACTGTAGGTAAAGATTATAAAACAAAAGGAAACACAGGCGAAACATTGGGTGAGGGAAGCAGTAATTTATCAAAAGCTTAAAGAGACCAAGATCAAAGCAAGAGGAAGTACATGGAAAAAGAGGAAAAATTATCTGTTACATATGTTTAAGAGAAATAATAAGTGTATGTTTTTAATTTGGATGTTATAGTAACAGTAAATATGATACAAAATAACAAGTAAAATAAGATGACTTCAAAGTCCAGACTTTCCATTTAAGGCCAAAATCGCTCTAGAGAAGAAACTGTTCTTGCGACGGCTCGTTTTTGCCTACATTGTTCTATATCTCCACCCCGATGGCAGGAGCTCAAAGAAATGGTGACCAGGGTGCGTTGGATCTCTTGGTATGTCTAGTGCTTTTCTATGGCACCTGGTGGTGTAGATTTGTTCTAAGGTGGAGAGTGAGCAGCCAATACTGTAATGCTCTCTGCTGTTTTAATAATTCTGCACAGCCCTGCTCTATCCTGAGAAGTACAGCTTCCGTACCACACACATAAACCGTACGTGAGCACGCTCTGTATGGCACAGTGATAGAAGGCAAGCAGCAGCTTTTGTGGAAGATGGTTTTTCCTTAAAATTCTCAAAAAATACAGTCTCTGCTGCGCCTTCTTCACAAGCCCCCTTGTATTAACACTCCAGGACAGATCCTCCTGTAACTCAGTGCCTAGAAATCTAAACGTTGTTACCCGCTCCACACAGATTCTGTCAGCAAAATGATGCGTCAGCAAAAAACAGAGGACAGAAGAGGCAGATTCTGCACAAAATCGCCACATGCTAATTTATTACTTAGAGGTGCACATTTGAAAACCGCTACTATAATTTAAACAGAAATGCAATCCTACTGTAACCCTAATAGGAATGTGATCTATCTCATTCTCATCACGTATGGTGGGGATGTGGGAAAATAAAAAAAATCTGGAGTAGTGTTCATGAGGAACTGAAAAAGATGTTTAAAACATCATTTGAGGGGGGAAACAGAAACATTCCTGTTAGGCATTGTATGAACAGATATCCCCAACAACAAGGGGGGGGGAAGTGTTTTTATATGCTACAGCTGCTGGCAGAATACTAATAGCCAAAATTTGGAAAGGCAACATTGTCCCATCAATAATGGATTGGCAAAATAAATTATTTGAGAATTTGTAGAATTGGCTAGAATGACAGCAGCTATCAGCTACCAATCAAATCAGAAACTAAGGAAAGAATGGGAATGCGTGGAAGAATATATGACAAAACATCGCTCTAAAACAAATTTATTGATATGCATTGACTAAATTTTGTAAAGCTAAGATGTCGACAGACGTTTTATGGGGCAAATACAAACAATATAAACAACACAATACAATAAGAAATAAAAACGAAAGAAGCTGTAAAGTGGTAGAGGGCAGTCACAGGCATAGGGATAAGGGAAATATATAAACATAGAGATTTATACACATAGTATTGGAAACATTAATAGTTTGGAATGTATTGGTAAGAATATTAAAATGTGTAATTGAAAGTAATGCAATTTTTATATAAAAAAAACACACCAAAAAAGAGAGAAAGAAATCCATTACTATAATTTAAACCGAAATGCAATCCTATTCTAACTCATTCTAATGGGGGGAAAACTGTGATCAGCTGACCTATATCTGCTCCGCTGGTACGTTGTGGGCAACTGGGAATTTCAAGACCCTTGCAAACTAGACTTAAAGCCAGGCATGAACTGAACAACGCTTCAAGTAGATGCCTGTCTTTCTTGGGCAAAGTAGGATTCATGGACACCCTAGTGGGGAATGAGGAGTAACGGGTTAAGGCAAAGGGATGCTATAAGCTTTTTCATGTGGGATGAGTTTTTCCGAAGCACTCCTTTTTTTTTAAAGCCGTTCTCTCTAAAGAAATCACTTAACAGATATTTTAACCCCCTCTCTCTTCACAATGGGCATTGCTATTCAGGTGAAAGGGAAAGCTCACAAGAGGCCGTGTACAAGGATGGAAGGGAAGAATTGTACAAGGTTTAGGGCTGTAACCAACCAAGTCCTCTTTGGAGTGGACTCACAGAAATTAGTACGTAATCCTAACTTACTCAGGCCCATCAATCTCAGTGGGTCTGCCCCTTGAGTAAGATGAGCATTGAATACAGTCCTTTGTTGCTGCTGTTTTAATTGACAGAGGATAGAAATGATGGACCCAACCATATGCACCATATATTTATCCATACACACTCTAAAAGCAATCCGTTTGTATGTTGCAAGAGTTGTATTTTCTATCTGCTGTGTTAGCTTTCCAAAGAATCAATAAACAAACTGGGAACACAGCTGTCCTACAATGTTTGTGCATCCTTTCAAGTTTTGCGAAGCCACAGTCCGACCCCAAAATGTGTACAAAAAAAAGTGTACGTGGAGGAGAAATGTCCTCAAAAATCCATATATTGGTGGGAGAAATGTACAAAGGTAATCGCCGTAGGGAGAATTGCTTGCAAAAGCATCTGTATTTGGCAAAACGCTGTGCAAAACTGCACACGTCGGGAGAGACACATGCGAATTTTCACGCAAGCTTCTCCTTTTTTAAAAGGAAAATTGCAAACTAATGCAGAGATGAGATAAAAACTGAAACACTGGGAAAATGAGAATCCAAAATGGGCAGATTTGCTCATTTTCCATAAAGGAACGAGCTGGAGTTTGAGAATAACATGTGTGGATCATTTTCAAATATTGGGCAAGGGGGGCTTATATTTGCTCTGATGCTCGTAAAGCCTTTCAGCAGCTCTGGGGGAAGAAGCAAACAGCTGCAAGACTTGCTCCAGGAAGGGGATCTTGCAATGGGGATGGGGGAGTAGGGAGGAAATGTGGCTTTCTGTTGGTGTTTGGAAGGAGGCACACTTATCGTAGGGATTATAAAAGCTGCTGAGGTTGCCCTAATGCAAACAAGATCTGCACTGCAGAGCCCCGCCGAGGAAGGGGAGGCGGACGTGAAGCATCACAGAAATGACACGGGCTGTTATTGCACCTGCCCGATGCCGTAAGAATTCGACGGCTCGTCCTTCTCGCTCGGGCTGCCAGCCTCAGAGAACAGCTCCAACCTCTTGGACCTCAGACTGCGGCTTGGCAAGGGGTGAGTCTGCAAAGAGAGAGGCGGCAAGGCTGCAGCCATGCCCCAAATTTAGCTGGGTGCACCCAGGCCGCTCAGAGTGGGCGAGGGCGAGGCCTTCTGTGTACACAGAGCCAGGAGGAAGAGAAGCAGTTGTGTCTCAGCGGTAGTCCCAAACAGGGTATGTTTTGGACTACAACTCCCATAGCCCTAGTCAAAAGGTAGAGGATGATGGGAGTTGTAGTTCAATATTGGAGGGCACCATATTGGCTCTGCACAATAGATAGGGTGCCCAAGTGTCCTCCTTTATAGTCCTCTGTTTGAAGGGCTCTCAAAGAGCAGTCCTCTTTTATTTTATTTTATTTTTTTAAGGACTGCCAGTAACTCAGTGGTAGAGCATCTGCCTTGCATACAGGTCCTATAGACCCTCCAAGTGTCCCTGTTCTCCAGGGCGGTCCTGGATTTACAGAAACCATCCTGGTTTCTGATTTCATCCCAGAATGTTCCACTTTTCCGTAGGATGCCCCTGTTTTCATCAGAGAAATGCAGGATGGGGGGACATCTCTATTTCCATCAGAGAAATGTTGGCAGGTATGGAATAGGATGTCCCTATTTTCACCAGAGAAATGTTAGAGGGTATGTATTCAGTCCCCAGCATCTCCAGGTAGGGCCAAACCGAGCAGGTTTACACTGCTTGCTGTTTTTGGAAGCCCCTAAATCAGGCGTCAGCAACGTGTGGCCCACGGAGGCAGTTTAACCGGCCCACAAGCCGCACCAGAACCGAGCCACCCGCTCGGCGAGTCTCGGCACGCTTCGCTAAACCGGTGTAGCACGGCGCGGGGACTCGCTTTCGCGGCGCCGGAAATCGCGTCTGCGCTGACGGCGAAAATTGCAGGCGCATGCATGATCCAATGCAATCTGGCCCACAGAGGGTTCTCTGTGGGACTGATCCGGCCCAGGCAAGGTAAACCTTGGCGGCCCCTGCTCTAAATCCTGCAGCAGCAGCAGCAGCAACAACCCGAACAGGAAACTCAATGACATGATGAACATGCCATGCATCTTATTTGAACTCTGCGAGAAGTCATGGCTGAGTGGTAGAGCACAGGCCCTGAATGCAGAAAGTCCCGGGTTCAAATCCTAGCATGCTCAGTTTTTGAAAGTATCCGATAGCAGGTGATTGTAGGTGGGGGTTGTGCTTCAGACCTTGGAGAGCAGCTGACATGCCCATTATCTAAGTACTGTACTATAATAATAAATAATAATAATACACTTTTATTTATACCCCGCCCTCCCCAGTCAAAACCGGGCTCAGGGCGGCTAACACTAATAAAGTTACAATAAAACATAAAAAGCAATTAATTAAAATACAGATTAAAATACAATATTAAAATTTATAATGCAGCCTCATTTTAAGTAGTCCATAAATCCAAACCATGAGGGAGGAAAAACACAGGGGTCAGACTCATCGCTGCCAAGTTATCCCTTTTTTAAAGGGATTTTCCCTTATGCTGAATAGGCTTCCTCGCGAGAAAAGGAAAAACTTGGCAGCTATGGTCAGACTAAGTCCAGCCCAAAGGCCAGGCAGAACAGCTCTCTTGCAGGCCCTGCGGAAAGATGACAAATCCCGCAGGGCCCTGGTCTCCTGTGAATGAGTGTTCCACCAAGTTGGGGCCAATACTGAAAAGGCCCTGGCCCTAGTAGAGGCCAATCTAGCCACCTTATGGCTCGGGATCTCCAGAATATTGTTGTTATGCTAGAATATTGTTGTCTATGCTAGATCAGGGGTAGGGGAGGAGCCTTAGAGAGCAGTGGGAAGGCAGGGGCCCTCAGTCCTTGCAACACCCACATTGGGGCAAGACCTACTGGGAAGAGTGACCACCAGGCTTGCACCGTTTTGGTTTCCTTGAATAAAGAGTTAACTTCACTGGCACCGCTGTTTTTTTTTATTGCTGCCCTACACCTGACTAAAGGCGCCCTTCAAAAGTGATGCTTGGTGCATGCAATTTGTCCTTGGGGATTATATCCAAGTGCAAAATAAATAAAATAACAACTGGTTCAAAATAGTTCAAAGAGAGGTGTGGTCCAAAGTATCTGCTTTCTGATGCCGGGAAGATCCACGGGAATCCATTTCCAGTTACCTGGCGGAGCCAGGGTCTTCCTTGACACTAAAAGCAATTAATGCTTTGGCCTTAATGTTATCTTGATGTAGCTTTCGCTGCACAACAGCGCTCGCTTGCCTTTATTTTATTATTCATGAGGAAACGTTTACGAGGGTGTTAGAAGTGCTAAACGTTGCAAACGTTTTGATGCCCGAGGCAGGAATTCATAATGTTTCCCTTGAATAGCACACAAACCCACAACCAGGGCGTGTCAGGAGGTGTCAAGTCCACAGTAAGCCTTGAACCTGAAGCAATACAGTGGTTCCTCGGTTTATAGACGCAATTGGTTCCGGAAGTCTGTTCATAAACTGAAGCATTCATAAACTGAAGTGAACTTTCCCATTGAAAGTAACGGAAAGTGGATTAATCTGTTCCAGACGGTCCGCGGAGTACTTAAACTGAAGTGTTCATAAACTGATGCGAACTTTCCCATTGAAAGTAATGGAAAGTGGATTAATCTGTTCCAGACGGTCCACGGAGTACTCAACCTGAAGCGTACTTAACCCGAAGCATGGGTGTAATTGTTTCTGGAAGTCTGTTCATAAACTGAAGCGTTCATAAACTGAAGCGAACGTTCCCATTGTAAGTAATGGAAAGTGAATTAATCCGTTCCAGATGGGTCCGCGGCGTTCGTAAACCGAAAATTCGTAAACCGAGGTGTTCACAAACCAAGGTTCCACTGTATTGGAGAAGCCGCCGAGCTTCAGCAAGCTCTGGAAGGAGCTACCAAGACTTGGAGGAGAGGCTTTCGATGGCCACTAGCCATGAGGGCTGTGCTCTGTCGCCGCAGTCGGAAGCAGCAATGCTTCTGAACACCAGTTGCTTGAAACCCTGGGAGGGGAGCATAGCTGCCAAGTACCCCATATTCCCCGGGAAACCCCCATATTTTCTTACCATTTCCCGCAGGTGTCCCGAATGGCAGAACACCCCGTATTCCCCCGGATTACGGAGCTCCTGCCGGCAGCCATGTTCTTCTGGTGCCGCGCTGGCAGCAGAAGTCACTTCTACACACTTCCGGACATGCGTAGAAGCGACTTCTGATGCTGCTGTGCCATTTTCCAAAATGTCCACAGCGCCAGAAGTCGCTTCTACACATGTCCGGAAGTGTGTAGAAGCGACTTCTGGTGCTGCAGCACTGCTGATCCTGGATTTTTCAATCCAGAACTTGGCACCTATGGAAGGGAGAGGGGTCTTGTGTTCAAATCCTGATTGTGGCTTCTTTTGTATAATTACAACCATCCAGGAAAAGCTGGAGTTTTCAGCAGAAAACGGTCTTCTGAACTATATACCTAATATATACCTTATATAAGGTAAAGGTCAAGGACCCCTGGACAGTTAAGTCCAGCCAAAGGCAACTATGGGGTTGTGGCGCTCATCTCGCTTTCAGGCCGAAGGAGCCGGCGTTTTTCCACAGACAGCTTTCCGGCTCATGTGGCCCCCATGAATAAACCGCTTCTGGAGCAACAGGACACCATAATGGAAACCAGAGCACACGGAAACACTGTTTACCTTCCCGCCGAGCGGTACCTATTTACTGGCATGCTTTTGAACTGCTAGGTTGGCAGGAGCTGGGACAGAGCAATGGGAGCTCACCCTGGCATGGGGATTCAAACTGCTGACCTTCTGATTGGCAAGACCAAGAGGCTCAGTGGTTTAGACCACAGCGCCACCCATGTCCCTACCTATTATATGAAAGCTAACAATGGGACAAAGAAAATGGATTCTATGACAAAGAAAATGGATTTGACGTGCTACCACCAAGAGACTGATATTGATGAACTGGAAGAATGAAGATATGATCCCCTTTAATAAATGCACTGACAATAGGATAACACTTGCAAGTTATGAACGGACTACTTATAGAAATAGACTTTGTTTGGTTAAATATGACAATATTTGGAATGAGTTTATACAAAATGTAGTAGGCTATTAATATTTACACATCAATATTATTAATAGTATTTACATATGTATTAATGAGAGCAGGTGGTGCTGTGGTCTAAAACACTGAGCCTCTAGGGCTTGCTGATCAGAAGGTTGGCGGTTCGAATCCCCGCAACTTAGTGAGCTCCCGCTGCTCTGTCCCAGCTCCTGCCAAACTAGCAGTTTGAAAGCACACCAGTGCAAGTAGATAAATAGGTACCACTGCGACGGGAAGGTAAATGGCATTTCCGTGTGCTCTGGTTTCCATCACGGTGTCCCGTTGCGCCAGAAGCTGTTTAGTCACGCTGGCCACATGACCCAGAAAGCTGTCTGTGGACAAACGCTGGCTCCCTTGGCCTGAAAGCGAGATGAGCGCTGCACTCCATAGCCAAGTTTGACTGGACTTAACTGTCCAGGGGGCCTTTTACTTTACATAAGTATTAGGATAATAATATCAAATGTATATAAGTATCTATGGCTTAGCCTTAGGGTGTTTTTAGCATATTGGGTATATGCACATATTGTTTCCTTCTTCACATTTTTGTGTCTTCTTTCCTTTTTGTCTTTTTCTTTGCATCACTTTATTTCTTTAAAGCGGAAACCTTTTCAAAAAATTTATTACACCCAAAAAAAAAAGTTTAAAACGGGCATCCGGTCAGCCACTGTGAGATCAGGGGTGCTGGATTAGATGGCCCACGAGCCTGATCCAGCAACGACTCTCTGCTGCTTCATTTCCCATGACAAGCCAGCTCAGTGTTAGATGAGCTAAGCATTGCAAAATGATGCTTTCTTTCCATTGAAAGGTTGTATACACTGTAACAGATTTATGGGCAGGCAAATCCCCCCCAGGGCATTTAGGCATGTGGGGTGCACCTGTCACGAACTAATCCACCCAACGATCTTCTCAACAGCTGAAATGAGTTGCACGTACATTTTATACGGCATGAATCAATATAGAGTTACAGATCATAGCGTGACAGGGGTTGATCGTGCGTGCAGACCGCACATCAAAGTCACGCAACGGGTTACCCCAAGGTATTGGGGAAAATATATATTTAAAAAGCTGAACAAACGGAATGGGCAGTAGACCCTCCTCACCTGGAGGGTGTCATGAACTGGTTGGATGCAGAGGAATGGCGGAAGGTTCCATCTGGGGAAACAGCCACCAAGGAAAGATGGCTCAGAGCCCGGGGAGAGGTGGTAGGATGAGGAAGAGTGGACCGAAGGAGAAAATTGGGAAGAGGAGGAGTTGGAAGCTGAGGAGGTAACAGGGTCTAGTGAGCAGGGGGAGTCTGTGGCACAGAGAAGTCCATAATCGGAGGCAGAAGCTTATATTGTGGCAATGATAGCCATCCCCTCCCCATATTCTTTAATAACACCAACAATTGGGAAACACTGGCCTGCGAGCGCTCCAGTTGGAGAACAGCCTTTACCAAAGGTGTCATGGGTTTTGAAGACGCTCGAACTCAGGACGAAAGGGAGAAACATGCTGAGAGGAAGGCACTCTTGGCAAATCCTCACTGTGATCGACTCCCACCCGGAAACCTATGTCCCCACTGTGGAAAGACGTGTGGATCCAGAATTGGCCTCCACAGTCACTTACGGACTCATTTTTAAAACCGTGTTTATGGAAGACAATCTTACTCGGCTACAAGTGATCGCCGAAGAATAGTGCATGTCTTTTACATGTGGTTCTGGTGGGTAGATCTTGGCATTCTAATAAAACCCAAGGTGGTTTGTGAGAGCCTGAAAACGGGTGGCCAGGGCGGAGCCTTCCAGATGTTGGGCACTACAACTCCCACTAGCCCTAGGCTGCATCAATAGGAGTATAGCATCTAGATCAAGGGAAGTAATAGTACCACTGTATTCTGCTCTGGTCAGACCTCACCTGGAGTACTGTGTCCAGTTCTGGGCACCACAGTTCAAGAAGGATACTGACAAGCTGGAACGTGTCCAGAAGAGGGCAACCAAAATGGTCAAAGGCCTGGAAACGATGCCTTATGAGGAATGGCTTAGGGAGCTGGGTATGTTTAGCCTGGAGAAGAGAAGGTTAAGGGGTGATATGATAGCCATGTTCAAATATATAAAAGGATGTCATATAGAGGAGGGAGAAAGGTTGTTTTCTGCTGCTCCAGAGAAGCTGACACGGAGCAATGGATTCAAGCTACAAGAAAGAAGATTCCACCTAAACATTAGGAAGAACTTCCTGACAGTAAGAGCTGTTCGGCAGTGGAATTGGCTACCAAGGAGTGTGGTGGAGTCTCCTCCTTTGGAGGTCTTTAAGCGGAGGCTTGACAGCCATATGTCAAGAATGCTTTGATGGTGTTTCCTGCTCGGCAGGGGGTTGGACTGGATGGCCCTTGTGGTCTCTTCCAACTCTACGATTCTATGATTCTAGGCAGAACAGTCAATGGGCAAGGATAATGGGAGTTGTGGTCCAACCAAAACATCTGGAAGTCACTATGGGAATGTTAGGGATGTGGATTAGGATATATTATTAGATAGATCCTATCCAAGCTTGTGTTAGCAAGCTTCCAATATTAGCAGAGTGACATTCCCCTTTTGTGCGCAGCAAAGCATGTGCGTTAGATTCGCTAGAATCTCTATAACAATATTACACTTTATAGTTCAATATTACACTTCCTGGCAAAGGTCCCCTTTGTCCCTCTTAAAAGAAATACACAACACAGTGTTTATAAAATAAGATAGAGTTTACTTACAGTTTCATCCTGAGTTACAGCATAATCTCAGAAAGGCAGGCTTGCTTAGAAAAGTTACAAGTATATATACATCTAGAGACTACTTAGTAAAGTAAGACTCCATTTGGTCTCACTCTTGGCTGCAGGCCTAGAGTGAGAACCATGCTAACTAGAGATTCTCTGGAGATGTGTCCTCATCGAGGGAGGAAGTAGCTAAGAGAGAGAGAGTGATTGCAGGCTAGGGCTTTTGTCTAATCCAACTCATTTGCATGTCTGAGGGAACAGGAACTGACCTGTAGTCAGGTGTCCCTCCAGGTGAGTTCCTGTTAGTGGACACTCTAGGAACTGTTGTGACTTGTCTGCCCCAGTGTTCCATCCCACAGTCACGATGTTGGCTACCCCTGAGAAAGGCCTTTGGTAGGATCCAGCACGGCTCTTCTTAGGACTTAGAACAGGGGTCAGCAACCTAAGGCCCATGGGATGGAAGCAACCCCTGGAGGTCCTTTGACCAGCCCACGACTCACCCCCGAACTGAGCTGCCCGCTCGCGCGCTGCACTAAACCAGCACAGTGCGGGGACTCGCTTCTGTGGTGCTGGAAATTGCGTCTGCGCTTGTGCAGATGCCGAAAATCACAGGCGCACATGCTCATGCGTGCACACCATCCGGCCCACAGAGGGATCTCCGCGGGACCAATCCGGCCCAGGCAAGATAAACCTCGCTGACCCCCGACTTAGAACGTGAAGACCGCCTTTCTTGAGGTATGTTCCCATACATGGTGATGAAGGCACAGGGTTTCATTTCCCATGACCCCTGGCCAATGGCCATGATGCCTGGGGCTGAGGGGAGCTGGGAGTCTAAAAATACCTGAATGGGCACAAGTTAGCCACCCCTGTTTTGAAGGGAGGACTTCTCCTTTTAGGGAGCAAGAAGGGAGAGGGTACCTGCGAAAAGGCTATGCATCAGGAGGGGAGTAGGAGGCGATCTGAAACCTCTGAACTCACCAGGAGGGGAGAGAAACACTGCCTGGTTGAATCTGAGAATGGTGAGAAATCAAGCTCGTCTTGATTGATGCCCTGTTCACGATTCCTCCACTGCTAATGGGGAAAATCGAGGATTCTGCACCGAACCTCTGGAAGACTCCACATTTCCTCCTGCCTCCATTTCCTCTTTTCTCTTGGAATCCCAAGATTATCAGGCCGAAAACATCCAACAGCAATTAATGCATTCCATTCCTCAAACAGAAGAGCTTGCAATGATACGCAAGCAAATTTCCTGGGAACAACTTGTGGTTAAGAGCTGAAAGTCCATTTTTTTGGCCACCCAGAAAAAGTGTGGCCTGGCACACAAGGCACAACCGGAAGCTGAAGCAAATTCTCTCCCCACCCCCAAAGTTCTCTGGTGTGAATTTCGAAGTTGATTGTTCTCCAGATATTCCCCGGTTGCTCAAATATTTGCTGTCTGTATTTGCCAATGTGTGGACATGTGATACGTGTCGCTGACTGCCTTGCTCCTATCGGCATCAACGCTGACCACAGTTCGAAACACAGAGAGCGCTACAGTAGTCCCTTCCGAATGTAACTAGTTGATGGGTCACCAGAGCTTAGAGGGAAAGCACATGCACCTATTTATTTAACATATCTCTGTCTCGCTTTTCAGCGCAAGCCCTTACAAGGCTGCTTACAGTGGAATGTTAAAACCCAAACAGCTAAGTGTTGGTAATGTAAAGAAGTAGAAAGTACATTTTACCATATGTGGTGGACGTGAAAGGAGCTAGGGACTTTTGGGAGACTATTTACAATGAGTTGAAAAAGATATTTAAGGCAACTATCCCCCCAAAACTAGAAGCTTCTTCGTTTTACTAGAGATAACTGGAGCCAAACCCAGATAAATCTATTTGTGTGGCAATGTCCCTCCCTCCCCATAAATAATGCACAAGACACAGAGAAGTAAGTTTTAAGTGGGTGAAAAGGCCACAACTTTATTGGTTAAGGATGTTGAGCGGTATTGGCTTAGGCATTGGACCCATCCGATCGCTTGCGGTGCCAGGAGAAGAGAGGCAGCGTTCCCGCCTCCGGCCGGATTTAAACGCGGGGAAGGCCCCGCCTCCCGGCCGGCCCAATTGGACGGCCGGGGTGTGACGGAGGCGGGAACACCCCTCTCGCGAGAGGGCTGAGCTACAGCCCCCTCGCGAGGGTGGAGTCGGGCCACGCCCACAACACCACCTCCGTAAATGCGGAAGTGGTTTTCTTTACACAACCATGGCAGCACAAATATTATACGCACAAAAATGGCATAATGAGGTGCTCCCTAACGAAGAAGAATGGCAGTTGAAATTGATAGAATATGTAGAACAGACAAGTTTGACGTGTAAAATTAGAGATCAGAAAGAGACTGCTCTTAAAGAAGATTGGAAAATGTTTGCAGAATGCTTAAAAGCTCAGTGTAAAAAATGTTAGACTGCAAATAGGATTTGAGTAAGAACAGCAGTGTGGGGGGGGGTGAACTTTTTGTTTTTTATGTGAGGTAAGGCGAAGGTATAGAGGAATGATAATATGCAGCATAAATTGAAATTTTGAGGGAAACATGGAGGGATGGAGGGGAAGTCATAGGGGGAATGATTGATTGCTAAATTTGAAATTAAGTTTGTTGAATTGTTTATTTGTTGAAAATTTATAAAATCATAAAAAACAAAACAATTGAATGAACATACAATAAAAGCAGCAGGTTATAAACGTAACTTCACAAATCAGAATGAAAGCTCAATAAGAAAACTACAGCCAATGTTGTCTAACCTTCCCACAAACTTGGTGCAAACAAACCAGTATGAATGCTTAGTAAACATACAACATCTTTGAACCTACCTGCAGATTTTGTGCAAATAAACCAGAACAAATGCTCAATTAGAAGGTCACCTGGAAGTAACTTATATGTCATGATGATAAATCAGCTACGGGGTGTGGTTTTGAAACTATGAAATCTATGAATTCGGAAGAATACCTGTGCGCACACAGAGAGCACTTTGAAATACAAACATCCGAAGTGGAAAGCCATCCCAGGGAGGACCAAACAGCATAGCTAGATTTTGATATAAATACACGCACACACACATTTTAAAATCCACAGGTTAGAACCACAGATTTGTAGAGCTGGAAGGCACCCTGAGAACCATCTTTTCTAGTCCAACCCCCTGCAATGCAGGAATATGCAGCTGTCCCCTACAGGGATTGAACCTACAACCTTGGAATTATCAGCACCATGCTCTAACCCAGTGGTTCCCAACAGGTGGTCCGGGGACCCCCAGGGGTCCGCGAGCTATGCCAGAGGGGTCCGCAAGATGCTATTAGAATAAAAAATATATTAAATATATTTCGTATGATAACAGATTTTTTGTTTTGGCCGCTTCCTGCATGAGCAGAGTCTAGTGCAAAACTAGAATTAGATGAGGCAGTAGTTCTGCTGTATGCCGTTAGGTGGCGCTTTACAAACACTACTGTTTTGCAAAGAGGCAGCGCGCGCATTCTACTAATGCTCAACTCCCCAAGATGCTTTGCGCATGTCGGCTTCATTTGTGCGCTACTGTGCAGGTATCCTGTCTTCTCCATTCCCCTCCCTCCTCCCTGGACTCTTATAAAAAGACTCTTAATTTGGCTCTCACTTTTTAATTTTAGGATTAGGAATTAATGGGGGTCCTTGTCACAATAGCGGCTTGATGAGGGGTCCTCGAGAAAATTTTGTTGGGAACCCCTGCTCTAACCAACTGAGCTTTTCTGAGATGTGGATGTCTGCTTGCCAGTTGCCACATTTGAAAGCTGTCTGTAATTTCAGTGCAGTTTACTTGACTCGGGGAGGGCTTGCACAGCAGGGATCAGTCCCAGAACCTCAACAGTAGAGAGCAAGTGAGGTGGAGTGGCTAGGATGTTGAACTTAGACCAGGGAGAGACAGCTACCAAGCTCTGTTTTGCAACAACGCTCACTGGGTGATTTTGGACCACTTTATTGCCTCCTACCCTATAGGGTTGTTGTGACAGTGGACTTGGGACAGGCAGAGAGTGAGGTGGGCATCTTGGCCGAGGAACAGGATAGCAATGCAATAACGAAACAGACAAACCTCACAGCACCAAATGTAGGTCTTTCCCAGGGCGGACTGAAGGAAATGCAAGGGGCATCTGTTAAAATATTTTGATCCAGTGATGGTTCTGAGTCAGGCAAACTTCTGCTTCCTGAAGATAAGCCCAGCGGTTTACCCAGGAAAGCCGGCAAGTGCGCCAGAACCGGCTCTTGTTATTTCTCGCGCGGCGTCATAATAAACACAAGGGTCCCCTGAGCACGTGCAGAGTGCATCCCCTTGCCCGCTGAGTAAACGCAGCGCCCCCCCTCAACACACCTGTGATCACGGAGAGATGCGCTTCGAAGGGAAAGCGTGCGCCTGGAGCTTCCAGGCAAATCTGGGTCTTTGTACCTTTAAGGTTTCTTTTTTTAATAAAAAGAAAAAGAAAATACTAGCAAGAATGAAATCAGTCCCCCGGCCTTTTATCTGCCCTCGTCTTTGTTTGCGCGCTGGGCAGGTGTCCAACCTGTCCGGGGCCCCTTTAAGAACCAAGTGCTTGTCACTCCTGCTCGCTCCGACTGTTTCTTTTTCCCCCGGAAGAAAAGTGTAGCCAGAGCGGCTGCTCAGACTCTGTGCAAGGTGGGGAGGGAGGTAACCAAGCAAGCACACGCGCGCCTCGCTTGCGCGATACCAGGCACAGAACCGGCTCCATCCGAGCCTTTTTGCGCGTAGGGAAGAACCGGGTGGAGAGGAAGGAATTCCCGATCGCTAAGCAGGGAGCCTGCTGCTACAATCTGCAACATTCACAAAGGAGGTTGGAGAGGGGAGGAGGAGGGCAAAACTCCAGGAACTGAAAGCAACAACAACAGCAGCAAGCCGGGTTCCAACCCTACCCCCCCCCCAGCAAAACGAGCAAGCCACCCGCAAACTCCTTTGCAGAAGGGCGCAGCAGACTCCTGGGAAGCAAAAAGAAGAAGAAAGAAATTGGCGAAACACGACATGGGCGCTAGCCAGTTCCACCTTTGCAGACCCGCAGGACGCAAGAGCCAGCTTGGGAGGCAGAAAGCGCTCCTGCTGGGATGCGCCCTGTGGATTTCCCTCTGCGCCCCGAGATGCGCGGCTTTCAACCTGGACACGAAATTTTTGGTCCTCAAGAAAGGCAAGACCCCGGACAGCTACTTCGGACTCTCCGTGGCTCTGCACCATCAAATGGACCGGCAACGATACCTGTAAGTGAAAAAGCTTTGGGACGGGGAGTGTGCAGTGTTTGGTATTGTGAGAGGCGCCCTTTTCTCTGGAGCCCACCCCCCCTCTCTTTCTGAACTTGAGGTTCAGACTGGAGGCATAAAATCTGCTGCAGTAGTTAAGAGGGTAGCAGGCATTCGAATCACACAGAACTGTCCTGCAAGCAGGGATCTGAGATGTAGAGAGCTGTCCGATATTTAAGCTGACATCCCTTTTTGTTCACAGCTCTGCCCCCTCTCAGGAAGTCCCCTCTGAACTCTGCGAGACTTACTTTTGAGTAGACCTGTCTAGGGTGTTATACTGAGAGGCACACTCTTTTCTTTCTGCCCATTTTTGCCTAGAACAACAAGTTGGCAAAGCCCCCAGTTCTTCGCTCATTCCCCCTCCCTGTCACCAACGAAGTTTGGCAGTTCCCCAATCTGCTTTTAATTAAATGTCATATTCTTGGTTCCTTCTCTTGGGGATGGAGATCTAGCATATTTTTGTGGTCTCTGGCTAGCAAAAGGGACTCTTATAATAAGTGTCTGTGAACTAATGGAGAAGTTATTTGCATTCCCCCTGCCCGCCTCAAAGCGTGCTGCAATTCACATCTGTTTGTGCCATTCAGCTTGTCAGCTTTTTGGATTTAGCTGGAATTCATCTGTTCCTGAACTTGATGCCTGTTTGCGTGTGTTTGAGAGCAATTTATGCCCTATTGTGTTGGGATTGTACCACATGTGGCCTGGTGCGTCCAACATCAATTGGCCCTTTGCTTCCGAAGCAAGATCTTGATTGAAACCAGGGAAGCGGCTGCAAATGTGATGGTTAATGCTGTTTGCTGACAGAAAATATATTCAGGGTCACTGAATATTGGTGGCCACCAGTAACACAAGACTGGTGGTTGCCAGCTGTGGCTGCCCATGAAGCCCGAAGGGTTTCTTCCACACAAATTAGGCTTGTAAGAAGCATTCCATTGTAGCCAGTGTCACGGGTTGCAGAGTGCTTGGTTGTAGTTTGCAGATATGTCCACAGACCCAGAAAGATGGCAACTCCTGCATTCGAAGGTAAATTCAAGGCTGCCCAGCAGCACATTGCAACCTAATCAGAAACTAACTGCAGGGTTAGAAACCGAGATATATGAGCTAGGCTCCAAATAGGTTCTTAAACCAAGATTACAGTGGCCAGAACAGAATGTCTAGTTTGGGGGTAACACGGCTCTAAAGTCTTATTTTTTTCAAATGATGGACAGCTGACTGTGATGGCTTCTCAGTTAAACATCTGGCTGGTTCAGATGAGCCCTTTGAGCTAGGTTAAGAGCTCTGAGAACTTAGGGGAGAAAAGTCACATGATCCAGGGACAGTTCACACGTATACCTGTTCCAAACTCTTTTTCTTAAGGATGGCTGCTGCTGCGCAGGCTGCGCAGAAAAAAAGCATTTTGGTTCCAAAAATTCATTCTGATTGTGCAGATAATATATAACTGATAGAATTCTACAGGATGGGGGGGGGGCATGAGTGTGTGAAAACAGCTCAGATTCAATGATCCCCAGGCATGGTGGGGATGATATTTTATGTGAATCGCCCTGAGACCTTTGGGTATAGGGCGGTATATAGAAATTAAATAAATAAATGATAAAAAATGTCAGGTGCCATCCTGGCACCCAGGCATCTTCGCTTGGTCGCAATTGGTCAAAAGCCAGGTGCAAAATGCGCCTGGCGCCTCGGTAATTTCGAACACCGACAGCACGTTGAGATACCTTACTGGGGAATAGTGCAACTTTACTGCAACATACCCCTGAGCAGAATAAAAAGGGCAAATCAGAGCTTTAAAAGGAACCCCTGACCGTTAGGTCCAGTCGTGGATGACTCTGGGGTTGTGGCGCTCATCTCACTTTACTGGCCGAGGGAGCCAGCGTACAGCTTCTGGGTCATGTGGCCAGCATGACTAAACCGCTTCTGGTGAACCAGAGCAGCACATGGAAACGCCATTTACCTTCCCGCCGGAGTGGTACCTATTTATCTACTTACCCTTTCGAACGGCTTGGTTGGCAAGAGCTGGGACCGTGGCGGGAATTCGAACCGCCGACCTTCTGATCGGCAAGCCCTAGGCTCTGTGGTTTAGACCACAGTGCCACTTAGGGACACATCCTTACTGTCCCAAACCTGCTTAATTCAGAGCAGTGCAGTTTTGTGTAGGATATGCACATGAAGGCGAGGCTCCCTTAGCACTCACTGTGTGGTTCCTTGGATGAGGCTTAATTCTTATGCCAGTGGCAGCAGATAACAGGTGCCAACCAAGAAATGCAACATGCAGCCACTCTGTTGGTTCCCGAGAAGCCTTTCGAAACCTTACCCAGCTAGGATTCAGCACTAAATATTTAGTATGTATGTCACACACCCACCCCTTTTTTTAATGGCATCAAATGGTTGCTGGAATGCTTTTATTTCATCTTAGAAATTTATATCCCACTCAGTATTTAAGTAAAAAAAAACACCCCAAAACTTATATTATTATATATTTTATGCTATTATTTCCATTTATATGCCTTTTTTCCCTACGTAAATGTGCACCAATGCAAGAGTACCTCTGCTCAGAGAACTGCCCTGGTTGCCCATTTTCAATTGGACCTAGTTAAAGGTGTTACAACAACAACAACAACAACAACAACAACAATACCTATATTTATACGGTTACCTACTGAGAAGATTCATTTAAACAGCAGCTGTATTAGCAACCCCTCCTTATAATAATTACTAATCATTTATTATCTATACCCCACCCATCTGGCTAGGTTTCCCCAGCCACTCTGGGCGGCTCCCAACAGAATATTAAAAACACGATAAAACATCAAACATTAAACTTCCCTAAACAGGGCTGCCTTCAGATGTCTTCTAAAAGTCAGAGAGTTGTTTATTTCCTTGACATCTGATGGGAGGGCGTTCCACAGGGCGGGCGCCACTACCAAGAAGGTCCTCTGCTTGGTTCCCTGCCACCTCACTTCTCGCAGGGAGGGAACTGCCAGAAGGCCCTCGGAGCTGGACCTCAGTGTCCGGGCTGAACGATGGGGCTGGAGACGCTCCTTAAAGCCCTTAACAGCTTGGGACCAGTTTACTTGTGAGATCGCTTTACCCCATATAGGCCCATACAACCGCTTCAGTCTGCAGAACTGGCAGTGTTACAGGTACCACATAATACTAATTCTGAACTTCTTGTTGTTGGCACCCATCTAGAATCATAGAATCATAGCATCATAGAGTTGAAAGAGACCACAAGGGCCATCCAGTCCAATCCCCTGCCAGTAGCAGTCCTGTTCTCTCCCACACCAACCCAACATGCTTGGCCAAGGCACCATCAACCTTGAGGCACAGATCACAACATAGATCTTTCTCCTTTTAGAATCATAGAATCATAGAGTTGGAAGAGACCACAAGGGCCATCCAGTCCAACCCCCTGCCAAGCAGGAAACACCATCAGAGCATTGCTGACAGATGGCTGTCAAGCCTCTGCTTAAAGACCTCCAAAGAAGGAGACTCCACCACACTCCTTGGCAGCAAATTCCACTGCTGAACAGCTCTTACTGTCAGGAAGTTCTTCCTAATGTTTAGGTGGAATCTTCTTTCTTGTAGCTTGAATCCATTGCTCCGCGTCCGCTGCCCTGGAGCAGCAGAAAACAACCTCCCTCCCTCCTCTATATGACATCCTTTAATATATTTGAACATGGCTATCATATCACCCCTTGACCTTC
This sequence comes from Zootoca vivipara, assembly GCF_963506605.1. NCBI lineage: Eukaryota > Metazoa > Chordata > Lepidosauria > Squamata > Lacertidae > Zootoca > Zootoca vivipara. Next base: position 18,547,758 of record NC_083288.1, on the reverse strand, counting down.
CTCTTCTCCAGGCTAAACATACCCAGCTCCCTAAGCCGATCCTCATAAGGCATCGTTTCCAGGCCTTTGACCATTTTGGTTAAAGGCCTGGATGGTCAAAGGCCTGGGAATGATGCCTTATTTATTTATTTATTTATTTATTTATTTATCTAAATAAATCCATATTTTCGTGTGGCACCACTTACACATTGGAACTCCCTGCCTCATGACATCAGCCAGCCACCTTCGCTGCTCTTTCAGCACCTGCTTAAAATGTGTGTGTTTTTCTAGGCAAGCCTACCCAGACAGGCAGACATCATCATTGAAACACCTCAGTCAATACCAGCTGGTGAAAATGTATGTGTTCCGCCAGGAATCTGGTGGCATTGTTGACGGGGGACACTTCTATGGCAAGATCTGTTGAGATGGGCAGTTTAGGATGCATAGATGGTCTCTGGCTCTGCTGGTGTTAAGTGCCTGTCCTGGCCTGGCTTAGCCAAAGATACACCAGGATAACTTAATAATAATAATGTTATTATTTATACCCCACCCGTCTGGCTGAGCCGAGGCCAGCGCAAGGCCAGACCAAAATGGACATTCTGGGGGTGTGGTTTGGGCAGCACCGGGGTGGGGGTGGGGAGACCCTTAGGCCGAATCCTAAGCTTGTTCTGCTCATTCATATGATTGGCAGCCCTGCATAAAACACTATTTTAAAGGCAGGTTTCCCCTCTGCCAGGCTTAGGCAGAGCAGCTGCCGCGGTTCCACAACTGAATGGGGTTCGGCTCTGCTGTACCTTTAGGGCAGTTTAACTTACAGTGGCTTGTTTTACGCCAAGCTTCTTGTGTGCATAGGATTGCTTCCTATGTCTGGGCCACACTTCTCAATGTGAAGCATTGTGGAGAGACACCTGAAATGGGTAGTTATAAATAATAATAATAATAATAATAATAATAATAATAATAATAATAATAATAATAATACAGTGGTATCTCGCAAGACGAAATTAATTCGTTCCGCGAGTCGTAGAGAAAATTTCATCTTGCGAAGCGCGGTTTACCATTTACCCGGTTTACCCGGTCTACCCATTTAATTAATGCGTTCCTATTCGTCTTGCGAAGCGCGGCCAAAGGAAACTTCGACTTGCGAGACGCCTCGCGCAACGCAAAACGCTTTCGTCTTGCGAGTTTTCAGTTGCACGAGGCATTCGTCTTGCGGGGTACCACTGTAACAACAACAACAACATTTATTTATTTATTTATTTATTTACCGCTCGTAGTTACACAAAACTCTTAAGCGGTTTATAACACAGGTTAAAACAGGCATCCCCAAACTGCGGCCCTCCAGATGTTTTGGACTACAATTCCCATCTTCCCCGACCACTGGTCCTGTTAGCTAGGGATCATGGGAGTTGTAGGCCAAAACATCTGGAGGGCCGCAGTTTGGGGATGCCTGGGTTAAAACATCTTAAGTGAACAGCAAACAGCAAAACGAAAAGGAGAGGATTTCTACCTTCAGTGAAACATAACTCAATAGAGCACCCTCGTCGGTATCAAAAAATAAACATTGCCACATAAAAACCCAGCTGCAAAAAAACACACAAGGAAAATCCATTGTAAAAGGACTAGATCCAAGCACCCTCTAAAGATCAGGCAGCAAAATAATTAGAAACGGAAATGAGCTAAAAAGTATAAATTTCACTTTTTTAAATTAACCCCCCCCCACACACACACCCTGATTCGCAGTGAAGCAAAAGAAAACCGACTCATTCTTCCCTACCACCATACATCAATCCATCATCCCATTAAAATCACGAAGAAAACTTAAAAACTTAAGAGTCATTTTAAAAAAATGGGCAAGAGAGATATCAGCCTAGCGGGTGAAAAGCAGGCTGCCATGGAATAATGCAAGGAGGATAGCTCAGTTGGTTAGAGCGTGGTGCCATTAAGGCCAAGGTTGCAGGTTCGATCCCCGTAAGGAACAGCTGCCTATTCCTGCATTGCAGGGGGCTAGACTAAATGACCCTCAGGGTCCCAACTCTATGATTAGGGTTCCAACTCTATGATTCTATATGAAGGGGGATGTGCTGGATTTCCAACAGCCATCCCCTTGGGGCATGTGAACTGGAGGCTCTTGGCTTGCGTTCTCTCCTCCTTTTTTGCACGTGGCACACACTGGCCTGCTTGATCCCTTTGAGTGTGTTCTTCGAAGCACATGCCTAGTCTTGCAGATGCTTCCCTGTGGTTTGTGGCTCCTCCTTCACTCCCGCTGCCTGTCTGCCATGCAGAGAGAGTCATCTGGGTGGGACGCAGGTACCTAGTGCGTTGGTAGTTTAGGGCTGTTTGAGGAGCAGCCGTTTTAAGGTTCTGATCCTATGTTTACTTGCTGGGAGGGAGGGCAGGGGATGGAGGATGGAGGAGGAATTTGATTCACTACACCTTTAAAGCCAGATCTAGCAGATCCACGGTTTCTGAAACAACACGAGAACCGGAACGCAGCTCATCTTTGAAACGTGCTTTTGTCTGAATTTTGTGGTGCAGTTTTCCAGCCAAACGTTTACTAAAACGCATATGATAGTGTCGGCATTAGAATGAGGATATTAGATACGGCAACACATTCTATTCAGGAAAAATTGCTTCCGGAAATGCGTACATCAGTCTAAACTGCGTTTCTTCCTTAGCAGAATTCTGCACTAAAACGCTAAGGACTTTCCCCCCTCAATGGAAAAGTTCTCCGCAAATATGCGGAGAACCCGAAATGAAGATTTGAAAAATGAGAAACTGAGGGAACTGAAATGGATAGATCCTTCCAGCTCTACCTGGGAGTAAGGCTTGTTAAACTCAATGGGACTTACTTCTGAGTAGTGGCTTCTTCTTGAAACAGTGCTGAACTGGACGGACCAGTGATCTAAAGCAGTTTTCTATGCCCTTACGATATGAAACACTGCACAGTAAAGTATTGTATTAATTCTCTACGTGGCTGGCAAACCTACTGAGGCTGGCATCGAAAAATCTGAATTTTTCCTCCAGTCTTCCTAAGTAGTCTGTCTCTCTGGCTTTTGTTACCTGTCATCCACATATTGTGTGTGCATGTGTGTGTGTAAATACACTTACAAAGCACTGAGAAGAATTCCAGCCATGTGCAAAAGGTTAAATGGAAAGGTATTGCCCTAATGTGCAAAGTACCTATGCAAATGTGGTGGAGGAAAGCAAAATCAATGGAAATTCTTCCTCCACAGAAGTCTATTTTCATATGCATCAATTATGCTTTTGTAATTGTCTCGGCCAGAGAGCTTCATGGCTCAGAAAGATTCGGATCTGAGGCTTTGCAGTCCTTAACTGATCCGCTTGCTGTCTGGCTTGCTGCTTCCAAATCATTCCTGGAAAACCCCAAGCGGTTGTAGTTCCAGGAGCCCTTGAGCACAGGCTCCCTCCCTCTCCCCATAGCCTGACTCCCTTTCCTTCTAACTCTGGGTGCAGACCTCACTGTCTTCAAGAGGGGAGAAGCAGGCAAATAAGCAACAATTGCTCCTAATTGCTCACTTACCGTATTGGCCCAAATATAATCCGCATCCGCAAATAAGCCACACCTTTAAAATTCAATGGGGGAGGGAGAAAAGGACAATACCCAAATATAAGCCTCTCCCTTAAAATTGGGTTACAGGCTGAAAATCGCTGCGGTTGGTAGAATTTTAACTCGGATCCAATTTAAGCCTTTGATCTTCCAAGCCTGCGAAAGTTACCGTACAATCTCTGAAATGGCAAATCGCTATTCAGTTGGCTCCAATTCCGCAGGCACTCACACCCGTAAATGGCAAGTGAAGAGTCTCAAGCTCGCAAAATCGACAATAAAACATTTACCGTTTGTCTGTTTCAGCAGCAATATCGTAAAAAGGCCAATTTTTGTAAGGTCGCGAATTTAAGCCGCACTTTAACTTTTCACGGTTGAAATTTGGAAAAGAAGGGAGGCTTATATTCAAGCCAATACGGTAACTTCATGAAAGTTCAGCAGCAGTTTAGTGGACATTTCTCCTAACTGACATGCAATTGTGTGCAATTTTGCCTAAGACAAGCATTTCTGCAAGGCAATTTCCCCGAAAGTGATGCTTTTTTTTTTGCATGTCCTCGTCACTAGTATACACAGCTAGGGTTGCCATATGTCCTCTTTTTCCAGGACACGTCCTCCTTTTCATGGGCAGAGTTATCATAGCGATCCATAGTTAAAAGTTGACGTTGGCCCAGGTGTCCTCTGTTTTGCTCTTCAAAATATGGCAACCCTATTTTCCTGCACACTTCCCCACGGCAAACGCATCTCCGTACTTATTAGTTTGCTGGAAAACTATGTTGCAAAATGCGGAGAAGTGTGGATTTTGAAAGACGGTTGTGTTTCAGGAATGTAATGTTTCAGGAAGAGCGAATTGTGTAGCTTTGCCTTTAAAGGTGGCCCAAATTGGATTGCAATTGCTCCCTACTCCCTAGTGGAACAACCTTGAGTCTTTTCTGATTTTTATTTGACATTCCCTCCCCCCCCCCCCCCGCCAATTTGAATGTTTTGATTCAGAGCAATGGCCCCAAAGTATCTCTTAGGGGGTACTCTTCATCCAGACCCGACTGTGAATTGTTCATTTACAAACAGAGGCCTATCCTAGGCCAGGCTCATCCTTGAGGGTCAAGGTGTGAGGTTCCCATGGACCTGTTAACATTCTTGTAGTTCTTTTGTTGGATTGGATAAATTCTACGGGTGCTTTACAAAAGACCTTTTCAAACCACCGGATTTTTCCTCTTGATTAACTAACTCTCTCTCTTAGCTCAGGCCTCCGTTCCCATGGAGACGTGTATTATGTTGTTTAAGAGGCAGGGTTTTTTTCCACACACACCCCCTCCTTACTTAGCCTTGGTATAAATCACGGCTACTTGCACTAATTCTAAATGTACTGATCTTCTAGATTGCGTTTCAGCCGGAGATCTGTTTGTGTTCTTCTGCTCTTACTGGGGCTGCGAAAGGATGGATGAATCTGTCCGTTTCATTTTTCCAATCTTAAATTCAGCTCTCCACATTTGCACATAGGTTGGTGGTTTTTTATTTGCGAAAGGATTTCTCTTCATAGGCACATTCTTGCAGGCAATTTTGCCTGAAAGAAACCTTTCGGGAAAGAGATTCCCCTTACTAGAATGCATGAAAATGTATTTTATTTTCACTATTATATGCACTTATAGTACTAATGTATGCCCTTTGCCAGGGCCGGCCCACACATGAGGTAACATGAAGCAACTGCCTCAGGCGGCAGGATCCACAGGAGCAGCAGATCCCAATGTAGATCTTTATTCCACCCCCTCCCCCATTCCTGATGTAGATCTTCACTCACCCCTTCTTCCCTGGCAGGGAGTGGAGACGCCATTTTGTGGTTTACCTCAGGTGCCAAAATGCCTTGGGCTAGCCCTGCCCTTTATGCTAGCATAGCTACCGGTAGTTCCAGGACCCACTTCTAACCTGAACATACATTTGGGGACCTATTTCTTAACCTTTTTAACCACATATTTGCATAGTGGTAGCGCTCCTGTTGTGACCCACCATGGATCAGGCCGCAATCCTGTAGTAACTTGGAGACCAGCGCGCTAGTAAGTGCATTTGTGTGCATTTTCTTTGGCTGGAGAATTCAAAATTCAGAGAAGCCATTTCAGAAAATGGCTGCGTTTTGGTTTTCATATTGTTTCAGAAAGTGAAAATTAGGCAAGCTCGTTTTTAAAGGCAATCTAAATCTCTGCCATGTTTGGTGGGGAGTCCTGTTCCTCTGCCTGTAATAGTGGTCTTCCAGGCAAGCATTTAATAAAGCTTTTCCTGATTATTTTATAATTAGTAGTACAGTGGTACCTTGGTTTACAAACACAATTGGTTCCGGAAGTCTGTACTTAACCTGAAGCGTACTTAACCTGAAGTGAACTTTCCCATTGAAAGTAATGGAAAGTTGATTAATCCGTTCCAGACGGTCCACGGCGTACTCAACCTGAAGCGTACTTAAACTGAAGCGAACTCTCCCATTGAAAGTAATGGAAAGTGGATTAATCCGTTCCAGACAGGTCCACGGAGTACTCAACCTGAAGCGTACTTAACCCGAAGTATGAGTGTAATTGGTTCTGGAAGTCCGTACTTAACCTGAAGCGTACTTAACCTGAAGCGAACTTTCCCATTGAAAGTAATGGAAAGTGGATTAATCCATTCCAGACAGGTCCGTGGAGTACTTAAACTGAAAATACTCAAACCGAAGTGTACTTAAACCATGGGCGTAGGCAGGGGGGCAGGAGGGGGCAATTGCCCCCACTAGAAGCAGGGCCGCTGGCCAGCCTGCCCCGCTGCCCGCCCGGTGCCGTCTCCCTTCTCCCTGGCTGGCTGTGGGGCGGGTGGAGGGAAAGCCCCAGAGCCGCACAAAGTGTTTGGCTGGCTTTCCCTCCGCCCGCCCCACAGCCAGCAAGGGAGAAGGGAGACGTCCCTTCTAGCCGGCTGGCTGTGGGGCGGGCGGAGGGAAAGCCAGGCAACCGCTTTTCGTGGCTCTGGGGCTTTCCCTCCACCTGCCCCGGCGATTGCATCTGATGGAAGGGCTTTCCATGGGGCGAGAAGGCCCTCTGCCTGGTTCACCGTAACCTAACTTCTTGCAGGGAGGGAACTGCCAGAAGGTCCTCGGCGCTGGACCTTGGTGTCTGGGCTGAACGATGGGCTGAACGATGGGGGTGGAGACGTTCCTTCAGGTATACTGGGCCGAGGCCGTTTAAGGCTTTAGAGGTCAGCATCAACGCTTTGAATTGTGCTCGGAAACGTACTGGGAGGGGGAAGTGATGAAGAAAGCCTGCACCAATTTCTGTGCATCGGGTGTTAAAAAGATCTGAAAAAGAAAGAAAAATTGGCAACCCTGTTTATTAGACATCTGGCATTTAGTGGTGGGGGGGGGGTTGCATTTCCTCAACGTACTTATTCTGAATCAGTTTGGTAGCAGTTTAATTGTGCAAAGTGCTCCAGGGCCATAATTTCTTTCGGCCTTGCTAAGCGACTCTGTTTTCCAATTTTCCGTGGGAAGCGGCCTTATATCAAGCCAGACCGTTAGTCAGCCCAACTCAAGATTGCCTGCTGCCCTCTCCAGGTTTCCAGACAGGGTTCCCAACTCCACCCTGGAGACTGAATCTGGGACCTTCTGCGTTCAAAGCAGCGGCGTGCGGTGAAATTTTTCGTAGGGGAACAGTTTGGGCCAGAAGGGCAGCTTGCGAGGGTGATTGGGGGGGGGGGAGGTTGACATTGTGTGTTTGGTGTCTCGATGTCCTGACATCAGAAGCGTGAGCATCATACCTTCCTCCCAATAATAATAATAATAATACTGTAATTTATTATTTATACCCCGCCCATCTGGGTGGGTTTCCCCAGCCACTCTGGGCGACTCCCAACAGAATATTAAAAACACGATAAAACATCAAACATTAAAAACTTCCCTAAACAGGGCAGCCTTCAGATGTCTTTTAAAAGTCAGGTAGTTCTTTATTTCATTGACATCTAAGGGGAGGGCATTCCACAGGGCGGGCGCCAGTACCGAGAAGGCCCTCTGCTTGGTTCCCTGTCACCTCACATCTTGCAGTGAGGGAACCGCCAGAAGGCCCTTGGAGCTGGACCTCTGTGTCCGGACTAAATGATGGAGGTGGAGCTGCTCCTTCAGATATACTGGGCCGAGGCCATTTAGGACTCCCTAAGCTGGGCAAAAGCTTCCTGGGCTTTGGGAAGGGGACACCCGGGCTCTGACAGGATGCTGGAGCCCCCTGCCTCCTTCCCAAAGCCAGGCGGGCAGTGGGAAGGTGGTGGGAGGGCTCATGGACCCATGGGGGCATCGTGCCCCCCTCCCTAAGATGGACAGAAGCTTTTCAGGCTTTGGGAATATGGTGCCAGGGGAACATTTAGGGAGCTATCGTAGTCCCCCTAGTCCACTGTCCGCACACCACTGGTTCAAAGGCATGTGTTCTACTACAGTGGCACCTCGGTTTATGGACACAATTGGTTCCGGAAGTCTGTTCATAAACTGAAGCGATCATAAACTGAAGCGAACTTTCGCATTGAAAGTAATGGAAAGTGAATTAATCCGTTCCAGACGGTCCGCGGAGTACTTAAACTGAAGCGAACATTCCCATTGAAAGTAATGGAAAGTGGATTAATCCGTTCCAGACGGGTCCACGGAGTACTCAACCTGAAGCGTACTTAACCCAAAGCATGGGTGTAATTGGTTCCGGAAGTCTGTTCATAAACTGAAGCGTTCATAAACTGAAGCAAACTTTCCCATTGAAAGTAATGGAAAGTGAATTAATCCATTCCAGATGGGTCCGCAGCGTTCGTAAACCGAAAATTCATAAACCGAGGTGTTCATAAACCGAAGTTCCACTGTACTGATCTGTGAACTTTCTCGAAAGGGATGGAGCAGTGCGGCTGGACATTCACTCAAAATACGTGGATTGTTATTGAATCTATTGCTGCTGCTGTTTAGTTCCAGGATTAAGCCACGACATAGGCAATGAGGAGCTTGCAGCCTTCCAGATTTTGCTGGCTAAGCATTGGCCATGTCGGGAGCATCCAGAGAGCCTTGGGTTCCCCGTCCCCGGTTCAGAACACACAAAATCCTAACGGCGCTTCTGAGCATACGCAAAGCGCCTTTCCGAGGCCGTTGAAGCAAGCGCATCTGGAATGAGCAGCGAAGCCTTCCAAGGCACATGGCAAGACTTCTACGGAGCTGTGAACTCCGGATACCTCTCAGAGGCGAGTTTTGCAATAGGCCTCGTTTGCTCACGCTGCGGTACCTACTTTTTAAAAAAACAAACATATTACGGTAACACCACCAGGGCAAAAACAGTGGGAGAGCGGGGAGGGGGGGGGAAATGAGAGGGGAGCCAGACCTATTGGCTTTCGCATTTCTAAGACAGCTGGAGGGTCTCCCTCGCTCTCCTACCCGTTTGACAAGGAAGTCTTGTGCCCTGGAGAGGATTTCTGACGGCAGCAGCTGCACGGCTCAGAAAACGTCTGTGGAGACATTCCAAAGATTCATTTGCAAAGCTCTTGATGAAGTTGAGGACTTCTCTGTCGAAGGCAATGGACAATTCTGTCCCCCCCTCCCTCATTTTTCCTCCAAGAACTGCAGACCCTCACCCCCACCCCGCAGCCTTTAGGTGAAAAGGGGGGGGAAGGCAGCTGTGCACTGTGGAACATGTGTCTGCATGTGCAAACACTGTGAAAAAGTTTGGGGATTTGATCTGCAGGTGGTGTTTTAGGAAAGGGGCAGCCCCAGAGTTTAATTTCAGCCAAAGCTCACCCCGTTTTGAATGCACAGGGTTTTTGCTTTCTCCTAAAAAATACACAGCAAAGGGGCTTAGAACCCTAGAATCATAGACTTGTAGAGTTGGAAGGGACCCTGAGGGTCATCTAGTCCAACCCCCCCCAGTGGCACCTCTAAAGGCTGACACATTTATTGGAATCTATCCTTTCCTAAAGGACTAGCGACAAGGGATATTTGATGGACTTAACCTATAGCTAAGGATAGGAGGAGAAATGTGATTCCATTCCCATTTAATAGGATCATAGAATCGTAAAATTGTAGAGTTGGAAGAGACCCCATCTAATCCAAACTTAGCCCATTCACGCTTCCCAAAACTATGCTCAAAATGAAACACATAGCCGTCCTTGTGAATTTTGCAATTCTTGTGAATTTTGTAATGCCCTCCTCTAGCCAAAAGCATCATGAGTGTATAAGTTAGTGGAATGTGTGCCTCTAAATGAATGTAACTAGTGAAATAACACACAAGAACTCATTTAGTTAGGGGAAATTGCTTTGCAAAAAAGAAGTTCATATCAAGAGCAATTCACTGACGAATTTTGATGAGGACTTTACAAAACAAAACAGAATATCAAACAGGTGTGGAGATGTGCAGAACTGAATGTAAGACTGGAGAAACGGAGAGGAAGGGAAGCGGACATTTCTGCCCTTCCCTACTGAGCATGCTCTGCCAACCAGGTGATTGCTGGGAGATCAAGTTCCTTCTGGGTGTTCTTAAAGGACTCTCCCCACCCTTTGAGAAATGTAAAGTCCAAAGGGCAAGTAGGTTTGTTTGGAGAGTGTTGCTATGTATCTGTCCTTTGCTCCCCCCCGCCCCCTGCCCGCTCCACAAATAATGCCTTTTCACCTTTGAGAAAGGGGCAAGGATGCTTTCTAAAGGCAGATCTTCCCTAAAGCCAGGGCCGGCGCACCCATGAGGCAAAGTGAGGCAAGCGCCTCAGGTGGCAGGATCCGCAGGGGTAGCAGATTTGACCTTCAAATAATGCATCGCCGGCTGCTGTCGCTGCCGTGGCAGTGGCAATGTCTGCAGTGCACTCCTTAGAGCAGGGGTCCCCAGACTACAGCCCCCGGGCCGGATGCGGCCCAATTAGCCTCCCAATCCGGCCCGCGACGACCCCCGCCGCCCGCTGCCGCCGCCCGCTCTTATGGCGCGCGGCGCGGCGGCAATCTTCAAAATCGGCAAAAAATCGCCGAAAATCCTTTGTGCGCATGCGTATGGGCCTCTCCCGACCCAGAAGAGGTCATTTCCGATGCACTTCCGGGTCGGGGGAGGCCCATACGCATGCGCACAAGCGATTTTCGGCGATTTTTTCCGACCGTGTGCGTGTGCGCATGCGCACGGGCGCGCACTCCCCCGCCCTCCGGCCCGCTGCGCGCGCACTCCCCTACTCTCCGGCCCGCCGCGCGGCCGGCGCGGCGGGCACCAGCCCGAAGCCCGGTAAGTCTGGGGACCCCTGCCTTAGAGGACAGATCTACTGTCTCTTGGGCAGCCCCCCCCAGTGGCATAGCATGGGCTGCCAGCACCCGGGGCCACACAGAGAGGGTGGGAGGGAAGTGGATGGAGTACCCATGGACATTCAGCTGCCTAATGGCACCTGCAGCACCCAGGAGATCGCAGCCACAGGAATAAGAAAAGAAGAGTCGTTCCGTTGTCTGGAGAGGTCACTTCCTGGTCCACATGGAGAAGCTGTTTTCAGTGGAGCTCAGCGACAGAAGCATGCAGCTATATTGAGGCAGCACTGGGTGTTGAAATTTTGTGCCCCCTAACAATTTTGTGCATGGGGCAACTGTCCCTGTGCCCCCCGTGATATGCCACCTCCCCAGTTTTGCATCTACAAAGGCCTCTTGCTGAACAGAAGGTGCTGCTGGTCTCTTCCCACTCCAAGGGAGAAAAAGTTGGGGTCTTCCCTTGGGGGTCTCCTGGGATCTGCAGCCACCTGGCGTGATTTAGAGCACTACCGCCCTCCCAGTCATAGCTGCCAAGTACCCCGTTTTCCTTGGGAAACCCCCGTTTTTTCGTACCGTTTCCTGGTGGTCCCCCGTATCAGTTTGTCTCCCGCTTTTCTCCCTTATTCCGCTCCTGCCAGCAGCAATTCCCCCCCCCTGCTTTGCCCATCTATGGGCACCGAAAATGGCCAGCGCCGGCACCGGAAGTCGCATCTACGCATGTCCGGAAGTGCGTAGACACAACTTCCAGTGTCGGCGGCGGCCATTTTCGGTGCCCATAGGTGAGCAAAGCGACACCGGAAGTTGCGTCTACGCACTTCTGGACATGCGTAGACACGACTTCCGGCACCGGCCATTTTCAGTGCCCATCTACGCAACTTCCGGTGTCACACGGCTGCTGGTCCTGGATTCTGCAGTCCAGGGCTTGGCAGGTATGCTCCCAGTGATAGCCTTTGATTCCCTCTTCAGCCACTTGGTAAGGATAATCTGACTCCCACTCCATTGTTCCCGATGTTGATATTTATTTCCCCTTGTTCCTGATGTAGATCTTCCCTCACCCCCTTTTCCCCTGGTGGGTGGGGTTCACCTTAGGTGCCGAAATGTCTTGAGCCGGCCCTGCCTACACCTGTGTGCCCAGGTGCATGACTGACGCAAGTGTCTTCCAACTGGACAAAGTGAATGGAAATCCATTGTGTGCATTTTTAAAGATAGCTGTCCTGAATTCTGAACCTCGAAGCGGAATAGGGCTGTGTGACATATCAATATATCGTCCAAAACCGGCTTGAAGTCCGTATCGTGATATTGGTTTCATAATTTTTGACCTGAAAATATATCACAAATCATGATGTGTGTGTGTGTGTGTGTTCGCGCGCATGTGCTTTGCAAAAATCACAATGTGGGAAAAACCGTGAAGCCAGCCAATGCCTCTACATAGCTCCATCCTTATTACAGACATCATGATATATCAGTATATCCCAATATTCAGCTGGTGATATATCGTGATGTTGAAAACCAAATATCGCCCAGCCCCTAAATCAGAACTTGAAATCCTCCACGGCAGCTAGACTAGTGACTGGGAGCGGCCGCCAAGAGCATATAACACCGGTCTTGAAAGATCTAAATTGGCTCCCAGTACGTTTCCAAGCACAATTCAAAGTGTTCTTGCTGACCTTTAAAGCCCTTAATGGCCTCGGTCCAGTATACCTGAAGGAGCGTCTCCACCTCCGTCATTCTGCCCGGACACTGAGGTCCAGCACCGAGGGCCTTCTGGCGGGTTCCCTCATTGCGAGAAGCCAAGTTGCAGGGAACTAGGCAGAGGGCCTTCTCGGTGGTGGCGCCTGCCCTGTGGAACGCCCTCCCAACAGATGTCAAAGAGGAAAACAACTACCAGACTTTTAGAAGACATCTGAAGGCAGCCCTGTTCAGGGAGGCTTTTAATGTTTAATAGATTACTGTGTTTTATTTTTCTGTTGGAAGCCGCCCAGAGTGGCTGGGGAGACCCAGCCAGATGGGTGGGGTATAAATAATAAATTGTTGTTGTTGTTGTTGTTGTTGTTGTTGTTGTTGTTGCACAGATTCCTGAAAATTTCAGCTTTTGCATACAGCAGGTCGGGAGCAACACCCACAACATCTCTAGCACTATATAAGGCAGGGATTCAAAAATCTATGGTGCTTCAGATGTTGCTGGACAATGATGAATGGAGTTCTAATGCAGAAACATCTGAAGGACAACTGGTTCTTCTCTTCTGGTACGACGAGTGTCTTGATTTCCTGTTCTACACAGCACTGAGCTCCTTGGAGCTGCTGATTAAACAAGGGGGTACAGTTTGAAAACGGGGGGGGGGCAGCACAGATTTGCAGGGGCTGTGGCTTTTGCAGCATGTCTATGCAAAACCACACCAGCTTCAAAGTCTAGACATCGTTGCAAAGTGAAGCTTTTGTGAGCAAGGATGGGACCGCATGGCGGCCTTCATGATTGCAGAGCTTTTCTTTCCCTTCCAAAAACATTTATAGATCTTGTAGCAGCAGCAATTGTTGGATAACTTTAGGAAGCACCTCTTGGGCTCCTTTGAGAAGATGTTTGCACTGACCTCTGCAAAATTGACAGAAACTTTCTGCTGATTTTTTTTAAAAAAAGTTGCATCCTTCCTTGTTACGTTTCTTGGAAGGGGTCCCAGGTCAGAGAACAAAACAAAGGGAACAGGTGCTTTGGGGGCGGGGGAGGCTTCTGCAATGCAGCTTTGGATTAATGATAAAAGCCAATAAATGGGTGACTTTTTAAAGTTGCTGTGATTCCTGGAAAGAGAGCTTTAAAGAGAGACTCCCTCGCTCCAAATCACCAGCGCAACGCTTTCCTCCTTAAGAAGGAGACTAGATTAGGGTTTTAGGATGACAGGGGAGGGGGAGAGAATCCTTGATCAAAGTTCAGATGTGCTGGCTAAAATTTCGAAATCCAAGTGGATTAGCTGGACTTCAAGGCTTTCCCCAGGTTGGAATATCTGAATCTAAGGATGGCTATTCATTTCACTTTGGGACTTAAAAAAAAAAACAACCTCATAATTCCGTTCTGTTTCTGCAATAATCTGTGATTTATTTCTTTTGTTTAAAAACCCTCTTCCAATGCATATTCAAATGCTTGTTTTGCTGCATTTGAGCCATCAACACCTGAGCAACATTCACAGAGGTGTGAAATCAGATGAGAGCGCTAGGTTTTCCAGTCATGCATTAGTCAGTGACATGCAGATCAGTGTGTGTGTGTGTGTGTGTGTGTGTGTGTGTGTAGGAATTTGCAAATATCAACTTTCTTAATCCTCCCAACTGTAACATCTACCCTGTACATCTCCTTGCCTATTTCTCATGACTATGAATCACTGCATCCCTTCTTGTTCTTTTAAATATTATTTTTATTATTTTTTTAACAACAAGAACAACAAATGTCACAATTCCAAAATAGGAGCTGTAAAACACGCAAATTGGAATGTTCATAATAGTAGGATACACAATACTGTAACCAATTTGGTGTTCAGCCAATATAATATAAGGTAAAGGTAAATGTAAAGGGACCCCTGACCATTAGGTCCAGTCGTGTCCGACTCTGGGGTTGCGGTGCTCATCTCGCTCTATAGGCTGAGGGAGCTGGCGTTTGTCTGCAGACAGCTTCCGGGTCATGTGGCCAGCATGACAAAGCTGCTTCTGGCGAACCAGAGCAGCGCACGGAAACGCCGTTTACCTTCCCGCCGGAGCAGTCCCTATTTATCTACTTGCACTTTGATGTGCTTTCGAACTGCTAGGTGGGCAGGAGCTGGGACCGAGCAACGGGAGCTCACCCCGTTGCGGGGATTCGAACCGCCGACCTTCTGATCAGCAAGCCCTAGACTGTGTGCATTAACCCACAGCGCCACCTGGGTCCGTATAATATACACAATAATAAAAAGAATGCACCCAAGTACTCAAACTACCGTACAAATAATATGTGCTAAATCACTGACATAGTACATACATTTAGTGCATAGTGCTAAACATAGTACACAGCCCTCACCAGTCTGGAGGCAAAGGCTGCCATAGTATCTCTCCCCTCCATTATTACCCAAGACCCCCCCCCCACCAGCCTGCATATGGCTCAGTTTCTTGACTGCTCAGTTGGGCCACTCTTTCATGTCAATTTCACATCCGTGCTGCGGCAAAACAGACAACACATCTGTCTGTTTGAATGTGCCATTGACCTTGCCGTAAATCCCGCTGCCTTCTTTTGACGCAGAATATTAGATTTAGGTTTGTTCCATTTGTAGCTTCGAATATGAGCCAGGACTTCAGTATTCCTTTTGCAAAAAGCACCTGGTGTGTCTTAATTAAGCGGAGGGGAGCTTTGGCCAACTTCAGCAGCTGAGCCCTGCCAGAGCTCACCTTGGCTGGGCTCAAGAGCCCCGTACTGTTGTGCTTTTGCACTTTTGTACCTTTGCTTATCTTAATTTATTTACGGCGCAATCTAGCCAAGGTGAAGAGCTCTTCTTCCCCCAAATGTCAAGGAGAGATTTAAACCTTCACGTTAAGAGGATTAAAAAATGCTTATCTTTGGACAGTTCACGCGCTTGCAGAGCAGCTCTTACAAAACATACCAAGTCAGTTTGTCAGCTGGATCTACCATTTTCTGCACATGTACACGGGCAAATGACTTGGAGTGCTCCAATATCTTCTTTCGGAGTGACAGCAACAACTTATTTATTTATTTATACCCCGCCCATCTGGCTGGGTTTCCCCAGCCACTCTGGGCGGCTCCCAACAGAATATTAAAAACACGATAAAACATCAAACATTAAAAACTTCCCTAAATAGGGTTGCCTTCAGATGTCTTCTGAAAGTCAGATAGTTATTTATTTCCTTGACATCTGATGGGAGGGTGTTCCACAGGGTGGGCGCCACTACTGAGAAGGCCCCCTGCCTGGTTTCCTGTAGCCTCACTTCTCACACTGATGGAACCGCCAGAAGGCCCTTGGAGCTGGAAATCAGTGTCTGGGCTGAACGATGGGGGTGGAGACGCTCCTTCAGGTATACTGGGCCAAGGCGGTTTGGGACTTTAAAGGTCAGCACCAACACTTTGAAT
Organism: Zootoca vivipara; assembly: GCF_963506605.1. NCBI lineage: Eukaryota > Metazoa > Chordata > Lepidosauria > Squamata > Lacertidae > Zootoca > Zootoca vivipara. The sequence continues at coordinate 18,531,882 of NC_083288.1, read as the reverse complement.
TGTGCTCGGAAACGTACTGAGAGCCAATGTAGGTCTTTCAGGACCGGTGTTATATGGCCTCAGCAGCCACTCCCAGTCACCAGTCAAGCTGCTGCGTTATGTTTTCCTTGAGGTATGTAGCAGAAGTTGCACACCGTTTTCTTGAAACTGAAGCAGCCCTTCTGCTTTCAATGTTCCTAAATGCATAGCTTTGGAGCATACAGAAACACTCCTCCTTGGCGTTCTCCTCACACACTTTCTCCAGAGTGACCCCAGGAGCCAATCCTCGGTGGCTGACTCTCTTTTCACCCTGACGAGCTCTAATCAGCACAAACGGCAAGAAGGCTTATTCTCAGTGGCAAAAAGGATCCCCTTCTATGCTCATTGGGCGGCACTTAGATGCTGGAGACAGTGGCATATTGGCACTTGTCGGTGCCCAGAGCAGGCAGGTACCCCCCAGACAAGGGGTGCCAGCCCAACCCTCGCTGCTGATTCCACTGGAGCACCCCCACCACCACAGCAAAGTGGGGTAGCGCTTGGCCACATCCTTGCCTGTGCAGGGGGAGCTCAGCGGACAGAGAAGAGCACTGGGCCGGGACATGCTGGTGGTGCCTGGTTCACGACCCCTCAAAAAAGGTGCACTGTGGGCCATCCCCCCCCCTGACACACACACATGCACACACACAAACACACACCAATGCTATGCCCCCTGGCTAGAGACTAGGGCCCTGCTGGAGAAATAGTACAGTGGAACCTCAGTTTATGCCTACCTCCATTTATGAATGCCTCCATTTACGAACGCCGCGGACCCGGAAGTGTTTACATCCCAGTTCCGTGGTGCTCGGATGTGCAAAAGCGATCTGCGCAGCTCGCACATGCGCAGAAGCGCTCTATCTGCACTTCGCGTGTGCACAGAAGCGTGCCTTCAGCGAGCGAACGCCTCCACAGAACGGATTGCGTTCACAAACCTAGGTACCACTGTAATGGGTATTGACCCCATGCAACCCCAAACTGCTACACCAACCAACTGCTATGGAACCAACCCTAATGGAACCAACCCTAAAGCTGACACTGCCCACAATCCAAATGTGTGTGGGATTCTAAGAACGTAGACACAATAATAACTTTTCTTAACGTCCCTCCAAAATCTGTTTGACCCACTCCCTTTCCCCAACAAATCTTCACATCCCCAAATCCTCGCTCATCTTTCTTCGTAAATATACATATATTCGACCTGCTGCTGTTTAGTTTACTTGAGTTTATTTATATGTCAGTTTTCTCCTTTGGAATGTGCTCAAAGGCGTTCGCCGTCGACCTCAAATAAACATCCACCCAACATTTGGAAAACAATTCAATTAACAATTCATAATAGCATGTCAAACAAATGGAAATGAAGTCATCAATTCAATAAACATACCATAAATGTAATATTTACAAGGATGACATACAGTCCACTGCCTTTATTTATTTTTAGTTCATGTTTACTTCGCTTTCCCTCCATGGGGTTCAAAGAGACGTATGTGCCCCTTCATTTTATTCTCACAACAACCCTGCGAGTAGAATTGACTGAGAGATAATGAGTGGCACAAGCTCACCCCTGTAGGCTTTGAAGCTCTAATTTGCACTTCATTAATATTTAGCAATCAGATACAAAGCTAAGATCCAAATTAGCATGAATAAAATAAAATAAAATAACAAATCCAGCCCTTACTGCTGTTGTTGGTTTTGGGATCCTTCAGCAGCCTGGATTTAAATACAAATTGGGATCTTGCAAGGTCACACTAGGCTAAATCAGGCTTCTCCAATCCTGGTGCCCCTCCAAACGTTTTGGACCACAACTCCCACCAGTCAGCTAGATGGTTCTCAGCTGGCTCCCTCAACACTCTTCCAAGGAGGCATTTCATCAGATCCTGTTGGTGTTCCAGCCCAGTGCAGGTGGTCTGCCAATGATCCTGGTAGCATTCCCATTAATCCGCCGTGATCCAACTGCAGGACTCAATGGCCAGCTGGCATGTTGTCAGGTGGTGTCAAGCAGACACCCTGATTGTTGTGGGAGTTCATGCAGGGACACAACAATTCAACCAGTGATGAGGAATCTTCCCGTCTCTTTTGGAAAATCCTTGGTTCTCCCAAGCATCTGGATGTGGCCCTTGGTGACGGGGCTAAGACAACTGCAGGTCAGCAGGACAGCATGGATCTTGGGTAGAAATAGGAAGTGGCCTTGCAACAAGCAGATAACTGGTCCATCTAGCGCAGTGTTGTCTGCAACCGGGGTGAGGATCCTGTGGCCCTCAGGTTTTGTTGGACTGCAACTCTCATCATCCCTAGCTAGCAGGACCAGTGGTCAGAGATGATGGGAGTTGTAGTCCAAAAACATCTGGAGGCCCAAGTTTGAGAAACACTGTTCTCCATCTCTGGTCTGCATAAGGCTATGGCTAGTGGTATCATCCCAACGTTTCAGTCAGGGACCTTTCCAAGCCGTACCTGGAGATGCCAGGGATCAAATTTCTGCAAAGCATCAAAGTGCATGCCCTACTACTCAACTATGACCCAACCTGGTTGTTTTAAGTCACAAAGTTTATTGGGCTTGGAGCGCCAGTGGCAGCTGGTGCCCACTGGGACTGGTGGGATGGGAAGCACGGATCCCAACAGCAGGTGAAGAAGAAGAAGAAGAAGAAGAAGAAGAAGAAGAAGAAGAAGAAGAAGAAGAAGAAGAAGAGGAGGAGGAGGAGGAGGAGGAGGAGGAGGAGGAGGAGGAGGAGGAGGAGGAGGAGGAGGAGGAGGAGTAGTTTGGATTTGATATCCCGCTTTATCACTACCCGAAGGAGTCTCAAAGCGGCTAACATTCTCCTTTCCCTTCCCCCCCCCCCCCCACAACAAACACTCTGTGAGGTGAGTGGAGCTGAGAGACTTTAGAGAAGTGTGACTAGCCCAAGGTCACCCAGCAAGCTGCATGTGGAGGCGCGGAGACGCGAACCCGGCTCCCCAGATTACGAGTCTACGGCTCTTAACCACTACACCACACTGGCACTAGAGGCAATGGTGGGTGGAACCAACTAATTATACTTTTGCACTGAGGCTGACTGTGAGGAAGCAGACAGCCGCAGCCACTCTCTGAACCTGTTGTAAGTAAGAAAACAGGTGGCCTTAGAGGAATCAAGATGGAAGTTGGTGGGGCAGCACCCCATTTGCCCTAATGGACTGGCCTCCACTGCCTTGCAGGTCTTTAGCCGGCTGTCAGTCTTCTGGGGAATCGGCTGCCTCCCATGGAGCAGCCCAGAATCAGGGAAACAGTCAAAGTTCTTACCAAGCAATTTATTCAATAATTCACAGAGAACGATGAAGGAAAGCAGCCTTCCTAAAAACGGTGTTGCTCCAACTGAGCTCCTTCCCCCTCCCTTCCTTCCTAGCAACAACACTTCCCATGACAGTGGTTGCCAGGGGCCAATTGTCTCTGAGTCCTTCGCTCTTCCACTTTCAACGCATGCCAGGTTCTGGGAGAAGGGGGGTCAGAAATGCTCTCCAGTGATAATGTGTCAGCTGGCAGCTCTGTCTCTGTTTCCCCCTTCTCTTCTCCCAACACCTCCCAACTCTTCTGTTCACCTGTCTCTGAGCTATGACCTTCCTCAAACCACTGCTGTAATTCAATACTGCCTTCCTCTTCTCTGGAAGGTTCAGGAGCGGGGGGGGGGCGGTCTCCACCATTCCTCCTCAGTCTCACCTCCCTCAGCCCAGTCCCTGACATCGGCTTTCTGGGAATCTGTCTTCTTCCATTTATGTCTCTTTACTGTGCTTCAACGGGACGCGGGTGGCGCTGTGGGTTAAACCACAGAGCTTAGGGCTTGCTGATCAGAAGGTCGGCGGTTCGAATCCCTGTGATGGGGTGAGCTCCCGTTGCTTGGTCCCAGCTCCTGCCAACCTAGCAGTTCAAAAGCACGTCAAAGTGCAAGTAGATAAATAGGTACCGCTCCGGCGGGAAGGTAAACAGCATTTCCGTGCGCTGCTCTGGTTTCGCCAGAGGCGGCTTAGTCATGACCCGGAAGCTGTACGCCAGCTCCCTTTGCCAATAAAGCGAGATGAGCGCTGCAACCCCAGAGTCGTCCGCAACTGGACCTAATGGACAGGGGTCCCTTTACCCTTTACCTTACTGTGCTTCATGTTTCTACCCTGCTTGGAAGTTCTAGGTAACGGAATGGTTTCTTTCTGACCTGTGAGCTCACCTGCTTGCACATGCCTGAGGAAACAGGTATCATTCCACTTCATTGCTCTTAGCTCCTTATTCATCATCATGACACACAGCACAGCGCAGGCGCCAGGCAAGAACGCTTCCGGCCTCATGTTCCTTGGCAACCGCCGTGAGGCTCTTGGCTCAGAACTGCAGCGTCAGCTGCTAACTATCATTGCAGGGTAGCAACGCGAGCCGCTGGCACAGGTACCTGTTGAACTGGCCAGAGATTACCTATTTTACGTCACAACCCAAAGCCAGGCTTTGCTGAGCGGCAGGGCCACATCCACAGGACACACCGGCTGGGTGTCAAAGGTGGCAGGGGGCCCGGCAAATTGCTGTTCCTGCCTGGAGCCTGTTCGGGGGTTTTCTGCAGGCTGCCCCCAGTGGGAATCCCACCTGTGCTACTTCCACCTGCCTGCATTTGTTGGGGGTGGGCAGAGCAGCCCAACACAAAGACGCTCCAATTTAAACCCTGGAGACAAATTCCCACTCGACAACACTTGCAATAAGTCTTCCCCCTTTATGTATTAGCACAAAGGACACTGGGGTCCAGCTCCAGGGCCTTCTGGCAGTTCCCTCACTGCGAGAAGTGAGGTGACAGGGAACCAGGCCTTCTCGGTAGTGGCGCCCGCCCTGTGGAACGCCTTCCCACCAGATGTCAAGGAAATAAACAACTACCTGACTTTTAGAAGACATCTGAAGGCAGCCCTGTTTAGGGAAGTTTTTAATGTTTGATGTTCTAATATTTTCTTGGGAGATGGACCAGTTGATGTTTTAATATTTTCTTGGGAAAACCCAGCCAGATGGGCTGGGTATAAATTATAAATTATAATTAATTATTATAAAGGGGTGTGTGTGCTGATATGGCGTCCTGAGTGAGGACAACATTTGGCACTCCCACCCACAACCACACTAAATATTTCTTATTTTCACAAAAATTGGTACAGTTGCTGTTTAAATGAATCTTCTCAGTAGGTAACCGTATAAATATAGGTATTATTATTATTATTATTATTATTATTATTATTATTATTATTATTATATTTTGTGCCCCCTCGACTCAGCACCCTGCCCGCCCTTCCCTAACTACAGTGCTATAATGACTTTGTGAGGGACTCCCTCATAAAGGGACTGTGTATTAATTCATTCTCTTCAAAATGTGGGGAGCCAGTCCTGTTGAAATTTGAAAGGGCTTTTCTGCTCATTCTGCTGAGTGGGAGCTCCCCCAATGTCCTGGCCTACCTGCGTCCCAAATATGGTTTTGGGTTATTTTAGTGATTTTGGGTGCTCTTAGCCATCTTTCGGCTTCCACTTCATTTGCGTCCGGTCATGGGAAGATTACTTTATCTACCTATCATCTAGCAATCTATCTATCTCTGCATCCGTCTATCTCAAGTTTCACATAGCATGGCCTTTGCTTCCTGAGGAAGCCACAGCCAAACCTGCCGCAAATTTAAAGCTCTCCAGAGTGCCTAAGCATTAGCATCATAGAATCGTAGAGTTGGAAGGGACACCCATGGGTCATCTAGTCCAGCCCCCTGCAATGCAGGAATCTCAACTAAAGCATCCATGGCAGATGGCCCTTCAACCTCAGCTTAAAAACCTCCAAGGAAGGAGAGTCCACCGCCTCCAAAAGGAGACCGTTCCATTGTGGAACAGCTCTTACTGTCAGAAAGTTCTTCCTGGTGTTTAGTCGAAATCTCCTTTCTTGTCACTTGAAGCCATTGGTTCGAGTCCTACTCTCCAGAGCAAGAGAAAACAAGCATGCTCCCTCTTCCACATGACAGCCCTTAAGATATTTGAAGATAACTATATTATTATTATTATTATTATTATTATTATTATTATTATTATTACCCCACCCATCTGGCTGTGTTTCCCCAGCCACTCTGGGCAGCTTCCAACAGAACATTAAAATACAGTACAGTGGAACCTCGGTTTATGAACACCTCGGTTTACGAATTTTCGGTTTACGAACGCCACGGACCCATCTGGAACGGATGAATTCACTTTCCATTACTTTCAATGGGAAAGTTCGCTTCAGTTTATGAACGCTTCAATTTAAGTACTCCGCGGACCGTCTGGAACAGATTAATCCACTTTCCATTACTTTCAATGGGAAAGTTCGCTTCAGTTTATGAACGCTTCAGTTTATGAACAGACTTCCGGAACCAATTGTGTTCATAAACCGAGGTACCACTTTAATCTATTAAACATTAAAAGCTTCCCTAAACAGGGCTGCCTTCAGATGTCTCCTAAAAGTCTGGTAGTTGTTTTTCTCTTTGACATCTGGTGAGAGGGCGTTCCACAGGGCGGGTGCCACTACCGAGAAGGCCCTCTGCCTGGTTCCCTGTAACTTGACTTCTTGCAGCGAGGGAACCACCAGAAGGCCTTCAGAGCTGGACCTCAGTGTCTGGGCAGAACAATGGGGGTGGAGACGCTCCTTCAGGTATACAGTACTGGACCGAGGCCGTTTAGGGCTTTAAAGGTCAGCACCAACACTTTGAATTGTGCTCGGAAATGTCCTGGGAGTATTAGAGTAGGACCACCACCTGTGTCGGGCATATGACCAGTCTAAAGGTGTATGCAGCAGTACATAATTTCGGCATTGAGCCTTGTGCTTGTTGTGATTTGGCCAGACACATGCATGTGGGTTAGAGAGAGATGCACAAACCTTTCGCTTGCATCCTCTGTTCTCTCACCGCTCCTTCCCGCTTCCTTTCTTGATGTGCTGCAGCAAGCCACAAAACTCTACAGTTGAGTGTAGTTTCTCATTATGAGCAGATTGGGGGGGGGGCATGCTGTGGTTGCCGTGTCAGAGCACAGCATCTTAAACCACTGTCTAAAAACCTTTTTAAAGGATCTGGCTCATTCTAAGGCTAATAATACAGTCGTACCTTGGATCCCGGACGCCTTGCGAGTCGAACATTTTTGCTCCTGAATGCTGCAAACCCAGAAGGGAGCGTTCCGGTTTGCGAACGTTCTTTGGAACCTGAACGTCCAAAATGGCCTCCGCAATTTCTGATTGGCTGCAGGAGCTTCTTGCAGCCAATTGGAAGCCACGCCTTGGTTTCCAAAGGTTTTGGAAGTCGAATGGACTTCTGGAATGGATTCCGTTTGACTTCCAAGGTACCGCTGTAATAACAACAACAACAACAACAACAATTTTATTACAGGTGAAACTCGGAAAATTAGAATATCGTCAAAAAGTGCATTTATTTCAGTAATGCAACTTCTTCTTTTTAATTTTTCTTTTAATTTTTACAGATGCTTTCTTTTGGAAATTCCACAGTAATAAAACAAATAGTTACAATAATACAAAAATAAACAAACTAAACATCGCTATTACATTTCATTAATTACATTCCATTTATAATTGACCCGCCTAATGACAAATAATTACAATTACAACAAATAAAGGCTTGACATATCTTGCTTTGCATGTCATGCATCTAACTCATATATTGGTTTCACCTTTTAAATTGTGTTACTGAAATAAATGCACTTTTTGACGATATTCTAATTTTCCGAGTTTCACCTGTATTTATACCCCCGTTCATCTGGCTGGGTTTCCCCAGCCACTCTGGGAGGCTTACAACATATCTAAAAACATAATAAAAACATCAGTCCTTAAAAACTTCCCTAAACAGGTCTGCCTTCAGATTAGCAATAATAATTTATATCAAGGGCAGGCTCCAGAAGGTGGACATTTGCCCAGGTCCTAAGACCATTAGAAACTCAATTGTCCTAACAGTCCTTTTCAAATTGCATGGGGGATACAGGAAGATCAGATGAAGTCTCAGAGGTTTCTCAGTTTGCCTGTCCCACCGTTTCCAGATTTTGGGGGGCACTGAGGACCCCCCAAAATCTTGGAGCCAGGACTTCCAGTAACCATTATTTTCCAGCCTGGATGGTACCAGAGGCACTGCTAGTAGTTAAAAATATTTAAAATACCTAGTTATTTAAAAGATTAGGGTTATAGGCCTATAGACAGAAATTTACATCTATTCGTATAAATTAGCATATGCATAGCTTATGTAAATTTAAAAGAGTAGAATTTAAACTTTGCAGAAGCCCACAAAATTCCCATTCAAGTCACCCCAGAGAAAGTCTTCCTTTAATTTTTCATGACATCCTAGATCAATTCCTTTTCAATTAATTATCTCCTAATTAATTTATTAATAGGTCCTGCTTCAGATCAGTTCCCCTTCAGCTACCTGCTGTCACCACCACCAAATCATCTCCATTTATTTTCCTCCAAATTAATATCCCACCAGCAACCCAGATCTCTCTCCCTCTCTTTCATATACACCTCATTCAATTTTCCCCAAATGCATTAACCCAGAACAACTTGATAAGCTTCAAAAAATATTTGTGCATTTTTCCCACCCCGGCAACAGCCCTGTAAACCATGGTCAATTGAAGGCTTTTGTGGTTAACTATAGTGCACTGACAAAGGAGGAAGGGGTTGGTGTGCCGAAGCAAAAGGCTCGTTCATATTTTGATATACAGTGGTACCTCGGTTTATGAACACAATTGGTTCCGGAAGTCTGTTCATGAACTGAAGCGTTCATAAACTGAAGCGAACTTTCCCATTGAAAGTAATGGAAAGTGAATTAATCCGTTCCAGATGGCTCCGTGGTGTTCGTAAACCGAAAATTCGTAAACTGAGGTGTTCATAAACCGAGGTTCCACTGTACTGCATTTTAATGTTCTGTTGGAAGCTGCCCAGAGTGGCTGGGAAAACACGAACTTTCCCATTGAACTTTCCCATTGAAAGTAACGGAAAGTGGATTAATCTGTTCCAGACGGTCCGCAGAGTACTCAACCTGAAGTGTACTTAACCCGAAGCATGGGTGTAATTGGTTCTGGAAGTCTGTTCATAAACTGAAGCGTTCATAAACTGAAGTGAACTTTCCCATTGAAAGTAATGGAAAGTGAATTAATCCGTTCCAGATGGGTGTTCGTAAACCGAAAATTCATAAAACGAGGTGTTCATAAACCGAGGTTCCACTGTATTAAGACATTTTTCTGAATGCATCAATATATTCTTCTCTGGATCAATCATGCAGAAAATCTTGAAGCTTCCATGTACAGCAGAGAGTGGCCAAGAAAGGAGATATAATTAATCTACCCCCCCCCCTTCTTTACTAAAGCAGTTTTCTCAATGCTTAAAATTGATTCTACTTCTTAATATTGCTAAGGAAAAAGATGAGGGTGAGGTAAGTTGCTTGACTTCTGACCTCCTGGGTGGCCCATACAAAGCAAGTAACAGCATTCACAGATGAGCAAAGACTTTGGTGGTTGGTTGTGAGAGTTCATGTGTGTGTTAGGGAGGGAGAGAACTGTCAATTTCTATTTCTTTCCATTTCTCATTTTTCCCCAATCTTAAATTCAGTTCTCCACACTCCAGTAGCAATTCACAATTTAAAAAAACAACAACAAATCAACAAATCGTCCTGAAAATTCACCAGCATTTTAGGGTGAATTTCTACTAGAATTCAAAATTGGAACTGGAGACATCAAAGAAGTGTTTCAGGAAAACACATTGTAAACTTTACATGAGAAATCGCGTTGGCAAAAGCGGAACTCCACAGCGCCACCTGTTATTACTGTGCTATAATGCATAGACATGTACAACACATATAGAACACTTTTTCTTTACCAATCTAGCTGAGTCCCAGGTTTCTATGCAATTCTGCCTAATATGCACTCTCTCCTTTTTTGCAGAGCCATTTCCCCTAAAATAATACATTTTTGTATGCTATTTTCATAAACATATGCATGTTAATGCACATTTTGCAACAATATATATATATATGCATTTTTGCACATGTAGTCCGACGGGAGAACTGCATTGCAAAATTCAGAGGAGCATGAATTTGAGAGTTGATGTACCGTGTTTCCCCCTTTTTAAGACACCGTCTTATTCTTTTTTTTACTCAAAAAAACCCACAGTGTCTTATTTTCAGGGGATGTCTTGTACCTTAAGGCCTCCTCGGAGGGGCCAGGCAGCTGGCTCGGGGTGCTGCTGGGCGCTCTGTGCGGTGCTGCTGCAGCAGCCGGTTCCAAGCACCAAGGCAGCAGGCTGCTGGCTCAGTGCTCCGCCTGGTGCTGCTGGGCGCTCCGCTCTGCAGCTGCCGGTTCCGGTGGCAAGGTGGCAGGCAAAAAAAAGGAAGAAGAAGAGGCCAGGCCGCTCCGCTCCCTCCAGCGCTGCAGGGTGCTCCGAGCGATCGCCGCTGCGGAGCGCTCTGCTGTGCAGCTGCCGTTTCCGGTGGCGGGGCGGCAGGCAAAAAAGGAAAAAAAAGAGGCCAGACCGCTGCGCTCCGCCCGGCGCTGCAGGGCGTTTCGAGCGCTCGGCGCTGCGGAGCGCTTCGCTGTGCAGCCGCCGGTTCCGGTGGCGGGGCGGCCAGCAAAAAAAAAAAAATTAAAGAGGCCAAGCCGCTGCACTCCGCCTGGCACTGCAGGGCGTTCTGAGCGCTCGGCGCTGCTGAGCGCTCCGCTCTGCAGCTGCCGGTTTCGGTGGCGGAGCGGCAGGCAAAAGAGAAAAAAAAAGAGGCCAAGCCGCTGCGCTCTGCCCGGCACTGCGGAGCGCTCTGCTCTGCAGCCGCCGGTTCCGGTGGCGGGGCGGCAGGCTGCCTCAGGCAGGCAAAAAAAAAAGAGAGGCCAGGCTGCTGGCGCGGGCGCTCCAGGCGTTCGCTGCTGCAGCAGCAGCCGGTTCCAGGCCCCTCTGGCTGGCTGGGTCCCGCTGGCTGGCTGGGGCGCTCGACGGTCTCGTTCTACACGGCATGGAGGTATGCCTTATTTTCGGGGGGTGTCTTATGTTTCACTAATGCTAAAAAATGCTGCCATGGCTTACTTTCTGACTACGTATTAAAAAAGGGGAAACACGGTATTGTTTCAGAAAGTGTGGATCTGACAGATTCACCTTTCAATAGGTACTGGATTGGATTTCTCCCCCCATCCCATGTGCCTGCCGGACACACAGCGGAAGGTCATTCCCATTTTGACCGATGAAAAACCGAGGCTGCAAAGAAGCAGTTTGCCCAAGGCCACCTTACAAGTCCTTGACAGAGATGCCATTTGAAAACAGGTCCTTCCCGTACTACCAGACATCGTGTGCACTCATGGGTGCCTTTTCCTAGCAATAGATTTTGCAGATTGAGGATGGGGAAAACATGGATCTTCTTGCCATCGTGGTGGGGACATTTGGACCCCCTCTCTCAACCCACAAACGAATAGGGGCAGGGACTGTGATTCAGAAAGGCTGCTGGGTAGACCAAGTACCTGTATAGCTTAAGATCTCCCTTACATGATATTCCCTTTGTTCTTCGGTCTTGCCCCTTCGGTCTGAACCGTGGGTGGTCCAGCTGGACAAGGAGTGCAAAGCCATAAAGGCACAGAGTTCTCTGGGAAGGAACTAACAGTGGAATGAAGCCAGCTTGCTGGTGCCAGCAGCCCAGAGCTGTTAATCTGGGGAAAGATTTTCCCTGCTTTAGACCTTCGCAAGCAAGAGGAGCCTCCGTTCTCTCTTCTGTGTAACTGGTTGAGCATTGCCTCCCTCACCGTGAAGGTTCACTTCCTTTTCTTTCTTTCTTTTCAAAAAAGGAATTTTTATTTGATTCTACAAATATAGAATTATAACAATCCAAACTACATATCCATATTTAGAGATCCCTGCAAATCTCTGGACTTCCCACATTCCCCTCCAAGGGTCCTATTGTGGCACCTTCTCAGCTGCATATTATTTAATAATTCATATTTTATATCTATCCATATTGTCCATAATATTTGCTACATTGCAAGTGTTATTAGAATCCTGCTCATGTTTTCATCTGCTTTCAGTGGTCTCCTAGATAAAGTATAATCCCCCCATTCTTTATTGAAGTTTTTATCTTCTTAGTTCCTGAGCTTTCCGGTCAGTTTTGCCATTTCGGCCAACAGCTTGGTTTGCCATTCCTCTCTGGTTGGGACGTTGTCTCCTTTCCATCTCTGGGCTAGTAGCGTCCGTGCGGCTGTCGTCGCATACATAAAATTTCACTTCCAAGCAGTTCGCCACCTAGCAGCTGAGCTTTAGCAAAGTACATATGAGCTGAAAACAGCCTTGCAAAAGTGCTTTGTTTTGATTCGGCATGTTTGAAAGTTACTGAAGCTGCTGATGGGAGGTGACTCCAATCAGCTTTCTAGCCTTTGCGAGCAGCTTCCCCATAGGGAACTCAGCCCCACAGCCAGATCTCTACCTGCCATTCTCCTGACATCCTGGGCATCGTTTGGGGAATGTGGCCTTGTGGACCACATTGGGCCATGTGCCTGGTCAAATTTCTTTTAAAAAAAAAATCATTTATTGCCTTTTTATCTCACCTGTTCTTCTAAGGAGTTCAAGGCGGTGTGCACAGTTCTCCTCCTCCCCATTTCCTCGTCACAACCACCTTGTGAGGTAGGTTAGGCCAAGAGACAGTGACTGGCCCAAGGTCATCCACAGGGCCGTCTCTAGGCCCGAGCCAGGTAGCACAAGGCGAGGTAACAAAGCGCGGTGACAAGTATAGGTGGCAGCGGAATATCCATTCTTGGACAATCCATTCTGTGGAATAATCGCTAACTGACATCGTCAGACACTTACGAATAACTCTACTTACGAATGTTTCTACTTACGAATGGAGCTCCGTCCGCCATCTTGGATGCAGTTTACGAATTTTTAGATAGGGTTGCTTCGACTTACGAATTTTTTCTCCCAATGCATTCCTATGGGATTCGACTTACACATTTTTTCGACTTATGAATGTGCGTTTGGAACGCATTAAATTCGTAAGTAGAGGTACCACTGTATATTCCTGGTAGCGGTGAACAAAAACTCTCAAGTATTACGCATCCATTTGGAAGTACATTTGAACCAATTTATATGTCATATGGATACCCAATATGAACTACAGCATATTACTGAATACATTGAACTGATGTTGGATTGAATCACGAGTGATATGACGTTTATAGTTGTGTTATTTAAGTTATTCTGCGTTATATGTTTATAAATTAGTGGTTGAAGTTATTCTGCGTTATATATTTATAAATTAGTGATTGATTATAGCAGCCGGTTACGCTTGTTGTATAATTGATACTCTAGCCATTACAGGCTGCAGACTGGAGGTTCCCCACCTCTGCCCTAAACAGAGCTAGGCAAGAGACCTTGTAGAGGTGCCTGGCTTGATAAGCCTCTTCCCATCTCCCTCAGAGCATCTGGGATTGGGGTCCAGGCAGAAGCTGCTGCTTTCAGGAGAGCCTGAAGACTCCTCTCTGCCCACAAGCTGAGCACTGTTTTAACTGGACTGCCCAGCCTCAAAGGGGGTTATCCTAGGGAGGCTGTTGGGTATCATTCAACAGAGGTGTGAAGGTTCAAATAGCCGATGGACACAGCTGGTGCCCCACGAAATCTAGCAGGGCTCCTGTTTTTCAACCTCCCTACCCTCATTCATGCCATGCCCACGTCCTAGGGCAGGACTCTGTGTATGGATCAATGAGAGTCTAGAGTGCAAGAAGGACTCTGCTAGGACTTGGGCACCAGCTTCTCCTCTGTCCAGCCTGTCCTGTCCTGAAAAGCGGGTGCGGGGGAAAGTTGAGAGGAAGAGCTACCCTAAGAGTTCTTCCTTCCACCTCCAAGTCCTGGAAGGGGGGCTGAGCTCTCATCCTTCTGGACTGCTGGCAAAGAAGGGGCTTTTCCTTCTGCTGTGGGTGGACTAAGGAAGGTTCTCTTCGCGGCTTTCTATCTGATTAAAGTAGCAGCGTTGAGAGAGGGGCACACCTGCCCTGCTTTCCTTTTCCAGTCTCCTGCCTGTAATCTCCGTTTCTATCTTTCCTCCGTTCCTTCTTAGCCAGCCAGAGCCAAGCTGGCTCTTTAAGCAGATGGGTTAATGGGAAATGACATTTGCCCAGAGTTTGGCTCTCTGAATGCCCGCCACCTCTCTCTCTCTCTCTCTCTCTCTCTCTCTCTCTCTCTCTCTCTCTCTCTCTCTTTCTCTCTCTCTCTCTCTCTCTCTCTCTCTCTCTCTTGACGCAACTCCCTGGCTGTGTTTACACTTGGCTTTTCTGGCACCAGTGCGGATCCGTTTTGGACTAGCTTTACAATTTCTGCCACTGCTGGCGCCAGGGGAAGAGGTGCCCGGGGGGGCACAGATGACACCCCCCTCTTTGTCTGTGTTCCTGGTGCATTTTTGTGAGTACTGAGCAAAACTTTGCCTGAAGTCAGGAGAGTAGAAATATATATCTATATATATATAGAAATGTAAAATGTCCATGTGTGTGTGTCTCCACTTTTCACCAAAACCGCTTGACCGATAGCGTTGAAATTAGGACACAACGTCACATGCGAATATGCGAGTAACTGTTTGCATAGACAGATGTCACACCTATGCCAGGTAAAAACCCCAAAACCCTGTGTTCCAGACATCACCACTCAGCCAAACGTTCATGCTGGGAGCACAGGAGAGATTGCAAATCAGCGCCCTCTAGCGACGGTTACACTGGTACTGCAGCTAGAAAAACTTCCCTCTCCACAGCAGCTCGGCTCGGGTTTATAGACTGGGCCGAGTGGAGGTGGGGGCTCGCCTGGGTGAGGGTGGGGCGAGGATGGGGTGGAATAGGTCATGGGTTGGGACAGGGTGGGGGGAGTCACAGGGATGGGCCACAGCAACGCGTGGCCGGGTACAGCTAGTGCTGTGTATATTTGAAGGTGATGGTGGTGGAAATGGGAGCCTGTAAGTAACCACACCTTGAAGGTAATGCAAAATCGCACCCTTGTTCAAAAAAGGACAAGCAGAGAGAAGTGAATTTTGGAAGAGTAGGACATCTCTGTCCCCAGCCCTGCAGACCACAGTGCATCTGAGAGGCTGCAGGGAGGCTGGAGGGTAAATGCAACTGCCTTGTGCACCTTCACAACTCTCCATCACTTCCACAGCTTCTGGCTTATATCATTGCATCCACTTATAGCTTTCCTTTCATGTGTGTGTGTGGGGGGGCGCTCTCTCCACGGGGCAGTGCATTCAAAGAAAAGGAAGAAAGCTCAGGCATTCTGCAAGATTATGATCTTGTGTGCTGGATTTTAAATTCCATGGCATCAGAGTCAGTGCAATGGGACCTAAAGGCCATCTCAGTCCACTCCGTGTTATGAAGCTGGATTACACACACACACACCCCATATGCACTGTACTTTTAAAGCACTATGAGGCCACTTCATACAGTTGTGGCTCCCCGAAAGAGTTCTGGGAACTGCAGTTTGTTAAGGGTGCTGAGAGTTGTCTAAACCACAGAACCTACGGCTAGCCGATCAGAAGGTCGGCGGTTCGAATCCCTGTGATGGGGTGAGCTCCCGTTGATTGGTCCCAGCTCCTGCCAACCTAGCAGTTTGAAAGCATGTCAAAGTGCAAGTAGATAAATAGGTACTGCTGTGGTGGGAAGGTAAACGACGTTTTTGTGCGCTGCTCTGGTTTTGCCAGAAGCGGCTTAGTCATGCTGGCCACATGACCTGGAAGCTGTCTGTGGACAAACGTCAGCTCCCTCGGCCTATAGAGCGAGATGAGTGCTGCAACCCCAGTCATCCATGACTGGACCGGATGGTCAGGGGTCCCTTTACCTTTACCTTTATCCCCACTCCTGGAGCTACAGTTTCCAGAATGGTTTAACAACTAATCCTCTCTTCCCAGGGAACCATAGTTCTGAGGGGGCATCAGGCTGCCTCGGTGGGACAAATGGGGAGCAGAGCTCTACAGCAACAACCCAGCCCCACCAGCCCCCCCCTCTGTAGCCATTCCACCAGGCTGCCTCAGTGGGAAGCAGGTCTCTTTCCATCAGCTTTGCCGAAAGCTGTGTCAGGCACCTCCACCCCTGAACTGAGCCATTTGGTCAGTAGAAGAACAACTGTTCAGGAATTGGTGCCTGAGTTTGAGGTTTTCCTCCTCCCTCCGTGTCCCTTTCCCCTTGTGTGTCTTTTTGTTTGTTTGTCTTAAGCCTGTGGGCAGGGACTGTCTTCTTCGCATTGTAAGCCACTCTACGTATAAGAGCCTTTTTGGCTGACTGGCGGGTTACAAATGCTCTAAGTATCTAAATAAGTTGGGATGCAGATTGAGAAATTCTAAATGTGGCGCTAGCCGCATGGACCCTGGGGGCTATTTTCTGACAGTGCTGCAAGCAAGCGGCACTGTGTCTGTTCTGAATTAGCCACCCCTGAAGCCTGTCTCCTGATTTAGCACCAGGGAATTTTATTGATGGGAAATCCATTTTATCCAGTTCTTTGCCTTTTAGCTGTAGCAACCCTCAATAGTGAAAGTGGAAGGAGAGAGGATCGGTTTAGCTGGCTGCTGGCAAATTTCCAGACACTAAGGACTTTGTTAGGAGGTATCCCAGGGGCCTGCAACTTAGAAGAGGGCTTGTCGTTGTCTTTTGCACTGGGCCTAGATTCCCCTGCTCCTTTCAACCCTTTTTCAAATGTACAAACTTTAAAAAGAAAAATGGCTCACAGCTGGTCTTGATGCAAACCACAGTACCCTAATGTGCAAAGCAGAAACTAGGGTTGGTGGGAGTCATATAGTACGGTGGTTTTAAGGTTGAACTTGGACCTGAGTGGCCCGGGTTCAAATCCCTGACTTGGCCATGAAGCTCACTGGGTGAGTGTGGGCCAGTCGCCACCTCTCAGCCCAACCTACCTCACAAGGTTGTTGTGGGGATTAAAGGAGGAGGAGAATCATGCACGCACACCCTTGACCTCCTTGGAGAAGAGGACAAGATATGAATGCAACAAAAAGCCCCCAAATCTGGAGGGCACCAGGTTGGTGAAGGCAGCTCTGGAGAATGCCGCGGGGCTTCCCTGTTTCAGGCCTGGAAGCTTGGGGCTCCGTTCTGGGTTAAGCTGACATTTGAGGCCTCCATTGCACTTCCTCAGCCCCCTCCTTCCTTTGCGAGTCTCTCTGCGACGCACAAAAAGCCACATTTTTGACCCTGCAGCCACAGAAGTCCGAGGGCTGCTGATATATAAACGGAGGCAGGAGGAGGAGGAGGAGGAGGAGAAAAAGTCCCACTCCCTAATTCTGGCCTTGGGATTTTCATCTCCCTCCCCCTTCTTCCTCTTCCTTAACAGGGTGGGTTGGTACTATTGCTGGCACTTGCTCAAAGCCATTGTGTTTTGTCCCAATGACTTCCTTGTCATGCCAGTTCGGCTTCCCGGAGCTGCCAGATTGATTGAGAGCAGAAAGCTGGGCTTGCCGAGAGACCGAAGTCAGCTGCAGGATCTATCCCCTGCAAGTGAGCACCAGCCCTGGCCATACTGCCCTGCTTGGGGGGGGGGGTGTCTTCCTCTCCCAGTAGACATTGGCGAGGTTATCCGGCACTGCAGAGCAACAGGGTTTTAAGGAATCCGGGGGTGAAAGGAGAGGGCCTATGGCATTTTAAATTCCCCACAGCACCTTGGGGAGGTGGCGGCCAGGTGACGGGAGCGAGCAGCGGTGAATCTCTTTAAGCAATAAATCGTAACAAATGACAATCTATGGAAATCCAGTACGTTTCCAACCACAATTCAAAAAGTGTTGGTGCTGACCTTTAAAGCCCTAAATGGCCTCGGTCCAGTATACCTGAAGGAGCGTCTCCACCTCCATCATTCTGCCCGGACACTGAGGTCCAGCACCGAGGGCCTTCTGGCGGTTCCCTCGTTGCAAGAAGCCAAGTTGCAGGGAGCTAGGCAGAGGGCCTTCTCCGTGGTGGCGCCTACCCTGTGGAACGCCCTCCCAACAGATGTCAAAAAGGAAAACAACTACCAGACTTTTGGAAGACACCTGAAGGCAGCCCTGTTCAGGGAGGCTTTTAATGTTTAATAGATTATTGTGTTTTATTCTTCTGTTGGAAGCCGCCCAGAGTGGCTGGGGAGACCCGGCCAGATGGGCGGGGTATAAATAATAAATTATTATTATTATTATATTATTATTATTATTAAAGCCCTCTTGTTGTTCCAATTAAGCACTAAACCACAGTTGCACTAAACCAAAGTTGCGCTGCAACTTTATGTTGCAGGTTCCATTTGCCCGTTCAATGTGTTCCCTTTGCAGCAGTTGTCCTGCATTGCTTTCAATACTGAGATTCCATCAAGGTGTCTGTTTTCTTGGCTAAAGGTGTGCTTGGGGTGGGGGGTGGGGAGTCCATATGCTCCCAGCAGTTCCCAGTGAAATGGCACATGGTGTTGGGCTGGGCGATATGTCGTCCAAAACTGGTTTGAAGTCAATATCGTCAGATCGGTTTCACAATTTTTGACCTAGCAATATATTGCGATTCCTGATGTGCGTATATGTGTGTGTGCTATGCAAAAATCACGACGTGGGGAAAAACCGTGAAGCCAGACGAGGCCTCTGCAATAGCTCCATCCTTACTAGAGATATTGCGATATATCAGCGTGTGAGGGACAGAAGCTATAGACAGCCCCCTCCCATCTTAAACACGAGTTCTTCGCCCAGCGCAAGGGGGAGCGGGGAGGGGGATGTTTCTAGTGGGGAATCAGGAAGTAGGAGCCAGGGCTCGGGCAAGGTAGCCGAGCCAAGGCGCCGCTTGGGAAAGGAAGGGGGAAGCAGGGAAACCGCGGGCAGAAGACCGATCCCAGCGACCCCGGAATTGCGCAGGAAGCGACGTGGGCGGAGATTTAGTATCCCCAGGCTACTTTGCTGGAGGAAAACGCGGGAATCTCCATTCGGAGGTTCTGCACCCGACTGACAACATGTACATAGCACTGTTTCAGCACTGTAAATAGACTGCACTAAATAAAAGGATAAAAATGCAGAGCTGTGAGGAGACGTTACTCTAGAGTAGCCACCAGCGCCACTGTGACAAAGCACATCACGATGTTTAGCTGGTGGTGTTGAAAACCAGGTACCGCCCGGTCATAACTGTGTGTCCCTTTAATGTTCCTGCATGAGCTGAAAATGAAAAGAAAACGAGTGGGGAGATTTAACTGCTAGAGACCTGGGATGAGAGGGATACACCCGGAAAAACAGCAAATGAAGAAACTCGTGCTAACAACTGTTAATTAGCTATCTTCCAAGGCAAAACTGATTTAGCAGGGAGCAGGAAGGAGAGGCAATGGGGCTGTCTGCGGGAGGCCACACACTTCAGCGGAATGCAAAGGAAGCCAGCATAGTGCAATTTAATGGGCAGATGGGCCTCTTGGTGATGCTGGACTCCAAATCCCATCATTCTACAACTAATCCATAATAGGGCAGCTAGACTGGTGACTGGGAGTGACCTCTGAGACCATATAACACACGTCCTGAAAGACCTACATTGACTCCCAGTACGTTTCCGAGCACAATTCAAAGTGTTGACGCTGACCTTTCAAGCCCTAAACGGCCTCAGCTCCGTATACCTGATGGAGCGTCTCCACCCCTGTCGTTCAGCCCAGACACTGAGGTCCAGCACCGAGGGCCTTCTGGCAGTTCCCTCACTGCGAGAAGTGAGGTCACAGGGAACCAGGTAGAGGGCCTTCTCGGCAGTGGTGCCCGCCCTGTGGAATGCCCTCCCATCAAATGTCAAAGAAATAAACAACTATCTATCTAACTTTTAGAAGACATCTGAAGGCAGCCCTGTTTAGGGAAGTTTTTAATGTTTGATGTTTTATTGTGTTTCTAATATTGTGTTTGCAGCTGCCCAGAGTGGCTGGGGAAACCCAGCCAGATGGGCAAGGTATAAATAAATTATCATCATCATCATCACCACCACCACCACCCATGTTTCCACTTGTCCTGCTGCTTTTTCCCTGGGGGAGAACCACTCTTTAGTGCCTTGACCCCCGCGATTGAGGGGGCCGACGCCACATGAAGTGCACTTACGACAGCATCACATCGCATGGTGTGTTCACGTACCTCGCATGTGACGCACAATGTGTGGACATGCATGCCGCATGGCTTGTGGGCATGTGGGCTTGTGGGCTGCGCGGCACGTACGAGTAACATGCTTGCATCATGCGTGCATGTCTCTGCAGAACATTGAACATTGAGGGGGGCCTGGTTCCCTCCTTGAAATTTTTTTTTTTTGGGGGGGGGTCCCTGGGCAAGCAGACAACCAGCAAAAATATGGACAAGCCCTTAGCGGGGCGGCAGGGGAAGGAGACTGGTTCAAGTGCCCACCTGGCTCACCTTGGGGACGTTGCATTTTTTCAACCTAACTCAAATCTCTCTGCCTAAACCACGGGCCCGCTTTGAGCTTGAAAGGAGTGACACCGCCACCGCCACACAGGCACACACACACAACCTTCTTGGAGGAAGGGCGTGACAAAAATGTGAATGGGTGCGAAAGAAGTGTGACAAAGGGCGCTTCCTGTCTGTCACGTCCCAGAACTCGACAGCAGAACAATTTGTCTTAATAAAACAGTTTGTCTTGGCACTGGGTCCATTTTGACATCAAAGGATCCCAGTCTGGTGACGGCGTCTTCGAGGGAGGAGCCCATAGCTTGGTGGCAGCAGAGCACATGCTCTGCACTGCAGAACGTCCTGGGTTTGAATTTTGGCGTCTTCGGACAGGGCTGAGAATTATCCCAGCCTAAGAGAGTCAGTGGCAGACCTAGTTGGGAAATGGGTCTGATTTGGTATGAGACCAAATGCTGCTGCTGGTGGTGCATCACACTGTTGACTCGTGTTCAGATTCTGGTTAACTAAGACCCCAGGATCCTTTCCACATGTACTACAGTCGTACCTCGGAAGTCGAACGAAATGCGTTCCGGATGTCCGTTCAACTTCCAAAACATTCGGAAAACAAGGCGCAGCTTCTGATTGGCTGCAGGAAGCTCCTGCAGCCAATTGGAAGCCACGGAAGCTGTGTCGGACATTCGGGTTCCAAAGAACGTTCGCAAACCAGAAGACTCACTTCTGGGTTTGCAGCGTTTGGGAGCCAAAAAGTTCAACTCACAAGGCATTCAGGATCCAAGGTACAACCCCCCCCCCCAAAAAAAAACACCCAAATGCACTTCAGAAGGCTGTACCTATGCTCCCCTCCCAGCTGTAGAAAGCAGCAGTTTTAGTACTAAGAGATATCACTGGGCAGATGTGTGATAAAATTGTCCCCTACAGGCACTCTCTCTTACACACACACAGTCAGGATATAAGAGAGCAGATTACTAAGCGCTGGCAGGAGTGAAGTTGCCGCTTGCAAATGATTCACGGATTGAGTCAGGACAGGTGAGAGATGCCTACTACTCAGCTTCCTTTTCTTACCCGTTCATTGTTGGGGGGCTAGGCTGGCTAGATGTGGAGTCCTTCCAGGAAGCTGAAAAGCATGCTTCATCTGATGACTCATGTACCTTCTATCTGGGAGGCAAAATATTTCCCGCACATATCACATCTCTCGCGCACAAAGGGCACGATGATTCACAGAGGCAGCATCCTTATGTCAAGAGGTCTCTTGGCAAAGCTCACCAGAGCCATGCCAGCCGGGATCTGGATTAATCCAAGGGCATGGACTCGGTGGCTTCCCTGCCCTTCTTATGGTTTGTCCTCTCTTTTACACGACCCTGTTTTTATATGTGCAGCTCGAGTGCATATCATGATCTCGGTTTCATGATTATGACCTGGCGATATATCGTGCATCGTGATAACTGGTTTAGCTGGTGATGTACAGTATCATGAGAAGAGAAGACTCCCTGGAAAGGACCCTGATGTTGGGAAAGATGGAGGGCAGAAGGAGAAGGGGACGACAGAGGATGAGATGGTTGGACAGTGTTCTCGAAGCCACCAACATGAGTTTGACCAAACTGCGGGAGGCAGTGGAAGACAGGAGTGCCTGGCGTGCTCTGGTCCATGGGGTCACAAAGAGTCGGACACGACTAAACAACAACAACAACAATGTTGAAAACCAGATATCGTTCAGCCCTGTTGGACACCGAACAGGTTCCTTTCCCATCGCAGTGAGAGCATCACCCCTCTGTCTTTGCTCCAGCTCCCCAATATTCTCTGCCTCCACTTTCTAGCCTATCCCTTCAGTTCTAACCTCTCACATGTGAGGACTAGCACAAAACACTCTTTCAATCTGCAGAGGCGACCATTTGTACAAACATCTCCGCCCATCTTCTGCCCCATCAGCTCCACACGACCTTAGGGGCAAGTCCACAAATTACTAATTTCTAAGGAAAGGCTGGTTCGTATCCCAAATAAGGGGATGTTCCCTAAACTGAAAACAGTGGTGATGGTATTTTCCGGGTTCTTGAGGTGGTGACATCAGAAATACCTATTTGGCAACTTTTCTACACTGCCCGTCAGGTATAGCTCAGTCGGTAGAGCAAAAGACTCTTGATCTCAGGGTTGTGGGTTCAAGCCCCACGTTGAGCAAAAGATTCCTGCATTGCAGGGGGTTGGACTAGATGACCCTGGTGGTCCCTTCCAACTCTATGATTCTATGAATGCCTATTTTCTCCTTGTAGGTGCAGGTTGGCAGTAGGTACTGAAGCTGTACCTAAGAATGGAGCATCCAGTTGTACCTACAGGTGAAACTTGGAAAATTAGAATATCGTCGAAAAGTGCATTTATTTCAGTAATGCAGCTTAAAAGGTGGAACCAATATATGAGATAAATACATGACATGCAAAGCAAGATATGTCAAGCCTTTATTTGTTGTAATTGTAATTATTTGTCGTTAGGCGGGTCAATTACAAATGGAATGTAATTAATGAAATGTAATAGCGATGTTTATTTTTGTATTATTGTAACTATTTGTTTTATTACTGTGGAATTTCCAAAAGAAAGCATCTGTAAAAATTAAAAGAAAAATAAAAAATAATAAGTTGCATTACTGAAATAAATGCACTTTTCGAATATATTCTAATTTTCCGAGTTTCACCTGTATTTAGCTGGCAATACATTTTGCTCAGTTTGGCATGCAAACCAGGCCATTGAGCTCCACAGTTAAACGATGCCCTGGGAGAATAAATACTTCTTGCTTATATATTGTTGCTGTCCCCAAGTAGTGATACATTCCGGAGATCTGGGAATTTGTTCCCTGTGGATAAGCAAGCACTGGAGAATTAAGAGGCCGTTGCAATGTTGCCTGACATATACAAGAATAGCCAACGTGGAGGCATAAGGCAATTTTGGGACCCCATAGCCGATCCCCACAGAGCAGGGAGCCCAAATTTGGCATCTCCCACCTCTCGCCTTCTGATGTTCATGATTGCTGCAGTGTCTCCTGCTTGGCACCCAGTGTGGGCAGCTTGGCTGCACTCCATTAAATCTCCCTCTGCAGGGAGCCCCAACCATTTGGGGCCCATTTGTAAATGTGAAATGAGGCATGCAGCTGGCAGGGAAGGGGTAGAAAACCGATTCATTCCAGTTTGCCCTTTGAGAAACAATACAAGAATGAAAATTCAGGTTGTCCTCCAAAATGTGCACTTCCCCAAATTTTGCGCTTCTCCAACCGAGTGTGTACACAATTGCATATACTAGGGTGAAAGTTGTATTGACGTACGTGTTAGTGGAAACAGCAGGCAAAGATCCATTGTATGAAGGACAGTTGCTTTGCAGAAATGGGTCCATCAGGAGAAACCTGCACTAGAAAAATGCTAGTGAATTTTCACGAGGACTTAAAAAACAAATTGCAAACTCATTAAGAAATGTGGAAGACTGAACTTAAGGTTGAGAAAATGAGAAAATGAGGGGAACCAGAACCCCAGTGGCTGGCCATGAAGTGGGTGCAATGGGAGTTTGGTAAGGACTAGTAACTTGCTCAAGAAACAGTAGAGTGCAGGGCCGGCCCTATGGCCAGGCTGGGTGGCGCAGGGCCGCCAGGGCAGCGCCGCGCAGCTGTGCCCGCCCGCCGCGCTGGGAAATGGGGCCGGGGGCGCCGGAGGGATCAGTCACACCACGGCGCCAGGGCGCCAGATATACTTAAGACGGCCCTGGTAGAGTGGAACCTCGGTTTTCGAACGTAATCCGTTCCAGAAGACCGTTCGAGTTTTGAAATGTTCAAAAACCGAGGTGCAAATCTACTAGGGGGAAAAAATGAGAAAAATACAGTGATACCTCAGCGGAAGCCGTTCGACTTCCGAGGCATGTTCAAAAATGGAAGCATTTACTTCTGGGTTTTCAGTGTTTAAAAACTGAAATGTTTGTCAACAGAGACATTTGAAAACCGAGGTACCACTGTACAAGGCAGAGCCCCAAATACCAGCACATATTTTTGGCCCATACGTAGCACACTAAAATGCTGATTCTACATCCAAACTGTCTTTTACCTGTGCGCCCTCATGCACCAGTTCATACCCTCTCAAGTTCATGCACATACATTCCATTAATCCATGGCTTTTGTGCTTAATGTTTCCCTCCCACCCACCCTGCTGCCTGCCACTGTGAAATGTTCCCTTGGTGCTTTTTGCTGTTGTTGCTGCTGCTTTCTTTCCCCTGTCTAGCGCGAGAAGCGCCTTGCCCACAACATTGAAAAAATACAGCTGTGTTTTTAGAGTGCGGTGGAACGCATATCCCAGCTGCCTCTGTGCCAGGATAGAAGTCATATTTTGCTGGAATGGAAGAACCTCTCCTCACAGAGGACTAGCTACTTCGACAGGCTAGCTGATGCCGCTGTAGTTTCATGTCTATATGAGTTAAAAGATTGGGGTGGGATGAAAAAGATCCTTAAGTATACTTTCCCCAAAAAACCAGAGGCATTTTTATTAGGAATTATTGGACAAGAGATTGCAAAGGAGGACCATATAATATTTTTGTATGCGACAACTGCGCCTAAGACTTTATTAGCCCAAAAATGGAAAACTCAGGATTTACCGACGATTGAAGAGTGGCAGACAAAAATGATAGACTATGCGGAACTAGTGAGACTGACTAGCAGGATCCGGAACCAGGGGGAAAAAGACTGGAGTAAATTTGTGGACTATATGGAAAAGAACTGTAGAAGTTTAAAGACACTTGCAGGACTGAAATAAATCCTATGAATTGATTTTAAATGGATGGAATAAAGGAACTGCGAGATAAGAGCTGAATAGAAAACCAAATGAGGGGAGGGAGGGAAGTCAAGCTCGGCAGAGCAATGAGAAGGAGAAGTTTGAGAAGAATTGTTAAAAAGATAGCTGTGTGTGTTATTTGTTTTTGAATGTTTGTTTGTTTTGTTTATTGTTTTAAATGTGTTTACTTGGAAAATTCAATAACATGCTTTTTATATATATATAAAAAGATTGGGGTGGGCAACCTCCGTCCCATGGGCCAAATACAGCCCTCCAAGACGTCTCCCTCTGGCACCTCAGGACTCTCCCCAACAGCCTCCCCTCAGTTACTTCTATTTCCATTCCTGCTTCTCACCGTCCGTGAATGTTTTTTGCCTGACTGGGAATGTGGGTTGCTTTTAGAGCTGATGTGTTTTTCATTTTGCATTAAGGGTTAATTTTTTTTACTTCCGTTACGAACCACCTGGAGCTTTACCAAAGATCAGGAGGGATTAAAATGTTCTTTTTAAAAACAAATGCAGGGAGGAAAGAAGGGGCAGGCAAAGCGCGCTGCTCCAAAAGGAGGCAGTTTGGAGGTCAAGTTGCCGGTGTGAAGTGGTATTTAATTTCCAAAGTAAGAGGTGCTGAGTTTCAACTTGCTCGGAAGTTCCGCTTTCTGAGCCGGGTGCACTTTCCTGGAAACACCAGTCATGGATCAGCAATGAGGGAAAGGCACCCTGCACGTGCCCAAAAGCACTTTCGTCTCTCTCACAAAACGTGAATTGAGGTCAAATAAACCTAGCATTAAAGAAAACACACCAAGAGTTTGTTGGGATAAGTAGTTGCCCAAACTAAGCCCCGGTGACCAGGTGTCTGGAGAAGCTATTTTATGACTCTCCCTAGTTTGGCCACAGCGCTCTGGAAAAAGGCAAACTTCTGCATCATGGACTGCCTTTCCTTGCAGGTTTTTTAAAGCAGAGGCTGAACGGCCATGCAACAGGGATGCTTTAGCTGCAATCCCTGTGTTGCAGGGGGTTGGACTAGTTGACCCACAAAGGTCGGCGGTTCGAATCCCCGCAACGGAGTGAGCTCCCGTTGCTCTGTCCCAGCTCCTGCCAACCTAGCAGTTCAAAAGCACGCCAGTGCAAGTAGATAAATAGACACCGCTGCGGCAGGAAGGTAAACGGCGTGTGATCTGGTTTCCGTCACGGTGTCCCATTGCACCAGAAGCGGTTTAGTCATGCTGGCCACATGACCCGGAAAGCTGTCTGTGGAGAAACAGGCTCCCTCGGCCTGAAAGCAAGATGAGCACTGCAACCTGTCCAGGGGTCCTTGACCTTAACTTTACCCTTCCAACTCTACAATTCTGTGAAAGCCACTTCCACATCTCTCGGAGGTGGTGTTGTGGGCGTGGCCTGAGCGAACTCCCGCGATGGGGGCTGAGCGCTCAGCCCCCTCGCGAGAAGGGAGTTTCCTCTCTTTTAAACGAGCCAGAGGCGGGAACTCGGTGTTTCTCGTCTCGGCTCTCAGCCCCCTTTTGGATCACCCACCCACCCGCCCTTTAGGCTAGGCAGGCTAGGCCGACGCTGCTATGGACTTCAGTTGGTTGCCTCGGTTGGCCGGGGGGGCTGGTAGGTCTTTTTCCACTTGGGCTAGCCAAACTGGTTTTTTCACCTACCTCATAGCAATTCGTCACAACTTGGTTTGGCGGTTAGGCATTGGAAATTTGCATAAAAGAAGAAGGGGGCAGATTACGTCATCGTCTGCCCAGAAATTGGAGATTTAATCCCGTTAAAGAGGTTCCGGGGGCGGTAGCTTTGTCCTGAGCCCGCGGAGGTCAGGGCCTTATGGCACCCCCCAATGGTGGCCACAGGAGGTGTCTCAGTAGATGTACATCATTGGGCTCCTTTCTGGTGCTTAATTTCTCCCAGACTGTAACACACGGGTTACAGTCGGATATAGCCGGTTAGGTTCCAATGCCTAAGCCAATACCGCTCAACATCCGTAACCAATAAAGTTGTGGCCTTTTCGCCCACTTAAATTCATTTCACTGTGTCTTGTGTCTTATTTCCTGG
This sequence comes from Zootoca vivipara, assembly GCF_963506605.1. Lineage (NCBI taxonomy): Eukaryota > Metazoa > Chordata > Lepidosauria > Squamata > Lacertidae > Zootoca > Zootoca vivipara. Next base: position 18,504,662 of record NC_083288.1, on the reverse strand, counting down.
GGAGCGAGGGACATCGCCACACAAGTATTTTCCCCCGTGAAAAGCATACCATCTCTTCCAAATTACATTGCAGACGTGGTTTCTCATTGTGAGGAAGTGCTCCCCTTCCACCGCCTCTCATTCAACATTGTTCTTATTTCTTCTCCCTCTCTTCAGGCTGCTTGCTGGAGCTCCTCGAGACGCGGCTACAGGGATGGAGAACGCCACGCGAATGGGCGCCATGTATGCTTGCCCTCTGACAGCGGCCACTGATGACTGTGAGAGGGTGGACATCAAGGTGAAAAGTACGTGGGCATGTGCAAAGGAGGGCCCCCGCTAGGGCGGGTCGCAAAGTTTCACGAAGGGCGGAGAGGCTGGGCTAGAGATCTGTTAGATTGCAGAGTGAGATGTTTCAGCACAAACCCTTCTGTCTATAATTGTGGAGTGCCTTCATTAGGAGAAGGACCGACCCAATTGTTGCAGAACTGTGGCAAGCTTTTGATTCTCCATCAGTTTTTTTTTTTAAAAAAAAGAGGACAGAGAAAGTACAGAAATTAGACTGGATGTTGTAGCCATGAGATCAGCTTGTAGACTCGGTTCGAAGATGGACGTTACAAACTGGATATATATACAGTGGTACCTCGCAAGACGAATGCCCCGCAAGACGAATTTTTCGCAAGGCGGATGCATCTTGCGATCTGATGGTGACTCGCAAGACGAATTCGTTTTGCGAAAAATTCATTTTTCGAATCGCGGTTTCCCATAGGAATGCATTGAAATTTAATTGATGCGTTCCAATGGGCAAAAACAGAAATTTCAATGCATTCCTATGGGAAACCGCGATTCGCAAAATGAATTTTTCGCAAAACGAATTGACTCGCGGAACGAATTAAATTTGTCTTGCGAGGCACCACTGTATCCCTCTCAGGTGCTCTGCAGCATGAGTGGGGAACTGCTTCTGGCTGGTGTAGTAGGCAAAAGGGTAAATCGAAGCCAATTTGTATCGTATTAGATAGTGTTTGGAGGGATGCAACTCTCAAAATGTAAAGTGCAGGACAGGCTTTTCTCTGTGGCAGCCCCCCAACGGGGGGGGGGCTCTCTCCTTGCAGAGGTGCACCTGACATCATCATTATCCACCTTTTATCGCTTTGCCCTGGCCTTTGACAGCTGAAAACTATTTTTTGGTGAAATAATTTTCTTTTGTGGAAATGGTTAATTAATGTATTATTGTTGTTTTTTGTATTTACAGCTGTTTTTATTTGGTTTTAAATTGCATTAATAGTGGCATTGTAACCTATACTGGGATTTTAGGGTGAAATACGAGTAATAAATCTGATAAAATGAAGAAGATGATGGAGATATTTTTCAGCTGCAGTCTTTTTCTTTTCTTACACAAAATAGCCCCAAATGCTTTAGCCTTTCCACATATGGAAGGCTTCTGTTCCCCATTTATAGCAAGCATCTCAGGTACCTCACAGGGAAGTTGTGGGGGTAAATGGAAAGCAAACAGCAGAACATATTATTATTATTATTATTATTATTATTATTATTATTATTACAAATGAAGCAATAAACAGCAAGCCCTGATTATTCCTCTGTTGAAACAAAATAAAAATAAAATTCCTTCAGTAGCACCTTAAAGACCAACTAAGTTTTTATTTTGGTATGAGCTTTCGTGTGCATGCACACTTCTTCAGATACCTGGTAAACCTGTTGATGACTGTTAACGACTGTTAATGACTGCAATTTGTCTTGCGGGGGGGGGGGAGAATCCTATGTCTTTGTTCATTCCATAAGAATCCTATGTCTTTGTTCATTCCAGGTGGCTCCATGGTTTTAAGCTTGCTAATGAAGTGTGCATGCACACGAAAGCTCATACCAAAATAAAAACTTAGTTGGTCTTTAAGGTGCTACTGAAGGAATTTTTTTATTTTGTTTCGACTCAGACCAACACGGCTACCTACCTGTAACTATTCCTCTGTTGGTTCCTGTTGGGTTTTCGAATGAAACTTGCTTGAAGTTGCTTATCAATTATCAGGATTTTGCTCTGCAGCACCTTCAGCTTTGATTACTGGTTTCAAACAAGATCCATTCTTATGTGATTTTTATCTTCCTTCCTTCCTTCTCTCCTCTTATATACTGCTTATATTCCAGAACAACTTCCAAGGGGTTTATAACTATTAAATTAATCCATAATTAAACTATACAATAGTATCTGTCTTTCTGCAGCTATGAAAACTGCATCGTTGTGTGTGTTTGTGTGTGTGTGTAGCCTAGGTCTAAATAACTTGTAGCCCTTCAGGTGTTGAACCACAGTTTCCATGTTGGCTAGGGAGGTTGGAATCCCTGCATCACCTGGGTGGCCACAGATTCCCCACCTGTGCCTTAAAGGACCAGGCAACAATCCTTTGCACATTTATGGGGGAGGAAGTTCTATTCCACTCAACGGGACTTACTTCTGAGTAGGCATGCATAGGGTTGCATGGCAGGGGTGTTTGGAACATGGTGGGAAGGTGGATCATGTCCTAACAGCATTTCTCCCTCTTCCTTTTGCCCCTCTGTTCTCCCCGCAGGCGACCCCCAGAATAATATTGTTGAAGACATGTGGTTGGGGGTGACGATAGCAAGCCAGAGAGCGTCTTCTGGGAGAGTGATGGTGAGTAGTTTGTATTTATGGGGCATGGAGCATTTCCATGGCAGGGATGGGGAACCCGGTGCTGCCTGGATGTTGTTGATCTTCTTCTTCTTCTTCTTCTTCTTCTTCTTCTTCTTCTTCTTCTTCTTCTTCTTCTTCTTCTTCTTCTTCTTCTTCTTCTTCTTCTTCTTCTATCACTCATAGCCAAGTAAGATTGTCTTCCATAAACACAGTTTTAACAGTGAGTCTGTAAGTGACTGTGGAGGCCAATTCTGGATCCACACGTCCTTCCACAGTGGGGACATAAGTTTCTGGGCGGGAGTTGATCATGGTGAGGGCTTGCCAAGCGTGCCTTCCTCTTACAACATTTCTCCCTTTTGTCCTGAGTTTGAGCATCTTCAAAACCCATGAGACCTTTGGTAAAGGCTGTTCTCTAACTGGAGCGCTTGCAGGCCAGTGTTTCTCAGTTGTTGGTGTTTATACTACGTTTTTTAAAGTTTGCCTTGAGACGGTCTTTAAACCTCTTTTGTTGACCACCAGCATTACACTTTCCGTTTTTAAGTTCGGCATAGAGTAGTTGCTTTGGAAGACGATAACCAGGCATTCGCATAACATGACCAATCCAACGAAGTTGGTGTTGAAGAACCATTGCTTTGACACTGGTGACCTTTGCTTCTTCCAGTACACTGGTATTAGTTTGCCTGTCTTCCTAGGTGATGTGCAAAATGCCATTCATCTGTTAAAATACTGTTAGGGTGGCATGCCCAGTCCAAGGTGGGTCAGAAGCTTATGGCAAAACTGCATGTTACACTTGGCCTGAGGCTGTCACCCAAAAATGCCCCGCCAAATCCAGTTCCTTTTCTCTCCCCTGTTAAAATGAAGAATGACCCCTACTGGCATTCATTTTTCGCCCATATTTGCTCCATTGCATTGGTTGTCATGGGCATTATAGCTCTAAGGGTGGATTCAACACTGTTTTCAGAGTTGGCTCCTATGATAGAATCATAGGCTAAAGCATCCATGACAGAGGGCCATGACATGTCTGCACATGTGGTTGTGGTTGAGGACAGGAGATGGCACATCTACTGCATGGAATATTCTTCATATTGATTTTAAATTGCATTAAAAAATATTGCATTGTATTTCATTGTATTGCGGTATACAACATACAGTGGTACCTCGGTTTATGAACACAATTGGTTCCAGAAGTCTGTTCATAAACTGAAGCGAACTTTCCCGTTGAAAGTAATGGAAAGTGGATTAATCTGTTCCAGACGGTCCGAGGAGTACTTAAACTGAAGCGTTCATAAACTGAAGCGAACTTTCCCATTGAAAGTAATGGAAAGTGGATTAATCCGTTCCAGACGGGTCTGCGGAGTACTCAACCTGAAGCGTACTTAACCCGAAGCATGGGTGTAATTGGTTCCGGAAGTCTGTTCATAAACTGAAGCGTTCATAAACTGAAGCGAACTTTCCCTATGGAAAGTGAATTAATCCGTTCCAGATGGATCCGCTGCGTTCGTAAACCGAAAATTCGTAAACCGAGGTGTTCATAAACCGAGGTTCCACTGTATATACAATGCTGCACAGTATACATGAAATAAAAGATGCAACTATAACGCAACTAAAAATAATACAGCAACTCAAATTCCACAAGAGGTGGGGAAATCAATAAGTGGTCCACCAAGACCCTCTGTAATTTTCAAGTGGTCTGAGTGGGGGAGTTTGGGAACCAGTGGGTTGGACCTACTAAGAATCCCACTTTTCTTTCCTGCTCCTTCCCAAATATTGCAAGCAGGAAAAAGCTGCCGCTATGCACGTCCATAAGACCTTCAAAAACCTGCTACAAACTGGCCCTCGGTTTCCTGGTACATCTTAGATAACATCCTCCCGACTTCTACCCCAAAGCCCTTCGCATCCTTGAATCTCTCCCGGTAGCTATTTTGATCCTCTGCCACATCAGCACCTTTAAATGGTTTAAAAACAAACATAAAACCCCCACCAGTCTCCACTGGCATTTGCTGAAATTCAAGAAATAGCTTTGGGCAGTGGCAGCCAGACGGCCAGGCACCTTGGAGATCAGAATGCAGATGCCAGTTCATTTTTGCTTTATAAGAAAATGCCAGTGGTGATTCCTTTTCAGGTGGGTTTAAGTTTCTTGAGAAGCTTGCTGCTTCTGTTCCATTCCCTTCCCTGGCTTATTGGATACGTTACTAGTTTTGTCATCCACTGTCTCCATTGCAGCTAATTTTATCCTGGGTTAGGCCAGGAATTTGTTTTCCTTGCCAATCACAAGTCCAGAGTACTCAATGCAAGGAAGTTTGAAAGTTTCTCTGAGCATGTACAGAGCGCTCTTGACAGCATCATGGAATTAGAAAGTATCTAGCTAAGAGCTTAATTTGAGCACAGGGTTCAGTCAGAATTAGCCTGTTTGTAATACCAGTGGTCAGCCTGGTAACGTACAATGAGAGAAGAGAGAACCTGTAAGCATGCGCAGAGTGCGTATCCCTCGCTACTGAATAATCACAGCCAGCTCAGGATGGGAGTTGGAAGTGCTGGCCAGAGCCATTCGATGGTCGGACTCCCTTGGAAGGTAGTAGGCTCTGGAGCTGCGAATTACTATCAGGCTTTGAAAAGCTGGTATCACTGAATCAAGTTCATTCATTTGTTGAATTAATTAAACTAATGCCAAGGCTTCAGGAAATCCTATCCCTTCCCACGGCGGGATGCCAAGAAGCAACAACAACTACTACAACAAGAGGAGTTCTTACCAAGTGGTTTATTCAGTATTCACAGAGAGAGATGAAGGAATGCAGTCTCTCTTAGATAATGCTGTTGCTCCAAGTAAAGTCCCACCCCCTCCATCTCAGCTAATCTGTGTCACCCTTGCGTTGGTTGATCTGTGTTTTCTGCCTCTGAGCTTTCTCTTCTAATGCCCTCAATGCCCTGCTGGTCCTGGGAGAAGTGGGGTCAGGAATACTCTCCAAGGACATTGAGTCTGTCAGCTGTCTCTCCCCTGGTGCCTTTTCTTCTTCCTGCTGTTCCTCTTCCAATTTTTCCAAGCTCCTCCTCTCTGCAGCCTCTGAACTATGCCCTTCTGCAAACCACTGCTCTAAATCTATACTGTCCTCCTCTTCTCAGGAAGGTGCAGGAAGGGGGGAGGGCAGTTCCCACCATTCCTCCTCAGCCCAGCCCCTGACAACTAAATAGTTTTAATTGAATTCTGAATAAATGTGCAATTGCCATATTTTTCCGTGTACAATACTAGTTTTACCCCCTTAAAAAAATTGTCAAAATTTAGGGGGCGTCTTATACACGGATAATCTCTCCTGCCCATTTTCTTAAATCTGAGTCCCCCAAAATAGGGGGTATCTTATAGATGAAAAAATACAGTAATCGCTCGTGCTTTGAATTTTGTTGTGTCGTTATCTTCTTTAGTGAGTCGTGTAAACCGCTGTTCTGAATGATGCTCTTTATAGGGTAGGGGCCACTGGGAATTAATTTAGGGAACTAAGGGGACGCTGAGCCGAAAATGTTTGGGAACCTTAGGGAACCTTAGGCTACGGAAAGGCTTTCAGTGCTAAAGCTGAGTATGTACGGACCGCGCATACATATCCCCAAAGTACCTGGAATCATGGGTATGGCATACCCTGGGACATTTCCGGAATTACAGAAGCCATCTGGGCTTCTGATTTGATCCCAGAATGTCCTGGGGATGAGCTAGAGCTTGCAGCAGTGCTGTGATCTTGCGTGAGCCAGCTGATTCGCACGGCACCCACACAAACACGTCCCAATTGTCATCAGGAGAATGTTGAAGGCTATTGTAAGGGGGAGGGCTTATGGGGAACAGCCCCCCCCTCATCAGGAGCAGCCCATCTCCCAGCAGTAATGAAAGCGAAGGGTCGGAAGGGGAAGGTCAGGAGACGGAGAGGGAGTGCCAGAGCTCTGGCAACATCCAAGAGCCACTGCTCCTCATGCAGGAAGAGAGGGAGGAGGAAAGAGAGGATGGGACTCAGACGGGACGCAGACCTTTCCCCCCCGACGCCGGAATTAAGGAGGAGGAGAAAGGGGAGGAGGTTCGCAGTCCCGCGACTCTTATGTTGGTCCAGATCACGAAAGGGGGCAGTGCCGGATTCTGATTCGGACTGATGAGACATGAAACCAGCAGCTCACTTCACTGTAAATAATGTGCAGTAATAAAAACTTCTGAAAGACAAGCATGTGGAGGGCCGTTACTCAAGAGTAGGCGCAACAACCCTGACAGCTATGTTATGGACTTAGAAAGGCAGAAAGTGTGCCTTCAAGGAAAGGGCAGAGCCTCACCCCCCCACCCCCGTTTCGGCGCAGACTAAAGTCTTGTCTGCTTGGCTTTGCTAGGCTTGTGCCCACCGGTACACCCGAGTCTTGTGGGCTGGCAACGAAGACCAGAGGCGCATGGTTGGGAAATGCTACGTCCACGGAAACAACTTGCAGCTTCAGGAGCAAGACGAGTGGCAGCATTTCCACAATGAGATGTGCAACACCCACAGCGACTCAGACATGACGGGCATGTGCCAGATGGGCATCAGCGGCGGCTTCACCGCCAACAGCATTTATTTCGGAGCCCCCGGTGCTTTCAACTGGCAAGGTTTGTGACACTTCCTAAGCCTCTCCTTCCTGTGTCGCCATGCAAATGTGTGGCTTATTGGGTTAATTCAGCCAGAGATGAAACCAAGCGGGTGGGAAATTGCCAAAAGCACATTAATTCACAGGCCGTATGCAGCCGTACCTCGGAAGCCGAAACAGAATTCATTCCGGGAGCCCGTTCGACTTCCGAAATTTTCGACTTCCAAAGCGTGGCTTCCGATTGGCTGCCGGAAGCCCCTGCAGCCAATCGGAAGCCCCGTCAGACGTTCAGCTTCCGTTCGAAAACCGGAACACTCACTTCCGGGTTTCGATCGTTTGGGAGCTGGAACGTCTGACTCCCAAGGCGTTTGGGAGCCGAGGCACGGTTATATAAAGATATAAACTTCCTCTCTGTCTTAATTTGATTATTTTTCGAGGAGAAAACATCCAGTGAAGATAATATATTAGGGGAAAATGCTTTGCGAGAACGTCTGTATTAGGTAAGATTGCATAAGAAAATGTGTACCTATAAAGAGAAAATTTTCATAATGACTTTTTAAAATATATAAATTCTAATCTGATGCAGAACATTTTTCTGACTGTGGTCCCCTTCCGACCTTGTTTTCTTCCTGTAGCCCCCCCCCATGGGCATGGCCAAGGGGGGCAGCTGCCCCCCAAATAAGTAAAAATCAATACAAACAATACCAATCTGAGGTTCTGCCCCCCCCAACAAAATCTGAGGTTCTGCCCCCCCCCAACAAAAGCCTGCCCTCCCAACAAGAATCCTTGTACCGGTAGAATGGTAGCCATTTAAATGGTTTGTTCGTAAATAGAACATGTTTTATTTATAATTTTTTATAATTTATACAAAATACAATTGCATAACATAATGATAGGAACATAACGAAATATTGTTGAAGCAGAAAAAAGATAGAATCATGGAGCTGGAAGGGACTCAAAGGGTATCTAGCGCAACCCCCTGTAACATAGAAAACTCAGCTAAAGCACCCATGACAGATGGCCATCCAACCTCTGCTTAGAAACCTCCAAGGAATATACTGGGGGGGGGGCTGGGGGCCATTTTGACCCCAGTTGGCGAACACTGAACTAGACTGTTTTTTGAACTACAGTTCCCATCATCCCTGACCACTGGTCCTGCTAGCTAGGGGCGATGGGAGTTGTAGTCCAAAAAATAAAATAAAAATGGCTGGAGACCCAGGTTTGGGAAACTCTGAACTAGAGATTTTTAAAAAGAGAGAGAGAAGCAGACAAACTGAAACAGACAGAATCGCCCATCCCTAAATAAGCCCCGTCCAATCGCATCTCTTCCTTGCGGTCAATGACCGGTGTTAAATAAGCCCCATTAAATTCAGTGGGATTTACTTGTGGGTGGACGCGGTCAGGAGTGCAGCCTTACCTGGTAAAATAAATGATGAAATAAAAGCGGCCGCGCAGAGCCCGGTTGGGGGGAAGGACATGTGCTTTCCTTTTCTCCTGTGCTTAGAGGCCCTGAACCTCCGCACACACGTCTGGGTTCTGAAGCACAGGGAATAGCTTCCAGGCAGGCTTCAAACCCAGAATCTCTCTCTCTCTGGAAAAGCAAGTGGCGCGATAGATGGGCAAGACACCGGACAGAAGGGAGCGGTAGGTCTCTTTGTCTGCATTGAGTTAAAATGTCGTAACTTTCCTCTTTCTGGCATAGGAACCGATTACATGATCCGTCGAGAGGACCGGGACTGGGACCAGCAAGATTACTCGTATCCAGATCAGAAATACAGCTACAGCTATTTGGGTAACCGCAACCGATATGGTTTTTCCACTGCCCTTTTTGCCTGCCTACATCTCCTTTCTTTCCTCACTCGCATACAAACATGGGGATAGGATCACACACGCCCCAACCTAGCTAAGATTTCTTAACGCAGGGCCTAATTTGAACCGGTGCTCTCAGCACTAGTCTCGAATAACTCAATGACTAAATAAAAATATTAACAAAATATCGACATTTTATTGAAAGAGTTTCAACTACAGTGGTACCTTGGGTTACAAACACCTTGGGTTACAAACACTTCGGGTTACAGACTCCGCTAACCCGGAAGTAGTACCTCGGGTTAAGAACTTTACCTCAGGATGAGAACAGAAATTGCGCGGCGGCGGCAGCGGGAGGCCCCATTAGCTAAAGTGGTACCTCAGGTTAAGAACGGTTTCAGGTTAAGAACAGACCTCTGGAACAAATTAAGTTTGTAACTAGAGGTACCACAGCTTCCTGCAGCCAATCAGAAGCCGTACTTTGGTTTCTGAACGTTTTGGAAGTCAAACGGACTTCCGGAACGGATTCCGTTCAACTTCCAAGGTACAGGACTAGAAGACAGTGAGTGAGAATTTTGCTTTTGGGAAGGGGGTGGTCAGGATAAGAAGGAACTCATGCACTTCCCCTCGTATCTATAGGCTACACGGTCGAAGCAAGTACTGATGTTCTGCGCAAACACGAGACCACCTTAGTCAGTGGGGCCCCTCGGTTTAACCACACGGGAGCCGTCTTCCTGATGGCAGAGGACAGCGGCACGACCCTTCAGGGGAAACTGATTATCTTCGGGGAGCAAGTGGGCTCCTATTTTGGCAGTTCCATTGCTCTGGCTGACCTCAACAATGATGGGTGAGTCTAGTAGCCGGCGAAAAGCAATGTCTCGTTTGCCCAGCAGAGGGGCTGCGATCACACCTCTCTCTCTCTTCCTGTCGCTAGGTGGCAGGACTTGATTGTCGGAGCACCCTACTACTTCGACCGGAAAGAGGAGAAGGGTGGGGCCGTCTACGTGTACATGAACCTGGGGGGGACGTTCCACAGCAGCCCCAACATCACCCTGACGGGACCCAGCAGCTCTGCGTTTGGCCTGGCCGTGGCCAACATTGGAGACGTCGATAAGGATTCTTTCCAAGGTGGGGAGGCTTCCTGCTCCTACTGTTGCCCTCGTGCATACATTACTGGAAATGCATTCTGTTAGGGAAAGTTGCTTTGCAAAAATGTGTATTTGGGGGGGGGGAGTGCATATGAAATGTATTTATAATTAGGAGAGAATCGTGGACAACTGTAATCAAGGAGAAAAGGTTTAGCTTAGCCCTCTCTCTGGCCGTTCTCATTTTCTACATCCAGAAAGAGTTCATGAAGTTGGTTTTTTTGTTCAAGGAGAATAAAGTTCTGGAGTTTGGAGGCGGTGGGAGAGTTTAGCGAGATTTGTTTTGAAGAGCGACTGTAGGTTTCTTTTAGATGCCTCCTTTGGAAAGCCAGCAAACGAGTCCACCTGACCCTTATCCTCCCTCCTTTCCCCCATAGATATCGCAGTTGGAGCTCCTTTTGAAGGTTCGGGGAAGGTCTACATTTACCACAGTGGTGCAGGAGGGCTTATTGATAAGCCCCAGCAGGTAAGCTCACCTTGCTGGTTCCTCTTCATTATTCTTCCCCTCCATGCTTGGCGAGGAAACTGCCTGTGATCTCATGCAATGCCTTCCTCATGTTTCAGCAGGGACTGGGTTTCAGCAGAGCTTGGCCCCACATCGTGGATCTGCTGGGGTGGGGTGGGGTGGGGTTCCGCACTTCTAGGCTATGTGCCCATTATGGATCTGCACCATCCCCAGCTACAGAAGGGTCATAGCTCAGGGGTCGAGGTCATGTTTTACATGCAGAAGGCTGTGAGTTCAATTCCCGACATCTCCAGATAGGCCTGGAAAATAACAACAATATGTTTTTTGTACCCCACACGTCTGACTGCCCCAACCACTCTGAATGGCTTCCAACAGAATATACAAAGACACAACCTGTCTTTAAAAAAAACACAACCCTGTCCAAAATTCTGGAGAGCTGTTGGTGTGGACCACTGTCGTTCAATCTTGGGTCCCCAGAATCTGTTGGGCTACAACTCCCATCATTCTTGACTAAGCTGGCTGGGGTTGTTGGGAGTTGTAGTCCAACAGGGTGTGGATGAAGAATACCGGTTGCAGGCAATCTCTGTTCGAAAGCAAGGAATACCTGGTGACATCAGTAGCGGTCCTGTTCTCTCCCACACCAACCAAGGCCAAGGCACCATCAACCTTGAGGCACAGATCACAACATAGATCTTTCTCCTTTTAGAATCATAGAGTTGGAAGAGACCACAAGGGCCATCCAGTCCAACCCCCTGCCGAGCAGGAAACACCATCAAAGCATTCTTGACATATGGCTGTCAAGCCTCTGCTTAAAGACCTCCAAAGAAGGAGACTCCACCACACTTCTTGGCAGCAAACTCCACTGCCGAACAGCTCTTACTGTCAGAAAGTTCTTCCTAATGTTTAGGTGGAATCTTCTTTCTTGTAGTTTGAATCCATTGCTCCGTGTCCGCTTCTCTGGAGCAGCAGAAAACAACAATTCACCCTCTTCTATATGACATCCTTTTATATATTTCAACATGGCTATCATATCACCCCTTAACCTTCTCTTCTCCAGGCTAAACATACCCAGCTCCCTAAGCCGTTTCTCATAAGGCATTGTTTCCAGGCCTTTGACCATTTTAGTTGCCCTCCTCTGGAAACGTTCCAGCTTGTCAGTATCCTTCTTGAACTGTGATGCCCAGAACTGGACACAGTTTTTTTTATGGCTGCCCTTCCTCCTCCCTCATTTCCTCCTCCTCTGCAGGTTATCAGCGGCGAAGACATCGGACCCGGACTCAAGACCTTTGGCTACTCCTTCAGTGGCGGAATGGATGTGGATGGGAACTCCTACCCCGATCTCTTGGTGGGCACACTCTCAGAAAATATCCTGCTGCTCAGGTGAGAGGAGACTTAAAGAGGGACAGGAAATGTACCCCCAAGGGTTTGCAGAATTCTTTCCCCTCACGGCTCACTTGTCCAAAGCCACTGCTGATGTTTGGGATTATTTGGGTTTTTATTATTATTGTGCATTAATATCCACCTTCCTTCTGTGAGGAAGTCAGAATGGCATGCATATTGCTCCTTGATCTCAATAAGGCAAGCTTCTTTTTTTCCTATGTCCACTAAAACAGTTGTTGCATTTTATATGCATTATTGCACACACGATTGAACATACTATAGGGATATGTGGTCTAAACCACTGAGCCTCTTGGGCTTGCTGATTGAAAAGTCAGCAGTTCGAATCCCCGTGACGGGGTGAGCTCCCATTGCTCTCTCCCGTCACGGGGATTCGAACTGCCGACCTTTCGATCCCAGCTCCTGCCAACCTAGGAGTTCGAAAGCACGCCAGCGCAAGTAGATAAATGGGTACCACTATGGCGGGAAGATAAAAGGCATTTCCATGCACCAGAAGCGGTTTCGTCATGCTGGCCACATGACCCGGAAAGCTTTCTGCAGACAAATGCCGGCTCCCTCGGCCTAAAAGCGAGATGAGCGCCACAACCCCATAGTCACCTTTGACGGGACTTAACTGTCCAGGGGTCCTTTACCTTTACCTTTTTACCTTACCTACGATATTTTACATGGATCCTAAAGTAACCAGCATATAAACAGATATGTACTATGACCACTTAGAAACCAAACAAGAAATTTGATAAAATAACTGTATTAAAAAATACTCATGTTTTGCAACTTTTTGCCAAAAGTATATAGTACTGCATGGGACTTGATCTTTGTTATATATACTATATATGTTTATAATTTTTGAATATATTTTAATCAGGCTGTTTTTAACAACACTTGCCGATGTGCAAACTTCAAGTTACAAGAAAGGAGATTCTGACGAAACATCAAGAAAAACTTTCTGACAGTAGGAGCTGTTTGACTGTGGAATGCAGACTCTCCTTTCTTGGAAGTTGTTCAGCAGAGGTTGGATGGCCTTCTGTCATGGATGCGTTAGCTGAGATTCCTGAATTGCAGGGGGTTGGACTAGATGACCCTCGGGGTCCCTTCCAACGCTACAGTCCTACGATTCCGTAAGCAGGTGCTTGATGCAAATGGCAGTCCAGTGCAACCAAAGCTCCATTAGTTCAGAACCACCAAAATTCCATGTATAAATCCATGTAAAGTGGACTCCGACTCTATCCATATGAACCTACCTGGACCCTGATATCATCTTCTTCGTGTGCCTCCCTCTTGAGAGATCTGGAGGGTGACAACATGAGAACAGGGCCTTCTCTGCAGTGGCTCCCCTCTCTGGAATGCTCTCCCCAGGGAAGTTCGCCTGGCGCCTTCATTGTACACCTTTAGGCTGACACACACACACACACACACACACACACACACACACACACACACACACAAGTCCCATGGCGATCAGCAAATGGTAACGGAGCCAGGATCGTGAAATCTGGAAGCCCCTAGTCATGAACCGGCACATGGGCGATGGATACAGATTCAGTCGTTCTGACTCAAGGAACAAGGCAGTCGAGCAGCTCAGCAGCTGTATCCTTGAATGATCAGCCCTTTTTAGGATCCACTCTGCTGACCCCATAAAGGCGGAGGGGCTAGAAAAGGTGCCCTACAAATGTCCCCTCTGTGGAAGGACGTGTGGATCCAGAATTGGCCTCCACAGTCACTTACGGACCCATTGTTAAAACCGTGCTTATGGAAGACAATCTTACTCCGATACGAGTGATAAGAAGAAGAAGAAGAAGAAGAAGAAGAAGAAGAAGAAGAAGAAGAAGAAGAAGAAGAAGAAGAAGAAGACACCTTAGGCGCCAGGCAAAATCATTGCTTTTTAACCAGGCCTTTGCTTGATCTGATTTATATCCTATGCCCTTTTAAGATGTGTTTTGTTGGGGGGGGGGAATATTGGGTTGTTGTTTTTATTTTTATTATGTATTTTGTGGTTTCATATCTTGATTTTATTCTGTGAAGCACCGAGTATAGGGCGGTATATAAATTCAACAACAACAACAACAACAACATCCTTAAACAGTACCCCGCTCATTTCCCTTTTGTCTCATATCTCTCTGCAGAGCCCGTCCGGTGATCAACATCTTAGACAAGTCGTTCACAGTTACCCCGACCACCTTGGACCCAAACAGCTGTAGCGAAGACTCTTGGTAACAGCTTCCTTCTATGTTCTCTTCTCACAGTTCTCTCTCCTCACCCGCCTCCCTGGGTGCCAGGGCTTTTTGGAAGGCGGAGTGGCGGCAGAAATGCGATGGAACTGGTTATATTTAGCCTAAGGAAAGGAAGATGAAAGGGGAGCACGTAGCCAATTTTCAGCTTGTTTAAGGGGATGTCGGAAAAAATCGGGGAAACAATTGTTTGCCCTCCCCGCCGAGTGCAGGACAAGAAGTAGGAGTGTTTACACAAGAAAGGGAGGGATTCAGATTAAATGTGAATGAAGAAAACATCTGTCGCTAAGAGCAGTATAGTGCACTGGAGCAAGCTCTATAGCAGGCATCCCCAAACTGTGGCCCTCCAGATGTTTTGGCCTACAACTCCCATGATCCCTAGCTAACAGGACAAGTGGTTGGGAAAGATTGGAATTGTAGTTCAAAACATCTGGAGGGCCGAAGTTTGGGGATGTCTGCTCTATAGAGATGTGGCAGAGTTGCCTCCTTTGAATGATTTCTATTATTATTATTATTATTATTATTATTATTATTATTATTAATTTGTATACCACCCTTCATCTGATGATCACAGTCGACAACATAAAAATACAAAATGAACACACAAAACGCAGTGGAACCTCGGTTTACGAACACCTCGGTTTACGAATTTTCGGTTTACGAACGCCGCGGACCCATCTGGAACGGATTAATTCACTTTCCATTACTTTCAATGGGAAAGTTCGCTTCAGTTTATGAACGCTTCAGTTTAAGTACTCCGCGGACCGTCTGGAACAGATTAATCCACTTTCCATTACTTTCAATGGGAAAGTTCGCTTCGGTTTATGAACGCTTCAGTTTATGAACAGACTTCCGGAACCAATTGTGTTCATAAACCGAGGTACCACTGTACGTAATAAAGCAAAAACAAACCAATAACACCCTCATCAGGGAACCTGCGGCAGAAATACAATAGTCGCAGGTCTTTGACCCTCCACAAACCCAGACCACAACATCCCTGCCTGGAGGAATCTGTGTTTACTCCCATCTGATCCTGTTCCAAGACTTCCAGGTCAATCACATTTCTCTCTTTCTCTCTCCTTTCTCTCCCCACCTCCTCGTCTAACAGCATCAAGGTGCAGCTCTGCTTCTCCTATTCCCAAAGTGCGGGAAACCCGGCATACAAGGAAACCATAAGTGAGTAGAAGTTCCATTGGAGAGGGATTTTATTTTTCAGGAGAGAAGCTCGGGGGCTCATCCTCTGGAAGCCGCACAAGCCCTGAGCTTGATCTGTCCATTCCGGATATGCCCAGAGGCACCTTCCTCTTTCAGTCTTGCCTTTTCCCGGGTTCAGGTTAAACTGTTAACCAGCACTGCTTTGCAAGGAAGAGCAGGATAGAAATCGAATGGATTGATAAATATATAAATCACACGCAGAACTCATTTTCCATTCTGGAGGTTTCTCAGAACTTCAACTTGAACCCAGCCCTTACCAGGCCCAGAATACAACAGCTGAGCTGAGGTGGAGGCAGGGCCGCCCCACCCAGGAGGCAGAGTGAAGCAGATGCCTCGGGCGGCAGAATCCCATAGGGCATCGACCCCGCTGGCACACAGCCCGCCCCTGCTGCCACTGGGGTCACATGACTGTGGCTTCTGGCAAGATCTCGTGAGAGTTCTGCGAGATCTCACGAGATCTTGCCAGAAGCTGCCAAGTTGATGGACAAAACAATAATTTCATAAGTTGTATCGTTTTGATTATTACGTTTTCTTTTCTACGGCTCAAACTGAAAAGGCCTATGCCTGCCTACTTTTTACAGTACAGAACTAGTTGTTTTCAGGTACTGTATGTAGCAAATGTCCCTTCCAGAACACGGGAAAAGCATAAACTGTTAGAATCTATGGCAGCCGTAGTGTGCAAGAGAAGGCAATCGTCTAGGCATGGCCGTTGTGATTAATCTTGAATTGCTGACATAAGAGGATAGAGGGAGACATTTCATGAACAGGAAAATGAGCCAAAGTCTTATTAAAGAAAGACATTGAAAAATGATTTTAATCACAGGATGTTACGACGAGGACTGATCCTGCAGACTAAAATGATTTTGATTGGTTCAGGGTGGTAAAATTTGGTGGCAATGGAATGAAATCACCAAGGGCGTAAGAAACATTGCTTTGGATGCGATTCTTCATCGCCACCTCCTTATTTTCAAGGCTGTCCCTCTGCCTGTTTGTATTTCAATAAAGGCTTCTATTTACACTCGGAGCCTGCATCCTTTTTGTTTGGGTTTCTTGGAGGGATACCTCCAATCGAGGAACCCCTTTTTTTAATTTATCCAACACACGCCCCCCTGGTAAGCGAGGATTCGGCAGGATGGGGGGGGGTGGAGATGACGGGAGCAGCACTTTCCTGTTTTGCCTCAGGCGGCAAAATGGGACAGGCTGCCTCTGGGTGGAGGGAGTGGGGTGCACATGTGCCTGCTGAGTCTTGACAGTGCCTCCGGCCTGTTTTCCCCACCCTATCACTTCCCCTCCCCATCTCATTTCAGAGTTGAACTACCTGGTGGAAGCCGACCGGGACCGCCGCCCACCCCGGGTATATTTTGCCGGGACGCAGTCCGCCGTCTACAAGGGACAGTTTTCCATGCCAAGGGAGAAGTGTCAGACCCTGGAAGTCCTCTTGCGGGTGAGGCGAGGGCAGTGGGCAGTTTAAGCGATGCACTCAGGTGGCTGGGAGCGAGCCAAACATCACCTTGTCCAGGGGTGGGCAGACTTTAGATCTATAGAACCCCGAGATCTACCACCCACAGCCAGCTACAAAAGGCATGCAGCCCGCATCCACGCCACACACTTAAAAGTGCATGCCATGCGCATTTAAAGAACATGACTTCTCCCAAAGAATCCTGGTGTTACAAGGAAAAAACAGATCCTTTTCCCTTATGGGGTATCCAAGAGCCTGTATAGAGTCCTTAAGTAGGTCCCCTGTCAGAAGGAGAAAATAACAGAGGCCAACCAGAGGATATTGAGAAGCAAGGCAGCTAGTAAGCCTGATCTTTATTCAAGGAACTCTTGCAACAGGGTGCTCACTCACCACACGCAGGAGGCAGGAGGGAACCCAAACAATGGTGTGCAAGCCCTTATATAGACTTTTGAAATTGCCCACCCTGTAGCTCAAGACCACCCCCTAAAACATCGTACATACATCACAGAAGGAGGAGGTCTACCGCAGAAATCCTGTTTGTCAGGATACCTGACAATGGTCAGTGCTGAGATGCTAAATACGTACTTAGTTCCTGAATCCAGGTCACAGGCTCACCCTCTTCATGCACAAATACGCCCTTAAGACAGGATTTGTGAGCAAAGAGACAATGGGGAGCCTTTCCCATTTCCTTCCTCACTGCAGAGGAATATTTGAGGTCACTGGGGAAGTCAAAATGGCTTCAGGATTGCTCTCCTGTACTACTTCACACATGTGGTTTATATACTTTTTTGCCTTGTACATTTATGAACATACTAGTGGAATTCAGCCCGTTTAAAAACAGGCGCTAGAGCGCGTGTCTCGGCAGAAGCCGGGGCCGCGGCGCCACCTCCTCGGCCAGGACACCATGGGCGCCGCTAGGAAAAGGAGAGGTGTCGGGGCTCAGGCAGCCAAGGGGCGGAAAGGAGGCGGCGGTGGGTGGATCTCAGGGCCAGCGAGCCTACTCCTCCTCTTCCAGCAGCCAGCCAGAGGCTATGGCGACGCCCGTGAGGAGCTGCGAGGGGCGGCCGGAGCTGCCGGGAGATGGGAGGAGGGGGTCCCACCATTGTCGCACTCCTGCTGCTGCTGCTGCTGGAGGAGGAGGAGGAGGAGGAGGAGGAGGAGGAGGAGGAGGAAGGAAGGAGCCCGGAGCTCGAGGCGGCTTCCCCGGCGGCCCCCTCGGCTCGACGCCCGCCGCCTCGGCCCGGGCCGCCCTCCTCAGCCCGCCGCCTCCTCAGCTGCACATGGCAGCGGTGACTCTGCCGCTTCCCCGGTGTCTCTGCCGCTTCCCCGTTGTCTCCAGCCCGAGTCCTGGCGCCGCTGCCTGGCCCGAAGGAGCCTCCGCCGGGGCAAAGGCCAGCGAGGCGCTGAGTTGCGGCTCTCTTTCCCCGGCGCCGCTTCCTGCCTTTGCCCCCGGCCCGAGAGGCGGCAGTTCCTGGCGGCTGCTTGCCGTCATGTCCCACCAGACCGGCATCCAAGGTACTGAGCCCCTTGGTCTGCTGGTGGTAGGGGGGGAAGGGGGCTAAAGCAGCCTCCTCCTCCTCCTCGCTCTTTAGCGCAAGCACACTGAGGCGCTTGTCCGGCCGGGAGCGGCAGTTGGCAGGGGGAGGGAGAGCGTGTGCGCGTGTGTGTACGTCGTCTCTGCTGTCCAATCCCTGTGTCCCTGGGGCCCATGCGCAGTACCCCAGGGACACACGGGACAACTGGACGCAGGGACAACTTGGACATTATTATATAGGATGATTTATATATATGAGACCTTAGAATTCCTATAACACTGGGGTCTGCAGTTTTGCTCTTCAGGGAAATACAATTCCTGGCACCAGTAACAAACTCCAGTTCCCAGGGTTCTTTGAGAGAAGTCATGCTCTTTAAATGTATGTTGACTGTGCCTTAAATGTTTGGTGTGGCCGCAGTTACAATAAGAGAACAAACAAATCCCGATCCTGCTGATTTATTTCCAATATCGGAACTGCATTGAACTCAGGGTCCTATAAGTCCTAGTTAGCTTTTAGCAGTCTAAATGGTTGCTTTGTTTGTTAATATGGCTGCAAAATTGGGTGTTGGAAACCTTTGTTGATCTACTGCAAATCAGCCGTAGATCTACCAGGGGATCTCAATCTATCTTCTCCCCGCCCTGATCTTTTTCACCTTATTGTGCAGCTGCCTCCATTCAAATCTCCTGTTGCCCCAAGGCAATATTCTCCCAATTTTATCATGGGCACTTATGATGTTAGTGTATTTTATTCCTTCTTCCAAAGAGCTCAGAGTGGAATACATTATATTCATTCATATTTAAGGTGCACCCCCCCCCCGCCCACCACCATTTCAAACATATTCCCAGCATAGGTTTCAGAATATAATTCATAATTATATAGTCACAACCTAAATACAGTTCAGAACAGTCTATTTCATCTGTACAACAGCCCTGCTTAATTGGTTAGCCCGCGGGAGAGTGATTGATGCTTTGCAGCTGAGCAGAGATTTGAACCCGAGTCTCTTTCGCCTTAAATCTCAATCCAGATTATTTTTCCTATGTTCTCCCACTTCATTTTTCTGCCAGAATTTAACAGCCTGTGATGCAAGCACACCACATTTTGGGGATCTAAGTCTCCGACAGGGCAGCAAGGGAGTAATGTGTTTGCTGCTAGAATAATCTGCAATGTACGCTGATAACTTGATTATTTTGCACAAACGCGATTGTGGGTTGCAAGAAGGGAGATGACCAGAGCCGTCTTTCCCATAAGGCTTAGTGGTGCGTTGTGCCAGGGTGCCGGGCTCTCAGGGGTGCCCCAGTGACCTCCCCTTTCCCTGCACGCCCACCAGCTGCGCCCCGCCAACCATAAGGCTGGCAAGCGTGCAGCTTCCCTCCCAAGCCTCCTCGGGAGGAGAGCAATCCCTGCAGAGGCTTAGGATGGAAGCTGCGCCCCACCAACCATATAGCTGGTGGGCGCGCAGCTTCCCTCCCAGGATCGCTCTCCTGAGGAGGCTTGGGAGGGAAGCTGCGCTCTCCTCCCGCAGAGGCTTGGGAGGGGTGCAACTTCACTACCAAGCCTCTGCAGGGATCGCTCTTCTGCAGCGGCATGGGGGAGAGTTGTGCCCCCCCCCATGGCTGGCAGTGCCCAGCTACAGCCACCCCAACACTAGCTGTGGTAGTTTGGGGGCTCTGGGCAGATATTTGCACCCCAGCACTGCATCTGCTGAAGACGGCCTTGGAGATGACCCTCTGAGATTTCGAATTCCTCGACAGAGTACAACCAAGATGTTGGTCCCTTACCTCTCTCGCCCTGATCTGGCCACAGTGATCCATGCAACGGTCACCTCCAGGCTTGATTATTGTAACTCTCTCTACATGGGGCTGCCCTTGAAGCTGACCCAGAAACTCCAGCGGGTGCAGAATGCCGCGACGAGGCTCCTTACGGGGTCCCGGCCGCGGGATCACATTCATCCAGTGCTTTACCAGCTGCACTGGCTTCCGGTGGAGTACAGGATCAGGTTTAAGGTGCTGGTTTTGACCTTTAAAGCCCTATGCGGCTTGGGACCCTCGTACCTACGGGACCGCCTCTCCTGGTATGCCCTGCGGAGGACCTTAAGGTCCACAAACAACAATATTCTGGAGATCCCAAGCCATAAGGTGGCTAGATTGGCCTCTACTAGGGCCTTTTCAGTATTGGCCCCAACTTGGTGGAACGCTCTTTCCCAGGAGACCAGGGCCCTGCGGGATTTGTCATCTTTCCGCAGGGCCTGCAAGACAGAGCTGTTCCGCCTGGCCTTTGGGTTGGACTTAGTCTGACCCCTGTGTTTTTCTCCCTCATGGCTTGGATTTATGGACTACTTAAAATGAGGCTGCATTTTAAATTTTAATATTGTATTTTAATCTGTATTTTAATTAATTCCTTTTTATTTTTCATTGTAATTTTATTGGTGTTAGTCGCCCTGACCTGAGCCCGGTTTTGACTGGGGAGGGCGGGGTATAAATATATTATTATTATTATTATTATTATTATTATTATTATTATTATTATTATTATCACTCAGAACTAAGTGGAGGGCTTTCTGCAACAAACTCTTCCCTTCCCCTGCAGGCTGATATGCGGGACAAGCTGCACCCCATTGCGTTCTCCATGAACTATTCTCTTGCCGAGAAGCCCATGCGGTTCCAGTTAGGCCTGCGCTCTCTTGATGCATTTCCTGTCTTGAACGAGGATCAATCCCGTGAGAATCAGATTGAGGTGAGTGCCATGCAGTAATCCAAAGCATTTCGCCTCCCCAAAACCGCCCAGCTTTGCACAAGCTCATTCGCTGTTGAATTTCTTTGTCTCCTTCCCCCCACCTTTTGCCTTCTGTTGGGTTGCTCAATGTGGCAGGACAACTCGGTTTTCCCATACTGCTCTTCTTTCTGCCCCTAGGATCGCCCCACTTTCTGCTAATTGCACCGACCTTTTCAGTTATTCTACAGATGCCACTCTATTTGCCAACATTCTCTCTCTCTCTCTACATATATATGTATAATTTTTATTTATTTAAATAATACAGCAAAACCAGAACATAAACCGGGGGGGGGGGAGAGAAATTTGCAAAGGAAAAAAAACAGTTCAAAAACATTGAAAACAAATATACTAAATGGCCTTGGTCCAGTATACCTGAAGGAGCGTCTCCACCTCCATAGTTTTGCTCGGACACTGAGGTCCAGCACCGAGGGCCTTCTGGCGGTTCCCTCGTTGCGAGAAGCCAAGTTGCAGGGAACTAGGCAGAGGGCCTTCTCGGTGGTGGCGCCCGCCCTGTGGAACGCCCTCCCACCAGATGTCAAAGAGAAAAACAACTACCAGACTTTTAGAAGACATCTGAAGGCAGCCCTGTTCAGGGAGGCTTTTAATGTTAAATAGATTGCTGTGTTTTATTTTTCTTTTGGAAGCCGCCCAGAGTGGCTGGGGAAACCCAGCCAGATGGGCGGGGTATAAATAATAAATTATTATTATTAGTAGTAGTACAGTACTCCCCCACCCCCAGCTTCCCTCCGCCACAATTCGACTTCTTTAAATCTCTATCTCCACATTTATCCTTGCAGTCTCCAAATATATCGTTATTTGTACTTCTTTTATGTCCTTTCTTTTCCAATTCACACATGTTGTTGTTGTGTTGTTTAGTCGTTTAGTCGTGTCCGACTCTTCGTGACCCCATGGACCATAGCACGCCAGGCACTCCTGTCTTCCACTGCCTCCCGCAGTTTGGTCAAACTCATTTTCATAGCTCCGAGAACACTGTCCAACCATCTCGTCCTCTGTCGTCCCCTTCTCCTAGTGCCCTCAATCTTTCCCAACATCAGGGTCTTTTCCAAGGATTCTTCTCTTCTCATGAGGTGGCCAAAGTATTGGAGCCTCAGCTTCACGATCTGTCCTTCCAGGGAGCACTCAGGGCTGATTTCCTTAAGAATGGATAGGTTTGATCTTCTAGCAGTCCATGGGACTCTCAAGAGTATCCTCCAGCGCCATAATTCAAAAGCATCAATTCTACGATCTGTCCTTCCAGGGAGCACTCAGGGCTGATTTCCTTAAGAATGGATAGGTTTGATCTTCTAGCAGTCCATGGGACTCTCAAGAGTCTCCTCCAGCACCATAATTCAAAAGCATCAATTCTACCAATTCACACATACACTTTACATTTTTATTCTAAGCATATTAGCACATCTTTCTTAGAACAATACTTTAACATATAATCTTTGAAACATTTCCATTCCTTTTTTAATTTTTGGTTTCACTGATATCTTGTAATTGACGTTAGCTTTGCCAGTTCTATTGGCCAACATTCGTTTTGCTGGCTCATTTTCCCTCATTGACATGAGTCAACAGTGTGATGCAGCAGCTAAAAAAGCCAATGCAATTCTGGGCTGCATCAATAGGAGTATATCATCTAGATCAAGGGAAGTAATAGTACCCCTGTATTCCGCTCTGCTCAGACCTCACCTGGAATACTGTGTCCAGTTCTGGGCACCACAGTTCAAGAAGGATACAGACAAGCTGGAACGTGTCCAGAGGAGGGCAACCAAAATGGTCAAAGGCCTGGAAACGATGCCTTATGAGGAACGGCTTAGGGAGCTGGGTATGTTTAGCCTGGAGAAGAGAAGGTTAAGGGGTGATATGATAGCCATGTTCAAATATATAAAAGGATGTCATATAGAGGAGGGAGAAAGGTTGTTTTCTGCTGCTCCAGAGAAGCGGACACGGAGCAATGGATTCAAACTACAAGAAAGAAGATTCCACCTAAACATTAGGAAGAACTTCCTGACAGTAAGAGCTGTTCGGCAGTGGGATTTGCTGCCAAGGAGTGTGGTGGAGTCTCCTTCTTTGGAGGTCTTTAAGCAGAGGCTTGACAGCCATCTGTCAGGAATGCTTTGATGGTGTTTCCTGCTTGGCAGGGGGTTGGACTGGATGGCCCTTGTGGTCTCTTCCAACTCTATGATTCTATAGAATGTCTGTGCATATTGCTAAATTTGGTCCAGCAGCTTAAGCTTAAACCGACTGCGGGGCAGGATCTCTTGCAAACGATTAACACATGCACGCCAAGGTGAGCTATGTGCATGCGCACACATACATACATACAAAGGCAGACAAATATCTGTGAGAAATTGACTCTGGTTTCCCATCATCAGCCTTTGTAGATCCAGCATCCAATTTGTCCTCTGGCACCATCTGGTGGGGAAGCCTGTTCCCCATCATTTTAAAGACAAAGCAAAATAACATCCTGAAAAATAAGTTGCGTGGGCTCGTGCACGTGGACCAGTGTGCTGCAGTGCTCTATTGGTGGCATTTGTGCCATCGTTGGGTGATGGCTTTGACTTGTTTCGCATCAAATATTTCAAGTGGGCCAGCCAAAATTTGGGAGACCCTTCACGGCGCAATATTTATTTTGTTTGGATGGTTGATATCCCTGCCTACTAGCCTGCTCCCTAAAATATCACTAGTTTACTCATTTCTATATATAGGGTGCCTACATTCTGCATGTGCAAATGGCTAGAGATACCTATTAGGTCCATAAATTACCAGATAGCATATATTCAACACAAAAAGCAGTGACAATTTGTTGTTGACCATGGACAGCTGGACATATAAAGGCCCCCATTACCTTCAGTAGCTTAGGGCCTCATCAAACCTCAATCCAGCCCTGCGTGCAACATATTGCCATTTAAAGGTTAAAGGACCCCTGTCCTTCCAGTGAGCACTCAGGGCTGATTTCCTTAGGAATGGATAAGTTTGATCTTCTTGCAGTCCATGGGACTCTCAAGAGTCTCCTCCAGCACCATAATTCAAAAGCATCAATTCTTCGGCGATCAGCCTTCTTTATGGTCCAGCTCTCACTTCCATACATCACTACTGGGAAAACCATAGCTTTAACTATACGGACCTTTGTCGGCAAGGTGATGTCTCTGCTTTTTAAAATGCTGCCTAGGTTTGTCATTGTTTTTCTCCCAAGAAGCAGGCTTCTTTTAATTTCGTGACTGCTGTCACCATCTGCAGTGATCAAGGAGCCCAAGAAAGTAAAATCTCTCGCTGCCTCCATTTCTTCCCCTTCTATTTGCCAGGAGGTGATTCTGTAATATACTGGTATATAATTGTTGATACAGAAATAACACACACACACCCGGCCGCCCCCACTGCGAATAGATTGTAACAATAGCAATAACTCTTCCGCTTTCAGATTCAGTTCAAGAAGCAATGTGGAACAGACAACAAATGCAACAGCAACCTGAAGATTAAGGCTGTCTTTTTAAATGACCAGAACCAGAAGTTGCCCAGGTGAGAAATGCGTTCCCTTTGCACCCTCACTGGCTCACCACTAGGGGCAGCAGCAGCATGCAGACTTTGCACGTCTGACATTCTTTCCGTGGGACCTCCAGAGAGTTAACTAGGAGGTGGGTGGATGGACAGCCCTTCTCTGCCTTTAGCCCACCCCCCACACCTGTGCCATCTCCCCCGATGCAGGCGGAATGGGATGCAAGTGTTGCAGTACAGCCGGGATGTCAAGAAGCTGAACCTGGGCGTCAGCGTCACAAATATACCGTCGTCACCCACGAATGGAGAAGATGCGCACGAGGCTTTCCTCAACATCACGTTCCCACCCTCTCTGCTGCCTTCCTCTGTTCGGCCGGTGAGTGACTCCCCCCCCCTTTTAAATAAAAATAAGGAGAATATATATATATCTATATATATCAATTATAAAGCAATAACATGATTTGAAAAAAAGAGTACACAAAACTGTGTAAAGAGGAAGATATATATATGAATATACAGTGGAACCTCGGTTTATGAACACCTCGGTTTACGAATTTTCGGTTTACGAATTTTCGGTTCACGAACGCCGCGGACCCATCTGGAACGGATTAATTCACTTTCCATTACTTTCAATGGGAAAGTTCGCTTCAGTTTATGAACGCTTCAGTTTATGAACAGACTTCCGGAACCAATTGTGTTCATAAACCGAGGTACCACTGTATACACAGATGCCCTAATCCAGGCACAGCCAAACTGCGGCCCTCCAGATGTTTTGGGACTACAACTCCCATCATCCCTAGCTAACGGGACCAAGTGGTCAGGGATGATGGTAGGGCCGCAAGATAGGAAGCAAAACAAAAGCCGTATGAAGGGAAAGTTCAGTTGCTTCTGGTCGCGCCAGAAGCAGTCTTCGGAAGGGTCATCTTGATTGATGATGGTGGAGGCTGTTTTAAAGCCATTTGGAGCTATCTGTTTGTTTTGACAATGAAACATCCTTTTAAATGAACTACGCTCACTGTGTTATCAAGCCGGGAACTGGACTCCTGACAGTGGGGCTGGTGGAAGTTGCCCCTGTCGGAGCGCAACATTTGCTGCACCCCATCGAGTCTGCTTTTGCGCAGAAGCGTCGAAATGCCGACGAAATAAGGCAATATTCAGCAAGGTGGCCTTTTCTTTCTTCAGAGCGGCGCCTGCAGGTTCGAGGAGACAGTGATATGTGAGCTCGGCAACCCTTTCAAAATGGAGCAGCGGGTGAGTTGTTTTGGGTCCCGGTACTCCAGAAAGGGGAGGGTTCCAAGGTGGGAGACCCAAACTATGACATCTCATCCAGCACAAAAGATCATAGCTGCCAAGTCTCCCGTTTTCCCCGGGAAACCCTCGTTTTTACTTACCTTTTCCCGGTGGTCCCCCGTATCACTTCGTCTCCCGTTTTTCTCCGTTATTTTCTCCTGCCGGCGGCCTTTTTTTTCTGATTTGCCCTTCTATGGGCACAAAAAATGGCCGCCGCCGGCTTCAAAAGTCGCATCTACGCATGACCGGAAGTGTGTAGATACGACTTCTGGTGTCGGCGGCGGCCAATTTGGTGCCCATAGATGGGCGGGGTGACACCGGAAGTTGCGTTGATGCACTTCCGGTCATGCGTAGAAGCTACTTTTGAAGCTGGCGGTGGCCATTTTTGGTGCCCAAAGAAGGGCAAAGCGACACCGGAAGTTACATCAACGCAACTTCCGGTGTCACACGGCTGCCGGTCCCGGATTCTGCAGTCCGGGACTTGGAAGGTAAGCAAAAGATGTGTTCAGGCCTTGGCCCCCTTAGTGACCCTTGGGACTTAGAAATAACAAAACACTGGAACCTTTTACCTGCTCCCAGCCTGCATTTACATTTAAAGTGCTCTCTCACACACAGAGAGAATCCCAGGAACTGTGGTTTGCTATCGGGGCTGGGGAATCGTAGTTCCGTGAGGGGTAAACTACATTTCTTAGAATCCTTTGAGTGGGAAGCCACGTGCTCTAAATGGGGGTTCAATGTTTTCTCAATGTTCAGTATGGTGTGGGTGTTCATATTTTTGGGGGGTAAACTACAATTTCTAGGATGCTTGGCGGGAGGGGGGGTGTCTTTTAAATGTATCGTGTGTACGCAACCCCAGTGTGCCATTGAGGGAGGACAGACATACATTGCCAGAGTCAGATCACATGTAATTATTCCTCGGGAATGATCTTTGTAGGCGGGGAATACACAGAAGAAACCATTTTGAGGAGATACGGAAGGGGTTTGTATTGTACTGTTAAAAAGGAAAGGGCTCAAACCATCGCAAGAGGTATGGAAATTTTGGGAAGGTGGATACTGACACATTGGAATGGTCTCAGTGGTGGGGTGCACATTTTTATTCTTATTTATTTATGTTTGGGGTTTTTTTTAAAAAAGGAATGGTTTTCATTTTTTCATGCAATGTTTTTGCACCTTACCCATCTGATAAAAAAAGCAAGTCAAATATCCATAGTTAAAAACCATCCTATCAAATCCCATCAAAGTATCACCCATCAGTGGTAACAGAGTACTATACCACACAGTGGGTAAAATAAAAACATTTCCCTTTTATAATTTAAAGAGTGTTGCTGAGGGCCGGGGGGGGGGGGAATAAATGAACATCTACTAAGAGGGAGTTCCATATGTAGCGTGTTGTTGCTGCAGTGTTAGATTTATATCCATACCTGCCAAGTCTCCCGCTGAAAAATGCAACTTCCGGGGCCGCTCTGACCACGTGTGTGCACCGGAAATAGGGCAGAGGGGCACCGGAAGTCGCTTCTACGCATGCCCGGCAGCCATCTTGCCCACCACCAAGATGGCCGCCGGGCATGCGTAGAAGCAACTTCGGGTGCCGCTCTGCCCTATTTACGGTGCCCACACATGGTCAGAGCAAGCAGCACCCAAAATGGAGGCTCCGTGGCAGGTAGGAAATCCGGGGGATTTCTGGGATTTTTCTCCATTCGGGAGAACAGCGGGAAATGGATTAAAATCCGGGGGTTTCCCGTGAAAAACGGGATACTTGGCAGCTAAGTTTATAACCCGTTATTTGACCAGTAGTTGAAATGCTGGTTCTTCTGATTTGCTTCTGCAACTGCAGCAAAGCATGCTGGGTAACCAGCTTGTGCACTCTTGCCTCCTTTCCAGGCAGAACTGACTATCACGTTTGAAGTTACTGGAGTTTCGCTAAATACCCAAGATGTCACCGTGCAGGTGGAGCCTTCCACGTGAGTCTTCTCCCCAGGGCTAAATAGTTGTGGTTGGAAATGGGAATGCGCATCAGGAAGCCCAGTCAGTACTAGTGTACTTGGCTACAGCAGTTCGAAAGCACACCAGTGCAATTAGATAAATAGGGACCACTGCGGCAGGAAGGTAAACGGCATTTCCATGCTCTTTAGTTTCTGTCACAGTGTCTCGTTGGGCCAGAAGCAGTTTCGTCATGCTGGCCACATGACCCAGAAAGCTGACAAACGCCAGCTCCCTTGGCCTGAAAACGAGATGAATGCCACAACCTCATAGTCGCCTTTGACTGGATTTAACCGTCCGGGGTCACATTTACCTTTTACTTGGGTATTGACTGAAGGGCTGCATGGCTGGTTCACCCACCTTGGGCGGCAAAATCCACATGGGCCGCACAAGGAACGCATTGCCCACTGCTGCTGCCATTGCCGTGGTGGCAGCGACGGCTTTGGTGCACTCCTTGGAGGCTGGATCTGTCCCCTCCTTGGCAACCCCCACAATACAGCAGATTCTTGGAGAATAGGAATCATAGAATCATAGGAGTTGGAAGAGACCACAAGGGCCATCCAGTCCAACCCCCTGCCAAGCAGGAAACACCATCAAAGCTGTCAAGCCTCTGCTTAAAGACCTCCAAAGAAGGAGACTCCACCACACTCCTTGGCAGCAAATTCCACTGTGGAACAGCTCTTACTGTCAGGAAGTTCTTCCTAATGTTTAGGTGGAATCTTCTTTCTTGTAGTTTGAATCCATTGCTCCGTGTCCGCTTCTCTGGAGCAGCAGAAAACAACCTTTCTCCCTCCTCCATATGACATCCTTTTATATAGGAGGCGCTGCCGGTCTTCTCCCAAATGGCAGGGGGTGTCCTCTGGGGTCTGCACCCACCCGGCATGATTCAGGGTGCGTCCCTTTCCCTGCAACAACCTTTGAGTCCCACTCCAAACATCTGGCAAGGTTGAGTTGATTCCCCAACTTGTTCCCAATGTAGCTCTTCACTCACTCCTTCTTCCCTGGTGGGTAGGACGCCATTTTGTGGTTTGCCTCAGGTGCCACAATGTCTTGGGCCAACCCTAGAATGATTGGTGTGGGGAGGGGCCTCTGTGTGGACTCATCCCACATGGCCTTGGGCTTCTTGCGTGACTCCGCTGTTGAGAGAAGGGGCACTGTTTGGGTTGACTTAAGCATCCCTTCTGAGAAGCCCCAACTGACCCCTCTGAACGATGTCCTGTCTCTCATAGGATCAGCTATCAAGAAGATCTCGCACCCGTGTCGGCAGTCCTGTTGGTAGACTACACCATTGATGCTTCCCTGAGCATGTGCGTAACCACCGCGATGTTTGACGTGGGTTTAAAAAAGAAGTGATACAGTCAACCTTTGGTTGTGGAATGTAATCCGTTCTGGAAGACCATTAGACTTCCAAACTGTTCGACAACCGAAAACTGAAAGTGGAAACCTCAATACAACAGGGAAACTCAAAACAGAAGCCACGTCCGACATTGGGCTTCCGAAAATCGTTTGAAAACCGGAGCAGTTACTTCCGGGTTTTCGGCGTTCAGGAGCCAAAACGTACAATAATGGAGGCATTTTGGAACAAAGGTTTGACTGTATACAAATGCCTCTCAAGATGAGGTTGTAAAACAGGATGTGTGTTATGTTGAGACCTCCAGACTGCCGCAATTACCCATGCCATCAAACTCACTTCGGATACACACACATGCATATATAAGTTGTGTAGTTCTCCATCTCGCTTGACATCTGATGGGAGGGTGTTCCACAGGGAGGATGCCACTACCAACAAGGGCCTCTGCCACTCTGGGCGGCTCCCAACAGAATATTAAAAACACGATAAAACATCAAACATTAAAAACTTCCCTAAACAGGGCTGCCTTCAGATGTCTTCTAAAAGTCAGGTAGTTGTTTATTTCCCTGACATCTGATGGGAGGGTGTTCCACAAGGCGGGTGCCACTACCGAGAAGGCCTTCTGCCTGGTTCCCTGCAGTGAGGGAACCGCCAGAAGGCCCTCGGTGCTGGACCTCAGTGTCCGGGCTGAACGATGGGGGTGGAGACGCTCCTTCAGGTATACTGGGCCAAGGCTGTTTAGGGCTTTAAAGGTCAGCACCGACACCTTGAATTGTGCTCGGTAACGTACTGGGAGTCTACTCTTGACTCTCATGGTTCCCCATATTGTTTTATGAAGTTGCTTGAGTTCCCAGGATTCCACGATTAGCAGATTTGGTAGTCGAGTAGGCCTGACAGCAGTATAAATCTTCATTACAGACATTTCCTAAATGTAATTCTAGTAGGTTACACTTCCCATTGACTGAATTGGGAAAGTGTGACCCGCTCATCCAAAGTTCCTCACTTTGTAAACTTTTTCATCCTTCTCACCTCTCAATGTGTTCCTCTCTCCGTGGCAGAGTCAACCGTTGGCTCCAGACGCATTTCAGTGGGACAGTCATGGGCGAGTCAGCCATGAAGCATGAGGAAGACGTAGGCAGTCCCATCGAATTTGACTTCCAGGTAAGGATCTTCCTTGAGGGGTGTGGCTAATACTCTCAAAAACTGAAGCGTAGGATCATAAAGTTGGAAGGGACCACAAGGGTCATCTAGTCCTGGAATCTCATGTTCTACCAACTGATGTATCCCAGAATTGCTTCTGATTAAAAACCCACATGAGCTTGTTTACTTGAGCAGGATTCCATACGGGGCCATTGATCCCTTGTCTTGAAAGCAACTAAGACACAATCTAGGATTGAATCCATCCCAATGTGATTTGTTAATTTGTAGAGTTGAGAGTACAAGCACAAGACAGAGGGTCGCTGAAGGGCATGTGTGTCGGCTTATTTCTCCCAGTGCAAAATGTTAAGCCAAATATTTGAAAAGATCTCTTTCCCTTCCTATTTGTGCCTGAAACAGAAGAATAAACTGCTTGGTTGAAATGGATTCTTGACATTCCCCCCACTCCCAAATCTGGTTCTTTCAAGATACTTTGAGGAAGGGCAATAGCTCAGTGGTTGTAGATCAGTCCTACATGCAGGTTCTGGGAACCGCCCTGCGACCTATATAGGGTGGTATATAAATTTAATGAATAGTAATAAAATAATAATAATCCTTGACATCTCCAGGTAGGGGTAGGATAGACCTCAGTCTGAAAACCTGTAAAATGGGTGCCAGTCAGCCTCGACTGAGCTACCGGTAGATCCACCAGCTCAGTATAAGGCAGATTCCTATGTGCTCTTATACCTTGACCTTGTTTTTTGAAACTGGCGTATTGGCACTGATTTATTACACCTTGTCTTCCCAAATATGTTTGTCTCTTTTATCTCTTATTTTGGCTGTCAATTTTGCCATTTCTGGATAGTCCATTCACTTTTGAAGCTATTCCTCCTTGGTTAGTACTCCTCCTTTCAATTTCTGTGAGTACAGGATTCTGGCTGCTGTTGCCACACACACACACACACACACACACACACACACACACACACACACTATCTTTTCCACCAAAATAGAATAATCTTGACACCGAGTTTGTTTTATAAAAGGGGCTTCAGCTTGTCACCTGACCTTTGTCTTTCAGGTGACCACGAAAGGCGAGTCTTTAGGATCCTCTGGAACAATCACGCTGGGCTTCGAATGGCCTTACGAGGCCAGCAACGGGAAATGGCTGCTGTACCCAACTCAGATCCTTGTGAAAAGGAGTGGGAACGAGAGTCGGCTCTGTGTACCCCCCGGGGAAGTCATCAACAACCGCAACCTCACAGTGAGTCTGATCTCCAGTGCGAGCCCTTTCTCCCTTTTGCATTTTCTCTCTCTCCATTGACTCCTTTTTCTTTGCACCCTTTTCAGTGGGCTACACCTTCTACCTTGCCCTGCCACCATGTACTGTATGTAGCTATTTCTACTAGCTATACCTGGGATGCAGGTGGCGCTGTGGTCTAAACCGCTGAGCCTCTTGGGCTTGCTGATTGGAAGGTGGGCGGTTCGAATCCCCATGATGGGGTGAGCGCCCATTGCTCTGTACCAGCTCCTGCCAACCTAGCAGTTAGAAAGCACACCAGCGCAAGTAGATAAATAGGGACCACTGCAGTAGGAAGGTAAATGGTGTTTCTGTGTGCTCTGGTTTCCGTCACAGTGTCCCGTTGTGCCAGAAGCGGTTTCATCATGCTGGCCACATGACTCAGAAAGCTGACAAACGCCAGCTCCCTTGGCCTGAAAGTGAGATGAGCGCAGCAACCCCATAGTCACCTTTGACTGGACTTAATCGTCCAGGGATCCTTTGCCTTTACTAGCTATACCAGTGGTTCTCAAGTTGTGTTGTGTGTTGCACGGGTGCGACAGGAGAGGATAGTCTTCTTGAGCACATGCTTTTCCAGGAAGAGAAAGCTGACCAGTTCTTTTGCTTTCCCAGCTACACGATTGGAGCAGGACCTCAGCACGGAGGAAGCGCGATCTGCAAGCATCTCCGAAGCATGAGCTTCCCGTCACCTTGCCAGCTTCCAAGAAAGCCAAGTCAGAAACATTACTGGTGAGCATTTTGGCCATCCTGTGTCATTTCCACTTCTGCTCAGGAGGGCTTTTCAGGAGCAGGTATGTCCCAACCAAGAAACGGCTAGTTAAATGGTTAAACAGCTTCAGAAACAAGCCTTTGTATCCCAGTTTGTTCTGAAGTCATTAACCATCGTTTCCTCACTTGGGCGGTACAAGAAACCATGGTTAGCTGAAGACTTCCTGGCTTGTTTGCCAGCTTATTAAATGAAGTTATGTTCATCCAACCCTAGCCAATGAGTGGTTGGATGGAGTGGTACATTTTCTCAGGCAGGAAATAGCATAGTAGTTCTAGGAATCTGGGCACCCTTTTCACCGTTGGACTATTTCCAAATATAATCTTCAATTGGACTATATCCCCATGTACAAAAGTGTCCTTGGTGGTGTGGAGAGACTTGTAGTTTTCCTGGACTGTAGCTCAGTGAATGTTCCCATTCCCAATCCCCGCTGTCATCTCCTGGTAGGGCTGGGATTGTCACCTGTCTGAAATATCCATTCCCCTCTCTTCCTTTGTTTCCAGAGCTGTTCCAAAGGAACATGTCGCTGTGTCTGGTTCGAGTGCCCCTTGTGGGATGCAGCAGATGTGACAAATGTGATGGTTCGTGCCCGGGTCTGGAACAGCACATTCATCGAGGTAGATGCTCATTCTGTCCCCTTGCAAGAATTTTCTCTGGTTAATGAGAGAGGGAGTGTTCTTGTCAGGCTTTGGGGAATTGGCTTCCTCCCCCCACCGTGTGGCAGTTGATAAGAGATCAAATAAAAGGAACGTCTTACCAGTTAGAATCTTTAATAATCACAGCGAGAGAACAAAGAACACAACCCCTAGAAATGGCAGGGCTCCCAATTAAGGATTACACACACCCCATCCCTATTAATGTACGTCACTTCTATGTCTTGTAATCTGAGTTAGTAGCCTCTGCGCTTTCTGTTTTGACACTTTCTGAGCTCTCCGGGAGTTTGGGGGCGGCGTATGGACTGTGAATATGTTAACTATCTCTCTCCTAGTGTTTCTTCTCCTAGCTGTTCCCCATCCGGTATTTCCCAGCTTCTGCCTTCTGAACTATGCCCCTCTGCAAACCACTGTTCCTAATCTAGACTGTCCTCCTGCTCCTGGGAAGATGCAGGAGCATGATCAGGGGAGGGGGAGACTCCCACCATTCTTCTTCAGTGCAACCCTCCTCAGCACGGTCCCTGACAGTTCTGGAACATTCCAGAATGTCCCCTTTTTGCAATTTAAAGTGGCTGAAAAGACTCCCTTCTCCCTAGTACAACAAACCCACTATGAAATAACACACAAACTGAGACTTGTTGTGGCCTGGAAAGTGACTGGGAAACGTATGGGATGAACGAATTATGGGATGGGAAGATTCATAAAAGCAAATTGGGTTGAATGCAGGACAGACGCTGGTCGCCCTGTAAACAAACCGGAACAATTTTCTCTCTCTCTCTCTCTCTCTCTTTTTTAAAAAAATAACCTTTATTGAATTTAAAATAAATATAAAACAAAACATTCAACTAAAATACCAACAAAAAATACACAACAAAAGAAATACACGAATAAAAAATCCAAAACATTGAAATAAAACTTACCCTATCTTCTACCATATTTATCAATCTAACTTCTACGTCTTCATTTCAATATCAATATTCACAACTTCTTATCCAGATCAACTTCCCCTTCTCTTCCTCCCTGGCTTCAAAGTTTTTAACTTTCCTACTGCATCCATTTACTTTCCTCTTGGGAATTCTACAAGATATTCATTTTAAACACAAGTTCTTTCAAATATATTCCAATTTTTTCCCAATTATTATTAAACTTTTTACTTGAACCACCCCTTATCGAATTTGTCAATTTGGCCAGATCAATATAGCTAATTAATTTCTCTTGCCAATCTCTAATAGTAGGGACTTCCTGGGTTTTCCATAATTTAGTGATCAAAATTCTTGCTGCCGCCACTGAGTACAGAAATATCTTTTCATCCTTTTTTCCCACTTCCTCTTCAACCATTCCTAATATGAAAGATTCTGGAGTTTTCCTAATATTATATTTGAATATTTTCTTTAATTCTTCCAATAAAGGTAAAGGTAAAGGGACCCCTGACCATTAGGTCCAGTCGTGACAGACTCTGGGGTTGCGCGCTCATCTCGCATTATT
The DNA here is from genome assembly GCF_963506605.1 of Zootoca vivipara. Lineage (NCBI taxonomy): Eukaryota > Metazoa > Chordata > Lepidosauria > Squamata > Lacertidae > Zootoca > Zootoca vivipara. Next base: position 18,469,959 of record NC_083288.1, on the reverse strand, counting down.
GGCCGAGGGAGCCGGCGTATAGCTTCCAGGTCATGTGGCCAGCATGACAAAGCCACTTCTGGCAAACCAGAGCAGCACATGGAAACGCCGTTTACCTTCCCGCTGTAGCGGTTCCTATTTATCTACTTGCATTTTGACATGCTTTCGAACTGCTAGGTTGGTATTCTTCCAATACCCCGCTCCAAAAAGGCTTTATCTTAGCACAATACCACCATACATGTAGGAATGTACCTGTTTCCTTCTGACATCTCCAGCATTGATTATCTTTGACTTTATACATTTTATGATTTTTTTCTGCCTTCTCAATGAAGGCAGAATGTAATCTAACCTCCAAGTCAGCTGTTTATCACCAAATCAGGATGTTCAGTGAAAGGGTCTCTCATTCTAAGGCATCTTCCTGTGTTCAGTGGGTGGGAGTACATTGGGAAATGAGTTTATGTTGCTGCTTTTTTGATATGCTCGCTCTTTCCTATCCACCCCCCATGGAAATGTAGGACTACAACAACTTTGACCGCGTGAAGGTGGATGGGAAAGCCACGCTGTTTCTCAGGACAAACTCCTCCACCATCAACATGAAAAACGACACTGTGTGGGTGAGTGAGACTGGATTTGTTGGGTGAGGCAACTTCAGAAAGTCCAGCGGTCCAACTATCAATTCCAATGGAAGGCCTCCCAGTCTCCATTCCTCTCTCCCTCCCATAATTAGCAAACTCCATCAGTTCTTCTTGAGCAGCAGCTTTCATAATAATAATAATAATAATAATAATAATAATAATAATAATAATATTTATACCCCGCCCATCTGGCCGGGTCCCCCAGCCACTCTGGGCGGCTTCCAACAAAATATTAAAATATACAGAAATCCACCAAACATTAAAAGCTTCCCTAAACAGGGCTGCCTTGAGATGCCTTCTAAAGGTCTGGTAATTGTTGTTCTCTTTGACCTCTGGTGGGAGGGCATTCCACAGCGTGGGTGCCACTACCGAGAAGGCCCTCTGCCTGGTTCCCTGTAACTTAGCTTCTCGTAGCGAGGGAACTGCCAGAAGGCCCTCGGCGCTGGACCTCAGTGTCCGGGTAGAACGATGGGGGAGGAGATGCTCCTTCAGGTATACTGGACCGAGGCCGTTTAGGGCTTTAAAGGTCAGCACCAACACTTTGAAATGTGCTCGGAAACGTACTGGGAGCCAATGTAGGTCTTTCAGGACGTGTATTATGTGGTCTCGGTGGCCGCTCCCAGTCACCAGTCTAGCTGCCGCATTCTGGGTTAGTTGTAGTTTCTGGGTCACCTTCAAAGGTAGCCCCACGTAGAGCGCATTGCAGTAGTCCAAGCAAGAAATAACTAGAGCATGAACCACTCTGGCAAGACAGTCTGCAGGCAGGTAGGGACTCAGCCTGCATACCAGATGGAGCTGATAAACAGCTGCCCTGGACACAGAATTGACCTGCGCCTCCATGGACAGCTGTGAGTCCAAAATGACTCCCAGGCTGCGCACCTGGTCCTTCAGGGGCACAGTTACCCCATTCAGGACCAGGGAATCCTCAACACCTGCCCGCCTCCTGTCCCCCACAAACAGTAGTTCTGTCTTGTCGGGATTCAATCTCAATCTGTTAGCCGCCATCCATCCACCAACCGCCTCCAGGCACTCACATAGGACCTTCATCGCCTTCACTGGTTCTGATTTGAAAGAGAGGTAGAGCTGGGTATCATCCGCATACTGATGAACACCCAGCCCAAACCCCCTGATGATCTCTCCCAGCGGCTGCATGTAGATGTTAAAAGCATAGGGGAGAGGACAGAACCCTGAGGCACCCCACAAGCGAGAGCCCAGGGGTCTGAACACTCACCCCCCCCCACCACTTTCTGAACACGGCTCGGGAGGAAGGAGCGGAACCACTGTATGACAGTGCCCCTAGCTCCCAAGCCCTCTAGACGGTCCAGAAAGATGTTATGGTCGATGGTGTCAAAAGCCACTGAGAGATCCAGCAGGACTAGGAAACAGCTCTCACCTTTGTCCCTAGCCCACTGGAGATCATTGACCAGTGCGACCAAGGCAGTTTCAGTCCCATGATGAGGCCTGAATCCCGACTGGAAGGGATTCAAATGAAATCGATTTATTTTCAAAGCAAAGCTGCCCTCAAATCCCCATCTGTAAACTCAGGCCTAGGCATGGGATGTTTTGCCCAATGTTGATGAATTAATCAACCCAGATGAGAATACGAGGTCTGAGCTGGGAGCATTTGACCCCCCCCCTTTCTCCGTCAGGTGTGGCCATGCTGATCTTCACACACCAGGTCGATGACGTTTTAGGGGGTGAAACTTAATTTTTGCACATTTCTTCAGTGGGGAGGCGACCTAAAATTATATTTTGGGGGGGCATGAAGAATTCAAATCTGCCATTGTTTTTATGATTGGGCAACAATCAGCTTGGTAAATCTACATTTGACAAAGAAGCACGTGAACTGCTCTCAGGAAAACCAAAGAATTTCCCCTTCTGACAATTCAGGTAATGCGAAACAATAGTAATAGTAATAAATAATAATATCAGTACATCATATAACTGCACGTACTTGGCAATCCTTTTTAATGATTTCTGTGCAACTTGACACACATTTTACTTACCAAGCAAAAGTAAATTATACTCATTTAAACCAAAATACCTTTCGAATTCCCAAGTCACGTTACACCCCCTCGTTTTGGGAAGTTGAAAGTTGAAAAATTCAGCACTGAGTCGGTGTCCCCTCCCTTCTGCCCTTCCTCCCTTGAGGCAAACCCAGCTCTCCCCTTTTTGCCCCTTCCTTCAGTTCTCGGTGACCATCGACTCTGAGCTGAGCGAGGAGCAACCGACCGAGATTGAGCTCTGGCTGGTGCTGGTCGCCGTAGCAGCCGGACTTCTGCTTTTGGGCGTCATCGTTTTACTGCTGTGGAAGGTGAGAAGAGGAGATTTTTTTTAAAATTGGGGAGCAAGGGGTGACAGGCTAGAAACAGAAGCACCTTCCTTTCCTCTCTCTTGGCGCCCGTATTTGTAGAGGGACACTCTCAAAACTGCTTCTGCACAGCCAACCCGCAGAGAGAAGAAAACAATCAACAACCCACACAATTTTCTGTGGCAAGCTCAAATGCCTTAGCAGTATTTCCGGGGCTGATATAAATATGCTATAGGCGGGCTGGCCTCGCTAGAGAACAAAATGTTCAGGCATTCAGACGTCACAAAAAAACAAACAAACACCAAACAAACTAGCCAAGCCAGTTTGAAATGGGCCAGGCAGAAGTTAACTGCCTCCCGCCCCAGCTTTATCCAGCAGTGATGTAATCTGTTTACAGGTAGGTAGCCGTGTTGGTCTGAAGAAGTGTGCATGCACACGAAAGCTCATACCAATGACAAACTTAGTTGGTCTCTAAGGTGCTACTGGAAGGAATTTTTTATTTATATTTTTCGATGTAATCTGCTCTGACTTGGGTGTTTGCATTTAGCTTGTGCAGCTAATATTGGAGAAGAGCCAAACAGCTCAGTGTATCTGTGGGATGCTTGCTATACCCGTTTTTGTCACCATAGAGAAAGCGGTTGGAATGGGAGGAAACTATATTTAGAACCTGATTAACCAAGGCATCAGCTGAATATCTAGGGTCCTTTGGTCCATACCTCAGGATAAGATGATAACAATAGTCATCTGTATTATGGTCGGTCCTTCACCAACTCATTGATAGATAGATAGATAGATAGATAGATAGATAGATAGATAGATAGATAGATAGATAGATGATAGATAGATAGATGATAGATAGATAGATAGATAGATAGATAGATAGATAGATAGATAGATAGATAGATAGATACTGTAGATAGATAGATAGATGATAGATAGATACGGTAGGTAGATAGATATGATTTTTAAAAATATAAACCTACAACAAAAAACAATTCAAGATCCAAATATCAAGATTGCTCTGAATATCTTGACTTCCCCCCATCCCTTCCATGGGTCCTAGTGGTAATATTTACAACTGCATATCAATACTACCCAAGTTTTATCCTTCCAAATTATCCATACTTTCCGTTAATTTACGTGTGGTTAAAATCCTGCTAATGTTTTAACCTGCTTACTACAATGGTCTTGTAAATAGATGGTAAACTTTTCCCATTCTTTTTTTTTTTAAGTTCTTGTCCTCTTGATTTCTGAGCTTCCCAGTTAGTTTTGCCATTTCAGCATAGTCCATCAACTTGGTTTGCCATTCTTCTCTGGTCAGGGTAGTTTCTTCCTTCCATCTCTGGGCTAATAGCATCCGTGCGGCTGTTGTCGTGTTCATAAACAGTCATTTTTTGTCCTTTGGTGTCTTGGTACCTGTAATTCCTAATAATATGGCTTCTGGTTTTTTAGCAAAAGTTATTTTAAACTTTTTTTTTCATTTCATTATATATCATCTCCCAGAAATTTTTAATTAGTTTACACGCCCACCACATATGATAAAAGGCACCTTCTTTTTCTTTACATTTCCAGCAGGTATTTGAATTTGTTCTTAAGCAGTTTACTTCGCTGGTGCTTGGAGAATGCTGCATAGAGCCTGTGTGCCTGACCCTTTTCAGAAATCCCTTAGTTGTTGGCATCCATCTGTCTCAAGAGACAATGGAGTGCACCTCCAGGGGTGAAGTCAAGCTGCTGTGTTAGCAGCGCCAAAGTGACCTTCCTGGGGCGCAAGCCTTTTCCCAGAGCAACTCCAACCATTACCTTGTCATTGAGGGAATGTGTGTTTTCAAGCCTCCCTCCGCTTGTATTGGTTCCCAGAAAGAAAAGGATTCACACCTCCTGTTCCTAGAGTACCAAAAGCAGATTAAAAATGTGAAGGCAGTCATGGGCTTGCAGAGCACTTCCAAAGCTAAGTCTCCACTAGTGCTGTGTTGCATTCCAACTCTGCATTGCATCTCCCAGGAATAACAGGCCATATTCAAGTGGGGAGTTTCACCAGGACAGCTAAAGTGGCAACGAGTATCTCACTTACTCTAGTGACAACTAAACACAGGAAAACAACCGCTTGCCCGAGAGGATGTTTTCCTGCCCCTCCCTATGGCTTAGTATCTTTGTGTGCTGCAAATTCAGCATCCAAGATGATCAAAATATAGAAAGGGAATCCTGGAAGTGCTCTCCAACTGTGGTTGCCTGTAGTGGCTGCTGGGGAAAGCTCTCCTCCGGAAGATCACTACAGGCAAGATGGGTCGTGAATATACCTGCACCTTTCTTAAGAGGGTGGCATGGGTCTTTAGTTCTGTGCAGGTGAATTCAAGGGCATGCTTGACGTTTTGACCATCGCGTGTGGCATCCTTTGTGGCACCAGATTTGCCATTTTCTCATCAATTCTTATCAATTCTGCTTGATATTTCTTTCGCCTTGGAATTGTAGCTTTGCGGAGGAGCCCACAGCAGCCCCAGATTGTGTGGATTTGGCAACCCCCAAAACTATCACTCCTGGTGCTTGGCAATAAAATGAGACCAATCCCGTCTGCATGTTGAAAGTTATATCCTTTGCAACAAAGGGGCTGGAACGCTTGAGCTGGTTGTCTCCACCAACCCATTGCACATTGTTTCCTTGTTGTGCTTGACATTTGACCCCCTGCTTCCTCATAGTGCGGCTTCTTCCGGCGGGCAAGCACACGAGCCATGTACGAGGCCAAGGGCCAGAAAGCCATGATGAAGATCCAGCCATCTGAAACTAAGCGGCTGACCGACAGCTACTAGCTCCTGTCTCAGGGGGAGGGGAAACTGCCCACCCCTTTGCCCTGTCTCTTGGTAAATCAAGCTCTTGCAGCAGGTCTACTCCTCTTGTTCACTGTCTCTGTCAACTGCTCCACTTCTTAATCCTTCCCATAAGACCCTGGCGTTGAGAGCTGTGTCCCAGTGCTGGTTCAGGGAAATTGGACTTTGGACTGGTCACACGGGCACCTTATACTGCTTGAGTTACAGTCAAACCTCGGTTCTCGAACGGCACCGTTTTCGAACGTTTCGGCTCCCGGACGGCAAAACCCCGGAAGTAAATGCTCCGGTTTTCAAACGCTTTTCGGAACCCGAACGTCCGACGCAGCTTCCGCTTGAGTGCAGGAAGCTCTTGCAACCAATCGGAAGCCGCGCCTCGGTTGTTGAACGTTTCAGAAGTCGAAAGGGCATTCTGAACGGATAACGTTCTACAACCGAAGTTTGACTGTATATGGGACTAAGCGCTGACCCATTTGAACGAACAGACAGGACCAACTTACGTCTGCTCCAATCACAGAGCACAACTAAGAATCACAATAATCAGTATTCTTAGCCACTCCCCACCTGGGGGCAAGCAGGGCTGTGCTTCACCACCTGCCCACCTGCACAGGGGGGGAGCCCAGTTGGCCAAAGTGGCCCTTGGCAGGTGAATCCGCAGAGAGGAGCGCCAGGCTGTGCTGTGCTGGGGTTGCCCCTTGCCCATCTCCCTCCATCCACTCTCGCTCACAGTCTGGGGAGTGCACCGAGCAAGCAAGCACTGGCCAGGGGTGCAGCAGCCAGGCCAAGCTGGGGCCCAGAGACCGCCAGCAGTTGGCAGGGAAGAATGGGGAGCTGGGAACAGCAACCCCCCCCAGATGTGTCTGGGCAGCATAGCTGCCAAGTTTTCCCTTTTCTCGCGAGGAAGCCTATTCAGCATAAGGGAAAATCCCTTAAAAAACGGGATAACTTGGCAGCTATGCTTGGCAGGATGGGTGTGGGGGTGCCTGGTTCGTGCCCCTTCAAAATTGTGTGCCTGGGGCTTGGCCACCCACTACACTATGCCCCTGTATAGGGAGGAATGGTTAAGCATCCCCCCATCTCTGCTGCTTTGATCAAATTCAGAGGTGCCCCTGCCTCTTTTTAAAGCTTTTTTTTAAAAAAAGGAAATCTGCTTATGACTCTCCTGTGTGACTGGGCCCTAAGCCCTGGCTCTACTCTAATGAGCTACTATGGGTGCTTCTGCTTCAGAGTCCTCTTTAGGCGCAGGAGGAAATGCGGTTGTGCAACATGGAGCCTTGCGATTGGGAGGTAGTACAAAGCCCCTGGATTGGCTGTGCCCAATATGAAAACCAAGAGCCTACCCTTGTTGTCTATGGGGCAGAGAATTCTGCCTGTTCCTGCCCTGCCTCCTTAGCTGCCAAGTATCCCGTTTTTCGCGGGAAACCCCCGGATTTTAATCCGTTTCCTGCTGTTCTCCCGAATGGAGAAAAATCCCGGAAATCCCCCGGATTTCCTACCTGCCAGGGAGCCTCCATTTTGGATGCTGCACTTCCCATGTGTGGGCACCGGAAATCGGGCAGAGCGGCACCGAAAGTCGCTTCTACGCATGCCCAGCGGCCATCTTGGTGGTGGCCGCATGGCAGCGGCCGTCACCAAGATGGCCGCCGCCATGTGGCCGCAACCAAGATGGCCGCTGGGTATGCGTAGAAGCGACTTCCGGTGCCGCTCTGCCCGATTTCTGGTGCCCGAACATGGGGAGAGCGGCCTCGGAAGTTACTTCTACGCAACTTCCGGTGCTGCGCCGCTGCTGATCCCGCATTTTTCAGCGGGAGACTTGGCAGGTATGCCCGCCTCCCAACTCAGATTATTGAAGTCAAGGACCCTGAAATGAGAGTCTGGATTTGCAGGTGGCAGAGAAGCACATCTGGCCTCAGCCATTCTCTGGACATTTCTCCCAGCATCCAACATCTTGGGTGCCCAGATTTCCCAAACCAGCCCTCTCAACACCAGGCATTGCAGCCTCTCCCTCTCTTAGTTTTCTTCAAGGCATGTTCCTCACACATTGCACTTAATGCTCTCCCCTCAGGTTCCAGGTGTCATGTCTGTTGGCCTCTTTGTTTTATCTGTCTGTCTCACTAACCCAAATGTGTTTCTTTTCCTAGGCTTTAAGAACCACCTTCGTTTCAGGTGGCTTCTGACCTGGCACCTCCTACTCTGACAATGGACTTTCCTCTTTCTCTCTCTTTACTCTCAATCTTCCTTCCGTTCACTGGGCCATTCATTCCAAGTTCTGAGGTGGTGCTGAGTTGGCGACACTGTCGGGGGTTGACTTTGATACAGGAGTCAGTCTAGAAAACGCTCTAATACAGGGTTTCCCCAAGCTTGGGTCTCTAGCTGTTTCTGGACTACAACTCTCATCACCCCTAGCTAGCAGGACCAGTGGTCATGGAGGATGGGAATTGTAGTCCAGAAGCAGCTAGAGACCCAGGTTTGGGAAACCGTGCTCTAATATATACCCAGATTGGCAGCTCACCCTCACATATTTTGAGTTGCTACACACACACACACACACACACACACGCACGCACACACACACACACACACACACACTTGTGCTACAAAATCATGGCAGGTGTCAAAGATCAGTGGCCAATCCCAGTGTTAAACGGTTTAATCCATTGTGCCTTCGCCACACCACCCCTGAGGGACAACATAAAAAAGAATTAGCAAAACTTTGAACCAAGTTTCGAACCAACCTCTTGGTTGCCAGTTGCCATTTTGTTGGCTCTCACCCAGAAAACAACATGGCGGGCCACGTCACTGCCCCCTTTTCCTCCCCAAGCTGCAAAAATAGTCTTACCTTAGGGCCGTCTATGCAGACAACTACTCCCAACATGAGAGGGGATAATGAGATCATTCTTTTTCTCAATTTCGATTGAAGCTGGTTTAAAGGTAAAAAAGGGGTAAAGGACCCATGGACAGTTAAGTCCAGTCAACGGCGACTATTGGGTTGCGGTGCTCATCTCACTTTCAGGCCAAGGGAGCCAGCGTTTGTCCACAGACAGCTTTCCGAGTCATGCGGCCAGCATGACTAAACCGCTTCTGGCGCAACTAGGGTTGCCAGACTCAATAGAGAACAGGACTTCTGTGCCTTTAATTGCCCTGCTCTCTTTTGAGTCTGGAAACCTTAAAGAGAAACCAGCAGACCCTTTGCTTGGAAATTAAACAAAGGGTCTGCTGGTTTCTCTTTAAGGTTTCCAGACTCAAGAGAGCAGGGCAAAGAAGTCCTGTCCTCTACTGAGTCTGGCAACCCTAGGCACAACGGGACACTGTGACAAAAACCAGAGTGCACGGAAATGCCATTTACCTTCCCGCCGCAGCGGTACCTATTTATCTACTTGCACTGGCGTGCTTTCAAACTGCTAGGTTGGCAGAAGCTGGAACCGAGTAACGGGAGCTCACCCCATCGCAGGGATTCGAAGCGCCGACCTTCTGATCGGCAAGCCCAAGAGGCTCAGTGGTTTAGACCACAGCGCCACCCACGTTTGGGGCAGAAGTTTGGTTTGGGGTGGAGGGACACATCAAAATGCAACCTTTCATAAGAACCGACAAAATAGATAAATGTTGTGGTGAATACCGTGTGCACACCATTTCCCAAAACCCTGGAGGCAGAGTAGAGTGTGTACATGACCCTAGTTTCTCCATTTTGGAACTGATGTTGAGCCTTTTCAGCCTTTCAGCCACCACAGGAACCTGGTCCAATGAACCGGCCTTCTCCGTTATCTCCCCGCTTCCTCTCTCACCTCCTCTTTCACCCTGCCTCTATTCTCCGTAGTGTCCCTTTGCTCAAATTCCCAACTTCGGTCAATGTGTCCTCTCACTGATGCGTCTCTCTCTCCCCCCCCTTCTCTTCCCACGCAGTGCAACTTTTTCAAACGGACCCGCTACTACCGAATCATGCCCAAGTACCACGCCATCCGGATCCGGCAGGAGGAGCGCTACCAGCCGGCCGGCGGCTTCCTGGCACCGAGGCACAAGAAGCAGTGGGTCACAAGCTGGCAGGAGACGGGGAGTTACTACTGATGCTTGCCTCCCTCTCCCCCACCTTCCACCACCACCACCCCACCCTCGCCAGCTGCTTTGCTCTCTTCTGGACTTCGCATTGGACCAACTACAAAACTGCTATTGAAAGTCTAAGTTACGTGACTCAGGTCGGTGACCACGACCCAAGAGCTTTCTCCGGACGCAGCAATCTTCGGGAGGGGATGTTCCCTGCTAGGTGCTGCTGCTGGGATGAAGGGTGGAGAAGCTTTTTCAGTCTTTGTGAGGCAGCCTGGTGGGGCCCGAGGCAAAAAATGGACGGTTCTCACCTTTGTACAACAGGCTGCATTCCAGTCACGCAAAAGCTGGAGGCTTGTGTGCCCATGAGCCCTCCTAACTTTCCATCCCAGTTCAAGGACATCTGCCAGCCAGGAAGGGGGCTGAGCAGAGCTGGGGGAGGCTGTGTCCCGGTGAAAGTATTGAGGGTCTGCATTTGACCCCCTTGGCTTGAATCCCTTTACCCTGACCCCCTGAAATACAAAGCTCAAAGGGGCAGCTTTTTCACTTACACCAGTTATTTATTTTCCCCACCCACAACAACAACAACCACCACTACCACCAGGGTCCTGGAGACTGCATTTCTGTGAGGTATGGCAATCATCTTAGCTTCATTCTGGACAGATCTACCCAAGTCGGCTGTGTTGAAGTTGTTGTGGCTTCTCAGATGCCATTGTTGTTTCACCCAAGGGTGGCTGCTTCTTGCATTTATACTCCAGAAGGCACAGAGCAATTTCCGAATGGCTCTTAGGCAGTCTCCCATCAGAGGTGTACCTAGGGGCTGGTGAAAGCAGCCCCCGCCAGGAATGTAGGCCCAGGGTCCCCCCGCAAAAACCACCTACGAGACTAGACGCGTGTGTGACGCACTGCCACTGTTGCGGTGAGATCGGACGCAGGAGAAAATCCCCATGCTTCTTGCACTGTAGAACAAAGGCTTACGGTTATTATTATTTTTGCCCTTCCTCCTCGCCTTGCCCTCACTCCAGACGCTTTTGAGTACTTGGGTTGTGTAGTAATTTCTAATGTGGCAATTGCTTTAAAGTGATTTCCTTTTTTCTCGCGGGGCGAGCGGATACGCCTACACAGCTCCTTGTCGAGGGCGGAAGGGGTCCCAGGTACGCTTCTGCCTCCCGTCCCGGCAGCTTACAGAGTCATGCCAGTTTAGTGGTGAGACTGTCTCATAGAATCGTAGAATTGGAAGGGACCCTGGGGGTCATCTAGTCCAACCCCCTCCAGTGCAGGAATCTTTTGCCCAGTGTGGGGCCTTGAGATTGAGAGTCCCGTGCTCTACCAACTGTTCTCTGGGCAGCCAGAAGGTTCCTCTCATGCAAACTTTGGGAACATAGGAAGCTGCCTTGTATTGAGTCAGATCCTCAGTCTATCTAGGTCTGCATTGTCTACACTGACTGGCAGCAGCTGTCTTTCTCAGCTGCACTTGGAGGTGAGGGTTGAACCAGGCACCTTCTGCAGACACTTGTGCAAAACCTCTTGTGCATGGACAACTGCATGTGCCATGGTGTGAGTTAGCTTGGCTATTGCAGATGCGTACAAGCAAGCTTTCATGTACTTTTCGCCGGTAGCATTATCTTTGATGTTTACACTTTCTTTCCCCCCCTTTGGTTCTTTTTTTTTTTAATCGCTGAGAAACCAGGGATTCCGACATCCTTCCTTTGAGGCCTTGCTACAGATGACACCCATCTATCTTAATTCTCTTCCCTCCGACACCCCCCCCCCCAGGGCCTTGTTATAGACATTACACTGAACACAAGCCATCTCGGCACATGTACAAGTGTTTGTGTGAAAGACCGGACACAACTTGTTGATTTGTACAGCTCAGCTGTTGCACGCATAAACTGCAGGGGGGTGCCAACTTGAATACAATATTGTGGGCACCCAGGTAAACCCCGCCCTGCATAATTGATCATATGATGCAGTGCGCACACCTCATTTGAATGGGGATGCCAATCAACTTGGCGGGGGCCAGAACCCCTCAAACATTTTATTGTGGGGACCGAAGCCCCTAGGAGTTGGCTCCAATGATAGACTTACACTTACTGAATGTGAGTAACTACAAACGTACAAATCAGCTACTTATGTACACAGATTGTACACTTGTTGGATGTAATGTGGGAACGACCCTAGACTAAGCATAATTTGGAGAGAAGCTTGAACGGCCTTCAGTCACCGTGCTATGGCTTCAGCCGTCTCCTTCCCCAACCCCATATTGCTATACCGTAAAAACACTGGATGTATTGTCACTGGAGCTCTGACTATGCCAAAAACTACTGATCCTTTTTTAGCCACTGTGTCGTTTCTTGTATCTCCTCCACGATTCTTCAGAGAGAGAGAGAAAGCGGTTTTTACTACTCACTGTGGTCCAGCTTCTTAAGGAGCGCAAAGGAGACTTCTGAGCTTGAAATGCGGGGAGCGGGCAGAAATATTATAACGATTCCTTTCAAAACCCCTTTCTGCTCATTCTGTCGGAAAAGATGTGAAAGCCACTTTCTGCACTTTGGGGAATGCCAGGGAATGCCCGGGCTCTATGCAGGGCCGGCTTGGTGTCTGAGGAGGCCCTGGGCAATGTAGTCTGTGGTGGGTTCTCTCCGCGATCTGCGAGCCCCAGTTGGCTTACCTCTGGAGCAGGGATTATTCTCAAGCCAGCAGACCAGATCCTGGGTTCCCCCACTCCCGCCAGCCCACTCAGACAGGTGGGCGAGGCCGCTTGCCTGCCACTCACCTGATATCACCATGGCATCGGGGGACCTGCTTTTCCTTCGTAGCATGGCTTGCGTTCGAGCCGCACTGCCGAGGAAAACCCAAACAGGGCTTGACATCACAGCTGATCAGCTGGTTTCAAGCCATGCTTCCCGCAGGGATCTGCTGTGTTGTGGAGTCGCACCTAGCTTGGTCAGTCGCACCTAGCAAGCCTTGCAGCAAAGCTGTTCCCAGTGCATTTTAACTCAGCACCTGTCAGCTGATCGGTGCCGGCAGCAACCACCCCTTACCAAGGAGCAACTGGGAGCACACTTCAATGCACCTCTGTTACAACCTCAGGGGTGCGGCTGGTGGGCATGTTTTGGAGGCCAAATTGGGACCCGTGCTGGACCTAGTTAGGCCCAGGAAGTTGCCCACCCCTGGTTTACTTCCGGGCGACTGCGCTACAAGTAATATGGGGAGCTGGGTCTACCCACCAACTGAATTCCTCACAGTGCCTCATAGGAACACAATGCCATGAATATTATGGGAAGTGTAAATGGAAACTAGACCTGCTTTGAACACCTGGGCGGGTTTTCTTTTTCTTTAATGAAGAGTTCCAGAGGAAATGTCATTAATGGGCCCTTCTGAGGCACTAGCTGTCCCAGGATGCTGATTGTCTTGGCTAGGCATAGGCAAACCTTGGCTCTCCGGATGTTTTGGAACTCCCATGATCCCTAGCTAACAGGGCCAGTGGTCAGGGATCATGGGAGTTGTAGTTCCAAAACATCTGGAGAGCCAAGGTTGCCTATGCCTGGTCTTGGCCAAAACAATTGGCCCTGGAAGGTGTGTTAGTGTAATAATGATGTCTCTCTCTCTCAAAACTGACCAGCTGCAGCCAGTTCATGGGGATGGGGCGTTTGTGAGTGCCAAGAGTGGGCAGGCTTAAAGCTCCTGTTTCAGACATTATTCAGCGCTTAGGGGAGGGGGAGGATGGGATGGTAGGGACAAGTCTGCATTTCAGTGGAATACAGCAAGGCAGAACGAGACTTGCTCCCCGCTTCTCCCCCATTGCCCAGCCGCCATTTTGAATCTTGAGGAAAAGTTGGCCTCGTGTGTTCCACGTTCCACATAAGAAAGGGGTGGGGTTTGAGGGCAACTGCTTATGCGATTGGCCAGCACAGCCGCCCGTCTTCCCAAGAAGTAGGTGCTCGTGGCAGTTCAGTCTGCGATGGTTTCATTTCAAAACATCCCTTACCCATGTCTGACTCAGAGAACTTACTGTAGCTGGATTTGGGGTTCTTTATAAAAGCATGTTTCGCTTTTCAGGTTTCATATCTAAATATCCAGTGTGTTGACCTGTTCGTAAGACACAGTTCCTTACTGTTTTACAAGTGTGGTTGGCGCCAATGGACACTACTGATCTGGGCTGCAAAAAAAGGAGGGAGAAAATCTGAAATATTCCCTTCCACACATCACAGTTCAGGAAACTACGGTTGTGTTGAATATCAGAGAATGAGCACACCCCCTCTGCCCTCCCTCCTCATCTCCCAGCTGTATATTAAATTATTAAAAATGTACTTAACTATAGCTATGTGTATATAAATATATATATATATATTTGTTGCTCACTGGAATTTACCACTGTTTATGGTACTGGAGGTCTGGAATCATTGTGCCTTGGTTGTAAATAAGCTTGAGTGGCTATTTTATTTTATGAATAAAAAAATGACTCTGATTTGTAACTTGCGGCTTCAGGTTTTTGTTTTAATGAATGAGAATCCCCAAGCTCACTTCAGCAGCCTCTGATTTATGTTTGCGCATTCAAAGGAGGGCAGAGTCTGCTGAAAAAGTGTGGCTTTGCTGGCGATGGCTTGAGGTATTCCATGAACGCAGGATAACACCCCAGACCTGAGTTGGTCGCCTCTAAACAGGGGCTCCCAGTGAGAAAACAATTTGGACAAAGGGCTTAGCCAACCCATATAGCCCAGCCATCACACCCAGTTCGAATAGAATCATAGAGTTGGAAGAGACCACAAGGGCCATCCAGTCCAACCCCCTGCCAAGCAGGAAACACCATCAAAGCATTCTTGACATATGCCTGTCAAGCCTCTGCTTAAAGACCTCCAAAGAAGGAGACTCCACCACACTTCTTGGCAGCAAATTCCACTGTCGAACAGCTCTTACTGTCAGGAAGTTCTTCCTAATGTTTAGGTGGAATCTTTTTTCTTGTAGTTTGAATCCATTGCTCCGTGTCCGCTTCTCTGGAGCAGCAGAAAACAACCTTTCTCCCTCCTCTATATGACATCCTTTTATATATTTGAACATGGCTATCATATCACCCCTTAACCTTCTCTTCTCCAGGCTAAACATACCCAGCTCCCTAAGCCGTTCCTCATAAGGCATTGTTTCCAGGCCTTTGACCATTTTGGTTGCCCTCAGGGTAACCAATAGAACCAGGGTAAACAATCCTGACTCTCCCTGTACATCTGGGAAATGTAGCATGTAGGTTAAAAAAGGTAAAGGACCCCTGGAAGGTTAAGTCCAGTCAAAGGCGACTATAGGGTTGCGGCGCTCATCTCGCTTTCAGGCTGAGGGAGCCGGCATTTGTCCACAGACAGCTTTATGGGTCATGTGGCCAGCATGACTAAACCACTTCTGGCGCAATGGGACACTGACAGAAAACAGAATGCATGGAAACGCCGTTTACCTCCCGCCGGAGTACCACTGGCGTACTTTCAAACTGCTAGGTTGGCAGGAGCTGGGACAGAGCAACAGGAGCTCATCCTATCGTGAGGATTCGAACCACCAACCTTCCGATTGGCAAGCCCAAGAGGCTCAGTGGTTTAGACCACAGCGTCACCCACGTCCCTTTAGCACTTAAGCCTGCTTGTCTCTCACTTTAGATATCGGTGCGTAGTTTCTAAAAAGTCTGGTCAAGGGTCAAGAGTTCGATTCCTAAGAAGAGGATTATTCCACATTACAGTGGTACATCTACTTATGAATTTAATGCGATCCGAACCCACATTCGTAAGTCGAAAAAAATTGTAAGTCGAATCCCATAGGAATGCATTGGGAGAAAAAAATCGTAAGTCGAAGCAACCCTATCTAAAAATTCATAAGTAGAAAAAATCCTATCTAAACTGTATCCAAGATGGTGGACGGAGCTCCGTTCGTAAGTAGAAACATTTGTAAGTAGAGTTATTCGTAAGTAGAGGTACCACTGTATACAAAGGAGAGAAGTCCCCTGTTTTTGATGTTACATTAGGTTTTATATGTAATGGCCCAGCTATATGTGATTAAAGAATGCCAGAGACAGCCGTAAGCCAAAGGGTGTTGAAGTAATGTGGACTTATTGCACGAACAGAAGTTAGCACAATTTTTCTCATTCATTGTAGTCTTCCCATACACGCCGGGTTTCACAAATAGAATCGTAGAATCTTAGAGTTGGAAGGGTCCATGAGGATCATCTAGTCTAGGGGTCTCCAAACTAAGGCCCAGGGGCCGGATGTGGCCCAATTGCTTTCTAAATCCAGCCGGTGGAGGGTCCGGGAATCAGCATGTTTTTACATGAGTAGAATGTGTCCTTTTATTTAAAATGCATCTCTGGGTTATTTGTGGGGCATAGGAATTCGTTCATATTTTTCTTCAAAATATAGTCCGGGCCCCCCACAAGGTCTGAGGGACAGTGGACCGGCCCCCGGCTGAAAAAGTTTGCTGACCCCTGATCTAGTCCAGCCCCCTCCAGGAGACAGCTTGCAACACAGCAAGCCACCAGCCTCATGAGCAGAAATAAAGGGGACACTACTCAAATAGCAAAGGAGTTGGAACATGTGAGCTCTGACCAAAGGGAAGTGTAATTAATGAAAAATCACTTGACATCAGTGAATGGATAGTCTTGTGAGCCACAAAGCGCCATGGATTTATCAGAGGTGGGAAGAGGAAGAGCAGGAGAAAGTTTGGTAAACTAAGAGGAAAGAAGGAGCTCACACTCAGCCCAATCAGGTCTGTGTTTTTCTCAGAAGTAACTCTCGCTAAACCTTAACGATTAATCATTTATTTATTAATTATCAGTTTGTACGTAATATAGTATTCTATTCTGGAAGCTGCTTTTTGCTTTGGAGAAGCAGAACAGAAAAGCTACGAATGCACCCAGTCTTCCTAGTTTCTAGCTCACTTGGTTAGAGTATGGTGCTGATAACGCCAAGGTTGCAGGTTCAATCCCTGTATGGGGCAACAGCTGCATATTCCTGCATTGCAGTGGGTTGGATGAGACGGTCCTCAGGGTTCCTTCCAACTCTTCTATGATTCTATTATGGCAGCCTTCGCAAGTGCACTTACAAAGCTTTCGCTTATCAATAGCAAAGCTGGTATTTCTCTTGGGCAGGCGATCTGTGACCGAGACGGAGCTCTTGCCCGGCCTTAGCAAATAAGCTTTCAAAAATTACCAGTCTGCAAAATTATCTCGCCCAGGTGGGTTCCCAAACCGCGGTCCACAGCCCAGCAATGTTCCTCAAGTTACATTCAAGTGGTCCATAGAGTGTTGGCCAAGAACACTTACAATCTGAGTTCTTTGGAATTCAATTTGTAATTCCATAAAATGCAAACAATATAATCAGTGCTGGATTTACATACACTATAAGCTAAACAAGGTGCTATAGTTCAGGGCCCCACTCTCTTGCCCCCCCCCCAAAAAAAATTTAAAGGAAGAAAAACCTGGATGTACATTTCCAAAATATAAGATAAAAAGCAAGTACTGTAAAATAAAACCTACATACAGCAACAGTGTTTTGTGTTGTGTAGGCTCCTAAATCATGGGCCCTGCCTACTAGCTTGCTCCCTAAAATATCACTGGTTTGCTCATTTCTATATATAGGGTGCCTACATTCTCTGCATGTGCAAATGGCTTGAGATACCTATGAGGTCCATAAATTACCATATAGCATATATTCAACACACAAAAAACAGCGACAATTTGTTGTTGACCATGAACAGCTGGACATATAAAGGGCCCCATTACCTTAGGGCCTCATCAAAGCCCAATCCAGCCCTGAATATAATAAATGTAAGAAGCGATGAAAATGCAATTACAAATCCGACGATTTCTAGAATCGTATATTACGACGACGGCAACAATAACAGACAGAGAAAGGAAGGGTTAAATGGGCGTGTCCCCCTTGCTTTTCCACGTGGTGCCGAGCACCTTCCCATTGGCCGGCCACGTCTTGTTTTTTTACGCCGCGGCCGCCCGTCGGAGTAGGTGGGCGGGCCCCCGCCTCGGATTGGCCGGGAGCGGGAGAGGGCGGGGCTGTGCCTTTCCGGGGTTGGCGGCTCCTCCAGCGCTGTTGCCAGTCGCTCGCCGAGCCGCCTGAGGGTACGGTGGTGGGTCGGATCTTGCAGGCGGAGGGCCGCTGAGTTGGCCTGCCGGGGCCTGGCTGGTGCCAGTGCAGCCGCCGCCGCCGCGATGCGCCTCCTTCGGTGTCTGCTGAAGGGCCATTCGTCGCTGGCCGGGGCGCCCAAGTACATCGAGCACTTCAGCAAGTTCTCGCCGTCGCCGCTTTCCATGAAGCAGTTCCTGGACTTCGGTGCGTGGACGGGCAGAGGGAGGCAGGCAGGCGGGGGAAAGAGGCGCATTGCCGGGCTTCTCGCAAGGCTGCTCTCCCGACAAGGCAGGCCACCAGCGGGGTCTCCCTGCTATCTCCAAAAAGTAACAAGTCAATCCGCTTTAAATCTATTTGCATCTGCTCTGTTGCTATTTAAACAACAGCGACAAACAAGAAGTTTTTTTTAATGGTAAACAAAACGGGTGGGAAGCTTTGGTTGCGTTCCTGCTTTGCTTCTGCTCCCTAGGTTTCTGTTTTTATTAATGGTGAATTAAAAGAGAGGGGGAGTTTTGGAGCACATTCCTGTTTTGCGAGTGCACTCAGAAGCAAGACCTGATTTGAGCGGGGTGGGGACTTGCGCGTAGAGTTGTAGCCACTGGTTGCTGCGTTGTTTTTCTTAGCTGCCTTGGGTGTTTTGTAGGGAGGGGAGTGGGATAATATGCATGACCTAGGGCAGTGTTTCCCAACCTTTTGCCTCCAGATGTTTTGGGACTACAACTCCCATCATCCCTAGCTAGCAAGACCAGTGGTCAGGAATGATGGGAATTGTAGTCCGAAAACAGCTGGAGGCACAAGGTTGGGAAACACTGATCTAGGGGAGCGAGAACCGGCTGCCCCCCCACCCTCCTGCGCCCAGCTAAACTGGATTAAAGACCCGCTTCTTTTGCCTCCCTAACCTTGTTAAGTCCATCCCCTGCGCTTGGGACTTCATCAAAGTTGAGTTATTCTGTTTCAGTTATTTTAAGTCCCTGGTACCTTAACAGGTTTGACAGGGTGGTGGTCTTGTGCATGTGTGCGTAGAAGCAAGTCCTGTGGAGTTGAGTGGAATTGGCTGCCAGGTCAGTTTGCTTACAGAATTGCGACCTGGTAGATCAGTTGTGGATCAGGCACACCCACCCACCCAACCAAACAGTTCAGTGTAACCAGGTGAATCATGAGATGACCTCTGCGTAAATATACCGTGACACTTTAATCTGGCTCTCGGAACAGCATTTCCTATTTATCTGTGGAGGAATGTCCCACAGCCTGAACAGGTGATCTTTCCTTTTGTTTGTTTGCGCATGTGTGTGTGAGAGAGAAGAGTGGGGGCATAGCTCACTTTGTGTGCAGAAGGTCTCGGGTTCAATGACATCTCCAGTAAAAAGATTATTTAAGTAGCTAAACATTCCTATGCACATGCAACTCCCCACCGCCACCCAATTTTCCTCAATTTTAGCCTGTTCTTTGCCTCCCATGCAGTCCAGTAAATCTCTTCCTCCACACCCATTTCCACAACTAGATACTTCAGGCTGATCTCTGTGCTTCCACAAGTCACAGAGTGCAGTTCCATAAGTAAATATGTCCTGTGTATCTCAGATAAATGTGGGAACCCCTAAAAGGGGTCTGCATCGTTCCAGTTTCTGCCCATAAACATTCTGTTTGGTATAGAATTCTTGTGCCTTTTCTTACTAATCCATTGCCATGGTTCTGAGAGATCAGGGATGTGCAGAAGGCTCTGCTTAAATGCGGGACCAGTTTTTCCTGGGAGCTAAATATGTATATATTTGAGCTAGGGAATTGTTGCATTAAGCCCCTTACTCAAAACAAACTGACATTTGGTTGAGCAGTTTTACCTGCAGGGGGCTAGCCTCTTTGCCATATATTTCCAATGCTGGTAAATGACCCAAATCTGAATGGTGACAGCGTCACCGTGTCCCTCTATCTACAAGGTTGCAAGCCAAACACCTGGACTAAATCTGGGCAGGTACAACTTTTAAAGTTATGTTCCCCACAGTGCCCCTTTTGCCAGGATTTGCTCGCTTGTCCACCTGGATTAACATCTCCCCAGACACACTGCTTTTTTGAAAGGACACCAGAGATGAATGGGAGGGAGGGGGCAGGATGGACAATATTTCAAAGTTCCCTGATGGCAGAAGTGATTCTTGTGAATTGCAAGGACCTTGCCTCATCGTTCTGGGTTTTATGCTGCTGAGTTGGGGGGGGGGGAGTTTTGTGTGATGCCCTCTGAAGGATATGAAGGACAAGCGGTGCTGATTGGGGGATCCTCGGCGTCAAGACCTCCCCTAGCCCCACTTGCCGATTTTTCTCGCCGATTCCACCCCTCCCTCCGTTTTCCCTGCAGTGCTTCATTCCAAGCCTGCGAGGATGGTGTCTGACGCTCTTTTCAAAACAGTGGGGCTAAATAAAGAACTCTGCACTCTTTTCTCGGGCAGCAAAAAGAAACATGCACAATGGATTCCTTGTCTCCCTTTCCAGCAGTTGCTTGCACAGCTCAGCTTGCAGCTTAGTGCTTTGACCTGTGTGTAGGTTTCCTTCGGTGGAGAGTTTGGATGGAAGGGGTGGGGGGTGAAACCTCAAAGCAGCTTTGGATGTACGTGGCCCAGCTTGCCTTCTCCTACATCCTCTGCTGGCTTTTCTGTCTCCTCTGTTTGCTGAACAGCTCCCTGTTTCCCTGTCCTTGCCCAACGCTCTCACCTTGGGTTCTTTCCTCCTCTTTTTGACAGCATAAATTGCTTCCACACATCTGCTTCAGTAATAAACACATCATGTCTCTGCTGTCCGCAGACCTTCCTCCTGTTAGTAGAGGTACTGCCCTGTTTCCATACGGTTTGATTTATAGAATTCAGAGGTGGCAGGGCTTGGAAATAACACCAACCGACCCTGTATTTGTTTTAGGAAAGCTGGTTCCCCCCCCCTTGTGCTTCTAACGAATGCATTATAGTGGTTTCTGGTTGCTGTTTTTAAGCGCTCAGGAATTTTGTAAAATAAGCAGGGTTTTTTTTTTTTTAAAAAAAAACCACCTTGGATTTCAAGGTTAAGCTGTGCACCGAAAACAAATTCCAGCAGTAGCATGTGAGGGATTAAGGCCTGCTATGCTAATTCATTTGCCTGGGAGTAAGATCCTTTGAAAGGGACGCGGGTGGCACTGTGGTCTAAAAACCACTGAGCTTCTTGGGCTTGCCAATTGGAAGGTTGGCGGTTCGAATCCCCGCGACGGGGTGAGCTCCTGTTGCTCAGTCCCAGCTCCTGCCAACCTAGCAGTTTGAAAGCATACCAACACTAGATAAATAGGTACTGCTCCGGCGGGAAGGTAAACGGCGTTTCTGTGCGCTGCTCTGCTTTTGGTGTTCTGTTGTGGAAGCGTCTTAGTCATGCTAGCCACATGACCTGCAAAAACTGTCTGCGGACAAACGCTGGCTCCCTCGGCCAGTAAAGCAAGATGAGTGCTGCAACCCCAGAGTCGTCCGCGACTGGACTTAACTATCAAGGGTCCTTTACCTTTTAAGATCCTTTGAACTGAAGACTTACTTCTGAGTAGATGTGGTTAGGATTGTGCTGTTTTTCCTCCGTTCCTGCGCTTTCATCCACCCCAGGAAGTGGTTTTCTTGCCCATTGAGTAAGGGAACACAGAAAGCGTTGAAATCCAAGGTAATTCATAGCAGATGTTGAAAATGCACCCCAGGAATGGAGCAGTAGCAGCTGGGTGAATGGATTTGTCGGCAGCTGTGATGGCAAAGTATGTGGCTATACAAACTTTGGTGCCTGACTGCTTGAATCTACCATTTGGTTTCTAAATCTTGACCAGAAACTTGCCCCCCTTTTCTTTGCAGTTAGCTCTCTACAATCATGAGGTCTAGTAACTTTCTCTCAAGGAGCAGAACCCGATACTATTTCCGCAGCTAGCTTATTCCGTGTTCGCTATCTTACTCTAACATAGCAAAAGCAACAGAGAGCCCTTAAGACACCTTAAATACTAAGAGGGTAACCTGAGCTTTCCCTGATGAGAACCTTTGTCATCATAAGCATGGAGGGGACAGTGAAGGAAGATACAGTACATAATTTGTGTGTGCGCATGCATGCATGTTGCACTTGTAACACTGTAGGTACTTGGTAACATAGTTAATTGCAGGATCTGGATCAGGCATAGGCAAACTCGGCCCTCCAGATGTTTTGGGACTACAACTCCCATCATCCCTGACCACTGATCCTGTTAGCTAGGTATGATGGGAGTTGTAGTCCCAAAACATCTGTAGGGTCCGAGTTTGCTTATGCCTGATCTGGATCTTACAAGGCTAGAATTTTATAGATTACTAGCTGGCCCAGCCAGGCGTTGCTGTAACTCATCCCTGTGATTCCCCCCACCCTGTCCCCATCCATGACATACACCGCCCCCTCCTCCCCCCCCAACCCCCACCCAGGCGAGTCCCCACTTCCACTCGGCCTAGCCTGTAAAGGCGAGCTGAGGTACAGTGGTGCCCCGCTTAACGAATGCCCTGCTTAACGAAATTTCTGCTTAACGAAAGGATTTTTCGAGCGGAGGTTGCCTCGCTAGACGAATTCGTTTTATGAAAAATTCATCTAGCAAATCGCGGTTTCCCATAGGAATGCATTGAAATTCAATTAATGCGTTCCTATGGGCAAAAAAAAAAAAATCAAATTTTTTTTATGCATTCCTATGGGATTCGCTAGACGAATTTTTCGTTATAAGAAAAGACCCGTGGAACGAATTAAATTTGTCTAGCGAGGCACCACTGTAATGTGGAGAGGGAAGGTTTTTCTATCTGCAGTACCAGTGTAGCCACCGCTAGAGGGCGAAGGTTTTGTAGCTGCAATACCAGTGTAGCCGCCGATAGAGGGCGATGTTTTGTAACCTGGTTCTTTTCCCAGCATGCTCGACAGGGTCCTCTGGCTGACTTTTTAGGTCCTAAAAATGGGGTTTTAGCTTGCGCAGGTGTGACATTTGTATACCCCATGTAACTAGGAACACTTGCATAGTGGCATGTGATGTTGCTCAAGCGGTTTCGGTGAAATGTGGAAACCAACAGACATGGCCAGTTTACATTTTTATATATATATAGATCCTCCGATTAGGGGGCCTCCGTTGGGGATCGCAGGCTGGCTTGCAATAACTTGCCAGAGTGTCACCTGGGATCCTGACCAGGGTTCAAATCCCCACTCAGCATAAAGCCTTGGGCTGCCTCTCAGACTAACCTACCTCACAGGGTTGTTGTGGGGGGGCTATTTGAGGAGGGATAGAACCCATACATAACACTTTGAGCTCCTGGAAGGGGGGGGGGGAAGGGATAGAAATGCAGCAGTCAAATAAATAAATGTTGGCTGGTGTAACCTTTTCCTTGGGGCGTGTGCCAGAACAGCTGATAGCAGGGCATGTTTTTTTTCTTTGCAGGATCCAGCAATGCCTGCGAGAAGACCTCATTCACTTTCCTGCGCCAAGAACTCCCTGTCCGGCTGGCCAACATCATGAAGGAAATCAACCTTCTCCCAGACCGGGTGCTGAGCACCCCTTCCGTTCAGCTGGTGCAGAGCTGGTGAGTCCCTTCTGTTTGTTTAGATGTTTATGGGCAGATAAAATCACAATATACACACACATACATATAAAACATACACAATAAAAGCAAGAATGAAAACAAACCAATAATACCGTGTTTCCCCCTTTTTAAGACACCGTCTTATTACTTTTTTTTCTCAAAAAACCACAGGGTGGCTTATTTTTGGTGGGATGTCTTACTGGTACCGGTATTTTTATTACGAGTCTGAGGGAAGGGAGGTGTGTGCGTCCCTGGTGCAGCCCTCTCTCCCCGGCCCTGGGATGTTCGCGAAGGGCTGCTCTCTCTCTCCTCCAAGGTGGGGACTCACTTAATAGCAATCTGCTACACTGGAGCTTCTTAAATCTAAACCAGTATAATGGAATCTATCTGTGTGATACAGTCCTAGCAGTAGCCTATACCTAAAGCAAGTAAGGATCTCTACCAGCCAGCTGCCCAAGACTGCAAGACTGTCTGAAGTTCCAACAACATAGCACTTTGCAGTGCTATCACTGATAGCAAAGAAGCTACCTGCTGAGCACAAAGAAGCCAGCTAAGCAGCAATTAAGATTGCTGACTTGGTTAATGGTAGCAATTGAGAAGCAATTGAGCCAGCGAGGTGAGGAAGCACGTGTTGTTAGGACCGGCAGTTTAACTTTTGTGTAAAGCAGCGTTTAGCAGCTCCTTTTAGCAGCTCGCAAACAGCGAAGGAAAAAGTCCTTAATAAATAAATAAAAGTCCCCAAGGCAAGGACTGCGATCCAGACTACTTACAAATCCTTAAAGGGGCAGCTCCACAGACAACCAAGCAGCATAAGGTAGAAAGAAAACTGCAGCAGGATTTTTAAAAGGCTGCTTTATGCCCGGTAAAAGCAATGAGACAACAATCAGACACGGGAGATTCCCGTTAAGAGGAAATCAACGTGCATTGAATGGAAGGGAATTTAGGGAAAGGTGGGGGGAAGCGAGAGGTGGGCTGTGTGTGTGTGTGTGTGTGTGTGTGTGAGAGAGAGAGAGAGAGAGAGAGAGAGAGAGAGAGAGAGAGAGAGAGACACGCAGGGGGGGGGAGAGAGACAGACGCGCGCACGGAGGTCTCTCCCTAAAAGGGAAAACAGCCTTTGCATTCTTCAATCGCCCCTCTTTTCTTCCTCGTGCCTTCATCTCCTCCCCACCCCACTTTTCTCCCCTTCACCAAGTAGAGCTTACACAGCTTGGCTAAAAAAATTATTTTTGGATCTTTTTATTTAAAAAAATGCTCTCAGAAACGGGGAAGGGAAATCACAAGGCTTCGGCAGCCAGCAGCTACGGCTGTTCGGTGCATTTTTACAAGCTTTTAAAGGAAATACGTGTCTGTGGAGCGACAGCAAAATGGGGAGAGATTTTTAAGGGGGGAGTTGGCTGGCAGGAGGGGGGTTATTGCTAGTGGGTGAAGGGTCTATCAGTATGTCTTATTTTCGGGGTATGGCTTGTATCGCGCAATTGCTTAGAAATCCTGCTATGGCTTATATAATGACTACGTCTTAAAAAAGGGGAAACACGGTACGCCCCCTCCCACAGCACATTTAAAAGTGCATCGGATGTCAAGTCACCCTGCTTGAAGAGGAACAATTGCTGCCTGGCGCCTAAAGGTGTATAATGAAGGTGCCAGCCAAAACTCCCTGGGAAGAGCATTCCATAGACGGGGAGCCACTGCAGAGAAGGCCCTGTTCTTGTGTTGCCACCCTCCAGTCCTCTCATGGAGGAGACACACGAAGAAGGGCCTCGGAGGATGATCAGCGGTTCCTTTATGATCCAGCCTGCCAAACCAAAGTGACTTTCCAGCCCTGGAGCGGATGTTCCTCAGCTGGATGGGTAGATCTTCTGGCTCGTTGTAAGGCAGTTTCACAGTGCCCGGCACCCTTCAGCAGTAGCCTGGGAGCTTCTCATTCACAGGGCTTTTTTACAGAGCCATTCTGCACAAGTCTAGTCAGAAATATAAACTGTCCCAAACTCCGTGTTCATCCTCTGAGGCCCTTCTTCGTGTGCCTCCTCTGCATAAGGTCTGGATCTGGCAACATGAGAAGGGCCTTCTCTGTGGTGGCTCCTCGTTTGTGGAATGCTCTCCCCAGGGAGGTTTGCCTGGCGCCTTCATTATATAGTTTTAACCTCCAGGCAAAAACGTTCCTCTTCAACCAGGCCTTTGGCTGATTAATACTCTACAGCCTTTTAAATATGTCTGGGCAAACTGAGGTTTTCTTGTTGTTGTTGTTTTGGTTTAATTATAATTTTCTTGTGTTTTGTCTTGTATTTTATTCTGTCAACCGCACTGAGATCTTTTGATGAAGGGCACCATATAAATTCAATCAATCAATCAACAAGTCCTGTTCAGTTCAAAGGGGTTTACTCTTTAAACAATTTATTTAACTAAAACAAGAACATTATAGCATATGTATCCATGTTTGTTAACTGATGTGGTTAAATGGTTTAAAAACAACAACAACCTCACACACCTTAGATTGAGTTTTAGCACACATGAAAAACTTAAAACAAATCATTATTTCCTGATGAATAGCCTTTGGACTATAATTTAACTTAAATAGAAAACTATCTTTAGAAAGATTTTTCCTCCAAAAGAATTTTATTTTAAAAAAATCCAATTTAATTTTTTTAAAATTCCGATTTATTTTAAAAAAATCAATTGATTTTTATCCACCCTGGTTCTAAGGCATCGAGGAGGGATTTGGCATGTACCAACGGGGCTGGAGAGGGATTGGCATGTGGTTTCAAACGCTCGGATTGTGCTCTAAAACACTTTCAGCAGCTCTGAGCCTTTGGGTGGGTGAACCTGGCGGCTGACTCTTAAGAAATAAACATACAAGGGAACAGGTGAGGTCTGTGCTTGGAACCTGATGCCGCAGTAAATGTGTTGGCCTTTAAAGCACCCATCGCCAGCCCGGTACCCTCCACATGCAACTGCCCCCAGCCTCAGACAGCAGAACGGATGGGCATTTCAGTCCAGGTACATCGGGAGGGCGCCAGGTTGGCAAAGGAGGCTTCATGGTGTCACGACACTCCTGTGTTTTGTTTTCTTGCTGCGGCACACTCACCTGGCTCCCTGCGTGGGCTCAGAAAAGTGTAGCACAGGCACCCCCAAACTTCGGCCCTCCAGATGTTTTGGGACTACAATTCCCATCATCCCTGACCACTGGTCCTGCTAGCTAGGGATCATGGGAGTTGTAGTCCCAAAACATCTGGAGGGCCGCAGTTTGGGGGTGCCTGGTGTAGCATCTTGTCAGATTTGCCTGGGTCTTTAATTTCTGTTTCCCTCATTCCCCTTTTCTTCCTCTCCCCCCCTTTTTTTTAGGAAAGGGTTTTTGTTTTGTTTTCACTTCCTCTGAAGGTGCCGCTGCTTTTAAGCGGCTTGCACGAACTTTGTCCTACTTTGAGGGAAGCACGTGATGAGGGCCTGTTTGTTTGCTTCGCGTCACCCTGTTCTCACATCCCTTCACAGTTGCCGGATTAACGCGGCGTAGGAAAACCGTGATTCCTCCACAGCAGAGCAAAGCGCCAAGTTGATTGCTGCAGGGCCTCTCTCCCTCCCTCCCTGCACCCACCCAGTGCCCATGCTGGCGTTGAAACCTGCCTCTTGCCTTATCAGCGCCTCCCTGCTACACTTTATTATTAAAAAATAATAATGCAGCCATCTCTCCCCCCCCCACCTTTTGTTTGAAAAGTTCAATTTGATTTTGCACAGATCAAAAGCCAAAGGGGAGATACAAGTGGAATATAGGTGATGAGGTTGTACATGTACATGCACACAAACACAAATATGTATTTATACATATGTACATAGAATCAAAGAATCTTAGAATTGTAGCATTGGAAAGAACCATGAGGGTCAGGTAAGTCCAACTCCCTTGCAAGGCAGGAATCTTTTGCCGAGTGTGGGGCTCAAATCCACAGCCCTGAGTGTTGCTCAGTCAGTAGAGCATGAGACTCTTGATCTCAGGGTTGTGGGTTCGAGCCCCACGTGGGGCAAAAGATTCCTGCATTGCATGGGGTTGGACTTGATGACCCACACAGTCTTTTCCAACTTTTTGATTCTTTGATTCTGTGGTCTAAAGGTATGTGTCTCTCCTGTTGCCTTAACAACAACAACAATTAATAATAATTTTTTATTATTATTAGGAGCGTCTACACCCCCCATTGTTCTGCCCGGACACTGAGGTCCAGTGCTGAGGGCCTTCTGGTGGTTCCCTCATTGCAAGAAGCTAAGTTACAGGGAACCAGGCAGAGGGCCTTCTCGGTAGTGGCACCCGCCCTGTGGAACGCCCTCCCACCAGATGTCAAAGAGAAAAACAACTACCAGACTTTTAGAAGACAACTGAAGGCAGCCCTGTTTAGGGAAGCTTTTAATATTTAATAGATTATTTTAATATTCTGTTGGAAGCCGCCCAGAGTGGCTGGGGAAACCCAGCCAGATGGGCGGGGTACAAATAACAAGTTGTTGTTGTTGTTGTTATTATTATTACCCAGCCCATTTGTCTGGTAGTTGTTTATTTCCTTGACATCTGATGGGAGGGCATCCTACAGGGGAGGTGCCACTACTGAGAAGGCCCTCTGCCTGGTTCCCTGCAACCTCACTTCTCGCAGGGAGGGAACCACCAGAAGGCCCTGGGAGCTGGACCTCAGTGTCCTGGCAGAACGATGGGGGGTGGAGACGCTCCTTCAGGTATACTGGGCCGAGGCCGTTTAGGGCTTTAAAGGTCAGCACCAACACTTTGAATTGTGCTCCGAAACGTACTGGGAGCCAATGCAGGTCTTTCAGGACCGGTGTTATATGGTCTCGGTCTTCACATACGCAGTCCATGAAGGCTGCAGGCAACTCTTCACAAACTTCTCCATCCCAGTAGTCCCTACTCTTCTTTCTCTCTTCCTCCTACCAGGTACGTGCAGAGCTTGCTGGACATCATGGTGTTCCTGGACAAAGACCCTGAGGACCAAGGGACGTTGGGACAGTGAGTTTGGGTTTTGGGGAGGAGGGAGGAGGCGGTTGAACACAGCGCATACAAGAACCCCACCTCACAGCATCATTGTAAAGCCACTTTTTACGTGACATCTTTCCTGTATGGAGAATGTCAACAATCTTGTTTGGAGTTGCTGCAGTACTTGGCTTTGGTTTGCTCCCACTGGAACGTGACTTGGGAAGTCAGAATAATATTTTGGTTAAATCAATATAATTTAGCTTTGCTTGGGAAGCAAAAGGTTTGTAAAATTGCATGGGAATCATTCAAAATGATTGACAAGGACTTTCAGTTATGTATCAATATTTATTATTATTATTTAGCATTACCTGACCTTTTCGGAAAGTAAAATTAAAATCCGAAAGCATTTTCATCAGACATAGACCTACCACAAAAAGAAGTCCGTTCTTAAACCGAAACCGTTCTTAAACTGAGGCGCGCTTTCGCCTCCTGCCACTGGTGCCCTTCCACTGTTCGGATTCCATTATTAGACCGAGGTAAAGTTTGCAAACTGGGACACTACTTCCGGTTTTGCGGAATTCGTAAACCGAATCATTCGTAAACAGGACTGTTCTTAAACCGAGGTACCACTGTAGCAGATTGTAATTCCTCATCCCCCCTCCCCAAAAAACCATATTTTAAAGACCCTTCATGGAAGGAATCTGCAGAAATTATGTTTAACAACCCCCCCCCAAAAAAAATAATAATAATGAGATGCCCTAATGGGGTGGGGTGTGTGATTTTCCTCCAGCACACAGTGAAGAGCAGGAGACCTGGACCTTTGTCTTGTCAGGAAAATTTGAAGGGAATTGCTCTGCTCTTAGACAGAAGACCTACCTCCCGTTTTTGAGATCTCCTCTTCTTCTCCCTCCCCCTTTGTGGCCTGTCTCCTCCCAGATTCACAAACGCCCTGGTCACGATCCGTAACCGCCACAACGACGTGGTCCCCACCATGGCGCAGGGTGTGATCGAGTACAAAGAAGCTTATGGGGATGACCCCGTCACCAACCAAAACATCCAGTACTTCCTGGACCGCTTCTACCTGAGCCGCATTTCCATCCGCATGTTGATTAACCAGCACAGTGAGTTCAGTGGCAGCCATCTTGGATTCCTGCCCAACCCTCACCCTCCTTGTTCCTGGTCTGTAACTTCTGCAATTCCTTTTTCTTTTATTTTTGCGAATTATTTTGTTATTAGTTTTCCAAAAATTTGACACATTTACATCCAATTAATACAAATGCAATACAAATCTAAAGTTGTCTTCCCACCCTATTTTTCGTGGCAGTTCCCTTCTCTCCCCTTCTTGCTCCCCTTCAGTGGTGCTGTGGTGTAAACCACTGAGCCTCTTGGGCTTGCCGATCAGAAGGTCGGCGGTTCGAATCCCTGTGGCGGAGTGAGCTCCCATTGCTCTGTCCCAACTGCTGTCAACCTAGCAGTTTGAAAGCACACCAGCGCAAGTAGATGAATAGGTACCTCTGTGGCAGGAAGGTAAACGGCGTTTCCGTGCCCTCTGGCTTCCATCACGGTGTCCCGTTGCGCCAGAAGCAGTTTAGTCCTGCTGGCCACACGGCCCGGAAAGCTGTCTGTGGACAAACTCCGGCTCCCTCGGCCTGAAAGCGAGATGAGCGCTGCAACCCCATAGTCGCCTTTGACTGGACTTAACCAGCCAGGGGTCCTTTAACTTTTTTTTTTGCAATAATTTTCATTAGTTTTCCTTATCCGATATCCAAATTCATTACTCGTACACAACATTTATCTTAACTTTGTATATACAGTGGTGCCTCGCTTAACGAATGCCCTGCTTAACGAAATGATTTTTCGAGCGGAGGTTGCCTCGCTATACGAATTCGTTTTATGAAAAATTCGACTAGTGAATCGCGGTTTCCCATAGGAATGCATTGAAATTCAATTAATGCGTTCCTATGGGCAAAAAAAAATCAAAAAACATTCAATGCATTCCTATGGGATTCGCTAGACGAATTTTTTGTTATAAGAAAAGACCCGTGGAACGAATTAAATTTGTCTAGCGAGGCACCACTGTACATAAATTTCCTTCAAAGAACAAGAATGAGAAAAGTACAAAAAAAGAATACCAAAAGGTGAAAAACAAACAAAACAAAACAAAAACATAAACAAGCTGAAAACGAAAAAGAAGAAACATTTCCGTAAAGCTAACATTAAAATACAAATGCAAAAAAGTGACTTCCACACTACCTTCATCTGCCAATTAGGGTCATACTTTAACTTGTGCATTTTATCATTCTTTCAATTTGTATAGTATTATTTTATGCACGGTGGCTGGCCGTCTGTTTTATTGATTGTAGCTTAGAAATAATTTATTGTAATTATTATGAGTGGAATTCTGTTTAATTTTTATATGCTGATTTATTATTCTATACTATTCTAACGATTGTTGAATGTTACTTTATTTGATGTAGGTTGTTTATTTTAAAGCTATGTTTTATTAACACATTTTTGTATTGCATGAGGGTGTTGTAAGGTGTACCTTCTTTGTTTCTTCAGCTTGTAAACCGCCTTGAGTATTTTAAGATAGAAAGGCGGTATACAAATTAAAAGTGATGATGATGATTTATATATTAAATCATGGGTCCACTTTGATCCAGGGTGGGTGGTCCTTTACCTTTACCTTTTACCTACATACTTTACTTCCCAATCCTTTACTTAAAAGAGTTTAAAAATTTATCTTCCCCCCCCCCTCCTCCTGCATTTCCTGGGGCCTCTCACCGCCTCAAAGTGAAGTCCCCCATGCGTGGGGCAGCCCGACCCCCGTTCCTTCTGATGGCCCACCACGGTCCTCTCATGCCTGTCCTGCCATGCTTACCACATGCCATATGGTCTCTGCCTTTGTTTACTTCACCCTTTCCCCCCCTCACAGCCTTGATTTTTGACGGCAGCACCAACCCGGCCCACCCCAAGCACATTGGAAGCATTGATCCCAACTGCAACGTCTCGGACGTGGTCAGAGGTTGGTGGGCTTTTACGTTCTGTGTCTCCCCCCCCCTCCTTCCTGCTCCGTCCTGAAAATGAATGAACTGAAGCTAAAATGCAGCAGAACCTTGGCTTTCGAACGTCTCCGTTGACAAACATTTTGGTTTTCAAACGCTGTAAACCACCCAGAAGTAAGTAAATGCTTCGGTTTTTGAACACGCCTCAGAAGTCGAAAATGCCACGCAGCTTCTGTATTGTGTTTTCCACATGGAGGCTTCTGTATTGAGTTTTCAAACATTCCCAAACTCAAACGGTCTTCCGGAACGGATTACGTCCAGAAGCCGAGGTACCACTGTACTATGTTCATTTTTCACATGGTATGCTTCTTCCCCTGCTCACCCCCCTAATATTCTTAAGAGGGTCTCTTCTCTTCAGAGAGTAGCTGGAAGTAGGGGAGGAAATGGAAATGGAATTTGCTGCCAAGGAATGTGGTGGAGTCTCCTTCTTTGGAGGTCTTTAAGCAGAGGCTTGACAGCCACCCGTCAGGAATGCTTTGGTGGTGTTTCCTGCTTGGCAGGGGGTTGGACTGGATGGCCCTTGTGGTCTCTTCCAACTCTATGATTCTATGAAATGGTCCTTGTTTCCTTTCACTCCACAGTTTTCATCTGAAATCTTTGGCGCAGTACTGCACCCAGAGCTCGGAAACTGCCCTTGCTAATGAAATTCCCTGTGGCAAAATGCGCCTAGAACAATGGGAGTTTCGAACACGGCCCTCACTTGAGGGCAGTGAGGAGGATTGCCACATGAGAACAGGCCTTTTCAGGAGTCTGTGGAATTCTCTCCACATGCCTGGTGCCGTCCTTGTCGACATTTCCACACCAAGCTAAGACTTTTCCAGTTTACCCAAGGCCTTGGGTCAATTAATGTTGCCTCATTCGCAACTGTCTTCAAAGGCAGCCCCACATGCAATGCTTGGTGGTAGTCTAACCTTCA
This sequence comes from Zootoca vivipara, assembly GCF_963506605.1. Taxonomy (NCBI): domain Eukaryota; kingdom Metazoa; phylum Chordata; class Lepidosauria; order Squamata; family Lacertidae; genus Zootoca; species Zootoca vivipara. Next base: position 18,437,570 of record NC_083288.1, on the reverse strand, counting down.
GGTTACCAGGGGCACAGACAACCGAAACCAGGCAGTTCTTTCATAGCCGAGTTTGAGCAATTCAAAGGGAAATGCCAAGAAGCAGAAGCGATACAACTCACGCTGTCTCCTATTTCTCTTTTTATTACTTGGCGAATGGTGATTTTACTACTTGGGGGGGGGGGGCAGCTGGGTCTTTAAGGGGAAGACCAGGGGAAAATTCATACCAGCCTGCAGCAAAACCATCATGTTAAAAGAGTTCCAAAAGCAGAATGGGCTAATTAGATCTAAAAACTTGTTAAAACAAGATTTAGAGTCACAGACTGACAGATTGATAAAATGAAGATGGACAATCAGAATTATGAAATTGGAACCAACAAGCAAGAAAGCAGAATATAAATAAAAGACATGACCTCTAGAAACCAGGATATGGGGAGTCCCTGGAAATTATTTAATTTGGAATTTATAATTGGTGATAATGTATATGATTTGATATTTATAATTATTATTATTATTATTATTATGACTTGTTTATACCCCGCCTGTGAGGGACAAGGGATACAGGGAAGTCCCTCCCATCTTAAGTTCCAGCCCATCCCCAAGCGCTGGAGAGAGTAGGGAGAGCTCTGCCTCTAGCGAAGAGTCAGGAAGTGGGGTCCGAGGCTCAGGCAAGGTTGCGGAGCCCATGCACCAGGTGGGACAGGAAGTGGGGGGCCCGGGGGGAAGGCCAATCCCCCCAACTCCCGAATTGCGACGCAAACGTAGGGGGAAGAGGTTGGGTCTCCCAAAGCTTCTGTGCTGGAAGAAAACGCGCCAATCGCCATTCGGAGGTTCTGACACCTCACCTTAAGGATGCATATTTACCGCTCTGAACACTGTAAATAATCAGCACTTAATAAAAGCCTAAAAAGACCATGCTGGAGTCGTTACTCTAGAGTAGCCATATCAGGCCCCCTGACAGCAACCTCCGAATCTTTTTTTGGCTACTTTGGAGTGCCGCGATGAGCGCGCAAGAGGCTGAGCATTGGAGGCTGGAGGCTGAAGCAGCGAAGCAGGAGCTACGGAACCTTACAGCGCAGGCACAGCAGCAATTGCATGCCGCTCAGGAGGAAGCGCGCGGGGCGCAGGAGGAGCTGAACAAGCTGGTGGACCAGGTGAGGACAAAAGAGGAGACTGAGAAACAGCTAAGGGTGATGGTATTAGACCTGCAGAAGAAGTTGGAAGAGGAAAAAGCCGCTAGAGGTGGGGGGGCGCCCCAGCCGCAGCTAGTCCAAGTGAGAAGGGGACAGAGCCTAGTCACCAAGTTTAGCGGCGACCCTAGGGAGTACCTAGGATTTGAGACAGAAATAAATTATGCGCTGGAATTGCATGCAGCAGAATTCCCAGATGACGCGCACAGAGTCTCCTTTATCATAGAGCATTTGACGGGGGCCGCCCGAGAATGGGTAAGACCGCTCATCGCGCAAAAAAATCCTTGCATGAAGAACGCAAAACTATTTCTAGAAGCTTTAAAAATAATGTACGCTAGTGACAGTGAAATGGAGGCCACTAAAGAGGAGCTTCATAACTTAACACAAGGAAAATCGACAGTTAGGGACTACTGGGCGAGATTCACCATGCTGGTGCACAAACTGGGGTGGGATCTGCAAAGTGAGCCAGTGAAATCAGCCTTCTACCTGGGTTTGCACGCAGACGTTAAGGATGAGCTGGCGAGAGGTCCTAAACCGCGAACTATGGATGAGTTAAGCAAAGCGGCGCTAGCGAGACAGGAATCCAGATGGAATGACAAACAAGCGACGCGCGCAGCAAAGCCTTGGTTCCCACGCTCCCAGGACAGACCACATCACCAAACCCCACCCCAGGGCCCGCCCCCAGACCAAGCCCAGAGCCGGAACCGATGGAGATCGGTGGAGCGCGCGCGCGCGCGGGGGCTTTTCAAACCCCGGCGGCGCCAAGACGCAAGGAGGGAAGAGGCGGGAATTGCTTTCTCTGCAACTCCCCCCGGCATCGCGTCAGAGACTGCCCTCATCGCAGGGAGTGGCAAGGAAAGGCGGGAACGGTTGTACCTTCCCCCACTGAAGCAGCACCACAGCAGGGAAACGAGACAGCCTGGCTGCAGGAGACAAGGGGCAGCAGCCAGGCACAGTTAGCACAAACCGGCCCCAACCCACCCACCCGCACAGCGAGGAGCAGCGACAGCCCACCCCCCCAGAGCAGGGGTGGTTCTAGAAGTGACGCTAACGCTCCCAAATGGCTATCCCCTGACGGTACTCGCGTTAATTGACAGTGGTGCATCAGCCAACTTCTTCTCGAGAAACTTTGCAGAAGAGCACCAGATCCAACTTCTGCAGCTGGATTTCCCCCTGCACGTCTCCACCATTGACGGCAGGGAGTTGCTGGGGGGGGCCATCACCCACCAGACCCCCCCCCATGAGAATGACGGTGGGACGACACTCAGAGACACTGGCATTCAACGTCACCACCATCTCCGACCCCCCCCCCATCGTCTTAGGCATGAGCTGGCTGGCGTGCCATGACCCCTCCATCAGTTGGCACCAGAGATGCATCACGTTTGGATCGGACTTTTGTCTGGAGCATTGCATGCAACGCCAACCTGGGGAGGGGCCTCCCATCGCCACAGTGGCCACCATGCACGTCAAGGGGGGTGAGGCAATACCCAAACCGTACTGGGACCTACAGGAGGTCTTCAGCGAAGCGGAGTCCGACCACCTACCCCCACACAGGTCCTTTGACTGTCAAATCAACCTGGTGCCAGGGGCCACGCTACCTCCAGCCAAGCTGTACTCCATGTCAGATCAGGAACTGGAGGATCTGAGGGAGTTCATCGACAAGAACCTCAAGCGGGGGTTCATCAGAGAAAGCAAGGCAGCAGGGGGCAGCCCGGTCTTCTGGGTGGACAAGAAGGACACGCAACAGCGCCGTCTGGTGGTGGATTTTAGACGGCTCAATTCCATGACGGAACCGGTGGCTTTCCCAATGCCCAGAGTGGATGATCTGCTGACAGCGGCACGCAGGGGCAAGATTTTCACCAAGCTAGACCTGAGGGGGGTGTACAACTTGATCAGGATCCGGGAAGGCGATGAGTGGAAAACCACGATGTTCACGCCACTGGGCTCTTTTGAATATCTGGTCATGCCCTTCGGTTTGCAAGGGGGCTCAGCATGCTTCCAGGCCTTCATGCACCACGTCCTGGGGTCCCTCCTCTTCAAGAAATGCCTGGTCTTCCTGGATGACATCCTTATTTACTCCAATGACCCAGAGCAGCATGTGCAGGATGTCAGGGAGGTGTTGCAGCGCCTGAAAGAGAACCACCTGTATGTGAAGCTGGAGAAATGCAAGTTTCACACCAGGGAGGTGGACTTCCTAGGTTACAAGCTGTCAGACGAGGGGCTAGCAATGGATAAGGACAAGGTGCAGGCCATCCTGGACTGGCACAGCCCCAGGACGCGCAAAGATGCCCAACGCCTACTAGGCTTCGCCAACTTTTACAGGAAGTTCATCAAGAACTTCTCTCGCGTTACGGCTCCCATCACGGACTGCCTAAGAGGCAAGCAGAAGTTCAGGTGGACTCCAGAGGCGCAAGCAGCGTTCGAAAGCCTCAAGAGGGTGTTCGCGTCCGACCAGAACCTGTTCCACGTGGTGCAGGATGCGCCCCTACGCGTGGAAACCGACGCTTCAGACAGGGCTTTGGGAGCGATCCTGTTGCAACTGGATGCCAACAGAGAGTGGAGACCCTGTGCCTTCTTCTCCAGAAAGCTGACCCAGCCAGAACGCAATTACACGGTGTTTGATAAGGAGCTTCTCGCGATCCACGCTGCGTTCCAGCATTGGAGACACTTCCTTGTGGGCGCCAAGCATCCCATTCAGGTGTGCACGGACCACAAGAACCTGGAGTTCTGGAGAACGGCCAGGGTGCTCAACCAGCGGCAGATACGATGGGCAGAGTTCTTCTCGCACTTCAACTTCTCCATCCACTACATACCAGGGGAGCAGAACGTCAGGGCGGATGCCCTCTCCCGCAAGCCGGAATACATGGAGGAGGAGTTGCCACCAGCACCACGGCACATTTTCCCCCAGTCCGCATGGGCCTGCGGAGCAGCAGTGGTAAGCGAGGCAGAGCTCACAGCACTGACGGCAGCAGATGAGTTCGCCACCCGCATCTTCAGAGAGCTGCGAGGGGGGAGGGAGCGGGCAAAAGACTTTGAGGAAAGGAGGGGGTTGGTTTTTTACAGGGGAGCCCTGTACCTGCCCACCAAACAGCTAAGAGGTAAGGTCCTCAAGCAGATGCACGACAACCCGACGGCGGGTCATTTCGGAAGGGACAAAACCACTCACCTAGTCATGAGACACTTCTGGTGGCCAGGAGTGCGGGAGGATGTTCGGGATTATGTAAGGGGCTGTGACACCTGCCAGCGAGCAAAGGTGGTCAGAGCGCCACCAGCAGGTTTGCTGGAGCCATTAGCCACACCGCACAGGCCGTGGGAAGTAGTGTCCATGGACTTCATCACAGACCTGCCGTCGTCCAGGGGCAAGACCGCAGTGTTGGTGGTGGTGGACCTCATGTCCAAAATGTGCCATTTTATACCGTGTGCCAGGGCGGTCTCGGCAGAAGAGACGGCCAAACTGTTTGTTGACCACGTATTCAGACTGCATGGATTGCCTTTAAGAGTTATTTCGGATCGTGGCCGCCAATTTGTTTCCAGGTTCTGGCGGCGGCTAATGAACCTCCTGCAGGTGGAGGTCAGCTTGTCTACGGCTCGGCACCCGCAGACCAATGGACAGGCGGAGCGAGTCAACGCCATTCTGCAGCAGTACCTGAGATGTTACGTCAGCCAGAGGCAAACGGACTGGGTGGATCGCCTGCCACTGGCAGAGTTTGCCTACAACAATGCGGTGCACGTCTCCACAGGGGTGTCACCCTTTAAGGCCAACTACGGGCGCGACCTCAGATCTTTCCCGGAGAGGGAGGGGGAGGAGGAGGAAGAGGGCCCACAGGCAGAGGATTGGGCAGAGGACCTGGAGACGGTGCACCAGCAGCTCAGAGAACACTTGGAGAGGGCCAAGGAAGCGTACAAGAAGGGGGCAGATTGCCACAGGCGACCGGGGGAGGTCATCAGGGTGGGGGACAAGGTTTGGTTGTCCTCGGAAGGTCTTCCCACCAGGGGGCGATGCAAGAAGTTAGCACCCAGGAGGCTGGGCCCCTTCACGGTCACGCAACAGGTCAACCCGGTAGCCTTCAGGCTAGCACTGCCTGAGGACATGAGAGTGCACACAGTGTTTCATAGATCCCTGCTGTCGCCGTACAGAGAAAGCACCAGGTTGCGGGACAGTGATCAGCCTCCAGAGGGAGGGGGGGAGACGGGAGACGCCCGACGACTCAATGAGGCAACAGAGATTTTAGACTCACGGAGAGGGGTGAGAGGGCTGGAGTATCTTATGGCATGGGAGGATACTCCGCCGTCCCACAATGAGTGGATACCGGCCACGGAAGTACCTGAGGAATTTTTAGTGGAAGAGTTCCACGCCCTTTTCCCCCACAGACCCAAGCCCTGGCACATGGAAAGGGAGGAGGAGGGGGAGGGGCGGGAGGAAGGGAGAACAGGCAGCAGCTCTCCATGGAGATGGGAAGCGGAATTTGAGGATACGGAAGAAGAGGGGTGGGTTTCACCAAGGTCGACTACGTCAGAGGCAGGAGAAGACTGGCAGAACATTTTTAATCCCACCAGCTCTGACGCCACAGACTTTTTGGGATTCCAGTCTTCTCAGGGGGAGAGGGAAAGATCGCCAGATTGGGGGAAAATTTTCACACCCACAGGCTCTGACACCACGGACTTCTTGGGGTTTCACTCGTCCCCAGCAAGCGGAGAGCCCTTAGGGAGGGGGGTGGATGTGAGGGACAAGGGATACAGGGAAGTCCCTCCCATCTTAAGTTCCAGCCCATCCCCAAGCGCTGGAGAGAGTAGGGAGAGCTCTGCCTCTAGCGGAGAGTCAGGAAGTGGGGTCCGAGGCTCAGGCAAGGTTGCGGAGCCCATGCACCAGGTGGGACAGGAAGTGGGGGGCCCGGGGGGAAGGCCAATCCCCCCAACTCCCGAATTGCGACGCAAACGTAGGGGGAAGAGGTTGGGTCTCCCAAAGCTTCTGTGCTGGAAGAAAACGCGCCAATCGCCATTCGGAGGTTCTGACACCTCACCTTAAGGATGCATATTTACCGCTCTGAACACTGTAAATAATCAGCACTTAATAAAAGCCTAAAAAGACCATGCTGGAGTCGTTACTCTAGAGTAGCCATATCAGGCCCCCTGACACCGCCCATCTGGCCGGGTTCCCCCAGCCACTCTGGGCGGCTTCCAACAAAATATTAAAATACAGAAATCCATCAAACATTAAAAGCTTCCCTAAACAGGGCTGCCTTGAGATGCCTTCTAAAGGTCTGGTAATTGTTGTTCTCTTTGACCTCTGTTGGGAGGGCATTCCACAAGGTGGGTGCCACTACCGAGAAGGCCCTCTGCCTGGTTCCCTGTAACTTTGATCTGATTTGATATTTGATCTGATTTGTTAAGAATTAGAAGATTTTTGCTGGAAAATGAATTGTTGTTGCTGCTGCTGCTGCTGCTGTTAGCAGACTGTGCTCCTGCAGCAACCTAAAATGTTGGGTCTTTCTTCCTGCCACAGATGCTTATGACATGTCCAAGCTCTTGTGTGACAAATACTACATGGCGTCTCCTGACCTCGAGATCCAGGAAGTGAACGGTGAGTCCTGCAGGGGGCAGAGCCAGAAGGCAGGTGGCAAGATTGAAAAGAGGGTTCATTTAAACTCGGGGTGATAAAGGAAAGATGGGTGCTCCGGGGGTGCATAGGCCAAGAGCTGGTGGGGATCAACCAAGGCCGTTGTCCTAACTCTGCTTCACCTGGGACCAAGCCCATTGTACTCAGCAGGGCTTACTTCTGAGTAGACGTACTGTGCTTGCAGGCCAGCTATGGCAGGTCTTCTCAACTGCAGACAGGTTTCACAAGGCTTCCTGATATACAGAGGTGCTGCTCACTCCTCCACCTGAATATGAGGCTCATAATCTGAAATTTTCCAGAGATGGGACCTTAATTTACACTGGAGTGTAATTTTGGGGGAACGGGCTTCGTAATAACATTTCGGCGGGTTGGAAAATGCCCCAGGTGTAGTCTGTTTTTGTTTTGGACTGCGTAACGTTCTCTCCAGGCTTCCGTTTTTAAATGAAATAAAAGAGGAAGTCCATCCTTTCGGCTCGTAGAGCAACTCTTGGCCTCATTCATTTCCTCCCCCTTTTAATTCAGCCTCTGGAACAGGACCTCACCCATGGCTTAGTAAGTAGATCATTCAGTTACCAGGCTGTCCTGAAGGTTAGCATTGTGGCTCAGTGGCTAAAGCTTTGCTAGAATCCCAGCTTCCTTTCTTGTGGCTTTTTTATTATTATTATTTGCCTCCTAAACCAAACGATAGCAGCTCCCATCCCTTTACTCCGCGGCATGGCATGGAGAATTCAAGAGGTGCAGCTCTTTGCAACGTGGAAGTCACAGTAACTAGGAGATCCTAGTTGTGTGGCAATGTCCCTCCCTCCCCGTGAAATAAGACACAAGACACAAAGAATTGATTTTAAGTGGGTGAAAAGGCCACAACTTTATTGGTTTCGGATGTTGAGCGGTATTGGCTTAGGCATTGGAACCTAACTGGCTACATCCGACTGTAACCCGTGTGTTACAGTCTGGGAGAAATTAACCACCAGAAAGGAGCTCAGTGATGTACATCTACTGGGACACCTCCTGTGGCCACCGTTGGGGGGTGCCATAAGGCCCTGACCGTTCTGGCTGGGAGCAAGGGGGCAAAGAGGCTTAGTTCCCGCCTCTGGCTTGTTTAAAAGAAGTGAAGCCCCGCCTCCCGGCTGACCCTATTGGTCGGCCCGGGTCTGATGGAGGCAGGAACTCCCACCTTGCGAGGGGGCTGAGCTCTCAGCCCCCATCGCGAGAGTTCGGTCGGGGCAAGCCCACAACACCACCTCCGTGGGATCCGGAAGTGGTTTTAACGGACAACTTAGAGTAGATGCTTAACTTACCTCTTTCGTCAAGACTTGGGGGCATCTTTGCATTTTTATTTTTTTGCATTCAGGACTGAATCGGTTTAATAAGGATATTGGTTTTGGAGTTTTCCAGTATCACAAACCCTGCATTTTCTAATAAATACAGAGCAGCCTTTTGACAGAACGCAAATACTGATCTTGAAATAATAAAAGACAGAAAAACACAAACTCTCGACTGGTATTTTTCAGCGGTCATTTGCAGTCAAACAATCTCTCCCTCACAATCATGTTCATTCTGGAAGAGACCTACAATTTATTAACAATAGGTCTCTTTTTTCCTGGGTCTGCAGTGGGAGATCAGCAAGATAAACTAGACAGGGGCAGATAGAGGTTCTGCTTCTCGGGTATCACCGATGGGTGAACAAACCACTTTCATCACCCATGTATTAAAGCATCCAAGTTCTACTAACAGCAGACAACCCTGATTCACGTAGAAGTCTGTCAAAAACTATGAAGCTACGATGCCTAAATGGAGTGAGCATCCATGTTCAGGAGCAGTATACCCCGGATTTCAGTTCAAATGGGAGGGCTGTTGCAGTCATGCTTGGCTTGTGGGCTTTACAGAGGCATCTGTTTGGGCCACGATGTTGGACTGGAGGGATCCTTGCTCTGTTTCAGCGGGACTCTGCTCAGGGTGGTAAAAGCCTTTAGCCCACAAGTGGACCCTCCCAGGCATCCAATAGTATTTGGGGGGGGGGGAGGGAGAGTCCAGCTCATGAAAGGGGAACACATATCAGCACACATTTGATATCAGACAGCCAAACGGTTGCATTCTGCCATTGAGTAAATGCACATCACCTCCAACGCTGCTTTATACTAGCTTGCAAGACCTGATGGTTCTGCAGCAACTAGAATTACGTACAGCCGTACCTTGGTTTTCAAACAGCTTAGTTCTCAAGCGTTTTGGCTCCCGAACGCCGCAAACCTGGAAGTGAGTGTTCAAGTTTGCAGAGTATTTTGGGAAGCCGAACGTACGACGGGGCTTCCGATCGTCTGCAGGAGCTTCCTGCAGCCAGTCAGAAGCAGTGTTTTGGTTTCCAAACGTTTTGTAAGCCGAACGGACTTCCAGAACGGATTCCGTTCGACTTCCGAGCAGGGCCGGATTTCGGTTTGATGAGGCTCTAAGCTACTGAAGGTAACGGGGCCCTTTATATGTCCAGCTGTCCTTTGTCAACAACAAATTGTCAGTGTTTTCTGTGTTGAATATATGCCATATGGTAATTTATGGACCTAATAGGCCCATACACAACACAAAACACTGCTGCTGTATGTAGGTTTTATTTGATTTGTTTTTTATCGTATATTTTGGAAAATTTACATCCAGTTATTTAGATTTTGGGGGGGGGGCCAAGGGAGTAGGGCCCTAAGCTATAGCTTGTTTAGCTTATACAGTGGTGCCTCGCTTAACGAATGCCCTGCTTAACGAAATTTTCGCTTAACGAAAGGTTTTTTCTAGCGGAGGTTGCCTCGCTAGACGAATTCGTTTTCGTCTAGCGAATCGCGGTTTCCCATAGGAATGCATTGAAATTCAATTAATGCGTTCCTATGGGCAAAAAAAAAAATTCAAAAAAAATTGAATGCATTCCTATGGGATTCGCTAGACGAATTTTTTCGTTATAAGAAAAGACCCGTGGAACGAATTAAATTCGTCTAGCGAGGCACCACTACGTAAATCCGGCACTGCTTCCGAGGTATGACTGTAGAGGCATTTGGGGATTGTGCTTGTGGGAAATGGGAGCAATTTTATGCGTGCAGAGAGAGAGAGAGAGAGAGAGAGAGAGAGAGAGAGAGAGAGAGTCAGAGACTTGGGAAGAGCAACAAACTGTGCATGCTGGGGGGGGGGAACGGACGGACTTGCAAAGAGCAATAGAAACGCTGGCACGTCAGCCTGAAGGGGAGCTAAAAGAAGGAAGTCTTGGAGGGCTGCGAGCCAGCCAGGGAGGCAAGCAAGGAGCCAGGGGAAAGGCCTCGGGGAGCAGGGAAATGGCTGAGTGGCTGAGGCATCCTGTATAGTGGCATGGCGGCATTGGGAGTGTGGTGTCTTGGGGGGAGCCCGAACATCTAAGCTTGAACATGGAATCTGTGTGGATAAAGCAGCATTTCTGAAAACTGGCAGGTAAATGCAGCAGGAAGCATGGGCGACTTGCACGTGGCGGGTTGGTGGAAGGGAAGGTAGAGAACAGCAGCTGTGCTTTCAATGACCTCCTCTCCTCTCCTGCTTCCTAGCTAACCACCCCGACCAGTCCATCCACATGGTCTATGTCCCATCTCACCTGTACCACATGCTCTTCGAGCTGTTCAAGGTAACTCTTCCCTGTGGTTTTGATAATAATGATACCTGAAGGATTGTCTCCACCCCCATCGTTCAGCCAAAACACTGAAATCCAGCTCTGAGGGCCTTCTGGCGGTTACAGGGAACCAGGCAGAGGGCCTTCTCGGTAGTGGCGCCCGCCCTGTGGAACGGCCTCCTATCAGATGTCAAGGAAATAAACTACTCTCTGACTTTTAGAAGACATCTGAAGGCAGCCCTGTTTAGGGAAGTTTTTAATGATAGGTGTTTTATCGCTTTTAAAATTATTATTAGTATTGTGTTGGGAGCCGCCCAGAGTGGCTGGGAAAACGCAGCCAGATGGGTGGGACATAAATAATAATTATTATTTATCTATTTATTACAGTCCAATAATAGCCTCGTTGTAGCAATGCCAAATTATAATACAGTTACTAATACCAATCATTGGAAGTCTCTCTTTTTGTTGTGTATTCTGGCATGGGAAGCGGAATCCTAATCCCTTCGTGGATCCATAGCGAGCTGTTGGAACGGGCCTGCTTGCATTGCCTTGATGACAGTCGGCCATTTTTCCCCCAGCATGCATTTCCTTGTCATCCTTAATGGCCGACTGCTGCAGTACATTCTAACTGCAGGAAGCAAACCTATGGCAGTTGGGTGTGCCCTTTTAGGGGCGTGAAGCTTAATTCTTCCAAATTTATTCAGCGAAGGGTCTTAAAAATATGCTTTGGGGTGTGAGGAATTCCAGTCTTCTGTTACTTTTGTGGTTGGACAGCATTTAGCTTGGTAAGTCTAGGTTTGATGAAGAATCACCTCAGCTGCTTTTAGAAAACCAAGTAATTTTGATTTTACCTTCTGAAAATGTCAGTTAATGCTAACTAATAATAATGACATATAACTGCAAGGACTTGGGGATCATTTTTAATGATTTCTATGCAATTTTACCTGCAGTTTACTTACCGAGCAATGCTAAATTATATTAATTCAACCAAAGTGTCTTTTGAATGCCCAAATCTTGTTTAGGGTTGCCAGACTCAACACAGGACAGGACTTCTGTGCCTTTAATTGCCCTGCTCTCTTTTGAGTCTGGAAACCTGAAAGAGAAACCAGCAGACCCTTTGTTTAATTTCCAAGCAAAGGGTCTGCTGGTTTCTCTTTAAGGTTTCCAGACTCAAAAGAGAGCAGGGCAATTAAAGGCACAGAAGTCCTGTCCTCTATTGAGTCTGGCAACCCTAGTCTTGTTGCAACTTTTTTTGGAATTTGAAAGCTGAAATATTCAACCCAGTGGGGCAGGGAGGTCTGGTTTAGAAAAGTCTGGCTAGGTGAGACGTGGTTTGTCCGTTGTCTTCCAGAATGCCATGAGAGCCACCGTAGAAAGCCACGAGTCCAGCCTCACGTTACCGCCCATCAAGGTGATGGTGTCGCTGGGCCAAGAAGACCTCTCCATCAGGGTAAGCGGGGAGGCTGGGAAGGGAGGAGTTTCAGAAGGAAATTGTCTAGCGGCAGTAACTGCCCCCCTACCCCATCACAATTGATGCTATTTCCCCTCCCTGTCTTGGAGCAGATGAGCGACCGCGGAGGTGGGGTCCCTCTGCGCAAGATAGAGCGGCTCTTCAGCTATATGTATTCCACAGCACCCAAGCCAGAGCTGGGGACTGGAGGGACGCCCCTGGTATGTGCTCTTAACTGGGCTCAGAGTGGTGTGTGGGAGAGAGAGAGAGAGGAGACCCGTTTCTAACCACATTCCTGTCCTTCCCTCCTGCTAAAACCAGGCTGGCTTTGGGTATGGCTTGCCAATTTCCAGACTCTACGCTAAGTATTTCCAAGGTGACCTTCAGCTCTTCTCCATGGAGGGGTTTGGGACTGATGCTGTCATCTATTTGAAGGTGAGTTGGGTCTCGTCCTTGTCTTCCTTCTCCTACCCGCAAATGTGACTTCCTTCTCTTGAGTGCCGATCTGGTTTCTTAATTGACCCATTGAGGATCCATTCCTTTCCTGCTTCTCGGGAGAGATGAATGTTCTTTTTAACTGCTTTGTCTTTTTGTGGATCTCTCCGACATGGGCTGTAGTACCGGTAGCTGTTATTATCACTTTGGGTTCTTTACCCCACTGTTCATCCTAAGGTCCCAGGGCGCAGGTTGCCGCAATTTAAAATCCAGTGGTACCTCTACTTACACATTTAATGCGTTCCGAACGCACATTCATAAGTCGAAAAAAATGTAAGTCGAATCCCATAGGAATGCATTGGGAGAAAAAATCCGTAAGTCGAAGCAACCCTGTCTAAAAATTCGTAAGTAGAAAAAATCCTACCTAAACCGCATCCAAGATGGCGGACGGAGCTCCGTTCGTAAGTAGAAACATTCGTAAGTACAGTTATTCGCAAGTAGAGGTACCACTGTATTAAAAGCATATTGAAACAATATTTCTCAGGTAAAAATTTTAAACCACAAAGATGCAGTGGCGTGGTAAACGCGGCCAGGTAATGAAAATCGTAACACACGTTCGAAACGAAAGCTTAGGGATGTTTGCTCTGCAGGCCATCCACTTTGGAGTAGCTCAGCTGAGCCCAAGGACTTTTGCACTTCATGCTCTTGAGGTCATTTGCCTTGGAACAAAATCAGGGGCAAAGAGTCCACGAGTGACATCCGTTGGGTCATTGCCTCGTAGTAGCTACGAAAGTGGGCGTGGTAGGGAAACTCGCCTCCTGTTGGCTGTGAGCCCCTGACTCCGCTGCTTGGTGGAATCCTCTTCCAACTTCCTGGGTTGCCCGGCCAGCAGCAGATCTTTGAATGTAACATTTCTGGTCAGGTGGACGGGCGTTAGCTTTGCCACATGTGTTTCTTTTCCTGTCGGCGGCTTCTTCTGAAAGCCCTGAAGGGTCACTGTGAATTCCAAAAGAAGCCCGGGCTAAGAGGACCTTTGTTTCGGATGCATGTTTGGGTTAGGAAGAACCTCTACGGGAGTTTTTGTGACCATCCTTCGGCCGTTGACCCTGCACAAGAACTCCATATGAGCCTCCTGTTGCTATTAAAATAGGAACTGTGGGAAGGCTGTTGCTTTTTCTGTCTCTCCCTCCCCACACATACCTTTTAAAACACACACACACACACACACACACACACACACACCCCAAAGATACAACCTGGCATTGGAAAAAATCTATACTGCTACTATGGCCATCTCCCTGAGCCAGTTTCGCCAGTGGTTGTGTAGCCTTATCAGCCACTAAGGGTCCTTTAAGTTGCCCCAGGCAGGACAAAGATAGTCAAAACGACACCGGGGTTGAGTTCCAGAGAAAGAATTTAATTTCTTATTAATAAGAGACTCAAGGTGGTTAGTTCCACGACAAGAGTAAAGAAACACAAATTGCAAAGCTCCCTTATACCCTTCTTTTGGGCTCTTTCCCCCTCCCTGTAAATGTGCGCACGCAAGGGGGTCACGCACGCAAGGGGGTCACTAGTACACGTCCTGTGCGTAAACACATGCTGGCTTAGGCAGGGGTAACTTAAACAGGGCTATAGGGGACAATGGTGATTTACGCATCTTCCCCCCTCCTTCACATCGTCTATGCATAGCGTCAATTACTTATCTCTGGCTGGCTCCTGTGCCCTTGGGTGTGTTCCCTGTCTCCGGCAGCTAGGCATCATACCCTTTTGATAAGAGAATCCTTTTGTCAGGAATGTTTTCCTTTTGCAAGGCTGTTCTGTCTTCCTGCAGCGTCTCCTCCTCAAGGTTCTTACATCATTGGGGCCTCTGGCATAACGCAGAGTGTAAGGGTAAGAGTGTATAGACTATGAGCCAGGCCCTGCTTTGGGATTCAAAAGTCAACTTTTTTACTTGGTTCCCCTCTGAGCTTTGTACAGGCATAATACAGGGATACATTCATTATGCAGCAATAATAAGCTGCGTCCAATTCACATGGCCATCATCACCCTTTCCAGTTGAGGATCCTGGGAGTTGTAGTCCAGCATCTGCAGCATACCACGTTGGCTCTCCCTTTTAGAGTGAGCTCCCCAACTTGCAGGGCCCACAGGGATCACCTGGTGGTCCCTGTGGGCACTGCCAGGTACAGGGGGTTGAAGCCACGGTGCGCTAAGGCTGGATCGGGCACTTACAGACCTGGAGCCTGCCATTAGGAGGCGCGTTGGCCGTGCACCTGGCCCTTCCAGGAGCCCCTTGTCCCACGCTGCTTTTGTCCCTTTCCCAGGCCTTGTCAACAGACTCTGTGGAGCGGCTTCCCGTCTACAACAAATCGGCTTGGCGCCACTACCAGACCATCCAGGAAGCCGACGACTGGTGCGTGCCCAGTACGGAGCCCAAGAACACCTCCACGTACAGGGTGACCTAGGACCGAGACTTTTGCTTGCTCGAGGGAACAGTGTCTTGACGCCCGGCCTCAGTGGAGGCACCAAAACTTTGGGGCGGGAAAGAGAAAGACGAGATGATCATCACCAGCACAAAACCACCTCATTCCGCAAGAGCTCGTGGCTGGCCTGGCCTGCAACCCTGGAGCCTGGCAGCTTCTCAGATTTGATTTTTGGAAGTGCATAGCCTAGATCTCCTTCACAAATATTGCCACAGCCCCGCATGGAACTTATTCTCCTTCTCCCTGCCCCACCCCCAGAATTGCCCTCTAGCCTAGCCAATTGGAGTTTGCCTTCCACGAGTGGTTTGGATCATAAGTGTTTTGCACACCATATTATTATTATTATTATTATTATTATTATTATTATTATTATTATTATTATTATTATACCGTAAAATGGAAGAGCTTAAAGGACTGGGCACAAGATTGAGAGAAGAGTCAAAGGGGGGGGAGTCTACAAGAAGAAAAGGATGGCAGAGCAGCTGGCTCATGTGGGCTGTGTTCATTTCCCGACATGGCGGACAGAGGGGAAGTGGCACCTATAGGCAGATAAGCCTATTGAAATGAGCAGGCAAGTTTGAGAAAATTCAAGGCCACCTGGGTTGCTTCTCAACGCAAGCAGAAGAGGGAGGGGGAATGGTACACAGAAACCCTGGTGTTACATTCTGTACTTTCCCCAGTGTGTATGACTCCCCAGCTAGGGAGGCCTGACATGAAAAAGAGGCCATTTTAACTGCGGGTTGGGTAGGTGGGCGATGGGTACCCAGATTAGGGGCAGGCAGACCATGGGTGTGCAGTGGGACCTCTGCCAGCATTTGAAGGAGGTCTCAGAATTTCACTGGTGGCTCCCCGCTCAAACGGCTTGTCCACCCACCATTGGCTGAAAGGGTTGGCTCATGTTGGTGTGCTTCCCTTCACGGTGTGTGTGGGGGAACCCTGCACACCCCATTCTCTGCGAGCTAAAGCGTTGCCCCCGAACGGGGTGGGCAGTTTGGGCGAGCCTTGCAATGGCAGAATTCCCACGTGATGCTTGCAGGGGCCACACAGAGCTGTTAGGTCGCTTGAGGTGCTGTAACAAAGCCTTGTGGGGAAAACATGGTGGCATAAGCAACTGGGCCTAGTTCAATGGGTTGTGGTGGGTGAAGGAGAGGCTGGGGTGGGGAGTGTTGAGGGCCTCCCCCTTCAACTCCAGTGGAGCAAGTGGGAGTCTCTGCCCAGAGAAGAAAGAGATTGTCTCCTCGACCAGCTGCATACGGTGCGTAGAAGGGATGGGCGGGAGTCACTTGTTTGCAGTATCGGTGCCCAGTTTGTGAGGTATAAAGACCGCATGACTTCCCTCTGCCATTCCTCCTCCCTTCTCCTGCCGGGGTCCCTCATTTCTGGTCCTCGTTCGAAGCAAATGGTGATGGGTTTGTGGGCAAAGTGTCCCCATCTGACTCCTGCCATTGCTTTCCGTCCCAGTCGCTTCCCCAATTCATCCAAGCAGGAATCGCCTGCGCCCCTCCCCCAAATTCTCCTGATCTCACCTTTTGGGCTCCCCAAGCAATTGCCAGCCACCCTTTGCTTGGAGCCTCCTGCATGGCATGCTCTCGAATTGTCTGGAAGTTTCCATGTGCATATATATATATATATATATAGAGAGAGAGAGAGAGAGAGAGAGAGAGAGAGAGAGAGAGAGAGAGAGAGAGAGAGATCTATTTTATTCTTTGGGTGGAACCACGGACACACAAAAATGCCACAGTATTCTTTGCTCGCTGATGAACTATCGGGGGAAAGAACCATTAAATTTTAAACCCTACTTCCCTGCTTGTGTGACCCGTTGCTTCATTGCGGACTGACTTTTTGGTGTTGGGTTTTCGTTGCCCCACATTTACTGACTTTTCGAGGAATTGTGGAACAGAAGAATGCTCCGTTAGAGGCTTGGTTCGCCCCCTTGTGCTTCTGAAGCTCAGATTTTGAGTCTGTCCCTGAAATGCGCTTAGCTAGCAAGATGCAGGTCATCGGACAGATTCTTGGTCACTGGTTCCTGTAATGGCGCTTTCCCCTCCTCTTTGGTTTTTGGAAGAAGCAGCCGCTAGGGTTGTCGTGTGAGAAACACAACATCATACCTCAAGCTGCCTGTTCTCATCTCTTTCCTCTGTGCTTCGTGGCTCGAGGAGCTACAGAGTGAGGGGCTCCATTAGATGTGGCAGAAAGTAGCAGAAATCCTGACTCATCATTAGGACGTGACTGTAAAGCTTGCAAAAATGACACCACCTATTCACCAGATGTGCGCGCACGATGAATGTTTTCAGCATTGGCTCAAACCATGGTTATGTTTGAGTAATCAGAATCATCTCTCCGAAAGTCTTCCCATGTGGTAGAGCATCGTGAAGGCTTTTGGAGAAATGGTGTTGACTGAACTCCGAAAACCTGGAAGTAAATGCTCCAGTTTTAGAACATCAAGCCGCACCTCGGTTGTCGAACGGTTCGGAAGCTGAATGGGCTTCCGGAATGGATTATGTTCAACAACCAAGGTTTGGCTGTGTACAGTGGTACCTCGGGTAAAAACGCTTTGGGTTACAAACGCTTCAGGTTACAGACTCCGCTAACCTGGAAGTAGTACCTCGGGTTAAGAACTTTACCTCAGGATGAGGACAGAAATCACGCGGTGGCGGCAGCGGGAGGCCCCATTAGCTAAAGTGGTACCTCAGGTTAAGAACAGTTTCTGGTTAAGAATGGACCTCTGGAACGAATTAAGTTCTTAACCAGAGGTACCACTGTATATTGATCCAAGCAGGCATTGGGAACACACACACAGACACATACACCGCCAGTGGGCAATGCTGGTGAACAAAAGGCCTGTCCAGTAACACACGAGAGCCGCTGGGGCTTGCTGGCTTCTCAGGAGACCTGTGATTGTTCCGTTGGCAAGAAACACAAAAATACATGCAAGTGTAAATAACCACCCCTATTATCTCAGAGACGGAGATCAGGTGGCCTTCGGGCTCCTTTGGCTCTGGTTGGCATTAGCAACGGCCAGGAATGATTGGCGTTGGAAGCCCAGGACCATCTTGAAGGACACACTTTCCCCCATCCTGCTTAAAAACCGAGACTGTTTGATGATGCAACATTAGGGCATGTAGAAAGATCCATGCCATTGATATCCCATATAGTTTCGCTCCTTCGATGGGGATCGAGTAACGGATTTGTGCTTTGCTTTTGTCATCCTGCGGAGAAGAAAAGAAAAACTCCCCATGGGAAAGGGGCTCTTGGCTTGTTCCTTCCAGGGACGTCTATTCCATCCACCGTCTCTTTTCAGGCCTCTCTGACCCAAGGGGCAGCACTTTGGTCCAGTATACCTGAAGGAGCGTCTCCACCCCCATCATTCTGCCCGGACACTGAGGTCCAGCGCCAAGGGCATTCTGGCGGTTCCCTTGCTACAAGAAGCCAAGTTACAGGGAACCAGGCAGAGGGCCTTCTCGGTAGTGGCACCCACCCTGTGGAATGCCCTCCCACCAGAGGTCAAAGAGAACAACAATTACCAGACCTTTAGGAGGCATCTCAAGGCAGCCCTGTTTAGGGAAGCTTTTAATGTTTGATGGATTTCTGTATTTTAATATTTTGTTGGAAGCCGCCCAGAGTGGCTGGGGGAACCTGGCCAGATGGGCGGGGTATAAATAATAAATTATTTTATTATTATACCCTTCAGTCATCGGGGCACTCTCAGGAATACATGTCCTATCAGCAAGCTGCCAGGTATGGCTTCCCTTGCTTGATTTTTTTTTTTATTCTGGAGCAAAGCCGCTGAAGAGCACCCAGTCCTGGCACGTTCTTCCTGCCGGCGTGGGCAAGCTGAAGCAGCAGTTCAGGGAGTGTCCTTGAAGAGGGACTCCTCCTTTCCTGTCCTTTCTTTGGACGCCAAAGGATGCTCTGCAAGGGCAGGTTTCTGAGACGCAATGTACCCGGTGCAAAGGCATTGTGTCTCCGCCCACGGCCGCTGGTCCCAAGGTGTGTCTTGAGTTGGTGCTTTGCGTCCCTTTGATGGTTGGAGCTCTTTGTGTGGCAATGTCCCTCCTTCCCACGTAATCAAGACTCGTGACACAGTGATTGAGATTTAATTGGGTGGTTAAGGCCACAACTTTATTAATTAAGCATGTTGAGCGGAATTGGCTTAGGCGTTGGAACCTAACGGACTATATCCGACTCCAACCCGTGTGTTGGAGTCCTTGAGAAGTTAACCACCAGAAAGGAGCCCCGCGATGTAGATCTACTAGAGCTCCTCCTGTGGCCACCGAAGGGGCGTGCCCTACGGCCCAGGCAACTCCAGGCTCAGGACCAAGCAACGCCCCCGGAATCCTTTAACGGAATTACTTCTCCAATTTAGGGCAGCTGGTGACGCAATCAGCCCCTCCTCCACCTAATGTTATGCAAATTTCCAACGCCTAACCGCCTAGCCTAAGTTGTGACGACATGCTACGAGGTAGGCGAAAAACCCATCATGGCTAGCCCAGTATGGGAAAAATCCTACCCGGCCCGCTGACTAACCAGGCAACCGACTCACGTCCATAGCAGCGTCCCCTTACCTCTTTTTAAGGGGTGGGCGGGTGGGTGAACCGTTCGCTCGGCGAACAAGGAAGTAAAGAGGGCTGCTTCCCGCCTGCGGGGAGCTTTAAACTTGGCGGCTCCGCCCCGACCGCTCTCATTGGCCGGTCGGGGGTGACGCAGGCGGGAAGCTACCATCGCGTAGGGGCTGAACTCGCAGCCCCTACGCGGTGGTGCAGTCGGTCGGCCCACAACCCCACTTCCGTCGCAGGCGCGGAAGTGGCTTTCCTGTTCCCTGCAGCTTTGGCTTCTGTTCTCTACAGACACCAAACTCCCAGTGTCCTATGCATGGAATTTTTATTTTTTAAAAATGAGTCCTCTTATTCAGCCAGCAAAGCTCATGTGTTTGTGATCCTTTATTGCATAAGAATCAATAACCGTGGAACATGTGCTCAGCATGTGTGGATATCCTTCTGTGGACTATTGTGCCTTGAGCTTTGAAGAAATAATAGATCCAAATTACCATATTTTTCCGCCGATAAGACGCCCCCATGTATAAGACGCCCCCTATTTTGGAGGACTCGGTTTTAAGAAAATGGGGGGGGAGATGGCCCATGTATAAGACACCCCCTAATTTTTGACATAATTTTTAGGGGGGGGGAGACCTAGTCTTATACACGTAAAAATATGGTATCTTCCCAGATACCGCAAGTTCAAGGTGTGACAGTCTGTGTGGGTAGGATCCTAGAAGCTAAGAGGCACACACTTATCCGTTGTAGAATCATGGTTCAGTCCAACCCGTTGCAATGCAGGAATCTTGGCTAAAGCGTCCATGACAGATGGCCATCCAACTTAAGCCATCAACTTATTTAGACTTTTCAGAACTTGCAAGTAGTGAGATCACTGAGTGACATCACAGCAGCCCATGCAGTGACAACTTGTGCCTATCACATGACTTTGAAAATACATGAAATTTTTCGTATATAAATCACACCGCAGCCTGACATTTCCCAGCTCTAAAAATAAAGCAGGCTGGAATTCACACTGTGATGTGGCTATAGGAGCCTGTGTCCTTGCTATGAGTCCACAGAGAAACACAAGACCTAAGCTAATAACAACAACAACAACAATAACCTATCTGGCTGGGTTGCTAAAACAAAGACTTTGCTAAATCTCTTAGTGGGTGTGATCTGCAGAGTCTTGAAGAGATGAGATTTAACTGTTACAGAAAGGGCATGGTTTGCAACACTTAAAATCTAAGTTTCTCTCCCTCATTGTGGCCAGGAGAATTCTTTTTTGATAGGAGTAGGAGCAGAGCAGGGAGGCCTAGACGTTCTCCAACGAAATCCTAAAATTAAAACTTGGCACATCAATGTTTACAGCACTTTAAGAGGCAGAACCTCCCCACCAACTGGATATGGGGTGAGAAACCACCTGGCAACTGGCTGGTTGTTGAGTACTTGCAAAGCGTTGCGTAAGGGACTTTGGCAGGTGTCGGATAACTGACAAGTGGGCTGTCCCAGCCACCTGCTGGAGTTGATAGACTGAGGTGAGAGGAGATAAGGATCCAGCCCATCAGGATAAAAACAACCCCCCATCCATGATCTAGATAAGGTAAGGTAATGGTAAAAATGCTTACAAGAAAACATAGCTGGAGTTATGAGGTCCTGAAGACAACTGCAGCCATTTGAAACACTGAGGTGGTGAGAGAAAGGCCAGAGAGGGTGGGTGGATATTTGGAATTGGAATGAATTTTTTAAAAAAGTGTCCCTCCCGTTTCTCTTCAACGCTCCTGAAAAGAAGTCGAGCTTTGCTCTTCTGCTTTGAAAAGGCTCTTTGCTACATTTGCATGTACCTGTGTAATGGGCTCCACGTGGGGCTACCTTTGAAGGTGACCCAGAAACTACAACTAAAACAGAATGTGGCAGCTAGACTGGTGACTGGGAGTGGCCACCAAGACCATATAACACCCGTCCTGAAAGACCACATTGGCTCCCAGTGCGTCTCCGAGCACAGTTCAAAGTGTTGGTGCTGATCTTTCAAGCCCTAAACAACCTCGGGTCAGGATACCTGAAGGAGCGTCTCCACCCCCATCGTTCAGCCCAGACACTGAGGTCCAGCTCCGAGGGCCTTCTGGCGGTTCCCTCATTGTGACAAGCAAAGATACAGGGAACCAGGCAGAGGGCCTTCTCGGTAGTGGCACACGCCCTGTGGAATGCCCTCCCACCAGTTGTCAAGGAAATCAACAACTATCTGACTTTTACAAGACATTTGAAAGCAGCCTTTTTTAATGTCTGATTTTTTTACCATGTTTTTACTGTTCGGTTGGGAGCCGCCCCGAGTGGCTGGGGAAAACCAGCCAGATGGGTGGGGTATAAATAATAAACAACTTATTTAATTATTGTTAAAAAGGTACACCAGAGATTGTATTTTTTGCAACAAGTAAGGAAATTTAATCTGCCCCAAGAATCGCTGATCCAATTTTATAGAGGTACTATTGAAACTATTCTCTTTAATTCCATTACTGTCTGATATGGTACAGCCTCTAAGCTGGATAAGAAGAGGCTCCAACGAGCAGTAAGAACTGCAGAGAGGGTAATTGGTGTTAGTTTGCCTCCAATAGAGACACTGTATGCCGCTCAAATCAGGAAGAGAGCAGTGAGAATTGCTGTAGACCCTTCGCATCCTGGTCATCACTTGTTCGATTTACTCCCATCTGGACGTCGGTACAGGACTCTGTATACAAAAACGTCTAGGCACAGGAATAGCTTTTTCCCTTGTGCCATCAAATTGTTGAATCTGTAGTTGTGGTAGGAAGGGAGGCCAGTTGGTGGTATGGGGTCTTTTCACTGTGCTGTTGTATTTTGAGGGGAATAGTGTTTGTATGAGGTACTTTTTTTCTTGACATTGCAATGTAGTCGAAGCAAAATTCCAAGTATGGTTGATACTTGGCCAATAAATCTATTCTATTCTATTCTATTCTATTCTATTCTATTCTATTCTATTCTATTCTATTCTATTCTTCTATTCTATTCTTTATTTCTTTGTTTGGCTTCTATGCCTGACTAATCTGTGCCGACTTTCCCATTGCAAACCTTTTAAAATTGGGGTAGCCAACCCTGAGCGATTTTTATTGCCACCCCCTGCCCCCCACACTAAAGAACTCGGCAGTTTTGATGACGAGAAAGGAAAGCAGTAAAATAAAACTGGAGACGATACTTTCTGTTTTGCAGCCCCTACCCCGCAACTTTCCCTTCCATGCAAATAAAAAATAGGGGCACATCCTGGGAACAATTTAAAACTTTCTTTTATTCCTTGTGGTTCCTCGTTGTGTATTCACCAGACACCTGTGGCTCTCTCACGCACAGTTCTCCCTCTCAGCTGAGCCTGTCCCTGCCTCCCCCTGCCCCCTTTCTCCGCAATGCAGGTCGCCAGGTAGGTGCAGTGGGAGTGTGGTGGGGGAGAAGTCAGTGAGTAGACCGGATGTAGAACCTGTTCAGGAGGGAGGATGCAGGGGTAGGGAGTGGGGAGAGACAGACAAGGGAGTGGTGCTGTGCATTCATCTCGTCCTTTTCCATTTGGGGAGATTGTGTACGTGTGTGTGTGTGTGTATGTGTGTGTGTACGCACGTGCACACATGTGTACCTGTGGCTTGTGTCTCTTGAGGCAGCGGTGGCCTGCCTCGTAGGAACGAGGCAGTGTGAGGGGACACCCAAATGGCACCGATCGGCAGCGGACACATCTAGGCCTCTGGGGGGAACAGAATGGAGTCGACGGGAGGTGTTATCGGAAGGTGTTCGAAGGCCGGGGCTTCGCTTCGCATCTGCGCCACCGCCCTTCCTGCATCACAGCAGGCAGGAGGGCTCGTGGGCCCGCCGAACATGCAGTTGGACCATCCAGGTGATGAAAGGGGGTTGGGGACGCCACTGGGCAGAGGTCTCGCCTTCTCCTCCGTGGCCCAACTCTGCCATCGGCGGTGGTGTCCAGCTGCCACCGCCATCTCCGTCATGCCCGGTTCCACAGCAGGTTCAGCCTCGCCGCCTGCCCCCACCCAAACCCGTAACCTTCGCCGGCAGGGCGCCACCTGCTTCTGGTCCCTCCCTCGTCCTTTTCCTAGTTTGCAGATGATCCATCCATCCCTCCCACCCACCCCCTAGAAATGCTCCATGGGTGAAGAGGGTGTGAGCCCCGTGTGCCTGGAAGCGGTCACCCCCGTATTTCCCACCCCCACACTCCATTTATCTTAGCTCTTCTTCTGTTCCAGTTCCCGTTCTTTCTTCTTCAGTTTCTTCTGCTTCTCTACTTTCTCCTGGGCTTTCCTTTCCTTCTCGACGGCCACGTTCAGCTCCTTCAGCTTCCTCTTCAGGAGGGAACGGTCGTGAGAGTTGCTGACGCCGAGAGCCTACAAGGACCATGGCAGGAGAATTTGGTACATGCAAAGTTCAGAAATTTGTTTCTACAGCGCGCGCGCACACACACACACACACAAATATCCACATAGGTGTCAACTCCCTGGGCCCCTGAATGCCTGAGCACCCACAAAATTCCCCATGAAGGGCTGGGCACCCACAAATTTCAGTGCACACTACGTGGCACTCATGGCCCCGGGCACCCACAGCCATGGGGCCGAGCTAGCACTCCTGAATGCCAGCAATAGCATCACTTTCTGTATTGGAGGCCTCCTCCTCTGTTCTTCCTGCAGTGGAGGCTGGGCTCAGGCACCACCTTCACAGAAGAGGTTCTTAACTAGGCAGTAAACTGTGGTCAGACACTCAGTGTTTTCAAGGGCACTTTGCAGCCAAAAGAATGAACATGGCAGATAGTTAAGTCTCTATTGTTTAAGATAACACTGCCGCTCTGGATACCTACGCATAACAATCTAGCATCTAGACAGCTATTCCTGGGTCCACGCTCTATGGAGCAGTTGCAGCAACATGGGACCACTCTCCCTCCACCAGTTTAAGTAAATCCCCTGACGGGCTGAGACTAGGCCTGAGTGGAAACTTCCTCTGCTCCTCCCTCTTCAGTCCCCTCCTGGTTCTGGGAGAATGGTGCAGGAGAGGGTGGGGAAGTACCTGGTCTTTCCTTCACCTGACCTGCCTCTTCTTCCCCTTCTTCTGACCTTTCCTGTGCTCAACCCTCCAGCTCTGAAACTTCGCCTGCCTCCGATTTCCCCTCAAATCAATGACCCCCTCCCAAATCAGACTCCAGCCCTCCTTCCCAGTGGCCTGCCAGTCTCTGACATTATGATACATCTGCTCTTCTTTCTCCTCCTAGAATGCCATCTTGTCGAAAGAAGAGTCCGGCATGCAGCAGGTCCTAGACTCAACCCCTGGCTTTACTGGTTTAAAATCAGATGGCAGGTGTTGGAAAAGCTAAGACCCTGTGACAGTCCCTGCCGGGTACAGCAGACCAAGGATAGTCACAGTGATACCCACCCCGATTTTTTGAACAATGACTCTGATAACCCCGAGCCAGCCTTTCCAGCAGGGATGACGGCACCATCCTGGCTACAGCTGGAGTAGACAGCTCAGTGGGTTACATGGACAAATATTCCAGACAAAACAGCTTCATGTACTCCTAGGATTCCTCGCCCGTTGAAAGTTCCTGAGTTCATTTTAATTCTAAAGGTGCCATCCTAGTTAACTTTTGCCACCTTTTTCGCAGTGTCTGCAAAAGTTAATTAGGTGCTCGCTAGTAAACGCTAAAAAAAATAGGTTCTGTGTATCTGTATTGAACCTTATCCGCAAGGTGGATGATATTATTATTATTATTATTATTATTATTATTATTATTATTATTATTATCATTATTATATTTTATTTGTCCGGTATACCTGAAGGAGCGTCTCCACCCCCATCGTTCTGCCCGGACACTGAGGTCCAGCTCCGAGGGCCTTCTGGCAGTTCCCTCATTACGAGAAGCCAAGTTACAGGGAACCAGGCAGAGGGCCTTCTCGGTAGTGGCACCCGCCCTGTGGAATGCCCTCCCACTAGAGGTCAAAGAGAACAATTACCAGACCTTTAGAAGGCATCTCAAGGCAGCCCTGTTTAGGGAAGCTTTTAATGTTTGATGGATTTCTGTATTTTAGAATTTCTGTTTTTTTGGAAGCCGCCCAGAGTGGCTGGGGGAACCCAGCCAGATGGGCGGGGTATAAATAATAAATTATTATTATTATTATTATTATTATTGTTGTTGTTGTTGTTGTTGTTGTTGTTGAATTTATATACTGCCCTATACCTGGAGGTCTCAGGGCAGTTCACTTAAAAGGGTCACAGTATATAAAATAAAAGCAATAACCCAATAATACACCCCCCCCCCAAGAACCACGTTTTAAAAAGCCATAGGATGTAAGTTGGATCAACCAAAGGCCTGGTTAAAAAGGAACTTTTTTTTGCCTGTGCCTAAATGAAGGTGCCAGGCAAACTTCCCTGGGGAGAGCATTCCACAGATGGGGAGCTACTACAGAGAAGGCCTGTTCTCGTGTTGCCACCCTCCGGACCTCTTGAGGAGGGGGGCACATGAAGAAGGGCCTCAGAAGATGATCTCAGGGTCCAGGTAGGTCCATATGGAAAGAGGTGGTCCTTGAGCCATTGTTGCCCTGAGCTGTTTAAGGCTTTATAGGTCAAAAGCAGCACTTTGAATTGGGCCCGGAAACTAATTAGTAAGCCAGTGCAGTCGGACCAGGATCGGTGCAATATGCTCAAACCGTCTTGCTCCGGTGAGCAACCTGGCCGCTGAGTTCTGCAGCAGCTGAAGTTTCCGAACCGTCTTCAAAGGAAGCCCTACGTATAACGCATTGCAGTAATCTAACCTTGAGGTTACCAGAACATAGGGCAACAGTAGTTAGGCTACTACTAGCGTAGCCTAGCGAATACGTCAGAGCCAAACCCACCTTAGTGGTATAAACAAGCGGCTCTCCACCCAGCCACTGCTCAAATAAAGAACCCCAAAGCTCTCTGCAGTCCAATAAGCAGAAAAGCATTGCCATCCCGCCAGCAGCGATTGCAAAGCAGGAGTGTGAACGGGATGGGAACCCCCTCACCCCTCTTCTCCATCACCTTCAGCTTGGTTCCATCGAGGAGGAGGAGCTGCTGGCCGTCCACTTCCTGGGCGGCAAATTCTGCCATGTATTGCTCCAGGTTCAAGCTCTCCAACCACTGCCCCACTTTCTGACTGCTCCACGTCGAAGCTGCACTCAGAGGCTCATCCAGGAACTGCAGAGAGGATTATGAGAATACGCAATGAGTGATGATGATAACCAGTGTTGTGTTTTTTTCTGGGGGTACTCAAAGGTACATGGTACCGGTACCTTTTTTTTCTAGAAGAAAAGCACTAATAATAATAATGCATATTGATGTTTTTGTTTTTACTTATTCATTAAATTCAGGACTCCCACACACACACCCCAGTTCTGGCACCTCTCAGGTGGACACCATTGACATTCAAAGAGAATGAGTTCATGATGAGTTCTGGCACTATTTTTCTAGAAAAACAGCACTGATTAAATTTATCCATCTGAGGATCGCAGGGCGGTTTACAGTATAAAAAGAGAGACCATCATCCAGCTTGGGCTGTCGTTGGTAGTGAGTGGTGCATTCTGCCCATGCTCAGAGGCCCTGATTATTTTATTAGTTGTTCAGACGGTTCGGTGCTGGTGAGCCTTTGCTCAAGATATCGGCTCTCAGAACAGCAGATGGAGCCAAAGGCAGGTGCATTCAGGATCCAAGAGGGGGGAAAGGTTACTAGTCCTCATTAAAGGGCAGATCGTGGGGAGGTAAAAAGGTAAAGGATCCCTGGACGATTACGTCCAGTCAAAGGTGACTATGGGGTTGCAGCGCTCGTCTCGCTTTCAGGCCGAGAGAGCCGGCGTTTGTCCACAGACAGCTTTCTGGGTCATGTGGCCAGCAGGACTAAACAGCTTCTGGTGCATCGGAACACCGTGACGGAAATGCCGTTTACCTTCCCGCCGGAGCGGTACCTATTTATCTACTTGCACTGGCGTGCTTTCGAACTGCTAGGTTGGCAGGACCTGGGACAGAGCTCACCCTGTCGTAGGGATTCGAACCGCCGACCTTCTGATTGGCAAGTCCAAGAGTCTCAGTGGCTTAGACCACAGTGCCACCCACATCCCTGGGGGAGATATTGGTGGGAATGCGCAGATGGTTCTAAAGACCCGGGTGCACCCAGGGCATCGCTTGCCAGGGGACTTACCTCATCAGACGACTGGGACAGGGTGTGGTAGGGGTAGGAGCACTTTGTCGTCTCAGGATGAGCTCCACTCAGGATCTTGGGGCTGCTGCTACTGCTGGGAGGGGTGGAGTCATCACTCAGGGTAGATTCCTGTTGGCAGGACAGAGAAGGGTTAAGGGAAAGTCCTGCAAGGCGACTCTCGGCCTGGTCCATTATTGATTAGGGGTTCCTGCTGGAGTCAAGATTCAGTTTGGGATATGTGTTCTAGTTTGCTACTTAAGGTAAAGGTAAAGGGACCCCTGACCATTAGGTCCAGTTGTGGCTGACTCTGGGGTTGCGCGCTCATCTCGCATTATTGGCCGAGGGAGCCGGCCTACAGCTTCCAGGTCATGTGGCCAGCATGACAGAGCCACTTCTGGCAAACCAGAGCAGCACATGGAAACGCGGTTCCTATTTATTTACTTGCATTTTGACATGCTTTCGAACTGCTAGGTTGGCAGGAGCTGGGACCGAGCAACCGGAGCTCACCCCGTCACAGGGATTCGAACCGCTGACCTTCTGATCAGCAAGGCCTAGGCTCAGTGGTTTAACCCACAGCGCCACCTGGGTCCCTAGTTTGCTACTTATCCGCACCTTATTCTTTATCGTTAGCTCTTGCTAGCGGCGAGTGTTTTACTGAACATTTATTCATAGGAGCCTATTGTTTATATTTGTGTTACTGTTTAGAAATGTTGTGGTAGATTGCAATTCTTACAGAATTAGCTGGTCGCTTTGATGGCATGCGGTACATCGAGCATGGTCGACTGCAGAAAAGTGGCACGTGGGCAAACAATTATTATACCAGAGGGAAGGGGGGAGGGGACAGACACCAGTCTTATGCAGGAGTAACACCACTCATGCAGCGGTTATATTCTGGAGCCCTGCACCGCATATGCAAAAATGCAAGAGGCTAAAAGGCCTCTAAATGCCTGTTCCTTTCTGCTCTGGCTCCTGCTCTCTCTCTACACACACAACTCCCTCCTCAACTAAAGCTGCTGCACTACCCCGTAAGTCAGCTGCTAGGCGGGGAGGCTGAGCAGCCTAAAAAAAAAAAAAGCCCCATGGGGCACCTCTGGTCTCTTTGGGCTTCTTCTGCTTTCATTGACATCCTCTCTGGGCTCTGGGGAGGATGTCTTCTCCAGCACAAGGACTCTCCAGCTCTCCCCCACCATTTCCTGGTTTGAACCTATTTATTTATTTCCCGGTGCCATGCATATACATGGTTGTACATGAGTTGATCACGTGTAACGGGGGGTGGGGGGTGGCAATGCCTGCATACACAAACTGTATGCAAAACGAGTCTCCTCATTTGGCGAGGCATATCCTCTTTCCCGATCACCCAGCTCCCGCTCCCTAGGAAAAGCTGCTCTTTCTCAACCTCACCAAAACAGCACAAGCTGTCATTGGCGTAGCGTGGGTTGTCAGTGCCCGGGGAGGTGCGGAGGGGAATGGACACATGCACATTCAACGGCCTAATGGCGCCAGTGTCACCCAGGAGAGTGCAGAGGTAAGAAAAGAAGAGTTGTTCCATTGTCTGGAAAGGTCCCTTCCTGGTTTGCACGGAGATGCCATTTTCAACGGAGCCCAGAGACTGCATTGAGGCAGCACGAGGTGTTGACATTTTGTGCCCCCTAACAATCTTGCACCTGGGGCAACCGCTCCTGTGGGCCGCCCCCCCAATACATACTGAGTGCCTGGAGGTGGTTAGAGGATTGAGGTTGAATCCTGACAAGACAAAAGTACTGTTTGTGGGGGACAGGAGGCGGCTGGTGTGGAGGACTCCCTGGTCCTGAATGGGGTAACTATGCCCCTGAAGGACCAGGTGCACAGCCTGGGGATCATTTTGGACCCGCAGCTGTCCATGGAGACACAGGTCAGTTCGGTGTCCAGGGCAGCTGTCTGCCAGCTCCATATGGTATGCAGGCTGAGACCCTACCTGCCCGTGGACTGTCTCGCCAGAGTGGTGCATGCTCTGGTCATCTCCTGCTTGGACTACCTTTGAAGGTGACTTGGAAACTACAACTAATTCACAATGTGGCAGCTAGACTGGTGACTGGGAGTGGCCGCCGAGACCACATAACATCGTTCTTCAAAGACCTACATTGGCTCCCAGTATGTTTCCGAGCACAATTCAAAGTGTTGGTGCTGACCTTTAAAGCCCTAAACGGCCTCAGCCCAGTATATCTGAAGGAGCGTCTCCACCCCCATCGTTCAGCCCAGTGACTGAGGTCCAGCTCCGAGGGCCTTCTGGCGGTTCCCTCACTGTGACAAGCGAAGTTACAGGGAACCAGGCAGAGGGCCTTCTCGGTAGTGGCACCTGCCCTGTGGAATGCCCTCCCTTTCAGATGTCAAGGAAATAAACAACTACCTGACTTTTAGAAGACATATGAAGGCAGTCCTGTGTAGGGAAGTTTTTAATGACTGCTGTTGCAATGCATTTTAAATCTTTTGTTGGAAGCCGCCCAGAGTGGCTGGGGAAACCCAGCCAGATGGTCGGGGTATAAATAATACATTCTTATTATTGTATTACCGCACTGCAAGCCATGCCCTAGTATGGGGCTTGGGGTACCAACCCATTACCCATCAGACGGACTCATAACCTGTGAGGCAGACTTCTTGCGGCTGAAGGCCTCGTTCTTGGGGGAGGAGGTGGGGGAGGCGGTGCTTCCTGAGGAGGCGGAGCCTTTGCCGCTGTCCGTGAACCAGGAGAAAGGCATGAAGGTCGAGGCAGAGGCGCGGCTGGGGCCCTCCATCAGCTCCCTGCAGGAAAGGGGGACAAGTATTAACAACAAGGAAAAGGGGTTGCAAAGCAGTATGGGTGACTTTATGCAGAAACTGAAAGAAGGAGACCATATAAGTGGGATATAACTTGCATTTCAAGATACCACTCATTCTTAAAAGGGGGAAAAACTACTGGGAATCTGGCATATACTGTAGAATATTCATTGTTTACATGAGCACATCAGAGTCATAAGGACCGTGGTGCGGAAGATCTAAGTTAAAAAGTGACGAAGGATCTGCTTTCTTCATAATAGTAAAAAGTCATCATCTAACAATGATCTTTTATGGGTAGATCTAAACACGGGGGGGACGACGCTATAAATAAGTCAGAAATTAAATCATAACAAAAGAAAAAAAACGCTATGTAAAAATTGGATAGAATTTCTTTCTTCTTCTTTTTTCTTTTCTTCTTCATTTTTTATATTTTTTTTAAAAAAGCGAAGCGTATTGCTTTGTTATTGTTTAGACTGAACAATAACAAAGCAATACACTTCACACACAAGATTGCTTTTTTCATTGACTTCTGAAATGCTTATTGAATGCTTTTGCTTTTTTTAAAAAAAGTTATGTTAGCTTGAAGTTGCCCATCCTTCTGTGGCTTGTACTTGCTTCTAGAAAGAGCCATTGTGTTTGCCTTTCCCTGATGTCTTTATCTGCTGCCTTTTGGATACAACAAAAGCCTTCGTTCGAAAGCATCGCAGACAGGAAAGAAGAGGCCGCTAGCAAGTCGGCTTATGAAGCCATGGCCTCCTCATTCTCCATCTCCCCCATTAACCAGCTGACACACACAGAATGTGCAACTAACACTTTGATTCATTAACCCATTGATTAAAGTTTGCCAAGCTGCAGTGGGGGTGGGCGGGGGGTAATAGGGAAATTTGGGGGTGAATGGGATGATTTGCAGTACTTACTGGACAAGCACATTTGATTACAACATTTGTGCTCAAAAGCAGCGTGCAGCTCATAAATAGCCTGCAACGTGCGAGAAAGAAGTGATTCCCGGCACTTTCATTGTGCCAGTACAATTGAGAAATCAAGGTTGTGTTGATTTAAATGGCTAACACTTCTAACAGGGTCTTGCTTTAAAATCAAACCTGAAATATTTAACCACTGCCTAAGGTGGCCACCTGCCACTCTGTTTAAGCAGGCATCCCCAAACTGCGGCCCTCCAGATGTTTTGGCCTACAACTCCCATGATCCCTAGCTAACAGGAGCAGTGGTCGGGGAAGATGGGAATTGTAGTCCAAAACATCTGGAGGGCCGATGTTTGGGGGTGCCTAGTTTAAAGGGCTGTCAGATGACAGCCCTCTGCTTGATGAAGTCTTTTATTTGATCCCGGAATGTCTTGCTGTTCCTTAGAACGTCCCTGTTTTCATCAGAGAAATGTTGGAAGGTATGGAGTTATCCGACCACAGAGCCAAGGAGATATGTAACTATGCAACTTTTAGAAGACATGTGAAGGCAGCCCAGTATAGGGAAGTTTTTTTAAAAAAATGTTTCATGTTTTGTTATGTTTTTATAAATCTTGTGTGTGTATATGTTGTGTAGGCTCCTGTGATGTAAGTAATGGGCCCCGCCTCCTAGCCTGCTCCTTAAAATATCACTGGGTTGCTCATTTCTATTTAATTACTTTGATAAAATTTTGTTATGTGCAAATGGCTTTAGATACCTATTAGGTCCACAAATTACCATATAGCATATATTCAATACAAAAAAAACAGCGACAATTTGTTGTTGACAAAGGACAGCGGGACATAAAAAGGGACCCATTACCTTCAGTAGCTTAGGGCCTCATCAAACCTAACTTGCACTGGCGTGCTTTCGAACTGCTAGGTTGGCAGGACCTTGGACAGAGCAACGGGAGCTCACCCCGTTGCGGGGATTCGAACCACCAACCTTCCAATCTGGGTAAGGAAGGTGCTCAAATGGGCCAGCTATCCTACCCAAAGCTAGTTCCTTCCTGATCTTATGCCTTGCAACATCAAGCATCTCTCTTACTCTCCACTGGACCAGCTAGCTAAGGATAAGGGGAGCTGTAGTCCAAAAAACAGCTGGAGACCCAAATTTGGGACACCTTGTAAAATCTATCGCTAGGGGCATCTTAAGTAAAGGTAAAGGTAAAGGGACCCCTGACCATTAGGTCCAGTCGTGACCGACTCTGGGGTTGCGCGCTCATCTCGCATTATTGGCCGAGGGAGCCGGCGTATAGCTTCCAGGTCATGTGGCCAGCATGACAAAGCCGCTTCTGGCAAACCAGAGCAGCACATCTTATTCAGACACAATTGCATGACACTTTTTGGGGTGGATGTTTCTGACGCCCCTGTGTGTGTGTGTCTGTGTGTGTGTGTGTGTGTGTCTGTGTATCATCCCACCTTCCACATAATTTACAGGGTTCTACGAGAAATCAATTTGAGAGGAGCCTCAGGAAATTGCCAATTGCTTACCTGTTGCCCATGGAAAGTCGATTGCCCCCTTTTTCTTTCCTGCTCTTCCCAGAAGATGCCCTTCTGAGGGTGACCCTGTGCATCAGGAAGGGGAGAATTAGGCACATGTGGAAGAACCAGGTGCAGTTCTGAGATATGTAGAAAGCACACAAGCAGAGGGGGCTGTGAAAGAGATCCCAAAGATACAGAATGAATCAGTGTGGTCCACTCCTTGTCTTTGAATAGCCAGCTTTCAAGACTTACCCTAAATCCAGAAACTTCCGCCGGGTTTTCTTGTCGAGACCAATAGTTGGGCTTGCAGGATCTGGTGGGCTCGTGTCCCGGCTGTCATCTGGAAGCGGAAACGGGGAGGTGAAAGGGAACAGTGTTTAATTTCTGAAATGAGAAGTGCTTAGGCCAAAGCCTGATACACAAATAATGTCGGGATTTTAAACACTTTTGAATTACAGTGGTACCTCAGTTTGCGACCACAATTGGTTCTGGGGAGCAGGTCGCTCCCCAAATTTGTTGCTCCCCGAGGCACGCTTCTGCGCATCTGAGCGCTGCGGAACCCGGGTGTAAACACTTCCGGCTCTGCAGTGGTTGGAAACCAAAGCGGTTGCTCCCCGAGGCGGTCGCAAACCAAGGTTTGACTGTAACCTGTTTTGTTGCCTGTTTTTCTGACTGCTGTATGGAAAAGCACATGAACCTGACATTTGAAGTGTTTGTAAGTAAACATTTTTAGCTTTCCAAATGTGTGGTCTTTTTCTGTGCTAGGGAAAATGGAAGACTTTGGAAGGACCTTAGAAGAGCATATTTTAAAGGCACAGTAGCCTATTCAGTGGTACCTCGCAAGACAAATGCCCTGCAAGACAAATTTTTCGCAAGACGAATGCGTCTTGCAATTCTATGGGTGACTCGCAAGACGAATTCATTTTGCGAAAAATTCGTCTTGCGAATCACGGTTTCCCATAGGGATGCATTGAAATTTAATTAATGCGTTCCTATGGGCAAAAAAAGAAATTTCAATGCATTCCTATGGGAAACCGCGATTCGCAAGACGATTTTTTTGCAAAACGAATTGACTCGCGGAACGAATTAAATTCATCTTGCGAGGCACCACTGTATTTACATGCTTTGCTTTGTTGCATATTTTGTGATTTTAAATCTCTGCTGGGGGGTTTTCACCAAAGATTTCTTGCACCCAAACCTGGATCTCAGCATCTGGGGAATTCTCCTTTTTATACTCCCTCCTTGCCAACCAACTTTCTGCACATGCTCAAGAGCTCTGTTGCTTTTACTAATGTTTCCCATGTTCTGCGCATATGGCCTGGGGTTGGGAAACTAAGCTCTGAAATGAAGCCCTGGCTGAAATGAAGCCTTGGAAAGATGTGCAAGGAATATTATTCAAGAGCAAATTAATTTAAGAGCAAAAACGTTCTGCTTATGCTATGCCGAATTAGTCGGTCGCCTCGGTTGGCCGTGGGGCCGGGTAGGATTTTTTCCACTTGGATTAGCCAATCTGGTTTTTTCGCCTACCTCATAGCATTTCGTCACAACTTGGTTTGGTGGTTAGGCATTGGAAATTTTCATAGATAAAGAATGGGGGGGGCAGATTACGTCATCCTGTGCCCGAAATTGGAGATTTAATCCCGTTAAAGGGGTTCCGGGGCAGTAGCTTTGTCCTGGGCCTACGGAGGTCAGGGCCTTAGAGCACCCCCCAACGGTGGCCACAGGAGGTGTCTCGGTAGATATATATCACCGGGCTCCTTTCTGGTGGTTAATTTCTCCCGGACTGTAACACACGGGTTACAGTCGGATATAGTCGGTTAGGGTCCAATGCCTAAGCCAATACCGCTCCACATCCTTAACCAATAAAGTTGTGGCCTTTTCACCCACTTAAACTTATTTCACTGTGTCTTGTGCCTTATTTCTGGGAAGGGAGGGACATTGCCACACAATAACCTTTTTTGAGGTTATTGTGTGTTTATTTTCTTTAAGAACTTACAGGATATTTCTGGGAGGATGGAGGTATAACCTTTTCGGCATCAAGTCAATATAGGGAGAGCAAGGCCCGGGGGCTGGATGCGGCCCAATCGCCTTCTAAATCCAGCCTGCGGACGGTCTGGGAATCAGCATGTTTTTACATGAGTAGAATGTGTCCTTTTATTTAAAATGCACCTCTGGGTTATTTGTGGGGCATAGGAATTCATTCATATATTTTTTCAAAATATAGTTCGGCCCCCACAAGGTCTGAGGGACAGTGGACCGGCCCCCTGCTGAAAAAGTTTGCTGACCCCTGCTTTAGGCTCTTCTTTCTTCAAGGATGCCATGTGTTGTGGCAAGATCTATGGCAGGCACCCCCAAACTCGGCCCTCCAGATGTTTTGGGACTACAACTCCCATCACCCCTAGCTAACAGGACCAGTGGTCAGGGATGATGGGGATTGTAGTCCCAAAACATCTGGAGGGCTGAGTTTGGAGATGCCTGATCTATGGTTTCCCCCCAGCCCCAAGCTGCCCAGAGCCCATGCTTACCTTCACTGTGCCTCTCCCTGCGTGCATAGATGGGTGAGCTGTCTGAACTGTGGCAGGACTTGGGTGAGGAGCTGGTGGGGGTCCCCCCTAAGGCCTCCTGGGAGGGGGTGTTGGTCAGAGGCCGGTAACGGATGAGAGGCGACGACGGCTGCTCTTCCTGCTCCACCGACCTCCGGACTGTCGGGGCATCAAAGGAGAACTCGCCAGCACGA
Organism: Zootoca vivipara; assembly: GCF_963506605.1. NCBI lineage: Eukaryota > Metazoa > Chordata > Lepidosauria > Squamata > Lacertidae > Zootoca > Zootoca vivipara. The sequence goes on along the minus strand of NC_083288.1, from coordinate 18,402,100 downwards.
GTGAAGGGTGAGGAACCGGAGAGAGGAGATGAGGCCTGGAGGGAACCGCGGAGAGGAGACCTCAGGCGGTGGAGAGGGCTTCCAGAGCTATCACCTGCCTGCAATGAGAAGTAGACAGAAAAGGCTCCAGCTGCCCGGGTGTTGTGACTGCAGATGGACTTGAATGCCCAGTGGACCAGGAGTGAGGCCTCAGAGGACAATAACTGGCCACCTGGCCATCCATGGTAATGATAGTAATAATAATAATATTCATTCATTCATTAATACCCCGCCCATCTGGTTGGATTTCTCCAGTCACTCTGGACGGCTCCCAATAGAATATTAAAAACACGATAAAACATGAAACATTAAAAACTTGCCTAAACAGGGCTGCCTTCAGATGTTTTCTAGAAGTAGTTATTTATCTCCTTGACATCTGATCGGAGGGCATTCCACAGGGCGGGTGCCACTACCGAGAAAGCCCTCTGCCTGGTTCCCTATAACCTCACTTCTCACAGTGAGGGAACCGCCAGAAGGCCCTTGGAGCTGGACCTCAGTGTCTGGGCTGAACGATGGGGATGGAGATGCTCCTTCAGGTATACTGGACCAAGGCCGTTTAGGGCTTTAAAGGTCAGCACCAACACTTTGAATTGAGCTTGAAACTTACTGGGAGCCAATCTAGGTCTCCCAGGACCAGTGTTATGTGGTCTCGGCAGCCACTCCCAGTCACCAGCCTGGCTGCCACATTCTGAATTAGTTGCAGTTTCCAGGTCACCTTCAAAGGTAGCCCCACGTAGAGCGCATTGCAGTAGTCCAAGCAGGAGATAACCAGAGCATGCACCACTCCGGCGAGACAGTCCACGGGAAGGTAGGGTCTCAGCCTGCTTACCAGATGGAGCTGATAGACGGCTGCCATGGACACAGAATTGACCTGCGCCTCCATGGACAGCTGTGAGTCCAAAATGACTCCCAAGATAGCGTCTTGAAAATGCCCAATAGTCTGGAAAAGTAGATGCCGTTTGCAATCTTCGTTGGAGAGAGGCCAACACAGCACCCAGTAAACCAGGTGAGAACAGGATGCTGTCCTGATCCTCCATTGTCCTGATCCGCAGGCTCCTTTTATGTTCTTAGTCTTTTTGGCAGGGAACACGATAGTTTATATTTCCTCCTTTTATGGAGCGTATTTAATTGCTCAATTAATCTGGGGAGTGCTCATATAGATACTGCAAGAAATGTACAGATCAGTGGAAACAGACACAGTGACATTTAAGCTTTTTCTCCTACCCAAGCAGTGGTGAAAAAAGCTTGTGAAACTATCTATCTATCTATCATCTATCTAATCTGTAATATCTGATGATGTTCCAAAATAACCTGAATTTGAAATGTTTCTCCTTAGGCTAGGGTTGCCATATTTCAAAAGTCCAGACACAACGTTATTGAGCTTTTCTTTTTGGCCAAAATTGTTGACTTGTTTGTTTTTTGTTTGTTTTTTGCTGAATCTATAAAATAAAATAAAATAAATTGAGGGATTAGCGATTTCTGCCCGGACACTGCTTCCGACTGCAGTATTCCAGCTATGTCCAGGAAATTCGCTACTTTAGGCCAGCTTTTCCCCAAGATGGTGCCCATCAAATGTTTTGGACTACAGCTCCCATCAGCTCTAGCCAGCGTATCCAATGATCAGGGATGATGGGAGTTGTAGCCCAACAAACCTGCAGAGGGCACCATGTTGGAGAAGGCTGCTGTAGGCTGTTTCCTGACTGTTTTGGCCACCAAATTTCACATGGTGTTTCCTGATCAGTTAAATGGGTGAAAACTTTCAAGCCACTTACAGTTTGGGAAATAAATGCAGACTCAAAACAGCTAGGCAGGGCACAGCTTCACAGCCCACAACCTGTTTTGTTAAAAAAGTTCTAGTGAAACTACTGAAAATGTGAAATTGTGCCGGATGATGCTTTTACCTTGATACGACCCAACACATGGAGGGGAGTGAGCATGCACACTAATGCCACCTGCAAATACAAGCTAGCATCACTTGATTCATTTTCTAATGGCATCTGGATCCACATATCTTTTGCCTGTGCATGCTTAACTGTGCACAGGCAGGTGACTTTTGGACATTCTGTCTCTCTTTGTACAGGTGGGGCTTGCAAACTGGATGCTTAGCAAGGAGGAGATGGACACACTTCCTCCCCGCTATGCGTTGGAATTGTAGTAATTCTCCAATCGGCACCTTCAGATCTTTCCTGAGAGGTGGAGTTCAGAGAGTACAATTATGGGGGAAGAAGGCAGCTACTAGCATTCAGTAGGATTCAGATATACACTAGTGTCGTCCAGAATTGCTACAGACTCATTGCGAGGATGTGGGCAAGGCATTATCTCCCAGCCTCAGTTAGACCACAGCGCCACCCACTTCCCGCCACCCGAAATGACATTAAAATACTGTTAATTAAAACATACACTGAAACAAACCACTAAAAAGCACAAACATTAAAGCAGTGAAACAAAGAGAGTTACACTATAGAATCATAGAGCTGGGAGGGACCACAAGGGTTGTCCAGTCAAAACACCCCTGCAATGAAGGAATCATTTGCCCAACGTCGGGTTCAAACCCATGACCTTAAGATTAAGGGTCTCATGCTGTTCCAGCAGAGTTATTCAGACTCATTACGAGGTTGTGGGCAAGGCATTATCTCTCAGCCTCAGTTACTTGGTCTAGAAAATGGGAATACTGTGGCCTATCTCACTGGACTAGGATGAGGAAAGACCTAAGACCCCCAGCGAGATCATCCCATTAAATCCAGCATCCTAGTTCTCACAGTGACCAACCACATGCCGGTGGGAAGCCCACAACAAGGACAAGAGGACAATGAAGTTCTCCTTCTGTTAGGCCACAGAAATGGGGATCCCATGGCATATGGCCTCTGAATCTAGGAGGTGCCTATAGCCATCGTGACCAGTAGTCATTGATGGACTCATCCTCCAGGAATTGGCCCAATCTCCTTTTAAAAAGCCATCTAAACAAGTGGCCATCAAGCAATTTGCAAAATGGAGATGAAAATGCTAATGGGCCATAATTGTAGTGATCCTCTAAACAGCACCTCCAGATCTTTCATGAGAGATTTCATCCGGGGGGCGGAGTGGAGTGAGTACAATTATGGGGACAGAAGGCGGCTACTAGCAGGATTAAACACATTCACTGCCTGGGTGTAAATAACAGGATAAACACAATCTATGAGCACCTTCCCTACATAATGTGTACATAATGTGGAAATTAGGGAGGCTTAGGGACCCAGGTGGCGCTGTGGTTAAACCACTGAGCCTAGGGCTTGCTGATCAGAAGGTCGGCGGTTCGAATCCCTGTGACGGGGTGAGCTCCCGTTGCTCGGTCCCAGCTCCTGCCAACCTAGCAGTTCGAAAGCACGTCAAAATGCAAGTAGATAAATAGGAACCGCTACAGCGGGAAGGTAAACGGCGTTTCCATGTGCTGCTCTGGTTCGCCAGAAGTGGCTTTGTCATGCTGGCCACATGACCTGGAAGCTATACGCCGGCTCCCTCGGCCAATAATGCGAGATGAGCGCGCAACCCCAGAGTCGGTCACAACTTGACCTAATGGTCTGGGGTCCCTTTACATTTACGTAGGGTTGGTCCACCCACAATGTATCTCTATACAACTGTTATAAATTAAAAACCGTCATCTGAATGGGTGAACTGGCCCCACTGGGGATTCTGTTATTGGGGTGGTTAATGGTCTATCTGTGATATTATACGTAGGAATAAAAGAAAAGTCGGACCAATGGCTTATCCAGTTTAGAACCTTGTTTAACAATGGCAAACTGGATGAAAGTTACTTATTTTCCTTTTGTTTAAAAGCATTTATATACAGTCATACCTGGGGTTGTGTTAGCTTTGGGTTGCGTATTTTCATGTTAAGTACTCATGTTAAGTGTTTACTTCTGGGTTCCGCCGCTTGTGTGCGTGCAGAAGCGCTCTATCAGCGCTTTGCGCATGAGCACTATCGCCGCTCTGGTTACGTACTTTTTGGGGTGTGAATGGCACCCCGGAACGGAGCAGGTACGTATCCAGAGGTACCAGTGTACTTCTTAATGTTTAAAACTAAGCGATGCACAACATAGAAGCAAAACAATGCCGTGGAAGCAAAAACACACCATGAAACTAGTAAAATGGTTGTGTCGAGACATAGAAAACAAGAACTTGGGTACTTAATGAACGCTCAAACTTTCACCTGGGCAAAAAGGTATATTTTCACGAGTGATCTGAAACAACTGGTGGCAGCTGCTTCGCATAGCAGTGAAAAGGGAATCCCATAATCCAAGGGAAATAGTGTGAAATGCCAACTTTTGGGTCACTGCCCTATGATATTCTGTAAGGTGCAGTATCATGAGTGCATTTTGCCCAGATGATTGTCAACCTGTTCAGACCCAGAACCCACTTGTAACCCAAACATGCCTCAGGGGACCCCCTTTTTCTTAACCTCAGTGTGCCAACCTGAATAAAAAATAAAATAAAATAAAATAGGGGAGGCAGCTAAGCTTTGCCTTACATCAGGCATCCCCAAACTGCGGCCCTCCAGATGTTTTGGCCTACAACTCCCATGATCCCTAGCTAACAGGACCAATGGTCGGGGAAGATGGGAATTGTAGTCCAAAACATCTGGAGGGCCAAAGTTTGGGGATGCCTGCCTTACATAGTCAATCACAAGAGGCAGCACACATGCACCATTTGAATGGCAATGTCCATCAACTTTGCCACCCCCCCTCAAATATTATATGGGGGGAGGAGCAAAGGGACCTCAGCCCCTAAGAGTTGTCTCCTATGCTTTCACCCTAGATTTGCATGCTGGCAATGTTCCTGCTGCGCCCCACCTTAGACCTGGCCGCAACCCCCCAGTGGGCCTTTAAGTGACCTTCCAGATCCACCCAGGGGTGGGCAGACTTCTAGGCAACATGATTTGATCCCTTGATGTTTCAGCCACCAGGAGATGAACAGACATCTATGAAAGCCCAAACCAAGATGATGATGATCCAGGGGGTGGTGGGTTTACCTGCAAGCACAAGGCAGACCCTCCAAAGTGTCCCTATTTTCAAGGGACAGTCACCGATTTACAGACACCGTCCTGGTTTCTGATTTGATTCCGGAATGTCCCACTTAGGAAGTCCCTATTTTCGTCAGAGAAATGTTGGAGGGTATGGCGGAGACCAGTGCCGGATTTACATATAAGCTAAACAAGCTATAGCTTAGGGCCCCACTCTCTTGGGGGACCCCAAAAAATTTAAAGGGAAAAAAGTGGATGCACATTTCCAAAATATAAGATAAAAAAATAAAACCTGCACACAGCAACAGATTCCTATTAGTTCCATAAATTACCATATAGCATATGTGTATTCAACACAAAAAAACAGCGACAATTTGTTGTTGACAAAGGACAGCTGGACATAAACGACCCCATTACCTTCAGTAGGTTGAGGCCTCATCAAACCTAAATCCGGCCCCGGGAGAGACTGCCGCCATTGAGGCCCAGCCCCGTGGGGGGGGGGGGGTAGAGGAGGGTCCATTGCAGTGTGGATTTGGTTTAAATCAAATCCATTTAAATCATGGTTTAAATCACGAGTCAGTAAGACTTGATTTAAATCACATATATTTTTACAGAAATACTCATTCTTGCTGGTATAATCTTAATATTAATATTTACAACCAGACAAAGGTTTCATTTTTGGAATGATTTTCAGAGTCGTTTTTAGTGTTATATCAAAAATTACTGATTTGGTTATACATAGGCAAATAAATATGAAATTATTGTGAGGTTTAATAAGTTAACTGTTTATATTTGGACAACTTTATTGGAAGGAGAAAAACAATCATTTCCTTAAAAACAATTTAAACAATTTATTTTACTGAAACAATAACATTATAGCATATGTATCCATTTTTGTTAACTGTTTCTTAACTGATGTGGTTAAACAAATTTATTTTTATTTTTTTTAAAAAAAAAGCTTTGAGTTTTAGCACACATGGAAAAACTTAAAACAAATCCTTATTCCCTGATGAAGAGCCTTTGGACTATAGGGTAACTGAAATAGAAAACTATCTTTAGAAAGATTTTTTCCTGCAAAAGCATTTTTTTAAAAAAAAAACTGATTTAAAATTTAAAAATCCTATTTTAAAAATATCCGATTTAAAATTTTAAAATCCGATTTAAATAAAAAAATCCAATTTTAATTTAAAAACCCGGTTTATTTATTTATTTTTAAAATAATAATAATTGATTTTTATCCACCTTGGTCCGTTGTTGGAGTGAGTGAGAAATAGCCCTGTTTTCATCCGTGGGATGTTGGAGGGTCTGAAAGCGAGAGTAATGCATAGGAAGATATTGGTCGGTCATCGGCCAGACACTGACCTTTTTCTCCAAGATATCATCCCCTTCTGTGGAGCTGACGCTGTCTCTCAACCGGGACCTGGAGGGGCGCTGCCGCCTGCCCTTGGCGGAGAGCTGGGCTCTGGCCTTCTGCAAGCTGCTGTCCAGCCTCTTGGTCTCTGGAATCACATCATTAAAATCTGGGGGTGAAAGAGAGAAACGGGAAGGGGGGCAGAGCGGTGGCAGGCGAGGAAAAGCGAGTGTGAGAGGAAGAGGTCGACGTAGAAGCGGCCGGGGAGGGGCGGCCGCAGGAGGAAGGATGGGGTGTGGAGAGGGCAAGATGCAACGTAAAGGCAGGAAGGACGGAAGAGAGGAGGGCAAACGAGAGAAATTCAAGCCCCACCGAGCGGGGGACGGGACGGGACATAGAAAGGGGGTGGTGGAATGGAGGGCAAGAAGGGAAGGAGACACACAGAGAGAGCATTCAGAGAAGAGAAAAGCACAGTCGTCATTCAGAAGTATCCTTTCAAAGACATGACCAGAGACTGGCTTTGACCTCCCAGAACAGAATAGGCTACCTATAGGGCGGGCATCCTATTACTGTACACCTATTTGCCTGGGAGACCTTCCAAAGGGCAGTCCTGGATTTACAGAAGCCGTCCCAGTTTCTGATTTGATCCTGGAATGTCCCGCTTTTCCTTAGGTCCGGACGTCCCTATGTTCAGCGGAGAAATGTCGGAGGGTATGGAGTTATGCGACCCCCGGGCCAAGGAGATGAGTAACTAGACAACCTTTAGAAGACACCTGAAGGCAGCCCTGTATAGGGAAGTTTTTTTAAATGTTAATGTTTTGTTGTTTTTATATATGTTTGAAGCCGCCCAGAGTGGATGGGGCAAGCCAGTCAGATGGGCAGGGTATTATTATTATTATTATTAATAAATTTTTATTTATACCCCGCCCTCCCCAGTCAAAAACCGGGCTCAGGGTGGCTGACACCAACAGAATTACAATAAAACATAAAAACAATTAATTAAAATACAGATTAAAATACAGTATTAAGATTTAAAATGCAGCCTCATTTCAAGTAGGCCATAAATCCAAGCCATGAGGGAGGAAAACACAGGGGTCAGGCTGAGTCTAACCCAAAGGCCAGGCGGAACAGCTCTGTCTTGCAGGCCCTGCGGAAAGATGACAAATCCCGCAGGGCCCTGGTCTCCTGGGAAAGAGCGTTCCACCAGGTTGGGGCCAGTACTGAAAAGGCCCTGGCTCTAGTAGATGCCAATCTAGCCATCTTATGACTTGGGATCTCCAGAATATTATTATTTGTGGACCTTAAGGTCCTCCGTGGGGCATACCAGGAGAGACGGTCCCGTAGGTACGAGGGTCCCAAGTCGCATAGGGCTTTAAAGGTCAAAACCAGCACCTTAAACCTGATCCTGTACTCCACCGGGAGCCAGTGCAGCTGGTAAAGCACTGGATGAATGTGATCCTGCAGCCGGGACCCTGTAAGGAGCCTCGCCGCGGCATTCTGCACCCGCTGGAGTTTCTGGGTCAGCTTTAAGGGCAACCCTGCGCAGAGCGAGTTACAATAGTCAAGCCTGGAGGTGACCGTCGCATGGATCACTGTGGCCAGATCGGGGCGAGAGAGGTAAGGGACCAACTGCTTGATGCGGCGGAGATGGAAAAATGCCACCTTTGCTGTGGATGCAACCTGCGCCTCCATGGAAAGGGAGGCATCAAAGGTTACACCCAAACTCTTGACAGAAGGCGCTGGTACCAATTGAGCCCCTGCAAAAGATGGGAGTTGGCCCCCCAACCCCATGTCGCCCCGACCTAGCCAGAGGACCTCTGTCTTCGAAGGATTTAGCTTCAGTCGGCTCCCACAAAGCCATCCAGCCACAGCTTCCAAGCACCTGGTGAGTGTGTCCGGGGCCGAGGCAGGGCAGCCGTCCATCAACAGATAGATCTGGGTGTCATCAGCATATTGATGACAACCCAGCCCAAATCTCCGGACAATCTGGGCAAGGGGGCGCATAAAGATATTAAAAAGCATTGGGGAAAGGATTGCGCCTTGCGGGACTCCACACACCAAGGGGTGCCGCGGCGACAACTCCCTCCCTAGCGCCACCCTCTGTCCCCGACCTGAGATGAAGGAACGCAGCCATTGTTGGACTGTGCCCTGAATCCCCACGTCGGCATTATTATTATTATTATTATTATTATTATTATTATTATTATTATTATTATTGAATACAATGTCCCTATTTTTATCGGAGAATTGTTGGAGGGTATATATGTGGAGACTTGTTTAACTTGCCCCTACTGCAGGGCTGGGGGACCCTGTTGAAGTGAGGAAGCCTCAGCTCTTCCCATTTTGATTTTAAAACTATGCTCCATCCACCCCTCACTTTCATACCTGCCAAGTTGCTGTCAGAGAAATAAGGGACCGGGCCGGAAATTGTAGACCGGAAGTAGCGCTGCCGCCATTTTGGAACTGGGCGGAGCATGCTCAGAAGTGACTTTTGATGCTGCTTTGCCCAGTTCCAAAATGGCTGCTGCACCAGAAGTTGCACTGCTGCCATTTTGGAACTGGGCAGAGCAGCATCAAAAGTCGCTTCTGAGCATGCTCCGCCCAGTTCTAAAATGGCCGCCACGCCAGTATAAACCAGGAAAAAACAAAAAATCTGTTTTTTTCAGCTAGGAACAGCTGGAAAAACGGGGATTTCCTGGGGAAAACAGGAGACTTGGCAGCTATGCCTCACTTTACACAAGGACGAGGAAGGCAGTGTGAACAAGAAACACGGCTGAAGCAACGTAGTTTGGTTGTCAGGACCCCTTTTCAAAATGGAGGCCTGCGTGTGTTTTAGAAACTGCAGCTACTACTAAATGGAAAGGGCAGCAAGTTGCTGCTGTTATTGTCGGTACGCCTCTTCCTATAGAATTTTTCCGCCTCAGATGGCAAAAGAACTAGGCCGTCCTTAGGTACCTTGGTGGTTTTAAGGGCACCATTTCTGTTCTGTCTCAAGCAGCAAAATGTCTTGGGTCTGAAGCACTGTGCTCACAGAATGTGTTGTGGGTTTTTGTTTTTATTTTGAAAAAAAATTCTTATCATTTTTTTTGCAGTCTGTGTTTTAGACTCCACGGCTTCTGATTTATTTTTGATTGCAAGCCTCCCCAAACGTGCAGGGGATTGCAAATGTCCCAACCAAGTAATAAAATAAAAGGTTTTCAGAGTGGTATAGAGAGAGCTGTGGAAAATCGTCTGTGAGGTATCGACCGCCCCGCTCCCCATTGTGCAATATCTGGCATTTCTCACTTTGAAATTCTGTTGCAGATGTTCACCGGAAGTTTATTGCTGTAGGTGTGATCTTGTTTAATGTTGGCATTCACACAGTGTGGCCATGTGTCTTCTTTTACCGGGCAAACTTCTGGTTGAAAGGTTGTCTCGAGATGAACCTCTGTTTGAAGAACCGCTTGGGCCAAGCCAGTTGAAAGACAATGGACTCTTAAGGAGGTGGGCCTTAAAGTTGACCATCAACAGTTTTGATGCCTTGCTGGGTTTTCCTTTGTTGGAAGACACCCAGAGTGGCTAAGTTAACCCTGTCAGGTAGGTGGCATATAAATAGTATATTATTCTTATTCTTATTCTTATTCTTATTCTTATTCTTATTCTTATTCTTATTCTTATTCTTATTATTGCCACAGCTGGACAGCAGACTGAGCAGCTTTTCCTGCCTTAGTGAAATGCACTGCATTTCTATTTAAATGATAATAACTCTTTCTAAATTTTCTTCTATTCTTACAAATCAGCATATGCAATTTTTATGCAAATCTATGCCACCTATCATCCTAATTTATGTGAAAGGTAGTGGTGGAGGAAACTACAACTAATCCAGAATGCGGCAGCTAGACTGGTTATTGGGAGCGGCCGATGAGACCTGATATTATTACACTGGTCCTGAAAGACCTACATTGGCTCCCAGTACGTTTCCGAGCACAATTCAAAGTGTTGGTGCTGACCTTTAAAGCCCTAAGCGGCCTCGGCCCAGAATACCTGAAGGAGCGTCTCCACCCCCATCGTTCTGCTTGGACACCGAGCCAGTGTGGTGTAGTGGTTAAGAGTGGTAGACTTGCAATCTGGGGAACTGGGTTCCCGTCTCCGCTCCTCCACATGCAGCTGTTCGGTGACCTTGGGCTAGTCACACTTCTCTGAAGTCTCTCAGCCCCACCCACCTCACAGAATGTTTGTTGTGGGAGAGGAAGGGAAAGGAGAATGTTAGCCGCTGTGAGACTCCTTCGGGTAGTGATAAAGCGGGAATCGGGATATCAAATCCAAACTTCTTCTCTTCTTCTTCTTCTTCTTCTTCTTCTTCTTCTTCTTCTTCTTCTTCTTCTTCTTCTTCTTCTTCTTCTTCTTCTTCTTCTTCTTCTTCTTCTTCTTCTTCTTCTTCTTCCAGCTCCGAGGGCCTTCTGCCGGTTCCCTTCCTGCAAGAAGTGGGGTTATAGGGAACCAGGCAGAGGGTCTTCTCAGTAGTGGTGCCCGCTTTGTGGAACGCCCTCCCATCAGATGTCAAGGAAATAAACAACTACCTGACTTTCAGAAGACACCTGAAGGCAGCCCTGTTTAAGGAAGCTTTTACTATCTGATGTTTTATTGCTTTATTATTATTATTATTATTATTATTATTATTATTATTATTTCTGTTGGGAGCTGCCCAGAGTGGCTGGGGAAACCCAGCCAGAAGGGTGGGGTATAAATAATATATTATTATTATTATTATTATTATTATTATTATTATTATTATTATTATTCCCTCTTTTTCTGGTGTTGCGTATGTGGTCACCCTGAATCGGGTGCAAATCGACTGTCAAATATGAGTCTCATGCAGTCAAATACCAGATGTGACATAAACACACTCTAAAGACCAACTAAGTTTTTATTTTGGTATGAGCTTTCGTGTGCATGCACACTTCTTCAGATACAGTGAAATGGAAGTTTCCAGGCACTTATGTAGAGAAGGGGTGGGGAGGGGTGGGGATGGGGAGGGGGGATCACTCAGAAGGGTGGTGGAAATGGGTGATTGACTGACTGATAGCTGTTGATGACCGCAAACGACTGCAAATGGTTTTGCATGAAAAAGCAAGGGTTGAGATGGCTGAAGATCGCTTATCATGTATAATGAGATAAGAACCCGATATCTCTGTTCAAACCAGGTCCCTCCATGGTTTTGAGCTTGGTGATAAGTTGCAATTCAGCAACTTCTCTTTCCAGTCTATTTCTGAAATTCTTTTGTAGTAAGACAGCTACTTTGAGATCTTGTATAGAATGTCCTGGGAGATTGAAGTGTTCTCCTACTGGTTTTTCTGTCTTCTGGTTCCTGATGTCAGATTTATGTCCATTTATCCTTTGGCGTAGGGTTTGGCCTGTTTGTCCAATATAGAGAGCTGAAGGGCACTGTTGGCATTTGATGGCATACACAATGTTAGAGGATGAGCAATTAAATAGTCCTGAGATGGTATGTTGGATGTTGTTGGGGCCAGTAATGGTGATGTCTGGGTGTATGTGGCAGCAAAGTTGGCATCTGGGTTTATTGCAGGCTCTGGTACCAGTGTCCATGTTAAGTCTGGTGGTTGTATTATTGTGGGTGAGGAGTTGTTTAAGATTGGGTGGCTGTCTGTAGGCAATGAAAGGTCTTCCTCCCAGAGCTTGAGAAAGGGAGCGGTCATTGTCCAGGAGAGGCTGTAGATCTCTGATGATGCGTTGTACTGTTTTAGCTTGGGAGCTGTATGTGATGACTAGTGGTGTTCTGTTATTTTCTTTTTGGGGTCTGTCTTGCAGCAGGTTCTCTCTAGGTATCTGTCTGGCTCTGTTGATCTGTTGTTTAACTTCATCAGGTGGATATTTTAGTTCTAAAAAGGTTTGCTGTAGATCTCTTAGGTGAGATTCTCTGTCTGTAGAGTTGGAACAGATGCGGTTGTAACGTAAGGCCTGGCTGTATACGATGGATTGTTTGGTATGTTTGGGATGGTAGCTAGAAGCATGTAGATATGTTTGTCGGTCAGTTGGTTTTCTGTATAAGGTGGTGTCTATACGTCCATCCTGTATTTTTATAGTAGTGTCCAAAAAATGTATTTCTTGCATAGATTGGTTCATTGTTAGGTTGATGGTGGGGTGAAAGTCATTGAATGTCTGGTGGAAGGTTTCCAGGGTCTGTTGTCCATGTGTCCAGATAATAAAAATATCGTCAATGTATCGCAGGTACAGGAGAGGTTTGAGTGGGTAGGAGTTAAGGAAACGTTGTTCTAAATCTGCCATGGCAGATTTAGAACAACGTTTCCTTAACTCCTACCCACTCAAACCTCTCCTGTACCTGCGATACATTGACGATATTTTTATTATCTGGACACATGGACAACAGACCCTGGAAACCTTCCACCAGACATTCAATGACTTTCACCCCACCATCAACCTAACAATGAACCAATCTATGCAAGAAATACATTTTTTGGACACTACTATAAAAATACAGGATGGACGTATAGACACCACCTTATACAGAAAACCAACTGACCGACAAACATATCTACATGCTTCTAGCTACCATCCCAAACATACCAAACAATCCATCGTATACAGCCAGGCCTTACGTTACAACCGCATCTGTTCCAACTCTACAGACAGAGAATCTCACCTAAGAGATCTACAGCAAACCTTTTTAGAACTAAAATATCCACCTGATGAAGTTAAACAACAGATCAACAGAGCCAGACAGATACCTAGAGAGAACCTGCTGCAAGACAGACCCCAAAAAGAAAATAACAGAACACCACTAGTCATCACATACAGCTCCCAAGCTAAAACAGTACAACGCATCATCAGAGATCTACAGCCTCTCCTGGACAATGACCGCTCCCTTTCTCAAGCTCTGGGAGGAAGACCTTTCATTGCCTACAGACAGCCACCCAATCTTAAACAACTCCTCACCCACAATAATACAACCACCAGACTTAACATGGACACTGGTACCAGAGCCTGCAATAAACCCAGATGCCAACTTTGCTGCCACATACACCCAGACATCACCATTACTGGCCCCAACAACATCCAACATACCATCTCAGGACTATTTAATTGCTCATCCTCTAACATTGTGTATGCCATCAAATGCCAACAGTGCCCTTCAGCTCTCTATATTGGACAAACAGGCCAAACCCTACGCCAAAGGATAAATGGACATAAATCTGACATCAGGAACCAGAAGACAGAAAAACCAGTAGGAGAACACTTCAATCTCCCAGGACATTCTATACAAGATCTCAAAGTAGCTGTCTTACTACAAAAGAATTTCAGAAATAGACTGGAAAGAGAAGTTGCTGAATTGCAACTTATCACCAAGCTCAAAACCATGGAGGGACCTGGTTTGAACAGAGATATCGGGTTCTTATCTCATTATACATGATAAGCGATCTTCAGCCATCTCAACCCTTGCTTTTTCATGCAAAACCATTTGCAGTCGTTTGCGGTCATCAACAGCTATCAGTCAGTCAATCACCCATTTCCACCACCCTTCTGAGTGATCCCCCCTCCCCATCCCCACCCCTCCCCACCCCTTCTCTACATAAGTGCCTGGAAACTTCCATTTCACTGTATCTGAAGAAGTGTGCATGCACACGAAAGCTCATACCAAAATAAAAACTTAGTTGGTCTTTAAGGTGCTACTGAAGGAATTTTTTTTATTTTACTTCGATCCAGACCAACACGGCTACCTACCTGTAACCATAAACACACTCTGTTCTTAAAGAAGCATTTAGCCACTCTTAATACAGACATCTTATGTGTACTCAGAAGTAAGTTCTGTCGAGTTCAATGGGGCAAATTCCCAGCTCAGGGTGCCCCACACAGAGAGACATACTGTATTTCTTTTTCATTCATTTTTTTCTTCTTCTGACACAGAGGTACATGAGAGCTGTACATGACACCTATGCACACCTCTGTATTTCTCACACATTTTTTTTTTACTTTTGTTGCTGTTGTACACAAGACTTTTTTACTCTCTTTCTTCCAGGGAGGAAAGCTACTTGTGTGTGTGTGTGATTTAGTAGGGGGGAAATGGCGGCTGAAGAAAGGTTAAGGACCTTCCCTGTGTGCCACTTTTGCAACCATGTCCTTCTGAAGTGGCTTTTAAAGCAAACAAACGTGGCTGTCAGATTATAGTTCCCCATGTTTGCAGTCAGTTTGACCACAGACTTCGACCCCGTCGTGCACAGATTTCCGTTCTGAGACTAAACCATTTATCTGTACATACCTCTCTCTTTCACACACACAAACAGACACCCACACATGCTTGCCTGATCCCTCAAATGCTCCAATTATGCCCCACACCCCACACCAACGGTACAGTAGTCCTATCTCCCTTGCCGTTTGCAATGCATGTTTGCGCCATCTCCCAACAGCACCTTCCCCGCATACAGAACAGCCTCATGAATTAATCAGATCCGCTAGGCATCTCGAGGCAGGAAGCGCGAGGGGCTCGCTTGTTTGTGTGAGTGTGTGTGTCGCTGTGCGTGTAGCCATGTGTGAGGCAAGGTGTCTCCCGGGAGCAAAAAGTCAGCCACCGCTTAATTGACTGCACAGAGATGCCAGGAGTGGGAAACGAGGAACAACGGTATCAAGAGGAATGAAATATCAGCTGGCAAAGTTGGAGAGGTGGCAGAGGACATGTGCTCGCACATACAAGACAAAACACAACACTGCTTAGTTTTAGAAAGGGCTCAGGTTGCTCTCTGCCATAGGGCACCTGCTCCCCATATCTCAGGTGCATCAAGGCACGGTGCAGGTAGCACTGTGGTCTAAACCACTGAGCCTCTTGGGCTTGCCAAATGGAAGGTCAGCGGTCCGAATCCACACAATGGGGTGAGCACCTGTTGCTCTGTCCCAGCTCCTCCCAACCTAGCAGTTCGAAAGCACGCCAGTGCAAGTAGATAAATAGGTACCGCTGTGGCGGGAAAGTAAACGGCATTTCCATGTGCTCTGGTTTCTGTCACCGTGTTCCATTGCGCCAGAAGCGGTTTAGTCATGCTGGCCACATGACCCGAAAAGCTGTCTGTGGAGAAACGCCGGCTCCTTCACCTTGAAGTGAGATGAGCGCCGCAACTCCATAGTCGCAACTTAACCGTCCAGGAGTCCTTTACCTTTTTTTTTTTACCTATTGGTTACTCTACAAAGAGAGTTTTCTGCACATGCTCAGAGATCCTCTCGTAATGCAGACCCTTATATGAAATATACATGAGTGCATATGCAGAAATCTAATTTGGGGGTAGACTTGAAAAAGCTGGAGAAAATCTGACTCTGGGTGAATAATAGGATGAGGAACAGAAGAATGTGGAGCAGATGTAGCTTTTTGCACTGCCTGGATTCAGCCTGCCCTCATTGCAACCAGATATTCTGAATTGTTTACCATGAGCATTGCCACGATTGTTCTGGCAGGAAGAAAAGCATCACTAGATTTAAAATCTAGTTCCCTGGATGAATGTTGTGCTCTCTGTGTTTGCTTGGGAAACTGCCTCAGTCCCTGCGCAAGGAGCCACTGCACACAGGCTTTTGAACCACAGCGTCATAGAATACGTGCCGCCAATGCGAGAACAATTACGAGAATCGTGTGTCTCCAATTTGCCATCTCTATGGGGGCCTTATGAATGTGAGAGTGTCTCTGAGCACATGCAGAATGTTTCCCTTGCCACATTATTTTTGTTGCTAAACGTCTATCCCGCCCTTCATCCGAAGGTCACAGGGCAGTTTACAATATAAAAAGACACCCCCCCAAAAAAACCCCACCCTCCCGCCAACATGCCACCTGCGATGAGGGTCCTAGGAGGTTTACAAATGCTTCTTTTTAGGCGCAGCCCCTGGGTGGCGCAGGGATCGGGTGAGGCCGGGGAGGAATAAGGAGCTTACCGAAAACCTCATCCGCATCTTGGAGTTTGGAGGAAGACATAGTGAAGTAAATCTGCGGAGGAAGAGAGAGAGAGATGGAGGGAGGGAGAGAGAAGGAGAGAAAGAGAAATAGTAGTCTTTACAACTAGCATGAGGAATTTCCAGACCTCCCTGTCTGGCACATGGGAGTCCCTGTAAGACACACCTCCTCCTCAACCCTTTTCCATGCCCTTCCCAACTGGAATGTCTTCTTGAATTGCGATAGCGCCTTGTGAGACAGCCTTGCCTTATGTTTTAGCAGTTACGCAGCCGCGGGATGGTTTTTTCACTTTGTTCTCTGGCTCGAGGTATCACAGAACCCTGCAACTGCAGAGTTGGAAGGGATCCCCGATGGTCATCTAGTCCAATCCCCTACAATGAAAGGATCTCAACACACCCGTCACCCATCCAATTTGAAAGCTGACCAGGCCCTGCTTAGCTTTGCAAACGTGCTTGCAGTTTATTGCTGCACTGCACGTCCAAAAAAAAACCCAACCAAGCATATACATTCCCTTCTGCCCCTGCATGCTGCTGCTTTTCAGCTGCTGGGGCGGGACAGGAAGGAAGGAAGGAAGGGAAGCAGGGATTCACACTTATTGGCCAAGTGGATCTGAATAAGCCATCTGAATGGATTTGATTGCTTTTGCAATCAAGTACATACTGGAGTACATACTCTGTGTGTTCAATTCTTGCATCACAACACCCCATCACTCAACAGGGCCTGCCCAGTATCGTACAGACGGCAGCCTGCCTAGTCAACATCTCCGGTATCCACCAGCCTTGGGCTGGAGCGGGGGAGAGAATAATTCAAACCTCCTCATCTAATCCCACCCTCTGCCTTGACGCAAAAGTTGCATACATTTCAGGAAAAAGCCAGGGACTAAAGAGATGGTGAAAATACAATTCTATGTCCAGGGCAGCTGCCTACCAGCTCTATCTGGTATGCAGGCTGAGACCCTACCGGCCTGCGGACTGTCTTGGCAGAGTGGTGCATGCTCTGGTTATCTCCCGCTTGGACTACTGCAATGCGCTCTACGTGGGGCTACCTTTGAAGGTGACCCGGAAACTACAACTAATCCAGAATGTGGCAGCTAGACTGGTGACAGGGAGTGGCTGCCGAGTCCATATAACACCAGTCCTGAAAGACCTACATTGGCTCCCAGTACATTTCTGAGCACAGTTCAAAGTGTTGGTGCTGACCTTTAAAGCCCTAAATGGCCTCGGCCCAGTATACCTGAAGGAGCGTTTCCACCCCCATCATTCAGCCCAGGCACTGAAGTCCAGCTCCGAGGGCCTTCTGGCAGTTCCCTCCCTGTGAGAAGTGAGGTTACAGAGAACCAGGCAGAGGGCCTTCTTGGTAGTTGTGCCCGCCCTGTGGAATGCCCTCCCATCAGATGTCAGGGAAATAAACAACTATCTGACTTTTAGAAAACACCCGAAGACAGCCCTATTTAGGGAAGTTCTGAATGTTTGATGTTTTATTGTGTTTTTAATATTTTGTTGGGAGTTGCCTAGAGTGGTTGGGGAAACCCAGCCAGATGGGTGGGGTATAAATAAATTATTATTATTATTATTATTATTATTATTATTATTATTATTATTACTATACCTAAACTCACAGTGAACTATTGCTTAGGCCTGTCTACCAGCAACTTTGACCTACCAGTAACTTTGGGTGGGGTAGGAGAAAAGATTTGTTTAACTAAACAGGAAGCTGCTTTATACTGAGTCACAACATTGATACATAGAACCATAGAACTTAGCTCAGTAGGTTCTTGTGTTGTCTATCCTAGGTTTCGGGCAGAACACACCCTCAGCCCTATGTGGAGAAGCTGGGGATCAAACCTGGGACCTTCTGCATGCAAACCAAAATGCTCTACCATGGCCTACAACCACAGAGCAATATATCATTGCCTGTTTTCTGATGGCCTGGATAGGAAAAAGTTGTAGCTTGCACAACACCTCCCATGTCCCAAGCTGCATTTTTGTTCTCATCCGTCATGTCCCAGCTACACTTTTGCAAACAGGGGTGTGTTTTAGCTCTGCCTGACATTATAAAGGCCAAGATAGCTTATCTGACAAGTTCTTTCTAAGCCATGAAGGATAGGTAAAGGTAAAGGGACCCCTGACCATTAGGTCCAGTCGTGACCGACTCTGGGGTTGCGCACTCATCTCGCATTATTGGCCGAGGGAGCTGGCATATAGCTTCCAGGTCATGTGGCCAGCATGACAAAGCCGCTTCTGGCGAACCAGAGCAGCACACGGAAACGCTGTTTACCTTCCCGCTGTAGCGGTTCCTATTTATCTACTTGGATTTTTGACGTGCTTTTGAACTGCTAGGTTGGCAGGAGCTGGAACCGAGCAACGGGAGCTCACCCCGTCACAGGGATTCGAACCGCTGACCTTCTGATCAGCAAGCCCTAGGCTCTGTGGTTTAACCCACAGCAACAAGTAAATAACCACTGCTGGTTTTTATCTAAATGCCCATTCTTTGGGGGCATATGAACTTCATACCCGTCCCAGTCCAGAAAACAAATGAAGCAGCCTTTTGTTTCCAAAGAGAAATGTTGCTAAAATTGCATGTAGTTGGAACATGTGGAGGGAGACCTTTTATGGGGAATATGCGAAGAGCTGCACATACATTATAGTATCCCCCAGAAATTGCCTTTTGTTTTGTGCCCCCAGAGGCATCTTGTACAGGCCACAGCTGGTTCCAGATGTGCTCACAAATGCTCATGTTAGCACATTTGCAGGATCAGTTTTTCCTTTTAGAGGCGCAGAGCTCCTGACTATTATTCTTTTCCTTCCCAGGTGCCTGACAGAGAGAAATTCAGGAGGGGGAAATGGGGAGGAAAAAGCAGAGAGGGGTGGAAGAGCTTGTGGGAACGCGGAGGGTGTGTGTGTGTGCATGAAAACAAAGAGGAGGGGAAGAAGGGATTCAGAAAAGAGCAGGTCTGCAGAGATGCAGAATGGAGGATGGGAAGCAGGAATGGGAAATGGATGTATAGGCCGAAGGTCCTTGATTCATGCAATAGCACTCAAGACACGTGAAAGACGGTAACTGGGCTAGGATCACACCCAAGGCCTAGATCTGAGCTGGCAGCCCTCCTCACCTCAGCAGCATTAAACTGCCCGGCCCTTTTCTTGCAAAAAAAAGCAAAAGCAATGTGCTATCCAAAAGTAAGAGCCTCATTTATGTGTTGCATTTCTCTGTTCCACCCTTCCGCTTAGCTCACAGCAACAGTTCACTCTCACAACAACCCTGGATGGTAGATTAAGCTAAGAGAGGGAAAGAGGGAGATATTGAAAAGGCCACCCAGTGAACTCCATGGCTGAACGGGGACCCAAGCCATACATTGTAGCCAATGCACCATGTCTTCCTAACCCTCCGAATTCACAGTGACATGCAGAGAGCGGGGTGGGTGGGGAAAAAAGACCGATTAGCTGCTCAGAATCTCTTCCAGGGTTGGAGAAAGGCAACAGAACGAAGGAGGGGGGGAGAGAGAGGAAATCCACCCACAAATTGGATTTTAAAAACACAGTGTGGAATGGCTAGTGTCGAAGGCCAGGAAAGGGGCTTGAATAAACGGCAGTGCAACTCTCAGCACACTTACTAGGGAGTAAACGGAACAAGGCTTATTTTTTGAGCGAACATGCTTAGAATTGCATTGTAAATAATAATAATAAATCACACACACACCGTGACACACAAGCATGTCAGCAGCCCAAGGCCCGCTTATAGACTAGCGTAAAGAATAACAGGAAAGGGAAATAAAGGAAAGGGGGGGGGACACACGAAGGTAAAGTAGGAAGGTAATTCAAAATACTGTTCACATCTCAGGTATGGGCATAGTTTTAGGATTACTGTATACTAAAGAGGTCGATGAAAGGAGAATTTCCAAATATTCTCTATACAGCAAAAAATATGGTAAAATACTGGTTTGAATGTCCAAACCTGCAGAGCCATGCATGGGGACGCCCAAATATGCAAATAATAATAATAATAATAATAATAATAATAATAATAATAATAATAATAATAATAATAATGCCACTGTCCCTGGGCTCTGCTACACCACAATACTGTAATTAGAGGCTGGGAGCAAACGTTTCTTTTATCTCCCACTAGGCAAATTTCATTCATGTTTCCCGTTCTGATCCGACGTGCGGGAAATCCTGCAGCCAGCCTTTCCCAGCGAGAGCAGAAAAGAAGAAAGAAGGGGGAGATATACTTTGCAGGGCCAAAAGGGCAAGTGAGATAAGAATGGTGATGTTGATGGTCGTGGGAAATCTCCAGCGAGCCACAATGCAGCAGCAGCAGTAGCAGTAGCCCAAATCCAAGGCAAGAAAAAAGCAGGAAGGAGGAACGATGGAAAGATGGAAAGATGAGCGTCAAGAGAAAGTGCCGCCGCTGAATGCAAGGGCCTACATTACCACTCATTCGTGTTTGGTGGTTTTTTTTTGTAAACAGCACTGCTTCCAATTCTTAGCCCCCCGCCCCCCTCCACTTTCGCTCTTAAGGACTCTCTCAAAGTCCGGGTGGGGCGAGGGGAAAGTGAAATGGATAAACCCCACCAAGGAAGAGCAAGCGTAGCTTACCTGGCGCGCGGAGGCATCCTCAACAAACGCCTAAAGGTCTCCTACAAATCCCACGCCCGGCTGCCAGGGCCATTCTCCTTTCCCTGCCATTCCCTTCTTCTCTGTTAGTCTCCCGCCGGTTGTTCTCCCGATGCTTTATCTTCTGGCCCTTGCGATGTTTGCCTCCAAAAATCAAAGCATCATCGGGAGGCAAAGCCGGAGAAGAGAAGGAGGGGGGAAACACAGGCAGGATCCGAGGCTGCCGCTGTCCAGTGCTGAAGGTTGCAACTACTTTGCGGTGCTGTATTCCCCACCCCCGGGTCTGGGAGGCACCTCTGTTTTTGTTTTTTCCCCCCCAAAGGAACCTGTGAAATCGCCAAACTGGGATTGGGATGGTCCCAGGGAGATGCTGGGAGGGGGAGGAGGCGGGGAGTAACTGGAACCCGGAAGCAGCAGCTTGGCTGGAAGTCATCCGGAGGAAGGCGCGCTCACTGCGCTGCTTTTCCTGAAATCCCCGCCCAGATGCTCTCGCTTGGCTCGGCTCCTGTGATTTCCCAGGAGCCCGGGATGCGATTTGACGACGCGAGGCTCGCCTGCCCTCCTGAGGGCAGGGCAGGGGAAGCAATAAAGGGGCGGGATGGAGGGGAAGAGATGGAAAGGGGGTGATGGTGCAAGGAGAGGAAAGCGCAGGAGCCTTCACGCTGACATACCCTCCAACATTTCTCAGATGAAAATAGGAGCGTCCTGTTCCACCACCCTCATAATTTTACTGTCTATAGCCCCACCCATCTGACTGGCTTGCCCCAGCCATTTTGGACGCCTTTCAACATATATAAAAACATAATGAAACAATAAACTCCCCCCCCCAACTTCCCTGTACAGGGCTGCCTTCAGATGTCTTGGCTCGGGGGTCACATAACCCCATAAGCTCCAACATTTCTCTGACGAAAATAGGGACTTCCTAAGTGGGACATTCCGGAATCAAATCAGAAACTGGGACGGCGTCTGTAAATCGGTGACTGTCCCTTGAAAATAGGGACACTTGGAGGGTCTGCCTTGCGCTTGCAGGTAAACCCACCACCCCCTGGATCATCATCTCCTTGGTTTGGGCTTCCAGAGATGCCTGTTCATCTCCTGGTGGCTGAAACATCAAGGGATCAAATCATGTTGCCTAGAAGTCTGCCCACACCTGGGCGGACCTGAAGGTCACTTAAAGGCCCACTGGGGGGTTGCGGCCAGGTCTAAGGTGGGGCGCAGCAGGAACATTGCCAGCATGCAAATCTAGGGTGAAAGCATAGGAGACAACTCTTAGGGGCTGATGTCCCTTTCCTTCCCCCCCCCATAAAATATTGGGGGGGGAGCAAAGTTGATGGGCATTGATTATGCAGGGCAAGGCTTAGCTGCCTCCCCTATTTTATTTTATTCAGGTTGGCACACCGGGGTTAAGAAAAGGGGTCCCCAGAGGCATGTTTGGATTAAAAGTGGGTTCTGGGTCTGAACAGGTTGACAATCATCTGGGCAAAAGGCACTCGTGGTACCAGACCTAACAGAATATCCTAGGGCAGTGAGCCAAAGGTTGGTATTTCACACTATTTCCCTTGGATTATGGGATGCCCTTTTCACTGCCATGTGAAGCAGCCGCCAACAATTTTTTGGCCAGGGGAAATGTTGAGCCTTCGTTAATGTGTTTGAAGTACCCAGGTTCATGTTTTATATGCCTTGACACTACCATTTTACAAGTTTTATGTTGTATTTTTGTTTCCGCGACATTGTTTTGCTTCTGTGTTGTACACCGCTTAGTTTTAAACGTTAAGCAGTATATAAATGCTTTTAAATACAGTAAATGAAAAATAAGTAACTTTCATCCAGGCTGCCTTAGTTAAACAAGGTTCTAAACTGGATAAGCCATTGGTCCAACTTTTCTTCAATATAACTATTCTTACATATAATATCACAGATATTAACCACCCCAATAACAGAATCCCCAGTGGGGCCAGTTCACCCATTCAGATGCTGGTTTTTAAGTTATAACCGTTGTATAGAGATACATTGTGGGTGGACCAGCCCTAAGCCTCCCTAATTTCCACATTAGTGTTGCTGCTCTACACATTATGTAGGGAAGGTGCTCATAGATTGTGTTTATCCTGTTATTTACACCCAGGCAGTGGATGTGTTTAATCCTGCTAGTAGCCACCTTCTGTCCCCATAATTGTTCTCACTCCACTCTGCCCCCCGGATGAAATCTCTCATGAAAGATCTGGAGGTGCTGTTTAGAGGATCACTACAATTATGGCCCATTAGCATTTTCATCTCCATTTTGCAAATTGCTTGATGGTCACTTGTTTAGATGGCTTTTTAAAAGGAGATTGGGCCAATTCCTGGAGGATGAGTCCATCAATGACTACTAGTCACGATGGCTATAGGCACCTCCTCAGATTCAGAGGCCATATGCCATGGGATCGCCTATTCTGTGGCCTAACAGAAGGGGAACTTCATTGTCCTCTTGTCCTTGTTGTGGGCTTCCCACCGGCATGTGGTTGGTCACTGTGAGAACTAGGATGCTGGATTTAATGGGATGATCTCACTGGGGGTCTTAGGTCTTTCCTCATCCTAGTCCAGTGAGATAGGCCACAGTATTCCCATTTTCTAGACTGAGTAACTGAGGCTGAGAGATAATGCCTTGCCCACAACCTCACAATGAGTCTGAATAACTCTGCTGGAACAGCATGAGACCCTTAATCTTAAGGTCATGGGTTTGAACCCGACGTTGAGCAAACGATTCCTGTATTGCAGGGGTGTTTGGACTGGACAACCCTTGTGGTCCCTCCCAGCTCTATGATTCTATAGTGTAACTCTCTTTGTTTCACTGCTTTAATGTTTGTGCTTTTTAATGGTTTGTTTCAGTGTATGTTTTAATTAACAGTATTTTAATGTCATTGCGGGTGGCGGGAAGTGGGTGGCGCTGTGGTCTAAACCACAGAGCCTAGCGCTTGCTGATCAGAACAAGTGTAGTGTAGAAGGTCAGTGGTTCAAATCTCCGCAATGGGGTGAGCTCCTGTTGCTCAGTCCCTGCTCCTGCCAACCTAGCAGTTTGAAACCACGTCAAAGTGCAAGTAGATAAATAGATACCACTCCAGCAGGAAGGTAAACGGCATTTCCGTGCACTGCTCTGGTTCACCAGAAGTGGCTTAGTCATGCTGGCCTCGGAAGCTGTCTGCGGACAAACGCCGGCTCCCTCGGCCTATAGAGCGAGATGAGTGCCACAACCCCAGAGTCGTCTGCGACTGGACCTAACAGTCAGGGGTACCTTTACCTTTACCTTTAATGTCATTGCATATTTTAATTTTGGAGACATGATTTTGTTGCTTTGGAGTCTTTCTCCCCCTCTTCCCTCTTCAGCTTTCCCCATGCTTTCTGTAACATCCAGCTTGATGTTTTGGCAAACCCAAATGCTTTCTCACAAGAGTTTTGGAATTCATCTTGACAAGACACAGGAGTTATTCAAACACCCCAATTCTCTTTTGTATTTTAACCCACTTCTCTCTCTATTGTGCCTTGTGAATATAAGGTAAACAATTCAGAGGTCGAAAATAACTTATCTCAAGAGGACAACCTCTCCTTAGCACAGTGTTTCTCAACCTTTTTTGGGCCACGGCACACTTGTTCCGTGAAAAAAATCACGAGGCACACCACCATTAAAAAGTTTAAAAAATTAACTCTGTGCTGCTCTATATTATAATTATGACTGTAAGAAACACTTGCCAAATATTGCTTTCCGGCGGGTCAGCGCTGCCGAGTTCTTAAAAGATCCGGGTTTCTGATCCACCCCACCCGACCCCGCCGTCCCGTATCTTACCCTGTGCGTGTTCTCGGACTTGTGAGAGGACGATTTGGTCTTCATGCCTCCATGAATTAGCAACAAACTACCTTTTGAATGATGGAGATTGAATATTTTAAAAGTAGCTACTTGAAGTCCGCTCGATTTTCCAAAAAAGAGACACACGTGCGGCACTATTAGCTGCTGGGGGCTGCCATCTTGGCTAAAGGATTCTGGGATGATCCTGTCATGTGAGGCATGGGGAAAATGGAAATAATGAAAGCTGATTGGTCTGTGGAAACTAGAAGGGGCAAAGAAATAGGACGCCCAGGGAGGTGGAGTTTGCAGCTGCAAAATCACCCTTCTCGTCGCCGCACGTCGTGGCACACCAGCCAGCGTCTCGCGGCACACTAGTGTGCCGCGGAACAGCGGTTGAGAAACACTGCCTTAGCAGATCAATTATTTGGCTTATTAATGCCTCACTCTGATCATGCAGAGATTATCCCCAATAATTATTCTTGCTTCCCTAAGATGAAGGAACCGAGATACCCACCTCCTCCACACTGAGACTTGAACTCAAGTTCTTCCAGCACCTTCCTGGAGCAGCCGGCTCTTGGGAATGAAAAACTGGGTATGGGAATTAAGGTATGAATTTGCTTGTGATGGGGAGAATAGTTGGTGCTGAATGGACAGCTCCAAGAAAACCACTCTACCAACTTGCAGACGAAGAAAAAAGGGAACCCGTCTTGCGGGCTGACGTTGTTGATTTACATTTAAGTATTTTGTTACATGCAGTGAAATATTCTAAGCAAAAAAAGGCAAAATCTCAGATGGAGAGGGAAGATACAATCTGATTCCCACAATGTCCAGCCAATCTGAGGGGTTCATTGTTTCACTTTGAGACATGTTTCAGTTTCTGACCAATCAGGTATAGATCTTTTTTTTAATTTTAATTAGTTTTTAATTAAAATGCAAAGGTGGATAAATTACAAAAAAACACCTTTTCTTTTAAAATGTGGACTCTCCAGGATATCCAAATAGGTGAGACCTCTGGCCAATCTAATCAGCCATTATCCGCTAGAGAGTTGCTTGCCTGGGCATTTAGAAAAACACCGCTAGATCAAAGAAATATTTTTAAAGAATATGTGTGAAACCAGGGTCATCTCTGCTGGCTACAACTAATTGAAATGGGATTTAAAAGTCCTGATGTAGCAGATATTAAAATATAACACACTCAATTGGCTCTGCTTTATTAGTCCTTAAGGTGCTGCCATGCTCTTGTTTTGTTTTATTATAATTTTTTGCTGCAACAGAGGAGCTGATATGAATATAAGACAATTCCCATATGCAGATGACACAACTTTGATGGCAGAAAGTGAGGAGGAATTAAAGAACCTCTTAATGAGGGTGAAAGAGGAGAGCGCAAAATATGGTCTGAAGCTCAACATAAAAAAAACTAAGATCATGGCCCCTGGTCCCATCACCTCCTGGCAAATAGAAGGGGAAGAAATGGAGGCAGTGAGAGATTTTACTTTCTTGGGTTCCATGATCATTGCAGATGGTGACAGCAGTCATGAAATTAAAAGACGCCTGCTTCTTGGGAGAAAACGATGACAAACCTAGACAGCATCTTAAAAAGCAGAGACATCACCTTGCTGACAAAGCTCTGTATAGTTAAAGCTATGGTTTTCCCAGTAGTGATGTATGGAAGTGAGAGCTGGACCATCAAGAAGGCTGATCGCCGAAGAATTGATGCTTTTTATTTATGGTGCTGGAGGACACTCTTGAGAGTCCCATGGCCTGCTAGAAGATCAAACCTATCCATTCTGAAGGAAATCAGCCCTGAGTGCTCACTGGAAGGACAGATCGTGAAGCTGAGGCTCCAATACTTTGGCCACCTCATGAGAAGAGAAGACTCCCTGGAAAAGACCCTGATGTTGGGAAAGATGGAGGGCACAAGGAGAAGGGGACGACAGAGGACGAGATGGTTGGACAGTGTTCTCGAAGCTACAAACATGAGTTTGACCAAACTGCGGGAGGCAGTGCAAGACAGGAGTGCCTGGCGTGCTATGGTCCATGGGGTCACGAAGAGTCGGACACGACTAAACGACTAAACAACAACAACACTGTATAACCCACCTACACCTCTCCACAATTTAACCCTCCCTATGCTACTCGTCTCATCCTCGCAGGGCAGTTTGGAATGGATGCTGTTGTTTGTTCTGTGATCTTCGCCTATATCCATCCCTTTATTTATGATGACTTTTCTTCTGCGGCCTCAGCATGCCCAGTTCCTCCAGCCTTTACCTGCTATTGTTAGGAATGGTCTCCTCAAACCTTTTTATCAGCCTCACAGGTCTGCTCTGAGCCCTTGCCAAGGTCACTTCCAGAAGCGAGATGCTTCTTCCTCATCTCTGAGGGGTTGCAAGGGGGATGAGCCCATCAGATTTCAGATCCTGCCCCCCTCTCTGTGCACAAGTAGGATGCTAAGAGGAGGTGGAGAGGAATCTGCCTCCTTAAGTTTGACCTACATAAGACCTGCATTGTTTATTATGTGTCAAATGATTATGGTTCTAGGGAGACCTGCCATCTGTTTCACATTCGGACCTGGGTAAACAGTTCTATTAATAGGATTGCTGTTGCGATTAGAGGTAAATTAGGAAGATGTTGATTTAGGCCAGCATGGTCTGCTCTGACAGCAGCTTTCCAGGGTTTTGCTGGCAGCAAAAGTCCTTTCCTATTACCACTCAATCATTTCTGAAGAGGGGGTGCCACAGGGACTGGGGAGCCATGCAGAGTGGCTGGAGAAACCCAGCCAGATGGGTGGGGTATTATTATTATTATTAAACATGGAACTTTGTTCATGCAAACTGCTTACAAAACCACTGCATCTATCTTATACAACACATGATTCGCATGTAGAGGTTCCAGGTTCAAATCTCCAAAATCTCATGAATGAGAAAGGCTTTAGGAGACCCCCTGCCATTCAGTCTCTTCTTCTTCAGCGAACACTCATAGCTGAGTAAGATTGTTTTCCATGAACACATTCTTAACAGTGAGTCCGTAAGTGACTGTGGAGGCCAGTTTTGGATCCGCACGTCCTTCCACAGTAGGGACATTGGATTCTAGGCAGGAGTTGATTAAGGTGAGGGTTTCCCAAACATGCCTTCCTCTTAGCACGTATCTCCCTTTCGTCCTGAGTTCGAGCGTCTTCAGAGTCCATGGCACCTTTGGTAAAGGCTGTTCTCCAATTGGAGCGCTCGCAGGCCAGTGTCTCCCAGTTGTCGGTGTTTTTCATTTGGTTAATATCTGTACACAACTCTCCCCGATTTGATGATACTGCAAGCTCCTCTCTAATGTATTTTTGCGGAATTTGTGAGAGGACGTCAGCAGCTAAGGGGGAGTTGCAGTTAAGGAGTTGCTGGTAATGTTCTTTCCAGCACAACACAAAGCTTCTTTATCTTTTAGAAGTGTAATTTGTTTTCCTTTAATGTCTTCATCAGCACCCAGTGTTGGTGCATAAGAGCTTAAAATAGTAGCCTGCTGGTTCAAAGAGTTGAAAGTCGCTCATTAATGCCCGTAGGGACTTCTGACAAGAGCTTCACAATATCATTTTTGATAGCGAAGCCTACTCCATGTATTCGACGTTCTTGTTCAGGTAGACCTTTCCAGAAGAATGTGTAGCCTCCTTTTTCTTCCTTCAGTTGTCCCTTTCCTACTCTCCCAGTTTCTTGAAGCGCTGCAATATCGATGTTAAAACGTCACAACTCTCTTACAATGATGGCACCCGGAATGCTCATTATCTGTGTTTATCTAACAAAGCATAATAAAGTATATTCCATGTTCCAAAGTTCAATTATCTTTTACGACAATTACGCTGGTGGTGACCCCACTGGGTGTGATAATCCAGCCCGGGAAGCAGGGAGGCAAACAACTTTTCTAGTCCCTCCCCCTATGGGGGTCAGCAGAGTGGATCCTAAATAGGACTGCTCAGTCATGGATACAGCTGCCGAGCTACTCAACTGCCTCATTCCTTGAGTCTAAGTAACTGAATCTGTATCCACTGCCCATGTGCCGGTTCATGACTAGGGGCTTCCAGATTTCCACGGTCCTGCCCCCTTTACCATTTGCTGATTGCTATGGGACTTGTTTGGGTTTGGGATGGGTCTTCGGAAGACGCATGTACAGTGGTACCTCGGTTTATGAACACAATTGGTTCCGGAAGTCTGTTCATAAACTGAAGCGTTCATAAACTGAAGTGAACTTTCCCATTGAAAGTAATGGAAAGTGGATTAATCTGTTCCAGGCAGTCCGCGGAGTACTTAAACTGAAGCGTTCATGAGCAGATGAATATATATATTCAAATATATAAAAGGGTGTCATATAGAGGAGGGAGAAAGGTTGTTTTCTGCTGCTCCAGAGAAGCGGACACGGAGCAATGGATTCAAACTACAAGAAAGAAGATTCCACCTGAACATTAGGAAGAACTTCCTCACAGTAAGAGCTGTTCGGCAGTGGAATTTGCTGCCAAGGAGTGTGGTGGAGTCTCCTTCTTTGGAGGTCTTTAAGCAGAGGCTTGACAGGCATATGTCAAGAATGCTTTGATGGTGTTTCCTGCTTGGCAGGGGGTTGGACTGCATGGCCCTTGTGGTCTCTTCCAACTCTATGATTCTATGATACCAAGAGTGGATCCAACGGTCAAGCTAGGCTAGTGACTAGGAGTGGCTGCCAGGACCACATGACACCAGTCCTGAAAGACCTTGGCTCCCAGTACGTTTCCAAGCACAATTCAAAGTGTTGGTGCTGACCTTTAAAGCCCTAAATAGCCGTGACCCAGTATACCTGAAGGAGCGTCTCCACCCCCATCATTCAGCCCAAACTCTGAGGGCCAACTACAGGGGCCCTGTAGTTCCCTCCCTGCGAGAAGCGAAGTTACAGGGAACCAGGCAGAGGGCCTTCTTGGTGGTGGCACCTGCCCTCTGGAATGCCCTCCCACCAAATGTCAAGGAAATAAACAACTAGCTGACTTTTAGAAGTCATCTGAAGGCAACTCTGTTTAGGGAAGTTTTTAATGTTTGATGTTTTATTGTGTTTTTAATATTCTGTTGGAAGCTGCCCTGAGTGGCTGGGGAAGCCAGGCCAGATGGGCGGAGTATAAGTAAGAAATCATCATCATCATCATCAAATTGGTGGGGCAACAAATGCCAATTTCACCTTTGTGCAGTAGGCTAGTTTCTGCACACACTCGCATGCTGCTCTTTAAACTCCGAACAGATCAGCAAAAGTCACAATCGGAACTCAGGACACATCCCAGCCAGGCAAAAACGCTTGCACTATGAAGCAGGACCAGCGAGGAGGGGTGTGGCCTAGAGAGAGATTTGAGAGTCAGACAAAGATTGGAGGGGTGCCTTTGGCCCTTGGGGCTGAGGTTCCCTACGCCTGTCTTAGTGGATGAAGAGATTTGGCTACTGGTGAATCCTACCTTGAAACGAAATGCAGCTGGTTCCAGCCTCTATGGTGGTGAGAAACCTGTTCCTGTCTTCTTCTATTCAAGCTGGTCTGCTAGTTCTGCAGACGAAGTGTAGTCTGTAGGAATGGCAGCTCATCCTATTTCTGCTCCGGTCTGTGCCCTCCCAACAGCTGACTGTATATTGGCTTGGAGAGCTTCATTGCCATGGTTTAATCAGGCATCCCCAAACTTCGGCCCTCCAGATGTTTTGGACTACAATTCCCACCATCCCTGACCACTGGTCCTGCTAGCTAGGGATCATGGGAGTTGTAGGCCAAAACATCTGGAGGGCCACAGTTTGGGGGTGCCTGGTCAAGAAGGTGGTTTCTGCACGTGTTGTAGAGAGAAGTGAGGGGCAGATTGGGACTCATCAACCTGGGAAGGTAGCCCATCTGGGAGAAGGGAAACTCTGATCCTAAACCTCTGCTTCCTTGCAGTATATCTTTGGGAGAAGAAAAGGCTAAGGAGTAAACCCTACACAAATCTCGAGTGCGGTCCCTAAGACGCTTGGATGGCATCTTGTACACCTCCTTTTGGCAACCTCTGCAGCCAAGCTGGTGCCAAAGGTATTGCTCTGCTTTTCTTTGGACCACATTAGTGAGGACAAGAAGGGGATCTTGACATCTGGGCACCCCATGCACATTGCAGAGGCTTGCACCCCATGCAGATCACTTCAGTACTGCTAATGTAGTGGTTTGACGTCACCCCCAGAGGAGCAATCCATTGTCTCTCTCAAGACAGACAGATGCCAGCAACGTGGGACCATATCTTGTCAAAATGGTTGTGCTTACCTGGACCTCTAACAACCCTTTTGTGCTGCATCAGAACCAGAACCCAAACTTTCCCTTGCCATCCCATCAAATATGGACCTTTGGGGTCTTTCCAATGGGAGGCCACCTCTCTAAGTGGGCAGTGGTGAACATCATTACAGTTAGCTCCTTATGTATAAGGGGAGGGTCTAGTCACAGAAGGCCCAGGACAGTGTTTGGGTTAAATGGTTGACACATATGACCAGAAACAACATCAGGAACCCAGTAATCTTGACATACTTCCACCTTGAGGGTTCTTCTCATGTTAAAGGTAAAGGTAAAGGGACCCCTGACCATTAGGTCCAGTCGTGACCGACTCTGGGGATGCGCGCTCATCTCGCATTATTGGCCGAGGGAGCCGGCGTATAGCTTCCAGGTCATGTGGCCAGCATGACAAAGCCGCTTTCTGGCAAACCAGAGCAGCACATGGAAACGCCATTTACCTTCCCGCTGTAGTGGTTCCTATTTATCTACTTGCATTTTTGACGTGCTTTTGAACTGCTAGGTTGGCAGGAGCTGGGACCGAGCAACGGGAGCTCACCCCATCACAGGGATTTGAACCGCCGACCTTCTGATCAGCAAGCCCTAGGCTCAGTGGTTTAACCACAGCGCCACCTGGGTCCCTTCTTCTCATGTTACAGCCCTGCTAATGTTGGAATGAAGCCACAGAGGTGATGTGAGGGAGCTTGACCGGAGTCCAGTACCAGAGAAAACTACCCTCAGCACTGCCTCCTGGACTATGGCCGAAATGATCTTCATAGGGGGATTTGTCCCTATTTTAGACCAAGCATTTTGGTCTGTTGTTATGCCTAGGTTGTACTCCTATGCCTGGCTCGATCTATTTGCATTTCCCATCCTACAGTCAACCAGCAATTTATAAATAAAAGAATAACTCTTCAATTATGAAGCAGATCGAATCAAATGATGTTCAAAAGCCGCCGTGCAGCGCAGACTAGTCCCTTCCCTGCGTAAGCTTTTCAGGAATGTCGTAATCTGTAGCAGCTGAAACCAGGAAAAACTGGGGCTTGTCACATAAGGCATTGGCTTGATGGGTCTCCCTCTATCCATAAAGTTTCTGATTCTGGATAACCCTTCTGTATAACACCCCACCCTCTCTCTTTTCTTAAAAGCAACCAGTTTAACACGGTTCTGCTGAAAGTGGGTTTTGGTTATGGGGAAATAATGGTTAGCTGTGCCATGCCCTGTATTTCGAGAACATTCCCTTCTGTAGCCAATGATGTAATGTGTTATACTAGAAGACATTTCTCGAGATCAACAGCCATCTGTGCAGCAGGAGCTCTCCGCGATGGTTTGGTTGCACTTATTCCTAAAGAAATTGGACGTACCTGGTGCATTGGCTAGGAGATCTATCGCTATATCGCCCCAAACTGGTTTGAAGTCCGTATCGTAATATTGGTTTCATAATTTCCGACCTGGCAATATATTGTGAATCATGATGTGTGTGTCTGTGTGCTATGCAAAAAAAACACAATGTGGGCGGAAACCGTGAAGCCAGCCAATGGGGCCTCCTTATTTCAGGCATCATGATATATCAGTGTATCGCAATGTTTAGCTGGTGATATATCACAATGTTGGAAACCAGATATTGTCCAGCCCTACACACACACACACACACACACGCACACACACGGGCTGCCTTGAAGATCTCTAGAAATGCCAACAGCGGATACCCATAGCTCTGCCCCCCCCCAGAGAACATAGTGGCATTTGAAAAACTGAACAGGGTGGAAACAAAGACCTGCAGTTTATCTGATATGACCGGATGATAGGACAATTGGAATACAAAACCAGGAACAATACGTACATACATACATACATATATATATTATATATATACATACACATTTATACCTGTGTAAAGGAGATTAAATTAAAATTTAAGATGATCTTTTAAAAAACTCATTTGTTTTTCAGAACATTACATCTCATTCCCCTGCATGTCATTCCCCACCCCTCTCCTCTGACCCTGCACCCATTTACTGTTTACAGTACACTGTACACCTCTTGAACCGACTTTTTTTGGGGGGGGCGGGGTGCAAAATCTGTTTCATCCTCTATGTAACCCAGGATGGCGGTGGCATGGAGACACCTTGTCACCTAGAGAATCATTCCTTGCAGCCCTCGCGGGGTAAAGGGGTGGGGGGAGAGTTCACTGGCCAGTTTTGCCTGCCTCTGTGGTCACCGCCACTAACAGTCTGGAAGCTCTGCATTTGGCAGGTGTAATGGCAGCGTGTTGCAGCGAGCAAAGGGCAAGCTGGAGAGAGACCTGTGCCCGTTTCAGACGATGTCACTGCATCACAAAATGGCCAAGCCTCTTGTGGACTCTGCCAACGTAGAACACAATAATTCACATTCCGTAAAGGGTGTGTGCGAGTGTGAATGAGAGAGAGCTGCTTACCTCCAGAAGTAGGGATGCGTTTCAGGGCGTACATGTAGCAACACACACACAATTTGACCACTGAGGTTTAAAGGAGATGGGGAAGCGGTCAAACCCCCTGAAACACATTGCCCAGCTCTGGAATAAAGGACACAACATGTCACCTTTGAATTTTGGGTTGTTGGATCCAGGGTACTTGCCATGCCCAGGTTCTCTACTCCCAGATCGTGATATGTGGATTAGAATCCCCACTCCAGTCCACAGAAACATACCCTGGAAAACCGACCCACCATTTTATCACAGTATTTAATACTCCGGGGGAGTGCAAATGGATTGTTAAAAGCGCATGGAGGCAAATCTACCCACATTAAGTTGTCTTGAGTGGGACACATTCTGTACATCATTGCCATGAACTGTTTTCGCCCCGTGATAAGACAAAACAGGGAACTTTTGTGAAAGAAACATGGGAGACGTCTATCCTGAAGTTATCCTCATTATGGGATCCGGACATTTCTGGGCTAGGTCCATCGAAACTGGAGGAAAGACTGGTTCAATGTTCAAAATGAACTCCTTCCCCCAACCAGAGCTATCATGCAGACTGCTGAAATTCCCACCGAGTTTCTGTCTGAATCACAGCAAGAGATGAGCAAAGGATGTCTTTCTTCCAAAGCAGCCGCTATTAAAACCCACAAGAAGTAAACAATAAAAGGGGTGGGCACCTCTCGAGTCAACAGGAGGAAAGCACCCTGTTGTTCTCCCCCCGCCCCTTTCCTTCAAAGTGGAAACCTCGTGGAGGGGACAAGGCAACAGCACTTTCTACTCCCTTCGCAAATTCCAGTTTAGAGGTGAAAACCCAAAGGCATAGCCTTTCCTGGCAGAATACTGCTTTAAACCAAACAAAACATACAGGCTTTTGTATCAGCATTATTTTGGCTCTTTTTGAGGGGGCAGGGGGAAGCAACTTTTTCCAGCAACCGCTTTACAAAACGTAGGTCCAGCTCCACTTTACATAGTAGACATTCCACAGCAGCCTTAGCGAATGGCCATGCCGGAAAAATAATACTGTCAAAAGGTTTGTAGATGATGCAGTAGGTGAAGACCTGCTTGAGTGGGTAGAGGAAACGTCACCCGATTTGCATCGTTTTTTAAAAATGTAAAACTGAATCTAGGTTAATAAATATGAACAGCTGAAAGAGGACCAGTGAATGTCTATGTGATGCTCAGTTTATAACATCCTTCCCCAAGCAGGTGCTATCCAGGTATTTTGGACCACAATGCTCAGCATCCCAGACCATTGGCCATGTTGGCTGGAGATGATGGAAGCTATAGCCAGATGGGCGGGGTATAAATAATAAATTATTATTATTATTATTATTATTATTATTATTATTATTATTATTATTATTGTCCAAATATCAGAAAGGCACCAAGTTGGGAGAGGCCCCCAATGGGACCCGATTGTGAGTACCTGTGTTATTTCCAAGTTGGGTTGAGCGATGTGCCACACTCAGCCAAGCTCTGGGGCATGAATGAATCATGGTGGCCAAAAACCATGCCCAAGGATGGGGATAGCGAAAGGTCAGAGAGGCCAAAATGCAGGCAAAGGAAGCCTCCAAAATGTGATTACACAAAGCTTCATCTTGCTCTATTTAAGGTAAGATGTTTTCTGACTTTTTTCTTTTAAGAACCTGATTCCAACATTACGCACAACACACAGAAGTTGCCGTCAGGCCAAACTGCACCCTTCTGGTGCCATGGATGCTGATACAGAAATTCCCTCTAAGCTTGGTGCCATACAAAGAGCACCTTTCCAACATCTTGGCCCTCTAGGCAAAGTGCAGCTCCACGGAAGTGTTGCTTTGGTGCCTCTGTGTATGTCAGCACAATGTTTTGACTTGGCCCCTGATCCCTGGGTTAGGGTGTAAAAGCATGGGCAGCGTAGGAGCGGCAGTCAGGGACTTCTGCTCGTCAGATTAAACAGATGAGAAAGAAGCTGCAAAACCCTCTGGCATCTTAGGGATGAACAGCTTTTGTAAGTCGCTTCCAGCAGCTGTTATGAAGGCTTGCGCTGTAAGACATCCCCCCACCCGTCCAGTTTACCCACTAAGGTGACCCAGCACTTTTGGGCTTTCAGGCTACTAATAACGATCTCAACTATTTCTCTAGAAAGGGGCGTAAAATGCGGAAGGCAAGGCGCTGACTGGCTGGCCACTGCAGCAACAGTTATGACACCCTTGTGTTGCTTCAGAGAGGAATTCCCTGCCAGCTAGAGATGCCATGTAAAAAAAAAAACCCAAACGAAATGCACCCGTGCAGCTCAATCCCTGGAAATGGGGGTGACGTGAAACAAAGGGACATCTACGATGGTCCAGTGTTTAGTCCTGGGACAAAGGTTGACCCCATAAAATAAGGAACATAAAATAAGAAAATAAGGATGCCCCTAAGATCTTAAGAGACTGGGTCCTCATTACCTGTGCGTCTAAGGCACTCGTGCCTCTGTTTTTTATCTTTTGCTGTCCCCCGGCTGTAAGCACACCCACCTCTGCAGAAAACCCTGGTATTGACAACAGCAAAGCAGAACCCGGTCAAGGTGTTGGGCTTCAGAAAAGGTGCTCCCCTTCACAGCTTTCTTTCTTCCAGTCAAATGCAGAATGGCTGGTGCAGAACCATGAAACTGAAGGCTTGATCAAGAGCGGGAACAGTTATTTCTTCCCTGCTCGGTTCCATGTTTTTTTTCTCTCCAAAGTCTCTAGCTTCAGCTCCTGGCTCGATACCTTTGATGCGTTTGCTCCCAGCTCTTAGGTTTTTAATACTCAGCTCCCTTGGGAGGGTCCAGTTCATAAACCTCCTGGGCATTGATTCCCAGAAATTTTCCAAGACAAACGTGAATAAAAATGCAGTGAGGAGGGTGTGTGTGTGTGGAACAAGGCGAATGCTCTTTTCCTGGTTGTAAAAAGTCAGCCGTAGCGTCTTTTCAGATGCCGACATGGGTTTCGGAGGCCGGAGCCTCTCCTCACGTCGCAAAGGTGGCGACCGGCAAAATCGCCTGCGGAAACCCTCCTTAAAAAACACAGACATATTTCCCACCATCGCACGAAACATAGAAAATAATGGATTCCATATTGTCCAAAGGATGGAAAATTAAAGGCAAGATCATCCAAACCCTCCCCACCCCCCACCAAAGCCCAACAATAAGACCCCCCCTCCCAACCCCGTAACCCCTCGCTCAAAAGATTAAGATTCAGGAAAGAAAACAAAAAGAGAGAGAGAGAGCTGGTCTCGCTTCTTGCCAGCGGAGTCCTGCTAGGTTCCAGTTTTGTCCCCTGCTCCACATGAAGACAGTCTCGATCCCGATCTGCAATGGCTGGCGCAAGGTTCTCATCAGGCAGAGAGGACAAGGGAAACACAAATGGCCGGACACATGGGACCACAGCCTCCCCACCCTCCACGGTTTGCCGATCCAGTTGACACAAGACGCACACCGGACATGGAAACTGACAAG
The DNA here is from genome assembly GCF_963506605.1 of Zootoca vivipara. NCBI lineage: Eukaryota > Metazoa > Chordata > Lepidosauria > Squamata > Lacertidae > Zootoca > Zootoca vivipara. The sequence continues at coordinate 18,365,159 of NC_083288.1, read as the reverse complement.
TGATTCGCCACCCTTGTCAAGGCGTCTGGGTTTCGCCTCTGCGGCCCACGTTGACTTTCGCCATCCCGCCTGACCCGTCCCGGCCTTTGTCTCTCTCCCTCACCCTCAACGGAAGGCAAGGCCGTTGGCTACTCTCGCTTGCCGTAGTTCTTCTGACTGTGTCGGGGGTCTTACACTTCCCTGCTGGGAAACCGGGCAGGGGGTGAGGGAAGAATAAAAGAGTGGGCAACAGGCAGGAGGCATTTCTAAACAGGTCCCTTGCAAATGATAGTAGTAGTAGTAATAATAATAATAATAATAATGAGAAGAATTAATTGCTCTGGTTGGATTATATGTGTTTTTTTTTCTGCTCTCTCTCTCTCTTTTTAAGTCGGGTTGGAATTTTTCAAAGTCTGCAGCTTCGCCTCCAGTTCAGAGATCTGAAAAACACACAACAGAAAGGGGTGAAGAGGAGATTTCCAGGTAGAGAAATAGTGGTGGGGCCGGGGGGGGGGGCAGGCGCGGAGAGAGATGGGAAGACACGAGGGAAGGAGACACAGTGGAAATTGGCTGGCTGGCTCAGCGCCATTAACAGCAATGGGAAAGGGCTGGTGGAGAAGAGGGCTGTGAAAAGGGGGAATGAAGGGACACGGCAAAGGAGAATTGTATGAATACAAATTGGGGGAGTCATTAACACGGCTTCTGAACGTTTAGGCTTGCAGTCTGCTTCACGTCCGTTTTTGAGACAGGTTCCTCTGCTCTGAGTTGGGCAAAAGGCCGCCCAGTGTAAACCAGTGTTTCTCAACCAGTGTGCCTCCAGATGTTTTGGGACTACAACTCCCATCATTCCTGACCACTGGTCTTGCTAGCTAGGGATGATGGAAGTTGTAGTCCCAAAACATCTGGAGGCACACTGGTTGAGAAACACTGGTGTAAACTATGCAGATCTAGCTAAAAGTTGCAGATGCCAGATAAGCTTTGTATAATCAGCTCTGCTTCTGGGGAATTCTCGTTGCTGCACTTTCTGTAGTGTAAGCTGCCTGGGTATATTTAATGAAACGCGCGGATTATGAGTAGTTAAAACTAAATAAGGAAATGAAACGACCGGAGGCTCAAGGGGCGAATCAGAGGTGGAAAGAGAGGAAGGAAATCTATGCTGAAATCTGGGTTTCTTACTTGCCAGAACTGTGCTCTTTTATAATACCAGAGATGTTAAATCTCTCTCTGTGTGTGTGTATATGACATTCCTTGAAAACTGGTTATCTGCGACCTCAGTCCTCAGAACCGTGGACAGTGGGACTGGGTCAGAGTGGGACTCTGGGATCAAATGTCCGGGAGTCCACTCAGCGGAATAAGGAGGAAGGGCCCCCAAATGCAACACTACGGGAGTTTCACATTTTGAAGTAATACAAAGATAACTCAGTTGGTTAGAGCATGGTGCTGATAATGTCAAGGTTGCAGCTTGGGCTGTGCAGTCAGAGAGCAAGCTCCCTGGGAAACAGCTCTTTCATTATGCAAATGTACCCATTCCTTCCTTCCCAATTCCTGCCCAAAGATTCCTGCCACCATCTCCCTTTCAAGGCAACCTTTCAAGAATCACTGTGCCTAATTGTGAAAAGGCAGCGGATCGGAAAGAAGGGGAAAGTTGGCCTGGAGCAGTTCTAGGAGAAATCACTGGGGTGATGGCGGTGAAGCACAGTCATACCTCGGTTTAAGTACGCTTCGGTTTGAGTACTTTCAGTTTAAGTGCTCCGTGGACCCATCTGGAACAGATTAATCCACTTTCCATTACTTTCAATGGGAAAGTTCGCTTCAGGTTAAGAACGCTTCAGGCTAAGTATGGAATTCTGGAACCAGTTACACTCATACTTCAAGTTAAGTACGCTTCAGGTTGAGTACTCTGCAGACCCGTGTGGAACGGATTAATCCACTTTCCATTACTTTCCATGGGAAAGTTCGCTTCAGGTTAAGTACGCTTCAGGTTAAGTACAGACTTCCGGAACCAATTGTGTACTTAAACCGAGGTACCACTGTAATAGTTAGGGAATGAGAGCCGATGGACATGGCTGAGAAAATAAGCATGGCGGAAGCCTTCGGCCCGATGCTTGGGTCAAATCGAAGGTATAACAATGGGGGCAGTGTCCTGATGTGGGCAGGCTGCTGTTCAGGAGACTAGTTCGACATACTTTTATTCATTAGAGAGAGGTCAGCCCAGGCCAACTTCAGACACAGTCAGCAGAAGGCATCCTAAGAAAATAGGGAGATCACAATTAAGGTAAAGGGGAGGTGATGGCTTGATAGGCTCTATCCACAGCCGTGTTTCGTAAAGCAGGGAAGGCCTGACATAGTCAACCTTCTCAAGATAAAGGGCAGTGGCTCAGGATTTGCACCGCTTTCCTGGCTGTGTGTGTGTGTGCTTTGTCTTGCCTGTGTTCAGCCACATCAGCCTGTCAGCACCTTTCCGCAGCGTCCTCTCTACCTGGGACTCTATGATTGCATGTGCTGATTTGTCCAGGTTGACACCAATTAAGGTAGGGGGTGGGGGGAGGTGAGGTGGTAAAGCGGATTGTACCACTTCAGACAATGCGGGAGGCTGCCAATGCTGATGTTCCCTTATGCTAAAAACTCACAAATAGAACGTTTCTCCTTGCTGTGCTAGTGTTCTATTTGCAGGGAGAGGTTGGTAAGCCCCCCCCCCCAAACTGTCTCATGGCCTTGCTTTTTCCATCCACCACAATTGCTTGCCTAGTGCTCTAGAATGTGGCTCGTGCTGCCTGTTCTCCGCCGAGTGGCAGGCCACACCCATGTTGGAGTAAAATGACTGTGCAAAGCACAATGCGGTCCTGGCAAAATGTGCACCTCGGCTTATTCTGGGCCCTGTGCAGGTGATCCTCACTCTTTCCTTAAGAGCTTGGCACTTCGTAAATGCTGAAGAGCAGGAGCGGTGGTAGTGCTCAAAATGCATGTGCTAGCTTGGTTGATCCCAATGGAGATGAATGGCGCGGCGGCGGGGTGGGGGTGGGGCATTGTGTTCAGTGTTCTGTGCAAAGAAGAGGAGCACACTGAGACCTGCCGCTGTGATTTGGGTTTTAGAGGGCGCTTCTAGGAGCTGCAGTACAAGTGATGGCCTCCAGAGGGAGCATGGGGAGGAGTCTCCTGGATGGTGGAAGAGAGCAATTCTACATTGCTCTCCGATCCGTGTAGCCGCAGTACAGAAACCCAGGTGCATTCACACACACACACAAATGCACACATTTAACACACAGAGGCATGAGAACAACCTGACGAGTCTGAGATGACCCACTGCCTGATGTAGGAACCAGGGTGTGGCAGGGATCCGCAACTGGCCCAGCGAGGAGAGATATAGATTTGACATGAGACCTGTTGCAGGATCAAGTGAAGGCCCAAGGCCCATGTATACGTGGTGGAGAGACAGCGCTCGATCTAGGATCAAGCGTCCGCAAACTGAAGAGGACACTGCACAACCTTAAGAGATCCCTGTAGATCTGGGATGTGGAATCCTGGTGTGTTTCTCACATCACAGGATCTGGGGAAGGTGGGCGAGTGTGGGCTTGTAAAGATCCACTTTGTCCTGGTGGAAGTTTCAACGAGACTCTGTCGAAAAGGACACCCCGGCCACCAGCGGCCCCCAAAATCTGAGTGCGATATAGGTGTGGGATGTGTTATCAATTCGAAAAGATAACGAGTCTTCCCACCCCCTGCCTTTGAGCAGCAGGATCTGCTTAATTAGTGATCCACCACTTGACACAAGGTCCTACAAGACTCAAGCACTGATGCCCAACTCTAAAGGAGTTCAGAAAGATGGGTGTGTCCCTCTCCCCCCACTCACGTCAATAACCAGGCCCTTCCAAGTACACACATCTCACATGTATCCCTGAGCTGAACTGAACCAAGGCCTTTCCAGTCACAGCAAAGCCCTTTCTTTCTTTCTTTCTTTCTTTCTTTCTTTCTTTCTTTCTTTCTTTCTTTCTTTCTTTCTTTCTTTCTTTCTTTCTTTTCCTCGGGGCCTCAAGGCAAACCCCCAGTGCTGTCCTTGATGCCCACCTTCTCCTGCAACTTGTCAACTTCCTCCTTGTGGGCCAGCTCAGACTCCTCCTGGATGCGGCGCTGAGCTGTCTCCTTCTTCAGGAACTCAATCTCCCTGTAAGAGGGGAGGGGGAAGAGCCAGAGTCAGAAGCGCTCCTTCAATCAAAGATGGGCAACCAGTGGCCTCCGTACATGTTGGGACTCCAAGTCCCACCAGCCCCAGTCAGTATGGACCAGGGATGGTCAGGGATGAGCTGAGCTGCAGTCCAGCAACAGCTAGCTATCCTAGAGGGTCCCCATTCCTGCCTCCAGAGGAAGCTGGTTAAGAGGCAAGCATGGGGAGTCTCCTGGACGTTGGGAAATGGTCCAAACTTAGGGCCATCAGAAGAGTTCAGATTGGTTGGAAGTTGCCCAGAGTGGCAGGGGCAACCCAGTCAGATGGGCATCATATAATGATGGTGATAATGATATAGGCCTGCTCTACATATGCAGCAGGACATAGCAGAGGTAAAGGTAAAGGTAAAGGACCCCTGGATGGTTAAGTCCAGTCAAAGGCGACTATGGGGTTGCGGCGCTCATCTCGCTTTCAGGCCGAGAGAGCCAGCGTTTGTCCACAGACAGCTTCCGGGTCGTGTGGCCAGCATGACTAAACCGCTTCTGGTGCAACAGGACACCGTGACGGAAACCAGAGTGCATGGAAACACTGTTTACCTTCCCGTTACAATGGTACCCATTTATCTACTTGCACTTGTGTGCTTTCGAACTACTAGGTTGGCAGGAGCTGGGACAGAGCAACGGGAGCGTCACGGGGATTTGAAACGCCGACCTTCCGATCGGCAATCCCAAGAGGCTCAGTGGTTGAGACCCCAGCGCCACCCACGTCCCAGGATGCTGAATAGCAGAATGCTGAGTTGGCAAAGCGAATTGGTCCGTTTTAGGCTAGAGGCGGGAGACACCCTTTTCGAATGCTTTCTCCATGTTAAAATAAAATAAAATCTTCTCCTTGGAAATACAAGAAGAACCATAATAGCCTAGCAGAGAGAAAGGCACTGGTTCTCCCTTCTTGACTAGTTTTATTTGCAGGCAACCTTTTACATGGGGAAGCATTCAAAACGTCATTCCACACCTATAGTCCGAAGGGGTTCAGTCCATTCCACCACCTCAGGATTCCCCCACCTTGTTCCCACCAGGGTCTTGTTCTCCTGAAATAGTCCAAGCTCTCTCATGACAATCTTGTGATACTAAGGGTAGTAGACCAGTGGGGTTTAAATTTAGCTGAAGCCAATAATGAAATGCCCTACACCAAATCTGTAATTCCGTGGAGGGGAGATTAGCCTCCAAGTGCAATGAAGCATTTGGAACACAGGGTGAAAGACACAAAATTGCCTTAGGAACTTAGATTGAACGGCTTCTGTAGATCCAAGATGCGTGCCTGTCCCCATGTAATAACTGTGCTAATGGATTAGCTTTAAACACTTCAAGGCCTGATGGTATGTGATTGCCACCTTTTGCATGGAAAAAGAGAATTTTTGTGCCTTTTCCTTTGCACTGTTTAATTTATATATCAATGATATTGCCCAGAGCTTAACATCCCCAGAGTATCATGGCCCTAAATTGGCCAGAAAAGCCATCTCTATACAGTGCAACCTCAGTTCACGAATGAAATCTGTTCCGGAAGCCTATTCGGCCTCCGAAACGTTCGAAAACCGAGGCACGGCTTCCCATTGGTTGCAAGAGCTTCTTGCACTCAGCGGAAGCCACGTCGCATGTTCGGGTTCTGAAAAACGTTCAAAAACGGAAGCATTTACTTCTGGGTTTTCGGCCTTCGGAAACTGAAATGTATGACAACGGAGGCGTCCGGGAATCGAGGTTCCACTGGATTATTATACGCAAATGATGCTGTACTTCTATCTCAAATGAAAGTGGGCCAGAAAGGTTGATGAGGGCAGGGGCGTAGCAAGGGAGGGGCGTTGGGGGTGCTCTGCCCTGGGCAGCGCGCATTCCCGAGGACGCCATGGCGGCTTCCCCCGCCCGCTCAAGCTGGGCGCCCCGCCCCCAGAACGCGCACCACTCCCCTACGGGCGGCGCGGCCCGCCCCCACAGGCGGCGCGCCCTGCCCCAAAAACGTGCGCCCCGCCCCCGTGGGCGATGCGTCCCGCCCCAAAATATGTGTTCTGCCCCCCGCGGGCGACGCCCCCGCCCCCAAAACGCACGCCCCACCCCCAGAATGCGCACCAGCCCCGCCCCACCTGCTCTCCGCCCCCAGTGGCAGAGCATGAAGCTACGCCACTGGATGAGGACAGCCTCCCTTACAATTCTATGGTTCCAGGATTCTTAGCAGACATGCATATCATTGCCCTTGATGGGACAGGGCTCTGGAAAAGGAGTCCTTACTTCTGCTGATACTCCTTGATGAGCCTCTTGGCTTTGCTGTACTTCCTCTCCAGAGTCTGGTACTGGGCTTGGGTCTCTTTCAAGTGCTCGTCCACAGCCTGGCACAAGTTCTGGGCTTCCATCCAGTAGCCCTCCAGCTTCTCCATCCGCTCCTTGTTCTCCTCCACACTCTGTTCTAGCTGGGCTTTCTCGAGGCGCCAGCGGGATTTCTCTTGTTCGATGGACTGCAGCTGAGGGAAGACAGTGCGAGGGAGAGGTTGACTCCTTTTCTCAGAAGCTAACTAAATCAGTGCACTGCTTTGAGCCGTAATTAAAACAAAACGGACGGCAGCGATGTAGCCGAAAGCCATCTCAGCGAGAGTTAGAAATTGACACGAAAAGCAGCAGCAAACATAATAAGGAGTAGAACTCACAGGAGGGTGCTCAGCTGAGCAACTGGGGCGGCAACCGAGGAGGCTCTGTTCCCTGCAGAGGTCAGTCAAGCCTCCCTCCAATCAGGGTGGATTTGATTTAAATCCAATCATTTTAAATCGCGATTTAAATCACTAGTCAGTAAGACTTGATTTAAATCGTTGTTGTTTTTTACAGAAAGACTCATTCTTGCTGGTATAATCTTAATACTTACAACCAGACGAAGGTTTCATTTTTTGGAATAATAAATTTTCAGAGTAGTTTTTACCGTTATATCAAAAATTACTGATTTGGTTATACTCTTAGAAATACATAAACAGATAATTATGAAATTATTGTGAGCTTTAATAAGTTCACTGTTTATATTTGGACAACTTTTCCGCTGTACTTTATCGGAAGGAGAAAGCAATCATTTCCTTAATAACAATTTAAACAATTTATTTAAGTAAAGCAATAAACATCATAGCTTATGTATCCATGTTTGTTAACTGATGCGGTTAAACTTAAACAAAAACAAAAACAAAAAACCTTAGATTGAATTTTAGCACACATGAAAAACTTAAAACAAATCCTTATTTCCTGATAGCCTTTGGACTATAATGTAACCTAAATAGAAAACTACAGTCATACCTGATGTTACGTTCGCTGCGGGATTCGTCTTTTCAGGTTGTGAATGGGCCAAATCCAGAAGTGCCGGAATGGGTTACTTCTGGGTTTGGCGCGCAGGAGCACTAAATTGCACTTTGCGCCTGCACATAAGCGCCAAATTACGTCACGCGCCTGCGCAGACGCGGCACTTCAGGATGCGGCCTTTTCAGGTTGCAAACGGGCCTCCGGAACGGAACACGTTCGCAACCAGAGGTACCACTGTATCTTTAGAAAGATACAGTGGTACCTCCAAAAGCATTTCATTTTAAGAAGCCGATTTAAATAAAAAAACTGATTTAAATTTTTTAAAAAAATCTGATTTAATTTTTTTAAAATCTGATTTTTTTTGTTTTATAAAAACAAACAAACATTTATTTTTATCCACCCTGCCTCCAATGCTCCTTGTGGTCTCCTTTCTTGGCAGAAACAGATATATCTCACAGTGCTTCTGGCAAGCAAGGATGGGAGGTGAGGTGAGATAAGGCAGGCAGTTTTGCTAGGCTGGGCAGCATTCCCAGGAAGCTTCATAGTGGGTGGCCCCTGGCATATTTAGGTCTCCAGACCTAAGCAGCTCAGGGCAAGGGATGGGATTTCTTGAAAACCTTTGAGTCTGCACACATTTCTCCCTAAGGACGTGTAGACACCATGCAGTTAAAGCACATGGCTTTCCCCAAAGAATCCTGGGAACTGTAGTTGGCCGCTATAGTTCTCAGCACCCTACAGTTCCCAATATTCCTCATATCCTTTAAATGCATGGCTGTTTCCCTTCTTGCTCCTTGAGCTTGTCAAGATGCGAGCTACTGCCCCCCCCACTAAAAACACAAATAATTCTCGCACGTTATATATTCCTTACTATAGGCATAATATACCCATATTAAATGCAGGTGCATTGCAGGTTTCCAAAAGTTAAACGGCACAGAAAAATGTGAATACAACTTTATATTAAAAAAAAAACACTTAAGTAGTCATGTTTAGAAAATTATGCTATGGAAAGGTAGTGGAGTTGAGTCTTCCATACCTATTACAATATAGTCTTATTTTTGGTGTGTATCATTTTCCATCTAATTAACTGTTTAAGCACATACACAACAGTGCACAAGTGGCTGGAAAATAAGCAGGTGCTTGATGGTCTGATGTGGTCAGAGCTGCCAAAAATCCCTGCATTACCGTATTTTTCCATGTATACCACGCCCCCGTGTATAAGACGCTCCCTATTTTGGGGGGGGACTCCAAATTAAGAAAATGGGGGGAGATTGCCCAGAATTATTGAGCTTCTTTGGGGGGGGATTGCCCATAGCTGTTGAGCTTTTCGGGGAGGGAGGGGGTGGCCCAGAATTGTTCAGTGTTTTTAGGGGGGATTGCCGAAAGTCGCTTACCCTCCAGCTATCATCTGTCCCCGCACCGGCGGAAGTGGCCAATCGCCCACCCTATTGCTGCAGCAACAGCCAATCAACACCAGCCCTTGCCGAAGCCACCAATAACATGCCGCTGACAATTTCCAGCTCGCGGCAGCAACCAATCCCACGCCCTCCCCCTATGCACTGTTATCCGTGTATAAGATGACCCCCAATTTTTATCATACTTTAAAAATTAAACAAAAACAAAAAAACCCTCGTCTAATACACGGAAAAGTACGGTAACTCCATTTGATAAGGATTCCTCCACCATCCCTAGTAAGAACAGTCAAACCAACTGGCAAAATATTAGATCCATTCAAGAATTTTATTTCAGGCACAGACATATCGCTTTGGTCTCATCCTTCCTCCAAGAAGCTCAGGGTGGCTTTTATGGGGGCTATTTCTATTTTATCTTTGCGAGAGAAGAATCTCGGGATTGTGACCATGAGGGTGGGGCAGGGCCGCCCCGCTCCAAACCCTACGAAAACAGATTAAAAATAGCCCCGCTATTAAAAGCCAACCCGGGAAGAAGCTCTTACAGCGCTTGTTGAAAACGCGCTCTCCGGCGTGGATTTGGGCAAGTCTCCAAGGGGAGGGGAAAGGCATATTCATAGTTACCTTTCTTTTCAGCTGCTGTATTTCAGCCTCAGTCACGGCATGCTTGATCTGGAGCTGCCAAAAGAGAATAACAGAGTTCAGGGCGGGGAAACCTTTTTCAGGCTGAGGGCCACATTCCCACCTGTGCAGCCTTCCGGGGGGCCACTGCGGTGGGCGGGGGCCAGAGGCAAAAGCAGAACACAGAAGCAAATGTAAATCCTGCCTCTGTTCCTTATACAGTGGAACCTCGGTTTACGAATTTTCGGTTTACGAACGCCGCGGACCCATCTGGAACGAATTAATTCACTTTCCATTACTTTCATTGGGAAAGTTCGCTTCAGTTTATGAACGCTTCAGTTTATGAACAGACTCCTGGAAACAATTACACCCATGCTTCGGGTTAAGTATGCTTCAGGTTGAGTACTCTGCGGACCCGTCCGGAACGGATTAATCCACTTTCCATTACTTTCAATGGGAAAGTTCGCTTCAGTTTATGAACGCTTCAGTTTATGAACAGACTTCCAGAACCAATTGTGTTCATAAACCAAGGTACCACTGTATTCAATTCCTTTTATCCAACAGTTGCCAGTTCATCAATTCCTGCCCATACATTTATGAAACAATATTGTATACCTCTAAAGAACAAAAGAGGTTACACCCCTACCACACTGCCTGTCTATTTTAAATCATTACTTAGTCTTTCTACTTTAATTTCCCTTTCTTATCATCTTGCATGTGTAACTTTTCTTTCCCCCCAAAATAATTTTTATTTGATTTTACAAACATGAATTTATAACCGTACTAAATACACATCTAATGATATCTAATGAGATTTCTCTGAATCTCGAGACTTCCTCTCTAGCAGACACTCTTTCTTCTTTCCACTTCTGGGCTGCCTGTGTAACTTTTCAAAACAAACAACAACAAAATCCTACTCTCCATCCTAGAGAGATCCCTATTTTCAAACTTTAATCTGGTTTTGCCCGATTCCTATTTCCCAACAACTATTGCTTTATCAATACTGGGACCCAGGTGGCACTGTGGTTAAACCACTGAGCCTAGGGCTTGCTGATCAGAAGGTCGGCGGTTCGAATCCCTGTGATGGGGTGAGCTCCCGTTGCTTGGTCCCAGCTCCTGCCAACCTAGCAGTTCGAAAGCACGTCAAAATGCAAGTAGATAAATAGGAACCGCTACAGCGGGAAGGTAAACGGCGTTTCCATGTGCTGCTCTGGTTCGCCAGAAGCGGCTTTGGCATGCTGGCCACATGACCTGGAAGCTATACGCTGGCTCCCTCGGCCAATAATGCGAGATGAGCGCGCAACCCCAGAGTCGGTCACGACTGGACCTAATGGTCAGGGGTCCCTTTACCCTTTACCTTTATTGCTTTATCAATACAAAAAACAACAACCCCCCAAAACCAATAGAAATTACACCCCCACCTATCTATTTCAGATCACTTATTATTTCTATCTTATTTTCCCCTTCTTATCTTCTTGCGTGCGCATCCTCTTTCTTCATTCATTAGTTGTTCCTCCTCACTTTTCCACTCCCTTTCAATGTCCAATTCCTAGCCTAGTGTAAATCCTCCCTTTGCACCAGTTAGCTATTTCCTACACTGGTCCCTTCTCCAGCTTCCATTCATGCAACCAAGAGGCATTGTCTGGAGTTCAAGGGCATGTTCCAGCCAGGCAAAAACCCGGAAGGGGGCTATGAAGTAGGGCTGGTGGCCTGGGGAGAGGGGGTGAGCCTTGGGGAGTCTTGAGGGCCAGGCAAAGAAGCCCGGGAGCCATTTTTGGACCCTGAGACTCAAGTTCTCCACCCCTTCCCTTGTTGAGATAGGACCTTGGAACCCGAATGGTGTTCAATGGCCTCTCGGCTGGAGAATGTGCCAACCCCCTTAGGAGTTGCTTGCTGTGCTTCCTTTTATCTTTCTCACTGGTTGATGATTATAATAAAATGATGGAGTGCATGGACGGCTCAGGACCGCAATACCTCAACGACTGCCTCTTTCCATATGAACCTACCCAGACCCTGAGATCATCTTCTGAGGCCCTCCTTCGCGTGAAGAAGGCCCTTCTTCAAGAGGTCCGGAGGGTGGCAACATGAGAACAGGGCCTTCTCTGCAGTGGCTCCCTGTCTATGGAATGCTCTCCCCAGGAAGGTTTGCCTGGTGCCTTCATTACACACCTTTAGGCGCCAGACAAAAATGTTCCTTTTTAACTAGGGCTTTGGCTGACCTGATCAATATCCTATACAATTTTAAAATGCAGCTCTTTTGGGGGGGGTGTGTGTTATTGGGCTATGGATTTTATTTTGATTTTATATGTTGTGATCTTTTTTGTGAACCGCCCAGAGAGCTCCGGGTATGGGCAGTATATAAACTCTAATAATAATAATAATAATAATAATAATAATAATAATAATAATAATAAAAAATAATGGCTGGGTGGGTAAGTGAGTGAAAAAGGACACATTAAGATCTGAGCTGGGGGTTGTGAATAGGTATGTGCACATAACCATTGGGGGGGGGGGCTAAAGGGCCATATCCGGACCTTTGCCATCTTTATTATCTCCCCCAAAGCTGCTATTATTTCCCTACCCCCCTAAACCCTTTGATTTGGCTTCAGCCAACTTTCTTCTTCTTCAGCTATGTAACTACAGCTCTGAGAATATTTTTGCAAAAAAAAAAAATTGTCCCTCCACTTTCCCCGGGAAAACCCGCTCTTTACTGCTGAATCGGAATGAACGTCCGCACAAACCCCGACTGACTTTGTTACGATTCAGCGGCTTTTCCGGGGGAAATCGGGGCGGAAGAAAAGCCTCTCGGATCCACACCTAGAAAAAGTATGGGGCAAGGGAATAAAGTGTGGACAAGCCGAAAAGCGGCAGCAGCTCTCCAGGATTTCAAGCTTACTTGGAGATGCTGGGAACTGAAACCCGGGTCCTTTTGCTTGCAAGGCAGATAGCCTGCCAGTGAGCTATGGCCCTTTTGCGTCTGTCTGTCTGTCGAAATCCAGCACAGCATGTCGGCAAGCCAGCCTTGATTCTAGGTGCCTAAATGGAAGCTTGCTGACTCACATTCCAGGGTTATCTAGAGGCCGCTACACACATTACAGAAGAAGCAGAGACATTAAAATTTAGCGCCTCCCAGGCTGCCATGTGCCCTTTCCTTTCTCTCGTCTTTAATTGCCACTTACACACTGCAGAAGATGGTGAGGGAGAGCTAGGGCTGCCTGCAGCTGCTCATCACACTTGGCCAAATATATTTATTGGGGGAGGGGGGGTTGGTTGAGGGAGGAAAGGGGTAACTTCCTCACAAGCCGCTGGGCAGAAGCAGACACATACGGAGCTGAACGTTTGCTAGCTTCCACAACAGCTACGCATAAAGCAGCCCCCAGCGAGGCGCCTGAAAGCGATTCCTCCTCCTGGCACGGATGTGGAGGGGGCTGCCGCTTTAGGAGGCTTGTGTCACACATGCAGCATCCGTGTGGCATCGCGGCTTCTGTGCATCTGAGCTAAAAGAGGAGGGGAGCAGCTCCCATCAAGCGTCGTGTTCTACATTTACTTAGAGACAAGTCGTCGGGGAACAGAGGGCTGTGTCTGCCACTAGGGGTCAGCCGAGACGTGCAGGGATATGAAAAGCACAGAGGCACCGATTTCTCGCAAACCGCACATCAAACACAAGGAGCCTCGTGGCAGTTTGGCCGTCGCCACTTCCTTCCTCTCCACGCTCATCGGCCTTGCTTCCTTCCCACCTCACCACCTGAAGGTTTTAATCGATTCCCCCCTTGCTGGGCTGTGCAACTCGGCACAACCCATTCTCTTCTTTCCAGACGTTAGGGTCCTTTTCAACACTGCGATCCTAAGGTTCTGTGATTTCAAGGGGTGCCAGAACTGCCATCAGTAGGAGCCCAACAGTGTTCCTCCTTCAGACATAGGTGGCGTACATTCCAAGCACGACTCCTCCCAAAGATCTGGGGAACTGTAGTTTACTCCCTTGTGGTGCTACAACTCCCAGCGTCCTCAACAAACTATGGTTCCCAGGATTCTTTGGGGAGAAGTCATGCGCTTTACATGCGTGAGGTGTGTGTTATTTACAGCATACCTGCCAAGTTCCTGCCAGAGAAATAAGGGATCGGCAGACCAGAAGTAGCGCCGCGACCATTTTGGAACTGGGCAGAGCAGCATCGAAAGTCGCTTCTGAGCATGCTCCGCCCAGTTCCAAAATGGCCGCCATGCCAGAAATCGCTTCTGCGCATGTCCAGAGACTCCAGACATACGCAGAAGGAGCCTCCCCCGGCCGGTAAGTAAACTGGGAAAAAACAAAAAAATCCGTTTTTCCAGCTGGGAACGGCTGGGAAAAACGGGGGTTTCCCGGGGAATACCGGAGACTTGGCAGCTATGATTTACAGGTGCATCCTTAAAAAAAAAACACCATAAAAGAGAGATATGTTTACCAAGACTGTTCCTGGGAAAGGAACTATGGCCATGTCATTGCTCCCAGATTAGAGCACTCCCATGGAGAAATTCCCACCCACTCCAAAGGTTTTGCCAAATCTCTTTGCCCCTATCACAAAAAACCCGAGTGCTGCTTTGTCCCCACTTCCTGAAACCTAGGAAAATAAACTGAATTCAATCGATCTCCTATCTCTCAAGCCACTGTGACCGCTAGGTGATCACAAAAACAAACTGTGCTTTTTAAAGTCAATTAGTAAATGTAAAGGTAAAGGGACCCCTGACCATTAGGTCCAGTCGTGACCGACTCTGGGGTTGCGCGCTCATCTCGCATTATTGGCCAAGGGAGCCGGCGTATAGCTTCCAGGTCATGTGGCCAGCATGACAAAGCCACTTCTGGCAAACCAGAGCAGCACATGGACACGGCGTTTACCTTCCTGCTGTAGCGGTTCCTATTTATCTACTTGCATTTTGACATGCTTTCGAACTGCTAGGTTGGCAGGAGCTGGGACCAAGCAACGGGAGCTCACCCCGTCACAGGGATTCGAACCGCCGACCTTCTGATCAGCAAGCCCTAGGCTCAGTGGTTTAACCACAGCGCAAAGGTTTTTAATTGTTTAGTCAGTTAAGCGGTTAAAGACTGCACCCTACTTCTCATATCTGCTTCCTGGATCCTCTTGGTTCTCTAACCTGAGCTAGGAAGCGGGATCAGCTAGCAGCTGTGGCCTGCCACTGTCTTACCTAGTTTTTGCCAATTGTGCCTCATCCCTTACAAAGTCTGTTTTTTCTGGTCTCCCACCCCTCTTGCTTCTGGAGAATGTTTATTTTTAAATCCAGACTCGGCATTTGTGCAGCCGCGGGCAATGTTAAATTTGCATGTGTTTAAAATATATTAGCAGATTCAACTGCCTTTCCCCACCACCGCCACTCCCTTCTGGGAAGCGAAGTGCGCATATGCACAAAGCCATGCGCTCAAGTGCTACTGCAGCCAGCTCCACAACTCAGCAAACGGCACCCTTCCCTGTTTGTCTGAGTCAAAGAACAAAGGTTTTCAGTTCCCTAAGCTGCAAGTAATGGGAAGCCATTGTGTGCTTAGAGACAAGGAAAGGTTCCACAGATGTTTTTATTAGTCGTGTGACACTTCCATCAGCCATAGAAGCCACTTTTAGGTCCCCAGTGAGGAATATGTGGCCTTTTGGAGTTTGTTGGACCTCACTCCTCATCATCACAGTCCTGCTGGCTGAGACTGATGGGAGCTGGGAGCCCAACAACATTTAAAAGCTTAGGTGAATTTAAAGATGATGAAGAAGCTGCATGGAACATTGTTCCCTCAGTGAGGGGGGGCGAGGACAGGACTCATGCTTGATTCAAAGAGCCTTCAAAGAAGAACCAGCATGGAATAATACCCTCCCAGTGAGAGAGGGAGGACAGGATCCATGCTGGGGCCAGAACTTAAGGGGAACCAAAATTGAGACAGGGCTGAAAAGTGGGAATGTAGTTGGATGGTATTGTGCAACAGCTAGGAAATTGGGGAGGCAGCAGGGGGCGGAGAAGGGAGAGTGGTGGATAGGTGGTGAAGGAGCGGGAGTGGGGTGAGGAGACTAATCATGGATGTTGTTGGTTTTTTTGACTGATCAAGATGGCCCAAAACTGGAATAATAATAATATTATGATAATTTTATTATTTATACCCCGCCCATCTGGCTGGGTTTCCCCAGCCACTCTGGGCGGCTTCAAACCGAATATTAAAACAGTACAGCATTAAACATTAAAAACTTCCCTAAACAGGGCCGCCTTCAGTTGTCTTCCAAAAGTAAAATAGTTACTTATTGCCTTGACATCTGCTGGGAGGGCGTTCCACAGGACGGGTGCCACTACCGAGAAGGCCCTCTGTCTGGTTCCCTGTAACCTCACTTCTCGCAATGAGGGAACCGCCAGAAGGCCCTCAGTGCTGGATCTGAGTGTCCGGGCTGAATGATGGGGGTGGAGACGCTCCTTCAGGTATACAGGACCGAGGCCGTTTAGGGCTTTAAAGGTCAGTACCAACACTTTGAATTGTGCTCAGAAACGTACTGGGAGGAATGACCTATGGAACTGGCTGATTCATCTGGGAGACCCTGAGTCCAAGGCTGAATTAGATTTAAGTGTTTAAATGTTATTATGATAAAAGAAATAACGTTTGAATGTATGGGGGGGAAAATTGGGTATAAATTTGAGGCTAAGGGGAGAAATAGAGGATAGATGGATGGGAAAATAAATTTAGATTAGATAATTCATAAGATGAATTATGGGTGGAAGATAGTCTATGCTTTTAAAAATAGAAATAGTTGTGAGATAACGAAAAAATGTGTTAGAATGATTTAAGATAATAAATGAAAATTGCTTAATTTGGAGTTAAAAATGGACCCAGTGCGAGGGGAATCGAGGAAGTCTACAATGTTAATTAAAACGTTAGAATTGATATGTTTTTCTTTTTTATGTTTTTTTGTTTTTGTTTTTGTGAATTTTTGTAATTTGTAATGTTTGAAAATCAATGAATATTATTTGGGGGAAAAAACATTTAAAAGCTTAGGGGTTCCTTATCCTTGTTGTTTAGGCCTTTACTTACCTCCTTAAATTTATGCACCAGCTTTTCCGGGTCCATCTCAACTGGAGACAGCATGTCTTCATTTTCAGCCAGCTCAAAGACCTCAATGGCCATCTCGCTGCTGGGGAACATGGGACTCATCTCCTCATCTTCGTCTGTGGCGTATTCACCCGTCTGCAAATTGCAAAACAGGCAAGCTTTTATAGCACCCTGGGACCCAGGAAGATGGAAAAACAGCAAAAGGTCTTGTGGAACCTTAAAAATCCCACATCAGCAATGCCGTTAAGCCTTGCCACTTCTGATGCCAGATTTGAGCCTATTCTTCTGATTGGACTACAGTCTATGAAAACTCGTGCCATAATGCACTACTTGAGTCTTTAAAGGTAAAGGGACCCCTGACCATTAGGTCCAGTCGTGACCGACTCTGGGGTTGCGGCGCTCATCTCGCATTATTGGCCAAGGGAGCCGGCGTACAGCTTCCAGGTCATGTGGCCAGCACGACAAAGCTGATGCCAGAAGGCCAAAGAACATAAGAACAGCCTGCTGGATCAGGCCGATGGCCCATCCACGCCAGCATCCTGCTCTGACAGTAGCCACCCAGATGCCTGTGGGGAAGCCCGGATGTGAGGCCTGAGTAGAAGATCACTCTCCCCTCCTGTAAAGGTAAAGGGACCCCTGATCATTGGGTCCAGTCGCGAATGTCTCTGGGGTTGTGCGTTTATCTCGCATTATTGGCCGAGGGAGCCGGCGTATAGCTTCCAGGTCATGTGGCCAGCATGACAAAGCCGCTTCTGGCAAACCAGAGCAGCACATGGAAACGCCGTTTTCCTTCCCGCTGTAGCGGTTCCTATTTATCTACTTGCATTTTGACGTGCTTTCGAACTGCTAGGTTGGCAGGAGCTGGGACCGAGCAACGGGAGCTCACCCCGTCGCAGGGATTCCAACCGCCGACCTTCTGATCGGCAAGCCCTAGACTCTGTGGTTTAACCCACAGCGCCACCTGCGCCCAGTTGAGTCTTTAAGGCACCACAAATATTCTTTGGTGTTTTTGCTGCAAAACAGACTTTACACAGCTATGCATCTGGAAACTTAACAGAGAGAGAGAGAGAGACGTAAAAGTGAGTGCTTTCAGTTTTCACATGGCTCGAGTAATACTTATGAAGAAATCTGGAACGAATATTTAAGCGATAAGGCAGATAGTAGTAGGGGAAGGAGAGAGAGGTGGGAATATATTGTTAAAGGGGTGGGGTCATAGGTATATATTAACATGCTTAAATCTGAAATGTCAAAGTGTGTTGTTGTGGTGGTTTTTGTTGTATGTGTTTTTTGCAGTTGTTGTTTGTGTTGAAGAAATGATTAAATAAATAGACTTTTTAAAAATGGCTTGAGTAATACCAAAAAGGGATGTGTGGAGGAAATGCACAAGCTAATTCCACCCCGGGGGACTTGCATATCTTCCCAAAGCCACTCTCTTTTCAAATGTTACCATGTAAAAACAGCAAGTGGAGCTTGCTTGTACTTCCTCTCTCCCAGCATCGAGAGAATGTCTGAAACCATACACACAAACATAGCAGGCGTATTCAATGTCCTGATACAAGAAAGCAGGCTGATTGTTCCCTTGCCCTCCAACCGTGGCCAGCCAGGGATCTCCATGTAACTTCCAACAGGTTGGTTCAAGGGAGAAACCCATTCTCTATATTGTTTGTACCTAGCAGGTATCATGCTGTTGGAAATGGAGGTTCCATTCTTAGCTCTCATGGTCAATAGCCAATGACAGACCTGCCTTCCGTTAGCATGTATTGTCAAAAGCAGAAAGCACTTCGGTTTGCTTACCCCGAGACAGTTAACCTCATGCTGACCTAGGACTTACAGCAAGCAATCTGAACTGTAATGTGCTACAGAATTTTGTGATGACTGGCAGCAGGGCCGTCTTACCCATAGGCGCTAGTGGTGCAGGGCACCCGGGCTCTCAGGGGCACCCGGCCGAGAGTCCGGGGCCCGAAAGTTGAGTCCGGGGAAGAACCTGCCCGTCGGTCAGAGCACCACGGTGGGCTCTTCTGCTGCGGGCGACTCTGTGCCGCGAGTTCAGGGGCGACCAAGCCAGCGAGACGCTGAGGCGGTTGGCCGACTCCGCCCTCCTGCGTGCCTGGGACTGGGGAACCTGGGGGGGGGTGCCGGGCAGATCTTTGCACCCCAGCGCCGCATATGCTTAGGACAGAGACTGGCAGAGATGGTTGCAAACCTTTCAGCTAGTATGACAAGCGTCATTCAGCTGGAGACAAGCATAACTCTCAGCTACCACTTTAAAAGAAACCAAAGCTTACATTTATGGATGGCACACGGGAATCTGATTATTTTTTCTTCCAAAGACTGGTTTCGGACATGGGTAGCAAGCATGACAAGAGGCCTGGGAATATGAGTGGAAGAAGGGACAAAGGGGACTTTTGGCAGTCAGCTTACAAAAAAATTGGGGAGGGGGAGAGACAGAGAGAGGGTGAGAAAGAGACGGCAGAGGGAAGTGGCTAGAAGAATAGGACAGGGATGGAAGGCTGCTCTTCCAGGCACAAGGAGCAACAGGGCAGAGGGATGGGAAGGGAGAGGCATGAAGAAGGCATGGAAGGGGAGATGAAGGAGGAGACAGCAGAGAGCTTTAAAGAAGGACTAGAAACTTAAGAAGGGCTCCAATTGTGTGCGAAAAGGTAGGCAAGGCTTGATGCTATCAATTTGTTCCGTTTCTTTACTCAGGGCCCCTCCTGACTGGCATTTTGTGGGTTTTTATTTCTCGTTTCACAACGAGATAATAGTGCATTTGTGGCAGACTTATGCTGGGCCACCCTGCTTTCTTAGTTGTCCTGCTCTGCTCCCCCAGTGCAGCCACATTGCTGCTGTTTGAAGAGGCTACAGAGCGACAGAAGTCGGGACCAAACGAAAAAAGCCCCCTCGGAACACCTGTGGTATGGAAAGTGACAGGATATGCGCCGGTCGGAAAGGAAGCTGCACGACTGTGCCAAAACCTTCTGCCAGGCACAGAGCAGTACTGAAAGTAGGACTGTGCAGGGCCGCCCCAATAACAGCGCAAACTGCCAGGAACGCACAATGAAAAGAATTTGTCCGGAGTAGGCCTCGGTTTCAGCCAAAAACGTAGCCTCTGGGAGACCATCACAAAGAGTAAGCAAGGGAACCACAACTTCCTCTGGCTCTCCTTTATGTTCAGAGCGCTGACAAGAGGAACGAGGAGGGGAATCGGGAAGCCACGTCCTTTTCGTCCTCTCCCCAACAGGCTGAGAGAAGCCCGTGCCACTTACTTCTTCGTCCTCCTCCGTGTACTGGGTATACCTCTGCTCCATCATTTCCCGCTGCCATCGTTCCTGCTCCAGCGTCTGTTGGATGAGTTGAGCCACCTCGCTCTGCTCGCCCGGCTTCTCCCTCCCAATCAGGAACCTAAGGGAAACGAAAAGAGGTGGGAGAGAGGGAATAAGAGTATGGATCTCAAAGAAGTGGGTCAACACACCAGGAGTTATGCGGTCAGGCTATATATATATACACACACATATATATGCACTGGGCTCAAAAAGACCCCAGGACAGTCAGTTTCTGAGCTGGCACGGATTTGCTTATTTTCTACAGTCAGTTCTTCGGTCACGCACAGAGGACAAGGAGGCAAGCATGAGCACCGAAGTCCCATAATCCCACTAAGTGGAAGGCCTTCTCCACCACCATTTTTGAGGGATAAAATAGCTGCGCTGTGGGGGAATCTGTGATTAGATATTTTGGCATTTTTAAACTTAAAAACAATTGCCAGCGCTCCCTGATTTTGATCGGGAGAGTGCTGCTGATGAGGGAGGGGAGGTTAAACTCTTCCTCCTCCCTGTTTTCCCTCATCTAACTCTTCCACCACCTAAGTTACAGCAGGGGAGGGAATATAGATATTGTATTGTACCTGTCTTTCTCCCACAGCAGGACTTATGGCACTTTTGGGTGTGTGGGATTTTGGTTGATTAAATCATGCTAAAGGGTTAAAAAACCCTCCAACCATAGCCACTGATTCACTAACAATTGGGAGTCCCACTGCCACAGTCCTCTAGACCAGGGGTCCGCAAACTTTTTCAGCAGGGGGCCGGTCCACTGTCCCTCAGACCTTGTGCAGACCTTAATTTCTTTTTTTGGGGGGGGGGGAATGAACAAATTCCTATGCCCCACAAATAACCCAGAGATGCATTTTAAATAAAAGCACACATTCTACTCATGTAAAAAAAAAAAAAACACCAGGCAGGCCCCATAAATAACCCAGAGATGCATTTTAAATAAAAGGACACATTCTACTCATGTAAAAACACACTGATTCCCGGACCGTCAGCGGGCCAGATTTAGAAGGCGATTGGGCCGGATCCAGCCCCCGGGCCTTAGTTTGCCTACCCATGCTAGTCTAGACAGATCTTCTGCTTTGGGTTTTTTTTTAAAATTAAGAGCAGTATAGAAAATAAACAAATCTTTCTTATTGTATCTATTGGGACCGCCAATCATAGCTGCCAAGTCTCCCACTTAAAAATGCGGGATCAGCAGCGGTGCGGCACCGGAAGTCGCTTCTACGCATGTCCGGACATGCCTATAAGCGACTTCCGGTGCCGCGCTACCCATGTCTGGGCACTGGAAATCGGGCGGCGCCAGCACCCAAAATGGAGTCTCTGGCAGGTAGGAAATCCGTGGGGTTTCCGGGATTTTTTTCCATTTAGGAGAACAGCAGGAAACGGATTAAAATCCGGGGGTTTCCTGCAAAAAACGGGAGACTTGGCAGCTATGTCCCGAATATTTGACAAGTTGCTACCCATTGTTTTTAGGCTGGGGGGGAGGAGAGTTGTTGCAATCAACTAATCAAGGAGGCTGTGGTTCTATGTCCCATGGATCCAGAAAGCCATACAGATTTCAGGGGCCTAGTCTTAGCCTGGGGCCCGCCACAGCCCGTGTCTGCAAGCGATGCTCAATGACAAGGCTCAGAAACTGGTTGTGATGTGAAAAGTATAAAGACGAGTGCCCCTGAGCATGCGCAGAGTACGTTTCTTTCCCAAATGGGCAGCTACTACATCCAGTTGCCCACTCCCAAATGGGATCAGGGCTAGGGCTTCTAGTTGAGGGGAAGTGACTTCCTGACACAACTCGCATTCCACCGGAATGCCCTGGGGGGGGGGGAGGACATTCTATTCAACATCAGTGAGAACGTCTTATTTTCTGGAAGGTTTGCTAACTCTTGTTTCCCGAAAGTGACATTTAGGGGCGGTTTTTGTGTTTGTGCATCCTGAGTTCACGCGGCACAGTGTCAAGGGGTGTGCGCGTGTGGGGTGTGTGTGTGTGTTTTTTTAGCAGTGATTTTTTAAAAAGGGGCCGGAGCACCAGTTAAATGGATTACCAAAACCTTTAACTGGTTAACAGGGCCTTTCTATCTGGAAAGGCAGAATGGTGCCTGTGGAGTATGGAGGAAACTAGTTGCCTAGCAACACATTCTCGTAGTTGAGGTTCCCGTCGCTTGGGAACCGATCAGCACTCGAGTCTCGGAGGAATGGGTTAGGTTCTAGGTGTGACCCCCCCCATCCATATACTGCCCTGCCCTTTTTGTTGAAGGAACCAGGGAGTGCCCATATGTTCCTGTGTGTGTGTGTGTGTGTGTGTGTGTGTGTGTGTGTGTGTGTGTGTGACACAGAGCAAGTGTGAGAGAGGTTTTCATTCTTTCAAAAACCACCGACTCAAGGATCCTGGGATGGGGCCAAGCCTCTCATTCTTAATGCTGCCAGGAAAAGTCAGGCCAAATGCCTCTGGTGAGATTTAAAAGAGAGAGAAAAAAATGGGGGGGGGGCACAGAGGCAGCCATATAGATGAAAGGACGAAAACAGAAGAACCGCAGCTGACAGGATAATTCAACAGCCCACAGCCCTATGGTCTCCCTCCCTCACACATATACACATTTCAATTGAACCAAACCCTTGTTTCGTTTCGTAGGAAATAATAAAACAGGCATGACATTGGACACTTTCCCGTGGTGCATCGGGGCGCATTCTGGGGCCCCATGGGCACTGCTCCCCACTTTAAAATGGAACCGAATGCAGACTGGGCAATGCTGCCAACAACTGCCTACTTCCTAGGAAGCCAAAGGCCTATTCGCAGACTCCCTTCCGGTTGCAGTTCTCTGGGCCCTGCTGGGCAAGAGCAGTGGAAATAGAGATATACGAATAACTGGGTGGGATGAAAAACAGGCCAAGCAAGGAGGGTTAGTGGGTCCCTTTCGTTGCTGTGCTAACGCAGTGCTAACCTCGCTTTCTTTTCTCTCCCCCCCCCCCTTTTCCTCGCTTGATGGCAGGGTTAGAATTTGGGGGTTTCGACGGCGAAACGCCGAGTTGGTGGCGAGTGTGAGGGGCAGCAGTAGAGAAGTTAAAAAAAAAACCTGCCAATCTCACGTCATGGGATCCCATGTCGAGGTTTACTGCAAAAGAACGGTGTGCTAGTTCATGCGATTAACCCAAAGGGTTAATCCATTGCGGACACGGAGCAATGGATTCAAACTACAAGAAAGAAGATTCCACCTAAACATAAGGAAGAACTTCCTGACAGTAAGAGCTGTTCGGCAGTGGAATTTGCTGCCAAGAAGTGTGGTGGAGTCTCCTTCTTTGGAGGTCTTTAAGCAGAGGCTTGACAGCCATATGTCAAGAATGCGTTGATGGTGTTTCCTGCTTGGCAGGGGGTTGGACTGGATGGCCCTTGTGGTCTCTTCCAGCTCTATGATTCTATGATTCAAAGGGGCTAGCTTTACGTGATGTATGGATGCAGGGTCGCGATCTGCTGGTCCCAATCCAGCCAGACTTTATAGGCTAAATTTAAAACCCTGTATTACAATATTGGCTTGTTGGGGGGGGGAGGGTAACAAACTAGGATCGTGGGTTCGCACCAGCCCTCTTTGCGCGAAGGGAGAAGTGAAGTTGAAGCCAATGGCCTGCGTGCTTTTTCAGTGAAGTCAGAAATCCCATACCCTCCAACATTTTCCCGGGGGAAATAGAGACTTCCTATTCCGTAACCTCCAACATTTCTCTGATGAAAATAGAGATGTCCTCTTCAACATTTCTCTGATGAAAATAGGGATGTCCTAAGGAAAAGCGGGACATTCTGGGATCAGATCAGAAACTGGGGCGGCTTCTGTAAATCTGGGACTGTCCCTGGAAAATAGTGACACTTGGAGGGTCCGAAATCCTCACTCACTGTGTTGCGATGTGCAAATCTAGCCAGTACGTGTCCTCTTAAAACACAAGAGTTTATAAAGATCAAGTGATTCAGAGTCTCGGTGCCCCCTGGCTCTTCAAATAACGCTATAAAATTGGCAGAACACAAGGCAGCATTTAACTTTCTGTTGAGGTTGGGGGAGATTTGCCAGAGAGGCAGGAAAAAGGAGATACGAATTGGGCACTCAGACCTGGAAGGAACAGCGAAAGGGAGGAGCGCCCACTTGACCAGGAAATGAAATGAGGAGTGTTGAACCAGAACTTTCAAGAGGTTGAGATGCAGATTTGAAACCTGCCGCCTATCAGAACTGAAGTAGGCTTTTTACATGCAGGTACAAGTACGCACTGAGAATATGCTTTGGAAAATTCATCTAAAAGGAATCTACCTTCAAAAGACAGCATGATAAGCAGAAATTCCAAAGGTTCTGGCTGTCTCCCACCATATAGCCATTATGGGGGAAAGCCAAACCAGTTGAACTTCTGTGCATCACAGACTTAAAGACACAGCTGCCCCTGCCTCTTCCTCTGTTTTTATCCCTGCGTAGCTTGTTCTCTGCTTGCAAAATGCCACAGCAACAAAAGGAAGCCTTCAAGCTACATTTTAGTGCCTTAAAAACAACAACGAGGACAACAGCAGCTAACTGACAGGTAGCAATTTAACAGGAAAAGCCTCCCTCTGTTGCACTTGTGTCTGGAAGAAGGCATTTAGAAACTCAGAAAGAGAAAAGGAGAAAAAGAAAAGATGTGAACTCTGCCGGGGGGGGGGGGATGTCATCATCATCTAGGTTCTTTTATATTTATACTTTTTGGCATGATTAGCTGAAAGCACTTCAATGAAAGGGAGCTTCTAACCTTGCCTGCTTTATTTGGTTTTTTAAATCCATTCCTGTGCATTTCTGTTGCTGTTGCTTGGCACACAGAGTAGTCTACCAACTTCAATTGGGAGCAATAAATATCTCCAAAGGACCATTAAGAAGGTAGCCCCTTGATGTAATGAACTCACCAAGGCTATATCTGCCCAACTCGACATAAATAAGCAGATAGGGTTGCCAGACTCAATAGTGGACAGGACTCCTGTGCCTTTAATTGCCCTGCTCTCTTTTGAGTCTGGAAACCTTAAAGAGAAACCAGCAGACCCTTTGCTTGGAAATTAAACAAAGGGTCTGCTGGTTTCTCTTTAAGGTGTCCAGACTTAAAAGAGAGCAGGGCAATTAAAGGCACAGAAGTCCCTGTCCACTATTGAGTCTGGCAACCCTATAAGCAGAAGAAGCAGTTCCACGGCTGCTAGGAAAACCTTTCAGCTGCCATCTCACACCCACAACCATTTCACAGCAAACAAAATGACTGCTCCGAGAACATTTTCCCACGATGCATCAGGGAGCTCTCTCTGAGGCAATACTTCCGATCTTCTCTATATTTGTCCCCCCTCCCCCCGACAGACAAACAAAACAAATTCCCATCACAAAACTGGGGTGCACACCGTTCCCCTACCGGACTCTACCCTTGGTATTCCTCAGCACGGAGGCAGCAAAGCTTTGGGTCACACCCACCAGGCTGGTGCCATCCACCTCGACGATAAGGTCGTTTACCTGGATCCTGAGGAAGAAAAGGATGGAGACAGTTAGAAGGGGACTGACCATTCAGTTGCAATATATATGTGTGCAAAGCCAAAGAAGAGGCCTTCTGCATTCTTTAACTATCGGAAAGCACACCTGTGCCAAACTTGCATATAGAGCGGTACCTCGGTTCTCGAACGCAATCCGTTCCGGAAGACCGTTCGGGTTGCAAAACGTTCGGAAACCGAGGCTCAAAGGGCTGTCTGCAAATTCGATTGAGAAAATTGAAAAAACACGCAGCGGAAGCCGTTCGGCTCCCGAGTCGCGTTCGAAAATGGAAGCATTTACATCCGGGTTTTCGGCGAAATGTTAGTCAACGGAGACGTTCGAAAACCGAGGTACCACTGTATTTTTAAAACCCAGTGAGCATCGTGGAAGTTGGCCACATTCTCATTTGTGGAGAAAATGGAAGACGTGTTGTTGTTTTTTAAAAAAACTCCATCTGCAATACTCTGGTTATTTTTAATCAATCAGTTCTTTAACACTTCCCTGTATATAAAGAGCTCTTACTTAGTTGCCAGTAGGTTAGAATGCAACAGAGTGACATGACTTGCCCAAGGTAATATTTGGTCTTCTCTGTTCAAAACCAACATTTTTAAAACTATAACACACACACACACACACACACACACACACACACACACACACACACCAATCCCCATACACAGCTCTCTCTCTCTCTCTCTATGTGACTTTAAGGCACTGAGAAAGGACATTTCTCTCGTTCTTTGCATTCATGCCACTACAGCTCACAATGCGAAGTCAGAATTGCCACCACCAGGCCACTCTTGTTAGGGGGGGTGGTGGTGGTCCTGGATGAGCCTGCATAGGCCTCAACAAATAATTTCCATGGTGAAACAGAAACACTACTTTCCCCCAAGATTAAACGGAGAAGGAAAAAAACCAGCAGATGAGCAGGTAGAAAAGAAAGCCCAGGCAGGTCAGTTTTAAAAGAGAGCACCTCCATTATTTCTGTATGATGTAGAGTTACTATTTATACTAATGACCTATATGTTTTGTTCTTGTTTTTATATTTTATATATATGCCAATAAAGGTGTTGAATTGAATTGAATTGAAAAGAGAGCAGGTGGCGTCCACACATTGTTTGACCAGAGGTTAAAAAAAAAAAAAAGCAATAACAACAACATCTTGAGCATGCAAGAGATCCTTTGCCAGATGCGACTTGGTGAGCGGTTTCTGTAATCTTACCAAGTGTTCTCCCATGAATACCCCTGTTTATATTTCACTGGTGCCCCTGGAACTGGGCAGGCAGCCATGTTTGTTGCTATGGCAGCGAGCGGCAGCCCTGCTGGCATTTAGCACCAGACTTGCTTCTCCTCTTCCCCCCCCCCAACCACCCCTTCATTCCCCCCCCACCCCCATTTCAATTCTGTGAGAAAACGCACAGGGAGCATTAAGGCGTTCAGTTGCAGCAAAGAGACAGTGGTTGCTTCTTGATTTAAATTGGTGGCCTGGGATGGGTACGGGCTGGTTAAGGATTCTATTGTAGCATTCTGTGTTGTATATATTTATTTCAGCTTCTGTCCCTTGACAAAACTTCACGATGGGGAACGGCACATTAAAAACGCTCAAATACTGCTTAAAAACCTGGAGCGAGCAATCAATGAAAAGCCTGCCAGCCCTGAAGCATTTCAACCTCAGCCCCTAAAAGCCCGTTCCAATTAGGTTAACCGAATATAGCAGGAGCAGGATGGGGCCACTGGTCCCATCACCTCCTGGCAAATAGAAGGGGAAGAAATGGAGGCAGTGAGAGATTTTACTTTCTTGGGCTCCTTGATCACTGCAGATGGTGACAGCAGTCACGAAATTAAAAGACACCTGCTTCTTGGGAGAAAAGCAATGGCAAACCTAGACAGCATCTTAAAAAGCAGAGACATCACCTTGCCGACAAAGGTCCGTATAGTTAAAGCTATGGTTTTCCCAGTAGTGATGTATGGAAGTGAGAGCTGGACCATAAAGAAGGCTGATCGCCGAAGAATTGATGCTTTTGAATTATGGTGCTGGAGGAGACTCTTGAGAGTCCCATGGACTGCAAGAAGATCAAACCTATCCATTCTGAAGGAAATCAGCCCTGAGTGCTCCCTGGAAGGACAGATCGTGAAGCTGAGGCTCCAATACTTTGGCCACCTCATGAGAAGAGAAGAATCCTTGGAAAAGACCCTGATGTTGGGAAAGATTGAGGGCACTAGGAGAAGGGGACAACAGAGGACAAGATGGTTGGACAGTGTTCTTGAGGCTACGAACATGAGTTTGACCAAACTGCGGGAGGCAGTGGAAGACAGGAGTGCCTGGCGTGCTCTGGTCCATGGGGTCACGAAGAGTCGGACACGACTAAATGACTAAACAACAACAACAAAGCAGGAGTAGGGAACCTCCAGCTCAAATTTGGCCCATGGAGCTGTTTTCCCCAAACCGTGCCCTCCTGACCCATATAAACATAGCACTGCAGATCTGGGACCACGGCGGTCATCTAGTCCAACCTCTTTCAATGCGGGAATCTTTTGCCCAACGTGGGGCTCTAACTCATGACCCCGAGATTTAGAGTCTCGTGCCATATGTGATGTCAGGATGGACTGTGCAACCAAGTTGCAAACTTGGATCGTGTAGCGAATTGCTGCAGAAAGCAGGTTTGAAATCGCTGCCAGAGGGGATGGTATTTCAAGCCTGCCGGATGGGGCTGCGTGTTCGAGTTCCCCATGCGGATTGCACTTGCCGGGCCAAGGACACGAGAAGATGAGCCACCACTGGGCCAGACCAAAGTCCCATCTAGCCCAGCATCCTGTTCTCAGAGTGGCCAACCAGATGTCTGTGGGGAAGCCTGCGCGAGCCAGGACACAAGCGCAACAGCGCTCTTCTCTCTGCAGGATAGAATTGAGAGAGATCCGGAGGATCGATTCGCCAGTGAAAAGGCCTGACCACCCCTTAAAAGAATCTGAGAGCAGACGACTGAAACATTTTGCAGGAGGAGGGAATCATTTGTTTGTCATATACTGGAGCGAGCACTACAGAAAGACATGCCAGCATGCTCCGCCTGCTTTGCGACTGCACTGGGACCTGACAGGGTCCGCTTTGTTTTGAATTTTGCTTAATCAGCCCTGCATTTAAGCCAATAGCCACAGGTGACAAGAAATCACACGCAGGCAAGTGAGGAGGCTGGTCGAGAATAGATGAAGTGCCCTGTCCCAGGCACTTTGTTGTTTTCTGCTGCTCCAGAGAAGCGGACACGGAGCAATGGATTCAAGCTACAAGAAAGAAGATTCCACCTAAACATTAGGAAGGACTTCCTGACAGTAAGAGCTGTTCGGCAGTGGAATTTGCTGCCAAGGAGTGTGGTGGAGTCTCCTTCTTTGGAGGTCTTTAAGCGGAGGCTTGACAGCCATCTGTCAGGAATGCTTTGATGGTGTTTCCTGCTTGGCAGGGGGTTGGACTGGATGGCCCTTGGGGTCTCTTCCAACTCTATGATTCTATGATTCTATTATTCTAGGCTGTCAGAGGAGAGAAGTCCTTCCTCTGAGCCCTGCGGAGAAATACAGTGTGCCACTGATGGAAGGCCCTGCTCATCTCTGCCCCTTTTGCACCTCTGATTGCCCTTTGCCCCTTCATCACAATTCCTCGTTCTCGTGGTCCCTCGGGTTATTGGTTTTTTAGTTGGTTTATGAAAACAAGCCAAGTGGAGGAGGGGATGGGGGCAGAGGAGGGCGAAAGGCATGAAGGAAATATCCAAAATGATTTGAGGAACCTTTTCTCGCGCAGTTCTAGAACTCAAGGTCACCCAATCCCATCCCTTGGCAGCGGGTCCTGAGCTCAGAACAGGAAGAAGTTCTTCACATAGCTAAGCCTGCGGACCTCTCTGCTACAAGGTGCACAATCAGGGGCGTTACAAGGGGGGGCGATAGGGGCGGTCTGCCCCAGGTCCCACTCGGAGGGGGGGTGTCAGTCGGAGCCCCATCCTGCGACTCCCAAGCTGAGCCTCCAGCCTCCCGGTAAAAAGCCCGCTCGGTGTGGCGCACCGAGTCGGGGTGTGTGCAATCCCCCTCTATGTAGCACGCATGCACAGTGTGATGCTGCACATGCATGCTACGTAGAGGGGATCGCGCCCCCCGTGCCTCCAAAACCACGCCTCCAGCTCCAGCCTGGAGGCTGGAGGCACGGTTTTGAAGTTGGGGGGAGGTGCGCGATCCCCCTCTATGTAGTGCGCATGCACAGCTTCGTTATGGAGCGACGCATGCACCATTACGTAGTGACACATGCGCACTATGAAAGACGCCCCGCCCCCCGGTGCACGGCCCTGGGTGACACAGCGGCTTCCTCCGCCACTGTGCACAATGACTAGCTACTAGATGCGTTCTAGTGGCGAACAACAGATATCACAGGGAAACGGGCCCCTTGTGTTCAGTAATGGTGTTATGCCTCTGATTAACAGCTGATGGGTATAAACAGCGGAAATTGGATGACCTTCTCATTGCTTGATGGAGACCTGGAGCATATGACAGGCTCCCTTTGGAAGTGTTGGGCTGATCTAGAAAGGCAGCAATAATTTACAATGCTCCTTGTTTATTTCAGAGCTGAGGTGATTTTAATCTGCTTTAATATTTTAACTTTTGTATGTTTTAAAAGTACAGTCATGATTTTTTTCTTGATTTTATTGTTAACCGCTTTGAGGTTCTTTACAACCAAGCAGTGCATAAATTTTATGAAATGAATGAATAAAATGAAAATAAATAAATATCCACGTAACTACCTTTCTATAATATCAAATCTTACACCTTGTGATTACTCAAACATGGAACACATCACAAATGCCATAACTCATTATCTCATTGCTGTCAACCCATGGGATTCTTTATTCCTTCTACAAGGCCACAGTCTTCAAGGTTTTAATTGCTCTTTTCATACTACAGATCTTCCAGCGGTGATTTCAGCTCAAACTATTTTGCGCAGAGAGTGAATCCTGCAATGGCAGGTGTAATCCCAGCAATTAAAAAATAGCACAGTAAGGTGTGTACAATTTAACTTCCTCTAATATGACAATGTTTTCAGGGTTCAAAGCTAGACCAAAGCAGGTTGCACTGCTCAGGAGGTGCTACCGATTAATCAGAAACATGCCTTTTCAATTTTCACTGGGTAAACAAAATTATAAATCATAGGACATGATCCAACTGTTATTTCAATAAGTGTTCCCCTAGTTGTGACAATACCGTATTGAGATCAAGAATATCTGCTACGTTGTGGCCACGTATAACAAAGCCACCGAAACCCATTCTTCTTTCCAAAGCACTTTTGGAAGGGGGAAATTAAAAATGAAGGCAGGGGGTGCAGTTTAAGAGAAAAGCAATGGGCAGGTGAAGGGTTATGGATTGCCCATTCCTCGCGCCCTCCTTCCTCTGATGCACACCACACCTTCCAGAAAACTGTCAACAATGGATAAGATGCTACTGCAACAGAGCATGCTTTCTGCCACCTTAAAAATTTGCTCAGGGGGAAAAGGTTGGCTCTTCATTGCAGAACAGTACGAGAATTGTTGCTTCGCCATATCATTGTTTTATGATATTATTTGGGTCTGTTATGAAACCGGGAAAGCAGTTGGTTAAATAACCCTGCCTTCCACAAAAACATTCCATCTCTTTTATTTATTTCTTATTGAAACAAACATGCAGCCCTCAACACATTTATAAGGGAATGAAGTCAGTAACTCAGTAAACTCCCCTTCAACTCGGAGCTGAGGATCACGATGAAAGACTCTGAGAGCCTGGCCGCAAACTAACACTCGCTGCGTGAGAGCATCGCCGCCATGTGAAATTTTTTGCCTGCTGAGAATTCTGTTTGCTCTCCCATGAACGAGCCAAGGAAGTTGGAGGGAACAGGAAAACCACATTCATATACACACGCACACAAGATGGTGAAGGAAGAGACTCGTGTCACATCAAAACAACATACATTTAAAGCATGTTGCTTTCCCCAAAGAATCCTAGGAATGGGAGAGCTGGGAATTGTAGCTTGGCAAAGGGCCAAACTACAGTTCCCAGTATTCTTGGCAGGGGGGCGACAAAAATGTGCTTTAAAGGTGCTTCATATGTACAATGTGGGTGCGGCTTCTGGAAGCCTTTCCTCTCTGTTCTTCCTCTCTCCTTAGCAGATTGTTGTCCCTACTGCGTCCGTTCCCAGTTCCTAAGGAAAGTTAGGAATTTTCTGAGCAGAGGGCTAAAGAACGGATGGAGATACGGTGTTTCCGTGCGCTGCTCTGGTTCACCAGAAGCGGCTTAGTCATGCTGGCCACATGACCTGGAAGCTGTACGCTGGCCAATAACATGAGATGAGCGCCACAACCCCAGAGTCGGTCACGGCTGGACCTAATGGTCAGCGGTCCCTTTACCTTTACCTGTCGGCTCTTGTGCAGTGAGCATAACATGTTTGAACATTGAGTATAATCTGAATGCTCCCTCTCCTCCCGTGTTTCACTTCCAAAAACAGATAAGCACTCATCATCCACCTGCGTTCTCCATTTCTTTCCCAATGTCTTTGTTTTCTCTGTTTTTAGTTGTTCTTATCTGATAAGCCACCTTGAGTCCCTGTCCGGGGAAAAGGCTGTTTGGTTGTTTGCCAGTATCCCTTCACCCAGAGCTGGGTTTCCCAAACTTGGGTCTCCAGCTGTTTTTGGACTACAATCAGTGCCGGATTTACATATAAGCTAAACAAGCTATAGCTTAGGGCCCCACTCTCTTGGGGGCCCAAAAAAAACCGAAAGGAAAAAAATTGTATTTCACTATTAATATACTTCTTCTTAATTGTATTTCAGTTCAACAATTACTTTGATAAAATACATATTTTGTTATGTGCAAATGGCTTTAGATACCCATTAGGTCCATAAATTACCATATAGCATATATTCAACACACACACACACACACACACAAAAAAAACACCAGTGACAATTTGTTGTTGACAAAGGACAGCTGGACACATAAAGGGCCCCATTACCTTCAGTAATCTGGCCCTGACTACAATTCCCATCCCACTGATCCTGCTAGCTAGGGATGATGGGAGTTGTAGTCCAACAACAGCTGGAGACCCAAGTTTTGGAAGCACTGACCCAGAGGCATGGAATGTTTGGCTATGGTAACTTGATAAGCGCAGGAGAGACACGTCACCTTACCTTCCAAGTCCCGGACTGCAGAATCTGGGACCGGCAGCCGTGTGACACCGGAAGTTGCGTCGACGTAACTTCCGGTGTCGCTTTGCCCTTCTATGGGCACCAAAAATGGCCGCCGCCGGCTTCAAAAGTCGCTTCTACGCATGACCGGAAGTGCGTCGACACAACTTCCGGTGTCACTCCGCCCATCTATGCGCACCCAAAATGGCCGCCGCTGACACCGGAAGTCGTGTCTACGCACTTCTGGACATGCGTAGATGCGACTTTTGACGCCGGCAGCGACCATTTTTGGTGCCCATACAAGGACAAATCAGAAAGGAAAAAATGGCCGCCGGCAGGAGAAAATAACGGAGAAAAATGGGAGACGAATTGATACGGGGACCACCGGGAAAAGGTAAGTAAAAACGGGGATTTCCCGGGGAAAACGGGGTACTTGGCAGCTATGCACGTCACACTGCAGCTAGCAGAGTTTTTCTTTCCCCTGCTCCCAGCACTGCCTTCTGTGAGTCAAAGGTAGCACGTTTGCAGTGGGTTCAATGCCAACCAGACTGACCTGCCATCTCGGTGAGCTGCTCCGCCTTCTGTCACCGTCTTGACAAAGATGCCAAGTTTTTCTAGGCCCATATCAGCACCGGCTCCCATCCCGATGATGCTGATTCCGAGCCCCTCGGAATCTGCAGGGGGAAAGCAAAAGGTGATTTTCTTAAGAACATGAGGTTCTAGGAAAGTTACCAGAATTAGGTCACATGGCAAGTTACAGCCCTGGACCATATTGCAAAAAATGCAACAAATAAGCACAAGGATAAGTCAATAAAAAAAACTCATTTGAACTACAAAGTCAGACAATCACAATGCTTTTCACAATGTAAATGTAAACTAATAGCAGGGAAACCGGGTGGAATTTTCTCTGCACACATTGCGGTGCAATGTGCCTGGACCACAGGCAAGAAAATACAAGCATCGCCCATGAAATCAGAAGCGCAGAAGAAAACCAGGACGTGCAAGTTAGGGACGGTTGATGTATCAGTGCTTCAGGTCTTAAGGATTAACGTTCTTGGTGGTAGGGTGGAGGAAACATTATGTGCAAACACAAACACAGACACACACACACCCATACAGGTGGCAAATCTTTGCTGCTAACACAGCTGTGATCATTCCTGCAGAGGAACAGTTTGGCCAATATGGTCAAGGTGTTAGTTAGCTCAAGAACAGATAACTTCATAACTCCATTACAGTGCTACCTTGGTTCTCAAATGCCTTGGTTCTCAAACAACTTGGAACCCAAATGCTGCAAACTCAGAAGTAAGTGTTCCAGTTTGCGAACTTTTTCCGGAAGCTGAACGTGCTCCGTTTTGAGTGATGCGCTTCTGATTTGAGTGTCACAATTCAGGGCCGGCTCTAGGCCCGGGCTGGGTGGTGCAATGCGCCAGGGCGCCTGGCCACCAGAGGCGCCGAAGGGGCTGGTGTCCGGCTGAGCGCGGCAGCCAGGAGCTCCATGCGAGGCGGCAAAAGCTTCCTCTCCTCCTCTTCTTGCAGAACCAGCGAGACGACTGCCTAGAGTGGCAGCAGGCGCGTGGTGCCACTCTAGGCAGGAGTCTCGCTGGTTCTGCAAGAAGAGGAGGAGAGTTCCATGTGAGGCGGCAAAAGCTTCCTCTCCTCCTCTTCTTGCAGAACCAGCAAGACTCCTGCCTAGAGTGGCACCACGCGCCTGCTGCCACTCTAGGCAGTCGTCTCGCTGGTTCTGCAAGAAGAGGAGGAGAGGAAGCTTTTGCTGCCTCGCATGGCTGCGCGTAGTTAGGCAGCCCCAACAGCGCCCTCCGCCCCAGGCTAAATTTTGGGAAAGGGAGGGGCGCCGGAGGGACCTTTGCGCCACGGCGCTAGATGTGCTTAAGACGGCCCTGCCACAATTCCGTTTTGAGTGTTATGCTGAGGTCTGTCTGTTTTTGCTACAGTATTTATTTTGCTTTTTTGTTGCTCTCTCTTTCTGTTTTGTGTGGAACCCAGTTCAGCTACAGATTGGTTGACTGTGTGACTGCAGTACATTGTTTATTGCTTTCATTTTTTTTGGATCAATGGTCTCCTTAGATAATAAAATTCACGTTAAATTGCTGTTTTAGGGGGTTGTTTTTAAAAGTCTGGAACGGATTGATCCATTTTACATTACTTTCTATGGGAAAGCGTGCCTTGGTTTTGGAACGCTTTGGTTTTGAGAACCAAGGTACCACTGTAGTTCACAAGCTGCCCCTAAGCTGCCCATTAAGCCACCGCGCTCAGTTCAAGGTTTTTCTTTTAGCATTCAGAGCCCTATACAACTTGGAGCCAATTGTGTTCCTCCCGACTGGACACGGTTTAGAGTCCCATACGCTTAGATATGCTTGACATCAACTACAGGTGAATCTCGGAAAATGAGAATATTGTCGAAAAGTGCATTTATTTCAGTAACGCAACTTAAAAGGTGAAACCAATATATGAGATAGATGCATGACATGCAAAGCAAGATATGAAGCCTTTATTTGTTGTAATTGTAATTATTTGTCGTTAGCTGGGTAAATTATAAATGGAATGTAATTAATGAAATGTAATAGTGATGTTTATTTTTGTATTATTGTTACTATTTGTTGGATTACTGCGGAATTTCCAAAAGAAAGCATTTGTAAAAATTAAAAGAAAAAGAAAAAAACAGTAAGTTGCATTACTGAAATAAATGCACTTTTCGACGATATTCTAATTTTCCGAGTTTCACCTGTAGATACCAGGATTTTAGTTTGGGGGCACCAGTTCTATGGAATCAGCTCTTGATCTCCTTTCATTTTTACTCTTAGGCAGCTATCAAAGAACTTCCCTCTCTCTCCACCCCTTTTAAACAATGGCTTTCCCTGAAGAGTGACTCAGCCATTTTACATTGCATCCCACACAGCACCTGTGTTTTTAAAGAACTGCTTTTCAGATGGTTATGCACATTTTTGCTACCTATTGTGTTGCTTTTTAAATTATTTCCTTCGCGCACACACTGCTTCGAAATAACTTTTTGGGGGGAGACAGTTTGTAAATCCTTAAACAAATAAATGAATAAAGAAGGTGAGGGAATGTAAAGGCTGGCATTAATGACAACGGAATGCAAAACACCGCCTGGGACAATTTAATTAGAATGTAAATGTATGCAAAACTACCCTTCTCAGCAGCAGTAGCTGGTGATAACACAATAATCTCAGCGTCCCCGAGTAAATCAGAGCTTAAATGTATGTGGAATGAACACGGCCGCGCCACTTCACAGCGGCAGCGGCAGGTGACAACAAAATCATCTGGATATGAGCACTTGCAGTGGGGCTAGGAAACCATTGTCGCTATCCAGGCCCAAATGGGAAAAAACCAACTGTCGGATGCGTTGCAGTTTCACCTGTAGATACCAGGATTTTAGTTTTGGGGCTCCAGCTCTATGGAATCATTTTGGACTCACAGCTGTCCATGGAGGCGCAGGTCAATTCTGTGTCCAGGGCAGCTGTCTATCAGCTCCATCTGGTACGCAGGCTGAGACCCTACCTGCCCGTGGACTGTCTCGCCAGAGTGGTGCATGCTCTAGTTATCTCTCGCTTGGACTACTGCAATGCGCTCTATGTGGGGCTACCTTTGAAGGTGACCCGGAAACTACAACTAATCCAGAACGCGGCAGCTAGACTGGTGCCTGGGAGCGGCCGCCGAGACCACATAACACCGGTCCTGAAAGACCTACATTGGCTCCCAGTATGTTTCTGAGCACAATTCAAAGTGTTGGTGCTGACCTTTAAAGCCCTAAACGGCCTCGGTTCCTATATACCTGAAGGAGCGTCTCCACCCCCATCGTTCTGAGGTCCAGCACCGAGGGCCTTTTGGCGGTTCCCTCGCTACGAGAAGCCAAGTTACAGGGAACCAGGCAGAGGGCCTTCTCGGTAGTGGCACCCACCCTGTGGAATACCCTCCCACCAGAGGTCAAAGAGAACAACAATTACCAGACCTTTAGAAGGTATCTTAAGGCAGCCCTGTTTAGGGAAGCTTTTAATGTTTGATGGATTTCTGTATTTAAATATTTTGTTGGAAGCCGCCCAGGGTGGCTGGGGGAACCTGGCCAGATGGGCGGGGTATAAATAATATATTATTATTATTATTATTATTATTATTATTATTATTATTAGTGGCCAGGGCAGATGCTCACCCATCCCTCAGCTGAAAATCTCTGACAAAGACCTTCCTAGGTGATGTGTGTGCGAATGTAAAGAAACACCTTACTTTCCAACACATTCCCCAGCTGGCTGAATCAAAAAATAAGCTCCCACCTTCTCCACTCCAGGAAAGCCATTTTTTTTACCTCACATCTCTACCAGATTTCTCCATTACCTTTGTCTAGTTCCACGGGAAAGAGGTCTAGCCTCTCCACCCGCTTCTCGAGTTCATATTCTGCTGAGGCAGCCATGGGATCGACATCTTCGTTCCGCCGGTCATATTCCTCGTTGGAATAGGTGCTAAAAACCTGGATAGAGAGAGAAAAGAAATGAATTAGCACCAGGGAGGTGAACAAGGCCTGATCTGAGCCAA
This sequence comes from Zootoca vivipara, assembly GCF_963506605.1. Classification (NCBI taxonomy): domain Eukaryota; kingdom Metazoa; phylum Chordata; class Lepidosauria; order Squamata; family Lacertidae; genus Zootoca; species Zootoca vivipara. Next base: position 18,328,025 of record NC_083288.1, on the reverse strand, counting down.
GCCTTAGCCGGGAAAATGTTTTTTTCAGTGGCAAGGCCCAATCTGGAACATGTTATTTAATGTTGCTGAGAACGTGCAGAGTGCCCTTCCCTCAGCAATGAGTACCCTCAAACCAAGGCAAAGGTTTGACGCCCTGACAAGGCTGGCAGAATCTCATATACCTGGTTGCCTAAAATACAGAAATCTGTTAACACCCCCCCCCCCACTTCCAGACAACAACACCCTGCATTTTATATCTAGGTTTTAGGATCAAATTCCCACTTGAATGGGTGAAGGAGCATCCTGGCATTGAGTAAGGCAGACGCCCAATGTGGTCAGAGTCAAAACACAACATATTCTCACATGCACAACCATTTGCAGTGACTCCCTTGTGAACAAAGGTTGCAACGTTTGGGGCATTTTGGTTTAGGAAAATGGCGAGCAAGAGGCAAACGTCATAGAAGTTTGCAAAAATTATGCTTGTCGTGAAAAAGTGGATACAGAAGTCATGAGGAAAGTGTTTTTCTCCCTTTCACATAAGGTTTTTCTCCCTTTTACATAACACCTTTAAAGCCCTAAACGGCTTCAGCCCAGTATACCTGAAGGAGCGTCTCCATCCCCATCGTTCGGCCCAGACACTGAGGTCCAGCTCCGAGGGCCTTATGGCAGTTCCCTCACTATGAGAAGTGAGGTTACAGGGAACCAGGCAGAAGGCCTTCTCGGTAGTGGCACCCGCCCTGTGGAACGCCCTTCCATCACATGTCAAAGAGATAAACAACTATCTGACGTTTAGAAGACACCTGAAGGCTGTTCAGGGAAGTTTTAAATGACTGATGTTTTAATGTATTTTTAATCTTTTGTTGGAAGCCGACCAGAGTGGCTGGGGAAACCCAGTCAGATGGGCAGGGTATAAATAATAATATATTACTACTACTACTACTACTACTACTACTAGAACTAGTGGACACTCAATGAAACTAAATTTGGGAAGAGTCAGGACAAATAATAGAATTGTAGAATTGGAAGGGCCCCAGAGAGTCATCTATGCAGGAATATTTTTGTCCAATGTGGGGCTCGAACCCATGGCCCTGAGATTCAGAGCCTCATGCTCTACCAACTGAGCTATCTGCTTGTTAAAAAGAATAAAGGAAAGGAAAGGAAAGTACTTCTGCATGCCGTGTATAAACTGTGGAACTCACTTCCACAAGATGGCCACCAACTGAGATGGCTTTAAAAGACGACTGGTCAGATTCGTGGAGGAGAAAGCTATCAATGACTGTGCTCTGTCTCCACAAATGGAGGCTTCTGTTATGTATTCAGTGGTCTATGTTTGCCTCAGCTTGAGTCTGGACTCTGAGCCCCTGTGTTCTGATTCGATACATGATATCCAATCACAGAACATTTCAGGATTTGGGCCTCTGCCATTGGCCCTGAAACTCTGAGTCATGATTCGCAGCTTGGAAGTTTAGACAGCCAATCACGCTGGGAGTGGGAGTGGCCCAGGCCTTCAGAAATGTATATAAGCATTTGCTTTGCCCTTGTTGTTAGTTCTGTTAATTCAATAAAGGTTCTTGCTGTTATCACTGTGTCTTGCCTCGTTGGAACCCACCTACACTTCAGCTTCCAAATATCAGTTGCCAGAGGCCACAGAAAGGGAGACTGCTCTCGTGCTCAGACCAGCATCGGGTTGGCTACTGTGAGAACAGGACATTGGGCTAGATGGGTAAAAAAAGGTAAAGGACCCCTGGACAGTGATGTCCAGTCAAAGGCAACTAAGGGGTTGTGACGCTGATCTTGCTTTCAGGCTGAGGGAGCCGCCGTTTGTCCACAGACAGCTTTCCGGGTCATGTGGCCAGCCTGACTAAACCACTTCTGGCACAATGGAACACCGTGATGGAAGCCAGAGCGCACGGAAACGCCGTTTACCTTCCCGCTGCAGCGGTACCTATTTATCTACTTGCACTGGCGTGCTTTCGAATTGCTAAGCTGGCAGGAGCTGGGACAGAGCAATGGGAACTCACTCCATCACCGGGATTCAAACCGCCGACCTTCTGATCAACATGCTCAGGAGACTCAGTGGTTTAGACCACAGCGCCACCCGTGTCCCTGGACTAGATGGGACACTGGCCTGATTCAGCAACACTCTTCTTATACTCATTTCTCTCTTCTTATGTACACACATACACACATACATTGTGCGTTAAGAAAAGCACTTCCCTTTGTCAAGTTCTGTGCTGAGAAAGGGAAGTCTCTTTCTCCATGTACAGCGCGGAAAACACAACTTAGGAATTCAGGAAGAGATCACAGGAAGGGAAATTCGAGACACTGAACAATGGAGAAGGGAGCTGATTTTGGTGTACTTTGGATGGGATTTGGAGGGAGACCTTAGTGACAGCTAAAGCAAGGAGCATTCGGAATCCTACGCCAAGTCTTTCCTAGAGTAGATGGGTCACCCGGAAATCATTCTCAGTGAGCAAGGCCTCATTGTTACGGCCTCTTGGTGGCCCTCGACAAATGAACAGGGCTTGATTCCTTGTTCCGCCATCTCATATGGGCAAACCTGGCTCTCATTTCTTATCTCCTAAGTCAGAATCCACATTTATATATCCTCTCATATTCACACGAAACAGTCCTTATCCCTGGGATGAGTTTGTAATGAATCTGTTCAGTATTTAACCTTTCAAACTCCCATCATTTTAGAATTGATATTTGCTTTTATTGCAAGCTGACTTCTAGGTCTGCCATAGCGAAAGTGCTGGTATATGCTTAAATAAAATGTATAACTTGTCCTTACTTTGAGCAATATTGGATAAGTAGTGTTAATTCAGTTTGACGTGGAACACTGATTTGGTAAAGTGACTAGTTGTTTGAACGCAAGGTGAATTCAGTTTGCAACGTTTTGACTGCTGCAATGCACTCCACGTGGGGCTACCTTTGAAGGTGACTTGGAAACTACAACTAATCCAGAATGTGGCAGCTAGACTGGTGTCTGTGAGTGCCTGCCAGGACCATATAACATCGGTCCCAAAGGATCTACAGTGGCTCCCAGTACATTTCCGAGCACAATTCAAAGTGTTAGAATTTGAGCTGAGGTAGGAAAATGGCGAACTCCTCTCTTTGCTGTTACATTTGTTTTTAGGTAGACACACAACCTTACTTTGGACATCTAAATTGTTTTATATGGCGCAGCAATCACTTCTCTACCAAGGACCATAATTAAAGGCTTAAAAATGAACCAAGAAGTTTCTTCTCCAGATGACAGGAGTATCATTCTAGTTCCCTTCTCTTTGTTCTATTGGCTAGATCCACTTTCCTAAATTACTTCATTTATTGGTTAAAAACATTGAAAGGCTGGGGCAGGCTAGTTTCTCGCCGAATGAATGAGCAGAATTAGGGTTGACACCATTTTGCCTCATTTCTCTGGTTGTAGAAGGCAAGAGGCTTGCAAACAGGGAACCCAGGGATTATGGCTCATCACCCCCGCGGGCACCCATGGTTTCACTCTTGAGTGGCAGACCCTGGTTTGTCGCAGGGCTCCTTTGCCCTCCAAACGGGCAAGACTTTAGTTACCAAAAGGGCTCCTGTAATCATGAATAAGTGATGTCTCTCCTCTTGTTTTGCCACCTCGCATCCACCTGTAATTACAGCGCGAAATTAACTGATGGCATCACCTCTGTGCTCGTCTTGATGTGAGTTGCCAACATCGCAAACAGTTGGCATCAGAGCACAGATGCAGGGAGGTCACCCCAATCAACCCCTCTGGATGACTACAACCGAGACTTGTTTCCATGGCCCAGGTTTGTTGTTTCACTGCACAATTTACAAACACAGAGTGAGTGAATGAATACCCCAGCTGGTACGGTATTTAGACCATTCTGTGTAAGCCACGGGTCGCCAGCCCAGTGCCTGCGGGCACCAATGTGCCTTTCAGTACCTCTACTGCAGCTCGTGAAAGTGCTCCAAAGAATATCCTCTCGGAAATCCCCAGTTATGTATTCAGTGGGGTCTGTGTTTGCCTGAGCTTGAGTCTGGACTAAGTATTCAGAGCCCCTGTGTTCTGATTTGATACATGATATCCAATCACAGAACATTTCAGGATTTGGGCCTCTGCCATTGGCCCTGAAACTCTGAGTTATGATTCGCAGCTTGGAAGTTTAGACAGCCAACCACGTTGGGAGTGGGAGTGGCCCAGGTCTTCAGAAATGTGTACAGTGTAACCTCGGTTTATGAACACCTCGGTCTATGAATTTTCGGTTTACGAATGCCACGGACCCGTCTGTAACGGATTAATCCACTTTCCATTACTTTCAATGGGAAAGTTCGCTTCAGTTTATGAATGCTTCAGTTTATGAACAGACTTCCGGAACCAATTACACCCATGCTTCGGGTTAAGTACGCTTCAGGTTGAGTACTCCGCGGACCCGTCTGGAACGGATTAATCCACTTTCCATTACTTTCAATGGGAAAGTTCGCTTCAGTTTATGAACACTTCAGTTTATGAACAGACTTCCGGAACCAATTGTGTTCATAAACCGAGGTACCACTGTATAAGCAGTTGTTTGCCCCTGTTGTTCGCTTCTGTTAGTTCAATAAAGGTTCTTGCTGTTATCACTATGTCTTGTCTTGAGGGAACCCACCTACACTTCACCCTTCACCCCCCAGGCATGAGACTGCTTGCTCTTTCCAGTTGGCATCTCCTATATTTAACATGCCTTGCTCAACATGTCCACTTGACCTTCTGTTCTGAACAGAGAGACGCAATGAGCATGTGGGTGCCTTTTTCTGTTGAGGGGAAAGGCATACAGTACATGCAACATTATCATCTAATGCCCTTTTAAAGAGGGTGGGAGGGCTATTGGGTTGTTTCTATTTTGATTATGTGTTTTGTCTTTTTACATTGTAATTCTATCCTGTGAACTGCCCCGAGACCTGCGGGTATAGGGCAGTATACAAATTTAAATAATAACAACAACAACAGCATCTTATCTTCCTGTCTCTTTTTCTGCTCTTTTACATGAGGCGGCCATTTTATGTTATGCCGCATCCCCCACGTCAGCCATTTTTTGAATGGTGCCCACGGAACTGCCTCGAAATTTCAAATGTACCCACTGGCCAAACAAACCAGTAAACCTCTCTAGGCATTGCAAGAAGGAGATACAGTAAATGAGCATGTGGAGGGATGACAGTAGGAACCAGGACCTCAATCTTTGCTGTTAAGTGAATAGTCCTCATTCCCCCTTTTTCCTTAAATGTTCTCTCTTGGGTCCAGCCCAAGGCATTTCGCTGCCTAAGGCAAAGCACAAGACCAACTTCTCCCTGATCCACATACAGAACCCAGGCTGAACATAGGGCAATTGACTTGAACGTTACTTTGACACTGGTGACAAGACAGCACCCTTCACTAGCTTAGGAGATGAAGGGCAAGCCGACTGGCACAACACAGCTCTTTCCTCCAACGCCTTATTGCTTCTCCCCAACCCCCAATATTGCACCACCTGAGGCAGCAGCTTCACTCTGCCTAATGGCAGGGCTGGCCCAAAACCTCTCCTACATTTGTTCACCCTTTCCGGCCTTCCTTTCCTAGATCCATAGCTGCCAAGTTTTCCCTTTTCTCGTGAGGAAGCCTATTCAGCATAAGGGAAAATCCCTTTTAAAAAGGGATAACTTGGCAGCTATGCCTAGATCAAAGGACAAATTCTTTCCCTTTAGCTTTCTCACTCTTTTCCCTTGACTTTGGAAAGTTCATGTAAGGGGGAGGGATTACAGAGAACCCCCCCCCCCCTCATCAGAAGCAGCCCGTCTCCAAGCAGTCATGAGAGCAAGGGGCCTGAAGGGGTGAGTCAGGAAATGGAGAAGGAGTGCCAGGGCTCTGGCAGCACTGGAGAGCCCCTGCTCCACAGGCAGGAAGAGAGAGAGGCGGGAAGAGTGGACAGGAATAGGGCAGACCGTAGACCCTTCCCCCTGACACCGGTATTGAGAAGGAGGAGAAAAGGGAGGAGGAGATTCACTGTCCCGAGGCTTTTATGTTGGTCAAAATCGCGAAAGGGGGCAGTGCCGGATTCTGATTCGGAATAAGGAGACATGAAACCAGCAGCTCGCTACACTGTAAATAATGTGCACTAATAAAGACCTTTGAAAGACAAGCATGTGGAAGGTCGTTACTCAGGAGTAGTCATAACAACCCTGACAGTTCATGTCTCCCCTCCTACCCCGCCAAACACACGCTTTGAGCCCTCTGCAGATCCCGAATTAGCTGCCATCCCTTTCCGTACCCTTCCCCACTTGGGAGATTCATCCCCGCCCCTCTGCAAATTCCATCCTCTTCCGCCCCCAATCCTTTCCCGCCTCTCAGGCTCGCTCTATCCTGTAATCAAAGCCGCAAAGGCTGTCACAGCCAGAGACGGAAAGCACGACAACACCCCACTGCCAAAACCCACGGCGGCATTAATTAAGCTGCCAGGGTAGCCATTCAGCTTGCCCTTGCCTTGCCTTTGTACCCACCACCTGCGATGCCTGGTTGAGGATGGGGAGTGGGGCTCCCCATCTAAGGATGCAAAGAAATGGGGAATACAAAATGGGAGGAAAACACATGCTTTCTGAGCTCGTGTGTGGGAAGAGAATGGAAGTTTGGAATAAATATGAATCCCATTCTCCTCCCCACCCCCTTCCTCTCAGGGTTTACTGAAACCCTCAGCAGATTCTTTGGGCTCAGAAAATTATTACTCAAAATAGACCTGTCAGGGGATTAAAATGCAGCTGGGAGAGTGAGCGCCACTGGTTTAGGTGCATTCATGGAATTTCCCCCTAGATTTCCTATTTTTGAACTGTACCCATTGTACGGAAATTGACAGCAGGAGAGGGAAAACGGATTCTACGCGCCCTAATTGGAAGAATAAAGATACGGTTCCCTGTAACCAATTGTTTGACGATACAACAACTTTGGCAGCATATGAACGGACAGCTTGGATAAATACAATGGTATCTGGAATGAAGTTACTGTATGCAGAATATATTAGTTTATTGACAATTATGTGTGTATTTGGCTAATAAGAATATACACATCTGTATATTATTGCACAACAGTATTTTTTCTTTTTTTCACTCTTACTCTCACTCTTTCCTTTCTTTTTTTTCTCACTCTACCTTTTCGTAAATGAAATTATTCTAATAAAATATTAAGAATAAGAAGAGTAAAAATCTATTTTTCCTTAGGAAACTATGAATTTTCCTTTATCATCCTTCTAGACCAGGGGTTTCCCAAACTAAGGCCCGGGGGCCGGATGCGGCCAAATCGCCTTCTAAATCCGTCCCACGGACGGTCCGGGAATCAGCATGTTTTTCCATGAGTAGAATGTGTCCTTTTATTTAAAATGCACCTCTGGGTTATTTGTGGGGCCTGCCTGGTGTTTTTACAGGAGCAGAATGTTTACTTTTATTTAAAATGCATCTCTTTTATTTGTGGGGCATAGGAATTCGTTCATATTTTTTTTCAAAATATAGTCCGGCCCCCCACAAGGTCTGAGGGACAGTGGACCGGCCCCCGGCTGAAAAAGTTTGCTGACCCCTGTTCTAGACTGTCATTTTCCTCTCCACGCCCATGTCAAGGGCACTCTTGCCTATACGTACTTGGTCTGGAAGGAATTACCTGTCTCGTCAGAATGGGTAATCGTGGCCTTTATTTCACCATTTCATTCTCTAATAATACATGGCTGGGCTCACTTACGCGAGCCATCTCTTTATACAGTCTGAGGGAATGCCTGATGCAGCACCACCTTCTCTGCTCAAGTGCTCAACCATACGGCACCCACAAGTATATCCTTGCTGTGCCCACAACAGGTTTCAGTAAATATCCCCTCCAAAATCCACAATGCATGAGAGATTGTTGGCTCTTGCTGTTCAATTCGTGTTAGCACTGACTTGGACTCTCCTACACTGAACACATCCTCTTAAACATGCCCAACCTTCACTGCATGCCAGGATTTGCTGCCCACCCTCTCATCTGTTCCAAACACAACATGTACGGCTAATGTACGAGGCACATGCAGTGCCAGATTTACGTAGAAGCGGCGCTGTGGGTTAAACCACAGAAGTCTAGGGCTTGCTGATCAGAAGGTCGGCGGTTCGAATCCCTGCAACGGGGTGAGCTCCCGTTGCTCGGTCCCAGCTCCTGCCCACCTAGCAGTTCGAAAGCACATCAAAGTGCAAGTAGATAAATAGGGACCGCTCCGGCGGGAAGGTAAACGACGTTTCCGTGCGCTACTCTGGTTCACCCGAAGCAGCTTTGTCATGCTGGCCACATGACCCGGAAGCTGTCTGCGGACAAACGCTGGCTCCCTCGGCCTATAGAGCGAGATGAGCGCCGCAACCCCAGAGTCGGACACGACTGGACCTGATGGTCAGGGGCCCCTTTACCTTTAAACAAGCTATAGCTTAGGGCCCCATTCTCTCAGGGGCCACAAACAAATTTAAAAGGGGGGGGGGACATGGATGTACATTTCCAAAATATAAGATAAAAATCAAATCAAATGAAACCTACATACAGCAACAGTGTTCTGTGTTTTGTAGGCTCCTATGATGTAAGTCATGGGCCCCACCTGCTAGCCTGCTCCCTAAAATATCACTGGTTTGCTCATTTCTATATACTGTACGGTGGTAACTTGGTTCTCAAACTTAATCCGTTCCAGAAGTCTGTTCCAAAACCAATTCCCCTATTATGTAATATACTTCTCCTTAATTGTATTTCAGTTCAACAATTACTTTGAAAAATACATATTTTGTTATGTGCAAATGGCTTTAGATACCTATTAGGTCCATACACTGCCATACTGTCATACCTCGGTTTAAGTACGCCTCGGTTTGAGTATTTTCAGTTTAAGTACTCCGCAGACCTGTCTGGAACGGATTGATCCACTTCCCATTACTTTCAATGGGAAAGTTCGCTTCAGGTTAAGTAAAGACTTCCGGAACCAATTACACTCATACTTCGGGTCATGTACGCTTCAGGTTGAGTACTCCGCGGACCTGTCTGGAACAGATTAATCCACTTTCCATTATTTTCAATGGGAAAGTTCGCTTCAGGTTATGTACACTTCAGGTTAAATACAGACTTCTGGAACCAATTGTGTTTGTAAACCAAGGTACCACTGTATAGCATATATTCAACACAAAAAAACAGGGACAATTTGTTGTTGACAAAGGACATATAAAAGGCCTCGTTACCTTCTGTAGCTTAGGGCCTCATCAAACCTAAATCTGGCCCTGTGTGCATGTAGGTCTCTTTTCTGCTCTTTCAGAGGTGGCATCTTGCGTTATTCCATGCCCTCACGACAGCCATTTTCTGTTACGCCATATCCCCACAACCGCTATTTTTGTGGCTGGTGCCCAGGGCACTTTCCTAAAAATTCCGAATGGGTCCCCTAACCCAAAGATATTGGCATCCCTCATCTCAACTTCTTGCCTTGTCTGTTGCCTCAAGCAGCAAAGTGCTGGCCTCGGCTACGGCACGTTGCTGGCAGATGCGCAACACTGGTTTCCCACCATGAGCTGAGGTGGGTCAGGGAGAACCCTGTTGAAGCTTTGCTGGCGGCTGCCACATGAAAGGGCATTTGTCGATTCTCTGCTTTATAGACTCGGATGAAGGTGGATGGGTCCAGCAAAGGAACCATCACGGGCTCAGCCCCAGATCTGAGGGACACAGTGCAATGGCCACCCTTCTACCTTAAGGTAAAAGGTAAAGGGACCCCTGACCATTAGGGCCAGTTGTGACTGACTCTGGGGTTGCGGCACTCATCTCGCGTTATTGGCCGAGCTGATGGACTATGCTGAAATAGCAAAGCTGACTGGAAAACTCAGAAACCAAGAGGAGAAAACTTTAGAAAAGAATGGGGGGAAATTATAAGTTACCTAGGAGACCACTGTAAGCAGATGGAAACAAGAGCAGGATTTTGACTCACTTATAGTGAAAAGAATACTATAGATAATATGGTTTGATATAAAAAATTGGAGTATGTATGAATATGCAGTTGCAGATGCTTAAAATAAGACTCCAAGGAAGGGATGGGGGAAGTCTTGAGATTCAGAGAATCTCTTTATACAGATAGGTTTTTACTAATTTGTGTTTATTTGTACTTTGTATTTGTAAAACCAATAAAATGAATATATATATATCCCACAATGCCCTTGTGCATTGTGCAGGGCATCGTGGGAAATCACCATGGCAACGTTTAGGGCTGACCTGCGCATTCTCTGCGTGTTTGCCAGCTCATATATATGCTGCCTGCTCACATGAAGTTGTGCAACGGATGAAAAGAGAAATGATGCAGTATGGACACTTCTGTGAACGGGGCAGGTCTGTGTCTTGTTTCTTTGTTCTTTGCCAGGGTCGGAGGAGCCGGAGGGCAACATTCCCCGCTGATCAGCCTCCCAGGAGCCACATACCATGTGAATTTTGCCTTTGTCTCATAGGCTGATTTCTTCACACACAAACAAACACACAATCCTTCACCCAGGCAAGCAAGAAGCATTCTCAGAGTTCAGGGACACATTTCAGCCTGGCTAAAACACTCACCCCTGCTCTGTTGCCGCATAATGTGATCTGCTTTACTGAGTCCGGTCCTTCCTTGTAAAGGTAAAAAGCTAAAGGACCCCTGGATGGTTAAGTCCAGTCAAAGGCGACTATGGGGTTGTGGTGCTCCTCTCCCTTTCAGGCCGAGGGAGCCGGCGTTTGTCCACAGAAAGCTTTCCGTGTCATGCGGCCAGCATGACTAAACCATTTCACAATGGAACACCGTGATGGAAACCAGAGCGCACGGAAACGCCGTTTACCTCCCCGCCGCAGGGGTACCTATTTATCTACTTGCACTGGCGTGCTTTTGAACTGCTAGGTTGGCAGGAGCTGGGACAGAGCAATGGGAGCTCACCCCGTCACAGGGATTCGACTGCTCACACAAGCAGTGTGAAGCTCTTAAACGGACATAGCACCAGTTCAAGTCACGGAGCACAGGTACATTAATGGCTATTGCCCTCGAGGGACAAATGAAGCCTCTGCATTCAGAGGTAATCTACCTCTGAGGACCAGGCACCAGGCCGAAGCAGCAACTTGAAGGTGGCGACCTCCTTTGCGCCTTGCTTGGAAGCATCCCAGAGGCTGGTTGCTATTGGAAACTGAATGCTGAGCGAGATGGATCTGGTGGTAATCCAGCGAGGCAATTATGGAGTTCTTAACATTTATTGCATAGCTCAGCCCCCTAGACATAGCAAGGAAGTAAGTGTCTGGCGAAGCAGGAACCCAGACCAGACCAAGCAATTGGACATCACTTGCAGAAAGCTACTTTCGGCTTTCATGTGCTCTGCATAGTCATGATATGGATGGATTTTCACACTCGCTGTGAAAAGACGGCTTGCTCCATAATTATGGACCTTCCCTTGCCAAGGAGGTACCCCAAAGCCCGAGAATCTTGCAGAAACAGACTGGTTAGGATTATAGACACAAAGATTTAGAAGCTGCCCCCCCTCCCCTCTCTGGCACAGTCCCTGCAAATTAACACTAGGCAGCTTCCTTTGCTGTGTTGTTTTCAGCACCTGTTTTCAGCACCTGCTAAAAAAACTTCTTTGTTTAGGCAAGGCTACCCAGCGCGGGTGGCGCTGTGGGTTAAACCACAGAGCCTAGGGCTTGCCGATCAGAAGGTTGGCGGTTCGAATCTCCGCGACGGGGTGAGCTCCCGTTGTTCTGTCCCTGCTCCTGCCCAACCTAGCAGTTCAAAAGCACGTCAAAGTGCAAGTAGATAAATAGGTACCACTCCGGCGGGAAGGTAAACGCCGTTTCCGTGCACTGCTCTGGTTCACCAGAAGCGGCTTAGTCATGCTGGCCACATGACCTGGAAGCTGTACGCCGTTGCCGGCTCCCTCGGCCAGTAAAGCAAGATGAGTGCCGCAACCCCAGAGTCATCCGCGACTGGACCTGGTGGTCAGGGGTCCCTTTACCTTTACCCAGAAATATAATGTTAATACATAATTTTAACATGTCATTTTATTGTGTATATTTTATTTAAAACTCCTGGTTTCACATTTCAAATTTTGCGCAACTTTCGATTTTATCGGTACGTTTTAATGGATGTTTAAAATGTCATGTGCCCTGCTTAAGAGGTTCTGGCTGATTAAGCAGTATATAAATCTTGTTAGGGACCCAGGTGGCGCTGTGGGTTAAACCACAGAGTCTAGGGCTTGCTGATCAGAAGGTCGGTGGTCCGTATCCCTGCAACGGGGTGAGCTCATGTTGCTCGGTCCCAGCTCCTGCCCACCTAGCAGTTCGAAAGCACATCAAAGTGCAAGTAGATAAATAGGGACCGCTCCGGCGGGAAGGTAAACGGCGTTTCCATGCGCTGCTCTGGTTCGCCAGAAGCAGCTTTGTCATGCTGGCCACATTATCCGGAAGCTGTCTGCGGACAAACACCGGCTCCCTCGGCCTATAGAGTGAGATGAGCGCTGCAACCCCAGAGTTGGACATGACTGGACCTGATGGTCAGGGACCCCTTTACCTTTTTAAATCTTGTTAATTAAAAATAAATGAAAGGATAAATCTTACCCTCCACAAACCAGCCCCTCCCTTCTGCATTTTATCCCGCGAAAATCCCCACGATGGCGTACAGTCGTACCTTGGAAGTCTAATGCCTTGCAAGATTAACATTTTGGCTCCTGAACACCGCAAACCGGGAAGTGACTGTTCTGGTTTGCGAATGTTCTTTGGAACCTGAACGTCCGCTGGGGCTTCCGTGGCTTCCGCTTGGCTGCAGGAGCTTCCTGCAGCCAATCAGAAGCCGAGCCTTGGTTCCCGAACGTTTTGGAAGTCAAACAGACTTCTGGAACGGATTCCGTACGACTTCCAAGGTACGACTGTACTATGAACAGAGAGAATTGGACAAGGAGCTTGCAGAGCCAATGACAAAAAGTATAAGAACAGATGGGCTGACAATTCAACTCTGGCTATCTAAAGACATGAACATAAGAAGAGAGCGCTGGATCAGACCAAGGCCCATCTAGTCTATCAATCTGTTCTCACGGTGGCCTGTGGGGAGCCTGCAAGCAGAATCTGAACACTCCCTGGCATTCAAACTGTGGAGGCAGAATATACTTTGAATTGTGCATGGAAATGTACTGGGACCCAACGTAGATCCTTTGAGATTCTTAGTAGCCGTAGTGGCTGAGGAAACCCAGCTCGATGGGCGGAATATAAATAATAAAGTTGTTGTTGTTGTTGTTGTTGTTGTTGTTGTTGTTGTTGTTGTTGTTGCCTAATTCTCTGTAAATCTGTCTGATCCTCTTTTAAAGCTATCCAAAGTGGTGGCCATGGCCCATGACAGGCCTCGGGTGAAATCTCGACACCTCAAAGGTGGAAGCGAAAGTAGCCAGATGTCTCCAAACTCCCTTGGGGCGGAAGCGGCCTGGTCTTTGCTGCATCCGGTCACTCCGAGTTGAAGCCATCTGGGATGGCCTCGCGCTCCATCTCTTGTCCTCCACCCCCATCCTGGCAGCTGACTCCTCTCGCTTTTCCCTGGAACAACGGAGAACCGAGCAGAGCTGTACCAAAAAAACTGCCCACTCACAAGCTGCCAAGCCCTGGGAAGGAGCGTGCCAACCTGCCAAGCAGTGTCGTGACTCACCAGGCACACATATGGTGGAAGTCACGCCTGCGAGCTAACCGAGGCCAGGACATCTTCAGGAATTCAGACCAGGATTCCTACCCAACGGCACTGAGATGGCAAAACAAGAACCGGGACACACACACACCAAAAAAAAACTGTGGGTGCTTAGCACCCACAATGTGGGGTTCCGATGCGACTTCTGATTTCTACTGGAAGTTGGGTCAGGGCTCCGACCTCCCAGGTGACGTCAGAGGCCCTGCCAGGCCTCCAAACGCGATTTCCGGTAGAAACAGGAAGTTGCGCCGGAGGTCTCATGAGACCCTACGAGGCCTCGGAAGCACCGCTGTGCCACCGACGCAATGTGACGTCATGACATCACGTTACATCACGGGCGCCATTGGGCACCCATAACCTGAGGCTCAAGTCAGCGCCCCTGAATGCCATTCATTAGTGGTGCCTCTGCAGTTGGCTGCAAAATGCATGGAATTAAAGAACAGGGCACCTCTGAGCACCTGTTGAGCCGAGTAATCTGTTTGCAGAACTGAAAAAAGAGTTCTCCGTCCTTTTACACGGAAGTCTGTTCTTGGTAAGCTTTCTTCATTTCAAGTAGCCTAATTTAGGTGGGGAAAGTTGGCTTGTTGTTGCTATTGTTAAACAGCTGGAGAAACCCGCGGACATCTACTGCAAACTACCTGGAGATCTACCTTCTGCAAGGAACAGACGGATTCATCCATCTCAGTTTCTCCCTTTTCCTGCCCTTTCTTCTCCACATTCTGACATCAGTTTGCAATTGTTAAAAAACCAAAATTTGCACTAAAATACTGCACTTTAAAGTCTTCATGAAGACACGTCAGTGTACTGTATTTTATTGCAAATTTCTCCTAAGAGACAGATTTGCCTAATATATGCATTTCTAGGAGCAGTTTATACCCTACTATGCAATGCATCTTTGTTATTTTTACTAGCAGATTCATTTCTAGGCACACTTTACTTAGTACATGGGTCAGCAAACTAAGGCCTGTGGGCCGGATCAGGCCTAATTGCCTTCTTGATCCAGCCTGCGAACAGTCCAAGAATTGCCATGTGGATCACCAGCGTGCACATTCTTTCCCTCTCCCTCCCTCTCCCTCACACGGTGGCGGTGGCGGCGCCTCCTCCCTCCCTCCCTCCTGGCTTCTCCCTGCCCTGACTAGAGGAGGAAGGGGGCTGGGCTTTGTTGGTGCCAGCAGCAGCAGCACTCGAGTGGCCGCCATTTTAAGCAGCCGCTCTCTGGAGCCCTTTCACGCACCGCTCATCGTCCCTCCACTGCTGCCACTAGCCCCTGCCGCTCGCAAGACACAGGTAAGCAGCCACCGGGGCTCGTGGTGCTCTTGCATCATTCCCCCCCCCCCAAAAAATATATAGTCTGGCCCCCCACAAGGTCTGAGGGACAATGGACTGGCCCCCTGCTGAAAATGTTTGCTGACCCCTGACTTAGTAGATGCATTTCTGAACGCATTATTTAGGTTTATGCCATAGCCCTTTCTTCTCCTGAAGATATTCCGCAAGGCAGCAGAGGTTTAGGATCAGAGTTTTCCTTCTCCTAGATGGGCTCCCTTCCCAGGTTGACGAGCTCCATCTGCCCCTCACGTCCTCCTACAACTTGTGAAGAAGATGCCTTCTTGGCTGTTGGATCCGCTATTGCTCTCATCCGCTCAATCTGCCTGAGCCTGTCTTTGCATGCAGAGAAATATATACAGTGGTACCTCTACTTACAAATTTAATGCGTTCCGAATGCACATTCGTAATTCGAAAAAAATTGTAAGTCGGAATCCCATAGGAATGCATTGGGAGACAAAATTCGTAAGTCGAAGCAACCCTATCTAAAAATTTGTAAGTAGAAAAAATCCTATCTAAACCACATCCAAGATGGCGGACAGAGCTCCATTCGTAAGTAGAAACTTTCATAAGTAGAGTTATTCGTAGAGGTACCACTGTATATAAAGTACACACACATACAGGTAAACAGATGCTGAAACAACCATTTGTTCAACTTTGGTATAATCAGGTGCTACAGGAAGCCCTGGCACAGCCTTTACTCATCGCATTTTCATGGCCAATAAGCATTTTTGCAATGCAGCACTCAGGCAAACCAAGAAGCAGTGGCAGGTGTGAGACGCAGTCGTTGCTTGCTTGCTTACTTAGAAACTTACTCTGCTTTTCCAACATTTGCTTCTCGGTCAACACAACGACCCGCCTGTGCTGCGAACAACAACACGGCTTTGATTACCCACTCATCAAAAGTTTGGTGCTTCACTGGATGTCCAAAAGTTACAAGGGAGAAAACAACATTTCTCTCTTCACCTTCTCCTGTGCAAACTCAGATCCCCACGTCTGCCCATAGCTGCCAAGTTATCCCTTTTTTTAAGGGATTTTCCCTTATGCTGAATAGGCTTCCTCGCGAGAAAAGGGAAAACTTGGCAGCTATGCGTCTGCCCCAAACCTCGCCCCAAGCGTGCACTTTGCATGTGACTGTGGCATCCCTTGCTCTGCAACGGCAGAGGCGGAAGGCCTTGAATGCCGCCTGCCTAGGAACCAGAAGAAGTTGCTTCGCTTTGCAAGATGTAGCCTGTTTTATCAAGGGTTGGTGAGATACTGAGAACCAAACAGAAAAGGGAGGTGCACCACATAGCTCACGCCAGGAACGCTAACTCTGCTGGCCTTGCACTACGACAGCTGAAAAGTTATTTTATATCCCATCTGGGTGACCTTCCAGGACTTTTGTTTTCCAGCAGCAGCAGCAGCAGCAGCAGCAGCAGCAGCAGCAGCAACAACAACAACAACAACAACAACAGAACCCCCATTCCTGGTTTCCTTTTGCATGCTAGCTTTGATTTTGGGGAGAGACAATATCCCTAAATGAAGCAGCTGAGCCTGAACCAGACATGTGTACTCGAACGATGGAGCAGCACAGGAGGGGGCGGGAAAAGTGAGGCAGGATTTTACTTGTGCATAACCTAGACAAAAGGATGGAGGAGGGAGTATCGATCTCAGCCAGCTGTCCGGGTGTAGATGCTCCAGTAATACTGCTAATTCCCCTGCCCCCGCCCCCACTTGCTGCCCTGCACGCCATCTCTTGTAAACAAGCCACGGTCAGTTTCAATTCGAAACACCAGAGAGGCATCCTTTCGCCGTTTTCCACGGACGCCGTTTGCAAAGACACCAGCCATAATCTCCTACACAGGGAAAGCGGCCCTGTTGCATTGCCCCGAATATCCCATTTGCGTGGGAAATGGGGAGAACAAAATATACCATCCAGCCCGGACACTGAGGTCCAGCTCCGAGGACCTTCTACAGGGGTCAGCAAACTTTTTCAGCAGGGGGCCAGTCCACTGTCCCTCAGACCTTGTGGGGGGCCAGACTATATTTTGGGGAAGAAGAAAAAAGAATGAATTCCTACGCCCCATAAATAACCCAGAGATGCATTTTAAATAAAAGTGCACATTCTACTCAAGTAAAAGCACGATGATTCCCGGACCGTCCACGGACCATATTTAGAAGGTGATTGGGCTGGATCTGGCCTTTGGGCCTTCGTTTGCCTACCCATGTTCTAGCGGTTTCCTCACTTTGAGACACAAAACTACAGGAAACCAGGCAGAGGGCCTTCTCGGTAGTGGCACCCACCCTGTGGAACGGCTTCCCATCAGATGCCAAACAGATAAACAACTATCTATCTGAAGGCTGCCCTGTTCAGGGAAGTTTTGAACGGTTGATGTTTTACTGTGTTTTAAATATTTTGTTGGGAGCTGTCCAGAGTGGCTAGGCAATCCAGTCAGATAGGCAGCATATAAATAACAAAATTATGATTGTATTGTAATACGGATGAAGTTCCTCTGGCTAATGGTCAATTGTCCAGGGCTCACTCCTTCAGTATCTGGTGGCTCTGATCAGGAATCCATTTAACTATCACAGCTCGTCAAGCTGCACGTAGCCTTATTATGGGCAAAGTCTGCTTTGAATGCTAGGTTTGTCCCAGGGACAACTGAGGTCACTATCAAGGAGAGAGTGCTTCTAAGCATGAGAGGAGTGCCCCATAGATAGCACGGGCAGAGATGGATTTAGGGCAGCACGACCGGTTCCCCCGCACTGGGAGGCAAGCCAAAGCGAGCACCACAGGGCATCACAACCATGACATACTGCATGCACAGAACAGAAGGCAAGAGGAAGGGGGTGCAGATTTTGGCCTCGCACAGGGCACCATTGAAATTTGAAAGACTGGAGTCCCGCCCCCCCATCCCCCTGCCATGGACTTGGGGGTGAGGGCTTTAAGGCCAGAGGGTTGTGATTTGCAGGAAAGTCTGATCCGGGCACCTCCCGTTTCCAACAAATCAATCACTTGACCCAAATGGAGAACTTGTTGTTAAATGCCAAGGCTGAGCTTTGAAGTGTGAGGTCACAGTCAACAGACTGCCTCTGGGCATAGGCAGAGTTTGTTTTCAACACACACACACACACACACACACACACACACACACGACCCCACCTCTGCACCCTGGGAGTAAGTGAGCTGTGTGCAGAGGATCTGACTTCTTTCTTTAGTGGCCTGAGCCCCCACCCTGCAGCACCATAGCTCAGTGGCAGAGCAACTGCCTTGCACCCAGAAGGTCACAGGTTCAAGCCCTGACATCTCCAGGTACAGGAGGGAGAGAGCTTGGTCTGAAACCCTGGAGAGCCATTGCCAGTCTGAATAATAATAATAATAATAATAATAATAATAATAATAATAATAATTTTATTTATTATATATACCCCACTCTGGGTGGCTCCCAACAGAATACTAAAAAGACGATAAAACATCCAACATTTAAAAATTCCCTAAACAAGGCTGCCTTCAGGTGTCTTCTAAAAGTCAATAGTTGTTTATCTGCTTGACATCTGGTGGGAGGGCGTTCCACAGGGCAGGTGCCACTACTGAGAAGGCCCTCTGCCTGTAACTTGGCTTCTTGCAGTGAGGGAATCAGCAGAAGGCCCTCGGAGCTGGACCTCAGCATCTGGGCTGAACGATGGGGATGAAGACGCTCCTTCAGGTATACCAGGCAGAGGCCATTAAATATCAGCATTTAAACTTTGAATTGTGTTTGGAAATGTACGGGGAGCCAATGCTGGTCTTTCAGGACCGGTGTTATATGGTCTTGGGGGCTGCTCCCAGTCACCCGTCTAGCTGCCGCATTCTGGATTAGTTGTAGTTTCCGGGTCACCTTCAAAGGTAGCCCCATGTAGAGTGCATTGCAGTAGACAATTCTAAGCTATGGTGTGACTCAATATAAGGCAAGGAGGAATCAAAATGGAACCCTCATACACAAACTAGGAAGAGAGTCAAAAGGACCAGTACCACATTTCATAGTGTTTTTGTGTCCCAGCACCACCACTTTCTCTTTGTACGTCCAGCAAAACCATGGAGCATCGTTACAGATAGCATGCATAGTTTGGAAGCAGAAAACAAGGTTCTCCTTTCACAGCAATCTCCCTCTCCTCCTCCACCCCACTACCCCTTTTTATCTGCCTTCCCCGCTCTTGAGAATTCCTATTGTTGCCATTTCCCTCTGCGCTGGTTTGCACAAAATGACCTTCGTGACACTTCTCAGTGCACAGCACCTGCCCCCTCTGCTTTGGAAGGCAAAAGAGAAACGGCTTCGTCCATCTCTCAACAGCCCCCTCTGCCCCATTGCACCACGTCCCCACTCCCCACCTGATCTCCATGCGCCCCTCTGTCTGAGCACACACACACACCCCAATCTGTCTTGAGCTACAACAAATGCCACGGACATGGGAGCAGTACCGGTAAGCAAGGTGGAGAAGGCGGAGAGAGGGTCAGTTGAAAGGTAACAATTATACCAGCAACCTGAAAGGTAACAATTATACCAGCAATCTGTTCAGCCATTGGTTTCATCCCTGTGCTTCAAGTCTGCTTTTTAAATATATAAGGTGTAAAGTAGCATAGATATCTGTATGAATCCATTCTTCACCTTTTCACACACACAGTATTACGTAAAACTGCTCCAGGGAGTTGGTGATGTCACAGATGCTGGCCAATAAGTTCTTCCCCTTATACAATGTACAGTGCATTGTTTTACTGCAAGGGGGAATGACGTAGAAAAGGGGTCTTGGCACTGCACAAAATGTTTTCAAACTGTATCCCCTGCTCTTCAAATGCTGCATCTGGCGTTCACTATTCTGCTGATGAGTCTATGCTTCAGTCAAGCACGGCGGAGAAATCTCTTCTCCTAAGCATCATGGATGGGACAATGAAGCTGATTAATGGGTAATTAGTTGCAACAAGATGCCATTCGGCGGGCCAAACATACCTGCTTTATAAGGCTGGCAGCTGAAGACATTCTCCAGGTTTACATTTGTAAGAAGAGTTTTGGTTTGCTGTGTGTGGCGCTGATCAAAATTTCAGTGACCTGAACAAAATCCATATTACGGGGTCACAAGGTGTTTGCTGTGACCCGGTTCACATGATCCTATCTTGGCTTACATTAGCTTCATGTAGCACCCCCTCCTTCCTCCCTTTTCTCAATGCACCAGAAATAAACCTGTAACTCTTTAAGTAACCATAGTTTCATTTTACCTCCAAACCAGGACTCTATGGTTATAAGCCTTGGAAGAAGCCAGAATCTCAAAGGATCTTCAATCTCTCTGTGTGTTATTATCACGGCTTGTTTTGAGGCTGATAACCACAGTTTCCCAGTTCAGATGAAACAAGAAACTATGGTTAATTGAAGGCTGCACCAAGGCACACCAAGAAGAGAGGAGGGAAGGGGTGGCATGTGGAACCACAATCCTTGTTTACATCTTGGCTTATTAAGCCAAGATATAATCATCCGAACTGGGCAAATAACTGAGCAGTGCAGATTTATAAATAAAGGTCACTATCCAAAGGACTGAAAGACCAGTTCCATCATTCCGGCAGGGTTCTGGATTTGTGAAACAGCAGTGCCTTCCTCCCCAAGCTAAACTACTTTTGAAACTCAGGTGAGTCTGCATCTAGGATATGGTGGGAGTCTGTTATTTAAAAAAGAAAGACTCCCTCCGGCTTCTGCTTGAAGTAGCTGCCTGGATCTCAGTCAATGAGATTATTTCAAGGACACCACAAGTTACTAGGGAAGGGAGCTGACCAGATGATAGAGCAGGGTCCCCAAACTAAGGCCCGGGGGCTGGATGCGGCCCAATCGCTTTCTAAATCTGGCCCGCGGACGGTCTGGGAATCAGCAGGGAGACGAGAGTGCAGTGTGAGGGCTGTTCCTGCCATTGTCCCCCGGCAAGCCCCCTGGCTCAGCCTCTCAGCGCTGGCCCCAGCCCGGACAGTGATGCCTCTCATGCCCAGAGCCTGACTGCCTGGGCCTTGGAAGCCTAGACGAGGGAGGAAGGCAGCGTAGCCTCACACTTGGCTGTGCTCGCTTGCCTCTAGCCTCCCTCGCTCCCTCCGTCCTTCTGGTGAACTTGCAGCAGGGGACAGCCCCCCAGTATTCTATTCCAGTTGCCGCCACAACTTCCTGGGTTCCTGTGACCCAGAGATTATCACAGAGCAGGCAAGACACATGTCATCTGGTACGCAGGCTGAGACCCTACCTGCCCCCAAGATTGTTTCGCCAGAGTGGTGCATGCTTTGGTTATCTCCCGCTTGGACTACTGCAATGCGCTCTATGTGGGGCTACCTTGAAGGTGACCCGGAAAATACAACTAATCCAGAAGGCGGCAGCTAGACTGGTGACTGGGAGCGGCCGCCGAGACCATATGACACTGATTCTGAAAGACTTACATTGACTCCCAGTACGTTTCCGAGCACAATTCAAAGTGTTGGCGTTGACCATGAAAGCGCTAAACGGCCTCGGCCCTGTATACCTGAAGGAGCGTCCCCACCCCCATCGCTCAGCCCAGAGACTGAGGTCCAGTGCCGAGGGCCTTCTCGTGGTTCCCTCACTGTGAGAAGTGAAGCTACAGGGAACCAGGCAGAGGGCCTTCTCAGTAGTGGCACCTGCCCTGTGGAAGGCCCTCCCATCAGATGTCAAGGAAATAAGCAACTCTCTGACTTTTAGAAGAAGCTTTTAATGTTTGATGTTTTATTTTATCGTGTTTTAAATATTCTGTTGGGAGCCGCTCACAGTGGCTGGCGGTATAAATATTATTATTATTATTATTATTATTATTATTATTATTATTATTATTACTCCTGAACCGTGGTGCCTCCACATCTTGGTGACAACTGATCAAGTGGTCAAAAGCAATGTGGCAGGAGGTGGCGGGTGCCTAGGAGAAACAGCAAATGGATTAACCCCCCACAAACATCTGCTGCTTCAAGCCTTCAGATGCCCTCCCAAGGGGGGCTCTGCAACAAAAATGTCATTCTGACCTAAGTCTCCGCATAGCAACTAAAAAGAAGCATCTTTTCTCCACAGCACTAACTCAGAAATACGATTATTTAAAGAAAGAAAACTTGCCCTTTCTCTTTCTGAAAGGTCTCTCAAAGGTGCACGTGTTCAGAAAAAAAAAGCATATTCTATTTCCCCTCCCCTTCATGGTCTGTGGCGCCATCAGGGCAGGATTTGGGGGGGGGGAGACTGGAGGCTCACGAAGCAAAATGAGCAAGAGTCCCCTTCCCCCAACCAAAACAACAACAACTCCACAGCGGGGCTGGCTTAGCACATGTTGAAGTCAATGAAATAATGCACAGATGGGGTCCATTCATACATCACCACCACCACCACCACCCTGAAACAAGGGCAAGTTCTGCATAAAACTCAATGCACCCATTTATATTTATAGTAGCAAATCTGGGAACCGTGTCTAGAGTTGAGATACGATACATCTGACTGTCGTGGAGAAGAGGGCGAGTCTGGGCTGCATCCCTGCTCATTCAGCGCTCCTAACTGTTGATGGGAAAATCCAAGGTCCCTGACAGTTCTCCCTTCTCATTGTCCTTCCAGCCGGACTTAGACAGGGCAGTTCTTCCAACAGAGGACTGTCCTCTGTTAGGTAGGGCATCTTCAAAGGGGACGGGGAGGGCATTCGAGTGCAGAGTCTAAAATTACCTAACCGCAGTGCTGTTCACAATCACCAAAGGCACGCTGTTCCTTTCCGCAGGGTTGGATAGAGGGCTGCCAGCTCCCTTTCGAACCGCTGACCTTCCTGAAACCAAGGTGTTGTGTGTGTTTTTTTTAAACTCCTTTCACAACTGAGGAAGACGCAAGGCCGGCCTGGTTCTGTGTCCAGACAGAGAGCTAGCGGTGGCGAAGTGGGGAGCCTGTTGGACCAGGAAACCTGGGAGAGCAGGGTTCGAATCCCCACCTGGCTGTGAAGCTCACTGGGTGACCTTGGGCTGATCGCTGCCTTTCAGTCTAAGCTCCCTCGCAGGGGCTGTTTGAGGGTAAAATGAAGGGAGGGAGGGAAGCCACCTACGCCACGTTGAGACCCTCAGGAAGAAAGCTTGGATAGAATCATAGAACTGTAGATGTGGAAGCGGCCGCAAGGGGTCAACTAGTTCAAACCCCTGCAAGGCAGGAAACTTTCACCCAACACGGGACTCGAACCTTGGGATGAGGAGTCTCATGCTCTACCATCTGAACAGTATAATAACAAAACAAAACAAAAAACCCAAATATCGCCATGAAACAGCGCTAAATTCACTCCTCAAAAAGCTATGAGTAGGCTGTGTGTGTGTGTTGATGCTCCTACTTGTCTGACGGTGCTGAGAGCCGCTTTGCCGTTTGTTACAGGAACTGGAACCGAAATGCAAGCCAGAAAACAGGAAGTAGTTGCCCCCGCCTAGGGCTTCTGCAGACATTTTTCATCTCCAGACCTGCCCTATGACATTTTGCAGCCTGACGCAGAAACTCCGAACGGCATGCCACCCAAGGCTACTGCTGGTAGTTGTCGGTAGGATGGCAACGCTCACCTGACCTCCTAGCACTGGTGTCACTGTGACGTACTGGGAGGGAGAGGGGCAAGGCGGTGGTGAGGCCGGCACGGTGCAAATGCATTGGTGGAGCCAATCCAAAGTTACAGTATTGTGTGTTTGCACTACGCTAGCCTTGCTGCTGTCGTGTTCCTCTCCCTCCTCGTAAACTGCAGCAAGGCTGCTGCCAGGAGGTCAAGTGAATGAAGGAACCCCGTGTCATGGCTGGATGCAAAGGAATGGTGGGAGGCACCAGCTGGGGAACCCCCAAGGGAAGAAAGCTAAGAGCCCGGGGAGTACTGGTGGGACAACAACAAAAACAATATTTATACCCTGCTCATCTGGCTGGGCTTCCCCAGCTACACTGCGCAGCTTGCAGCACATATCAGAACATACCAAAACATCAAACATTAAAAAACTTCCAGATACAGGTCTGCCTTCAGATCTCTTCTGAAAGTTAGGTAGCTGTTTACTTCCTTGACATCTGAAGGGAGGGTGTTCCAAAGGGAGGGCGCCACTACCAAGAAGGAGCAGAATGGGAGGAGGAGGTGTCAGAAGTTGAAGAGGTAACAGGGTTTTGTGAGCAGGAAGGAGCTGTGGCAGAGGGCAGTTCAGAATCAGAGGCAGGAGCAGAGGCTGGAGAGGAGGGGGACAAGAGGCAGAGATCTGGCAGGCTGCTGAAGAAGCCAGGGGGTCTCCCCCTCCTCCTGTGACCAGCTCCCTGCCACCTGGTCTTCCCAGAACCCGAAGAGGTATGAAGAGGACAGAGCAAAGACAGATAAGACGAAGGAGTCTCAGATTGCTTGGGAAGGAACTGGGGGAAGAGGAGACTTAAGGAGCTGTGGGGAGACAAGAGCAACAAGTGAGTTGCTGTGCTCACTAGGTAAGGTATCTGGAGCTGTTTGAATAAAGCATTAACTTCACTGATGCTGTGTGTGACTTATTACTGGCCTGCTCCTGGCCCCCACCCCCTTGACACCCTGCTGGTCACTGTTACCTGTTGCATGTGTGCCAATATACGCCTGTGTTAATTTGCACAAAGCACAACTCACTGAGAAGTGTTCTGGTGAAAATTTGGTTGAAATGAGCAGGAGCCCATTGCCAGCCAACCCTTCCCTGATGGGTTGTGCGGATTGAGTATCTGAACAGACGGTGTCATGACACGACAGACAGGGCCCCCCAGGTCAAACTGAGCCTGCCTTGCCCATGCTTCTGCCCTTAACATCATCCCAAAGTCCCAAGTTGAAAGATCTTGAGGGAGGAGGAGGAGGAGGAGGAGGAGGAGGAGGAGGAGGAGGAGGAGGAGGAGGAGGAGGAGGAGGAGGAGGAGGAGGACTGGATAAAGGTGCAGGAAAGGGCAACCAAAGTGATCAGGGAAGGGAGGGAGCTGGGGCAATTCCCCGAGAAGGAAAATTTGTAATGGTTGGGTCTTTTTATTTTAGGGGAAAGGCAGTGATCGTGGGGAATGGGAGATATGATGCATAAAAATTATGCACAGTATTGAGCAAATGAGGAGAGGGAGGGAGGGAGGGAGACGGAAGTCCTCAGCCTCCCCCCTCCCACTTGCTCTCATAATGCTACTTGTGGTTACCCGATGAAATTGATTGACGGGACGTTCAGGACAGACAAAAGGAAGCACTTCTTTGCACAGCATGTAATTAATTTGTCGAATTCATTGCCGCACAACACAGTGCCAGCCAACATCTCGGATGGCTTTAAAACGGAAGTGGGGATGCTGAGGCCCTGAGGACGTTGTCAGACTCCAACTCCCATCAGCCCCAGCCAGCGCGGTCAAAGGTTGGGGATAATGGGAGTTGTAGTCGAACAACCTTTGGATGTCTGCGAGGTCCCGTCCCCACCCCACCCTGATCTATGCTTTCTGCCTGGATTACTTTGTTTTCTATCTTCTCTACAGCGGTCCCCCAAGACTTAGAAGTCCATCCTCGCAAGCACTGTGGACCCTCACAGCCCATCCTCCTTGGGGGCAGGGGTACCATTCCCCTGTTGCCAGGCCTTGTGGACACCTGTCGGGTTACCTGCTCTACAGGCAAACAGCACACCCTCTTCCCTCTGATTTGGCACCTGTTAAGCCGTTTGTCACAGGACATGGGTCTCTCCTCCTTCCAGACTTATATACCCTTCCCTTGACCATCCAGATCGAGGGAAAGCAGAGAGCAACTAAAGCTGGCCGGCAGCAACGGGAAAAGGGGCTATTGTCTAATAATTTGCTCTGTTTGGCTTATCCCCAGTGCACAAAGAGTCCACCTGATGCTACATTGCAAGGCTGAGCAGATGGCCCATCAGCCTGAAAATGGGGGCCACCTAGGAAGAGGATAACCCAGCATCCTCTCCTGGGGTGGGGGTGGGGGTGCGTGGGAGGATTATAGCAGCAGGGGGTTAAAGACAGCAGACAATAACACCACTCCAAGGAACCCTATGGGCCAACATAGCGTGTGAGAGAGAGCACTGCGGTAGAACATGCGGCTCAGTTCCAATTTCCCTACACAAACATGATAGGGCTGGACCAATTTTGCTCCTGGAAACTATCCTCAAAAAACAGTAGCGGATTGCTTGGTGTGGGCTGCCCTACTGAAATGAGGAGGCGACGGCAGGGAGGGTGGCACAGTGCGGTCCCGGCAGCAGGAGCTCCGGATCGGCTCCGCTGCTGCGTCGGCACTGCACCCATCTCGCCACCGCCACGTCCCTCCCGATAAGAAGAAGAAGAAGAAGAGTTTGAATTTGATATCCCGCTTTATCACTATCCGAAGGAGTCTCAAAGCGGCTAACATTCTCCTTTCCCTTCCTCCCCCACAACAAACACTTTGTGAGGTGGGTGGGGCTGAGAGACTTCAAAGAAGTGTGACTAGCCCAGGGTCACCCAGCAGCTGCATGTGGAGGAGCGGGGAAGCGAACCCGGTTCCCCAGATTATGAGTCTACCACTCTTAACCACTACACCACACTGGCTCTCAGTGATAAGCAGCCGTGATCCGCCTGCCAGGACAGGTAAGCGCCTTCTCCCCGCCCGGCTGTCCGCTATCGCTCGCAATTCTCATTTGCTACTTCTGCCAATCCTGTAAACGGCTGCATGTTTCCCAGCTGTCTTCAACACCCCATCCTATCTGATTTCATTGTTTTGGTATCTGGCAGGTTGATATTTGACAGTGATCTGTCGCTGACGTGCAGTGGTATTTAGCATCTCACCCTGCTGATAGCTGGTATATGAAGGCGGATGCTGAACTGTCTTCGGCAAAGGCTTTCTACTTTGGTTTACCTTCCAAGGAACCCTGCCCCCCGTTACCAGACTCAGAATAAGCACCCAGCACTCTCAGGAAGCTGCTGTGACCCTGGCACCCTGACACGGCCCAACCACACGCACCAAGGGGTGGTGATGTGCCGTTTTAAATATTCCACAAAATGGGCTGCCTCTTTATCCTTTGCCTCAAAGGATTCTGGGCACAACAACCAACTTGGATGGCTTTGAAAGCGGATTGGACAGATTCACGGAGGCTAGGGCTATCATTGGCTACTAGCTATGATGACGATATTTGCTCCACTATGAGACTCATGTTCTACTAGTAGACAGCCCATAAGCATCTTTTGGGGCATTGGACTAGGTCAGGGGTCCCCAGACTTACCGGGCTTTGGGTCGGTGCCCGCCGCGCCGTCTGCGCAGCGGGCCGGAGGGCAGGGGAGTGCGCGCGCAGCGGGCCGGAGGGCGGGGGAGTGCGCGCCAGTGCGCATGCGCGCGCACACTTACTGGCGCACTGGCGCGCTTCCCGGCCGGAAAAAATAGCTGAAAATCGCTTGTGCGCATGCGTATGGGCCTCCCCGACTCGGAAGTGCACCTCCCCCGACCCGAAAGTGCACCGGAAATGACCTCTTCTGGGTCGGGAGAGGCCCATACGCATGCGCACAAAGGATTTTCGGCGATTTTTTTTCCAATTTGGAAGATTGCCGCCGCGCTGCGCGCCGTAAGAGCGAGCGGCGGCAGCGGGCGGCGGGGGTCGTCGCGGGCCGGATTGGGAGGCCAATTGGGCCGCATCCGGCCCGGGGGCCGTAGTCTGGGGACCCCTGGACTAGGTAGACCTTTGGTCTGATCCAGCAACTCTCTTATGCTCATAACATGAAGGGAATCTAAGATTTCTGGTTTCATGGTAGTAATACTCCACCCATCTGACTGAGTGGCCTCCGCCACTCTGTGCAGCTTCCAACCAATTAGAAAACCACAGTAAAAATGAAAAAGAAAGAAAGAAAACCACAGTAAAACATCAAGCATTAAAAACTTCCCTAAACAGGGTTGCCCTCAGATGTCTTCTAAAAGTCAGGTAGTTGTTTATTTCCTTGACATCTGGGTGGGTGCCACTACCAAGAAGGCCCTCTGCCTGGTTCCCTGTAACTTGGCTTCTCGCAGTGAGGGAGCCTCCAGAAGGCTCTCGGAGCTGGACCTCAATGAACGATGGGAGTGGAGACACTCCTTCAGGTATACAGGGCCGAGGCCATTTAGGGCTTTAAATATCAGCATTTAAACTTTGAATTGTGTTTGGTACTGGGAGCCAATGTAGATCCTTTAGGACCAGTGTTATACAGTCCCAGCAGCCACTCCCAGACACCAGTCTAGCTACCGCATTTCCAAGTCACCTTGCAGTTTCCAAGTCACCTTCAAAGGTAACCCCAAGTAGAGCTCATTGAAGTATTCCAAGCAGGGACTGGGAAATCTGGATTTATTTCCCAGATCTACCTTGGAACCATTATAGGGCCTTGGAATTACTGCAGTTTTTCAACCACAGCCCCCCCCCCCCGCCTGCAAAACATGGCATTTTGTATAGGAATATAACATGCCGAAAACTCTTTGAAATTGGAAAGTCTATGCTTCCCCGCACATCAGTCGCTGAGCAAGTGTGCAATTATGACATGTTCACAAATGTTCTAACTGATCACGGGGAAGCTGACAGCAATGGAATATTACCCACCAGTGTAGGCTCCTGTCAGGAAAATGAAAAGATAGGCCCGGCTAGCGAGGGAATTTTACACAGCATCTGGGATTTTGTTGGGGCTGCGAGTTGCTGGAAGAAGAAAGGGTGCTGTCAAAGGAAGAGGGGCTGGAAAAGGCGCAGAATTTGGCACCACTGCTGAAACCAGAATTTCAAATCAAACTGCCCAAGCCCTGAAGAGAGCCAAATTGTGATGTAGTGATCACACCAGGGCAGGGAGGCTTGGATCAAATCCAATAGCTCAGCTATGAACCTCTCTGGGGTGACCTTGCCCATTCTCTCTCTCTTTCTCCTCGCCTACCTCACAGGGTTGTTGTGAGGAGAAAGGGGAACGTGACTGTAGAAGCCGCTCATTAACGAGTAAGAATAATGGATTAATTTTTGACCAGGTCTTCATTTGAGCCAAGACTCCGCTCCAGAATCTGAATTCAGCAACAAGAGCTCAACTAGTTGCAAAAATGACTTCTGAAGCAAGCCGGAGCACCAGTCAGAAGCTTCATGGTAAAGTCTGATGATAAGTTAGCATGAGGGGCTGTGAGGTTTAATTGCACCCTTTCCACCGAAGCTTTCATCAGGGACTAAAACCCACCACCCCGCCCTGACTGATCCCTGGGGTTGACTAAAGGACAGACCATTTGAGCAGATCTCATATGCACACAAGCAAGCTAGCTTCCTCTTTCCACTTTCTGCAGAAGTTGCAAAAGTTATTTAAAGACGGCTTTCCCTTTCAGTTTGGACCTTAAAAGAAGCAGGCGGTTTCCCTTTCAGGGTGAAACTTTAGATGCGTTTCCCACTAGCAAACAATCGCCGCAGTCGGTGCCAGCTCATCTCGTATACTTGTCTCAACTTTGGAACCGGCTTTGGCTCTTGTGTGCTAGATGAGAAAACACTGCGTTCCCACATGTGAGGAAAAATAAAATATTAAAGATGAGGCTCTTAATCTCAGGGTCGTGGCTTCGAGCCTAACATCAGGCAAAAGATTCCTGCGTTGCAGGGGGTTGGACTAGATGAGCCATGGGGTGCCTTCAAACCCTACAATTCTATGATTGAAACATTACATGGTATTCATTATATGCTTCGGAAAGCTGTTTCACCATCCGCTTGGATGCCTCTTATGATATCACAACCAAATTTTGCACGAAGGTTCCAGGGACCAAGGAGCAGGGTTGTTGGTTTTTTGTCAATGTTTTGATACAAACGGGCGCCATTTTGAATCAAGATGGCAGACTGAACCTTCCAAAGCTGGTTTTAAACACCGATTTCAAAACTGCGCTGTTTTTGTTGCTTCGTATTTCCGAGCAAAGCTGGGTATGCGGCTGCTAGTACAAAACAAAGCAGGAACATTCCCACCTAACCACAAGGTTTTAATATCCTATCTGATTTTATCATTGGTTTTGTTTTTTACTCGGCTATAAATGACTTTGGGATATTTTTTAGCAGGACGCAATATATGATTGTTGTTATTATGATTGTTGTTATTATTTAAATTTGCCCTTCATCCATAGCTCTCAGCGTGGTTCACAACATAAAATCACAATATGAAACACACAACATACATAATAAAAACAAAAACAGACCGATAACCCCCCCCATCCCACAACACATTTAAAAGGGAGTTGGGTGGCAATCAGCCCAAGGCCTGGTTGAAGAGGAACGTTTTCGCCTGGTGCCTAATTGTGTATAATGACGGCACCAGGCAAGCCTCCCTGGGGAGAGCATGCCACAAATGGGGAGCCACCACAGAAAAGGCCCAGTTCTTGTGTTTCCACCTCTGGGCAGAGGAGGCAGGTGAAGAAGAAGGGCCTCAGGTGATGATTGCAGGGTCTGGGTCGGGTCGATTCATATGGAGAAAGGCGGTCCTTGAGGTATGGTGGTCCTGAGCCATTTAAAGCTTGATAGGTCAAAACCAGCACTTTGAATTTGACCCCAAAAAAACTAATTGGCAGCCAGTGGATAGGGGCAGGATCAGTGTAATAGGCTCAAACCGCCTTCCCCCAGTGAGCGATGTAATAAGGTAAAGGTAAAGGGACCCCTGATCATTAGGTCCAGCCATGACCGACTCTGGGGTTGCGCGCTCATCTCGCATTATTGGCTGAGGGAGCCGGCGTACAGCTTCCGGGTCATGTGGCCAGCATGACAAAGCTGCTTCTGGCGAACCAGAGCAGCGCACAGAAACACCGTTTACCTTCCCGCTGTAGCGGTTCCTATTTATCTACTTGCATTTTGATGTGCTTTCGAACTGCTAGGTTGGCAGGAGCTGGGACCAAGCAACGGGAGCTCACCCCGTCACAGGGATTCGAACCGCCGACCTTCTGATCAGCAAGCCCTAGGCTCAGTGGTTTAACCACAGCGCCACCTGGGTCCCGCGATGTAATAAACCTGCATCTAAATCATTGGCAATGAAGCTCTCCAAGCCAATATACAGGCAGCTGTTGGGAGGGCACAGACCGGAGCAGGAATAGGATGAGCTGCCATTCCTACAGACTACACTTCGTCTGCAGAACTAGCAGACCAGCTTGAATAGAAGAAGACAGGAACAGGTTGCTCACCACCATAGAGGCTGGAACCAGCTGCATTTCGTTTCAAGGTAGGATTCACCAGTAGCCTAATCTCTCCATCCACTAAGACAGGCGTAGGGAACCTCAGCCCCAAGGGCCAAAGGCACCCCTCCAATCTTTGTCTGACTCTCAAATCTCTCTCTAGGACACACCCCTCCTCGCTGGTCCTGCTTCATAGTGCAAGCGTTTTTGCCTGGCTGGGATGTGTCCTGAGTTCCAATTGTGACTTTTGCTGATCTGTTCGGAGTTTAAAGAGCAGCATGCGAGTGTGTGCAGAAACTAGCCTACTGCACGAAGGTGAAATTGGCATTTGTTGCCCCACCAATTTGATGATGATGATAACGATGATGATGATGATGATTTCTTACTTATGCTCCACCCATCTGGCCTGGCTTCCCCAGCCACTCAGGGCAGCTTCCAACAGAATATTAAAAACACAATAAAACATCAAACATTAAAAACTTCCCTAAACAGGGTTGCCTTCAGATGTCTTCTAAAAGTCAGATAGTTGTTTATTTCCTTGACATTTGGTGGGAGGGCATTCCAGAGGGCAGGCACCACCACCAAGAAGGCCCTCTGCCTGGTTCCCTGTAACTTCGCTTCTCGCAGGGAGGGAACTTGCCAGAAGGCCCCCGTAGTTGGCCCTCAGAGTCTGGGCTGAATGATGGGGGTGGAGACGCTCCTTCGGGTATACTGGATCAAGGCCATTTAGGGCTTTAAAGATCAGCACCAACACTTTGAATTGTGCTCGGAAACGTACTGGGAGCCAATGTCTTTCAGGACTGGTGTTATGTGGTCCTGGCAGCCGCTCCTAGTCACCAGCCTAGCTGCCAGATTCTGGATTAGTTGCAGTTTCCGGGTCACCTTCAAAGGTAGCCCCATGTAGAGCACATTGCAGTAGTCCAAGCGGGAGATAACCAGAGCATGCACCACTCTAGCAAGACAGTCTGCGGGCAGGTAGGGTCTCAGCCTGCATACCAGATGGAGCTGATAGACAGCTGCCCCGGACACAGAATTGACCTGCTCCTCTGTTCTCACCCGCCACTGGCCCACAGCCCCTTGAAAGCCGGAAATGTGGCCCTTGATCTAATAACAGTTCCTCCCCCCCCCCCCGCACTAACCGATCAGCAGAGACGCAAAGCAGACGAGGGGCGAATCCAGGCCAAGCCCACCAAGCAAGAGAAACAGGAAAAAGACCAAAGAAGACCCACCCTTCAGGGTCACTGGCAACGGGGGAGGTTTCCTTCCCAGCCACACATGCGGCAAATGTCGTGCCTTCTGTTCGGCACAAGGTTCGCCCACGGAGTCTCCCTAAAAGGAATTTCATGAGCACAAAAGATCTGCCAGGCATTCTGCCGCTTTCTGTGAAAGTCCTCGGTGCCTAAGACGCCTCACTGCCTGCGGGGGGGGGGACAACAGGTGTTGCCCCCAACTCCCGAGAAGGACAAAATGCACCGTCCCCCAAAGGCTGGCCAGGTTTATATTTTGCTACCTGAGACAGAACATCCTGAAAGCACCTCTCTGACGGAGCAAAAAAAATACCACAGAAGTAACCATGCCTGAGGCATCTGATTCAGTCTGCCCAATGACAGAGCCGCCCTTGCCAATGTCCTAGACTAGGTCAAGGTTACCTGCTTTATCTCCCTGAGGAACTTTGAGTCTTCTTGTTGTGTTGGCAATTGGCAGGTTCATTTGTTCCCTGTGGGGGGGTCTAACACTCAGCTCCCTTCCATGCGTAAAACACTAATAATAATAATAATAATAATAATAATAATAATAATAATAATAATAATTTATTATTTATACCCCGCCCATCTGGCCAGGTTCCCCCAGCCACTCTGGGCGGCTTCCAACAAAACATTAAAATACAGAAATCCATCAAACATTAAAAGCTTCCCTAAACAGGGCTGCCTTGAGATGCCTTCTAAAGGTCTGGTAATTGTTGTTCTCTTTGACCTCTGGTGGGAGGGCATTCCACAGGGTGGGTGCCACTACCGAGAAGGCCCTCTGCCTGGTTCCCTGTAACTTGTCTTCTCGTAGCGAGGGAACCTCCAGAAGACCCTCGGCGCTGGACCTCAGTGTCCGGGCAGAACGATGGGGGTGGAGACGCTCCTTCAGGTATACATAAAGCAAGACGGCTCTGTTCACAGGTAAATTGTGGTGGCCCCTAGTTTGGAGTTGGTGATCAGGGATCTTAGGACCCCAGGGTCTTAAAATCTGACCCTCAAGCCTATAAGCTAGCACTCCCAGGGACCTGGACTCTCTTATGCCAGCCTGACTGGAGCAATGCTTCCTCTTCTGCGAGGGAGAGGTCCCATAGGCCATGACTTGGTGCCAGGATGTTGGCTGAGACCGAATGATACCAGAAGGCCAAAGAACATAAGAACAGCCTGTTGGATCAGGCCGATGGCCCATCCACGCCAGCATCCTGTTCTGACAGTAGCCACCCAGATGCCTGTGGGGAAGCCCGCATGTGAGGCCTGAGTAGAAGATCACTCTCCCCTCCTGTAAAGGTAAAGGGACCCCTGACCATTGGGTCCAGTCGCAAATGACTCTGGGGTTGCGCGCTCATCTTGCTTTACTGGCCAAGGGAGCCAGGGTACAGCTTCCAAGTCATGTGGCCAGCATGACTAAGCCGCTTCTGGCGAACCAGAGCAGTGCACGGAAACGCTGTTTACCTTCCCGCCGGAGCGGTACCTATTTATCTACTTGCACTTTGACGTGCTTTCGAACTGCTAGGTGGGCAGGAGCTGGGACCAAACAACGGGAGCTCACCCCGTCGCGGGGATTCGAACCACCAACCTTCTGATCGGCAAGCCCTAGGCTCAGTGGTTTAGACCACAGCGCCACCTTCTCCCCTCCTGCAGTTTCCAGCAATCGGTATTCAGAGGTATTACTGCCTCCAAGCATGGAGAGCAGAGCAGAGCCATCATGGCGAGTAGTCACTGGCAGCCCTCTCTCCTCCATGAATTCGTCCAATCTTTTAAATTCACCCAAATTGGTGGCCTTCCCTGCCTCCTGAGGGAGAGAGTTCCACAGAGTAACTATGCACTGTGAGAAGGTAAGAGCTTTGCTGCATCCCATCAAAGGTCTATCTAGCCCAACACCCTGACCCCATGGCAACCAACTAGATTCCTATGGAAAGAGCACAGTTGCAACATCGCTCTCCCATTCCTGTTAACTTATTGGCACAGGGCACCTTCTTTGCAGCATTAGAAACTCACGATATATATGAGCCAGGCGTCCCATGGCATCTTAAACCTACGTAGATTACGGTCGCCACAATGGAATGTCTGGGGCTGGACTAGATGGCCCTTGGGTTCCCTTCCAATGCTACAATTCCACGATGCTATGATCTCGACGACATTGATGGACTGTAGCTTACTCCGGCAACAGTTCACTTGTCCCAGAACGCAAGAAGGAGAATCATACACAGGGGAAATGGAAGTGGTATTAACTGTGGACCCAAGGCAGAGGTTTTATAAACTGTGGTTGCCAGCCTGGCACCCAGAAAACTCCACATATTCACAACCAGACCCACACCTGGCATTTGGTAAATTTCGAACATTGCTTCTTTGCCCCTGCCATCTGCTCGTGGGACATTCACCCATGTTCCCACGTTCTAACCTCTCTCCATACGTATTCCATTTTTGTCCCAACTACCCAAAAAACTCAAAACAACCTGTGTTTCTTCCCCTTTATCTTCATGACAACCTAGCAAGGTGGGTTAGGCTGAGAGATGGGGGACAGACCCAGGAAGCTTTGTGGCCAAGCAGGGATTTCAATCGGGGTCTTGCTGGCCCGGCTGCAACCCGCTAACCACTACAACACACTGACCAGAGTGGAGATATCATGGGCAACATGAGTTAATGATCTATGTTGAATCCTATCTCAGAACCTGAAAACGTTGGCCTGATTGACCATCTCCTTCTATCCAGGTCTGTGACCCCATGGGCACCCGCCAGAGGGCTGCCATGTCCCCCTGCCCCAGGTTCCCAGCGCTGGCATGAACATGAATCTGATTCGGATGACACACCTGTCAACCCACTGGAGGCGAGACCCTTCGGCAACAGCCCCTTCTACACTGACCAGGCCTGAAGATGTGGCTCTTGCATATGAGGGTGACCCCCATGCAGAATCTCCTGTGACTGAAGAATAGGCCTCTCTGGGGTCAGGGCAGGGGGGGCAGAGCTACTGGGAAGTCACACCCTGCTAGCCTTTCAAAGGCTTCAGGTGACCCTAAGCCTTCTGCTGAGACAACATCTCCCTAAGCTCAGCACGCAGGGCCCAGTGGGAGCTGTCCGTGGTCCTGATTTGCCTCGCCTTACCACACCCCTGGACAAGGCTCTGGTTATCGATTGCCCCTCTCCCTGTGGGCCCCAGTCCCCAGCAGAACAGGAGAGGTGCCATTCATTTCCCTCATCTGGGGAAGATTAGAGAGACTTCCTGCCTTTAGATTCCCCCCTGGCAAAGCTGGCCTTTTGCAGGGGACAAAACCTAGCTAACTGTTTGGGAATTATGGTCAGTACACCTTGCTTTGATCCTTGCAAGGTGTTGAAGAGTGGAAAGGTAGCCAATCAATAGCAACTCCGAGAGGGAATAAGGGGCATTGGGGCGGCAGGAAGGCTGGAAAGGAACAGATGGCGATGAGCCATCTCCCTGAATTTGTGTCAGTGACATCTCTCTCCCCTCCCCACCCCTCGCTCTCCCTCTTCCAGAAACATGCAGCCCCCAGCCGAGGTGGGATGGAGTGTGAGAAACGGAGATTTCACATCCAATGTGTTATCCCCTTTACTACCAGCAGCCAGACATAAACGGGTTCATTAATAATCCCTCCCTCGCCATGAGCGTTGCATAAAAGCAGTGGTTTTGCAAAGCGGGGGGGATGGATGGATAATGGTTTCTCCCTCTTCCACCCCCAGCCTACTTTGCAATATCAAGTCAGCTCAGCAACATCTCCCTGTCTGCCGAAATCTCGGGCTAGGGAATGGTCTCCTTCAACCCCACCCATCCCCTGATTTTCCACCCTACACAAATTCTCTCTCTCCCCCTAGGATTCTACAATGGAAAGGGGAAAAAGGGGGGGGGAATTGAGTGAGAATAGGGGCGGGGGCACTCCAAAACAATGTCACTATCTGCCATGATATTGTCTGGCCTAATGCTCCTAAAACCACCTTTGAACAGATAGTCTCGAGTCCTGTAGATTTGCCTCAGAGAGAGGCCAACCCTGTTAAAAGCGGCACCGAGACCCCTTTTTTTTCTGCCACTAGCCCTTAGGATGAGAGTTTTGCTCTGCTACTCTTGAACAGAACCTTCCCTCCAGTGTTTCCAAAGCTCCCAAAGTTCAAAATAAAAATACATATATTCAAAAGGGGAATACACAACCCCTTTCCCGTCGGTCTGTAGCCCTCAGGTCAATGTCTGCTATAGGCTTTTCAATATTGAGGCCTTCTCATTGGAAATCTTACTGAGGAGAGGGTTGGTGTGGGGAGAAAGCCCATCTTTAGGCCTGGTCCTCCCCAACAGGCCAGTGGGTTGTGGGAGTCTGTGCCACGACTGGGCCAATCCAGATGGCAGGTTTTTGCAGCTCCACACAAACAAGTGCATGTCTATTTACACGCCTTTCCTTTCATGTAGAAATCTTGCTGATCAGGAAGAAGGTGGAGTTTCATATCTTCTCCTTGGCATGGCATGTACAGTGGAACCTCGGTTTATGAACACCTCGGTTTATGAATTTTCGGTTTATGAACGCCGCGGACCCATCTGGAACGGATTAATTCATTTTCCATTACTTTCAATGGGAAAGTTTGCTTCAGTTTATGAACGCTTCAGTTTATGAACAGACTTCCGGAACCAATTACACCCATGCTTCAGTTTATGAACGCTTCAGTTTAAGTACTCCGTGGACCCGTCTGGAATGGATTAATCCACTTTCCATTACTTTCAATGGGAAAGTTTGCTTCAGTTTATGAACGCTTACTCCGCGGACCGTCTGGAACGGATTAATTCACTTTCCATTACTTTCAATGGGAAAGTTCGCTTCAGTTTATGAACAGACTTCCGGAACCAATTGTGTTCATAAACCGAGGTACCACTGTACAGGGAACATATTAATTTTTGGATGGAGGAGCCACCCCATCAAGCAAGCTTGGCTTGCAGCCTTTGTGGAGGTACAATCGAGATACGGGGACTCAGAAAGCCGCCTTACACTAGGTGAGACCTCTGGCCATCTTCCTCAGTATTGTCTACACTGACTGGCAGCAGCTCCCTGGAATTTCAGGCAGGGGTCTCTCCTACCTGTCAATGTCAAGGGCTACACCTGAGACCTCTTGCATGCAAAGTAGATACACTACCCCTGAGCTGTGGCCCTTCCCCACCTCATAAGCTACATGTGAGAACTAGGCCAAACCCGGAGAGGCCAAACTGAGGGGTAGCTCAGTTGGCAGAGCACGAGACTCTTAATCTCAGGGTCATGGGTTCTAGCCCCACATTGGGCAAAACATTCCTGCACTGCAGGCCATTGAACGAGATCATTCCCGTGGTCCCTTCCAACTCTAAAATGGTTCGAAGATTCTAGCTCGGAAATCTTCCCTCTGACAGGGACCCCCAGCAGCCGATGGACTTCCCAGACCCAAGAACAGCTGAGCCTTGCCAAGCCCAGTCGTCCGTCCTGCCTGCTCAGAACATCTCATGCCTTGGCCTACCTGGATGGGAGCAGTGCTGAAATGGATCTTGCGGTTGGGGGCAGCCTCCTCCTCTTCCGACAGCCCGGCGATCTCCATGCAGCTGGATTCTGGCGCGTACAGTCCATCGGCGTCTTCATCTTCGTCCAGCCCGCTCCCTCCCGAATCCTCCCCCAGCCCGCTGTAGGCACTGATGTCCACCAGGTCGGCCTCGGAGAAGTCCTCTCTCTTCGACTCGTCACACAAGTCGTTCTCCTCCGGCCCTTCCGCCTTGGCCCCTTCCTCGCCGTAAGCGTCCGCCAGAGGGTCTGGCGTCTCCAGGTGCCTCTCGCCACCCGGCCGGCCGTTCTCCAAGGCAGCGTGCACCGTGACCTCGGCCTGGATCACCTCTGCCCGGTTCGCCTCGGCAAGCCCCTTGGAAGCGGCCTTGCTGCGCTCTTCGGCAATTGCCGCCGCCACTGCCACCTCGGCCGCCTCAAACTCCTGCTCCGAGTCCCCGCTCTCCTCCACTTCCACGGGCTTGATCTTGCGCACCTCCTGGACCTTCTGGGGACGCAGAGCTCCCGTGTTGCCGTCCCCCGGCTTCGCCACAGCCCCTCCGCCAGCAAGAAGTTTGGCCTGGCTCTTGTCGGCCTCGGGCAGCCTGCCTCTCGCCTGGGGAGCAGTAGGCCCATCACTACTACTACTACTACTTCTCCCTTCCGCTTTGGCCCCTTCTGGGGCCTGAAGGAAAACCCTGGGCCTCTTGGGGACGATCTTGGAGTTGAGGGGTCCGACTTTCCCAGGGGCCTTGTGGAGGTTGTTCCTCAAGTCGGCCTTCTCAAAGACGGCACTGAGCTGGCTGACGGTGGGCGACACAGCCTCGGTGTCCAGCTTGTCCAAGGACTCCGTGCTGCCGTTGAACTTCACCACCACGTCCAGCTTCCTGTCCTGGAATCCGCCCCTCTCCTTCCTCAGCAGAAGCTTGTTGCTGGTCTCCTTCTCCTGCAGGCTCCTCTCAAAGATCTTCCGCGTCTCCTGCAGCTTGGAGAGCGGCTTGTCTGTCTTGGAGTCGAAGCGGCTCACCCTCTCAGACACGCTGGTGCCCAGCTTCAGAAGGGCGCTGTGGTCCACGTTTTCATTCAGGCTGCTGGCCCGGGGCAAGGACAGCCGCACGGGCTTCTCCTTCAGCTTGGCCAGGTCCATGGTGCCCTCCCCGGCAGGGCCCGCTGTCCCCATCTGCAGGAACATGTTCTTGATCCGGTGGACGTTGGAGCCATACTTCTTGTTCCGGGCTTTCTTGGCCTCCTCGCTCTCGGCGTTGCCAAGGGCATCCTTGGTGGCTTTCAAGGCCTGGATGCCGGCTTCGTAGGCGTTCCGGTGAGGCGAGGCACTCCGTAGGCTCCCTCCGCCGCCGTTGTTGCCACCACCACCGCTGCCGCTGCTGCTGCTGCTGCCACCAGGACTATTCTGGGGCTCAGTCTTCATCATGGTTCAGCGAATCTTCGGGTGTCGTGGACACCACATAGCCCCACGTTTGGTCCTCTTTCCACGCGCCCACCCTTCCTCCGATCCCCCTCCGAGCTGCCTCTTCCCAGACGAGCTGCGGCAGCGGATTCACATCGCGAGAAACAAGGGATGGAGGGGAAGAGGAGGGGGGGAGGCAAATGCACGCTTCTCCTTCTTCCTCCTACAACACGGCGTTCATTGTGTCAGGGAAATGTGGTCAGCGGGGGCGGAGGAGAGAACGTTCCCCAAAAAAGAGAGGCTTCTTTTCCTTACCGATGGTTACAGGGAAGCGCGTCCCTTCAGGCTCGGATCAGCTCAGGCCCACGGTCGCCGGCTGCTCGGATGCGTTACGCCTCCCCTTCATCCCTTTGCCTCCGTCTTCTTCCTCCTCCTCCTCTTGTTTCTGATCTTCCTCCCCTGGTCGCTCGCTCAGTCTTTGCAGCCCGATGGTGGTGGAGACCCGGCGCTTCTGCGAACGGCGCAGCCTGTCGCTCCTAAAAAATAAAATAAAAATATAATCATGATAAGGTTGGGGGAAGAGAGGAGGGGAGAGAGAGAAGGGGGGGGCAAACCCGAGAGAAAATTCCCGCTGGGTCTTAAAGAGATCAGATTCACACCCCTCTCTCGCGCGCCTTGTCCACCCCCCTTTTTTTCTGCTGTGGCAGGAAAGGAAGCTAAACGGCAGCCAGCGACGCGCTCTTCTTCCTCCTCCCCCTGCGCGTCCGCGCCGCCCTCCGCCCCCCTCGCCATTGAAAGAGAGAGAAACCCACGGAACTCATCCACCCCGTTGCAACAGGGAGGGAGGCAGGCACGGCCATCCTATCCCTCCCCCCCCCCCACCCGCGACCGACGGGTTATTAAAAAAAATAACAGCAAGCGATCGATGCAATCCAACCCCTTCTTCCGCGCGTTTTTGCGCTAAAATGCAAACGCAACGCGCGCCCCGCACTTGCTCCGGAATAAGATCAAGCGCGGCCAGGGAGATTTGCCACCCTGATCCCTAGCGCGCAGTTGGGGACGGACAGATTGTTTTGGGGTGGACAGATCCATCGGAGAGGAGAAAGCGCCCCGGGATCTTTGGCGGCGTTGCAAAAGCCGCAGAAACGGAAAGGGGACCTTTACGAGGCCGAACTGGAAATGTCACAAAATTGGGAGGAAGCTATTGTTTGGGGAAATTTTAGCTGGCCCTAATATAACGGTAGTGTTTGACCATGGGATATTTTGGGGGGGGGTTAATTCTAATGGGCCAACTCTTCCCCCCCATCATTGCAAAAGATTGCAAAGATGCAACTGCTTAACTAGGTGCTTAAAAAAAAGCAAACAAAATATAAATATATAATGTGCCTCGACGAGTGAGAAAATATGATTAGTACAGAGGGCCTCCATTCATAAGACATCTATTCTAATTAGTGTAAATGAAAACTTAGATTCCATACAACATCTTGAAAGGACCTGAAACCCAGTTTTCGAAACTCCCATTGTGCTAGGCGCATTTTGCAACAGGGAATTTCATTAGCGCGAGCTCTGGGCGCAGTACTGGGCCTAAGATTTCAGATTGGAAGGAAAGGAGGACCTTTTTCTGCCTCCCCACTTCCAGCTACTCTCTGAAAATTAGAGAAGAGACCCTCTTCAGAATATTAGGAGGGTGAGCAGGGGAAGGACCAGGCCATATGAAAAATGAACATAACATTTTAGCTGCAGTTCATTCATTTTTTTTCAGCTTTGTGTTCTTACATATACAAAAGTGTGCCTAGACATTCCATTGTTGCGCCCATAATCCTTGGTTTAAGGTGCCATTTAGCTCCTAGCTTTCATATCTCAGTTTCTAACACTGCTGACATCACCAGCTCAGTCTAACACAGTTTGCTATGTATTATTATCTTACTCCAAAATAGGCCACTGTAGCTAGCTTGTTTGGACAGTGGCAAACTGAGCTGATCCCAGTTTTCAACTGCTGTTATGTTTATCATGGACAATCCATTATCAAGAGCTTAGAATAGTAATGCTGATTCACAGCGCACTGTTTCTCAGCCGTTTGCTTGTTTATTCTCACAACCCCCCTGTGAGGTAGGCTGTGGGCAGCTTAGGGCAGCAAGGGGGCTTGGGCGTACAGTTTGTGGGTTTTATTAAGGGCCCACCATTCCCTGCATAATGGCAAAAAAACAACAACCCCAAAATGTAAAATTGTTTCTGCCACTGTGATTTTGGCTTTTGTGTAGTTTTTTTAAAAATGCATTTATATACTGTATATTCCTGCGTATAAGACTACTTTTTAACCCAGGAAAATCTTCTCAAAAGCCGGGGGTCACCTTATACACCGGGTCGTATTTCTTATATGGCAAGTATTTCCCAAATTCTATATTTTAACTGGAAAAGTTGGGGGTCGTCTTATGCACCCAGTCGTCTTATACGCCGGAATATACGTGTGTGTGTGTGTATGTATTTTGTCCAGTGCTTTGGTAATGTAAGTTTTTTATGCAATTGCAGCAAAGAGGTATTTTTTTAAAATAAATATGTTGCACATTGACTGATAAATCTGAAATTGCTCACAGCATGGTGCCATGAAGGCAGCTTCAAGTGGCCTCTGTATGGTGAGAGTTTCTTTTGAAATAGCCTCCAGTTACCTCACAGACAATTACCTTTTTCAGAAAAAACAAACAAAAAGCAAACCCCATTGTTGTATGCATGTGGTCAGGGCCGGATTGAGGTTTGATGAGGCCCTAAGCTACTGAAGGTAATGGGGCCCTTTATATGTCCAGCTGTCCTTTGTCAACAACAAATTGTCACTGTTTTTTTTGTGTTGAGTATATGATGTATGGTAATTTATGGACCTAATAGGTATCTAAAGGCATTTGTACATGTTGCCATGCAACCAGTCCACGCAGAATGTAGGCACCCTATATATAGAAATGAGCAAACCAGTGATATTTTAGGGAGCAGGCTAGCAGGCGGGGCCCATTATTTACATCATAGGAGCCTACACAACACAAAACACTGTTGCTGTATGTAGGTTTTATTTTATTTGTTTTTTATCTTATATTTTGGAAATGTACACCCAGGTGTTTTTTTTCCCTTTAATTTTTTTTGGGGGGGGCAAGAGAGTGGGGCCCTAATCTAAAGCTTGTTTAGCTTATGCATAAATCTGGCACTGCCTGTGGTCACATAATATAAGATCATAGAATCATAGAATCATAGAGTTGGAAGAGACCACAAGGGCCATCCAGTCCTACCCCCTGCCAAGCAGGAA
Organism: Zootoca vivipara; assembly: GCF_963506605.1. NCBI lineage: Eukaryota > Metazoa > Chordata > Lepidosauria > Squamata > Lacertidae > Zootoca > Zootoca vivipara. Next base: position 18,285,504 of record NC_083288.1, on the reverse strand, counting down.
ACACCATCAAAGCATTCTTGACATATGGCTGTCAAGCCTCTGCTTGTTGTTTAGTTGTTTAGTCGTGTCCGACTCTTCGTGACCCCATGGACCATAGCACGCCAGGCACTCCTGTCTTCCACTGCCTCCCGCAGTTTGGTCAAACTCATGTTCGTAGCTTCGAGAACACTGCTTAAAGACCTCCAAAGAAGGAGACTCCACCACACTCCTTGGTAGCAAATTCCATTGCCGAACAGCTCTTACTGTCAGGAAGTTCTTCCTAATGTTTAGGTGGAATCTTCTTTCTTGTAGTTTGAATCCATTGCTCCGTGTCCGCTTCTCTGGAGCAGCAGAAAACAACCTTTCTCCCTCCTCTATATGGCATCCTTTAATATATTTGAACATGGCTATCATATCACCCCTTAACCTTCTCTTCTCCAGGCTAAACATACCCAGCTCCCTAAGCCGTTCATAATAAGGCATCGTTTCCAGGCCTTTGACCATTTTGGTTGCCCTCCTCTGGACACGTTTCCAGCTTGTCAGTATCCTTCTTGAACTGTGGTGCCCAGAACTGGACACAGTACTCCAGGTGAGGTCTGACCAGAGCAGAATAGATCTCTAGTGCTCACACAGTGCGTTCCAATTACCTCGAGCGATTCCCGCTTGCCTGGGTGCGAACCACTCATGCCGTGTGCAAGTGTTGTGGCAGCTATCTCAGACTCCTTTGCAGCAAGGGTAGCTGTGCGTAGGTCCCTGCCTATTGCATCGCTGCCTCGATATTTTGGTCCGGGACATTTCTTCAGCTCCTAGAGAACTGTCCTGGTCTGGGCTGACTTTCTCAGAGGCACTGGCAAATCCAGCAGCAACTAGGTTCGGATTTCTATGCTCTGTCTTCCCTGCTGAAGTCTGATCTTCTATACTGGCATAGATACTTCCACACTAAACATAGCTCCAACGGACCGATGGGAGCATTTGAAGATGACTTATACTGAGTCAAAGCGTTGGTCCATTTAGCTCAGTAGGAGCTGGCAGCAGCCCTCCAAGGTTTCAGGTAGATGAACCTGAGACCTTCTGCGTGCCAATCGGATGCTCAACCACTGAGCTATAGAATCATAGAATCGTATAGAATCATAGAAGAGACCACAAGGGCCATCCAGTCCAACCCCCTGCCGAGCAGGAAACACCATCAAAGCATTCCTGACATATGCCTGTCAAGCCTCTGCTTAAAGACCTCCAAAGAAGGAGACTCCACCACACTCCTTGGTAGCAAATTCCACTGCCGAACAGCTCTTACTGTCAGGAAGTTCTTTCTAATGTTTAGGTGGAATCTTCTTTCTTGTAGTTTGAATCCATTGCTCCGTGTCCGCTTCTCTGGAGCAGCAGAAAACAACCTTTCTCCCTCCTCTATATGACATCCTTTTATATATTTGAACATGGCTATGACCCTTCCCTACAGAGCCGTAGCTGGGTGATATTGCACCCCTGGCAGAACCGTCCAGATTGTGCCCCCTAGCCACGGACAAATTAGCTCTTCTTTCCGCCTCTCCTCCACCCATTCAATTCACCCTCTATTTCAAACATTTTCATATGAGGCAATAATCAATATTTTTATTTATAGACATATTTATGGACATATTTTAAGCCCATTTTGCATGCCCCCCCACCTGCACCCCTGGCGGGGCCCCAGTTCGCCACCTCTTAGCTACGGCCCTGCTTCCCTATATGTGATGCTAAAAAGCCTCTGTTTTAATCTGAACTGTGTCCTTTATTAATCACAACGCAGGAGAGAATGGGGAGGGCAGCACTTTTAAATCGAGCACTTGCTCTGTTTATTGTTATTATTATTATTCCGTTTATTAGTCACTTGCCACTTACGGTGCTTCCGAGCGACTTGCACAAATTTAAGAGCATGAAGCAGGCATAGGCAAACTCGGCCCTCCAGATGTTTTGGGACTACAAGTCCCATCACCCCTGACCACCGGCCCTGTTAGCTAGGGATGATGGGAGTTGTAGTCCAAAAACATCTGGAGGGCTGGGTTTGCCTATGCCTGGCATAAAGCATAACAAATCCAAAGGAGCAAGACATCACAATTAAATAATAATAATCCAATGACCCAGTAAAACATGCAATTCATTGACAGCAAAATTATCTGTCAAATGTCTGGGAGGATATGCTAGAGCAGGCATCCCCAAACTGCGGCCCTCCAGATGTTTTGGCCTACAACTCCCATGATCCCTAGCTAACAGGACCAGTGGTCAGGGAAGATGGGAATTGTGGTCCAAAACATCTGGAAGCCAACGTTTGGGGATGCCTGTGCTAGAGGATCCTCACCAGCAGGCCGGATCTATGTTCTGCTTAGAGAAGACCTATTTAAATTAATGGACCTACGTTTGTTAGGTCCATTCATTTCAATGGGTCTCCTCTGAGTATTATTGGATACAACCAATCGGGCATCCTTTCAATTTCATGGCCTTTTCACATATGAAGGAGCAGCAGAGCCAAGTTTCCCACTGAGGGTGGATACATTCCTTAGGCTGCAGTTCACCAACAAGTAAATTTGTAAATGTATGTTGCAACCAGTTCCCCTTTTAGGAACTTCCAAGGGCAGCTGTTCTGCAACCTCTCTTGGCAGCTTCCCCTATGACTCTGCTGATTTTAGTGACCCCCAGCTCCCGACTGTTGAACCTCAGTCAACTTTTCTGTAGTTTATACCCATCAAACAGCCTTTTCCCAACCTGGGTGCCCTCCAAATGCTTTGGGACTACAACTCCCATCAGCCCCTGGGATCAGCACGTACTGGCTGGGGCTGATGGAGGTTGTAGTCCAGGCATCCCCAAACTGCGGCCCTCCAGATGTTTTGGCCTACAACTCCCATGATCCCTAGCTAACAGGACCAATGTCCAGGGATGGTGGGAACTGTAGTCCAAAACATCTGGAGGGCCGAAGTTTGGGGGTGCCTGTTGTAGTCCCAAACAACTGGAAATTTGGGGAAAGCTGTGATCCTTAAGTGAAAGCCAGCCATCTGTGGAAGCAGGCTGCTGTCACAAGCAGAGCAAGTATACTCCATATATTTAAATCAACCTACAGCCCCTGCGAAGACTCCTGGGAACTTTAGTTTAACCCCACAAAACTACAATTCCCAGCACCATTAAGCTATAGTTCCCATGCTTCTTTGGAGGGGTACTTTAAATGCATGGTGTGTAAGCAAACCCCAGTGTACAAGAGCCTGTTTATGAAGAGAGGGGAAGGGTTATTCATGGTTTGCTCCTAAGGATCACAGTGCACCCCAAGCTTGCACCGTTTCCCCACAAGCTGAAGAAAACCGATGCATTTAGCAGCTTCCCTTCAGCTCGTCCAGCAAGCTCTGGGGATCTGGGTCGTGGCTTCTTGTTGGGAAAATATCGATCCCAACAGCACGGGGATTGTTTGGCGTGGCCAAAACAAACAAGCGAGCCCCCAGTCAGCCACAGAAGCGCCCATCACCCCCGAGGCTACGCAGAGATGCGGAGGGCGCAAGGACCCTGCGGGACATGCCTGAGCAAAGCTTCCCTCCCAGGCTACGCGGTTTCCTGCATCTTTTCCCCTTTTTTTGGCATGTGCGCAAAGCAGCCCTCTTTCCCGTTTCCTCTTTTGCAGTCTTATCAGCTGCTGCAGATTCTCCAACGAGAGTGGAGGAGGACGCATCAATTTTCTCCATACACACGAGCTGGAGCCAGTTATTTTGGCTGCCTGCACCTTTAAAGCACAAAGCACATTCATCCAACCCCCCCCCCAAAAGAATTCTGGGCGCTGTAGTTTGCTAAGGGTCGCTGGGAATAGTAACCCCGTGAAGGGTAAACCACAGTTCCCAGAATTCTTTGAGGGAAAGGCTCTGCTTGCTTGGAGATGGGGTTAGGGGTCCTCCTTCTATAGCTCTCCAAGCTCAGAGGGGCCTGAATTCCTCCGTTTCTAGGATGCTTTTGGGAGCGGGGTTTCTCTGCGGCGAAGTGGAAGGCACTCTGCGCGTGCTCAGAGGCGCTTGCTTCTCAATTACTGTTTCATAAGTACCAGGTGCCTTGAGTTTGGGGACGAGAGTGATGTGGAAATTGGAAAGGCGCAGAACCTGTAGGTTTGGTCACTTGCGTAATTTCTCCCTCTCTGCCACATGGCCTCTGGTTACAGCAGTACCTCGGTTTATGAACTTAATCCATTCCAGAAGTCCGTTCTTAAACCGAAACCGTTCTTAAACCGAGGCGTGCTTTCCTTCCCTAATGAGGCCTCCAGCTGCCGGTGTCCTTCCGTTCTTAGACCGAGGTAAAGTTCGCAAACTGGGGCACTCCTGGTTTTGCGGAGTTCGTAAACCGAATTGTTCGTAAAAAGGGCTGTTCTTAAACCGAGGTACCACTGTATATTCCCCTGGTGTGCCTTGCATCCCTTTCCACTGGTTGGCCCCTCTCACCTTCCTACCATTTCCCACTACTGTATGTTTCTCTTCTGACATAAAGGTCTGCTCAAAATTCTGCAAAAAAACAAATGTGAGTGACAATGTGATTGCCATGCAAAATCCCCAGGTGGGCGGAACTCATGTATCGCAAGCCCCTGCTGGACACATTGCACAGGAAATGCGAAAGAGGAAATGGAAACCGCAGATGCTTTCACTGGCACGTCCTCTCTCTGCCGCCACTTCTTGAACACCCAAAGCCACAGCAAACACACATGATGGGGAAATAATCTATGTGACAGAGGGAGAAGCTGCCATTTCTCAAAGCTACAACTGGTGCCTTCCCAATTTCCCACCTCACTCAGGACTAGGAGCATAAGTAGAGCCTAGTGCAGGCATCCCCAAACTTCGGCCCTCCAGATGTTTTGGACTACAATTCCCATCATCCCTGATCACTGGTCCTGTTAGCTAGGGATCATGGGAGTTGTAGGCCAAAAGATCTGGAGGGCCGCAGTTTGGGGGGTGCCTGGCCTAGTGGCTCAGATGTGACCAAGGCAGGCGTGAAATCTGAGGTATATATATATGCAAATTTAGAAACCATCACAACCATTTTAATAGATACGCAAACAAAACATCATGCATACCCTGCCCCAGCAAACACTTCTCCAATGAAAACAGGGACGTCTCACCCCATAATGATAATTGTACTAAAAATACCCCACACATTTTACTGGGTTGCCCCAGCCACTCTGGGCAGCTTCCAACATACAGTGGTACCTCGGGTTACGAACTTAATTCGTTCCGGAGGTCCGTTCTTAACCCGAAACTGTTCTTAACCTGAGGTGCGCTTTTGCTAATGGGGCCTCCCGCTGCCGCCGGCACGCGACGTCTGTTCTCGTCCAGGGGCAAAGTTTGTAACCCGTGGTACTACTTCCGGGTTAGCGGAGTTTGTAACCCGAAGTGTTTGTAACCCGAGGTACCACTGTCTATATAAAAACACAATAAGACATTAAACAACCTTCCCCATACGGGATTGCCTTCAGGTGGCTCGGGAGTCGGATAACTCCATACCTTCCAACATTTCTCCAATGAAAATAGGGATATCCTAAGGCAGTGATGGGCAACCTTTTGAGCTTGGTGTGTCAAAATTCGCCAAAAAACCAAGCATAACTCGGGTGGTGTGTCACTTCGAGGAAAAAACCCATAATTTCATGACATTTATAGTTTAAATAACAAAAATGTATAATTGTAATATATAACTGTATTTAATAAACCAAAAACTAATTATTTAACCAAACCAAAAACCCCTTATTTACCACAAAGTGCCCAGAGTTGTCGAGCTTTTGGGGGGGAGCTGCTGACCAAAGTTTTGGAGGTTTTTTTGGGGGGTGCAAAAGTTGCTTTGCTTTTTTGGGGGGATGCCCTAAAGCTGCTGTGCTTTTTGGGGGGGGGGAAGAGAACAGAAATAAATGACGAATAATACCTTCACTGGAACTAACACGCAGCACCGACATAGTCTGCCAAAGCGCCAAAAAACCCCAGCACAGAACGGGTTAAAAAACGAACGCTGTTACACCCAATCATCGTCTGCTGAAGCGCCAGAAAGAAACAGCACACAAAGGGTTAAAAAATCCAATCTCTAGCTACCAGCAGCAACAACAACAACAAAAAAGGATCCGGGCTTTAACAGCGGAGTTTTAACAGCGGAGACAAGCTGTAGCGCGAGGAGGAGCGGGAGAACGAATGGGGGAGAAAAACAACAACAGCAGCAGTGAGGGCTCTGCATGTCACGTCTGACACGCGTGTCATAGGTTCGCCATCACTGTCCTAAGGAAAAGTGGGACATTCTGGGATCAAATCAGAAACCGGGATGGCTTCTCTAAATCATGGACGTTCCCTGGAAAATAGGGACATTTGGAGGGTCTGTACATCTCTCCCTAGACCATGTGACCTGTCTGCTATCTTCTGGATTCTCCTCTGCAAAGTAGGCCACCCAAACTGTATACGAATGCAAAGGCTTGCTGGATAGAGACCACCCCTTAAAGTTCCGCATCCGTCACCCTGCCTGGAATCCCGTTGCATCCTGCGCACTCACACGCAACGACGTCTCTGGCAGTGCAGCGGTGTGCAGACAGCATCCTGCTGCTGAACGTGGGCGATTCCGTGGCAGCCGTCTGTGTGTTCAACCTCCGCATGGGCTTGTAGGTCATGAGGGGAAATACCTGGGCACAAGGCTCTTAGAATAGCCTTATGTTAGGATTTAGGTGTGCTAATCCAGGCCTGGAATAGAACAGTGCTACATGGAAGGGGACCCGCCCACCTGGTGCTGTTACCTGTAATACACCTGACTCTGCCGCAGAGCTAGCTGGCTCTTTGTAGCCGGGCCTTACGGAAGAAATATTGTCCCATATTGACTTTCCAGGAAGGCACCTGGAAATACAGGTGCTGGAGGTTTAAAATCAAAAATACCTAATTGAGGCTTATGATTACAGGTAGGTAGCCGTGTTGGTCTGGATCGAAGTAAAATAAAAAAATTCCTTCAGTAGCACCTTAAAGACCAACTAAGTTTTTATTTTGGTATGAGCTTTCGTGTGCATGCACACTTCTTCAGATACCTAGGCTTATGATGCGAGGCTTATGATGCGAGACATACTATTTTTGGTCTGAAGTGGTTGTGTATTGTCGGAATCCTTGATATTTACAGGAGTCCGGGTACAATATAATAATAATAATAATAATAATAATAATAATAATAATAATAATAATTTATTTATACCCCGCCCATCTGGCTGGGTTTCCCCAGCCACTCTGGGTGGCTCCCAACAGAATACTAAAAACACGATTAAACATCACACATTTAAAAAAAACTTCCCTAAACAGGATGCTGCAGAAATCCAAAGGGTTGCATCCAGTGCTAATTCTGCTCCAAGCAGTCCCATTGAAGTTAATGGACATGCCTAACTTGCACCCATTAAATTCAGTGGGTCTACTTTGGGTGGGATGAGAAGGGACTGTGAAGCCATCTAGCCCAGGGGTCCCCAAACTAAGGCCCGGGGGCCGGATGCGGCCCAATCGCCTTCTAAATCCTGCCCGCGGACGGTCTGGGAATCAGCATGTTTTTACATGAGTAGAATGTGTCCTTTTATTTAAAATGGATTTCTGGGTTATTTGTAGGGCATAGGAATTCATTCACTTCCCCCCCCAAAAAAAAGATAGTCCGGCCCCCCACAAGGTCTGAGGGACAGTGGACCGGCCCCCTGCTGAAAAAGTTTGCTGACCCCTGATCTAGCCCATTTCTCAGAAAGTGCATCCTGCATGACAGTCAGGGATGGGAGAGGAATTCACTGCCTTGGTTTCCGCCCTTCTCCCACATTTTTTTTATTTTTTATAATACAGTAATAATAATAATATAATAATAATTTATTATTTATACCCTGCCCATCTGGCTGGGCTTCCCCAGTCACTCTGGGCAGCTTTCAACCAAATATTAAAAACACAATACAGCATTAAACATTTTAAAAAAACTTCCCTAAACAGGGCTGCCTTCAGATGTCTTTTAAAAGTTAGATAGTTGTTTATTTCATTGACATTTGATGGGAGGGCATTCCACAGGGCGGGCGCCACTACCGAGAAGACCCCCTGCCTGGTTCCCTGTAACCTTACTTTCCCCAGTGAGGGAACCGCCAAAAGGCCCTCGGTGCTGGACTTCAGTGCCTGGGCTGAACAATGGGGGTGGAGACGCTCCTTCAGGTATACTATATCCCTCTCCTATGAGAACTAATGGCAGGACAACAAAGGTGGATTGTGCTGCCAAGAAGTGTGGTAGAGTCTCCTTCTTTGGAGGTCTTTAAGCAGAGGATTGACTTTGATGGTGTTTCCTGCTTGGCAGGGGGTTGGACTGGATGGCCCTTGTGGTCTCTTCCAACTCTATGATTCTATGATCTCCTACCATCCCCTTGAGCCTGGAAGAATGAACATCTAAATGCAGTAGTCTGAAGACTTCACTGCCCTTTCTACATCTGAACGTTTGCCCTGTCAATGGCAATCTTCTGTGGACACCTAGTCAGATATCTTGTACTGATTTATACATTTAAAATGGGTGCATTTACAATTATTATTTTTTCCCAATTTCCAATGACGTTCTGCCATCTGCAGTTCTCGAGGGCCGATTCCAAAAGATCTGTGGAGATGGTAGTATAGAATCAGTGGCGCATGTCCTCCTGTCCTTTTCCCTTTATAAAGACTTGAGGAACGAGGTCATTACGCCACTACTTCTAATCATCCCAGGGCGCTCAGCCATGGCCATAAGGCATTTCCTTCTATCAGACCTAAATGACCAGACAACAGCTAAGGCTGCTAGCTTCATTGCTGGGGCAATTAGAATAAGGGCCACCAACTGATTGATAATTCAGGATTTTAATTTGTGCTTTTAGCAAATATTTTATTGTACACAGTGTACCGTTTTATTGTTGCTATGGCCTTTGGCTAATGCAAATAAAGTTTGTTGTTGTTGTTGTTGTTGTTGTTGTTGTTGTCCCTTCCTCCTTCCCCTCCTTCTTCACATTTGTCTCCCATTTGTCTTCCTCCAAGGAGCTCAAGGTGGCTTACCTAATTCTCTTGCCTTCCCATTTCATCCTCACAGCCGGTGCTTTTTTTTCTTTAAAAATGTTGCGGGGTGCTCTCATTTTGACTCAAGAAAAATCACAATTTTATAGTTCAAATTGGAAAAATAAATACAGTAAATGGACAAAAGTACAAAGATTCACAAAATGTTTAGGGGTATGTGTATCGCTGCAACCCCCCAGGAAAAAAAGCACTGTTTACAACAGACATCCCCAAACTTCGGCCCTCCAGATGTTTTGGACTACAATTCCCATCATCCCTTGATCACTGGTCCTCTTAGCTAGGGATCATGGGAGTTGTAGGCCAAAACATCTGGAGGACCGCAGTTTGGGGATGCCTGGCTTACAACAACCCGGTAGGGTAGCCTTGTCTGAGGGGCTGGCCCAAGGTGAGTTTGATGGTTGAGCGGGGGATTCGAACCCTGGTCTCCCAGGTCCTAGACTGACACTCTAACCCCCACAGCAGTGTTGCTTTCTATATTGCTTCCCCCTTACTCCAACCCTCTCTTGTCTTTCTTTCTCTTTGTTAGATTCTCTATTAAAAAAGCAACATTATTATTATTATTATTATTATTATTATTATTATTATTATTATTATTATTAAAAAGGAGGAAATACCCTTCAGAGCAGGGCAAGAAGAAAAGCTGGAATCAAAACACTGAGTCAGCAGCTCTGATTCATCTCTCCACCCACCAATGATATGTTGCTGTGAAAAAGAGGAGGGGGGGTGAGGTTTAATGCCAATCTTTTGGCTATTACTGTCTTGTAATAATCGGTTTCCATGCAATTTGATAAAGAGCAGGGGTATTCATCCTGCGTTGTCATAGGCAGTCCCCCCTAAAGTCTCTCCTTGACGTTTTAGCAATTCTTCTTTATATTTTTAAATAGAGTTCAGATGAAATTTGGGGAAATACACACACACACAGAGAGAGAGAGAGAGAGAGAGAGAGAGAGAGAGAGAGAGAGAGAGAGAGAGAGAGAACATCAAAAACTAATATTTGGATTTCAAAATTAAATGCTATAATGTTTTCTTTTATATGTTCGATTTGCATTCATAAGCTGCTTTTCCACACAGAGGCCTTTAAAGTGACTTACAGAAGCTAAAGCCCAATCTGCAGCAAGTGCGGTCTTAAAATATCAAAAATGCAAACTGAGAAACAAAGAGAACTGTAGCAAAATTGTCGCTGAGACGCCAGAACGCTGCAAGAGAATCACTTGAGGCCTAAGGCAAACTAGCAAACTAAGGGCAGGTCTGTTGGTTTTAATGCATTCGAAATGCCACATACACTTGGATAGAAACAAATGTAGTGCAAGCAAATTATCAAGTTTAATAAGATGCCCGAATATAGACTGTGCTTAAAGGCGGGAACATTTCTGAAGATGAGCATCTAAAATGTCCCAAGGCCATGACTACAACTCAGGTGTTTTATTTTGATTGCAGCGGTGAGAAAATGCTTCTGATAATAGTTTACTTTTACATTTTGAAGAGTTTTCTCGTTTCTGCAAGGCATCTGTTTTTGAAAAGAGAAGTTAGCAATTTTGGGAGTGTGTACAAGTAGTTATAGACCCTCCAAGTGGCCTCCTTTTCCAGGGACAGTCCTGGATTCACAGAAGCCATCCCGGTTTCTGATTTGATCCCAGAATGTCCCGCTTTTCCTCAGGACGTCTCTCTTCTCATCGGAGAAATGTTGGAGGGTATGGAATAGGATGCCCCTTTTTCATCAGAGAAATGTTGGAGGGTTTGTAGTTAGCCTTGCCGAGGCTGCAAAATAGCCTTGCCTAGGCTGCAAAATAGCTTGGCAGCAGCACTGGGCGCAAGTTGTAGCCCAACAACATCTGAAATTACAGCTCAACAGGCTTCAGACCCCTGTGCACTAAAGGTACAGAAGCCCTGGCAATTATAGACAACAACAACAACAACAACAACAACAACAACAACAAATTATTATTATTATTATTATTATTATTATTATTATTATTATTAATACCCTGCCCATCTGGCTGAGTTTCCCCAGCCACTCTGGGTGGCTTCCAACAAAATATTAAAATACAATAGTCCATCAAACATTAAAGGTTTCCCTAAACAGGGCTGCCTTCAGATGTCTTCTAAAAGTTGTTTTTCTCTTTGACATCTGGTGGGTGGGCGTTCCACAGGGCGGGTGCCCCACTACCGAGAAGGCCCTCTGCCTGGTAGATATGAGAGAGAGAGAGAGAGAGAGAGAGAGAGAGAGAGAGAGAGAGAGAGAGAGATGGTAGATAGATGATTGATAGATAATAGATGTCTTGGGGTTCCATGGAGGTATGTAAACAAGACTGAGCCCCAAAATCCATTTTCATTGTCTGGGGCGAGTCCTGGAATGTTTCATTGTGGTGTACATGAGCATGTGCAGAGTGCCTGCAGCCCACACACCGCTGGACTTGGAGGTGTGTGGTTTTCAAGTTCTAATAGAATGAGTTCTAAGCAGGCTTGAGCACTGTTTGAGGGGGTGTGAAGGAGGACACACGGTCTCGAAACATATGCAAGCTTTAATGTACCACCGCGGCCCTTGTCGGAAGTCACGCCTTTTAGGTTTGGACAGTTTTAAAAAAATCGGAGTGTGCACATTTCCTCCTAAGACGGCTGTTTTCCCATTAAAAACTTTGCAGGCTGAAATATACTCGGAGTCGAGAGTGAATTTCATGCTCTTTATTCAGCTCATAGTCATCAAGGAGGAGAAGAGAAGACGAATGGCTCTTTTCCCAAAACCATCTGCTTATATACATTATTTACACAATGGGCCTTGCGTGATTGGCTACTTCAGGGCTACACCTGTGGGCCAATTATATTGTGGATTGACTTCTGCCTGCAGCCTGATTGGCTGCTCCTACAGGCCAATCAGGTAGCAGATTCACTTCTGCCAGCCGCCTGATTGGCTGCTCCAGCAGGCCAATCAGGTTGCGGATTCACTTCCACCTGGAGTTGGATTGGGTAGCTCCCGCTGATTCTGAATCCTATTGTTCTAGGATTCAGCTCAGTACATAACACAGGCGGAAATTCCCCTCGTCCGCGCCAAAGGGATAAGCGACACAGCACTATAACGTCGGCCCTCTAGCTCTGCTAGACTAGAGCTCCCATCACTTGTGACACTTGGCCATGCTGGTCGGGGTTGATGAGAGCTGGAGCCCAGCAACACCCAGAGGGCAACAGATCTCCCACCGCTGCTACGTAAAACCGACACCCCGGGCTTCAAAGGGAGCTTCCACAATCCTCATGGTTGGCATTGGCAGCCAATGATAAAGGAGGAACATGCCCTCCCAGCCTCACCCACCATCCAGGTTCTCCGAGGAAGAGTAGAGTACACAGTGTTCCCAATCCGTCGCCCGAACCATCTGCGCCGAGGACAGGCATGGGAAAAAAAAAGAGAAAATCTCCATGGAGTTTTCTGCACATGCTGTGCCAGGCAAAGTAAAGTACAGTAGTGTAATTATTTTAAGAAGCGGAAGAGGCACGGGGTTTCTTCTGGGTTCGTTGTGGCAACAGCCCATAGCTACAATGGGGTCCAAGCACCAGGTCTTTGGCCTGCCCCTTCTGCCCTTCTCCCTTTCTTTTAAAATGTTCTCCCTTTGTATCTCTCTATCTAGTGGCGGCCCACCCAAGAGGCAAGATGAGGCAACCGAATCAGACAACAGGATCCCCAAAGGCAGCAGACCCCGATGTAAATTTTTATCCCCTCGCCCTTGTTCCTGAGGTAGATCTTCACTCACCCCTTCTCCCCTGGCGGGGAGGGAAGAACCCTTTTGCGGCTCGCTTCAGGTGCCAAAATATCTTGGCCCTGCCCTGCCTATATCTATACCGATACCTAGAGAGAAAGATGTGGAAATTTGCAAAGAGGGTCCATTGAAATGTGTCCTGAATTTGTATCTGTACATAAACATTAATCAGCATCCGCGTACGCTAAGCAAATCGTAAGGATCTAGCAATGTGTGTGGGGAGGGAAAGAAAAAATTCTGAAAACTGAAACAATGCCCCCCCCCCCAGGGAAAACGTTGTGGAGAAGTACAGAAGAAGCAGAATATCCCACATTTTAAATTTTGTTGGAGGTAACTTACATAAGAGGATGGATCCCTGCTGCTGCACCAAACTGATGACCTATTCAGTTCCACATCCTGTTTCCCACGGGTGGCTCTGTGGTCTAAACCACTGAGCTTCTTGGGCTTGCCGATTGGAAGGTCGGCGGTTCGAATCCCTGTGGCGGACTGAACTCCTGCTGCTCTTTCCCAGCTCCTGCCAACCTAGCACTTCGAAAGCACGCTAGTGCAAGTAGATAAATAGGTACCAGTGCAGTGGGAAGGTAAACGGCGTTTCCGCGCGCTCTGGTTTCTGTCACTGTTTTCCGTTGCGCCAGAAGCGGTTTGGTGGTGCTGGCCACACGACCCGGAAAGCTGTCTGTGGACAAATGCCGGCTCCCTCGGCCTGAAAGCGAGATGAGCACCGCAACCCCATAGTCGCCTTTGACTGGACTTAACCGTCCAGGGGTCCTTTACCTTTTTTGCCTCTGGGAATCCTACAAGCAGGACAGGAGTGAGGGCAGTTGTTCCTCAACAGCAGGGCATGGTGCCTTTAAGTTTGGAGGCAGAGCACAGCCATCATCTCCAGCAGCCATTTGTTCTCCATCAACGTTGTCTCCCATCCCCTTTCAAAGTCATCTAACCCCACATCTTCAAACAAGCAGGCAGAGGATAGGAGGCTTATTTAAATCTCCAAATTATGATTGAGTTATACGTAATGTGAAAAACATCTTTCGTTTAAGCAACTATAAGGGACCATCAATGAGGGGCGGAATTTAAGAACGACGTGTTTGAGGACGGCAAAGCTTGCCCCCATCCACCCTGGCACCATCTTTAAAAGGAACGTAAGGTAGGGTTGCCATATTTCAAAAAGCAAAAACCAGGAGACCTCGAAATTGTTGAGCTTTCCCCATGATTTTTCTATCGACTTGCCTAAGATCCCAGAACAAAGCGTCGGCTTTCAGAACTTTGCCTATGTCGCATCTGGTGTCTTGAGTTCAACACTGTTCAACGCTGTTAGCTAAAAAGGTTGGCTTTAAATGTTCAAAGGTGCTAAGATGCTAGGAAATCATTCATAGTGTTAAAGGACATCATCAGAGCCCCACTAACAAGTTCAACATCAGAACTAGACATGCACCAATGGAGCAATACTTGCTCCCTCTTAACTCTCAACTGGAAATTCCAAAAGCATGCAAAAGAGAGAAACAAACATTGAAACGGTGTATGTCCCCGCTGTTTCAAACAGTGGGCAAAGCAGAGATGCTCTGATGTCATTGTGCAGATGAAACTTTCAGTTCAGGAGTCTCTGAAGGCTACTGTCTCCAGCTGAGTACTGTACATTAGGAACAGAACGCACATTATTCTGTGGCAATCTCACAGGGTAATAGACCAGACCGGTCTATACTTGTTGCTACCGGTAAAAGCAATAGTGTGTACCAAGCAAAACCCAATTTGGCACCCATTCCCAAATTCGGCATCCAAATGCTACATTCATTTAATGGACTATCTTGTGCAAGTAAAAATATATTTGCTGTGTGGTCTGACGGCAAATGAAGTAACGGTCGGGGCCCCTCAATATTCCTCGATCTGCCAGGCCCCGCCGGGCCTTCCCGCAGCTAGCAGAAGGCTGCAATGACCTGCGGACTTCAGAGACTGTGAAAGCTGATGAGCTTCATGGCTGATTGGGGATCTGAACACTAGCTTCCCATGTCCTAGTCCAGTACATACTCTAACCACCACAGCACCTGTGGCCCCTCTGCAGGAAGGTAAAGGTAAAGGACCCCTGGACGGTTAAGTCCAGTCAAAGGTGACTATGGGGTCGCTTTCAGGCTGAGGGAGCCAGCGTTTGTCCGCAGACAACTTTCCTGATCATGTGGCCAGCCACTTCTGGCACAATGGAACACCGTGACGGCAACCAGAGCACACAGAAACGCCGTTTACCTTCCCACCGCAGCGGTACCTATTTATCTACTTGTGCTGGTATGCTTCCGAAGTGCTAGCTTAGCAGGACTTGGGACTGAAGAATGGGAGCTTACCCCACCGCGCGGATTCGAACCGCCAACCTTCAGATTGGCAAGCCCAAGGGGCTCAGTGGTTTAGACCACAGCACCACCCGCATCCCTCATGGAATCATGGAGTACACATGGGTAAGGCTAAGGCAGGGGTGTTTTCTCCAGATAGACAAAACCCCTTTGTGCGGATTTTCTTGTGAAAAACCCGCCAACTTATTTTCACGTGCCAATGCAAGCCAAAACAAAACAAAGCAAAAAACAAAACAAAGCAAAACTCATGGCAAACCAGGACAGCCTACCCCAAACAAATTTCTGGTTAATCTGTCGCCTCACTTCCCCACTTCCCAGGCTGCTTTCTCTTCCTCTGTAAACCAAGACTAGCCAGGAAGACTCCTGCAAGATTTGGGGGAAGCCATGCATCAGTGAAAAGCAAACAAGAAAGCGAGACTGAACATCCATCAGATGCAAAAAAAATAAAAAATAAAAAGGCAGTGTACTGAGACAGTGAGGGGGGGGGATGTAGAGATGAAAGGGCCAAGATAAACGGCGGCAGCCCACAATTAATTATTCATCAAGTTATTAATAGCCGCGATAGTTCCTTTGCCACGGCGATCCCACCCCCAGGGAGACAGAGAAGCTTCTGTTCAAATAACCGAACCCATCCCCAAATTAAACTCATTCTGCTCCTAACCCAGCAGGGCTGTGGAAGAAGGAGCTCTCTGATAGTGATACAAGTTGTGAGCGTTCTGAGGCGAGAAAAAACGCATGTAGATTATTTGAGCTTTGTTAATTGTAACCCAGGAACAATTGCATCCGCAGCGCCAAGATTAGAACATCCCGAGCTGTGAATTGATTTGGCTCTGAGAGACCCGAACCAAGGCTTGTTTCAGCAACCTCCAGCAAATGCATAAGAAATCAGGTTCCTACTTTGTAGGTCTCCTGTATGGGCTGCTTGGTTAGAGGCTGCTGGACCAGTGAGGTGTGATGGGATGCTGGGAGGGGGAACTACATCTCCTACTGTAAAGGTAAAGGTAAAGGGGACCCCTGACCATTAGGTCCAGTCGTGACCGACTCTGGAGCTGGGCGCTCATCTCGCATTATTGGCCGAGGGAGCCGGCGTATAGCTTCCAGGTCATGTGGCCAGCATGACAAAGCCGCTTCTGGCAAACCAGAGCAGCACATGGAAATGCCGTTTACCTTTCCGCTGTAGCGGTTCCTATTTATCTACTTGCATTTTGACGTGCTTTCGAACTGCTAGGTTGGCAGGAGCTGGGACAGAGCAACGGGAGCTCACCCCGTCGCAGTAATTTGAACCGCTGACCTTCTGATCAGCAAGCCCTAGGCTCAGTGGTTTAACCCACAGCACCACTTGCAATCAAGCCATTATCAGAAACCCTGGTTTGAAATGGTTTCTGCTAACTGTGGTTTGGTGAGATGTTTGAATGGACAAGCCATAGCTACAACTTTCAGAGGTCTCAAGTATGAAGTAAAAAAGTTTGGAGAGCTGGACTGATAGGATTTGAAGGCAGATAGGTACAGGCAACAACCAATTGATGAATGTCCAATTGACACATGACCATGCACGCACACATCAGGGCGACCTGGAAGTGGCCTGAAAAGGGGGCATAACGGGGCATAACCATCACACATGATGACATGGAATGTAACCCCAATTTGGGGGGCGGGGTGCCTGTAGCTTGAAACAACAGTATGCCCTGTATGTTCTGAAGTTCAAATTATCGTGTGGTTTGTAAAGTATAGTTAGTGCAAACCATGGTTTTGGGTGGTGTTGGAACTGAACCAACACCTCTGGTTTTTAGGTGCTATTTTGGTACAGGGACAAAAAACAACAATGTGACCTTTCATTGCCTACAGACAGCCACCCAATCTTAAACAACTCCTCACCCACAATAATACAACCACCAGACTTAACATGGACACTGGTACCAGAGCCTGCAATAAACCCAGATGCCAACTTTGCTGCCACATACACCCAGACAACACCATTACTGGCCCCAACAACATCCAACATACCATCTCAGGACTATTTAATTGCTCATCCTCTAACATTGTGTATGCCATCAAATGCCAACAGTGCCCTTCAGCTCTCTATATTGGACAAACAGGCCAAACCCTACGCCAAAGGATAAATGGACATAAATCTGACATCAGGAACCAGAAGACAGAAAAACCAGTAGGAGAACACTTCAATCTCCCAGGACATTCTATACAAGATCTCAAAGTAGCTGTCTTACTACAAAAGAATTTCAGAAATAGACTGGAAAGAGAAGTTGCTGAATTGCAACTTATCACCAAGCTCAAAACCATGGAGGGACCTGGTTTGAACAGAGATATCGGGTTCTTATCTCATTATACATGATAAGCGATCTTCAGCCATCTCAACCCTTGCTTTTTCATGCAAAACCATTTGCAGTCGTTTGCGGTCATCAACAGCTATCAGTCAGTCAATCACCCATTTCCACCACCCTTCTGAGTGATCCCCCCTCCCCATCCCCACCCCTCCCCACCCCTTCTCTACATAAGTGCCTGGAAACTTCCATTTCACTGTATCTGAAGAAGTGTGCATGCACACGAAAGCTCATACCAAAATAAAAACTTAGTTGGTCTTTAAGGTGCTACTGAAGGAATTTTTTTATCAAATTTTGAGTGATGCAGCCAAGATTGGGCATGGCTTCTGATGGTGGGAGGTGAAGGTTCTTTCCATGCTTGCTCCTATCTGAAATCCTATCGAGCTTTTGATGGAAACTGTCTTGACTTACAAAATGTATCCAGCTTGCAGGATCTGGTGTTCCGCTGGCACAGAATTCTCATTGTCTCAGAGATCACGCAGAGCTGCTTGCAACAATTCAAAGGGCAAAAGAAAGCGTGATTTAGAAACTCTTGCAAAATCTGAGAACAAACACATACTGAGAGCATGCAATCATTCAGGGGGCTTGAATTTAGTCGCATTCATCAAACTTTGGGGTGGGTGCGCAGAGATACTGTAATGGCTACCACGGGGTGGAAGAATGTTAGGAGACAGCCCCCCCCCAAAGAAGGCGGTCAAGCTCCCTTTTAGTCTTCCTCTGCCTGGGAGCTTGTAATGGTGTCTCACAGTTGCAGAATACAGGAGACAGTCCCCCCCCCTCCTCGTTCTTTGCCTTTTTCGCTTGCGGCTGCCAACATTTCATGCCCACTCATCAATGAAAATCTCTGCTTCGCTGCGCACACAGAGTCACCCCCCCCCATACACTGCTGTAATTCTAATACCCATTTTTGAAGCGTGCTACCTAAGCGGTTTCCCCTTTAGGCAATACAGCAAGTGTGCTAAGCAGAGAGAGAGGGGGGGGGAGAGAGATTGGTGTGTTGCCTCTGAAGGCTTCTGCACACACAACCCTTTCCAGACATGGGTGTAGTAAAATTCCTGCTACGCAGATGCGCAAGGGTACTCATATGCATATAAAAACACACAGAGTGTCCATTTAAGTATATGTTTTGCAATTTAAAATACTCCTTTTACATCCTTAAAATATCAATGACTTCCATTCTTCTCTTTCCATGGTTCACTTTACATATCATTAACAACAGCAACAACAACAGCAACAACAACAACAACAACAACTTATTATTTATACACCGCCCATCTGACTGGGCAGCTCCCAACAGAATATTAAAACAGAATAAAACATCAAACATTAAAAACTTCCCTAAACAGGGCTGCCTTCAGATGTCTTCTAAAAGTCAGACAGTTGTTTATTCCCTTGACATCTGATGGGAGGGCGTTCCACAGGATGGGCGCCACCACCAAGAAGGCCTTCTGCCTGGTTCCCTGCAATCTCACTTCTTGCAGTGAGGTTATCCCCCAGAAGGCCCTCGGAGCTGGACCTCAGTCTCTGGGCTGAACGATGGGCGTGGAGACACTCCTTCAGGTATACTGGGCCGAGGCTGTTTAGGGATTTAGAGGTCAGTACCAACAATTTGAGTTGTGCTCGGAAACATACTGGGAGCCAATGTAGGTCTTTCAGGACTGGTGTTATATGGTCTCGGCGGCCACTCCCAGTCACCAGCCTAGCTGCCGCATTCTGGATTAGTTGTAGTTTCCAAGTCACCTTCAAAGGTAGCCCTACGTAGAGCGCATTGCAGTAGTCCAAGCGGGAGATAACCAGAGCATGCACCACTCTGGCGAGACAGTCCACGGGCAGGTAGGGTCTCAGCCTGCGTACCAGATGGAGCTGATAGACAGTTGCCCTGGACACAGAATTGACCTGCGCCTCCATGGACAGCTGTGAGTCCAAAATGACTCCCAGGCTGCACACCTGTTCCTTCAGGGGCACAGTTGCCTGATTCAGGACCAGAGAGTCCTCCACCCCTGCCTGCCCTCTGTCCCCCAAAACAGTACTTCTGTCTTGACAAGATGCTACCTCAATCTGTTAGCCATCCTCCATCCTCCAAACGCCTCCAGGCACTCACACAGGACCTTCATAAATCCCCAACTAAACCATTCAGTATTCCATTATTGCATCCATCAAAACTTATTCACACTGTTGAATATATCTTCATGCTGCCAGCGTTTTCAGCTGTACACAATTATTTCCCATATAGTCAATAAATGTTTTCCAATCTTCTTTAAACTATGTTCTTCTTGTTCTCTTATTCTATATGTGTAGTCTGCAGGTTGTGCATATTCCATCAACTTAAGTTGCCATTCTTCTTTGGTTGGGACCTCGCTCGTTTTCCATGTTGGGGCTAACGAAACATGGGCCTCAGTTGTTGCACACATAAATGCAACTCTTATTTATGTAGAGTGACTATTTTGCTGCATCTTCAAACACATGTCCTGAGATATCTGCCTCCGTTTTCTTTGATGAAAGTAGGGATACCCTATTCAATAATAATAATAATAATAATAATAATAATAATATTTATACCCCACCCATCCGACTTGCAGTTCAAAGTGGCATGGTCCAGGAAGAAGAAGTTCACACCAAAGAAGAATGGATAAGATGGACTATGTGGAATTCACAAAGTTAACAACTAAAATAAGAGAAACTAATGATTGTTTTGTGGAGGAATGGAAGCCCTTCTCAGACTATCAAAAGAAATATTAAAGTATGGTGAATTTGCGAGCAGGATTCCAACCAGGAGCAACAGAAGGAATTAGGGATTCTTGTATTATTGTTATGGTATATGAGAGAGATGTGCAGCAAGGGGAAGAAATAATTCAAAAAACACCATGGAAAATGGGGTCAGAGGTCAACAAAACAAATGAAAAAATTATTATGTGTTGGAATGTACATGTGATTTTATTTTATTTTTTGAAAATTTGATAAAACACAATGGAAAAAACAAAACAAAATGGTACAGCCCAGATATAGCTTCAATTGTGGTTTGCAAGGGCTAAGAGATCAAGTCTGTAGTTTCTTGAATTCCTCCAGGAGAAGCAATTGCCTCTGGAATTCTTCATTTCCTGATTTCTGTTTCTCTAGCTGAAATAGAGAATGGGCATGGGGAGAAGAGGGATGGCAAAAAAAAGCCCTCAAGCACATTCACTTCATAAGATGTAACCTTAAATTAAAAACAAAGATCAATAACAAGCCTTGTCCATGTGCAAACCAGGACAAGCCTCCTCTTTCTCTGGACAATGCTATGCAACCTTCTGCAACTTCATAAACATGAATTTATTATTCTACCCCAAAATCTGGGTTGGGGGGGGATGATGTTCTGTTATATCAGGGGCAGGTGTTTGAGAACACTATGACAGAGGGAAGTGGAGGTGAAAGATCTGGAGACATCCCATGATAAGCAAGAGAGATACAGTTGCATTTTTCAGCTGAATTGGGGGGGGGGAACCACTCAAAGCATCTGTTGTGTTGAGCTATTTCAATCGCATTTGTTTGATTTGCTCATTCCAAACAGCTGAAAGGCTGCACATTTTGATTAATAAACCTTTGATTGCAACTATAGCAGACCAGAGCACTCGAGGTGGGTGCAAAGCAAATTAGGTGAGGGGGGTGGACTAGGGAGAGAGGGTGGCGGGGAAAGGATTTGCAGCATGGGGAAAGTCCCAAGGGCCAGCTGAAGAGATCTGGAGGGCCGCATTCAGGCCAGAGTTTCCACGCCCCTGGTTTAGTAGAACATTAGTAGAAACGATGCCCTAGGAGGAACGGCTTAGGGAGCTGGGTATGTTTCGCCTGGAGAAGAGAAGGTTAAGGGGTGATATGATAGCCATGTTCAAATATATAAAAGGATGTCATATAGAGGAGGGAGAAAGGTTATTTTCTGTTGCTCCAGAGAAGCAGACACGGAGCAATGGATTCAAACTACAAGAAAGAAGATTCCACCTAAACATTAGGAAGAACTTCCTGACAGTAAGAGCTGTTCGGCAGTGGAACTTGCTGCCAAGGAGTGTGGTGGAGTCTCCTTCTTTGGAGGTCTTTAAGCAGAGGCTTGACAGGCATATGTCAAGAATGCTTTGATGGTGTTTCCTGCTTGGCAGGGGGTTGGACTGGATGGCCCTTGTGGTCTCTTCCAACTCTATGATTCTATGATCGTTTGCTCAAAGCCAGCAATTTCAACCGATTTCTGAAACAAATAGGTAACCCAGGCAAATGGCACAGTATTCAATCCGAAAATTTGGCCCAAAAGAACATCATGGCAGCAGCATTTTGTACCAATGGAAGTACCCAGCCTGGTTTTAAAGGCAGGCAGGCACATGTTGTTGTTGCTGTTTTTTAACAATGCTTGGTTCCCACCCATCCCCCATCACGTGAACCAGATGGTCCGTTGAAAAATAGCTTTCCAAATGGAATGGTTCTGGAATAGTTTGTCTTGTGTCAAACTAAGGCTAGCATATAGCACCGACCTGCTCAGTGCACTGTTTTGAGGAGAGATGGCAACCTCCAGAGCTGAACGGTTAGCTATTAATCTGAAGGTGGGGTTTTTTGTGTGGGAGTGGGGAGATCATTCATTCAACTTTTCCCACATTGTCTAAGCAGCATTAAAAGGTAAAGGGACCCCTGACCATTAGGTCCAGTCGTGACCGACTCTGGGGTTGCGCACTCATCTCTCATTATTGGCCGAGGGAGCCAGCATACAGCTTCCAGGTCATGTGGCCAGCATGACAAAGCCGCTTCTGGCGAGCCAGAGCAGCACACGGAAACGCCGTTTACCTTCCCGCTGTTTATCTACTTGCACTTTGACGTGCTTTTGAACTGCTAGGTTGGCAGGAGCTGGGACCGAGCAATGGGAGCTCACCCCGTCATGGGGTTTCGAACCGCCGACCTTCTGATCAGCAAGCCCTAGGCCCTGTGGTTTAACCCACAGCGCCACCTGCGTCCCTTGGTCTAAGCAGCATTACTAGCAACCAAATGGCTTGCCTGTATTTCCCACCCTGTCCCATTTAATCTGGATTTACCCTTTCCACAGCAAACCCAGTAGATTCGACCCAAAAAACCCATTGCCAATTTCCTGCCTGTGATATCTGAGTGACCCGGTTACCATATTAATCCCCTATCAGGAAACACCCTTAGTTAGCCTTGCTTAATACAATGCAAATTTTTAATTTGCAGAGTGCTTTGGCTTGTGTTTTGCACAACGGTAATCTCACTATCTTCCTCCCTGCGTTTAATACAGGCATCACCAAACTTTTTCAGCAGGGGGCCGGCCCACTGTCCCTCAGACCTTGTGGGGGGCCAGATTATATATATATATTTTGGGGGGAATGAACAAATTCCTATGCCCCACAAATAACCCAGAAATGCATTTTAAATAAAAGGACACATTCTACTCATGTAAAAACACACTGATTCCCAGACTGTTGGCGGGCCAGATTTAGAAGGCGATTGGGCCTGATCCGGCCCCTGGGCCTTAGTTTGCCTACAATATTTTCATGCCTCTGCTCTGAGCACTTAATTGGAGGCAGTTTTCAACGTCAGTGCGATTCAAACAATAAAATCACACCACAGTGGTAAACTCAATAGATTATAAAGCAGTTTAAATCATAATGGCTGAGAGGTGGCAGCTACAGATCAGAACATCCCCATCAGTGCCCTTTATTCATTTCAGGTGTGGGGAACCTTTAAACCAGATGTTGCTGGACTCCTTCCATCATCCCTGGCCATTGGGCACTGCTGCCTCAAACGCTTATGCCTAACTGGATTTTTTTTCTCTTCTTGTTCCATTTCTCAAGCTGCAGAAGAGAGAGCAGATGCCTTTAGAACTGCACACAGCCTCACGGGTGAGATCAGCCAGCGGTGATCACTGTCATTCGCCTTAAAGACAAAAAAAAAACAAAAACCCAGCAGATCTGTTCTCTTGCTCACACACAGCAGGACGAAACCAGTACTGCTCTCTTCCTGTAAAGGTCTGCCGGCATCTCTGAACGCAGCCTGCCTGCACTGGGACATGTTGACATTCCTCCTTAAGAGAGGAGAGGAAACTTGCTGACCTAAATATCGACAGCTTGCGGGTAATGGAAGGTGCTTTGGGGACTGGGGGTCAGAGCTGTGGTTTTTGGAGGGAGAGGTGTGAAGCAGTAGGGCAACAAGATGAGTTTTACATGCGCTGTGTGCTCTAATTGGTTCCAGTGCAACCTCTCTCTCTGTGCATACATGGAAATCCATCTCCTCCTCAAGCTCTTTAAAAAAAAACACCACCTGATTCTTAGTCTTTTCCTGCTTTCAGATACTAGGCTAAAAAGAAACCCGGAGCAGCAAGCGCCTGCTCAGATCCCACCAGCGAGATCGGTTCCGTCAAGGCCTGCACTTAAGACTGAATTTCTTTTTTAAAAAACGAAAGAAAGGGCAACAGAGCTGAAGTTGTTCCTGGAGCAAGCCACTTCTCCCATTCTGGAGACTCCGTCCCCTTCCTTCTCAGATGCTGGAGGGCAAATATTGTGGCTACTCCCAGGGCCGTCTTAAGCACCCCTGGCGCCGTGGAGCGGTGGATCCCTCCGGCGCTCCCCCGCCCCATTTCCCAGTGCAGTGGGCGGGCGCAGCTGCGCGTCAAACCGGCAGACCAGCTGGCCAGCAGGCGGGCGCCGTGGTGCCCTGCGCCACCGGGGGTCTACCTAGAGCCGGCCCTGGCTACTCCACAGTGAAGGAAATGCGGTCTGTGCATGCTCAGATGTAGGTGAGTGCAGCGGTGGACCTACATTTTGGAAGATCTGAAGCTTGAACTGTTTTGGGGACCTCTTCACAACCAGCAACGATGTCTGGGATGTGGGTGGCGCTATGGTCTAAACCACTGAGTCTCTTGGGCTTGCTGGTTAGAAGGTCGGCGGTTCGAATCCTCGTGATGGGTTGAGCTCCCATTGCTCTGTCCCAGCTCCTGCCAACCTAGCAGTTTGAAAGCACGCCAGTGCAAGTAGATAAATAGGTACCACTGTGGCGGGAAGGTAAACGCCATTTCCGTGCACCAGGGCAGTCTTGAGCAGGTCGCACACCCTGGCGCTGAGGGGCGGAGATCGCTCCGGCGCCCCCACCCTCGCAGGGTGCAGCATGGCTTCCGTGCGGCTTCGCTGCGCAGCGACCTGCCTACTGCATATTCCTGCATTGCATGGGGCTGGACTAGATGACCCCCAGGGTCCCTTCCAACTCTACAATTCTGCGATTCTAAGGAAGACCCTTGACGATGGGATAGAGCGGCTGGCTCCTTATCACTAAAGAAAGCCGACAAAAGCAGACACAGATTTGCGCAAGAGGATTGCAAAGCCTAATTTACATGCACAGATCCAAATTTAGACGTTATTACTATGATTTAAATAGAAGTTCAGTACATCACACCACAGTGGGGGGGAAGGACTATTGATTGGGTTTCCTGTGCGCCTGTCCATTCCGGTGGGCAACTTCAAGGTCCCCTCCTGGTTCTGCATCTTTAAACCCTACTTGGACGGACAGCCCTTCAAATAGCAGACCCCTTCAAACAGAGCAGTGCCATCGGACAGCCCTTGAAATAAGAGGACTGCAATCTGTTAAGTCGGACATGGGGACACCCCCCCCCCCCGTGTGATGAGGCTCGGTTTGAGCACAGTAGCCGCTGGACCCGACTCACAAAGCCATCAGTTTGCTGCCATGGTGACCCCGCTCGGAAACATGTGAAATGATCAGAAAAGAACAGCATGCACAGGGTGCTTCTGAGGATGCGCACTGAGCTGGCAGCTGCCCCAATCCCCACCCGGCCAGAGGGGTGACCTCTAGAAAGATCCTGGGTCTCAAAACCATCTTTTTTAAAAAAGAAATTGGCCAGGGTGCTTCGGCATCTGAACACCAGGAAGTGTAACTCTCTGCAGCCTCCACCAAGCCGTCACACGGAGACTCAAGACATCAGGAGACAGTTACACGAAATTCATTTTTAGCTGGTTGTCCCTCAGTGTCAGGTGTCCTTGATTGTCGGGGATGGCCTAGATTTGGAACAGATCTTTCCAGCCCCTCCCTCTCGTCGTCATTCCTCTTGCTATGTCCTCAACTTTCCAATGCTTTCCTTTTTCGGCTGAATTTGCTGGCCTGTATGTTCTCTCTCTCTCTCTCTCTCTCTCTCTCTCTCTCTCTCTCTCTCTCTCTCTCTCTCTCTCTCTCTCTCTTACAAATATGAATTTATAACTTTCCAAATGGATATCCATATACAGTGGTGCCTCGCAAGACGAATTTAATTCATTCCGCGAGTTAATTTGTTTTGCAAAAATTTCATCTTGCGAATCGCAGTTTCCCATAGGAATGCATTGAAATTTCTTTTTTTTTTTTTGCCCATAGGTATGCATTAATTAAATTTCAATGCATTCCTATGGGAAACCACGATTTGCAAGACTAATTTTCCGCAAAACGAATTCTTCTTGTGAGTCACCATCCGATCGCAAGACGCATTCGTCTTGCGAAAAATTCATCTTGCAGGGCATTCGTCTTGCGAGGTATGACTGGATAGAGATTACTCTGAATCTCGAGACTCCCCCCCCATCCCCTCTACGGATCCTATTGTCAACATTTACAACTGCATATTATTCCATATTCTATATTTTACGTCAATCCATATTGTCCATAGTATTTGTTACATTACAAGTGGGGTTCAAATCCTGCTAATGTTTTCATCTGCTTACAGTGGTCTCTTAGATAAGTTTTTTAAATTCCCATTCTTTTTAAACATTTTTGTCTTCTTGGTTCCTGAGGTTCCTGGTCAGTTTTGCCATTTTGGAGTAGTCCATCAGTTTGGTTTGCCATTCCTCTCTGGTTGGGACTTTATCTTCTTTCCATCTCTGAGCTAGTAGCATCCGAGCGGCTGTTGTCCTATACATAAAAAGTATTTTCTGCTCCTTTGGGATGTCGGTATGTATAAATCCTAATAAGGAAAGCTTCTGGATTTTTAACAAAGGCTATTGTAAACATTTTTTCATTTAATTATATATCATCTCCCAGAAAGCTTTTATTACCTTACATGACCACCACATATGATAAAAGGTACCTTCTTTTTCTTTACATTTCCAGCAGGTATTTGTACTTGTTCTACCCATTTTTGCTAACTAACTAGGAGTCAAATACCACCGGTACATCATTTCCATATGATTTTCTTTCAGTACATAACACGCTGTGAATTTCAAATCTGTTTTCCATAACCTTTCCCAATCTGCCATCTGCTGGTTTGCTCTCTCAAACAGCTGTGGTACCTCCCCAAATCCTGGACACTTCAAGGTTTGCTAGCCATTTTATCAGGTCTGAGCGTTACCAGGAAAACGGATTTCATTTCAAAGTGTTACGTTAGAGCAAATTTCTCCTAATAAACACATTTTAAATATAGTTTTGGGTGGGTAATGTACATGGTTTGGCAAGCAGTTCTCCTTCAGACAATGAATTTTTAACATTGTTTTCACTCATGCATGGATTTTTGTAACCCTTGTTTGGTTGGCGAACTGCATTGCAAAATTCAGATGAGTGTGAATTTTGAAGGGTGGCTGTGTTTTGGTTCCATAATAATAATAATAATAATAATAATAATATAATAATAATAATAAATTTATACCCCACCCATCTGGCTGGGTTTCCCCAGCCACTCTGGGCGGCTTCCAACAAAATATTAAAATACAATGGTCTGTTAAACATTAAAAGCTTCCCTAAACAGGGCTGCCTTCAGATGTCTTGTAAAAGTCTGGTAGTTGTTTTTCTCTTTGACATCAGATGGGAGGGTGTTCCACAGGGCGGGTGCCACTACCGAAAAGGCCCTCTGTCTGGTTCCCTATAACTTGACTTCTCGCAGTGAGGGAACCGGCAGAAGGACTTTGGCGTTGGACCTCAGTGTCCGGGCAGAACGATGGGGTGGAGACTCTCTTTCAGGTATACTGGACCGAGGCTGTTTAGGGCTTTAAAGGTCAGCACCAACACTTTGAATTGTGCTCGGAAACATACTGGGAGCCAATGTAGATCTTTCAAGACCGGAGTTATGTGGTCTCGGCGGCTGCTCCCAGTCACCGGTCTAGCTGCCGCATTCTGGATTAGTTGTCGTTTCTGGGTCACCTTCAAAGGTAGCCCCACGTAGGGCGCATTGCATAGTCCAAGCAGGAGATAACTAGAGCATGCACCACTCTGGCGAGACAGTCCGCAGGCAGGTAGGGTCTCAGCCTGCATACCAGATGGAGGTGATAGACAGCCGCCCTGGACACAGAATTAACCTGCGCCTCCATGGACAGCTGTGAGTCCAAAATGACTCCCAGGCTGCGCACCTGGTCCTTCAGGGGCACAGTTACCCCATTCAGGGCCAGGGAGTCCCCCACACCTGCCTGCCTCCTGTCCACCAAGAACAGTACTTCTGTCTTATCAGGATTCAACCTCAATCTGTTAGCTGCCATCCGTCAATCTGTTAGCCTCCAACCAAACATTGTTTCATAAAGTGCAAATTTGATCGATTTGGCTTTAAATGAGGACTGAATTGAATTTCTCTTTCATCCATAGTGACAGAAGAGGTCTGTACTCTTAATTCTCACACGGTGAAAAAAATGCTTCTCCTACAAGGATGTCTGTTGCAACCCTATACATTTCTGCTCAGAAGTAAGTCCTGGAGAGTTCAATAGGAATTACTTCTGGATTAAAGTGTACAGGTTAGTACAGGCATCCCCAAACTGCGGCCCTCCAGATGTTTTGGCCTACAACTCCCCTGATCCCTAGCTAACAGGACCAGTGGTCAGGGAAGATGGGAATTGTGGTCCAAAACATCTGGAGGGCCGAAGTTTGGGGGTGTCTGGGTTAGTAGCTTTATACATGCAACAGCAATGGGGAACCTGCGGTCCTGGGGTGTTAAGCTCCAACTCTCATCTGTCCTGCCAACTGGCCAGTGATCAGGGACGTTGGGCATTGAACAACATCTTAAGGCCACAGGTTCCACATACATGATATAAAAGAGGTATACTTTTTAAAAAGCATGTATTATCCATATGCAAGTGTATAGGGATTTAATTGGACATAGATGAAGCACCTAAGATTTCTTGCTTCAGGTGACACCCCTAATCTCTTTCCAAATGTTGTGTGCTGTTTTGGGTTCGGTGTTGACAGGAAGTTTCGCGAACGAATATTTGGGGGAAGCATTACGAAGGTTTGGGGATTAATTTCTAGTTTAAACATCTGGCTTGTTAAATTGTGGATTAATATGATGAGCTTTGTCTTGTATATACGTACATGTGGATTATGCCCCCTACATCTTTTGTTTTGGTTTCTTTCCAGTATTCAAAATAATAGTACATTGTGAAAAATTGTGTGCTTTATTTTTGCGTTTCCACCTTGCCTTTCTACTCTCGAGCTGGGCCTTTGATTGCATGGGGATTCCTTGCCGCCCCTAATAATTTTGCATGTGCTGCCGAGGTTGCATGTGCAATTAGACCTGCCCTTTCCCCACAATAAAGAGTTGTGTGCTCTTAACGACTCAGATAACTGGTCCATTGGTATTGTCAACACGGACCAACAGCAGCTGTCAGGTGTTTCAGGTAGGAGATATTTCCAGCCCTAACTGGAGATGTCGAGAATCAAACCTGGGAATGGCTGCAGAAGGCAGGTGCTCTACCCCTGACATACAGCCCTTCCTTCTAGCCAAGCCCTTCCTTCTACCTATGGGACCGCCTCTCCTGGTATGCCCCGCGGAGGACCTTAAGGTCCACAAACAACAATACTCTGGAGATCCCGAGCCATAAGGTGGCTAGATAGGCCTCTACTAGAGCCAGGGCCTTTTCAGTACTGGCCCCAACTTGGTGGAACGCTCTTTCACAGGAGACCAGGGCCCTGCGGGATTTGTCATCTTTCCACAGGGCCTGCAAGACAGAGCTGTTCCGCCTGGCCTTTGGGTTGGACTTAGTCTGACCCGTGTTTTCCTCCCTCATGGCTTGGATTTATGGACTACTTGAAATGAGGCTGCATTTTAAATTTTAATACTGTATTTTATTCTGTATTTTAATTAATTGTTTTTATGTTTTATTGTGGTTTTGTTGGTGTGAGCCGCCCTGAGCCCGGTTTTTGACTGGGGAGGGCGGGGTATAAATAAAATTTTATTATTATTATTATTATTATTATTATTATTATTATTATGGTGCACCCCTGTCTTGTCTGGATTAACCCTCCATTTGCCAGGCTTCACACAGCCTGTATGATTTGTTCTACCTGGCTGTGTTACATCGTCGTGATATTAACCATGCAGTGACTTCTACAGGGGTGGCTGGTGCAGTCTGTATCCTGCAGTTTTGCTCAGCAATGGGACCATCTCCTCGCCTGCTGTTTTGGCAGTCGTGCAGTGCCCCCTTGAGGCAGTGATAGGGCCTGGTGCTTGCGACTCTGCTGACCCCCATTCTCCTAACCCCCTCTGCCTGACACAAGGCGTGCACACCCTCCCACCGGCTGTGATCTCGCAACCTGCCTCTGTCAATCAAAACTTTCCTCTCGAAAGATGGCAGGACAGCGCCTGATTGGGAGCTGCTTCCTTGCAGGCAAGTTTCTGGATTTTCTATGGGAGCATACAGGAATCTGTTGTGCAGCGGAGGGCGTCTGTGTGTTTATGTGTTATCTTTAGCATCCACTTATAGGAACTGGAATGGGAACGCCATAGGACCTGTTTTAAGACAGGATGAGTAGCCACGGGAAGAGACTATATCAAGGGCTATTTCAAACTTCTTCCTTTTTTTGAAAAAAAAGAGCTCCACTCTGGTCAAGAAAGAAGTAGCCATATGTATGTGTTCCACCCTGGTGTGTGTCTTTTGGTGCAATTTTTAGCAGGACCTGTGTGCCTAAAATTCTTGGGGACCAGGAAGTTTGCCTGCTTTTTCTTGCTCCCTCTCTTTGCAACACCTTCTAATTTTAGTCTCAGGCTGCAGTCCCTTTCGCTCGCCGCTTGGCGCAGAGACAGCCGTTGCCATATTTGTCAGGGAGTCAAATGAAAAGATTCCAAGAGCTCTGGCCAGGTAAAGGAATAATTTTCAGAAAGTTTTAAGTTGATAATAATAAAACAAATTCCAGTAGCAATCCGGTTTTTAGAAATCCAGGACAAGGCCCTGTTTCGGTTTATTCTTCATCAGCTGGAATGACAAAGAGCCTTACATTAAAAATGTGTCTTAGAGTATTATATTACATTCTGTCTTCTTTATATATACAATTATATACGGAAAATTCCAACAGACAGACATTTTGTCATCTTTACATAGGAGATATATAGAAAATTATATATAGGCGTATAACGAACAAAAAATGCTTACCTCTAGTTTCATAGTTTCAAGGTCAAAGCGTACCATTCATGTTTTCCTACTAACTCAATCTGTTTGCAGTATTTAAATAGAAAACTAGATGTAGTCTACTATCTACTTAAAGGAACAGTAATACATTTGCAGATGCTGACTATGGCTGCAACAATTTAAAGTTGCAGTGGCATGATTTAAATATAGGCTGTATAAGAACACAATATTGATGATAAGAATGCTGTAAAGTCAAGACTGTTATTCAACCCCCGCGGATGTAACGTGTTGAAAAGATGTATGAACTTGCATTCTTGTTGAAGGAGAAGTCTGTTGTTGTTCTTCCGGTGAAAGCGGGCTGGAGGTAGTTTCCATGTTACGAAGAATAAAAAATCATCCTCTGTGTGTTTGTGTTAGCTGTAATGTTCAACCAATGGTGCCTCCATGATCTGATTACGAATCCTGGAGTGGTGTTTGCTAGTTTTATGGGTCTGGAACATTTGCCAATGTACATTTTTTGGCATGGACAAATCCATGCATATATGCAATTTTTAGTGTTACAGTTAATGAAGTGTCTTAAAATAAGCTTGAACACAGCAGTGGCAATATCTTTTAAAAATGCTTTCGGTTGCATTTGAAAACAATGCCCTTTGCAGCAGCAGCAGCTGGCGCACCAACGTTAAGTAAGGAGCCAGGAAGGCAAACAAAACAAAACGGAGGAGTAATGCGGCTTCACAATCATGCTAAAGAATGCACGTTAATTGCACATGTGGCGTTTCTCATAACCAAGTTGGTAACTTTAGCAGTATCTACTGGTACGTGTGGGATCTTTCCGTAGTGTAGTGTGTGTCACAGGGTAGTTACATACTTGAGAAAGGACTGAGAAACCATTTGCCTGAGGAAGACGCATTCTGGGCATTATGAGCTCAACCAAGTCACGTTCCAAAGCGGATAATTACAAACTTTGACGACTCTTTCAATAGAGTGTGCAGGCTTCCCAGCGACGCTAAGCTCCGTCTTGGGCTGTGCAAAAATCCTCAGTTTGCTGAAAAGCAAAACACAGTGGAGAACATGGAGAGTTTGTCTTTTGTGTCACATGAATCCGGATTCTGGACCTAATCCTGTGTCTTCTTTGCTCTGTCTTAGGGCTCCTCTTCAGCCGGGGCCTGGCTGTTAGCCTCCCTGTCCTCAATCTCTATGCTGTGGTTGGGGAGATCTTTGTCCACGAGTTTGAAATAGACGGCTTTATGGATGCCTTTCCCTCCTCCATGGACGAAAATGGTAAGGGACCAGGAGCGGTTTCCTTGTTCTTTCTGTTTCAATCCATCCCAGGCACAGTTAAATAGCTAGTGGCCTTTCTACAGATACGGTTTGGTCTACATAATGGCATGTGTCCATGGACCTAGATCTATATATGTTGCTGTGATTAACAAAAAAAAGTATTTTGTTGTTGTTGTTGTTGTTGTTGTTGTTGTTGTTGTTGTTGTTGTTGCAAAATGTTTCAGTTTCTGCCTTCACCAGCTGCTCTGCTTTGTCAATCACAGTAGTATATTATTTCGGCTGAATCCTAAGAGGGATCTGCAGCAAGCTTGTGTGAAGTGCTATTTGATGCCAAGACTAGGTGCATCTCCACCCCCATTGTTCAGCCTGGACACTGAAGTCCAGCTCTGAGAGCCTTCTGGCAGTTCTCTCACTGCAAGAAACAAGATTACAGGGAACCAGGCAGAGGGCCTTCTTGGCATAGCTGCCAAGTCTCTCGTATTCCCCAGGAAATCCCCATTTTTCCAGCTGTTCCTAGCTGAAAAAATGGATTTTTTTGTTTTTCCCCGGTTTATTCTGGCGCGGCGGCCATTTTGGAACTGGGCAGAGCATGCTCAGAAGCGACTTTTGATGCTGCTCTGCCCAGTTCCAAAATGGCTGCAGTGCGACTTCTGGCGCGGCGGCCATTTTGGAACTGGGAAAAGCAGCATCAAAAGTCACTTCTGAGCATGCCCCGCCCAGTTCCAAAATGGCGGCAGCGCTACTTCCGGTCTGCTACTTCCGGCCCGGTCCCTTATTTCTCCGACAGCAACTTGGCAGGTATGCTTCTCGGTAGTGGCACCCGCCCTATGGAATGCCCTCCCCTGTGGACCTTTAGAAGACACCTCAAGGTAGCCCTGTATAAGGAAGCTTTTTAATGTGTAATGTTTTATTATGCTTTTAGTTATGTCAGAAGTTGCCCAGAGTGGCTGAGGCAACCCATTCAGGCGGGCGGGGGTACATTACAGTGGTAACTCGGTTTCTGAGCGTCTCGGAAGCCAAACGTTTCGGCTTCTGAACGCTGAAAACCCGGAAGTAAATGCATCTGTTTTCGAACACGCCTCGGAAGTCGAACGGCTTCCGTTGCGTGTTTTTCAATTTTCTCAATTGAACTTGCAGCCAGCCCTTTGCGCCACGGTTTTCGAACGTTTTGGAAGTCGAACGGTCTTCCAGAACAGATTATGTTTGAGAACCGAGGTACCACAGTACTATTGTTATTATTGCGCAGTCAGGCGGAGTCCCCCCAAAACCCCGGGCAGCCCCAGAGTGGAATAATGACACAAGACCACGTTTGATGGGATTAAAATTGGCCACAACTTTATTAAGAGTTTAGACGTAGGGAGACCTTGGCTCAGGCATTGGGCGTATATCCCTCCCAGCCCCCAGCCGGGGGTGGGGTAATTTTCAGGGTTGTCCAGCATGTATGGGGGTCGGGCTAACTTTGGAGAACATATGTTCAAGCTGATAGCCCGGCCCCTAGATCGCAGCCGCTGGAGGGGGAGGGCAATGACGGCCTATGCGTATGGTCAATGCCCCCCCTGCCCCATTTACAGGAACCCTGTTATCGCCGCCGCAATGGGGGCGGGGGGTCACCGCCCCCACGCCCCGCCCATTTATGTAAATGACTAAAGGATTCCGCCCAAGGCCTGCATCCGCCAAGTTGTGACGAATTGCTACGGGAAAGGCGAAACCTGCCAATGCAGGGAAATTCCTTTCCGGCCCTTCAACAGCAGCCTTGTCGTAGCAGCGCCTGCGTGCGTGTACACCTGTGGAAGGAAATAACCTGTAATACAAGCATTAATTTAGGGAGTGAAGGGTGGGAAAGCTCTGAATCCGTCGGTTGCTTCCCAAGAATGGCTCAACTTCCACTGTGTGCAAGGTAAGGTTACCTGTTCCTACCTGGCCAATCCCCCCGACACGCCTCCCTGAGCTGGATTGGACGGCTAACTGAGTGGGCGGAGAACACCAGTATCCAGCCCCAGGTAGGCAGTGCAGGCTTCCAAACTTCCAGGGCTGCGCGCAACTGCGCAAAATGCGCCTCCCCTTTATGTGGGGAACGGTCATTGTTATTATTATTCCTGCCTCCATAGAGATCAACCCTATACACTGTAGCCTAGGTGTTTCAAGGACCAAGCTTCAGGATAGCATCTCCCTCTCCCAGGGAGGGCAGAAGAAGCACAGCATTAGCTCAATCTGGGTCTGAAATTTTACAGAGCCACCTGAGCCTCCTGTCACTTTCCACACCAATCTTCTGGGTCACCCAGACTTGCCCAGCTGGCTGCGCTACATTCAACGCACCCCCTACCAGACAGGATATCTCTACGGGTCCCCCACAAGCAAAGAACTCGGCAAGCAAACAATTGAGGTGTGTGCATGTTTTATAATTCAGGGGGGTGGTCCCTGACGGACGGACGGACGGGGGGTCCTGGGCAGAAGCCCAGGTCCAGGTTAAGTGTGAAGTCATGCCTACATCCTATATCTAAAGCATATTTATACATAGCTGCCAAGTTTTCCATTTTCTCGCGAGGAAGCCTATTCAGCATAAGGGAAAATCCCTGTAAAAAAGGGATAACTTGGCAGCTATGTATTTATAACACATGGCTCCCCCCCAAAAAAACACCACAACGGGAATGGTAGTTTACCCATCACAGAACTAAAATCCCCAGCACCCTTAACAAGCTACAGTTCCCAAGATTTTTTTTGGGGGGGGAATCCTGACATCAAACACATGCACCACACGCCCTCCCCCGAAACCTGGGGGCAACCTGGGGCCATGGATTCAGCCGCTGCAACTGCATCTCTGCCCCTAGCAGCAGGACACTGATGTTTAAAAAGGTAAAGGGGCCCCTGACCATCAGGTCCAGTCGTGTCCGACTCTGGGGTTGCGATGCTCATCTCGCTCTATAAGCCGAGGGAGCCAGCGTCTGTCCGCAGACAGCTTCTGGGTCATGTGGCCAGCATGACAAAGCTGCTTCTGGCGAACCAGAGCAGCACATGGAAACGCCGTTTACCTTCCCGCCGGAGCGGTCCCTATTTATCTACTTACACTTTTGATGTGCTTTCGAACTGCCAGGTGGACAGGAGCTGGGACCGAGCAACGGGAGCTCACCCCATTGCAGGGATTCAAACCGCCGACCTTCTGATCAGCAAGCCCTATACTCTGTGGTTTAACCCACAGCACCACCTAGCTCATCCCTATTTTCATCTGAGGGTTATTGGAGGATATGGCTAAAACCCATGACTAGAAATCACTGGCAAATGTAAGTGTGGACGAGCCCTTAATTAAATTGATCTGCACTGAAATTCAAACCAAATTAACCCCTG
Source organism: Zootoca vivipara (assembly GCF_963506605.1). Lineage (NCBI taxonomy): Eukaryota > Metazoa > Chordata > Lepidosauria > Squamata > Lacertidae > Zootoca > Zootoca vivipara. The sequence continues at coordinate 18,250,115 of NC_083288.1, read as the reverse complement.
TTCATCCCCCCCCCCCGAGGACACAGACACATTTTGAAGCCACCGTCGAGCCCCTTGTCAGCTTAGGATCCAGGGAGTGGCACTGCTAGGGCCAGATTTAGGTTTGATGAGGCCCTAAGCTACTGAAGGCAATGGCCCTTTATAAGCCCAGCTGTCCTTTGTCAACAGCAAATGGTCACTCTTTTTGTGTGTGTTGAATATATGCTATATGGTAATTTATGGAACTAATAGGTATCTAAAGCCATTTGCACATGTTGTCATGCAACCAGTCCATGCAGAATGGAGGCACCCTATATATAGAAATGAGCAAACCAGTGATATTTTAGGGAGCAGGCGAGGGACATTATTTACATCCTAGGAGCCTACACAACACAAAACACTGTTGCTGTATGTAGGTTTTATTTGATTTGTTTTTTATCTTATATTTTGGAAATGTACATCCAGGTTTTTCCCCCCTTTAATTATTTTGGGGCCCCCAAGAGAGTGGGCCCCTAAGCTAGAGCTTGTTTAGCTTATACGTAAATCTGGCACTGGACACCGCCTGTCTCCCCCCCCTCCTTAGTCTCAACCTTGTCTTGTTGAATTCAGCAGAGAACAGGGACAAAGCAAGTATTCACTGGCTCAGCTTGTCATGGCGTCCATGCCTTCTGCCCTAGCAATCCCAGAGGGCACCAGTCAGGCCCATGCAGGTGGTAAGGGGTAGCTGGCTACATTTGCCCTGGGCCTCGGAGGACTAAGCTGACCAGGGACCTGCTGGACTTACTCTGTCATGCCAAGAATGCCCCGTGCCTCTCAGCCAATGGGGGACTCCCGGCACCAGCCATCGCTACTACCTGTAACCAGGTATCTCCAGTACCAGCTCTGAAAAGCCAGCTCCTCTCAGACACAGGACTGGGGTATGATTGCCTCTGCTTCCAGCTTTTGTGGTATCCATTGGCCCAGAAACTATTTATTTTCTGTTTGTTATCCTTATGGAAACATGCTTTTCCCCCCTTTGAATGCTGAGATACAACAGTGTGTGTGTGTGTGTGTGTGTGTGTGTCATGTTGTTGTTGTTGTTTAGTCATTTAGTTGTGTCCGACTCTTCGTGACCCCATGGACCAGAGCACGCCAGGCACTCCTGTCTTCCACTGCCTCCCGCAGTTTGGTGAAACTCATGTTGGTAGCTTCGATACCCTCCAACATTTCTCCAATGAAAATAGAGACATCCTAAGGAAAAGCGGGACATTCTGGGATCAAATCAGAAGCTGGGATGGTTTCTGTATATCTGGGGACTCTCCCTGGAAAATAGGAACACTGGGAAAGTCCGGTGTGTTTGGGCATGTGTTTTAAAGAACAATCCAATTAACCCCCAATTCTCTTTCTCTTATTTGTGACAGGTGAAGGCATATAACAGGTACACTTATGAGACTGCAAGGCAAACCATGATCATCACCATTGCCCCATCTTCAGGTAATTCCCCCTCTTCCATGAAGCATATGGGGCAAATTCAGCTGTATTTCCTTACAATTGACTTTGGTGGGGATAGTGGATCTTGGCTGTTCTTAAATTTGGTGCAGATCCTCACTGCCTGGACTCCCATGAAAGGCCTTTGTTGGGCTATTGGGGGGAGGTGGGTGAGCAGGTGTTGACCTGAGCCAGCAAAGTTGGAGAAGACTTCCAAAGCCCTCTAGGCCCAATGTATATATATGCATTATTTGGGCTTATTCATCCCATGGCCCTCTCCTGGGCCAATGATGAGGAATCAAATCTAGCTGTGTGTTTATATACAGTCGTACCTCGGTTTACGACCCGCTCGGGTTGCGAACACTTCGGGTTACGAACTCCGTAAACCCGGAAGTGTTTTCGGTGCGTGACGCGCGCATGCGCAGAAGCAGCACGCACGCTTTGCGCATGCGCAGAAGCGGCGCTCGGTTTGCGACCTTTTCGGGTTATGAACCGCGATCCGGAACGGATCGTGTTCGTAACCCGAGGTACTACTGTATATATGTTTTACACTTTAGAATACCCATTTAAACAACCTTAAAATATCAATGACTTTCTTTCTTCTCTTTCCACTGTTCCATTTTGCATATCATAAATCCCTGCATATTTTACATAAACTGTTGAATTTATCTTACAGCTGCCAATGTTTTCAAGTGTACACAATTCCCCCCCCCCATATATTCAATACGCATTTTCCAATCTTCCTTAAATGTATGTTCTTCTTGTTCTTTTATTCTATAAGTTAGATCTGCAAGACGTGCATATTCCATCAGTTTGAGTTGCCATTCTTCTTCAGTTGGGACCTCGTTCGGTTTCCATTTTTGGTCTTAAAAAAAATATGAATATGGGCTGCAGCTGTCGCATACATAAATAACCTTTTTTGACACCTGGGAATTTCTGTCTAAATTATCCCCAACAAAAAGGACTCTGGGTTGTTTTTGTTTGTTTGTTTGTTTGTTTGGGGAAAGTACTTCTAAACACTTTTTTCAATTCATTGTGGATTATTTCCTAATACTCCTTTACCTTTTTACAGGTCCAAGAATCTAGCTGTGTTTTTACCTGCCCACAGCTCAAATGTGAAACACTCATAAGGCAAATGTGGGTGGGGGGTCCCCTCCACCATAGACCTTTTGCCTTAAACATGTATCTGGGCAGATCAACATCATATATTTGAAGCACCTCCATTTAAAGTGCTCTTCCACCGAGCTATGTCCCTTCCCCACTGCATAATCCTAGAATTGTAAAGTTGGAAGTTACCATCATGAGTCCAATGCAGGAATCATTTGCCCTGAGATTTAAAGTCTCATGATCTACCGACTGAGCTATCCAATCTCCCACCTGTGCTGGTTTACTCAGGAATAATAAAGCCTCACCGTTCCGTAGCAGTTTCTCTCTCTAGTAAACGGGTATGTGCCAAATGACGCGTCAGCCTTTGGAGCGATTATGAAAGGACCTCGAAGGGAAACGGCAGGCATCGTAATGCCTTTCTATCAGGCGGCTGCAGTGTGGCTTCAAATAGAATATCATCTCCCTGTCTTGAAAGGATGTAATAGCACTAGGGGGACATGATCAAAGAGCTGGAGCGCTTTTGCCTGCAAGCAAAGGCTAAATTGAAGCTTTTAAGCTTAGTATAAAGGACAGCAAAAGAGCATGATAGAGGTTTATCAGTTTTTGAGCAGTATGGGGAAAGTGGCTTGAGAGAGCCCTCCCTTCATCATTTTATCTGTATGCCGCCTTTCAATAGTTAAAACAATGCTCAAGGCGGCTTACAACATGACAAGATTTACATAATTACCGACATAACAAAAGTCCTAAACAATAAATAAAACACATCAAAAAGTGCACAACCAAAGGGAAAACAATTTCCACATGAATCATACAATCTAAGACTGAAAATTGGGACGCGTCTGGCGCTGTGGGTTAAACCACAGAGCCTAGGGCTTGTCGATCAGAAGGTCGGCGGTTCGAATCCCATTGCTTGGTCCCAGCTCCTGCCACCTAGCAGTTCGAAAGCACCTCAAAGTGCAAGTAGATAAATAAGTACCGCCAGGGCCGGCTCCAGGTAGAGCCCCGGTGGCGTGGTGTGCTAGGGCGCCGGGCCGGTAGGCGGGGTGCTGCACGGTGAAGCCGCACGGAAACCATGCTGCACCCTGCGAAGGCGGGGGCGCCTGAGCGATCTCCGCCCCTCAGCGCCAGGGCGCCCGACCTGCTCGACGTTTTCGTGTGCTGCACTGGTTCGCCAGAAGCAGCTTTGTCATGCTGGCCACATGACCCGGAAGTTGTACGCCGGCTCCCTCGGCCAATAATGCAAGATGAGCGCCGCAACCCCAGAGTCGGTCACGACTGGACCTAATGGTCAGGGGTCCCTTTACCTTTTAAGACTGAAAATACAGCATTAATATCAATCACAATTTAAAATGACATAGATTTAAAAAATAAAAGCAATTAAAAACAAAAACAAAAACGGAGCCCTCTCTGCCCAGCAGTAGCAGCAGCAGCAGTCTTTTATGGAGCTTGTCAGGCCCTGCCCCAAGACAGTTGGAGAGAGGCAGGGCAAGGCCCTTCCACTCCCAGCAGGTCAGTCCTGCAGCACAGTGCTAATCAAGGTTGCAGGTTCGATCTCCGTATGGGGCAGCTAGATGAGGTCAGACAGAGATGGGCTGGGCAGATGGACCAGGACTTTTTTGTGGTGGGAAGTAATGCATACAGTATATCCCCTAACCCCAACCCCAACCCTAACCCTAACCCTAACTCTCAACTCTTTTTGTAGATGGAGAAATGCCATACCAGGCTGACTTCCTTGTGAAGAACTGGGACGTGGAGGAAGTACTGCCGGCAGATATCCAGGATCTTTTCCAGCAAGCTGTGGACAGCATGTGGGAACAAGATGGCCTGACCGTCGTCAATATTACCTCAGCGTTGGACCGTGGAGGCCGCGTACCTTTGCCCATTGAAAACCGGAAGGAAGGGTAAGAGGAGGGGAGTCTCTCGCAGGCTGTAGAAATGGTCCCCAATATTGGAAAGGCTGCCTCCTTTCCTACAGAACCCCCTCAGATGCTGTCAGGGAATGGTCTGAAGCAGTGGGGTGGGGGTGCATTCCCAAGCAGAGCAGCTTCTCTCAGAAGAGGAGCTGAAGGGGGAAGATTCACCCTCCCCCCTTGCCTACAGTTGTCTCAGAAGCTGAGACAGACGCAGACACAGAGAGGTTTAGGCAGGAGTTACCTAGCTGCGAGATAATGGCAAAGGGAACAAAAGGGAGGGGACAGATAGCAGAGACGTCATTAGAAAGCGAGAGGAACCCTCCCTCCCCACGAACTCAGAGATCCGAACGTATTAGAGAACAAAGGTTGCAGAGAGAAGGAAGAACCTCCTGTTGATGCCTATTATGTTGCAGAAGGGGGAAGGGGGAAGAATTAGAGAAGCCAACTGCTCTCCTTGGGGAGGGATGCGGACTTTTGCTTGCAACCTGATGCCTATATAAAATATAAAATAACTATAAAATATAAACTGCTTGTTCATTCTTATCTGTGAAGTTACTGAAGGGGAGGCGAACTCTTCACTCAAGATAGATGTGAAGATCACAGACGGGCCTCACTTGGTTGTTCCACCACCCTCAGAAACTGTAAATTGGGAGGCCAAATAACAGGAAAATGAGTATTTATCTGTTGCAAGGCTCAAGTGTACACGTTTTTCTGGCTTGCTAGCACTGCAGATCGGAAAGCTGCTCATTGAAAGCCTCTTCTGTATTGCCCAATATCAAAGGTGTCAGTCTGGGTCTCAAATCCCACGTGAGATAAGGACTTCACCCTGCATGTGAAGACAGGATCCAGTAGATTGAGTGGACAGGACCAAGAGTGGGTTCAATGGTCAAGAAGGCAGTTTCTCCATGAGTTGTAGAGGGAAGTGAGGGGCAGATGGGGCTCGTCCACCAGGGAAGGTAGCCCATCTAGGAGAAGGAAAACTCTGATCCTAAACTTCTGCTGCCTTGCGGGATATTTCGGGAGAAGAAGAGACTTAGGGAGTAAACCCTACACAAATCCAGAGTGGAGTCCCTAAGACAGTTGGATGGTATCTTTTATACCTCCTTCCGGCAACTCCTGCAGCCCAGCTTTCGCCAAACATATTGCTCTGCTTTACTTTGGCCTCGGCCCAGTATACCTGAAGGAGTGTCTCCACCCCCACTGAGGTCCAGCTCCGAGGGCCTTCTGGATTGGGTCGAGGCCATTTAGGGCTTTAAAAGTCAGCACCAACACTTTGAATTGTGCTCGGAAACGTACTGGGAGCCAACGTAGATCTTTCAGGGCCGGTTTTACATGGTCTCGGCGGCCTTCTCTCCTTCTCGCAGGGTGTTCATCAAGGTGGGCTCCAAGGAGCCGTTCAACGAGTGCTTAACCAAGGTCAAGTCCCCTGCCAACCGCAACCGGTGCAAGCTGCAGCAACAGCCGGCCCTAACCTGTTACGACACCTTCAGCTCTCGGTTCCAGATCGACTGGTGCAACCTCACCTTGGTGAGAGGGGACGCTGGAGAAAGTGGGTGGCGGCATGCGCTAGGCCATCCCAGAGATGCTCACTCCCCCTCCGTCCTTTTTCCCGCTCCTCAGATAGACCTCACCAATATAAACACCACGGAAGCGGTGACCATCTATGGAGACGGAGTGCTAGAGGAAGGCAGCGAATTCAATCCTCCGGATGACTCCCCAGACAGGGAGTTCTTCAGCGACTTCCTGCTCACTTTCCTCCTCCCTTTCCTCCTGGCGCTCCTCCTCGCTCTTCTCCTGGCCTACATCATGTGCTGCCGACGGGAAGGCGTGTAAGTCTGAATCTGTGGGAGGTCACAGCCTCCCGTGGGCATTTCATAATACAGTGGTATCTCCGGTTGCGAACAGGATCCGTCCCGGAGGTCTGAGGTTTCGCAAGCTGGGGATCATTGTTATACGCATGTACGCAGCAGTAGACCTCTTCTGCGCATGCACGCGCGACGGAACACTTCTGGGTTTGCCGCTTTCGCATCCCAAAGTTTACGTTACCGAGCCCGAGGTGCTACTGTAGTTCATTAGTTTTACAAAAAAAAAAAAATCATACACCATAAACACAACATTTTCACACATTTAAAAAAAGAAAAGGGTTCCTTTTAACCTTGAGACCTCCTTCCTTCCCTCCATGGGTTCCAATTCTATATTTTATTCCTGCATACTTTACTGTAATCTATCAATTATATCATCATAGTATCCAAAATCCATGTTACATTATGAGTGTCACTGTATTCCTGCCAATGATTTGAACTGTTTTCAGTGATCTCTCAAATACGGTATGTTAGAAAGTCATTCCAGTCTTTTGAAAATACTTGGTCTTCCTGATTATTAGATTGTCTAATTGTCTAATTGGCAATTATCAATAACACAGCTTTGTGAGACAGAAGGATAGCAGAGAAATCTATCTGCCTATGAACAACTTTAGCTGTGTTGCAGACACTTGCAAAAAATACTCGTCCAGTACGCTCCGTCACAAATGTCCAGCCTCGTTTCTAAAACGTCCAGAAATTTTTCCTTCTGAGTTTAGATAACAGTCCGTAGCAGCGGAAACTTTATCCGGCTCTCCATGCTTTTCCGTGCCTGTGAAATAACTCAGGTCCACTCCCTTGTTCATTAAAACAAAGAGATTTATTGCTTAGGGCAGTTCAGCCCCGGAGAGTTCAACTCCATCCTCGGCTGGAACTGCGACACGAACAGACAGTATAAAAACATATAGTGTCATATATAACAGATACAACAGCAACAGGTACTACTTCCTGTTTACATGGACACGTCACAGAGGACGATTGCTGAGCTATTAACCCTCTCAGCTCACACTGATCTTTCCCGTCAGTCTTGCCATCTCTGCATATTCCATCAGCTTGGTCTGCCACTCTTCTCTGGCCGGTGCTTCTTCTTTCCATCTCTGGGCAAGAAGCATCCTTGCTGCTGTCATGGCATACATAAACAGTCTTTTATTTTATTTTGGCACCTATAAGGCATTTCACGATAGTTCAAAGGGGTGTGGGAGGGGAGGAATTGGGGTTTTATGTACCTTCCCCCGATGGGCTGCATGCACACAGCTGGAGACTATGCCTGCGTGGAAACTTCCCTTTTCAATCCCCTCCTGGTTCTGGGGGATAGTGCTGCAAGAGAGGGTGGGGAAGCACTCAGGCCTTCACTTGCCTGACCTGCCTCTTCCTCCTCTTCTTCTGACCCATCCTGTGGCTCCACCCTCCAGCTCTGAAGCTTCCCCTGCCTCCAAATCTTGCCTCCTGGCCGGTACAGTTCCCCACAAATCACTGACCGCCTCTCCTGAGTCAGATTCCAGCCCCGCTTCTCTCCCACCCCAGGGTACACTGGTCAGTGACTTGCCAGTCCTTGACACTTCTTCTCCCGAGCTCCCAGCAAAGGCCATTTTGCAGCTGAACTTCCTGCTATTAAAGAGGCCAGACGGTGATCCCATGGGAATTCCCTGTGCGTTCTAGAACCCTGCAAAATCATAAAGGGGCGGCAATGGCAAGGCAGTTTAAGGCAGCAGGGATACCATAGGGTAACTTTGGGTCCCCTGATGTCATTGAATGAGAACTGCCATCATGGAATCATAGAATCATAGATTCCTGACTATTTCTGGCCATCGGCCACGCTGGGTTATATATCGGGTTGAGGTCCCCAGTGCAGATTGCAGCCCATGTCAAAAACAGCCCAAGGGCCAAATTAAATTACCCCGAGGGCCAGATGTTCACCAGCCCTACACCATACTTCCATGTGACCGGCAAACATGGTCACAGTCTCCAACAAGGCAAACATGGGTTCAAAATCCGGCAGTGATTTACCAAGGACAGGTCCAGAAAATGTTCAGCTAGAGTATATAGGACTGTTGTTATCTTGGTACAGCCCTGAGTATACTAAATGAAAGGTTATGTGTTGCCAAATTGGACCTAACCCCAGTTTTCTCCCTTTTTTAAAAATTGTAGGCAGAAAAGGGACCAGAAGACCTCAGAGTAAGTAGTTGTGCCTCCATTTGCATGGGAGTGGTTTATGAAAATGTGAAATCATTACTTCCACATCCCCCACACCCAGTGTCTACATTTCAGAAGTTGCTTTCCCCCTTTTCAGCCACACCCTTTTTTGTATTTTCCTTTGTCGTCTTTTAAAAGTGAGGCGATCCGAAGTACACAGCTTATTTGAAAATGTGAATGAAACAAAACCCACACGTCAGCGTTATATATCAGTCATGGGTATTGAATGTACGAGTTTTTTCTTCTTCCGTTGACCAAATCCTTGCAATCATTTTGAAATTTCTACCTTCCGTGCCATGACTACAGGGCTAGGCCCCACCATTAGACAGGCTGCGGTCACTTCCAGACCGTTGATATTTCTGGGTGAGATTCAACCACAGGCTGGCAAATTTTAGCATTTATCTGGAGCTCTTTTGCGACAAACCCACTTCCCCCAAAGTTTGGACTTCATGCGGTTAGGAAAGTGACGGTGAAAACGTGGCGGCAAGTGTGTGATAACATCTGCTTGAAGCAATGTTGCCTAACCCCCCACAAACAAATGAAAATGGATGCTCGGTAAATAGTGGAAGTCACCTGACCTCATTGCAAACTAGTTAGGGTGGATACTCTGTGAATGGGCTACCTGGAAGCGACATGAGGTATGAGTGGGGAGTGGTGTTGGGGGTGGTAGAGCTGTGTGTTCGATGCAGTGGTGTAGCATGGGGTGCAGGGGGTCCGTGGCCCCAGGAGCAAATTTCTGAGGGGACTTCCAAGTTCCAAAGTAAAGTATATCACTCCTTCTGGACTTTAGGTCTCTTATAAAAAAGAGAGAAAATGGATTTTAAGTCTTTTTGTAGGTCAGAGTCAGCTCAAGTTCCCTGCTACTATGATAGCAATCTTGGTAAAGTTTGTTGTTGTTGTTTAGTCGTTTAGTCGTTTAGTCGTGTCCGGCTCTTCTTGCACAGCCTAAATGGCCCTACTGCCCTCAGTCACAGTGGGGGGACATCACAGGTGTCTGAATAAAATAAATATTCTGGTCTGGAACAGGATAGGGATGTCGCTGGGCCATTGGGCATGTCTTGGGGCTTACCATGCATGACTAGAGATATGCCCTTGTTGTTGACGCCGTCACATGGGAGCAGCATCACAGGGGGCTTGTGATCCCACAATGCACCGAGCTGTTTCCATGGCGACCATTTAGTCCAAGTCCCTCCCCTGTAACCTCATAACCTCTGGCAAAGCAGGATGGCTTTGTCATATCTGCCTTGCACAGGATATCACCACCCAACATCTTCCTCAGCTGCGAGGCAGGTAGCGTAGGAATGTACCAACACAAGCCAGGCTTAAGGAGAAAATGAGTGCCTTAGGCGAAACGCAGATTGATTTCTTGGTTAATAATGAGGAGCGCTCAGAGCAGAAGATACCGGCGGACATCTTTGACCCTCCGGCACACCAGGAAGACCAGGACTTAAGGGAGCCTCAGCCGTCATGTTCCGGCGAACACCTGAAGGCTATCTCCAAGTCCAAGACGAAAGGCAGACAGGTCCACAAACCTTCCTTCCCCTGGAAATTCCTCTTTCCGAAGCGGGGCGTCTCCAAGCTCATTTTCCAGGTGGTGGCCTCGGGAGAGAAGCGCCATGGCGTCTCCCTGCAAGCCCTCAAGAAGAGCGTGGCAGCCACTGGATACGACCTCGAGAAGAAGAAGGGCTACTTCAAGAGGGTCTTGAGGGCCTTGGTGGCCAAAGGGGTTTTGCGGAAGCTGACTGGCCGAGGGCTCACGGGCTGCTACGCCATCAGCCGGATGATGACGAAGTTGCTGAGGAGGAGGAGCCAGAAGAGTAGGAGAAGGGGGAAGGGGAAAGGGAAGGGGAAGGGGAAGGCCTTGCCAGATCTCAAGCCAAAGCAAGTACCCAAGAAGAAAAAGAGGAAGAGCAGAAAGAGGAGGAGGAAGAAGAAGAAGACCAAGAGGATGACATCTAAGCCGACTGACTTGCAGAGTCCTATGCTGATGACAGGTTCCCATAGCTGACGCTGTGTGTAAGGAGGAAAAAGAATAAAGTGTCGTATTTGAAGTGCCTTTGTTTTTGTGCCTCTTAATTGAGATGGTTAGCATCTGAGCCAAAGACATGAGAAAGGGCAGCTTCTTCTCAGTCTTTTGAGATGGAGGTCTGATGCAAAGGGGGTGTGTGTTTGTGTGTGTATATATTTCTTCTCCCTAAGGCAGGGAAGCAGACTGTCTCTACAGGTGGTCGGGACTTCCTAACCCAGCAGAAAAAAAAAATTGGGGTAGAAAGTGGCCCAGTTCCTGCAATCTCATACAGCACGAAAAGACGCATGTTCATATGGCATGATGTCATGGGTCAGAAGTGAACATTGCTTGTTCAACCGACCACTAGGGATGGACTGGCAAATCTGTCACTTTCAGTTTCTTGTTGCTTCAGTCATAAATTCAGTTCTCCACATTTCCACATCTGTTTGCTTAATAATAAAATAATAAAATAAAAATAAAATAAAAATAAAATCCTCGTAAAAAAATAATCAGCACAATGGTGCAGATTTCTTTCAATATATGCATTTATATGCATTTTTTGTCTAATATACACATTTTAAAAAGTTATTTTTATTAGTTTTCCAAATTATAACAAATCAAACCAAATTACTTTAATACAAATTCTTTTTTTTTTAAAAAAAAAAATCAGGTTTCCCACCACTTTTGCGAACCTATGTCCATTTCCTCCGGTAGGCACATTTCCCCCCCAAAGCTGCAAGCCCTAATATAATGGCCGCTTACTGTCTTTCACGTGAGTGGGGGTTGCGGCCTGACACAATGCCTCCTCTCTCACCCAGATGCACAGTGCTATTTTAGAACATTACCCCGTCCCCTCCGGCTGCCGTGGAGGCTCACAGGAATCGGTTACGGAAGTCCGTTCAACTTCCAAAACGTCCGGGAACCAAGGTGCGGCTTCCGATTGGCTGTAAGAAGCTCTGCAGCCAGTCTGAAGCTGCAGAAGCCGCATCGGGCGTTCGGATTCCAAAGAGCATTCGCAGACCAGAACACTCACTTCCTGGTTTGCGGCGTTCGGGAGCCGAAACGTTCAAGTCACAAGGCGTTTGACTTCCGAGGTACGGCTGTACACTGGTGACTCCCAGCTCCTCGGATGAGGTAGGTGGCTCTGCCCAGGGGGGTACTAAGGATCAAAACTGGGGGGGGGCAAGCCATGGTTGTTCAGGGGTGGGGCCAAGGCACGGGAGGGGAGGGGCCACAAAGTGGGAACATGGGCGGGGCTACGGAGCCCAGGTGAAACTGACTCCGGAAGAAGTTTCATCCTGGGCGCTGCCCCGGGGGAGAGTGCGCATGTGCGACCAGGGGCGTCGCAATAGGGGGTGGGGGCCCCGGGAACCACTTTGTGGGGGGCGGGGTGGCACCCCCTTGCCACTTCCACCAACGGCTGCCCCGCCTAAGGAGGAGGAGGGAGGGAGGGAGGGCTGGCCGAGCAGCCGAGCAGCCGAGCAGCTGCACGCTCGAGTTGCCTCCGCTTCCCACAGACCCAGCGGGGGCGCGAGCTGAGGTCCACCCTCCTTTCCCCTCCATCCCTCCCCGGGGGCAAGGCCTGGCTCTGCGGCTTAGAGGCCCTCCGCCTTCTCCACCTCCTGCTGCGAAGCCCCCTCCTCTTTCCACGGCTCCTGTTGCCGCTGCAGCCCAAGCAGAAGCGGTGGTGGCGTCTGCTGCGCGCTCCCAGGGCGCGCCAACCCGGGAGCTGCTGAGGCGCTGCGTCGCCGTGGGCTATTGTTGCAGCCGCCAGGAATGGCCCATGCGCAGCCCTTGGAGTCGGGGCCAGCGGGGTTGGGCACACCATCGGGCGCGGCCGCCGGGGCTGGGCTGGTTAGGGACGTGGCTCCCGCGCTGCCCTCACGCTGGAGCTCGAGGAGGGGAGAAAAAAATGGAGAGGAGGAGGAAGCCGCTTCCCTGTCTCCATTGCTCCTCCTTTCCCTTCGCGCGGGTCCCTTCCTCCCAGCGGCGTCGCTAGCCTTAATGCACGCGACGGACGCCCCACCCCCCGGCAGGGTGCCTTCTGATTTGCCACCCCGGGCAGACAGAAGGCTAGCAATGCCGCTGCGCCTTGCTGAGCCGCTTCAGGCTCTTCTTGCGGGACCCCGACGTGCCTCCAGCTCAGCTGCAGCCACCGTGAAGCAGGACGATTTAAAAAAAAAATTTTTTTTGCTTCTGGGGGGGCAGCTGCCCCCCCTGCCCCATGCTGGGTACGCCCATGGCACTGCCCTTAGGGATGCTTGAGGAATCCAAACTCTGCAAATTCCTACACGAAATGGTCTGATCCCACACCTTTCGGATTGATGCACAGATAAGTACTTTGCTAACCGCCAGATGCAGTGCGGTTACTGGCAATTAAAAATGTTGCCAACGTACCCAACTCATTTCAAGAGCAAAAGCACATTTAAATTATGCATTACTATAATCTATTAAAGTACATCTTAAATACACATTTTGATTTTTTGAGGAATGGGAAAAATCATAGACACCGGTGAATTTTAAATACAGGGGTTGCTTTATTCGTCATAAGGATGCGGAAGTCACTCTGGAGGACACAGCAAGCACCCTTCACACTTTGACCTGATTCTGGGCAGCTGGGAGGGAGAGAGCCCTGCTTCTCTTTGCGCCTCTGGCGGACTCTGCCTTCCCTTGCTTCTTGCCGTTGTTCCTGCCACTCCTGGACATGGCTTGGCTGCCTCTTTTCTTGGCAGCATCCTTTGCCTTCCGGCCTCTCATCTTTGGCTGGCACTTCTTCACGATGTTGGGGTTGACCTTGAAGAAGCCTGTGGCTCCTTTCCCTTTCACTTGCCAGAGTTGCCCTTTGGACACCATGTTGTTGATGGACCTCATGAAGTAGTGCTTCTTCTCCTCCATGTCATAGCCCATGTCGGTCACGGTCTTCTGGAGAGATTGCAGGGAAAGCCCAGTCTTTCTTCGGCAGGTGGCCACGGCTGTAAATATCAGCAAGGAGAGGTGGGTGGTCGGCGGCTTGGGCACAGCGGCTCTCGTTGAATTGCGGTCAGAAGCAGTCTTTGGCCCAGGATTTCTTCTGCCTCTCTGCAAGGAAGGATCCAGGAGAGAAGGCTCCTCAGAGGAACCCGAGGATTGCAAGTTTGGCGAAACCTCAGATTCTTCAGTGTCTTCTGGAGTTGAGTCTCCGTTGGTTGAGCCTGTTTCAGATGCATCAACCGAAGGAACGTCCGCAAATTCATTTGACTCCATCATATTGCTCAGAAAGTGCCTTCTGTTTCACCCCCTTCTCCTTGTTCTTTCTGGGTGGATAGTTCTGGCGGTTCGTTTCTATCTGGGAGGGATATGTGTCCCTCTCCCTTCTCAGATTTAAAGAAAGTCAACGGGGGTGTTGCTTTTGTCTTTATCTCTTGGTCTATATTGTCCACACGCGTCTACCACGTCTGTCATTTAACGTAAACGGGTTTGGAGATTTTGTGGCTCCGAATATCTTGTCACATTCACAACTCGACTCGCCCGCGCGCTCACCCAATCCTTGCTGCGATACTTGGGGGGTTCCTGAATAAACAGTTATCTCTTTTCAACCTCTCTCAACAGTACTTTTGAGTTTGCTTGCCTTGGGAGGGTAGAGGATTTCAAGTTGATGGTGCTCAGCTGCAAGGCAAATCAATCCTGTCCATCTCCCAGGCACATTTTGAGTATTTAGGTCCAGCTAGTTGCCATGGGAACAAAGCTGAGTGCTCTGTGATGTCAGCTTAGTGCTCTGTGATGCCACAAAGAAACTGCCTGAAGTTTTGCATCACATGCCTGCCTCTCCCTCTTAATGGTTTGCTGTTTTCTTTTTAAAAATACACATGAACACATTGAAGTATTTGTTAACTCAACAAATTAGACTACTACTAGTAGTAGTAGTGGGACGCGGGTGGTGCTGTGGGTTAAACCACAGAGCCTAGGGCTTGCCGATCAGAAGGTCAGCGGTTCGAATCCCTGAGATGGGGTGAGCTCCCGTTGCTCGGTCTCAGCTCCTGCCAACCTAGCAGTTTGAAAGCACATCAAAGTGCAAGTAGATAAATAGGTACCGCTACAGCGGGAAGGTAAACAGCGTTTCCGTGCGCTGCTCTGGTTCACGCTGGCTCCCTCGGCCAATAATGCGAGATGAGCGCCACAACCCCAGAGTCGGTCACGACTGGACCTAATGGTCAGGGGCCCCTTTACCTTTACTTACTGCTGCTACTACTACTACTACTACTACTACTAATAATAATAATAATAATAATAATTGTACCCCAGCCACTTTGAGCAGCTTCCAACATATACAAAAACACAATAAAACATCAAACATTAACAACTTCCCAATACAGGGCTGCCTTCAGATGCCTTCTAAAGGTTGTATCTTATCTCCTTGACATCTGATGGGAGGGCATTCCGCAGGGCGGGCGCCACTACTGCCCTCTGCCTGGTTCCCTATAATCTCACTTCTTGCAATGAGGGAGCCGCCAGAAGGCCCTCAGAGCTGGACCTCAGTGTCCACATGTCAGCTGAGTGATGGAGAGAATATGTAGCATAGAAAAGGGCCCAGGTTCAGTCTCCAGGTAAGCAAGGGCCACGATAACACTCCCACCTTGGCTGTTGGAGGGGTGCTGCTAGTTAAAGTTGGATACATTTCATGCATCATGGTAAAGCCAGGTCAACTGGTCCTTGTGCCCCGTGATGATGATGATGATTACCACATTTATATCCACGGCCGGCCCAAGACATTTTGTCGCCTGAGGCGGACCACAAAATGGCGCCTCCCTCCCTGCCAGGGAAGAAGGGTTGAGGGAAGATCTATATCAGGAAAAAGAGGGGACTAAATATCTACATTGGGATTTGCAGACCCTATGGATCCAGCCACCTGAGGCGGTCACCTCACCTTGCCTCATGGGTGCGTTGGCCCTGTTTATATCTCACTTCTCCTTCTCAGTCATGTACAGTGGTATCTTGGTTCTCAAACGCCTTGGTACTCAAGCAACTTGGAACCCAAACACTGCAAACCTGGAAGTAAGTGTTCTGGTTTGCGAACTTTTTTCGGAAGCTGAACGTGCTTCCGTTTTGAAGGTTACGCTTCCGATTTGAGTGCCACACTTCCGTTTTGAGTGTTACGCTGAGGTCTGTCTGTTTTTGCTATTTATTGTGCATTTTTCTTGTTTTTGCAGCTCTGTTTTGTTTTGTTTTTGTGACTGTGTGGAACCCTGTTCAGCTACTGATTGATTGATTGTGTGACTGCAGTACATTGTTTATTGCTTTCGTTTTATGGATCGATGGTGTCAGAGGGTCGGCGTGGCTACTCTAGAGTAACTCCGCTTGAGTCCAGTTTGTCTTTAAAGATTTTTATTGTGCAAAGTATTTACAGTGCAGAGACAACTGAAAACATGACATCTCAGTCCGAACCAGAATCTGGCAATGGCGTATGTCTGTTCCTACGCCAGCAAAGTAGTCGGGGCACCCCAAAACGCCTCCCCCTTGACCTGTGTCGCGGTGCTCTCCTTAACTCTTGCGCCAGAAGGAGCGATGCCCTCTCAGCCTCCTCCTGTTCAAGGCAGTGGAAGGGCTCTCTCCTCCCCTGAGCTTTCCTATCGTTCCACACGCTGGCTGCTCTCTCCCTCCGAGTCTCTCCCCTTCTCCCTGGCTGCTTCAGACCCACTGCTGCTCCCTGTGCTTGGCGAGGTGGATGTTAGGATGATGGGGGCTGGCTCCCTACAGGGAGTCACCCTTACATCTGGTCTTGTTAGATAGTAAAAATTCATGTTGAATTGCTGTTTTAGGGGTTGTTTTAAAAATCGTCTGGAATAGATTAATCCATTTTGCATCATTTTCTACGGGAAAGTGTGCCTTGGTTTTGGAATGCTTTGGTTTTGGATTGGACTTCTGGAATGGATTAAGTTTGAGAACCAAGGCACCATTGTACATGGTTCCCTCCACCCCTCCCCATTTTATCCCCACATCAACCCTGTGGGGATAATACCATTTCTTTTCTTCCTCAGCATTCAAATGGTGCATCACCACACAATCCATGACAACACCGAGGAGCTGAGGGAGATGGCCGGCTCCCGAGATGTTCCCCGGCCCCTCTCCACCATGCCCATGTTCAACGTCCGCACGGGCGAGAGGACCAATCCCATGAGAAGCGCCCACTTTGACAGTGCCCAGGTGCCTCTCATCCTGGCTCAGCAGTGATCGTTTGTCAGGTGAGTTCCTCCACACCCACTGCAGAGCCATAGAGCTGAATGGGGCCTTGAATGCCTGGGAACAGGCATGTCCGGTAGGGTTATAACTTTGTTTTACAACCTCATGCTCCCATAGCTTAGTTAGACAAACTATGGATGAAAAACAAAGGAATGAACTGAAAAACAAAGGAATCATTTGAAAAAAGATTTCACTCCAGAATCAATAAATTGATTTTTGCATATGTAACTATATGGTGTGGGAAGGTGGCGCTGTGGGTTAAACCACAGAGCCTAGAGCTTGCCGATCAGAAGGTCGGCGGTTCGAATCCCTGCGACGGGTGAGCTCCCGTTGCTTGGTCCCAGCTCCTGCCAACCTAGCAGTTTGAAAGCACGTCAAAGTGTAAGTAGATAAATAGGTACCGCTACAGCGGGAAGGTAAACGGCGTATCTGTGTGCTGCTCTGGTTCGCCAGAAGCGGCTTTGTCATGCTGGCCACATGCCCTGGAAGCTGTACGCCGGCTCCCTCAGCCAATAATGTGAGATGAGCGCCGCAACCCCAGAGTCAGTCACAACTGGACCTAATGGTCAGGGGTCCCTTTACCCTTTAACTATATGGTACAGTGGTACCTTGGTTGTCGAACGGCTTGGCTCCCGAACAAATCAGCTCCCGAACGCCGCAAACTCAGAAGTGAGTGTTTTGGTTTGTGAACATTTATCGGGAGCCGGATGTCCGACGCTGCGCCTTGGTTTTCAAACAGTTCTGGGAATCGAACGGATTCCCGGAATGGATTAAGTTAGACAACCAAGCTACCACTGAAGTGTATTCTGTAATTTGCACAGCATGTCATGTATTATAATACAGGAAAAACAGAGATTGCAAAGTTTATAATTTATAAAAGTTTATAAATTATAATACTTGTGTAATGTTTTGTACATTGAACATCATTGCAAAGTTTATCATACTTTGTACATTGTACATCATTTCTTACTCCTTAGAAAAAAACTGAGCTTGCAGTTTGCCTTTGTTTCTGCCTCAAGCACCATAAAATTCCTGCATCACTTTTGATTGCGCGTTCTCAACACTGATGACTTCTTGGTATCTGGAGTACGGATGGCTTCCAGTGATTCTCCAATACAGTTTTAGGAAGTTCCAGACAGCTGTAAAAGTTCTAAACAGTCCCATAAAGCTTTAAAAATTCCTAATGCTTAATGAGTAGCAATGTTACATATATGGTGATACCAGTGTTTCATTTCGGGGTGACCTTTTCCCCCACAACTGAGAAGAATTAGTCCCTTTTCAGTGTTTCTAAGCAAAAGTTCATCCCTTTATGATACAGTGGAACCTCGGTTTATGGACACCTCTGTTTACAAATTTTTGGTTTACGAACGCCGCGGACCCATCTGGAACGGATTAATTCACTTTCCAGTATTTTCAATGGGAAAGTTCACTTCAGTTTATGAACGCTTCAGTTTATGAACAGACTTCCGGAACCAATTACACCCATGCTTCGGGTTAAGTACGCTTCAGGTTGAGTACTCCGCGGACCCGTCTGGAACGGATTAATCCACTTTCCATTACTTTCAATGGGAAAGTTCGCTTCAGTTTATGAACGCTTCAGTTTAAGTACTCCGTGGACCCGTCTGGAATGGATTAATCCACTTTCCATTACTTTCAATGGGAAAGTTCGCTTCAGTTTATGAACGCTTCAGTTTAAGTACCCCACGGACCGTCTGGAACAGATTAATCCACTTTCCATTACTTTCAATGGGAAAGTTCGCTTCAGTTTATGAACGCTTCAGTTCATGAACAGACTTCCAGAACCAATTGTGTTCATAAACCGAGGTACCACTGTACAGGAAAGTCAAAAAGTTATAAGCCTAGTGCTCAGCCAAGACAGGATTTAACCCTGTTCTTTTTGCAGGGGAGGGGAACCTTTGTCTTTCTTTCTTTTTTGCAAGTACAAAGATACAGAAACCTTCTGGTGGATGAGTGACTCCTCTTGTAGTCTCCGTTCCCCCTTCTCAATAATGGAAGCCAAAGAAATGCATGTGCTATTAACCCCCCCTTTCCCTCCAACAGGTCAAATCCGGCAAGGCTGTGGAGAATGTCCCCACCAAAGACTTCTCTCAATATTGAGGCAACTTCTCTCGAAACTCGGGATAATGGATTTTGCTTTCCTGCTTGTTTCCTCTTTGATCATGGTGGGAATTGGGATAATGGTGGGAATTCGGTAACTCTATGGATATGTTTGTAGGGTTAAGCTTACATTTTGACTCCCGGGGCAATGTTGTTTTTGTCTTTTTGCTACATATCCAAGTGCTGGGTGGGTAGTTCAGAGCTGTTGATGCATCGGAGGTACATAACCTTGGTCACAGAACTACATTGCCCAGAGTTCTGTGGGTAACGTCACGACAGTACCTCTTTGAACCCACCAAGTGACTGAGATCAAAGAGTCCTTTGGTTGCCATTTTGCACCTTGTAGTGATAAAAGGTTGAACACCCTTCTTTGTATTGTTTTTATTTTATTTTATTTTATTTTATTTACCTTCTCCCCAATTAAGAGCCTTCAAAAGGTTGTATTCCTTGGTTCACTGTTCTCTGGATTTTGCCATGCAGTTCTCCAGCCAGAAAATGCACATACACAGAAATGTATGATTATTGAAGCGGACACCTCAAACTGCATTACATTAGGGGAAATTGCTTGCAAAAAAAGTGCATAAAATTGCATTGGCGTGTGTGTATGCACTAAGATGATGATTAATTTTCACGATGACTTTTTTTAAAAAAACACACACACACACAAACGAATAAAAACTAATGTGGCAGGGTGGAGAATTGAGTTTAGGACTGGAAAAATGGAAAACAGAGAGAATCTGAAATGGACATATTCACCCAATCCTACTGCCTGCTCTGTAGAAAGAAAACCTCAATACCTTTGACTGCCACATGCTCACAGACACTCCGACCTATAGATTCAAACGTTCTGCATCCCTGGTTGACACAGTTATGTCGCAGCTGGACACCAGAAACTGTCAAACAGAACACCATGGAAGCAGTACAGGTCGTCCAACCCCCCTGGTTTTTAAATCCTAAAACAACAACTCAGGAAAAAATTACCCTCTCTGTATTGGAAGAGGTGAGATCTGTATATGTCAGCTTTCACAATTCACAGAACGCTTCATGAGGCTGCACCCAATATTTTTTTTTACAGCTTTGTACTTTAAATATGACACTCTCGGTAAAAGACAAATACTTCTCCCCCCCCTCTCTCTCTCTCTCTCTCTCTCTCACACACACACACACACACACACACACTATACCTACCTTTGCACTACCACCAAACTAAATAATAACCTTTCATTGTTAACATGCAGTGTGATGCCACAACAAGTGAACTCTGAACAGTGATTAAGGCAATATTTTTAAAAAGTCTAATTGGTGCTTTTAAGTCCTTAGTTCTGGGAGGAGTCGAGAGTCATCTGGAGAACAACAAATTTAATGCCATGGCAGTTGATTGGAGCAGAATGTCCCAGGATTATTCTCCTCCTTCTCCTCCATCATCTCCCATAAGAATTGACTCTCTTTTTAGCCTGCATCCAGGAAAAAAAACAAACTTTCTTCTTTCCTTTTCTGGTTCACTGGCTAACCAAGAACCATATCATGAAAGCACACAATCCACAAAAAGCAACATGCTCCTATCCTCGTCTCCATTCCATTCAGTTGCAGTCCACAATATGGTATACAGCTTTTCTGTCTAGCTGTCGTCTGCTCAGAGCAAATGGGTTTTTTGCAGATCTTCAGCATGCTTCAAGCTCTACCTGGGGAAAGAAACAGATTCTAAGCTTGATCTCCCAGATATATGTGTGGTTGTGGTAGCTGCTGATTGGCCACTTTCTGTGACATCACCAGAGGAGCATTCCCTGCCTCTAAATCTGTGGAGCAGCCATGTGAAAAGTATGATTTAATAAGGCAAATATGAATTCACATACTGTGCATCTCATATACCTTGAACCTTGATTCTGAAGCTAGGAGCAGAAATGGATAAATGCATGAGCAAGGCGGTCCTTTTTGCAGCAATGCCTCGCCATTTCACGATTGTTTTTCAGTTTGTAAAATCCATTTTCTGTTGAACGGAGCACAGATTTTTCTCCTCTAGTTGCTGCACAGCAAACATTGCCTGAGTTCTGAAGGAGCAAATAAAGTTCAGAGTGTGCTACAAATATATCTCACCTCCTGGTCCAAGTTGAATCCAGGAAATACGGCACAGAAACTTCATTGTAGATGAATAGTTGAGCATTATGCGGATTCTGTTGTAGTTCTTGCTGTCCTGAGAGTGCATCATTGCTAAGCAGGCATTTCAGATCAGCCTTAATATTGATGATGGGTGCATTTCTGGGCAGTTGGTGTTACGGGGCTAGTCTACATGTAGTTAGGGTCATCTTGAACAGACCTTCCGAGTGTCCCTATTTTCCAGGGATGTCCCTGATTTAGAGAAGCCACCCCGGTTTCTAGTTTGATCCTGGAATGTCCCACTTTTCCTTAGGATGCCCCTATTTTCATTGGAGAAATGTTGGAGGGTATGGTGTTATCCGACCCCCGAGCCATCTGAAGGCAATCCTGTATAGGGCTTTTTAAAAAAAACCAAAACCAGTTTAGTGTTTTATCTTGTTTCTATATATGTTGGAAGCTGCCCAGAGTGGCTGGGGCAACCCAGTAAGACATGTTGGGTATAAATACAGTAGTAAAATTATCATTATGGAATGGGACGTCCCTATTTTCACCAGAGAAATGTTGGGGGGTATGCTTGAATTTTGGGCAGAAGTCAGGATTCGTTTTTAGCCAGAAGGGAGACAAATGTGTGTTGGAAATAGGGTGGAGAATGATGGAAAAGTGTGTGTGTGTGTGTGTGTGTGTGTGTGTGTGTGTGTGTGCTTGATGATCATCTTCCAAAGCAACTACTCTATTCCGAACTTAAAAATGGAAAGCGTAATGCTGGTGGTCAACAAAAGAGGTTTAAAGATTGTCTCAAGGCAAATCTTTAAAAATGTAGTATAAACACTGACAACTGGGAAACACTGGCCTGCGAGCATATATATATGCGGGTGGCGCTGTGGGTTAAACCACAGAGCCTAGGGCTTGCCAATCAAAAGGTCGGCGGTTCGAATCCCCGCAACGAGGTGAGCTCCCATTGTTCGATCCCAGCTCCTGCCAACCTAGCAGTTCGAAAGCACATCAAAGTGCAAGTAGATAAATAGGGAAGGTAAACGGCGTTTATGTGCGCTGCTCTGGTTCGCCAGAAGCGGCTTTGTCATGCTGGCCACATGACCTGGAAGCTGTACGCCGGCTCCCTCGGCCAATAACGCGAGATGAGCGCCGCAACCCCAGAGTCGGTCACGACTGGACCTAATGGTTAGGGGTCCCTTTACCTTTACATTCTGTATGGATTGGTTGCCTGGCAACATGTGCAAACAGCTTTAGATACCTATTAGGTCCATAAATTACCATATAGCATATATTCAACACAAAAAACAGCGACAATTTGTTGTTGACAAAGGACAGCTGGACATATTAAAGGGCCCCATTACCTTCAGTAGCTCAGGGCCTTATCAAACCTACTGCCCCGCGATGGGCAAATGGTCTGACCCTGTATAAGACTCAGCAACATCAAGGCAGAAACTGCCGAGACTGGTTTTCGCCCCACTCCATTTGGGCCTTGGGGTTTCCCAGACAGATGTCGGTTGTTTTGAAAAGGCTCCATCCATCCTTTGTGTTTTCAAAAGCTTCTTATTCATGAGCAGCCATCCGAGCGACTGTGCTTTTTCCGCCTTCACAACCAGGCCTCTTTGGAAGGGGGCAAAATATCCACCGTGCGCATGTTTGCGCATGGTGCCTGTGTTTCCCCCTTTGACAAAGCACCCTTTGATGCAAAGAGCCCCTCTTCTCGCTAGCTCCTGAATGAGGACCATTGAACGCCGTCCAGCTTTCCTGGCATGTGGGGAGAAGACGCCAGCTCTTGCGTTTGGTGAGGGAGGGAGGAGGGTTCTCTCCCCCCTCACACAACCTTCTCCCTCTCCTGTTTAGAGTGTCAGGTAAGCAAAAGGATTGGAAAGCTCAGTCCGGATTGCAAAGATCTCAGAAATGCTGAGTATATGAGAGAGAGCTGGGAGGGTGTTGGGGAGGTGGGCTGCAAGTGGTGCAAATCTGACACTGGAAAAGGAGACCAGAGGCAAGGATGGTTCCTGGACAATGGATAAGAGGAAGAAGGAACCCAAGAAAGACAGGCTGGTGGATGTTGAGGTGAAGCAATGAGGCTGTGGAGCTGAGAGAAACGAACCTGCGGACCTTCTTCCTTCTGGCTTTGAGCATCTGCACACAGGACCCCACAGCTTCACATGTGCCTCCACAGCTCAGCCTTGAAATCTCTTTCCAGTGCCGTGGATAAGTGCTTCTGAGCATGCACAGAGTGCCTTTTATTCCCCCCCACCCCAGCATCTCTCCCACACAGTTTGGATCGTTGCACGAGGCTTCAAGGGTAAGATGGCATTGGCCGCTAGGCAAACTCACGCCCTGGCGTTTCACTCTCATAAGTCACACTTTGCAAGAATGTATTGCAGGAGAGGAAGGTGACCATTGTGGTGTCGGGGCACCTTTTTTTAAAAAAAAAATATATGGAACTGATATTTTGTTTGTGGGAGGGGAGATGGGCTTTTGGTTTCTGGAATTTGTTCAGCTTCCTTTAAAAGAAAGGTGTTTTCCGGCTCATAGAGAAGAGGGTGGAAAAAAATATTTGAGGGGAGAAATGTGGATGTGAAAAAGAAATTTTCAAGATGGAATATTCTCAGAGAGGCTTTTTTTTGCTTTATAATAATTTGTCGGGATTTAAGCCTCCTGCCTCAAGGAGTACTGTCTTCCTCAGAGTTTTGCTAAGTCGGCAGTTTTTATATGTTTCTTTGTCCCGAAATCATTGCCACTCTCATGCAGCAGAATGGTTGGGGCGGTGGGTTGGCTGTTTGCTTGTTTCTTCAAACTCTCCGGGGGTTTTGAGATTGTGGTGGTGGTGGTGGGGGTTTAAAAGATAAATTTCACAGTGGCTGGAAACCAGCAGGATGAATCCCTGTGGGGGCAAATGTCTGAGGTGAAATATCTGGAGACGGGGAGGGGGGGAAATCAAATCAAAATGAATCCGTCGAACTAAGGATGAGGTCAGAACAGGTGTTTTTGCCGGGAGGAGCATGACCCACGTGACAAGACGCATTTTTCTTCGCAGGGAGCTAAAACAACGAGGGCTTTACCTGCTTAAGTTCGTTTACTCTGTCTCTCTCCGTTAAAACATATGGGAGCCAGGCGGTTAGAAGTTGTCGAGCCTTACAGTAATAGCAGCATTGGGTGGGACAGGGGACATATTGACCAGTTCTAGAAGAAGTTGTGGGGTGGGAGGAAATAACCAGGCATACAAGAAGAGAGCAAGGATGAGACAGGACCATGCGAAAGGGAGAAGTTGTCAGAAGAACTAAGCGAAGGAACAAAACTCGCGACTCCTTTCCCTCAGGCTACAGCGTGCCCACACTGCGAATGTCAATTGGCGGGGCTGTCAGGACTCCCAGTCAGAAATGCAGATACATGTTTCTTCCCAAAGCAAGGTTCCTTTGGCCTTCAAGATCTTGCCGGGCTACAAGTCCCACCATTTCTGACCAGGGGCCGATGGGACTTGGAAGTCCAGGAACATATGGAGGGCCTAAGCTCTGCTTCCCTGTCTCTGACAGAAAATTATCTCAACGCCCTCACACAACTGTTTCCCCCTTGGTTCCTTGGAGGAAAGCCATGACAGTTAACATCAGGGCATTTTTTTTTAATCTAGCCGGAACTCGCCGGAACTCAGTTCTGGCACCCTTCAGATGGGCGCCATTATAAGACAACAAGGGAAGTGTTCGTGGTGAGTTCCGGCACCTCTTTTTCTAGAAAACAAACAAACAAACAAACCCAGCACCGGTTAGTAATGATAATTTCCCAAAGCGGCTTATGTTTGAAATGTTAGGCACACCAGTAAAAGTCCAGGAAGCCTTTGCCCCATTCTCCCAACCGACGCCCTGGCCTTTGCGTGACAGAAAAAGTCCGAAGAACAACGGGTGTGATCGATCATTTCACATGCTTTATTTCAGCAGTCAAAATAATTAAAAACATCTCAAATTATTATACATATACAAAATAGGTACAGAATCTTCGGCCGCTCACACTCCCTACAACATCTGCCTCTTGTGAGAAAGAGAGGAATTATGGGTGTTTTTTTTTGCTCAAGTCGGAAACCCAACGAAAAACAGAAAGTAGAGGAGCGGGGGGAAAGAAAAAGAGAGATGAGGGGTGATGTTGGCGGAGCTGAGGAGAAAGAGGTGGATAAGAAAGGGAAGAATGAATCAGCAGCGAGGGAGGGCGATGAGCGGACAAGGGAGGCTTGGCAAAAGTGTTTGCTTGTGGGATAGGATGAAAGATGGGAGAGAGAGAGAGAGAGAGAGAGAGAGATGGTTATGGAGGAGAAGAACTGGGGGAATGTCGGAGAAAATAGAAGCCAAAAGAGAATCCACCTGCTTTACAAGAGAAAGACAGAAACTGCTGAGACCTTGATCCCTTGTAGCAATGTTTGATTTATTTTTTCCTCATCCTCGATTTTTAAAAAATTATTATTTTTGCTTGTCAAAAAAGAAATAGCACCTTTTGAAAAAAAATTCACAAGTATCTCTGGGCAGCAAGGCATCCAGTTTGCTTTCCCCCTCCAATAATCTCATTTCTATAGCACCAAATGGCCCCCTTTTCAGCAAAGCTGTGCTCGGGGCGAGGTTTTTCTAGGTTTCGTCACTTCAAAAAGTAAAAAATAAAAAGTTCATGGGACCTGAAAATTATTAACATAGCAGACTAAAAAAAAGTGATATATGAAAGACACAGTTAGCACCTTTATCTAAACCTGAAACTCTGCCCAGTTTCTTTGCCCCCCCCTCCATGCAAGCTGATGCTATTATTTTTAAAAAATCCCAAAACTACCCCAAAGAACTTGAAAATGACAATGGTGAGGTAGCCGTCCATACAACAATAATATACATTTAACATTACATTTTCTCTGCTTCCTGGTATTATTGGCCATTTTTTTCCCTTCAGTTGTTCACCGACAAAATAATTAAAGCTCTTAAACCTGTCTCCCCCCCTCTACCTGACCTCTCTGAGAGGGACAGGCACTATCACCTGCTCTTTTTCTTCAAACAGGTTTCTATTTCGAAAAACCACTCAGCGCCACACCTTTTTTATGATAACTTCGCCAAATTTATCCTTGTTGCCGACTGAACAAAACGGAAAAAAACGTACATTTAAAATGACTGAAAGAATAATCTTTTCAGTGGCATTGCTCCGAGTAAAAAAGAAAAAAGAAAGAGGAAAGATAAATCTCTTTCTATCAGGTACCGGCAGAGAAAGATGGTCTATAGGTAGATTTTGGGATTTATTTATTTTTTACAGTTCTGGGTTCAGAGGAGGGGAGGTTCTTTTTGATGGGGTTGTGATGGGCAAAAAAAACACACACCAGATTTTCATACAGATGTATTTCAGGTGTTGCTTGGTTTCAACTGATTTTGTCATTTTGTATGGTTTTTATATATGTTTTTTTTTTGGAATGTACAAATATAGGTCCCACAATATTACTTGATATTTTTATTTTTTAAAAAAAGAAGAAGATAAAATCAAACCATTCTGTCTTTGGGGATTTTAATAATAATAATAAAGTCAAGCAAGTGGATGCACTTCCTTAATTATTTTTGAAAAGTCATTTATTTTTATTTTTTTGGTTTAATGCTTTTTTTGTTGATTTTTTTAACGGAAACAAAAATAGTTTTAGAGATGATGGAGAGAAAAAGACACAAATTCAAGTCCATGTGAAATTTCCTTCTTTTTTGGCTGTTTTTTATTTTATTTTTTAAACTGTCAGGTTTCCTTTTGGGTTTACAAGAAGCAGACTGGTCCAATATCAAAGCCGAATTCCTGGTCTCTGCCACCAATGTCCATGGGAGCCACATCAATGATGGGCAACCGGGATGTTTTTGTTGTCTTGTATTCGATGACTGTCTTGTCCCAACTGCCAGTGTGACGCTGCAGAGGGAGGAAAAAAAAAAATCAGAATTTTGTTTTTGGCTCCATAGACTTTTGAAGCTTCCAAGTACAGAGGAATGACACCCCTCTCCCCACATCTGATCTGAACTTTCTCCCTGGTCAACTGTGCTCCTCAAAGCTGGCTCCTGCCTTCCCCGCCCTGTTTGCCCATCCCATTGTGCCACTGGAACACATAATTACTCTGGCATTTAGAACTTCAGGGATTCAGGGCACTGTGAGAGAAGAGGCAGAACCAAAATAGAAGCTGGAGGATCTGTTATAGTCTATCTTCCGCATGACCAGAATTCAGGTCCTTAAGTCCAGAGGAAGCCACCATACATAGCCGGGGGGGGGGGGGGAATGTCACACCATCTGATCTTGCGCTATGACTGTCTTCTGATGGATTTAAGCTACTCTGGACTCAGCCATCCATTTGGACGCTCTCTTGCCTTGAAGGCCTTTTGGGTCAAAAATCAGGATGTGCCTTGAAACGGAAACACCTAAAACGTCCAAGATTCTGTCCCCGATCCAGATAGCAAGTAGAGACCACTATACTAAGCGAGATACACCTTTGCAGCTTCTGAGGATTTTTTATGGCAGCAGTACGGAGACTGCGGCCCTCCAGATATTATTGGACTGTAACCCCCATCACTCCTGAGCACTGGTCATGCTAGCTGGTGGGAACTGAAGTCCACCAAACTTCTGGAGGGCCACAGCTCCTCCATCCTGAGATCTTTCAGAGGGTTCTGCTGCTGAATAGGGATATTCCATCCCTCATCTGCTATGCTTCAGCACTGAAAAGCACCCAGTGATTGTGTTTCCAAACACAGATAGAATTCACAGCACTGAGACATCAACCTGCAGTCCTGACTTCCTTTGCCAGACCTGTCTGCCACCTTTTTTCCCTGCCTCTGGCCATTCTTACATATGACATTCTTTTTATATGGACTGTCTCCCAGTTCCAAAGCATGGTTTTAGCAGGGGGAAAGGGGAATACCCCTCCCAGATACGAGTAAAACACTGCAGCTTATGCACAAGGTCTCCAGTTTGAGATATATATATAATCTATTGTACCCCCCACCCCACAGTGCTACATCTAAAGACCCAATGACTCACCGTGCAACCATCCTTGGGGACTCCATAGACGAACCGGCTGTTGCCCTCTGCTCTGATCTCGATCTCGTTGGAGCCTTGGAGGAGCAGAGCGTTCTGCAGGTTGCCGGTCTCTGCGTTCATGTAAGCCACGCTGTTCTTGCAGTGGTAGGTAATGTTCTGGGAAGCTTCAGTGGACATCAGCCGCAAGAAGGTCAGTTGAATGGCAACGTCAGATGGGTCAGATCCCTCACCACCATATTCGAACTGCCATGGGAGACAGAGGGGTGGAGAGAGCAAGGAACTGGTTAGCACTCGTGTCATGTCCTCTAGGAACCCTACCCCCTGCTATATCTAGGAATCTAACCAGCTCCTTGGCTTTCTGTTCATGTTCAGAGGGCCAAGGAAGGAAGTAATCCAATAATGGGCAAAGCCAGATAAGCTGATTGCTGCCCTCTTCAAGGAGCCAACTTGGGAACCAATGAGATGCAGAGAGAGAGAGAGAGAGAGAGAGAGAGAGAGAGAGAGAGAGAGAGAGAGAGAGAGAGAGAGAGAGAGAGATGGGCTAACAGTTATACCTTCTCCTTGACAGACTGCTTTTCCAAGTTGCACCATCTACAGCTTCTTTGAGCTAGACTACTCCAGCATGCTAAGTCACCTTTCAAGGGACCTTTGAGCCTAGCTGAACCTCTGGAATAGATCACTTGAAAACTGGCCTATGCTTGCTTTTAACCAATGATCTTCCCCTCTCCCTTTTGCTTCCAAGTACCATAGAGTTGGAAGTGATTTCATGAGCCATCAAAGCCCAACTTCCTGCAAGCACCAGGAATTGTACTTTGAGGCTCCTTGGTCAACATAAATTCCCTCTTCCTATCCATTTTCATCTGTTGTGTTCAACATCCTTGGACAAAGGTTAGGAGTGACATCAAGCCATCATCCAAGTGCTTCTTCTGCCTTTTGAATCAAGCCCATTCCAATGAAGCCCAGTGATGCCCAGGCCTCCCTAGGAGGCCAATTCAAAGGTTCTTCCACCATTTACAGCTAAAGGCCCTTTCTCAATAGGCAACTTAATCTTTCTGGTTACAATCTGAGCAGATTCCATGGCAGACACGGAAAGTAGACATGGATTTCTCAGCCTCATTGAGGCCGCTCCTACTTGTGCATTAAGGTGATTATCAATTCTCAGTCTTTTCATCCCCTTGCTAAACGGTCCCAAAGCTTCCATTTCAACAACCAAACAGTCACCAGATTCTTCTGCCTGCAACATTCTTTCCACACATGGAATTCACGTGGAGTTCATAGCCATTCTAGTTCAGCAGGTGACTTGGAGGAAACCTGACCCTGAAATAACTCTCTCCGGTCCCAGCTCAGAATACGGGATTGGCAGTCCCAGCTAAGCCACTTGCTGGTTAACTGTCGCTGCCTCACCGATTCCTGGTCTCACCTGGAAGCCATCGGACATGCTTTCGCCGAACCAGACATGCTTCTTCTCCTTGGGGTTCTTGCTGATGTACCAGTTCTTCTGGGCGACGGTGGGCTGAGAAGATTGGACACAAGTCTCTCCAGTCTCCATGTTACAGTAGACCTTGATGGCATCCAGGTTGCAGCCTTGGTTGGGGTCAATCCAGTACTCGCCTGATGAGGAATGGGGTTGATGGAGAATGGATTGCAGGAGCAAGAACAAACAACAAAACCCCATCAATTTGCGCCCACCTGATCTAAAAGGGGACTGGCCAACCATTTGCCCCTCTTGCTTCTTCCTATCTCACAGATCCCCTCCCCACCCCATGCAATGAGTTCTCAGACTTGCCCAAGTGGGTCAGGAAAATAGGTGCCTAAGCCTTACTCCATATAAGACGAGGAGGCAAACAGCTAAAAGCAAAAGAATAGAAAAGAGAACTACCTATGTGTGGCTGAGATGGACTTTAGAGAGCCAGGGAACAGGGGGAGGTGGCTGTGTATGATAAAAAAATAGATGGCTGCCCCATCACTTTCCAGCATTAATTATCTACACAAGTAATGACATTCTGGTTCCTAAGCATATATTTATTTTTTTGTAGAAGGGAGAGGGGCCAGAGAAGAGCCTGGGCTGGACCTAGAAGCATTACAGCAACTTAGAAGGCCCACTTCACCTTTTAGGACCTAAGATTATTATTATTAATAATAATAATAATAATAATAATAATACCGTAATAATAATATTTTATTTATACCCTGCCCTCCCCAGTCAAGACCGGGCTCAGGGCAGCAAGTCACATTCTGCAGATAGAAGCTTCTTGGGAGAATTAATCGTTCTGCTTGACTCAAGCATGTTATTTAGGGAAATAACACCCAAATCACTGCCCAGTCAGAATCCGGTGGAAAATCCATTCCTGGCCCCAGACCTGCGAAAACAACTATGCTTGGCTGTGCAAACAATCCCCAGGTGAAAGAGAAAGGTCAACAGTGGCAGAGAAGAGAGAGGAAGTGAGAAGATTGATATACAAGGAAGAAAAGAGCAGGGCAGAGCCATTCTGCCAACGGAAGTGGTCCAGAAGAAGAAAGGAGAATTTGTGGCATTTAAGAGATGCCCCACTTCAGCACCTCAGAATCGTGTGTGTGTGCCCCCACCCCCACCCCGTACTTACCACTCTTCCAGTCTCCGTGGCACATCTTCAGGTCGCGGCAAGTGCGGGCTGGGTTCTTACGGGTTCCGTCAGGGCTGCGGATGTTCTCGATCTGCATGGACAGGCTCTTGAGAGTAGTGTCCACTTCCAGGTCACGGTCGCGCATCACGTTGGCATCGTCAGCTCTGTAGTAGCGGCCACCGTCGTGAGCTTTCTCCTGAGGAGGCTGGGGCAGGAAGCTGAAGTCAAAGCCTCCGCTGGGTGGGCCTGGAGGACCGGGTGGCCCAGGTGGTCCGGGAGGACCCTGGAGAAGGAAAAAGAAGAAGAGTTGGAGGCAAAGATCTCATCCACCCCTTATGCTGTTAACTATGAGCTTTGTACAGTGAGAAGGGATACGTACAGCAGGACCAACATCACCAGTGCGACCGCGGGGACCAGGTGGGCCAATGGGACCGGGAAGACCGTTCAGACCGTCTTTGCCAGCGGCACCGGAAGAGCCAGGGGGACCCTGTCAGGAAGGCAGAGCAAAAATGTAGCACGAGTGAAGCTTTTGTTGTTAGCATGAATGCAGCAGCATTCAACAACAGGTGCATAGAAGGACTGAAGTCTAGCAATAAGAGCTAATTGCTAAAATGCTGCACTTCACAGCCCAATCCATACTTACTCTTGGACCAGCAGGACCAGAAGCGCCAGAGGGACCTTGTTCACCAGGAGAGCCCTGCACAAAAAGAAGAAATTGTCAGTTTTGATGATCATCCGGGGCAAAACCAGGTTTACTTAAATGGGAGAGAAATGCAGTCCTATTCAGTAACAGAGAGGAAGCATCAATCTAGCTTCTGTCCATGTCAATCTCACATGTGTTCCTTCATAAATCTACTCTTCCAAGTGGCAACGGGAACCAATAGGTTCACTCAGTACAAAATGAAATGAAATGATATCTATGCTGCCATACAGACATTGCTGGGATTTGAAAAGGCGGCGCTTTGTCCTGGATCTTAGGCAAGTCAATAGAAAAATCACTTTGGGGAGGGGGTCCTGGTTTTTACTTTTTGAAATATGGCAACCCTATAATTTTTTTTAAAGGGGTTTCACTCAGTAGAGTGGAAAGTGGGTATATCTCAAATGGAAGCCTTTCAGCAATTAGATTTCTAGCTCTTGGGTGGAAAGAAGGATAGGCAATATTTTTGTGGCATATTTTTTCATACAGAAGTGCCTTGTCACAACTACTGGGTAGCATACTGTATTCACATTTGGGATCAGGAAGAAATGTGTATCAAATGCAGATTGCTTTGGGGTGTGTGGAGATCTAGAAATATCTTCTCCAATCTTGCCACTGTGTAATTAAGTGGGCTGCGTTAACGAGGGACCCGAAGGAAGCCATGGCAATAGAAGGCCTCCATCTTTAAAGTTCTTATTTCTTTGCCGCTAAGGTAGGCCCAAGCCTGCCCTGGCCATTGCTCAGTGACAACAACTATACACCGAGTGACAGCTGAGGCCCACTGCTGCTTTCGGCCACATGGCAGGCTCAAAGCCTTTCTGGACTGAGGAATGCGTGGAACAAATGGAGATGTGCATGAACTCAGGCAAACACTTATTTGCAAAATGCGTGTTATGAAAAAAACAACAACTGACGAGCTGTAAGGTGGGGGAGGGGGATACATATGGGTAGCTGAAGAAATTTAGGAACGAAATTGTTGCTCATTAGCCTGCCCTCTGTCTCTAGAAGTTGGAAAAAATGGAATTGCAAGTTTTAATTAAGTAAGCTGGTGCAATTGGAGATCTGGGTGGAATTGTAAACGGAAGCCGCTTTATGGGCGAGGGCTTTGGGGACCCTTCAAGGACCTGCTGCTGTACAGGCCAAATAGATGTCAAAGCTCCGCCTTTTCTTTTCTCCGCCCCCGACTAGATGTTTCATCAAAAAGGTATCCAAAGATGGAATTTCCTTGCAGAAAGCGAAGGTAGCTTTTGCTCATTAAATGATTAGACTGAGATCCGCCTGTCTCTGAATAGTGGTTAGTCAGAGGCCTCTGGGGAGTTCGGAAAACAGGGTGGGGAAGGGGGTAGATTTCCTCTGGATGCAGAGGCTCAAATTAAGATATCGTGGCTATTGAAAGAGAGGTCTGTCCTTCATTCTTTTTTTCAGACCGCCATGGAAATGAGATAGAAAAGCTCTAGCTCTCTAGATCAGAGGTGCAAGGCTCTCATCTGTGTGAGGGCATTTCTGTCCTTCATGAGGACTAAAGCCTTAAAGCAGACCCTCCCGGTGTGTCCCTTATTTTCCAGGGATACCCCTGACTTAAGAGAAGCCATCCTGGTTTCTGATTTGATCCCGCTTTCCCTATTTCCATTGGAGAAATGTCGGAGGGTACGGAGCTCTGTGACGCTTGGAGCTTCTCTACATCAAAAATGGCAAAGAGCCTTTCTGGTACTTACAGGTGGGCCAGGGGGCCCCTGGAGACCAGAGAATCCTCTGTGACCCTTCATTCCTCTGTCACCTTGTTCGCCAGTCTCACCCTTGTCACCACGAGCACCTTGTGGGCCCTAGAAATGAAAAAGGAAGTTTTGATTTATTTTAACTTTTATTGGCTTATTGGGCTTTCACAAAGGAAAAAGGAAGGAAATGCCTATCGACAAGCCACTCTGCATAACCGGGGATATGAACTTCGGGTGTGTAGGGTTTCTAGTTGTATTTCAACCATATAAGGCAAAGGGAGCAGAGATTATGCAGACAGTTAAGTGTCTAAATATATCCATTCAGAATATTATATATTCTACCAGTATAATATAGCTCAGCTGGTAGAGCACGAGACTCTGAATCTCAGGGGGTCATGGGTTCGAGCCCCATGCCGGGCAAAAGATTCCTGCATTGCAGGTGGTTGGACTAGATGACCCTTGCGGCCCCTTCCAATTCTATGATTCTATGAAAAGAAAGAGAGAGAGAGATTTAAAAGCCCAAACTTACTGCAGGACCACGAGCACCAGCAGGGCCAGCGGGGCCAGCAGGGCCAGCGGGACCCTAGAGGGAAGGAGAAAAGGGTACATATCATCGCTTTTAAAATTCAACATGTAATTGAGCATGCAACTTCTTTCTTTAGGAGCCCAGTCCTTGGAAGGGAGGGCAATCACAGCAGGAAGAGCTCTAGTCTGTCTGTAGAGTCTATCCATCTATCTGTCTATTTCTTTGTTGGATCGTTAGTTATAAAGTGTTTTCACTATAGCAGCCAGCCTGATGTTTAGGATGTTTAGGTGGGAATATATATGGCCACCAGATGGCTGCATCCACCTTGCTAAAACTAAGCAGGTTTAGGTCTGCTCAGGATTCGCACGGGGGACCACCTGGGAACCCCCACGCAGACTGCCTCGAGTTCCAAAGAGGGAAAGGGCAGGATATAAGCACGCCAATGAATAAATCTGGGAGTTTTCTATTCCTGCATTTGGTAGCAAGGTCCTGGGATGTTCCATAGGATTTGAGTGGAAGATACTGCTCCCTGGGTTCTACCATCCCCTGCTTGGAGAGTGGAATCGGAACACATTAAGATCACAAATGAGTGACCTCATTAATCCTCTGGCAGAGTTGCAATAAGGATGGGGAAAGCGCAATGGAAGAGGTTCCCCCACGGCGCTCTCATATGGCTCGAGTAATTATTTCAAACTAACAAATGCGGAGCCATAGGTGGATGCCAATCCAAGTTAATTAAAGCAGCGTGAAAGAGTGCCCCTTTAGCGAATGTGAGCACAGGACCAGAAGAGGCATGCGTTCCACGTTAATTAAGTACGAAGGCACGCTCCTGAAATATGTCAGATTCTGAAGCTGGGTGTGTGTAGGGTATGCCCACCTCATCTGCAAAAGGATACCCATCTTGCCTGCATCTTTACTGATCGTGAAAACGGAAAGTTGTGAATGACTGACATTATTTCAGATCCACTGAATGCATTTTGCATTGTAGCAGAAGGAAAGGAAGCGCCACTTACAGTCTCACCGCGGTCGCCATTCTTGCCAGCAGGGCCAACTGGGCCAGGAGCACCGGGGGCGCCGGGAGCGCCAGGGGCACCAGCTGGGCCGGTCTCACCACGATCACCCTGTTGGGGAAAGGGGAAGGCAAGAAGAGGCGATCAAAGCTCAGAATCGGTGTGCGCTTGTGAAATCAAGTCTTTCACTTTGCAAAGTTATCGGACCCGCGTCTTGCGACGCCGGCCCGTTCCGGACACCTGCTGTAGACACGCATGCATGTTCAACTCACCTTGGGACCAGCAGCACCATCGCGACCGGGAGCACCTTCTGCACCAGGAGAACCCTGTCAGCCAAGAAGAAAGATGGTGAGACTGAGATCGTGGCGGCGTTGAAGCTATAGAACTCTCTAGCTTACCAATGGGGGAATCTAGAACCGAGTTAAAACTATTCAGCTCTGTAACTGAACTGTATTATTCAATGCACATTTATTAGTAAGGATTTACAGACACATGAAGTTGCCATGAACTGAGGAGGACTACTGGTCTATCTAGCAGTATTGTCTATCCTCTGTAAGGACAAAAAAACCCAGGCACCGTATCTCCAAGGTCTCAGGCAGCAGCCTGTTTGGATACCCTTTTAACAGGAGATGCTAAGGAACACACCTGGGATCTTCTGCAAGAAAAGCATAACCCTGATCATGGTCCCTCATGAAGCCACACTGCTCGGAGCATTGGTCTACGTATTTAGCCCAATATTATTGCCTTACTTTCCAAAGCTCCAGATAGAGGTCCTTATCGAAGCTGATTTTAGCTGGGGATGCCAAGGCATTCTGCACCTGCATTTTACCACTGTCTGCACAGTTTGGCTTGGACCACATTTCTGATCAATGGTAAGAGACTGGGGTTTGACAGAGAAAGGTGAGCAAGTTTAGGAGTCCGGTATGCCTGTGGAAATTGGGAGACTTGCCTCACGTCCAGATTCACCAGGGGGTCCGGCCAAGCCAGGTGGTCCCATTGGGCCAGGAGGACCGCGTTCACCAGAAGCACCAGATGGGCCTTGTTTGCCAGGCTCGCCCTGTGGAGATCAGTCCCAGTTAAAACAAAAAGAATCCAGTTGTTGAGATGCAGAAGAGGGGGGGGGGAAGACAGCAGGAGAGGAATCGCATTCACACATTGTGCTTGACCATGGTTAACTAGAGTTAAAAAGAGCGAAAGCAGGAGCCTAGTCTAGGCAGAGTTTGAATTCCTTTCCCTGGGACCTCTGAAAGCACTAAAGTAGAGCTTTCAATGCAACATGGGTTATGGGATGGAGCCAGGGAAGGCTATCTTTTCCATAGGGTTCTATATCACTTGATACATCACTCTGCATTTCAGAACTAGGAAAGCATCTGTTGTATAAAGCATGGGCTAGTCTCAGATATAGATTTCTATGGAGTTTTGTTTTGTAAGGCTGACATCACTTTTCTAGATACTGTAGGACCCAGAGCACTGTTCTGTTTATGGAAGCTCGCTCACTTCCTGGTACTGTATTGAGAATCCAGGAAGTTTTGTCAAACCAGAATTGCATTTTACAAATTAAATCTGTTTCAGCTTTGAAAACTGAGATTTATAAAAACACTTGGCCAAACCAAAGATCCTTGTCTTCCTGATCAATGCTTAAGGCAACAATATTAAGTTATAATTGACCAAATTCAATATTTCAACTCCCCACCCCCGCCCCCTATCTTGGACCCTTAATCCAGCTACATCTTTAGTGGTCTACTAGGCTGTGAGACAAATCCTCATTAAGAGGGGACAGAGTCAGGATTTGAAAACAAGTTTGAGCTAGAAGAACTTGCTTGAGAACTTTCCCCCCCAGAATTCCTTTCATTTCCAGTACATGCAGCTGTGGTTTTATCTGTTCCGGGGAAGCTGTGGATGGTTCTTTTAAAACAGAATTTCAAAAATTTGTGAGCTGCTTCTAAGAAACAGTTGTACTCCTCAAAAAACAAACAGGCAAAAAACACCTGCCCTTAAAACAGAGAAAATCTGTCAAATGTGTTTCAAAGGGCTAGAAAGATGCTCAGATTAAAAACCTGAACAGATGAATGTTACTACATCTTTCAGGACGTCCTGTCTCGGGGCGACATTCAATGTAATCAACAGGATTCCCTAGAAATGTTTCTTACTTTTGACAATTCACAGAACTTGTGGTTGAATGATAAGTCTTTTTGATGGGGTAGGGAAGATTTGGAACCGAATTCCAGGGTTTAGCCTTCACTTTGCAGCAATTTGGCCAGGGGCTGTGCAAGTATTTCTGAGCAAGCTAAAACAATAAACAGTGCTTTGTCTTAGCTCATCCAGACTTCCTTTTGAGCTATGTTTCTAGGCCATGTTTCAAATCTTTGTTAGAGCATTTTGTTGTTGTCTTTGCGCTTTCCCTGCAAAAACCCACTCTGAACTGCTGAACTGGAGCAAACGGCAATCTGCAGAAAACCTGAATTGCTATTTGTTCCGATTCAGCTTTAAAGAGCAGGTTTTCCTGGGGAAAGTGGTGGGGGGAAAAACAACAACTCTTGGATACAGAGCTTTAAAGTGCAAGACTTGTGCTTAAGAAAGCCTGGGGCAAAAGTTAAGTGTGGGTGAGCCCATAGATGCAATATGGAAAACATGTTGCTCCGTTTCTACAGGATAATGGTATTGACTTTTTATTTATTTTTTATTCTCGCACTGTCTCCGAGGAGGGGCTTAAAGGGACAGGAGCAGCTGGGCATGACACGCAGGAAAAGTCACTGGTTGCTTGCTGCAACTGCTGGGACAGACCATTGGTCTGAAGGAGGACCTGTTCAGCTAGCTAGATTCTTGCACCTTAGGAGCTGATGCAATTGAGTGCTTTGCCAATTGATAACTAAACTTCTAATTGCGTGTCCTCCTTGCGGACGCTGGGTATGTTTGGGTCATATGTCCCAGTTAGGCTCGGTGTGTGTGTGTGTGTCTATTTTGCTTATATGTATCCTTGCATTTTCAGCCTTCTATGTGGCTGAGTCCCCTTAAGAAACATTCCCCCTCAAATAAAAATTTCCTCATTGTTCCCCAGCCCGCAAGCACCAGCCCCTCAAAGCTCAGAAGGAAACTGAACCCAGACTTTCTGCGCAGAGTTTGTCAGAGAAGAGCACTCACGGATGGTCCGGGAAGACCAGGGAAACCTCTCTCGCCTCTTTGTCCAGGAAGACCAACAACACCGCGCTGTCCAGCGATACCTTGTGGGCCAGGAGTACCAGGTGCACCCTGCAGGAGGAAAACAGACATGAGCATGAGGTGTTGACAGAGAGGTGTTCCTGGCTGGAAAGACGCATTTCGTTTTCGCCAGCATTAAGCTGCGCTGCGGAAGGGTTGGAGGTGAGCTGGGCCTCAGCAGCACTTCAGCAGCAAGCAATGAAGTGGAAGGACGTGTGGATGCAGAATTGGCCTCCACAGTCACTTACGGACTCACTGTTAAAACCGCGTTTATGGAAGACAATCTTACTTGGCTACAAGTGATCGCCAAAGAAGAAAGAAGACCCCAGGCAGGCTGGGAAATAAGAACATGGTGGGCTTGCTTGAAGGAGAAGAGCTGTTGAATGTCCTGACTCCACTTTACGTTGTGAGTAATGCCCAGGGGGCTTTCTACCCATACCTTGCCTAAAGGAACCCACACCTTGTTGTATCTTGGCTGGCTAGGGGATTTCTCTCCAGGCTCACCTTTAAGCAAAGTGTGATCCCGCGTGGCAAGGGCTACCTTTTCTACTGAAACACATCCCACATTTTAAAAAACCCAAACACTTGGCAAGTAACAATCTGAACTAATGGATCTGGTCTATAAAGTAGGAAGCCATTCTGTGGCATTCTGATGCTCACTAAAACATGGCCGCTGACGAGATGCAGCCATAAAGATTTGCACAAGCAGTAGGAAATTCCAAAGCCAATTTAAGGCAGGGAAATTGTTAACATGGCAGCTGGGCGGCTTACAGGGAGCCAGGTGCTGTGCCAGGGAGATAACCCCATGGAGGAGGCGCCCAAGTTTGGCTCGAGGAATGAAAGGTAAAGATGTGGCATTTACTTACAGCAGGTCCATCGGAACCAGGAGAGCCCTTCTCACCGGGAGGTCCGGGTGGGCCAGCAGGTCCAGCTTCACCAGGGCGGCCGGCAGGTCCAGTCTCACCACGGGGTCCTTTGGCACCTTCCTTTCCACCAGGGCCTGGGGGGCCGGGAAGGCCGATGTTACCCTTTGGGGGGAAAGAGAGAGGGCAAGCAAATCAGTCACAGGCTGTTTGTTGAGTTGGGGAACAGTGTCGCCAATGGAAGCATCTTTGAGGAAGGACCCCCCCACCCCACCCCAGTGCGGTTCTAGTGGGTCGCTGAGAATGAGAAGGAGTTTTTGCGTTGGGTTGTATGTTCCTAGAGACAGCCAAAAGCTTGGGCCACCGCATTTCGAAACAGGTGCAGCTCCAAGTAGAGCCAGCTGAAACGAAAAGCCTGCCCAAGCTTATGTGACAGCGTCATTTAAATGTCGTGGTTTGCTCCAGCAAATCCTGGGAACTGCAGTTTCGGCGAGGATGCTGAGAACTTAATGCTAAAAGATCCTTGGCCTTTCCTCCCCAGCCACAATTCCATGAAGAAGGAAAGGCCGTTAAGTTAGCGGTATGAACATATCTAGAGATGCTTGTGTGCTGTAATAATCCGTAAGGCCCAACAATTTCTGCTGTGTCTGAAAGCTGTTTTATTATTATTATTATTATTGTGGGGGGATGGGGCTAAAATTTTGGGGAAAAAACCCCTGGGTATCCAGTTTGCAAACTTGGGCGTATAAAAATTAATGTGGATGTACAAAGACTACTTGAAGGGGGCTGTACTGGATCACTCTTGTGGTCCCTTCCAACTTCTATAAGGAATACTTCTGGTTCGGACTAAAACCATTGTATATATTTAGATATGAATTGATTCAGCTCTATTCTCAGTCTGTATCTTTTCTACCTTATGGCCCTCTTTTGCCATCCTCTCTGCCGCCGAGAGAGTCAACATATATCTTTGTAGGCCCTATGTAGATCCTATAATGTAGGCTCTAAGGGACTTCTTACTGAGCATCCTCACCCATCACCAGCCACCTGGGGGTTGTGTAACAGCTTTCTAAATGCCGGCATGTGCGTGTTTTGTGGGAGGGTACTTACAGATGGGCCAGGGGGTCCGACTCTTCCAGCAGCTCCGGGGAATCCAGTAGCACCCTATGAAAGGAAGGGAAGAGAAGGTTCCTTTTCAATAACTCCTCCCCTACCATACGTGTGATTCTAACACAGATTCCCCACTCAGTAGGATCCTGCAACAGATTTTGTCTTAATTTTTTTCAGTTCGACAACCTCTTTGCAATGCCAAAGCTCCTTGCCACAGAAAGATAATGAAATCTCAGCTCTTCTAGCATCTTGCCACTACTGTTTCTGGGTATGCAGGAAAAGGGTGTGGATTTTATTTTATTTTATTATTCGTTTCTACCAGCTAGAGATCCTCATACACCATGCAACTAAACCAGTTTGGATTACGTGATCAAGGTTAATTGCATTGCAATCAGCTTGTGCTTAATTTCAGCTAATTGCCTGGCAATCAGCTCGTGCTTAATTTCAGCTAGAACCTGCAAGCTCTGGAATGTGATTCCCACCCCCTGTTGTGTATTAGATGGGTTTAGGCTAGCTAGTGAGAGCCTCTGAACATACACAGAGACTTTTCCTCACCACGGCATAGCTGGTCTGCTGTGAATACCGATTAACTATTATAGATCAGGTGCTAAAGAGGTCTTGCCCACCTCACATAGACTGTGATCTATCTTTCTGGGCAGAAGTTGCATGCTCCTTTCTGTGGTTCATTTCTGCAGCCCACTACTGCAGCCGAGAGCTGCATTCGTTTTCAAACCCACGGTCTGCTTTATATGTCCCGGGGTGGTGAACTGGGAGCAATTTCCTTAGGGTGTGAAAGCTCGGAGTTTCGGAGATGAATGCATTTTTGACTCGCACCCAGCTTAATAATGCAGAAGAAGAAGGTACTCACAGGGGGTCCTGCACTTCCACGAGCACCTTTGGGTCCAGGAGCACCAACAGCACCCTGCAACAGGCGGGAGGAAGACAGTGTTAAGCCAAAGGCTGATGGAAGGTGATGGGTTCACAAAAGAGATTGGGGTGCAACAAGAGGGACACTTACAGCGGGTCCGGGAGGTCCAGTGGCACCAGCAGGTCCGGGGGGACCAGCATCGCCTTTAGCACCAGCATCACCTTGTTCACCTTTAGCACCAGGTTGTCCATCAGCACCCTGTGGAGGTAAGAGCAGAGCAGGTGGTGGTGTGTTACAGAAGGATGGAAAAGGAAAGACGTATCCACTTAAGATGGAAGACATTAATGTATCTTTCTCTGCATCGCCCAAGTACATCTGACTAAATGATCCAGGGGTCCCCAAACTAAGGCCTGGGGGCCGGATGCGGCCCAATTGCCTTCTAAATCCGGCCCGCGGATGGTCCGGGAATTAGTATGTTTTTACATGAGTAGAATGTGTCCTTTTATTTAAAATGCACCTCTGGGTTATTTGTGGGGCATAGGAATTCGTTCATATTTTTTTCCAAAATATAGTCCAGCCCCCCACAAGGTCTGAGGGACAGTGGACCGGCCACCTGCTGAAAAAGTTTGCTGACCCCTGAAATGATCTCATCGTGCCAGAGGAGGTTGGACCACATTACCAACCTACCAGGTGTGAATCAAACAGGAAGAGGCAGCATGAGAAGCAAGGTTTGCTCAACCTGGAGCGGGGAGGGTGCAAATGGAGAGGAGGGCTCTCGATCAGGTTTGGGAGATTCAGTTCCCAGTCTCTCTCAGTTACATAGTGGAGTCAACCCGGTTGCAGTTCAGCTTGGGACATGGGGAAATCCAAGTTCAAATGGCCACTCCTCAGCTTTGGGTTCAAGCATCACCTATCTCTCAGTTTAATCAACCTCAGGGGATTTGTTGGGAGGACAAACAGGACGAGCACTTGCAAAGCAATTGGCAGATCCATATGTCATCAAGAAACAGCATGGAAGCCAAATCAACTTGTGATTCACTGTCTTGACTGAGCCGGTTCTTTAGTGGCTCTACACTCAAGTTCACCCAGTTCTGGAAAATATTCCTAAAATGGATTCAAGTAGGACATGGAGGATTGCTGTCTGGGCTCCTATTTTAATCGTACCCCACCTTGTTCTCCAATGAAAGTAGCAATGAAAGTTAAGTGGCCTTATGCCACTGAAAAAGGCACTGTTGGGTTCAATTTGCCACCCCAACAGTGCACTAATAAATGCTTGCTTGTTTGCTGTAGTTAGGAGGAAGGTAAGGAAGAACTGAATTGTTCTTCCAAGCCTTATGAGGAACGGTTGAAGGAATTGTGTATGTTTAGCCTGGGAAAGGAGGAGACTGAGAGAAGGCATGATAGCCATCTTCAAATATCTCAAGGGCTGTCACGTGGAAAATGGAGGAAGCTTGCTTTCTCCTGCTCTGGAGGGTAGGACTTGAATCAATGGCTTCAAGTTACAAGAAAGGAGATTCCGACTAAACATCAGGAAAAACCTGACAGTAAGAGCTGTTCGACAGTGGAAAGATCTCTTTCAGAGGTGGTGGACTCTCCTTCCTTGGAGGTTCATAAGCAGAGGTTGGATGGCCATCTGTCATGGATGCTTTAGCTGAGATTCCTCCATTGCAGGGAGTTGGACTAGATGAACCTTGGGGTCCTTTCCAACTCTACAGTTCTATGATTCTATGAATACACCCCAAATTGGGACTATTTTCTTTACTTTATGAGCGCTGCTAACTGAGCAATTGCAATGCCTGGAATGTATAACGTTCTCCTACCAGAGATCACTTGATAACAATCTACAGGTGCTTTTCGTCGCCAACTTTGCCTGTCAACTGTTGTCGCTTGTTTGCCACAATGTGTGCCAAATGGAAGGATTGTCCGCCCTGCACCTGACACCCAACATGCAACGAACCAACAGTTTGATGAGAACCGAACACTCACAGGGGGGCCAGCAAATCCAGCGGGTCCGGCAGGGCCAGGCTCACCACGATCTCCCTGGGAAGGAAAAAGGGACAAATGCATTTGGTCAGTGGTGATGATAGGAAGGGTCAAAGAATGGCAGAAGGTGATAAGAATGAGATCCCTGCATTGCAGGGGGGTAGATGACCCTTGGGGTACCTTCCAATTCTACCATTCTATGTTTCTAGGATGGAAAAGAAAGGACTTACGGGGGCACCACGAGCACCGGTGGGACCAGCAGGACCAGAAGGACCAGCTTCACCCTGGTTGAGGAAGAAAAGAAAGGAAATAGAGATGAAGTTATGCTCCAGGGAACCATGAGGAAGCACAAAAGGCGCTGTAACACAAGTAGGAAAAAAGCACCAAAACAAACACAAAACAAAAAACCAGGATGCAATAGCTCAGTCAGCCGAGCATGAGACTCTTAATCGTTGGATGAAAGATTCCTGCATTGCAGAAGGTTGGACACAAGATGACCCTTGCGGTCCCTCTTCCAATTCTACAAATCTGTGATTCTATGATCCAAGCTTGGATTGTATGTGGCTGGAGAGGGGAGATGGGAAGGCTGATCATGTCCATATCTTTCAGCCTAGCCTATTCGTAGGACCTGAAAGCACACCTGAATGGTATACATGATATAGCAGACTGAGCTGGGGAAATCCTTTAACTGTGTAGTCAGGGTGGCCTGTGAGACAATGTGGCCTGCAGATGATCACCTGTCGGCCCATTGCTCTCATCCATGCAATTCTGCAGGCAAAAAGAAGCCCTTCATCCCCATGTGTTCTTTCCACAGCCAACAACTTTCATCCAGTGTCCTTCCCACAGGCAGGATGCTTTTGTGGAGGTTGTAGCCTCAGCCTCAGCCAGCGATGGGTGTCCAGGTGGCATGAAGTGAATAAGGTGAGAAGGAAGGGGCTAAGCTCTTCTCCCCAGTGCTCCACTCCAGATTGACCTATCACTGAATCTAGTTGCTGGCCGCTGCTTTAATTTCAAACTAGCCCCTGTCCAATCAGCTCTGGTCCATGTGGACATGAGCTATTCCACTAGCCTCTTGCTCTCTGCCCAAGCCTAGCCCAGCTGACCCTCACAGAGACTGAGGGCTTCAGATGAAGCCAATCATCGTGGGCTAAAATGCCACGATCAGGATCCAACAAGGGCACACCATCCTGAGATTCTCAGAATTCCTTGGGAAAGGGGGCTGTCCCCATGGCTGCCCTATTCTGGCTGTCAGCATGCAGGGCGGGGACACTGAGCTGACTAGAAAGGGCCAAGTTGGATCTCTGCATCCTTATGCCATCAGAACACCTGGTCAGGAAAGAGTTTCCAACTGACCCTGTCTCTCCACTGCATGCTTTGCAAAAGAAGTGGTGTCAAAGCCCAAGTTGGAAGGGGCCAAATAGCTCCCAGCGCATTCACAAATCCGTTAAAACGTCAGAAAATGCACCTAGACACCTGACAACTGGAGATCACTAGACCTTTTTCTGGAAAGGAGGTACAAAAGTCCGTGGAGCACTTGCCTTGTCACCAGGAGCACCAGAAGGTCCAGGTGGGCCAATGGGTCCAGTCAATCCTCTAGCTCCATCCTTGCCAGGAGCACCATCAGCACCTTTGGGACCAGTGTCACCCTAGGAGGAAGGAGAAACAGAGCAAACCATGAAGCACCGAAAGGAACAGGCAGGTGCAAGAACTAGGAGGAAGAACTCTCTGTTGACGAAACCATGTGTCTCATATCCGAAGGTCTTGAAAGAGATCCGGCCATCTAGCAGAATCTGCATGAGGATGTCGAGCCGAGTTTGGCGCGAGGGAATTTATCTCAAGGAAACTGGTGGAAGAAGGACTAGGTGCTGGATAGCACCCCAAGATCTGCCCTTC
The DNA here is from genome assembly GCF_963506605.1 of Zootoca vivipara. NCBI lineage: Eukaryota > Metazoa > Chordata > Lepidosauria > Squamata > Lacertidae > Zootoca > Zootoca vivipara. The sequence continues at coordinate 18,205,684 of NC_083288.1, read as the reverse complement.
ATTCCAAACTCTTAGGCCAACCCTGAAGGCAAAAGCCGCAAGCCAGAGGTGGGGAAACTGTGCCCCTTCAGATGTTGAATTTCTATTCATCCCCAGCCAGCGTGGATGATGGTCAGGGATGCTGGCAGCTATAGTCCAGCAACATCTGGAGGACTGCATCAACCACCCTCTTGCTTTGGCCATACAGAAGGGAAGAGTCGTCTGCCCACTGGGTATTTTAAGGAGGGGAGTTTCTAAATACCAGAGAGCAGAATTTAATGTCATCTTCCTGTTCCTTATTTCCCACATTACGATTCTGCCAGCAGCCTACTTCAAATAGAGGAAGGTCTGGGGTCACATCACAGGCCTTGCATGGAGCAGGCCCTAGGTTAGATTTCTGGCCTTTTATTCATTAAAAAAAAGAAAAGAAAAGATCCCATGTGCTGGGAGTGGGAAATGTCTCAGCCAGATATGGTGGAACTGAAAGAGACAGAGTACTGAGTTTGATGGACCACTTCTCTGAGTCAGCGTAAGGCAACTTCAGATGCTACTTCCCACCCAATTGAGATGGTGTGTTACAAAGCCAGTCAATAGCCCATTGCGTTTTCCTATCACTCTCTTTATCACTTAAAAGTCCTGTGTTGGGGGGAAGTGGGTGTGTTGCCACACAACACCAAGCACACTTCAATTGCACAGCCTGAGTTTGTTGGCGTGCAGGTAAATCCCACCTGAAAAACAGCAACAGTTTTGCAAGTGACCTCCTGTTTTTATTAAGCCTTCCATCCACTGGCCCCCCTATGACCCTCATATGAACCTGTGGGCATGAGGATCTGTGTCAAAATTATCTCTGCACAGTTGCAGTAATGGTGGTTTGTCGTGAAAGTGGGCTGGAGAGAGATACGAGAAGAAGTTGGGAAAGCCTCCTAAGCGGAGGGTTATATTTGGAAGCGTCAGGGGGCTGTTGCCATTGTTGTTTGCTTGTTCGCCTTCTTTATAGGTCGGTTAAGTTAGTGAGCTGCCATTTGGATGGCATTGTTTCCAAGGACCAGATACTTACTCTCTCTCCCTTGGCACCAGGCAGTCCAGCAGCACCACGTTCGCCAGGCATACCCTGAAGGCCAGCAGGACCTTGGTTTCCGGGGGAACCAGGAGCACCAGCATCACCCTAGAGGAGCAGAGCCAAACAAACAAACAAACAACACATATCAGAAACAGAGCTAAGATACCAGGCCCAGCATAGATGGCAGCACCCAATCCCTTCTGAATTCTGTCTGTCTGCCTCATACACATTTGCAAAACAACATTTATTTATTTTTCACATTTTCAGTCTGTATCCTAGGGAAGAAGATCCTTGTTGCACCCAGGAAGGCAGTGGTTCGGAGGGATTGGGTAGATGATACTAAGGAACTAAGGATAAAGGCAAAGGGACCCCTGACCATTAGGTCCAGTCATGACCGACTCTGGGGTTGCGCGCTCATCTCGCGTTATTGGCCGAGGGAGCCGGCGTACAGCTTCCAGGTCATGTGGCCAGCATGACAAAGCCACTTCTGGCGAACCAGAGCAGCACACGGAAACGCCGTTTACCTTCCCGCTGTAGCGGTTCCTATTTATCTACTTGCATTTTGACGTGCTTTCAAACTGCTAGGTTGGCAGGAGCTGGGACCAAGCAACGGGAGCTCACCCCGTCACAGGGCTTCGAACCGCTGACCTTCTGATCAGCAAGCCCTAGGCTCAGTGGTTTAACCCACAGCGCCACCTGGGTCCCTGTAGGAACTAAGGATACTAGGGTGCAAAAGTTGCCTCGCTTGGAGTGAAATGTGTCTCTAGGTGCTGAAGGGAGAAAGAAGGTCCCAGGGCTTGTCCCATGTGGCCTGGAATGTAATAAGATAGCAGAATGGAAGCTGTGTCCTGCTTCATGGTAGATGGTTGGTTGGATTCCAAAACTTAGCCCAGCCCTGATGAAATGAAACAGCTCAGCTGTGGGCCTCTACTCCTGATTTGCCCAATAGCCTTATAACCTCTCTTTCTCTGTGTATGGAGATGCACTATTATCAAGTTGCATAAGCTCATAAAAGGATCCTGAATACTACAGGTGCTCCCACTCTGTCTTAAGCTGGTGAGCACCGTACATCACCAGGGTTGAGAAGAACAGGAGGTGTGAGGGGATGCCTCAGAAACCATAGATTGTTTTCTCCACCTCTTGGTTTATAGATGTCTTGTTGCCTATGTGGCTCAAAATCTGACCCTGATCATTTGAAAACAAGTATCCAAGACCGATTTTTATATTTGTCATGCAAGATATTTTCAAAGGAAGAAAAAGGACATGAATAACCATTAGCAATGGAATACATCCCATCATTTATAAGGGGCCCGCCCCTATCAGGAACCCTTACCTTAGCACCATCGTTACCAGGAGCACCATTAGAACCACGGGCGCCCTGAGGACCTGGGGGGCCTTGGACACCACGTTCACCGGGGAAACCTCTCTCGCCCTAGAGGGAGGAAAGAGATCTGGTTAGAACGCCAGCATCACAGTAAACAGCAGTGGACCAGTGAAAATACATATGGAAGACCAGTATGGAGAAGAAGATCTTCACTTACTCTTGCACCAGAGGGACCAGGAGGACCAACATCACCAGGGACACCCTGTCAGAAGAAGAAAACCCATTGGTTAATGAATCTTTGACATCCAGGTGTCATAGGTAATCCAAGATGGGGCCGGTGGATGGTCCTGCTGTGCAGCAATGGGGATGGATTTTGCTGCTTCACGGCTGAGGACTTTGTGGACTTATGGTCCCTTTGAGTTATGGAATTCTAGAAGGAACAGCTCAAGTCTGAAGTGGCAGGATTTGCACAGTGTGGGCAAGGGCCTCTAGCATATAAAAGCATGGAGGAAACTGGACAGCACAATGGGAAGTATCTAGCTATTATTGCCTGCTAGGAGATGCTTCAGGAGGTATGCATTGTAAACCTCCCTTGACGGCTTCTCCAAAAGCGCACGTTGGAAACATGTGGACAGGATCTGAAGACAGACTCTTTTAAAATGCCAACGTCAGCTGCAGAATATTAGCCTGAATATTAGCCTGGATTTGATACGCACAGGTATCAAAAAGCCCTTTGTGTTTTGAATCATCAAGTTGTGTCCAATCCAATGGCTTACTGAAAGAGTCCACTAGGCCTAAACTAAGGACTTCACTCACTTCAGCATCTCTTCACCTCGCTGAGACAATGTCTCCTTCAGCAACAAGAAGCATCAAGTATCTACAGTGCTTTGAATGCCTGAAATCCCAGTTTTAACAATCAACCCTATCTCTAGTAGGAGAAGGACATGGGGGAGATACAGATCTGTTGCCTACAATATGGGAGGTTTCTATGGCCATTGGGCCATGCAAAAGGAAAATATTTCCTTCCCGCCCTCCCTATATACTTCTTTGCAGGTGCTCTGAATTTTTATTGTTGGCCAATCAACTGGAAGTCCATTGGCATTGCATAGGAAGCATGAGAGAAGCGTCATATGAAAAGCAGGCATGGCACGGACTCTGCTATGATTGCACAGCTTCCAATTCATTCAATGCAAAGGGTGCATGTGGTTCTCAGAAAGTTACTGGATAGATTCAGCACAAGCACTGTACTTTGTTGTTGTTGCAAGGACTGGATGAAGCCTTTCTAAAGAAAGCCACCCGAGCTAAGGGATTCTAAGCTTGCCATGGCATGGTCCTGAAAGGAAGGAGCAAACTTTGCCTGCTGAAATTCCCTCCAGCTATTCAAAGGGGGAGAAACCTCACCCTGCTGTGTGTGTGCATGTAGATTGTGAATAACCAAGCAGAAGAAGCTAAGTGGGGAGAAGCTTGACAACCCAGTTCTCCTCAAGGTATCCTTAAGTCTTTCTATAGTATGGTGTAAGTATTGCATTATGTCTGGAGGTATTCAGGAAGGCAGATGCAAATGCCATATCTATACAGTATGTGGAGCGAGGCTTACTGGGGAGCCAGCATGCTCAGATCAGACCCTAAACTACCTATCTCCAAACCCAATAGTCTCTTCTTCACATTTCTCTAGGCACAGCCTCATTTCCTACCTGTTCACCAGGCTTTCCAGATTCACCAGGGGCACCTGCAGGACCGGGAAGACCCTGTAAGAGAAAACCAGAGATGGAGAAAGAGTTAGATTAGGAGCTGAAATCTTGCTTTTCAAAGAGGTTAGCTATATCTATGCTATAATTTGATCACCCACAATTTTTCTTTTTTGTGCAAAAGCACAGGCATTGATGGCTGTTGTCATGGTTTCTGCATAGTTAAATTTCCCAGCTTTCCTTTTTTCTTCTTCAAACCCTTGATTTGAAGAACATATTTGCATGTTGTCCCCGTCAAACTATTATACTGTACTGTTGCCTCCCACTCCTTCCAGAAAATTTGCAAAGAAATCTGAAAACCTGAAGCAAAGGAGCAGGTTTAAGCATGCAAAATGCAGAAATGCACTATGTTTGCATCGTTTATTGCTATCCCTGAAGTTTCTTCCCCATCCCGCCGGCTTCCAAATTTGGAGTTTTGCTGTGGCAGAAAATACACATGCAGTTCTGTATGTGCCTCTTTTCATGGAAAGCCTTTTTTTTACCTGGAATCCAGGAGCTCCACCGGGACCTTGTTCGCCTCTTTCTCCAGCAGGGCCCTGGGATGGGAAGCAAAGGGAAGTTCAAAGGTTGGTAGGCTTCAAAGAGTGGCTTCCTACAATAGCCATCAATGGTACGGAAAGTGGGATCACGGAAGAATTCATACTTACACTTGGGCCAGGGGGTCCTTGGGCACCAGTTTCACCATCTTTACCAGGAGCACCCTGCAGCGGAGAAGAGGATCAAAAAGGCAGAGATGAGAGGATCTGGATGGACTCTTTGGAGAACAGTCTACATTGAAAGCATTTTTCTACTCCTGTGTCCAGATCTTCTGAATTCATTGCATTGACTTCCTTGTCACTCTGTACCACTGTCAAACTCGCAGCCTCTACATCTGTGTGCTTCTTTGTGTGATTCTCCACACAAATGCATCTCATTTGTGATTTGTCCTTAGTAAAGCCTTCCCAGAACTTTGCCTTGCCTGCTCCTCCACTGCTCTCTGACTGGCTTGTGGGAGAAAGGCCCAGGACAAATTGACCAGTCCCCAACCTCTCCCTCTGCTCTCAGCCTTCTCTGTTACATAGATTGAAAGCTAGGGTTCTGATCACTTCTATGTTCTATTGTCAAGTACGGGAGTTCCCCTCTCCCTTCCGGTGAGCCACCGATAAGAATTAACGAGCATTTGGTAGATTTATAGTCCTTTTATTACAGCATTCTGCTACCAGCACAAACAGGCAACCCTCCACAAGGTTATCAGTTGCCTACTCTGACTCCTCCCCACTTTCCGCAGCAAGACGTGTGCCAACGGGAAGTCCCCGTGCCCCCCGCATCTCCTTTGTTCTCTGACACGCTCAGGCCTCTGAGTTTGGGGTGAGGTTCCCCACCACTCTCAATTGATGTATTACCCAGCTGCTCCCTCCCTTCTGGTTGCTTAGCTACTATCTCATAGCTCTCTGAAATGTGCAGCTTCTGTGTCTGCCTGTCTCTCTGCTTCTGGAAACTCTGGAAGCAGGGAGGGCAAATATTTTCCCTCCTCTTCTGTTAGGAACTGATCTTCCTGCAATTGCATTCCCCAATCTTCTGATCCAGACCAGCCCCTGACATCTATATAGTGTCTTGGGGTCAAATCCATTTCCTTGCTGCAACGGGGCTTGCTATAGCGAACAAGTACCAGAGATTTCTTGCTTTCGTCTAAAAATCCCTGTGCGGATGCAAAGCCGTATCTGAACCTGGTTGCAGAGGGCATTAAGCGAAATACTTACAACAGCACCGGTAGGTCCAGGGGCACCTCTCTCTCCAGGTTTTCCGGGCTCACCCTAGAAGAAGAGGGCGGCAAAGGGGGTCATTTCAGAGACGGGATTGACAACTTTGTGAGCAGTGAGCAAGAAGATATTCGTAGCAGTGGGACTTCATTGCACTCTTCGGGTCTTACTAGAACGAGTCAAATCCAGAGTATGTGTATGCTGTGTTCAAAATTTGGACCACAAATGGATAAAACCAGTCATGGGGAAACCACAGCACCTGCACGTTGCTGCATTTGTGGGGATGATTTTTGGCTGAAGGGTAGCTTTGTGTTGCAAAACACTGATGAACAAGGAGCCATAACCTGTCTTGTGTGCCTACTGCTCAGACTGGATCTCTGGACTGCAACTGTTTCACCACATACCCAAAGCAGAGTCACTGCAACAATCTGCTTAATTCTATGGTCCAATACAAGAACTGAAGATTCAGTTCTGGAAAGGGGGCCATCTAAAGAATAGGGTGCATGAAACCATGCTGTGATGTCCCATGGTTCAGATGCAGAACCACAACGAAGAACAGAAATGACCAACAATTTTGGTCTTTATAATTTTGGTCTTTGTTGTTGTTGTTTTGTCCCTCTAGTTGCTCAAAGGGCAGCTAGAAGGAGCTTGCAGTTGCAGGCATTGCCAGCCATAATTTCACGAAGACTTGAAGGCAGCCATTTCAGGAAGTCCTGAAATGAAGTCCTGCCATTTTCATGGCAATGCAGCAAGCTAAACTTTGAGCGAAGACTGGGCACTGCGAGGAGAAAGCTGGATTTTGCCATCCTCGAATTTTCTTTTCTTTTTCATCCCAGGGAGCTTGAGATTCAGGAAGAGTAAGCAGTTACTTACAGCAGCGCCTTTAGGTCCAGGGAATCCCATGACTCCAGCTTGACCTCTTGCACCTGGTGGACCTGCAGGTCCAGGGCGACCATCTTGACCAGCAGGGCCCTATTAGGAGACGAAAAAGCCCATAAGTTTTTTGTGCTTTTTTTTTAAAAAAAGAACACTTCGTTTCTGAGCTAAGGAAAGAAATGAAGGATGCCATCCTGTTGCTACTCACAGTGGGTCCAGTCTTGCCATCGGGGCCAGGGCTTCCAGGGCTACCAGTCAGACCCTACAGGTGGGAGGGAAAAGGAAGGAGACTTAGGAAACATCCTTTGGTCAATAACAAAGAGGGTTTGTGAACCAGAAAGGGTAAGGTAGGATTGCTCTGCCCTTGCCACCCAATTCAGCACAGCAACAATCACTCATAAATGCTGTACAACCCCTGTTTTGAAAACATCCGTTTCTCATAGGAACCCCTTATTGCGCATCTCTTTTGTGAACGATTCCCAGTTCTCCTAAATGCTTCTTTACAGCTTTCGCACTCAGAGCCCCTTCTGGAAGTGTTCTCCCTCACCCTTCCTTTAAATAGTCTCCAGCTGTACAGAATATCTGAGTAGCTAATAAATCCAATAAGTGTCCCTTGCAGCTGGTGGTTTTTTTCGCCGGGGGGGGGGGAGACTTTTGTTTCCAAGAAAATTCTAGGGATTGCTGGTTTCTGTTAAATCAGTTCCAGTTCGAGTCCTGCTTTGCAGTCGTCCTTCTGGTTTTGTTTTATTTCAGATTAATTGGTGCTTTTTTAAATAAATAAATAAATCCGATTTTAATTTTGTTGTAATTTGCCCTGAGCTCATGGAAGAAAGTGGCAGATCGATGCATTAGATAGATGGGCGTAATGATCCCCTTTGCATCTTGAAAAGGGGCCTAGAAAGCAGGGTTTAAATCACTAAACAAAGAAGGATTTGAGAGCTTGTGTGACCCAGTAAGAAGGGTTTTTCAGCTTGGCTAATAAGCCCCCGAGTTAAATTTACAATGCTGTATTTAATTTTCTAGTGCCCTTGGGCAAGTCACTTCTTTCTAGAGTTGCACTGAATGTTTGCCTCTGAATATGTTCTTGGCAAAAACGGGGTGTTCAGGGAGGCTGAATTTCCCCCTAAAAACTCCATGCTTTTACTTTGATGGTGCTGTTTGCAGCCATTGCTTCCCCACATTGCTGCTATTTCTTCTCCTTCCAGAAATGACCCTCACCAATGAAGGATCACATAGGGAGCTACAGGGCGCCACGATACCATCCATTACCCTCATTCTAACTGGGTGAATTCTTACCCTTATCCCATCATGGCCCTTTCGTTAAAACAAAAAACAGCCCAAAGAGGACACTAAAACCTGTCGCCAAAAGTCTTCCTGCTTTCAATTCACTTATGTATTTCTCAGCCTCATTTTCCCATCTGCAAAATGGGACCGTTGCAGACTTGCCTTGCAGGGGTGGTCTTTCAAATTTTAGCAGCAATGCCACAATTTGGTGCCCCCTGGCTCTCGCCTCCCGTTCTGCTCAATTCACTATGTCATATTTGCGACACCCCCCGGCTCAGCGCCCAGTGCGGCAGAACCGGTCGTGCTGCCCGAAATCTGCCTCTGCTCCTTGCCAAGTTGTTAGGATGGATGTGACAGGGAGTGCAAAGTCCTTTGCATACTTCAAAGTCCTATGTTATTTTCTAGGTGCAATTACTATAACAACAAGGGAAGCTTGTGATTTCCTAACACAGTTTGTTTCTAAATTCCGCTCTAGGGCATGGAAGCTTCTGGCAGAATGCACCTCATTCCCCACTGCCCAGGGGCCTAACAGGAAAGCGTATGGGCCAGATCGCATTTGCAAATCTGCCAGATCTCTTGCAATTCACTCACCTTGGCTCCAGGGAGACCAGGCTCACCGGGGCGTCCAGCTTCGCCAGTATTTCCTTTGGGGCCAGCAGGGCCGGGAGAGCCACGCTCGCCAGGTGGGCCCTGGAAGAGGAAAAGCGGTCAAGTTATCCCATTAAGCACTGCAGGTAAATGCCGACATTGTTTCATCTTCTTCTGGTTCAGAAAGCTGTTGTGTGATATCAGAGCTCAATCTAAGATTCACAGAATTGTAGCCCTCGAGGGCCATCTAGTCCAAGCCCTTTGCAATGAGAGAATCTGAACACACGGTTCCTCCTCCAGTTTGAAACCATACTGGACCCTGCTTAGCTTTGCAAGCATGCTGGCAGTTTTATTGCTGCACTAGGAGGACAGCAAGGGAAGGAGACCAACACCAGGCTGCCTGATTCTGTGTGGGTGGCTTAATCTTCATGGGCAGAAAAAATAAGATATGAGCCATTTTTTAAAAAAAGCCCCAAACCCGACAATATGAGCAATAACTACTAGGGCTCTGGTTCTTCTTTAGCCAGATGAGCATATGTGAGTGGTTTGAGGTTATCCTGGAGAATTCCAGAGCATGAGAACGGGGTAAAGTGTGATATATAATAATGAAATGTTGCTGGGGTGGGAAGGGCAAAGGATGGGGCGGCGGGGAGGACTAAAGCTGGCTTCCAGATAAGATCTGGTGCCTTTAAAAAAAGAATAGAAAAAAGCTCAAGACTGCAGGAGTGGGAAGACATGAAAGTAACTGGTGTTGTTAAGCAAGAGCTGAGAGCAATGACCATTCATCCGGGGGCTTGAGGATGAGGCTTCAGTGTCTTCAAAAGGGATGCCATGTGATGCTCTCAGATGATTAGGCAAACCCTGCTGGCCCCTATAAATTTCCTCGAGACTACCCAGCTCCTTCGGGGAGTTTTGGAGGGAGGTAGAAAGCAGATTCACTTAGTGCGAAGGAGCTCCTTGGATTTCTATATTTGCTGGACAATTAGACTTCCATCTTAGAGATCTGGGCGCATGCCTGCCGCGAACTTATTCAGCAGGAGCTTGGCCAAGTTCCCACTCGGCATCCACCTCTTAAAATGGGAGTAGTATGGGCACAGAGGTTTATTCGAGCTGGAAGCTTTGATTTTTTTTTTTTAAAAAAGAAAATTGCTATTTTCGATTTTGTTACTTTCACTAGCCCTACTATCAACATTGGCAGGGCAGGAAATAAATGAAGGAAATTGAGAAATAGCCATGTTGTGATAGCATTAGAACATGTGCAGATTGGCATTTCTCAACGTTGTGAAAATCTGTTCAGGCTATCTGAGATTAAGGGGAGTTTCAAGGATGAAGAAGGCTTTCTTTCCATCACCCACTTACCTCTTTTAAACTATTCCTAATGTAGGTAATGGCCAGCAAAAATAAAATCATATTCAGTAGCATTTAATATTTCTCCAGGCTCCTTTCTACTAAGAGAACATCCCACCTCTCCCTGCTTTAACTGTCTCTGCCTTGACCCACATTCCCAGAGCCTTATCTGAGGCTTCCCACCTTTCAAGCCAATCATTATTTCCTAACTTCAGCCCATTGGAGTGATGCCAGTGGATGGAGAGGGGTCAAGTATGACACCACCACCCCATTCTTTTTATACCTTTTGTTCTGTACAGAAGAAAGCGACAACGTGAGACTACAACCTACCTTGGGACCAGCCATGCCATCAGATCCAGGGAAACCACGGCTTCCGGGAGCACCCTGCGAACGGTAAGGAGGAGAACAGGTTAATGCCATATACACAGCACTGGGCTCTTCCATCAAAGAGGACAGGAAAAATAAACACCGATTGGCCAGGAGGACCCAAAATACAAATCCCACAAGACAGAATCACATGCAGACCAAAGAAAGTAAATTCAGATTCTGGATAATCTCGAGAATATCAGAATCCTAGTTTAGGGCCCAGGCTGAAGACAGGACCCCACACCTGCCAGCCTCACATGCTCAAAGCAGCACACACAACCCACAAATAGAGATCAGGCACTGAAAAGGTGTGCAAAGAGTTGCAGGTAACTCAAGAGCGAAAGTACCAGATGGCATATTATAAGAGGGAGCAAAGAAACAAAAGTAAACAAGAAGACAAGGGAAACTGTCTAGGGGAGAAGGAAGTTTGGATTTGATCAAATGTTTGATGTTCGAAACACAGCTGATGACCTGGCTATATTGCAGTGGTCTTTTGACCTCAAAGGTCTCAGTTTTTTGTTTTTTATTTCTCTGTATGAAATCAATTCTCGTGGGACTACCCTGGGATTTCAACTCGAGAACAGAAAAGAATGACAGTGTTTCTTTTTCTAAATTCTAAATCCATGGATGATTCTTAAGGGAGTGATCTGTTAAGTGAAAAGGACAGCCATGTTCTGCCCACTTCCGGTGCCTAGACAGTGCGTCCTCGTGGGTTTAAAACACTCCACGAGCAGAGACCACATTGTACCAATTGGGCTCACATCTTAGACACCTTAAGAGGCAGCTCCTAATAAATGGCAAAGGTATCTGCAGATTCAGTTTTCTTTGAAGTGTTGCAGCGCACTCTATTTTTGCAACAACTTTTCCCTGCAGAATAGCTCTCCTCTGACTCACAGAGGCTTCTCGAGGCTTCCTTTCCAGACTGCTTTGGTTTCATTTGTAACTTGACCTAGCAATTCCTAACTAATCTAATAATGTACCGTGAGTATGTTAGACGAATACATGGCCCGCGCACAAATTAGTCTGGCGGCTAAGAGAGTGTGATCTTGCTGCCCACAGTTAAGGAGAGACTAGTTTTGGTTCGGGAGGGCAGTGATATGGAGAACCAAGTTGGTACATACACGTTCACCAGCAGGTCCAGGCAAGCCAGCAGGTCCAGGCTCACCACGAGATCCTCTCTTGCCTTCCTCACCAGGTGGACCAGGGGGGCCTTGGAGACCAGCGGGGCCCTGGAAGATAAAATGAAGGAGAGGCAGGTGTTAACAAAAGCGAAAATGAAACAAGAAAGCGTGTTGCGGTGGGGGCTAACAGGACACCCACCCTTCTGTTGGGTGGGATTGCCTAGATGATCAGGGCTGCGATTCTAGTAGTGGGGAAGATTTGGATGTTGCAATTTGGGGGACAGCCCACTGGCCTTATATTCCTGCTCGCAGCATTGGGCTTTCTCTTTGCTGCGAGCTTCGGATCACCCGCCCACCCTCCTCTTTATTTAGGCTGTTGTGTTTGATCTTGCTGTGCCTGTCATGGGGTCGTCTGCTGTTGAGTAGGAATTTTCCCATTTGGCTGATTGGCTGGTGCCACTTGGTTTTTTCCTACTGCGTAGCAATTCGTCACAACTTGTAAGGCATTGGTTCATAAATTGGTTGGTGGAGGGATCACGATTGGTAGTCCCGGTCCCTCCTATGTTGTTGGTTGGTGGAGGGGCCAGAATTGGTTGTTGGTTGTGCAGGCCCCTCCAATGCTGCTGCTACACGGGTGAATTCCGTTAAAGGAATCCAGGGGCCTGACATGCTTTAGTCCGTACCCCAGCAGGCTTCCCCAAACTGCGGCGCTCCAGATGTTTTGGCCTACAACTCCCATGATCCCTAGCTCACAGGACCAGTGGCCAGGGATGATGGAAATTGTAGTCCAAAACATCTGAAGTTTGGGGGTGCCTGGGCTAGGGCCATGCAAGAGCCCCTGGGAACATTTGGCGGAGAGGCAAAGGGCCAGCCTTCCGGCTCCATTCTCTCCCCAAAATGCTTTCCCCGCACTGACTTAGTTCTGTCTTAGAGACAGATGTATGATGTATATATGGAACCAATGCCTAAGCAACCACTCAAATTTTTGTATTTAAATAGAGTTGTGGCCAAAACTATGCCCAAAACCTTAAACTTAATTTCTGTGTGCTGTGTGAGTTATTGGGGGGTGTCCTGGGGACCTCGACAGGCAATAGATGCACCACTTTAGAAATACATCCCAGGTGAGAGGGATACTTACGGGTTCACCTTTAGAACCAGTATCTCCTTTGTTTCCGGGAGCGCCAGGTTCACCCTAAACGTATTAGGAAGAGACAGAAAACAACATGATCACAAATCTCATTCAGCACAAGGAAGACAACAATGAATCCTTTATTTTTATTATTTTACAAGAGAACAAGGGGATGTGGCTTCTCTGAGATGGCTTTCGACATGCATCTGTTATCAAGACTTGGAACTGCAGAGTTGGAAGGGACCCTGCGGATCCTCTAGTCCAAACCCCTGCAATTTAGTTGCCCCGTACAGGGATTGAACCTGCAGCCTTGGAGTTATCAGCACCATGATGCAACTGGCTGAGCTATCCAGGCTGACAATCCACAGAGGAAGAGATTTGATATGATGCTGATGCATGTGATTTGTGGGCTTGGGCCCTGAATGGAAGGGACAGTTTATAGTAGGCATGGCCAAACCTGGCCCTCCAGATGGTTTGGGACTACAATTCCCATCATCCCTGACCACTGGTCCTGTAAGCTAGGGATGGTGGGAGTTGTAGTCCCAAAACATCTGGTGGGCCAGGTCTGGCCATGCCTGGTTTATAGGAAGCAGAGCCAAGGAAAAGGAACTTGAGAATGTAATCGTGAACATGCAACTCGATGTAAACTTCCATCATATGAGAGTTAACAATAGGGTTTGGTTGAAGGAGCGTCCTGCTAAATAATCTTGGATACTGCTACCCTTAAAAAAGAGATTTGCATACCACTGCCTACCATTTTGATACCTTTATCCCACCTGCTACACAAATCTAGCTGCTCTGGAATACTGTCCTTTTCAGAATTTTAAAACCCTGTGTATTATACGATGCTAAAGCAGGGGAGCTGGTATTACTGGTAGTATTAGAGGTCATGGGTTGAAAAAGACCAAGAAACAGTGCTTTAGCTATTAAACAAGCACAGTTGGAGAGGGTATGCAGAGAGTGGCATTTTCTGAATTAATTATGTTATGGCAGGCTCCTCCTTGCTTTCTCCCAGTTAGGCTAAAGAAGTCTGGGTTTCCTGGATAACCCACCCAGACGCCTCTATTTCCAATTTCTTCAAAGATCTCTGAAGGCAGGCACAACTTAAATGACGAGCCAAAAGGTGAGGAGCGATCAGGTGAGACTTACGCTGTTACCCTTGGGACCAGGAGCGCCGCTGGGACCCTGAGGTCCAGCTGGGCCACGAGGACCGGGGAAGCCGGGAGCGCCAGAAGTTCCGGGAGCACCCTAGGAGGAAAAAGCAACACTGGTGAAGCAACTGGGAAAGGAAGGCATTGAAGAAGACGAGAAAAAGAAATGGGAAGGTACTTACAGTTGCACCTTTGGCACCAGGTTGACCATCAGAACCAGGGTTGCCCTAAAGCAGAGGAGAAGGAGGAGAGAAGAGTCATTAGGGTGACGCTCCTTAGAAAGTCCCGAAGCACATTCTGCAAAAGCAAAAATCGGCCAGTAGTACAGCTTACAGAAGGACCAGCAGCGCCGGCGGGACCAGCGGGACCAGGTTCACCACGAGCACCTTGTGGGCCTTCACTACCACGAGCACCTTGGGGACCAGTTTCACCCTGTGCAATAAGAGAAAGAAGAACAAAGGAACATAAGCACTCTTCCACAGGTATGGTGGCAGTGTCTCCCTGTCAAACTACACCACCCCACACCCAGCCCTTCTGAGGCTTCACAGTTTTGTCTCGTTGGATCAGTACTACAAAGCCTCAGGCCTTCCTTTGCTACCCTGTCCCTCAGAAATCAAGAGGTTTGAGGCCTGCCACCTGAAGCACACTACTTGGTCCTTTTGAAGCAGGCTGTTGCTACAGCTTCCTTGGGGTCTACCGCTAAGGCCTGTGGCCCAGTTCTTACGCTGCAGGAACTTGGCAGTCACTAGTCCTTTACAGAGTTCCATCTCGCTGCTCTGGAAACACCTGAACCCCATAGGCCACGCTGGAGGTTTAGCAATGCGGTGGCTTCCTTCCCAGACCAACATTGCCTGTTGTGTGTGAGAGAGACGTTGGAACGGGAAGCAACATTGCGGGCACCTCTCAAGTAGCCTCTAAGCTTCAGACAGGATGAAGCTTTCTGGGCAGGATGAAAAGCTGCCACTCATGGAATTTAAGAACTGGGCCCGTGTAGATGTGTCACCCTCCATTCTTGAAATGAAGAGCTATAAGGGATTCTCGGCCTTCTAGGCATAGCTGCCAAGTTTTCCCTTTTCTCGCGAGGAAGCCTATTCAGCATAAGGGAAAATCCCTTAAAAAAAGGGATAACTTGGCAGCTATGCTTCTAGGCAGAATTCAGAGATTCAGAGGAAGGAGGGCCTTCCAAACCATGATGAGGGCCATGGCTTTCAGAAATAGCCTGTAATCTTTTCCACAGAAGACTAAGGTGCTTGTAGCTGGTTTGGTAAGAAATAGTTCATCTAGAGCGGGTGCTACAGAGCTTTTCATCTAAGAAGGGGAAAGGAAAGACTGATAATAAAGGAAATAATGATAATAAAAAAATATTATCATTATTAACAATAGACTGAGGAATCAATAAGACAAGTGGGACCTGCAACAAAATGTTGCCGTCTCTGTCCACAATTCCAGATACTCCATTCTACTTCACCACCTGCCCAGATTTTTGTTCTTCACACCCCAACAGTCTGTTAGCATTCTGTGCCGAGTCATCATCGGGTTGGTATTCTTTTTTGGCGGGGGGTAGCCTCACCTATAAGCATTTTCCTCTAAATATTTTTGTACACCTGCAAACACTGGGATTCTCCTTAGCCTCCTGATACCTCCCTCTTATGCACTGATGGTGCAATGTTGGCTTGCCTGAGGACTGGCACCTGAGATATTGATAGAGTCTAAACCCAACGATTTTTGATGCTCCTGATACAAAACAATTGCTTCTGAGAATCAGTGCCGTCAGGTGTCTTTACCTTAGGGCCAACAGCACCAGGGAAGCCAGGGGGGCCAGCTGGACCAGTGGGGCCCTGCAAGAAAGAAAGAAAGAAATGGCAATTATAGCATTTCCCCCAAATAAGCAGCCTCTTAACATTGGCCGCCCCAGCGATGGCCAGAGGTTTGGTCTGTGATTTAAAATGTCAGGGAAAGGGAAACAAGAGTCAAGGCCTCCCATCCCATGGCTGGTTAATTACAGAGTGTGTTGTCCTGCAAATCCCCATTTAGGGTACAGAGTTTGGCAACAGCCAGTGTTTGTCTGGCAGGACAATCCATCTCCACAGGAAAATAATAACCACTTGAGCAGAGAAGAAACTGCAGGTTGCAGGAATACTTACTGGGGGGCCAGCAGCACCAGGGGAACCATCATTACCACGAGCGCCCTGTGGTGAACAAGAGGGGGAGAAAGGCGTTTCAGTTACTGCCACCTCTCCAGGCCACACCAGACCTGGAGGATGCTACACCAAGGATGCCTTGGTACCAGTTGCATCCAGCCCCACAAGATATCCCGCAAGACAAAACAATGTACTTACAGCAGGGCCAGAAGGTCCAGGGCGGCCTCTCTCACCAGGAAGACCACGTGGGCCCTAGTCAGAAGGAGAAACAAGTTTAGTTTAGGTGAAGGTAGCTTTGATCTATGCCCCGTTACCATCCACCCAACCTTTAATAAGCTTATTCTGTTCTTTGGCATCTAACATTTCTCTCCCAAAGTGCAATGCCTCTGCTGGTGTTAAAGGGGTTCCTTTGTTCCCCAGGGAGCCATAAAGTGAGAACGAAGGCTTTGTATAGGCCAGCATGCCTTGCTTCTTCTTGTCTTTGCTTCATACCTCTCAAGTGCCCTCAACTTAAAACGGTTTTTTAATCTACCCCCTCCTTTCTTGATGCAATTCCCCCCGACTCATTGCTCTCCTGGATCTGGCTGCAACTATACACAAAAGGATGATAAATGCCACTGTGGAATTCATTAAACCAAGCGAAAGAGCCTTTGCTCTGTAGCTTTCGCCACCTGGATGCTACAAACACCCGTGACATCTGCCCTGCTGTCTGAAATCTCACACAATTATAGTTCTCTGTAAAGTAGAGGTGAGGAACTCGCAGCCCTCCATACTTTGCTGAGCAACACTTCCCACCCTTCCTGAAGAAATGGCCATGCTGACAGGTCTTTAAGCAGAGGCTTGACAGCCATATGTCAAGAATGCTTTGATGGTGTTTCCTGCTTGGCAGGGGGTTGGACTGGATGGCCCTTGTGGTCTCTTCCAACTCTATGATTCTATAATTTTATGATGGGAGCTAGAATCCAACCACATCAGGAGGGCCTCGGTTTTCCCAACCCTGCTATGAAACAATGCTTCATCTCTCTGGATATTTCTACTTGTGTTCTTTTATGTACAAAACACTCCTGTCCCTCATGTAGGTTGCTACTGCCATACACTTAAGGATGGAGTCAGATGGAACTGTTGCGTTGTCCTTCGGGGTTATACTGCATGTTAACCATTGCATGGAACTAGTTCACCTGAAGGGTTTTCATGAACAGTATATGAAAGGAAGTATACTGAACTTGGACGCCCTTCAGACAAATTATTTCCGCTTGATTCTCCACAAGCATGCTAGGAATCAAATGCGTCCTCAGAACACAAAGGATGTAAGGTGTGATCACAGTACACAGAAACCAAACAGAGATACCTTATATTAAATCGGACCATTGGTCTATCTAGCTCAACATTGTCTATGAGATTGCAAGAGGCTCCTGAGGATCACAGGCAGAGGTTTTCCCCATCATCTGTCCCTTGCTCCTTTTAATGGGCTAGGGATTGATCCTGGGACATTCAGGGACACAAAGCATGCACTCTACCAATGAGCAAGTCCTCTTACTCCCCCCCCTTTGGTGATTAGGAGTTTTCCTTTCACCATCATCCTTTCACCTGAACAAATCCATTTCTGCTGATACCCAGCCTATGCTTGTAAGATTTGGAAAGATGGTCTACCCATCAAAGCAAAGGGCAGAAGAAGGATGATACTCACGACTTGTCCAGGAGCACCATTCTCACCAGGGCTACCAGGCTCACCCTGAAAGAGGAAACAGAGCAGATGTCAACACCCTGTTTCTGAAACGGGAGGGGATAGAATTAGGTATCAACGGAAGGGAGCACATACTTAAAAGTGGACACTCACCTTGGGGCCAGCTGGACCAGCATCGCCTTTAGCACCATCAAGACCGCTGAAACCCTAAAGTAGTGGGATGAAGGAATGGATGGAAAAGAAGAAAAAGGAACATTAAAATCCAAGTAGTTGAGTATAAAAAAGGCAATGGGGTGCCTTAATTCTACATTTGGAAGGTTAGCAACCCCTCATTTTACTGTTCAACTGAAAAGACTACAGGTTCCACATTGGCAACCATGCATAAGCTGAGGAGGCCTGGGTGGAAGACCACCTTGGAACCAAGGATATGAATATACAAGATAATAATATAATGGTTGACTAGAAACACCTGAGTGGACATTTTTAAGGGTTCATTTCACGCTCTTCTCAGCTTGGACCTTGGCTGCCTCCTAAGATAAATAGTTCAAGGTGGGGCTTCACCCCAAGGTTCATGTGACCATGTGGCTATTGTCACCTTCATGGCAGGCATTATCTAGTGAAGGTGCCATTATCTAGTGAAGGTGCCATTATCTAGTGAAGATGCCATGTTGGCAATGGCAGGTGCTGTTTGTATTGTGATGGCTGCAAACCTTGAAAGCTCCAGAGGGGATGCATACCTATTCATAAGTAAATAATCTAGCCAGGGGACATTTTGAATTGCAAGATCCCCGAATTTTCTTTGAGCTATTGGAGCACACTTACTCTGTGTCCCTTCATGCCTGGAAGACCAGCTGTTCCGGGAAGACCACGGGCACCCTGAAGCAAGAGAAGAATAAAGGATTTAGGCGTCAGAGAAGAAGAAGAAAATGTGGCTCACCTTGCTCGCCTTCTCTAGGCAAGTGGGTGGGACCCTCTTCACACCAATGGCTGGTTTATGATTGGGACATACCTAATGTGCTTTCCATCAATAGCAACAACACTGTAGGACTCAGTTTGAAAGGATTAAGAAATGCCATTAAGGCAGATGGCGGCATCTTTACTGCTAGTTTTGTACTATATCCTTACATCTCCTTGAACATCCTAGTTCTCCATACAGCTGGGACCAACCCACCAAGAGCTCAAAATTTCCAATCTGGGAAGGAGTCTGTCAGAGATCACCTAGTCTCGTTGGCAGAGTGGATGTGTTCAAATGTGGGCTTCAAAATCTCACCAGCCATCTTGAGGCCTTAGGTGCATAAACTGTTTCACAGTCAAACCTAACCACCTTGCCAAATTGCCGGGAGGGTGAACTGAAGTAGGGATGCATTGCAATATGTCCTTAAGCATTTGGGGGGTGGAGTGGGTTGAGGTGGGAATAGGTTGTACGTCACCCTTCGCCAACCCAGTGTCCTACAGGTGCTACCGGACTCCAAATCCCATCAGCCCCAGGCACCATCATGGCCAGTCGTGAGGGGTGACAAGAGTTGTAGTCCAAAACATCTGGAGTTTGGAGAAGGCTGTAGGATGGGTTTATAAATGAACCATCCCCCTGTACCAAAGCAGGAATCAAAATACTTAAGCTGCTGCTTGCTAATATGATCGTCGAACCTGCTCTTTCGGGCCGCCAGTGTAAGACGTTGCATCGCTTTCCCTAAACAACAGGTTGCAATATCAAGGCTACCTGATCCACCTCCCGGGATGCCAGGATGAGGAGCAGCTCTTCCTAAAAAGACAGGTGCTTGACAGCCGCCCCATGATGAGAGACATCTTACCTGTGGACCTTGAGCACCACGCTCGCCAGGACGGCCAGGTTTTCCAGCTTCACCCTTGGAGAAAGAAGAGGAGACAGGGCTCTAAGCCAACGCTCGAGAAACAGCGCACTACTCGAGGATGAAATACCATTGATTGGGGAACTGTGTTTGTAAAAGGGACTGTGACTTTGCATTAAGATTTGCAACCAAATGGCCCTGTAACGTCAACAGGTGTTCCTTAAGGGCTGGTGCTTCTGCTCAGCAGAAAGGGAGAAGCAAGGGAAAGTGGTAAGGGGCAAGAATGGATTAGGCCCAGCACTGACAAACTTTGGGGGGTCTCCCATCAAGTGCTGGTTTGGAGTTCAAGTCGCTGATTGCAGATAAGGCGCTTTCTTTTTTACACTGTGAGTTTTTTTTTATAGACCTGACTTGCTTTACTTGGAGGCAATGCGAGGCAGGTGAATAAGTCACCCGATTCAAGTCTGTAAGTTGAGAGTAACCTCAACACTGAAGTCAGTGGTTTGTGTGGCTATTTGGGCACACCCCGTCTTTGGATAATTGGAAAGAATCCCCCCCACTCCAAAAAAAGGCATAAGTCACTCACATCATCTCCATTCTTTCCGGGTGGGCCAGCTGGACCACGGGGACCCATTGGACCCTAGAGTTTGAGAAAAAAATAGATGCATTAAAATCCGAGTCAAGTCCTCCCTGCTCCTATTTATAACCCGGTTGGATTTTTCAAAAGTGGGCCAAAGAACTCCCAGTACGGAAACCTGTCTACTGCGTTCGACGTTCAAAAGCTCCCCCAAGTGGTGGAAAAAGAGAACTCCAAGGAACAGACTCCAAGGAGGCCGTTCAGCTTCGCTATAATAATGCATGCAAGAGATACGAAAAATAGTTCAGATGGTACTCACAGCAGCACCAGGCTCTCCGGGTTCACCAGGGGGACCTTGGAAACCTTGGGGACCCTGGAAGATAAATCAAAGCATCTATGTGAGATGGAAGGCCACGAGCTACTGCACCCCTATTTGTTTTGGACAGACCATGATGGACCACCTGAGTTTTGTCAGCCCCGAGTGCCCCTTTCCTTTCATCTCCACCTTCATGACTTCTGCTCGCGCTGCTCTCCTGGCCTGAAGCAACTTCCTCTTCCCTATGAACCTGCACCCCTCTTGCCCGGCTACAAAGCATCTCTTCTTGAACCATCTTTGTCCTATTCTGGCCTACATCCCACTTTGCCCAACATAGATGCATAAAGGTCAATGACCCAAAGCTCACCAGTGCTGGGAGCTCAACAAAGAAATAGAAACAAGTGTCATTGTGCATGGGCAGAGTGTTCTACAGAATAACTAAATTCTTCATGTATCTTGGATTGGAGTTCAGGACACGTACATTTCCAGCACCTCTCTCTCTCTCTCTCATTCTAAGAGGCAAGGGATACATTACTTTGGTTCCTTTGCCTGACTTCATTGCACACTGTTGGTCTACACACTTTAAGAAGTAACCACCTCGCACATCAGTGTGGAAATGGTTATGTCTTCCATGTCCCCTGCTCTCATCTCTACAGAGTTTCTGTGAATGCCCATGAACATCCAGGCCTGTGGAGTAGTCCTCTCTAGAGAGGACCTTATTTCTTCCATGCAAAGAGGAAAGAAACCTTCTGCCAAAGCAATCTCCTATTCTGTGTCAAGGATAAGTGAATTCTGCGACTCCAGAATTTATACAAATGAAGATTTGCATATAGCCTGCATCATCATCATCATCATCATCATCATCATCATCATTTTCTTGAAAGAGACAAAGATGGCCCAAAATCCTTGCTCTCCAGGGCACTAGAAACCCCACTCATTCCTCCAACCACTGCTCATAGGGCCAAAGGAAAGAACTGGGAATTTCTTGATGGTGAACATTGCCTCAAGTACTGAGGTCCATGCATTTACAATGCACCTCTCTCATCTAAAATCCCAAATGCACAACCCCTTTCTAAAAAGTAATGGGAATTTCTTATTAAGATGGAAGCAAAGCAGTACTTACAGGAGCGCCAGGAGGACCAGGAAGACCGCGGGGACCAGCTGGACCCTACAAACCAAAGTGAGAAGAATCAGTCATGTTCCCCATATTAAATGAAATTGGAGCCATCTTGTCTTGACTCTTGTGGATATCCATTCTCGTACTGCCTTGCTCTAACCATACATTCTTGACCTTTTCTCTGAACTAGGCCTCACTTTGACCTCCACCCACTTTTATGTCATTTCCTAAATTGCTTTTCCTCCATCTCTCTTTAAACAACCATTTCGTCTCTCTTGGTCTAGTGTTCCACATTGATGTTGGTGTATGTCTGTTTTTGTAGTTGCTATATTAGTGGTCAACATGTTTGGATACCTCCCAGCTGAGTGGTGTTGGGCTGCCACCAGATTTAGCCTAAAGTGAAACGTAACACAAAATGGGAGGTTCTTACACAGGAAAAACTTCTGAGAAGTTATGAGAGGCACTCACAAGATTCCTGCAAGACTAATGAAATTTCTTGGTGGGGATTTGCACACCCTTAAGTCCCCTGCTCCTTTTTCAAGACAGATTAACCGGTGTATTTTTAAAGAAAGCAAGTACTAACCCACACTGCTCAGCCATAAACTCCATCCACTGTTCCCCCTAAAATGAGTTTTCACGACTAACTTGCTCCACGGGTTGCGCTGGGAGCTGCGTCCAACCAACTTAGTCTGGATCTAACATTATATAACTAGATGAATCTCAACTCTATGGTGAACACTTAGGACCATAAAAAAATTATCATCGTCATGGAACCCACATTCCATGTCCCTTTTCCTCATGGAAAGAAGCAATGCTATCCCTTAGTTACTCAGCTTTATTAGTGAGATGCCTGCCCAATCAAAAAGAATAAAGTAGAAGAGAAGACTCCCTGGAAAAGACCCTGATGTTGGGAAAGATGGAGGGCACAAGGAGAAGGGGTCGACAGAGGATGAGATGGTTGGACAGTGTTCTCAAAGCCACCAACATGAGTCTGACCAAACTGTGAGAGGCAGTGGAAGACAGGAGTGCCTGGCGTGCTCTGGTCCATGGGGTCACGAAGAGACGGACACGGCTAAACAACTAAACAACAACAACCACCTCCCTATTTGTGGCCTCACCATTCTGTCCTGAGATTAAGGAACCAAGAAGGCTGGAACAGACTCCTTCATTCTACAGTTTTCTCATTTTTCTCCTTCCACACGAAGCTCAAATCCCCCCGAGACTGTCAACACTTACCATTGGGCCAGGAAGAGAAAGGCCACCACCGGATTTTTCATCATAACCGTATCCCATCTGAGGAGCGAAGTTCTGTAAGGGGAGAGGAGGAGGAGGAAGAGAAAAGAGAGAACGTGTTGCTGGGGTTCTTAAAAATGCATCCTCCGTGAATTGTTGGGGGGGGGAGTGATGCAGGCAAACACAACTTACTCCGCCAAGGCCTGGGGGGCCTGGGAGGCCTGGAGGTCCAGGGGGTCCGGGTTGGCCATCTCTGCCATCTCTGCCTGGGGGACCAGGAAGCCCCTGAAAACAAAGAAAGTGGGAAGTCGCAGGTTAGCACTGTGGCAGTATATGGTGCTGAATGCACAAAAATGTATACGTTCCTACAAAAGAGACACAAAACTTTCAGATTCCTGAGTATGCTAAAGCTATCCAATATTAGAAGGCAATATTAGAAGACCAAAACTGGTTTGGAAATTCCTCACACGCCAGCAACATTTGAAGGGGAACCTTCTATTCTCCCACTCCCAAAATATGAACCACTGTGATGCTGTAGTAAATAATGCCAAAATGGCCAAGTCTTTTTGCAACAACTTTGGGATGTTTAGTTAAAAGCTGATGTGAGCTAAAGAAATTCAAATGTTGTTAAAAAGAAGAAGCAAAGGGAGATTTGAATCTCCTTTCTGTAGGTTTTTTTTTGGGGGGGTGTTCTTTTAAACAATCGAAGTAGGCAGAATTTCTTTTGCGTATAGGAATGGAAATTTCAAAATGCGACCAAAGAAGTGTCCCAAATATTTTACGGCTGTCCTAGTCACACACAGCCACTTGCCACCAATTCTTCTGCCATGCTTGCATATTAATTTTACTACATTTCCCCTTTGAACTATTATCAGCCAAAGCTTCGTTATAGATACCTACCCTGTCTCCTTTAGGGCCTCGTTCCCCCTGAGGACCCTGCCAATTAGGAAGATAATAGTGATTAGCTGGTTATCAAACAGAAAAGAAAACTGATGCATCCAAATAAATGGAAGTTAGGGTTACCAAAAGATAATTTACCTCTGCTCCAGTGGCTTCTGGGAAAGGTTCGCTGGTGTCTTCAATACAAAAGGAAAAGGAATATTAAGAACCATCACCCAGAATTTGTGATCATCATCTGGTACCATTGCAATCCCTCCCTTACACCCACAATGCCTTCTGGTCTATCAGAACATCCTTCCCTTAATAAACATTGAATGAAGACCAGGCTTCTTTTCTTGTTGATAAATCTAGGTACATTTAGAGGTTGATAGAAATTGGCAACTCCTATCATTGGCCTAATCAGAATATGTAATGGGCCAATCTGAAGGACCATCCGAATTCACAACATCCAGACTACTTGGGCAATCCTATTTGAAGCGTTGACTTTTCAAAGAAAGGAAATGAAGCCCAATTTCCTCCCGCAATGCACCAATATAGCATCAACTAAAGTTAAGATCCCTGAAAGGTCCTCTCCCAACTCTTCACTCTCTTATCTGGCTCTGCAGAATTTTCTTTGCCAAATTTCTGCAATCTCTCAAGGAAGGAACGGAAATATATGAAACCAGTGGTTTGTTATTGTCGTTTACGATGAAAACAAAACCTCAGGCAACTGAACCAGGAGACAGACGGGTTGATGGATGGATGGATGAGCAGTTAGATAGCACATAGAGGGATGGAAACAATTAAATAGGTGATGGGGCTATAGGTGGATGGATAAATGGATGGGTGATTAGATGGCTGTAGATTGGTAAAAAGAGAAGAGAGGGGAGAAGAGGAGCTAGGTATGTAAACGAATGGATTTTGGTGTACATTAGTAGAAGGTGGATGTTTCGTTTGGGTAGATGGGTGAATGAGTAAAATTAGAATAGATATAATGAGCAAATATTTTTGCAGGCAGGCAGTTTCTCCAGGAGATTGATTGGAGTATGCTTAAATGGAATGGTGGCGGGGGGACTGAGTGACCGTGGAGGGATGGAACTGTAGGCAATACTGATGGCATAAGTGGATGGAAGAAGAGTAGGTAAAGTCAGTATCCATACCAGGGCAAACAGGGCAGCATTCTCCAAAGCGGATCTCGGGATTTGGGCAGTCAGTTGTGTCGTCACAGATCACCTCGTCGCAAAGGATTTTGCCGCTGTCGCACACGCAGATCTGGCAGGGCATTGGTTTCCAAACATCTCGGTCACTGTACGTTACTCCGTCCTGTATGCAGCTTCCAGATGGAACTAAAGAAGGAGGTGAAACAAGAAATGAGGTGGGCGGGGGAAGAAGGGAAGGGTCCTTTGGGAGCCAGCAGTGTTGGCAGGATGGCTAAACCTAGGAACCAAGGTGCAAACATGTGAACCTCTGACAACGGATCGATCTGGAGGAGCGCATACATTTCTTTAAAAAAATAAAATTGTTTCCGATGGCTGGCTTCCCTTCCCTGCTCCTCCTGCTCTCCACTTAACGCTCTAAGGAAACCCTCATCTGCTTTTCATCAAGCAAACTCTATGACACAGGAAACGAGCCAGCCTCACAATAACTCTTTCCAGTTGCTTTGGAATTTAAACAAAACTTCTGGCCGCTTGTTGCATCCAACTTGGTAACCTCAATGTTCTGAGCTGAAGCCAAGCCAAACACAGAAAGGAGAAAGAAATCCGCAGCCTTCTAAGAAGCAAAGGAGATAAAGAGGAGAGAGAGAGAGAGAGAGAGAGACTGAGGAATTTGGACTGGAGGAGGACCCGCATAGGGGAAGAAATTGCATCCCACTGATGGCGTGCGGCCTTGGGAAATCAGCTCCACTGCAAACAATTTTGGTAGGATGAGGAGTCAGCAGGTGTGGATCATGATAGGGCAGGCTCACGAGGCCTCCCACCTTGGCTGAAATCCGAAGCCAGCTTGTTCAGAAACAAGGAGTTTGGTAGCACCGTGGATGTTAACTGTGGAGCATACCTAAGCTAAGGATGGTACCAAGAGATATGACCAAGGACGAATGCTGGAGAAGAAGTAAGAATTTGTTTTTCTAGCACATCTTGATTTTGTTTTTTAAATGAGGGACCGTGCATTTTTATAAACTATTTCCTCCTTTTAAAATTAAGCACTGGACCGTTGAGTTTTCTGCAAAAATAAAAAAAATCAACAGATACTGGACAGGGAGGGAGAAAGAAAACCCGCTATTCTGGGGAAAAGTAAAGGGGGGAGGAGAGATAAAAGAGTCAAGGAGCTTTGGGAACATGAAACTCATGTTGGATAATGCCCTCCTGGGATGCTGCAGGAAAACTTCCCATCCACCACTAGATGGCAGCAAAACTTCCATAATTGGAGTGAAGAATATACAACACACAAAAAAAATGTTGCTTGCTTGATGGTAAATTGATTTCCCTCCGGTGAGGAGTTGTTTACCAATCCTATTCAGTTGTCGACCTCGGAAATACAGTCCCTTTGATCATTGCTGACCCATTTTAAGGCCACTCCCCACAACCCCACCCCTGGACGAGTCTATAGAAGAATGCCAAGGAGAAGCGAGTCCCTTGATGGCCAGTAGATGTCGCCATTGGACTTGGTCAACGAGCAAAAGTGATTCCCTCCAATCCTTTACCATCCAAAAGGCTTTGTCTATGAAGTGATGTCTAGACTCCTGCGCTTTATAAGTTGCTGAAACATTTTCCTTATGAATCACCCTGAAACTTCTCTCTCTCCCCCCCCCCCTTAATATTTTCCTGATGGCTTTTGCAGACTTCTTCGACAAGGCAGGGAAAACAGCTTTGTCCTCTCCTCCTCTCCTCCCTCTCAACCGCTTGGCTTTCCAAGAACGCACAATGAGTTTTCCATCATTTGCCATGCTCCCCTTTCCTGCCCCCCCTCCAGTGACAACCCTCTCGCAGTTCCCGCCCCGCTTTCCTGAACTTGGCAAGCCAGTGCAGAGATTCTAATTGATCCAACTTGTTATCTGGCCCCAAGGGACATGTTAAGAGAAAAGAGGGAGGGAGAGGGGGGGAGAGACCAAAGGAAACACGCCCAAGGCTATGCACAGCTGGCTAAGTTTGCTTTTAGAAGAGTGGCTTGTTTTCTCCATAGAGCACTTTCAGGAGAAATCTGCGGGGTGCGAGAGATACCTTCTTTTTCAGTCCCTTAAGCCTTCCTCCCCACATTGCCTGCATGCCAACTCCTGGAGGCTTGGAAAGGTCACAAACATGTGTTGACCTTTCTCAACTTTTTTTAAAAAATTCTTTTTAAAGGAACCTTTAAAACGAACCTTTCTTCGCCTGGTCTTATAGCTACATCTCTCAAGCCACCGCAACACGCTGCGAGTATTACAACCACACAGGGGAAGCACAGATTGCAAAATCACAACTCGGCTGCCACCGCCCCTCTCCCCGACTTCGGCGAACCGCTCGTTAGAAACGGTTCGGTGCTTACTGTCTTTTGCACTTCTGGGGTTCTGGGTGGCGCAAGGGGGGGTGGAAATAGTTTTGCATTCAACAGAAAGAGATGGGGGAAAGAAAATATAGGGGCAAGTACCCCCCCCAATCCATAGGACTACAATAAAAAAGCTGTCATTTAGCATGTATACACTGTGCGAGAGAACACCAGATGAAGTACTTACAGTCTTCTTCGCCTTGACCTTTGGTGAGTAGAACAGTTGCTGCTATCAAAAGCAGTAACCGGGAATCCACAAAGCTGAACATGTCTAAATATTAGACATGAAGACTCTTTGTATCCTTGGTTCTGCTTTAGTGTCCAGTCATACAGGGATGGTCTGGTTTATGTAGTTCCACTCCAGACCCCAGCAGAAACTTCCTACTGACTCTGTCAAGTTTTTAGCCTCCCTTTTTATACGGTCCAGTGTCCCAGAGGTGGATCCCTTCTTCGCTTGCTTCTGAGTGCTGAGGGGGGGATCTTGGGCCAGCCCCTCAGCCAATCAGAGGAGCCCAGCCTGCCCCCAAGGCGCACACAGACACGCAGGCACACACACACACACACACACACGCACCCACTCCCAAAAAGTGGAGGAGCGAAGCCAAGCCCCTTTCTAACCAATCACAAAAAGAATGGACCCCGCCAGCCTCTCTTCCAGAAAACCAGTGGATCTTCTGGGTTGTCAGTACGTTCTGCAGGAAGAGGGAGGAATGTAATGGGGTATGAATTGAAGGGTGCTTATGCATGTGTGTGTATGCGGACTGGGGGAGTTAAAAGAAAAGTGGGAGCAGACTGGTTTGAAGAATAAGAGTTACAGGAGTATTAGGAAGAAAAAAAGCTGAATATTAGGAGGCATGCAAGATCAGGTAGTAGTGAGATGGAACTTGCAGGTTTGTGCATGACTTAGCAGCGCACCTGTGAAGGTGAGGCACCAGAGGGAGATATAGAGCAAAGGGTGTATTTCTTTGTCCTTGTTTTTTTTTCTCCTCCAAGTACAGAAAAAGCAAAACTTTGAGGATCCTGCAAACTTCCTCTGAATGCGATCTGATCCTTGCTACGTTGCTGCTTGCTTTAATGTTATATCCATCCTTTCTCTCGCTGCCCTGTCCTCTTTCTCGCTATCCTTTCAAAAATAATTGCCGCTTAATTTCATATACACACCTTTAAAGTGTATATAGTAGCTTGGAGAGCGTCCTATTTAAAAAAGAGAGAGAGAGAAGGGAGCTTGAAATGATCCATAAAGGGCGAAAAGAAAAGAAGCAAATAGGCAAAATCGCAGGGGAAAGGAATATCTCTGCATCTCCGCAACTCCCTCTGGGTTCAGAGGATCTGCACAGAATTTCCTGACCGTCGAACCTTCCCCTGTTCCTTTTCTACACCATATGCATATGGGGACTCTATAGGTGAATCACAGTACACCTGAGATTCTGTGCTAGGAAACATTTGCTTATGACTGCTTGAAAAGAGGAAAGTTCTGGAGTTGGTCTTGTTTACAACCCCAACGCAAAACATATCTTGCTTGGAAATTCCATAGAAAAACCGGTGGGATTTAACTTGCATGCAGTGCAAAAACTAATGGAGCGATGGGTTACGATCACAGGTAGTTCAGGGTTGAGGTCGGGTGTCTCAAAGTATCAGGGTTTTGGCTTTCCATTTTTGACCACCCTCCCCGTGGAAAGGGGAAAAAAGGAAGGCTACCTGTGCATGAGTGTCACTGTGTAAGATGGCTTACCCACACAACTTCACCATGAAGTTGTTATAGTAAGAGTGCCACGCTTTTTAACATTTGAAAAATAGAAAAAGTGCCGGCACTGAGTACCCCCAGGAAAAAATTCACTGGGCTTACCTATATTCATGGCTGCCTGTCTTTTAGGATGTGTAACAGAGCAGGGCAGTTTTCACATGTGCATATAGCAGGATGAAACACATTGTTAAAACCATACAAAGTTGTTGTTTTTCCCATTGTACACAATGTTACCCGTGTTCCAAACTGGTCCTTTATTTATACTGGTGTGAAAGAGAGAGAGAGAGAGAGAGAGAGAGAGAGAGAGAGAGAGAGAGAGAGAGAGAGAGAGAGAGAGAGAGAAAATCACAATATTTCTCTTTCTATCCCAATCTGGAACCTCAGCAAGACTTCCCTAAGAGTATCCCAAACCTTTGATCAATAAAAATGACTCCCTCAAACTTTCCACCACTTATTTCACAAAAGGTTTGAATGATCAAACCCATCAGATCCCAGTTGCAAAGATGCTTTGCTGTTGTGACTCAAATAAAAGCATTTCAGGAAGCTCAGGGAAAAATCCAAAGGCAGATTTACTCCTTCTCCCTGATGGACCTCAAGGGCATTTTTCTTTTTCTTAAAAAAATAATAATGGCAAACTTCCATGACTGTTCGAAAGCGTGAAGAGCCACGTTGGTCGGAAAAAGAAGCAGGCATCGTGACAACAGCACACAAGATACCGTGGAGTTTTTAGAAGCTGTAATTACCGCTGCATATAAACGTGTGCGTATGCATGCATTTATGTTTTAACAGGCCAACCTCTCAACTTCTGGGTTTTGAAATAAGGACCAAGAAGATTCCAAAGGGAAGGCATCCCAAGGCAAACACCGGACACCATGAGAAAGAGAGCAAACTTTTCCCGGAGGAATAAAAAATGCAGAGAGAAATGTCATTGTGTGACTTTGTCCTTGGAAGAATGGAGAGGCAGCGGGATTTGGGTTCTGTGCTTCTTTGCGGTTTTAAGATTTTAAATGCATCTATTCCATAAAACAGGAACATTCTGGAATGAGTTAACGCGCGCCTAATGATCACGATGGCAGCAGAATGGATCTTAGCAGCAGAGACAGACAAATCTCTCCAATTTCTGCTCATTTCCCCAATCTTAAATTTGGTTCGCCCTATTTCTGCCCCAGTTCATGAATTTTTCATTCAAAATTTCGCTGCAAAGTTTCGCGACAAATCATGAAAAAATTGTTAGAGCTTTAGTGCACCTTCCCCCTAATGAATACACATTTGCAAGCAGTTCCACCATGTATAACGCAACAGTTGTACGTCACTTTGACCAGTATTTGCATTTATATGCGCATGCTCTCCGAACATATGCATTTTCGGAGATGTATTTTGACTGCATTGCAAAATTCAGTGGAGAGCAGATTTTGGAAGGATTTGGCGTATTGTTTTGGGAAGTGTGAATCGGGTGGGCTCACAAGGCAAACCGCATGCCCCCCACACACACATCAAGCAAATCCCGTAGAAACATGGCATACAGCAGAAATGCAGGGATCAAATCAACCTTTGAAGTTGGAATCAAAGACTATGGCAAGGAGAGGGGCTTGCTCTGAATCACACTGGGTTCCTGCAGAGCCTGGGAGACCCCAGAGGGCAGCCTCTGCCATTTCCTCCTTAGGGACAGGAGGAGACCACCAGCGCTTCCTATTTGCCAAGGGTCTACTTGTAGATGTGGCACTGGGCAGGGAGGGGGGACTGCCAAGGAGAAGGCAGAAGCATGGGTCAATGCATTCCTTGGAGGCTGGATCAACTAACTGTGTGGATCCTTCCACTCTGGCCCTCATGAATGGGCCAGCCTGGTCAGGATCCCTTGAACCAACTGTAAACAAGGATGGACCAACAGATTAGAATATATTTTAGAGATTGTCAAGTGCAGTGTCTGTGGGATGTGATCCACGAGAAGCAGTCAAGTACAACATCCCTTGAAATGCTAGAGAAGACAAGCGAGGGAATGTTTGGTCCAGCCAGTCAAAACTGCCTGATCCTCCTGGCTGGAGCATCCTTCCTTTTCCACGTGATGGAAGGTGAGTGTGGCCTTACCTGTCCAGGTAACAAAAGGACAAGTCACACAGCACACTTCCTCTTTTTTGGACTTCCTTCTTCGTTTGACCAGCTTTCAGCCAGAACTGCTCTGCTAGCTCTCACTGAGATTATTCCCCCATATGGGGCAGGGCCACATGTACATATTTGTAACTAGGTCTGCCTTCAGGAATCCAACTGTGAACTGATGTGTGTAAAATTCTTTTATTGACTTTGAATAAGGTTGCGGCGTCTTTATTCTTTTAAGAGGGATTCAAGGGAGCTTACCAGGAACGTACAATTCAATCTGAGAGAGACTGAATTGTATAATAGTGAGAGGCCCACATGAGCCTGCAACCAGCTATCTGCTGTGCATGTAAGAAAGGGGAATGTTACTCTGCTACATGAAGGAACTTGCTAGTGCAAGTTAGGAAGGATATTAATAAACAATATATCCTCTCCTGCCACCCTGAATATTTCCACAGTGGCTCCCAAATTTGACTCCCTTACCCAAGACCAGGTGAAAATTGCTGAGGGTCTTGGCGGACAACTTAATGTTTCCCCTCCACACCTGTGCCTTGCTTGTGCTCTCTCCTTAAGGACCCCCCCCTCTTTCCTGCAGCTTCCTTCTTTCCCATGCATAGACACACACGCCCCCCCCTCCTTTCAAGAATCTCATCAGCTTCTTTACCCTGCTTGGGACCTTCCCCCATCGAGCAGTCAGCCATGGCTTTGTTCCTACAAGGAAGGCAGAGCCTCCTACTTCTGTAACTTCCATGGAGCACTAGAATGAAACTCATAGACCACTGGTGGTCCAAGGACCACACTTTAGAAACCTCCCATCATTGACCTTCAACCGGTGGAATTACCACCTGGTTTCAGGTAGATCCACACCAGCAGTACTGCTGCCATTCCCTGTTCTCCTTTTAAAAATGATTTTCTTTGCTGCTGCTTGTTAAGGAAAGAGGCTGGATGCAAAGGAGGAGGGAAGACACGCACATTGTCTGCGCAAGGGGATAATACGGGTACCATTGCGCATCCACGACTGCATAATGAAAAAAGCATCAGAAAACTGGGGAGAGGAGAGTTAGGGCGGTGAATGGAAAGTGATTCTCATGCCATAGTTTGCGATTAAAGGAGGACCACAACTCTGGAAAAGGCCACAAATCTAAATAACGCTCCTAGACGATGGCTTCAGCCGCGCAGGTAGTGAGTGTGGGGCCCTGCAGATATTGTTAGACTACTACTCCCATCATCCCTGACTATTGGCCATGCCGGCCAGGGCTAATGGGAACTGTAGCCCAGCCACTTCTAACTACTACTGCATTGAATGAGGGAGATGGAGCGCGCATGTGGACTTAAATGCCCTTGATGGTTGCAACTCATGTGACCTACTTCCAGGCAGTGAAACTGGATGCAGTAGCATGAGGGCAATGAATAATAATAATAATAATAATAATAATAATAATAATAACAACATATTTATTTATACCCTGCCCATCTGGCTAGGTTTCTCCAGCCACTCTGGGGAAATGAAGAGTCGTAGCGCCGTGTGGATCCGATGATCTCCCTGGGTCAAAAAGGAGATTTACAGGCTGCCACAGTTGACAGCGTTGGCATCGCATGTGTGTGGAAAGATCCATCCCCATTTCCACCACCTCTTGAGACACTGGCAAATGCCCAGCCCAGCCTTGCCACCCTCTGCAGGCGGGCCTCGAATAACAACGAATAACAACGATGCAAAAAATCGATCGCTTTGTATTCCTCACCCCTTTGCTCTGCGGAAAACTCTTCTCTTCCAGATTGCACTAAAAATGAAATAATTTTTTTAAAAAACATTTCTGCGTTTCCACTTTCAGATCCACGTATATTCTTCTCGACTCAAAGGGGACACGTCAGAAGCGGAGCCGTGAAACTTTCTGCGCAGGCGTCCTGGCTCTGCGTGTGTTTAATAGGCTGCAATTAAATGCACACAGAGGTTCCACCAAAGCAACGAAAGAAACCTCCCTCCACCCCCTTCAGCAACGCAGATGCAAAAAAATTCCACGGGCTTTGATTGACTGTTGCAATGCACACATTGCGGGAGACACCTCCTTTCCTCCTCCTCCTCCTCCCTTCTATCCTTACTTTTTGGATGCTTAAAAAAGCTGGATGCTTTCCAGAACGAAGATGTGTCTTTAATTTTAATTTTTTTTGCAGCATGACCAAAAAGAAAAGAATCCCATCGTGTGTGTAAAGAGAGAATGAGAAGGATTGGGGGGGGGATGAGGCTGGGCTAAGAAGGGGGAGAGACGCCACCTCATCACTTGGAGTTCGCAGTTTAGGCTCAGGAATGCGATGGGTTTGCCTGGGGTTGGGGTGGGGGGTGGAGAGAAGAGAATGCACTGGGAGAGAAAGAGGGAAAAAGGAAAAGGAATAGCCATCCTCTCATTTAGGAAGGGAGAGACACAGACAGACAGAAAGCGCAATGCAGTGGCTGCTGCTTGCCTTTGTGGCCGGGGTCTCCCCATGAAGAAATCTTCAGATGTCTTCTCAATGGCTTCTTAACAACTGACCCCCATCTATGTACCTCCAATGCAAAACCTCCTGGGAGCCTACAGGTTTCAATTAGCATTTCATGGGGGGAAACCAGGCTTTTGTACTTTTTAAAATGCTACTTTGGAACAGCTCACCACAGGTGGCACTGGGACATGGAGCACAGGGTCCAGGCTATGCCAGTTGCATTTCCATCGAAATGCATGTGCACAGCAGCCATGGCGATAGGCTGAAAAACCAAACAACCCAGGAATGGAGCATTCTGAACAGGAGCAGCCCCACGTTGCCCAGATTCGCTGCAGGTCCCACTTTTAAGGCTTAAGGCTGGCTGATGGAGTGTCAAGATGGCTGCTTAGATTCCAGCCATAGCAGCCAACTCCTAGGGGCCGAGGTCCCTTCGCCCCCCTCCCAATAAAATATTTGAGAGGGTCAAGAACCCCTCAAAGTTGCCAGGCAAAGTTGCCCAATATTTTACAGTCATACCTCGGTTTAAGTATTTTCAGTTTAAGTACTCCTCAGACCCGTCTGGAACGGATTAATCCACTTTCCATTACTTTCAATGGGAAAGTTCACTTCAGGTTAAGTACGCTTCAGGTTAAGTATGGACTTCCGGAACCAATTACACTCATACCTCGGGTTAAGTACGCTTCAGGTCTGGAACCTATTAATCCACTTTCCATTACCTCGGTTTATGAACACAATTGGTTCCAGAAGTCTGTTCATAAACTGAAGCGTTCATAAACTGAAGCGAACTTTCCCATTGAAAGTAATGGAAAGTGAATTAATCCATTCCAGATGGGTCCGCAGCGTTCGTAAACCAAAAATTCGTAAACCGAGGTGTTCATAAACCGAGGTTCCACTGTACTTTCAATGGGAAAGTTCGCTTCAGGTTTAGTACGCTTCAGTTTATGTAATCCACGGACCGTCTGGAACAGATTAATCGACTTTCCATTACTTTCAATGGGAAAGTTCGCTTCAGGTTAAGTACGCTTCAAGTTAAGTATAGACTTCCGGAACCAATTGTGTTTGTAAACCGAGGTACTACTGTATTCAAGTTGGCACCCCTGATTCCAGCTAAAAAGCTGCAATATAGTGCACACTTTGCTCAATGCACGTTAAATAGTAGAAAACCAGAGCAGCTATTTCCCAGGTGATGGAATCACGGTTGTTGCTTCTCCTCCATAGTGCTCTGCGTATGTTCAAAGTGCCTCTCACACAACCTCTGGTGAAATGTGAAGTTTATGCCGCTATAAAGCCCAGCGCCCTGGCACAGAGGAAGCCAAACCTCACAAATGGGAGTCTTTAGCATATGTGCCGCCGGGGTGCAAAGATCCACCCAGCGCCCCCAATTTTTTTAGCCCCCAAATTAACTTTTGGCCCCCAAATTAGCCCCCAAATTAACTTTTATTATGCTTATGTCAGACACCACGCTTACGCCTTATCTCTTGCTTACGAAAGAAGGGAGGAAAAATAAACTTTTTTATTTGCTCATTTCTTTACAATACAATTATATTCGGTGAGGCAGACAAGCGCCACTGCTGGCGCGGCTCGTCTTTGGTAAATGAGTGCACAAAGTCAAAAGCCCTTTAGTGAAACAGTAGGTATACATTTCAGTAATACCTAGGTATATATGTATTTTGATTTTCTAGCTTCATCAAAATTATTTATTATTTCATAACAGGTAGGTAGTTAAAAGCTTAGGTGGCTTCAGCGGTGGGTGCCTGGTGCCCAACAAAATTTGGCACCTGGGTGCCCTGCACCCCTTACACCCCTGGGTAAAGATGGCCCTTTTCACAAATGAGGCATATGGAAGTTGCGCTCCACTTAAGTGTCCTGCAGCAGCCAAGAATATGTAAAAGCTCCATTTCCTAAAGTCGTTTTTACGTAGTGTGGTGTAGTGGTTGGAGTGCCGGATTAACCAACCTGGCTTCAAATGTCCACCTAGCCATGAAGCTCACTGGGTTTTCATGGCAATAATGTGTGGAGGGTAGAAGAGAATCATAGAATTGTAGAGTTGGAAGGGACCCCTGAGGGTCATCTAGTCCAACCCCCTGCAATGCAGGAATCTCAGCTAAAGCATCCATGGCAGATGGCCATCCAACCTCTGCTTAGAAACCTCCAAGGAAGGAGAGTTCACCACCTCCCGAGGGAGACCGTTCCACTGTCGAACAGTTCTTACTGACGGAAAGTTTTTCTCCTTTCTTGTAACTTGAATCCGTTGTTTTGTGTCCTACCCTCTGGAGCCGGAGAAAACGAGCTTGCTCCATTCTGCATGTGACAGCCCTTTAGATATTTGAATATCTGTATCATATGTCACCCCAATCTCCTCTTTACCAGGCTAAACATATCCATTTTCCTCAACCGTTCCTCATAAGGCTTGGTTTCCAAAACGCTTTATCATCTTGGTCGCCCTCCTCTGCACACATTCCAGCTTGAGAACATTCTTCTTAAATTGTGGCGCTCAGAACTGGACACAGTATTCCAGGTGTATGCCACTTTGAACTCCTTGCAGGAAAGGCATGATATAAATGTAATAATGAACCTCCCGCTTGGACTACTGCAATGCGCTCTACGTGGGGCTACCTTTGAAGGTGACCCGGAAACTGCAATTAATCCAGAATGCGGCAGCTAGACTGGTGACTGGGAGTGGCCGCCGAGACCACATAACACCGGTCCTAAGAGACCTACATTGGCTCCCAGTACGTTTCCGAGCACAATTCAAAGTGTTGCCGTTGACCTTTAAAGCCCTAAACGGCCTCAGTCCTATGTACCCGAAGGAGCGTCTCCACCCCCATTGTTCAGCCCGGACACTGAGATCCAGCGCCGAGGGCCTTCTGGCGGTTCCCTCACTGTGAGAAGCAAAGCTACAGGGAACCAGGCAGAGGGCCTTCTCAGTAGTGGCGCCCGCCCTGTGGAATGCCCTTCCATCGGAGGTCAAGGAGATATACAACTACCTGACATTTAGAAAACACCTAAAGGCAGCCCTGTTTAGGGAAGTTTTTAATCTGTGATATTTTAATGTATTTTGGTATTTGTTGGAAGCCGCCCAGAGTGGCGGGGGAAACCCAGCCAGATGGGCGGGGTATAAATAAATAATAATAATAATGATGAATAAATGTGATTTTTCTCTTTCTAAATGTGCAGGTTCTGGTCTCTAAAGCCTTTCTTCATAATCTTGTAGAGTTGGAAGGGACCCCGAGGGTCATCCAATCCAACCCCCTGCCTGGAATCTCATGGGGAAATCTTTGTGGATGTAGGCTGGACTTCCCCCAAGATACTCTGATATCTGAGGACCAAACTACAAAAAACACCCGGTGTTTAAACAAGCACCTTTAACTGGCGTTGCACCACAATTTTGGGGGAGTGCTGCTGAAAATCGCCCCTAACCTGGCTGCTTTTTGCCCCTGAAGGTGCTGTTTGGTGCACATTCCAGATAAGACCCATGGCTGCTTTCTCTCCAAAAATAAAAAAGGAGCAGACGAAGCACACTTCGTTAATCAGTCCCATGCAGCTTGGACCTCAGCGTGGGCCTTGGAGCTGGTCAGAATTTTGCTGGCTTTCTCAGCCGAGTCTCAGTTATGAATCAGAATTACTCAACTACTCGCCCCCTGTAAATTGTGCAGCTATCAACCACTTCCCTCCCGCAGTTCCCCAATTGCTGTTGCACTAATGTCCTGTTCATGGCACCTGGTTGAACCCAGGGCCGGCTCTAGCTAGACCCTCGGTGGCGTGGTGCGCCAGGGCGCTGGGGCGGTAGGCAGGGCGCCACGCGGAAACCATGCTGCACCCTGCGAGGGTGGGGGCACCGGAGCGATCTCCGCCCCTCAGCGCCAGGGCGGCCGACCTGCTTGAGACTGCCCTGGTTGAACTCTTTTATCTTTACAGCCCTTGTATCATACCCTCCAACATTTCTCCAGTGAAAATGGGGGTCGTCCTACCATATCCTCCAACATTTCTCTGATGGCTTCTGTAAATCTGGGACTTTTCCTGGATAACAGAGACACTTGGAGGGTCTGTTGTATGTTGTGTCATAAGACGATGCAACACACACACACACACACACATATATAACCATATACAGTGTGTGTGTGTGTGTGTGTGGTTTTTCGAATTAAATTTTTACAGAGATATCATAAAAACAAGATTCCAAGGAATACCCTGGACTTCCATCCTCCCCTTTGTGGGTCCTATTGTTAATCATTTCCTCCTGCATCTTTTATGATGATCCAAATCTTCTACATCTCTATTTGTGTCCAGAATTCACCCTTAAATACAAGTGTTATTCCAATCCTACTAACGATTTTTTAACTGTTTACAATGGTTTTCAAGGTAAGTTATCAATTTACCCCATTCCTTATTAAAATTTTGATCTTCCTGATTTCCGATTCTTCCGGTCATTTTAGCTATTTCAGCATAGTCCATCAACTTCATCTGCCATTCTTCTCTGGTAGGAAAATGCAACTTTTTCATCCCATCATCATCATCATCATCATCATCATCATAACAATATATTATTTATGCCCCACTCATCTGGCTGGGTTTCCCCAGCCACTCTGGGCGGCTTCCAACAAAATATTAAAAAACAATGGTCTGTTAAACATTAAAAGCTTCCCTAAACAGGGCTGCCTTCAGATGTCTCCTTGTGTTCCTCAGGTCTGTTTTTTTAAAGAGAGAGAGAAGAAAATGCACTCTTCTGTGCTCCTCACGTTCTTGACCACTGAGAAGTCCAGGATTTAATTTCCTTTGGATAAGACATATCTGTTTGTTTACAAATATGCGAGGGGAGCAGTTTGGGAACTGGGAAGGAAGCCTGGATTTCTCAGCCAGCTCCCAATTCTGTCCAACTCTGACTGGCTTGCTTCTCTCCATCCCTTCCTCTGCTCTTATAATATCACATACCAGAGGTGGAGAGGGGAGAGTTTAAGGCCATTAAGGCCCATTAAAGTCCTTCTGTTAACATTCCTGATAACCCACCATCTTTTCTTGGCAAAAGTGATAAACTCATGCATGTTAACTGAGGCAGCCCAAACTTGTAACGTCTT
The DNA here is from genome assembly GCF_963506605.1 of Zootoca vivipara. Lineage (NCBI taxonomy): Eukaryota > Metazoa > Chordata > Lepidosauria > Squamata > Lacertidae > Zootoca > Zootoca vivipara. The sequence continues at coordinate 18,167,310 of NC_083288.1, read as the reverse complement.
ATGTGTGCACTTGTTTACATGTCTGCCCACTCTCTTAGATACTGAATACATTCTTCTCCTTCTTCTTCTTCTTCTTCTTCTTCTTCTTCTTCTTCTTCTTCTTCTTCTTCTTCTTCTTCTTCTTCTTCTTCTTTGTATTTTTATGTCTTATTCTTTTAAATATTTAGATATATGAAAGATGTGCCTTGTGGACACATGCAAGATACTCAAGAGTTATAAATAAGAAATCTCTGCGCTTCTCCTGATAGGAAATAATGAACCAGGAGGTTCTGTAAAGGAAAAGTAGAGCTGCTTGTCATCAGCATATTGCGGGTGGCGCAGTGGTCTAAACCACTGAGCCTCTTGGGCTTACCGATCAGAAGGTCGGCGGTTCGAATCCCCGGGACAGGGTGAGCTCCCATTGCTCTGTCCCAGCTCCTGCCAACCTAGCAGTTCGAAAACACACCAGTGCAAGTAGATAAATAGGTACCGCTGCAGCGGGGAGGTAAATGGTGTTTCTGTGCGCTCTGGTTTCCGTCATGATGTTCCGTTGCACCAGGAGTGGTTTAGTCATGCTGGCCCCATGAGCCAGAAAGCTGTCTGTGGACAAACGCCGGATCCTTCAGCCTGAAAGCGAGATGGGCGCCGCAACCCCATAGTCGCCTTTGACTGGACTTAACCCTTCCCGGAGTCCTTTACCTTTTACCTTTACCTTTATATTGCTGACAATGTACTCCAACGCAGGAAGCTTTTGCCCAATGTGGGGCTCGAGCTCACGACCCTGGGCTTAAGAGTCTCATGCTCTATCGGCTGAGCTATGCCTTGAATATTGGACAAGCTAGCCAATGTTTTTTGTTTCATGTATATTTACCCTTGGGGAAAGACTGGTCATAGATGGCAAGACTCTCCACCATAGCCTTCCAAGTTCTTCTTCCTTGGGCAGATCTGGCAACAGGAAGAAGAACTGGCTACATTAAATGCTTAGAGTGCATTGTCATAAGCCAGGAGGGTGGGGGTTCATTTAATAATAAGGGCTAGGGAAGCCAATTGGCATCACGACCACAGCCCATGGAAGTAAAATAAAAAAATTCCTTCAGTAGCACCTTAAAGACCAACTAAGTTTTTATTTTGGTATGAGCTTTCGTGTGCATGCACACTTCTTCAGATACAGTGAAATGGAAGTTTCCAGGCACTTATGTAGAGAAGGGGTGGGGAGGGGTGGGGATGGGGAGGGGGGATCACTCAGAAGGGTGGTGGAAATGGGTGATTGACTGACTGATAGCTGTTGATGACCGCAAACGACTGCAAATGGTTTTGCATGAAAAAGCAAGGGTTGAGATGGCTGAAGATCGCTTATCATGTATAATGAGATAAGAACCCGATATCTTATCTCATTATACATGATAAGCGATCTTCAGCCATCTCAACCCTTGCTTTTTCATGCAAAACCATTTGCAGTCGTTTGCGGTCATCAACAGCTATCAGTCAGTCAATCACCCATTTCCACCACCCTTCTGAGTGATCCCCCCTCCCCATCCCCACCCCTCCCCACCCCTTCTCTACATAAGTGCCTGGAAACTTCCATTTCACTGTATCTGAAGAAGTGTGCATGCACACGAAAGCTCATACCAAAATAAAAACTTAGTTGGTCTTTAAGGTGCTACTGAAGGAATTTTTTTATTTTACTTCGATCCAGACCAACACGGCTACCTACCTGTAAACAGCCCATGGAGAACGTGATTATCCCCACAAAAATCACCTTCCTCCGCAGCAATGAGACGTACCTTTCAAAAGCTCCCATTGGTACACAAAACAACAGTAAAATTGGCATGGAACCACATAGCAAGAAAATTGTTTTAACTGAAACTTCCTTGGTGCCAGGTAGATGTCTCTGGGCAAAGTATTCCCTAATGAGGTCGCCAGCACAGAAATGGCCCTGTTCCCAATTCCCACGTTCCCATACACCAGAGATGGAGCGCCCAGAAAACAGCCCCCTCAACACGATCTTAAGAGCCAAGCAGACATTTTGCACGCACATTTGTACATGAGTAGGAGGCGGGTGGCGCTGTGGTCTAAACCACTGAGCCTAGGGCTTGCCGATCGGAAGGTCAGCAGTTGGAATCCCCGCGACGGGTTGAGCTCCCGTTGCTCGGTCCCAGCTCCTGCCAACCTAGCAGTTCAAAAGCACATCAAAGTGCAAGTAGATAAATAGGTACCGCTACAGCGGGAAGGTAAACGGCGTTTCTGTGCGCTGCTTTGGTTCGCCAGAAGTGGCTTTGTCATGCTGGCCACATGACCTGGAAGCTGTACGCCGGCTCCCTCGGCCAATAACGCGAGATGAGCGCCGCAACCCCAGAGTCGGTCACAACTGGACCTAATGGTCAGGGGTCCCTTTACCTAGGCCTCCTTCACACTAATGTTGAACGTGCCAAGTTATGGCTAGTGGGCACACCATTGCTGGCAACAGAGCTAACACGACAGTGTTAATTTCAGACAATTTATATACCAATTGATTGTAGGGGGGGGGGGGCGGACTCAGAAACTGGTTTGCAATGAATATAAAACAACCCATATGGTTCACTTCATTTTATCAGTGTTCCACCACTGCCTCATGACTGCTTCCGCTGTGTGGAATTCTCTCGTCTTAATCTTGGCTCTTTCCAGTGTTAATTCTCCTGGAAATGACTTGGCTCTTCCCACTATTAACTGGACTAGGTTTTATTGTTAATTTTTGTTCAGTTACGGATTCGTAATTTTTTAAAATTAAAGATATATATTTTATTTGTGATTTTCACAAAATACAAAGGCAGAGTCAACATCATCAACAAGGTACGCTTCCACGAGGACAGAGGCCTTGGCAGTCCGATGCCTCGCGCCATAGCATGGCATGTGTTGAGGGAGGTGCGGTTTCACATGTTCATGGATGTTAGAAACACTGCCGGATTTAGGTTTGATGAGGACCTAAGCTACTGAGGGTAATGGGGCCCTTTATATGTCCAGCTGTCCTTTGTCAACAACAAATTGTCGCTGTTTTTTGTCTTGAATATAAGCTATATGGTAATGTATGGACCTAATAGTTATCTAAAGGCATTTGCACATGTTGCCATGCAACCAGTCCATGCAGAATGGAGGCACCCTATATATAGAAATGAACAAACCAGTGATATTTTAGGGAGCAGGCGAGCAGGCAGGGCCCATGACTTACATCATAGGAGCCTACACAACACAAAACACTGTTGCTGTATTGTATGTAGGCTTTATTTTGTTTGTTTTTTACTTATACTTTGGAAATGTACATCCAGGTTTTTTTCTTTAATTTTTTGGGGGGCCCCTAATAATAATAATAATAATTATTTATACATACATACATACATACATACATACATACATACATACATACATACATACCCTGCCCATCTGGCTGAGCCTCCCCAGCCACTCTGGGCGGCTCCCAATTGAATATTAAAACAATACAGCATTATTGAGTGGGGCCCTAAGCTATAGCTTATTTAGCTTATACATAACTCCGGCGCTGGTAAGAAAACCAGACCATTCCTGTCCCATCCTCTTGCGCTTCTCTCCGTTGGTTCATCTTCTGCTCTGCTGAAAGCCTTTGGTGTTTTGGAGGTGGAAAAATGAGATGCACATAGAGGAATAGGTAAAATGGTAAAGGTAAAGGACCCCTGGACAGTTAAGTCCAGTCAAAGGCGACTATGGGGTTGCGGTGCTCATCTCGCTTTTAGGCCGAGGGAGCTGGCGTTTGTTCACAGACAGCATTCCAGGTCGTTTGGCCAGCATGACTAAACTGCTTCTGGTGCGACAGGACACCGTGACGGAAATCAGAGCGCACGGAAATGCCATTTACCTTCCTACCACAGCGGTACCTATTTATCTACTTGCATTGGCGTCAGGGGCATAGGAAGAGGGGGGTGATGGGAGCGTGCCGCCCCCGGCAGCGTGATCCCAATTATCTTGGTGGGGTGCCATCGTGGCTGCCCCCCACCTGCGCTGGGTGCCCCTTTGGGCGGTGCACCCCGTCCCTGGGACACACACCAGCCCCAGCCCCGCCTGCTCTCCGCCACTGAGTGGCATGCTTTCGAACTGCTAGGTTGGCAGGAGCTGGGACAGAGCAATGGGAGCTCACTTCACCGCAGGGATTCAAACTGCCGACCTTCCGATCGGCAAGTCCAAGAAGTTCAGTGGTTTACACCACAGCGTCACCCGGGTCCAATGAATATATTTAGAATGGGGAAGGGGACCTCCAACCTCCCCCCTATGTGTTCATTAGATCATCCATGGGGGGCTCCTCGCAGAATGCACGTAGGCCTTTCCTGTACCCATTCATTGTACCGAACAACTGAGCATATGGCAAGAGCTCGCGTTTCAGGGCCAAGGCAACAGTCCTGAGGAAACCCTTAAAATCTGGGTTGCTCCAGCCATCGCTGTCTCTGACAGGGCCACTTGTGTGAGTGCCTTGCATTTCTACGACTCAGCCTGGGGCGGGGGGGGGGGAGAGAGAAAGAGACGAACAAAACTGGGTTAGTTGAATTCGGCTCACAAGGAAGGAAACATTTGCAGAGATATGAAGAGTTTCCAAGTGGCAACAGAATGGAGCGCTAGAGATTATATATATATATCCTAGCGCGAAAGGGGGGGAGGGGAGAAAGTTGATTTAATGCAACCCATGTGTTCCGCAGTGTTGAATCCAGTTAACAGATCCCAGATGCCCTTTATCTGCTCCAGTTTTGTCTTCAGGGGGAAAGAGGGGACACATCCCAGAGTTGCCTCTGACTGAGTTTGTTCAGAGCTTGTGTCTCTCCCTGCCCTGGCAGGCTGGCCTAGCAACCTGTCTCATGGGGTGGGGTGGGGTGGGGTGGGGGTCCTACTGACCGTCAAAGCTAGTCAGCTTTGCCCACTTGTGGGAGGTCGTCCCCACTCTGCCAGGGGTCTCGTGGAGATGTTACAGAGAGGGTGGCTGGCATATAGAATCATAGAATCATAGAGTTGGAAGAGACCACAAGGGCCATCCAGTCCAACCCCCTGCCAAGCAGGAAACACCATCAAAGCATTCTTGACATATGCCTGTCAAGCATCTGCTTAAAGACCTCCAAAGAAGGAGACTCCACCACACTCCTTGGTAGCAAATTCCACTGCCGAACAGCTCTTACTGTCAGGAAGTTCTTCCTAATGTTTAGGTGGAATCTTCTTTCTTGAAGTTTGAATCCATTGCTCCGTGTCCGCTTCTCTGGAGCAGCAGAAAACAATCTTTCTCCCTCCTCCATATGACATCCTTTCATATATTTGAACATGGCTATCATATCACCCCTTAACCTTCTCTTCTCCAGGCTAAACATACCCAGCTCCCCAAGCCAGGGGTCCCCAAACTACGGCCCCCGGGCCGGATGCGGCCCAATTGGCCTCCCAATCCGGCCCGCGACGACCCCCGCCGCCCGCTGCCGCCGCCCGCTCTTACAGCGCGCGGCGCGGTGGCGATCTTCAAAATCGGCCAAAAATAGCTGAAAATCCTTTGTGCACATGCGTATGGGCCTCTCCCGACCCAGAAGAGGTCATTTCCGATGCACTTCCGGGTCGGGGGAGGCCCATACGCATGCGCACAAGCGATTTTCGGCGATTTTTTCCCGATCATGTGCGTGTGCACATGCGCACGGGCGCACACTCCCGCGCCCTCCGGCCCGCTGCGCGCGCACTCCCCTGCCCTCCGGCCCGAAGCCCAGTAAGTCTGGGGACCCCTGCCCTAAGCCGTTCCTCATAGGGCATTGTTTCCAGGCCTTTGACCATTTTGGTTGCCCTCTTCTGGACACGTTCCAGCTTGTCAGCATCCTTCTTGAACTGTGGTGCCCAGAACTGGACACAGTACTCCAGGTCAGGTCTGACCAGAGCAGGATACAGTGGTACTATTACTTCCCTTGATCTAGATGCTATACTCCTATTGATGCAGCCCAGAATTGCATTGGCTTTTTTAGCTGCTGCATCACACTGTGAAATATCCTCCGACATTTCTCTGACGAAAATGGGGACGTTCTATTCCAAAGTAATAACAATAATAATTTTATTATTTATACCCCAACCCACCTGACTGGGTCGCCCAAGACACTCTGGGTGGCTTCCAACGTATGTTAAAAAATAATAATAATAATCAAACATTTAAAAACATCAGATGTCTTCAAAAGGTTGTTCAGTCACTTATCTCCTTGGTTCACAGAGGTTGCATAACTTCATAACCTCCAACAATCTCCGATGAAAACAGGGACGTCCTAAGGAAAAGCGGGACATTCCGGGATCAAATCAGAAACCGGGGCGGCTTCTGTAAACCTGCGACTGTTCCTGGAAAATAGGGACACTTGGAGGGTCTGTTAAATGGCTCAGGAACACAGTGCTTCAGGGGCCACTTTGTGGTGGCTCCCTGCTTATAGAATGCTCTCCCCAGGGAGGCTTACCTGGGGCCTTCATTACCTATCTTTAGGTGCCATGCAAAAACATTCCTGTTCTCCCAAGCCTTTGGCTAATGAAATGATTGGTGGCCTTTAAAACTGGGGGAGGGGGATTGTTTTATGTTTTATTTGTTATTACGTCTTGCATTTTTAAATTTTTTTATTTTGCTTTTATATTGCAAACTGCCCCGTGGTCCTCAGATGAAGGGCAGTGTATAAATTTAATAAATAACTTCAGATTAAAACCTTTGCCTGTCCTGCAATTCTCTGTCCCAAAGCAGGTCAGCCGAAATCCCCTCCCCAGCCACCTCTATCTGCTGACTGTCTCTTTCTTGTGATCCCTCCCGTTCAGTAGGAGGCTCGACCACAGGCTACATGGATGGCAACGCCCGGTCTATTATGGTCCCTACCGCCAGGCCACCATACAATCGTCCTCTCTCTTCCTCCTTAATTGTGGCTGGCCCGGTGATACCCGGCAATCAGTCATGCAGGGTTCAGAAGCTATTTCCAGCGGCTAATTGAAATCTTGCTTGCAAAAAGGCCACAAGGCCCATTAGCAAAGACCTAAAAGAGAGCCTTGGAGGAGCCAGGGTCAGAGGAAATGTTTCTTTAAATACAGGACACTCTGGGCTGGGGTGCATTATAAGAGCAGAAGGAGGGGGATCTGTGGTGTGTGTGTGTGTGTGTGTGTGTGTGTGTGTGTGTGTGTGTGTGTGTGTGTGTCTATAGAGTGGAGAAGAGAGGAGAGGTATTTGTGCCATACACACATCACAGTGATAGTTTTCTCTACATTATAAAGAACTGACCAAGTCTGCATATTAGTCTGCGGGAGTTTGAAGCAGGTCAGTTTCCACTGCGATTTACAAAGCAAGAAATTCCTCGAGCATCGCTGTGCCCAGTTTTAATTCGAGATGGGGTTCTGTGCCGCACTTCCGAGCATAGGCTAAGAGGCCTTCTCACTGTTGAATCAAGGGGCAACCATGGCAGAACCAAGTCGTACCCTCCAACATTTCTCCGATGAAAATAGGGGTGTCCTATTCCATAATGATACTCAGCTCATCTGGTTGAGATGATTTTATTATATATACCCAGCTCAGAGTTTCCCCAGCCACTCTGGCAGCTTCCAACATACAGTGGAACCTCGGTTTATGAACACCTCGGTTTACGAATTTTCGGTTTACGAACGCCGCGGACCCATCTGGAACGGATTAATTCACTTTCCATTACTTTCAATGGGAAAGTTCACTTCAGTTTATGAACGCTTCAGTTTATGAACAGACTTCCGGAACCAATTACACCCATGCTTCGGGTTAAGTACGCTTCAGGTTGAGTACTCCGCGGACCCGTCTGGAACGGATTAATCCACTTTCCATTACTTTCAGTGGGAAAGTTCGCTTCAGTTTATGAACGCTTCAGTTTAAGTACTCCGTGGACCCGTCTGGAATGGATTAATCCACTTTCCATTACTTTCAATGGGAAAGTTCGCTTCAGTTTATGAACGCTTCAGTTTAAGTACCCCACGGACCGTCTGGAACAGATTAATCCACTTTCCATTACTTTCAATGGGAAAGTTCACTTCAGTTTATGAACGCTTCAGTTTATGAACAGACTTCCGGAACCAATTGTGTTCATAAACCGAGGAACCACTGTATATAAAAACATAATAAAACATTAAACATTTAAAAACTTCCCTACATGCCTTCAGGTGTCTTCTAAAGGTTGTATAGTTACTTATCTCCTTGGCTCAGGGGCTCGCATAACTCCATACCCGCCAATATTTCTCCGATGAAAATAGGGATGACTTAAGGAAAAGCGGGACATTCCAGGATCAAATCAGAAACCTGGGACAGCTTCTGTAAATCTGGGACTGTCCCTGGAAAATAGGGGCACATGGGGGTGGGTCTGCAATGTGGAATGCTCCCATGCAGGGTTTCAGCCAGCCATGCCCTGTTTCAGCATACTCCATTCCGTTCCTTCCCCTCCTGCCAATCATTTTTTTTCTGTTTTATTCTCCATTAATCACTCAACATTCTCTGGCCACTGCACATGCTCATTGGCAGTGGCGTAGCTAACCGCCTGGCTGCCCGGGGCTGCAAATGTGAAGACACCCCACCGGCGCACAGGAGGCATGTGATGCGGCGACCTGGCAAGCAGTGAGGCAGTCTCGCTTGCATCAGGGCTTCCCCTCCATGGCAGCGGCTGTGTCGGCGGCGGTGGCAGCGGCCGTCGGAGGTGGTCAGCCCCGTCCAGCCTGCTGCCCCCCCGCCCCCTATTACTACGCCACTGCTCATTGGTCCTCCCCTTTTAGAGAAGCCCTCCAGGTGACCCACTGATCAATGAGGAGGACCACCTTTGCTACCTGGAGCCATCCCCTTTCTGGGAGGACGCCAGTCTCAGGTGGTTGTTCAACTCACCACTCATGGCTTGAACCGAGAAGGCAACAGAGTCGAGTAAACAGACAAATCAAGTTCTTTTTTTTTCTAAAAGAATGTTTAGGAGTACTCTCATTTTCCTACTCATATTGAAATAAAGGTAAATGTAAAGGGACCCCTAGCCATTAGGTCCAGTCGTGACCAACTCTGGGGTTGCGTGCTCATCTCGCATTATTGGCCAAGGGAGCCGGCGTATAGCTTCCAGGTCATGTGGCCAGCATGACAAAGCCGCCTCTGGCAAACCATAGCAGCACATGGAAACGCTGTTTACCTTCCCGCTATAGTGGTTCCTATTTATCTACTTGCATTTTGATGTGCTTTCGAACTGCTAGGTTGGCAGGAGCTGGGACCAAGCAATGGGAGCTCACCCTGTCACAGGGATTCGAACTGCCGACCTTCTGATCAGCAAGGCCTAGGCTCAGTGGTTTAGCCCACAGTGCCACCTGGGTCCCTCATATTGAAATACTGCCCCTTAATGAGGCCAAACTTAGATTCACAAAATGTTTAGGGGTATGCGTACCCCTGCGTACCACCACCACCACCACCCCCGGAAAAAAAGCACTGGACAAATCGACCAAGAATTCAACCTGGCCCTAGACAGGCTGCCGCTCAGAGCTCATTCTTGTGTTGTAGAGGCCCCATTGCCATGGCAACCCCCTAGTTGGTTCGTGGACTGAGGAAGGCCCCAACTGATGCACTAGCACAGGAAAACCATCCACATGGAAAAGCAGGTGAGCCACGAGACAAGTTTGGGCAGAAAACACGTCAAGGCTAGCGCCTTCCGGTTCAGAAAGCGAAGGAGCTGCCTGAGATTTGTGAGTTGAGCTCAAAGCTCAACTTCCCAAAATAGCAAGTAGTGAGGAGCAACGTTGCCTAAAAGACCCTGGAATGCTGTGTCATAACATTAAGTTATGGGTGCAGTGGAAAGGCGTATCATGGGAAACAGGCGCTTTGGCCTAGATAAAAGCTGGAACCAGGCCCACATTTCAACATGGGGGGGGGGGTGTCATATACGAAACCTCCATTTTTTTAAAAAAAAAGTGAAATATATCAGCCTTCAGTGCTCAAAACTGGCAGGTTTTTGTTAGAGCGTGGATTCCCAAATTTGCATCTCCAGCTGTTTTTGGACTACAACTCCCGCCATCCCTGACCACTGGTCCTGCCAGCTAGGGATGGTGGGAGTTGTAGTCCAAAAACAGCTGGAGGGCCAAGTTTGGGAAGCACTGGGTTAGAGTGCTAGCCTGAGACCTGGGACACCAAGGCTCAAATATTCACTGAGCCCCAAATCTCGGCCGGTGATCTTAAGGCATTCGCTGTCTCTTAACCTAACCTACCTCACAGGGTTATTGTGAGGATTAAATGGTGAGGGGCGGGAGCCCTATATTCTACCTTGAGCTCCTTAGAGGAAAGGTGGGACAGACGTCTAATAAAGGATTAAATAAAAATAAATATTTATCATTGTGGCTCCCTCTACTCAACCCTGCCTCTAGGGTTACTTAATTACTTAAGCCAGAGTGCTTTTCTGCTATAGCAGTTCAATAGATAATGTTTTTGCACTTAGGAAAGGAGACTGCTCCCCCTTGCAACTTTCCCCCTGGTGATGGTTCATGAGCTGCACCCAGAAGGCATGCACTAAGAGCTAGTTTCAGCTCCTGCCATCCCTGGATAGCTGCTTTGGCAATGCTTGGAGGGTCGTGGCAATGCCTGCTCCACTTTGGCCATACCTACCTGCCTGGTCCTCTTGGCTCAGTTGGGGCAATATGGGCAGGGAGCTCACAGCCACCTGGCGCAAGACACTGGTGCTGTGCCTCCCCATTGCTGCAAGTAAGCCCCACTGGAAGGGGGCCCACAGATGCTGGAGCCACGAGGGAGAAGGGGAGAGGTCAGTGTGCTGCAGGCGCAGCGATGGAGCCAAAGTGACGCGACCAAATCTGAGCCTGCGTCAAGCCGGCCTCCCTGCCAATTCAGTGGAAGTGGATAGCTCAGTGGGTTAGAGCGCGGAGCCAAGGCTGCAGGTTCAATCCCCGTCAGGGACAGCTGCATATTCCTGCATTGCAGGGGGGTTGGACTAGATGATCCACGGGGTCCCTTCCAACTCAATGATTCTCTGAGACCCCCTCGCCCCTTGATAACTGACAGCTAGATAACCCTGGTGCCGGGAAGCCAGATAATCAGTGCTGCTGCACCCTGCCTTGCCAACCGCTCCATCCTCTGGACAGTCATAAGCAGGCAAGTGGGCACTAGCACAGGGATCAGCAAACTTTTCATCAGGGGGCCGGTCCACTGTCCCTTTTGGGGGAGTGGACTATATTTTGAAGGTGAGGAAATGAACAAATTCCTATGCCCCACAGATAACCCAGAGATGCATTTTAAATAAAGGGCACATTCTACTCATGTAAAGACACGCTGATTCCCAGACCGTCCGCGGGCCAGATTTAGAAGGCGATTGGGCCGGATCCGGCCCCCGGGCCTTAGTTTGCTTATCTGTGCTGACTAGCAGGTGGCAGGCTGAGCTTGGTAGGGAAGGGCCCCATTCATTCTGATGGACCGTCCTTCGTTGGCTGCACCTTCAACCTGCACCTAGCAGGGATATGGGCAGGGATAGGAATTCTGGAGCGAACCAGTGGCAGTTCTGCACTCAGGAGCTGAGATGCTATTTGATTGTCAGCTTCTTCCTCAGCATTCTTAGCCTCTAGGTCTGGAGATTCAATATGGAAAAACTGATGAAACAGCTGCGGAGAACGTTTTCCACTCTGGGCATATTCTTCATTCTCTTTTTTTCAAAAATGCAAAGCCTGCTGCCAATGACTTTGAAGACAGTGAAATTTGCAGAGGACGTTGAGGAGCAGCGGGGACTTGCTATAAGCAAGAATGAACACATGATAAATCCATAAGGGCTAGTATTTGGCTGTAAGGAAACGAAAGAAAAGTCTTGCTCACATCAGCGCTTCTTTACCTGGAACAGGAATGGCAGAAGGTGCAGCATATATCTGCTGCTAGATCCCCGGATGAGTTGCAGTAGCTTGTCAGTGTTCCTGACTTTAAATTGTCAACAGCAAAAGACGCTCCACCACCCCACTCCAAAGTACCACATTTCCCCGCCTATAAGATGCCCCCATGTATAAGACACCCCCTATTTTGGGGGACTCCGGTTTAAGAAAATGGGGGAAGATCTATCCGTGTATAAGACACCCCCAAATTTTGGACATTATTTTTAAGGGGAAAAAACCTAGTCTTACACACGAAAAAATTTGGTACATTGTTATAATCCCTGGCGTGTTGTAACATGGATGCTTGTTTGTGTTTACAGAACATCTCAAGTATATGATTCCTGATACAGTGGTACCTCGGGTTGCGGACCTGATCCGTTCCGGGGTGCCGTTCGCATCCCAAAACGTCCACAAGCCGAGCGGCGCTTTGCGCATGCACAAAAGCACAACAGAACGCTTCTGCGCATGCGTGAAGCACACAGAATGCTTCTGCGCATGCGCGCATGGTGGAACCCGGAAGTAAACACTTCCGGGTCCACTGTGTTCGTATCATGAAAAAACGCAACCCGCAGCGGATGCAACCCGAGGTATGACTGTACCAGAAATCTACAGGGTCATATATACCAAAACTTTTCAAATCCCCTCCCATACCAGAAATCCATAACAGAGATGAAAGACACACAAAAGTAACTTTGATTTTGAAAACAAGAGAAGGTTGCCATCTCCCAGGGAAGTCTGAAGATGTGCAGATGACCCTTGTTTTGAAGACTTTACAAGGCAGTTAGGCCAGCCTATCCTTATGTCCATCTATTAGATTTTAAATTTATTCCAAACCCAGAATGCTGGGTTTCCATTGTAGAATTTGGATTGCAGAATTTAGCATGCACACGCGCCACACACACACGTGCAAGAAGACCTGGCAGAAACTGCTTAGCCCTCCCATGAATATAATTCAATCCTTACTAGAACTATATAAAGAGAGAATGCAAGCTAGATTGGGAAATGGGGGAGGTTGGAAGGGAGGAGTGGTTGCAGACTTGGGGTAGGGGTGGGTGAGAGCAGCCACATCATTAAAGGAGTCTTGGCCAAAAGCGGGGTCCTTGATTCAGAGCAGCTGCACCAGGGATAGAGAGAGAGAAATGGCTGCCTAGCCAGTAGAGGAGTTTCACCAAGAGGAGAGAGAGAGAGATGGGGAGCTGGCAGACACGACAGAATTTGCAACTGGGCAGAGGTTTTCAAGAGAAGGGAGGGAAGCATCTCTTCCGAATGCTTCACTTACAAAAGGGGGTGGGGTTGGGGGAATAATTTATACATCAGGTTTCATCCCTTCGCTTTGACCTCATTCCAGGCAAGAAAGAAGGGAGAGGAACTCAGATGCCACGTGTTCCAAATGCCGGGAATTGTGGTCTGGCAGAACATTGTGCTGAAAAAGAAGAGAAACTTCTTAACGCTGCCTTTTCTTCTTGGTACCCTTCTCATCCTTTGCTTTTGACGGGAAGGACTTCGGCCGGCAAAAACCAAAAAACGCCCTGCTTATCCACAAAACTTATTCCAGAACAGGAGGTTCTCACTGTTGCCACACTTAGGTGTTGCAAGATCTGCATGTACACAATGCATTAACATGTGCGCGCAAACACACGCTGCACCACTTCCTTTCATCACAACAAATATTCACAGTATCCCAGAGGGAAAGCCACATTCAAATGTTGCCACCAATTCACCATTCTGATGATGTGTCCCAGGGCAGGTGGTAGAGAGGATGGTCTAAACCACTGAGCCTCTTGGGCTTGCCGATCAGAAGGTTGGCGGTTCGAATCCCCGTGATGGGGTGAGCTCCTGTTGCTCTGTCCCAGCTCCTGCCAACCTAGCAGTTCAAAAGCACACCAGCGCAAGTAGATGAATAGGTACTGCTCCGGCGGGAAGGTAAATGGCGTTTCCGTGTGCTCTGGTTTCAAGGTCTCGCTGCGCCAGAAGCGGTTTAGTCATGCTGGCCACATGACCCAGAAAGCTGTCTGTGGACAAACGCCGGCTCCCTTGGCCTGAAAGCGAGATGAGCACCACAACCCCATAGTCGCCTTTTATTGGACTTAACCATCCAGGGTTGAACTAGATGATCCTCGGGACCTCTTCCAACTCTAAAATTTTATGATTCTATGAGACCACAAGCATGGGCAAATGTGACTTTAGCAGCTGCTATGCAGATAAGTCAAATAGTCCACAAGCTGCATTGCTCAAGGAGAGGTAGGGAGGGAGAGGGAGAGAGAGATCTTAGTCTCCAGAACTGCCTAGGCCCAGTGGCACTGTCAGGATAGGACATTTGTGGAGATGCCCAGGGCCCCCCTTAGCAGAATGAACACGAGGGTCAATCTGCCACATTTTGGCTTGCCACATTTTGAATTACCATCTCGAGCTGGGGGCAGAATAAGACCACTAAGTCTAAAATAACTGCACTATTGCCTGGACTTTTAGCTATGTTTGTTGGTGCCTCAGGTGGAAGTGAAATTGCCCTTGCTTTATGCATCATATCCCCTTTATTTCAAATACTGCTGTTCCATAAGAGAGTCTAGAGAAGGAAGCCTGGCTCCAGAATGCCCCTTATTTTATTTTATTTCTGAGAATTTTTTTATTTTTATCATGTTCTGGCAACGCCTGCAAAGTTTCCAGCTCTGCTGTTGTCTGTGAAGAAACATTTGGCCAGTGCTGTTGAATGGCAACCTTTAAAGTACTTGAAGGCTGAATTACAGGTGAGGAAGAAAGAGTACAGTTCCAGGCCCACTCTGTACTTCCCCGTGCAATTCTTGCATGTGTAGGCAAAAGGGGGCAGGGGGAATAGGATGAATGTTAATGGAGATTTCTCATAGTAAGGCAAGGGGTCATCAGCATGGATCAACATGGCGCCCGCAAAGACAATGGAGCCCTCAAGGTCTTCCCTTGGCACCTACAAAGCTTCAGAGCCCCCTGCCACTCACTCATGGCACCCTTGGCCTTTAGGTGATGAGGTCCCCCTTCCTCCCTCAAATATACGTAGAGCTGAAGGACGAAGTTGGAAGAATGACGCTCTTCCCCACTTCCTCTTTCAACTCTATATGCTTTTTGAGGCTCAGGTTAATTCTGCTGACTCCAAATTTCCCACTCGGAACGTGAAGTCTGTGCACACTTTATCTCTCTCTGTCTTGGGGGCCTGGAAGGTGGAAGAATAGTCACTTGTGGGGATGGTGCCCATGGCATTCCCGAAAAACACAAATGCAGCTATATGCCTATGCTTGTGACACCTCTGTTGAACCAAGAGGTTCTGCCCCTTCAAGTTCTGTTGATACTTTGTTCGATATTTTCTTTTCCAAGCTCTCCCCTTGCAGCTGGAGGGGAGAGGAGAACATTGTTAAATAAACACACATTTGACTCAAATTTTAGTTTTGGTTTTTGGCAGAATTTAGGCCACAACTTTATCGATTACAGAATGTGAGTGGTTGCATAGGCTCTGGTTCGACTAGCTCCCTGCACCCTTGCAGGCAGCGCTGACCCAGAGCTCTATCAAAGGTCAGCCGAGGGTAAACACCTGAGGTAGGTAGAATGCCTGGGAACAGACTATGTCCACTCCCCAGATGCTCCCCTGGACTCAGGGACGGGCACAACCCGCTCTCGGGGGTTGACCAAACCAAGTGAGTCCCTGGATCCCTTTAATGGAATACCCTTCACATAGGGATGGCGAGACCGTTCTCCCATCCCTATCACCTGAACCAGTGCCTATCCGCAACCTTACAAGTTGTGACAATTTGCTACATGGCAGGTGAAACCCAAATGGCAACAGCAAATCAGCCAAGTGGGGGAAATTCCTGCTGTGCCCCTGTCCCAACGACAGACGACACATGATGGCATAGCAAGGTCAATCGCAAAATGCCCTAATTATAGGGAGAGGTGGGTGCAGGGCCGGCTCTAGGTAGACTCCCAGTGGTGCGGTGCGCCAGGGCGCCGGGCCAGTAGGCAGGGTGCCATACTGCGCCCTGCGAGGGCGGGGGCGCCGGAGTGATCTCCGCCCCTCAGCGCCAGGGCGGCCGACCTGCTCGAGACTGCCCTGGGTGGGTGGGTGTTCCGATACATGCGCCGAAAGAGGAAGCTCTGGGTCACGTGCATGGGTATATATAGGTCCCTCGTTACATTTAGACAGCGCCCCAATGGCCAGATTAAACCCAGCAATGAGGGACCTACCAGTCGGGTGTTGTGGCTGTCCAAAAGACCCACCCACAACCCGGAGGTCAGTCTCCAGGTCTCACCGCAACACGTGCCCTCTTTTAGGGAGGACACGCTTTACTGGGTTGCTGCAGTAATCTCTCCCGGCAGATTTGGGTTCTCTCCGCTTTTCGGATTCAGGGCTCTAAGAACTGTAGCTCTGATCAGCGTTCGCAGGCCTCCGGCCTCCAACATACCACATTATTGTTGGGGGTGGTGATTATGGGGTTTGTGGGGGTGCTGACGGACTGCATGGAAAATGATAATCTTCATTCCTTGGGGATGTGGGGTATGGAGGATTCTCCCTGCACTGCTGGCCACAGTGTGTCCAAATGTATTAGGAACAAGGAACTACAGTTCCCACAATGCAGCGCAATAGCACATGGAGACTTAGGCGGCTTGCAGCTTGCACTCCAGGAATCAACCCTACCTCGTTGCACGTGTCACCCCCCAGAAGATTCCTCAGGCTGCCAGGGAGGACCCCAACTCTTGCCACTCAGAGACCTCGAAGTGCCGATGTGGGGCTGTCCTAAGCTCAGCCCTGTTGATGCCGCAGCTGTGCACAAGGGCCTCTGGGAGTTCTCCACCTAATTTGTGGCCAGAGAAATTGCAGCGCTGGTGGGGAAAACCAGCTCAGTAAATCTCTGCAGCCGAAAGATAAATTCTCTCAATGGTTTCTCTGGGGTGGGGCTCACCATTAGCAGTGGTAGGAGCACAATGCTTCCGTTTCCCCCAGAAATGTTTTTTTTTGGGGGGGGGATGTCCGAGGCAGCAGGGAGGTTGATGTTGTGGGCAAACATTGGCGCTTTGCCAACTGCCCCACCACCCTGCCCCTCTCCCTCCTGGTGAGAACAAACTACCCAGCTGCTAGGAAGCTAGCGCAGCAGCTCTGCCCCAATCTCCAAGCCGCTTCTGGCTGCTGCTTCAGGTGGCAACAGCCGCTGCCACTGTACTGGCAGCCCGGCGGCCATTTTGCCTCAAATCTAGCATCGCGTCAGGGCCTTGTGTGTAGGAGACGTGCCTCCCGCCAGAAAAGAGGTGAAACAAAGAAAAATATACATTTCCTCTGAAAAATAGTCATCACTTTGAAATGTTTCACCTCAGCTCTAGGTTACGCTGGGGAGAACTTCCTCGGAAGAATAGTTCGGCTGTGGGGTGAGTTGTCTGTGGGGGGCAACGAGGAGACTCTCCTTCCTTAGGACTGAGAGATATCCACATTGCCATTTGTGCGTGAGGGTTGCAGGGGGTGAGGGTCCATTGGCGGGCAAAGCGGACTTGGGAGAAGAGGGCTCAGGGAGAAGATCCTTCCAAGGATCTATCCGTCCAAGATCCTTTGCCGACCGGTGTCGCACAGTACAGCAAAGCCTGAGCACATCCTGTAATCGAAAGCAGATGCGTTTCGGCTGCCGCTGAAAAAGGAAACCCAAGCCATGAGGAATTTCTGCCGGCTCCTGTGCCCAGATTGGTCTCTCTCTCCCCCCCTTTTTTTCTTCCTTCCTTTCTTTCTCCCCGCTGCCCCCATTCTTTCGGTCTCCTCCCTCCCTCGTTGCAGTCCCTTCCCTGCCCCCAATGAGAAGGCTTTCTTTCATCTTGGCCGCTTTCCTCCAAGTCCTCCCCCCCCACCTCCACCTCCTTTGCAGATCAGCTGATGCTACTTACTGGCTCCCACACCAAAAGTGGGTTTGGTGGAGCTTCCAGCTGGGAGGAGCAGACACGTCCTCAGGCCTCCGGATCGGCATCTGTGCCGGGGAGACAGCTATCCACGTCGGCAACCGTGGCGAAGAGAGAGGAGGGGAAGGGAGGGAGCTCCAACCTGGGGGGGATGACAGCATGCTGGAGGGTGGAAGCCTTCCACCAGGCAGTCTCTTGGTGCTCCAGCTCGGGTTTAATTTTGCCCTGTCCTCCCCGGACAGAATTGTGACACAGCCATTTGAAAATGGTGTGAAACTGTCCCGGGTTGGCAGCACAGGTTGTGGGAGAGTGTCCTGACACATACAGCGGAGATGGGTCTTTGTGAGTCGGGTGCTTGGGGACAGTATTTGTTTGTTTGTTTGTTTGTTTGTTTGTTTGTTTGTTCGTTCATTCATTCATTGATGCTTTTGCGGCCAGCTTAAGAGATTTCAGAGCTCCATCTGGTATGCAGGCTGAGACCCTACCTGCCCGCAGACTGTCTCGCCAGAGTGGTGCATGCTCTGGTTATCTCCCGCCTGGGCTACTGCAATGTGCTCTTCGCGGGGCTACCTTTGAAGGTGACCCGGAAACTACAACTAATCCAGAATGCGGCAGCTCGACTGGTGACTGGGAGCGGCCGCCGAGACCACATAATGCCGGTCCTGAAAGACCTACATTGGCTCCCAGTACGTTTCCGAGCACAATTCAAAGTGTTGGTCCTGACCTTTAGTGCCCTAAACGGCATCGGCCCAGCATACCTGAAGGAGCGTCTCCACCCCCATTGTTCAGCCCAACACAGAGGTCCAGCTCCAAGGGCCTTCTGGGGGTTCCCTCCCTGCGAGAAGTGAGGTTACAGGGAACCAGGCAGAGGGCCTTCTCGGTGGTGGCGCCCACCCTGTGGAACACCCTCCCATTAGATGTCAGGGAAATAAACAACTATCTGACTTGTAGAAGACACCTGAAGGCAGCCCTGTTTAGGGACGTTTTTAATGTTCAGTGCTTTTTAAATATTTTGTTGGGAGCCACCCAGAGTGGCTGGGGAAATTATTGCTGTTATTACAGCCTCCTCAGAAAGGTGGTCCAAGTCAAGAAGCAGTGAGCTGCCATCTTTGTCAAGGGCTGGAGATGTGGAAGGCCATGGTTGAAAAGCAGCCAAAGGTCTTGGTGGAAGTGAGGAGAAGCACCAGGGCAGCTGAGAAGGTGGGGCAGTGATTAAATCAGGCCGCTTTGAACCCTCCGAGTTGGTCTTGTTTAGGTTTTTTTTTTTTTTGTGAGATTCGGTTTGCACACTCAAAGCAGTCCGGTTTACCTTTTGGCCTGACAGGAGATGCAAGGCAAGGCTTGCTCTGCATAGCTTATTGTCCCCTGGAATAAAATATGCACATTGCAAAATGAATTTATTTATTTGGGTTTTTTCAGATTAAAATTTTACGGTCACATATCCAACATACAACATAAAAACAAGATTCCAAAGAATCTCCTGGACTTCCATCCTCCCCTTTGTGGGTCCTATCGTTAAT
The DNA here is from genome assembly GCF_963506605.1 of Zootoca vivipara. Classification (NCBI taxonomy): domain Eukaryota; kingdom Metazoa; phylum Chordata; class Lepidosauria; order Squamata; family Lacertidae; genus Zootoca; species Zootoca vivipara. Next base: position 18,148,039 of record NC_083288.1, on the reverse strand, counting down.
CATTTCCTCCTGCATCTTGTATAATAATCCAAATCTTTTACCTCCCCATTGTGTCCAAAATTCACCATTAAACTACAAGTTCTATTCCAATCCTACTAACGATTTTAACTGTTTACAATGGTTTTTAAGATAAGTTATAAATTTTCCCCATTCCTTATTGCAATTTTGGTCTTCCTGTTTTCTGATTCTTCCGTTCATTTGAGCCCTTTTGGCACAATCCATCAACTTGATCTGCCATTCTTATCTGGTCAGGATTTTATCTTCTTTTGGGATTTCGGCACTTAGAATTTCTAAAAGGAGGGCTTTGCAAAATAAACCTTGCAAAAGATAAGAGAGCTCCTTCACATTTGCTCGGTTTGCATGCTTTAGCTTTCTTTGGCAAGTAATGGGGATTGCTTGGTTGCCGTCCCTTCCCCCCGGTTGTTATTATTATTAGCAAGGCACACACACACACACACAGCCATGCCCATTGGCTGCAGTCGTCCCCAAACTCTCTCCTGACAGCCTGGCACTGCCCTCCTTGTTATCTCTTGAGTCTCCTCCCCATCCACTCCTCTTGTTGCCATTTTCTATACATATACATAGACTTGTAGAGTTGGAAGTGACCCATAGGGTCATCTAGTCCAGTGTTTCCCAACCAGTGTGCCTCCAGATGTTTTGGGACTACAACTCCCATCATCCCTAGCTAGCAAGACCAGTGGTCAGGAATGATGGGAGTTGTAGTCCCAAAACATCTGGAGGCACACTGGTTGGGAAACACTGATCTAGTCTGACCCTCTGCAAGGCAGGAATATGTAACTGTCCCCTATGGGGAATTGAACCAGTGATCTCAGTGTTATCAGCAACATGCTCTAACCAACCGAGCTATCTATCTGATCAGCTCTGAGATCGTATTGGTTCTATGGCAGGTCCCATGGCAGGCATTGGCTTAACTGCTCTGATGTCATGGAAGGGTGGGCGGGTTGACTTTGGCCATTCATTTTGAGCGTCTAGTGGACAAGGAGTCTTGGGAAATATAAGAACTGGAATGTCAAGATCCTTGAGGTACTTTTCTTTAAATCCTTTTGCGTTCCCTGCACCCCAGTCTAGGGTCTTTAGGACAAACCTTGGTGCAGAATAATAATTTATTGCTTCTCGGCCTTTTGGCTACAATCAAATATAGAATAATAATTGGTTTTGGTGGAAGCTGATGGTGCAGGCTTTAATACAAGGTGTGACCAGAAAGTTTGGTGAATGGTCACATACAATCATCATTGGAAACCCATGAAATGCTCACAATTGTGTACAGAGATGAAGCTGTAACTTGAAAGTGTATGAGTGGTTTAAGTGTTTCCGTGAAGGGCAGCAAACCATCGAAGATGACCCTTTGGTCTATCAGACTGTCAATGAGCAAAATGGTGGCAAATGTCAACAGAATTCATGAGTTATTGATGCGGGATTGGTGTTTGTGCGGCGGGCCAGAGGGTGGGGGAACGTGCTCCCAAACGCGCGCGCACTCGCTTTTTCTGGCGCACCGCCAGAAATGGCTTCTGCGCATGTGCAGACGTCATTTACAGTGCACTTCCAGGTCGGTGCGGCACCAGAAATAGTTTGTGTGCGTGCTTATGGGAGCGCGTCCCTCCGCCCTCCTGCCCGCGCATGCGCACAAGCTATTTCTGGCGCCACGCCGACCTGGAGATGGGCAACTGCACCGCGGCACACCAGTAAGAGCTGGCGGTGGCAGTCGTTGGGGGCCACACAATTGGCTCACGCGGGCCGCATCCGCCCCCCGGGCCAAACAAGACAACACATGCCATTTTTCGCTACCGGAGCTGAAGCGTTTAGCTGGTGGAACTTTCTGCCTCGCTTCCTCTCTTGATGTAGGGAAATAGGTGTTTATTTAGGTCAGACAGAGATTAAAAGCAGCAGCCCAGCCCTGCCTGTCAGGGTTGGGGTGGAGAACATGAGATGGTCGGGGCAGGTATAAATAACGTCCCAGTATGTGTGTAGGAAGGTAAAGGAATGTGATTTAAAACCCACTGAAGCACATGAGAGTTGGGGGAGAAAGGCCAATCTAGAAGGCTTGTGCCCATCCCTCTCCAAATGCCTAACTTTGCTGGCATGAACGACATTTTCTCCACGGTTTTTGTTTGTTTTTTTTTTAAAAAAAGCTGCTTCTCATTCGTGAAGCACAGTTTGCTTGTAGGATTTGTAAGGTTCAAACTCAGCATTCAGAGGCAATCATTTGTGCCGCAAGCCCATGCATTGCTGTACAACCTACAACTCCCACAGGGCCGGTGCTAGGTTTTTTTTTGCGTCCTAGGCAAGATCACCTTCTGGTGCCCCCCACCCCAATAAAAAATAAAAAATAAAATAAAAATAAATAAAAATAGAAAAATAGAAAATAGAAAATAGAAAAATAAAAAGTAGGGGGGGGGAGTAGAAAAATAAAAATAAAATAAAAAACAGCTGAGAGGCGCGGGGAGGTGGTCCCAGGCTCCCGCTCCCGTGCTCCTCCAGAGCCTGGGGCCACCTCGCTGCACCTCGGGATAGCGGCCTGAAGCCGCTCTACAGCTGACAGGCGCAGCGAGGTGGCCTCAGGTTCGCACTCCCGTGCGCCTCCAGAGCTTCGCGCAGGGAGTGCGATCCTGGGGCCACTTCCACTGCGCCTGTGCACGCACGTGCTTCTGTAGAGTGGCCTGAAGCCGCTCAGCACTGGGGGGGCAGGCTGGCCAGCGCCCGCTCCATTCTGGCGCCCTAGGCAGCTGCCTAGGTCGCCTGAATGGATGCGCTGGCCCTGAACTCCCATGATCCCTAGCTAAGAGGACCAGTGGTCAGGGATGATGGGAATTGTAGTCTGGAGGGCCGAAGTTTGGGGATGCCTGCTGTACACCCTTGTGCAAATTAATTGAAACAAATCATGTTTTCTATGCCACTTCGATCAGTCTGTCAAGCACCCACAAAAGAAGGTGTTTTGGGGGTGCTTCATTTATTATAGTGTCTGAAACCTGTAGCCAATAGAAGGAATGATGCGCTCGTCACAATATATTGAGGTTCTATGAAAGAGAGTTATTCCAGAGCTGGAAAAGAGGTATCCTGGCAGTATTGGGATATTGCAGCAGGACCTAGCCCCCTGTCACACATCAAAAGTGGTGAAGAAATTCATGAAAGAGCAGCAAATACAGGTACTTGATTGGCCAAGGAATTCCCCGGACGTAAATCCCATTGAGAATTTGTGGGCTACATGCAAAAGTTGCCTTCGTGCTGTAGACTGTACGACTATGGAGAACCTCATTCAGGCACTGATTCAAGTGTTGTACAGGGATCCGAAAATCAACAGGGACTGTTCGAAACTAGTAGATTCCATGGCAAACCGTGTTCAAATGCTGCTTAAAAATAGCAGAGGTCATATCCATTACTAATGTACGTGTATGTGAGTTTTGTACAATAAACTACTGTACTAAATTCATGGTTTGTTTCAATTAATTGGCAGAAGGGTGTAGTTGTTGTTATTTGTCGAGGGCCACATTCCCCTGGAGGAACGCTGCCAGGGGCCACTAGCTGAAGCCAGTTCTGGGCAGCGCCGGAGCCTAGAGTGGGTGGACCATACTTTTGGCATCTCTTTCTCCCATCCTGGTTTCCCTTCCTCTTCCAAACCCTTTCAGGGGGTTGGGCAGGTGGTGGGGAGGTGGGTAGATCTCTCTTGCAAGAAACCTCAACCCTTCACTTGGAGGAGGTGTCTCCCAACAGGAAAGGGAGGAGCTGTCTGCTTCGCTTCTCTCAGTTTTTCGTTTTCCCCAGCCTCCACATTTCTGCAGCAATTTGCAATTCTTTTTTTTTACAAATCCTCATGAAACTCCTTCAGGATCTCAGTGTGAATTCCTCCCCGATGGACACATTTTTGTATGTTGTTTTGATGAAGATGCCTGTTTCGTCAATCAATTTATCCTAATTTAATGGATTTTTGTATATTTCACCACCACCACCACCAATAGTCATTTTTACACACAGGTTCTCCTGAATACATACATCTCTCTCTCTCTCTCTCTCTCTCTCTCTCTCTCTCTCTCTCTCTCTCTCTCTCTCTCTCTCTCTCTCTCTCTCTCACACACACACACACACACACACACACACACACACACCAACAACAACACTGATTAGAGAACTGCTCAGCAAATTTCAGACAAGTTTTTGGTTAGCGTATTGTTTCAGAGACTGAAAATGTGATCGATTCAGCTCTAAATGAGAACCGAATCAAATTTCTCTGCCGCCCCTTCCATAGTTCCATCCATCTTGGCTCTAATCCCTAATTTCCACACACACACACACCTGTTTCCCTGCCCTCTTCTGCCCTTCTTCTCCTTCCAACTCCCTGTACTGTTGTACCTCGGAAGTTGAACACTTTGCGACTCAAACGTTTTGGCTCCTGGACACCGCAAACCCGGAAGTTAGTGTTCTGGTTTGCAAATGTTCTTTGGAACCCAAACGTCTGACGCTGCTTCCATTTGGCTTCCATTTGGCTGCAGGAGCTTCCTGAAGCCAATCAGAAGCCACAACTTAGTTTCCGAACCTTTTGGGAGTCGAACGGACTTCCCGAATGGATTACATTTGACTTCTGAGGTACGACTGTATGGGCATGGAAACTAGTGTGGTATGAGCTTCAGTGTCTGAAGAAGTGTGCATGCACACGAAAGCTCATACCAGTAACAAACTTAGTTGGTCTCTAAGGTGCTACTGGAAGGAATTCTTTTTTATTTTGTTTCGATCTTTTATTGTGTTTTTAATATTCTATTCTGAGCTGCCCAGATGGGCGGGGTATAAATAAATTGTTGTTGTTGTTCATAATGATTATGATGATGATGTTACACAAATTAAAGCGCTAATGGACAGAAGCTCCTAGCCCTAACAGGAGTTCCCAAGTGTTCGTCAGAACATTTCAAAAATTGTACAAAAACTGGTGTGAATCACTAATGTTCCCAAGTTTTTAAGAAGTTTAATAACATCCTATGATTTAGTAAAGTTTAAAAATGTCTTATGGTTCTCACATTTTGACACACGCAACATACAGCTTATTTAATTAATATGGATCTGTAAATTATCCCCGAACATCTTGGTGAGGGCAGTATCAGCCTCCTTATTAGATCATGCTCCTTAACTCCTCAGTGTCCAGCCGCTCAAAGGATCATTTCTCCTCCCCTGCACTTCATTCAGCCTCCAGGCAATGATAAATCAAGGGGAAACCCTTCTACATCCCATCTCTCCAAGCATCTCTGGAGAAGAACCGCCACTGCTCCTCTCCCTCCCAGGACATTCCTTTGGGATCATTACTCATCTGGAGTTGTCCCTAAAAGGAGAGAGATTCTCATGAAAACAGGGAGGAGGGAGAGTTGTGGTTAGGTCTGCGAGGAGCTGGGAGTTGAGAATAATGTCCTCCTACAGCACCAAGTAATAATGTAGAAAGAAAAAGGAAGAGGGAGGGAGGAAGGGAGGAAGGGGGGAAGGGGGGGAAGGAAGGAAGGAAGGAAGGAAGGAAGGAAGGAAGGAAGGAAGGAAGGAAGGAAGGAAGGAAGGAAGGAAGGAAGGAAGGAAGGAAGGAAGGAAGGAAGGAAGGCTAGATGATAGAGAGAGAGAGAGAATAAAGGAAAGGAAAGACACTAGGAAAAGTGTTAGGCAGCCAGAAATGGAGAAATGAAGAAAAATGGATCAAAAAGAAAAATGCTGAATTGAGGAAATGAAAGTTTACTTGAGACTAAATAAGAAGACAAAGGAAATTTAAGATGGGAAGGTAGATTATCTTCCCTGCTCCAGTTCCCCCGCTTCCTTTGCTTCTTGTCTCCAGGAATCTCAGTCCAAATGATGTGATCAAACGCCATGAAATGCTTCATGAGCAGATTTGGAGGTTCAGCTGAGAACTCGTCCAGATTTTGGGGGTGGACAATTCAAAGGGATTTGTGGGTAAGTCTTAGAAGGTTCCAGCTGAGTCTAGGTATCTCATCCTTAGACTCCCCCATCAAAATGCACCCCCCCCCGCAAAGATGTGTCCAGGACCTTTTGTCCTTAGCCTAGAGAAGTTCATCTGCCAGAATAAATTTGCTGGTCCCCCAAGATTCTACTGCTTTCTCCCAAAATCATTGGTTTTGCTTAGATGCTTGACATCTAATGATATTCTACAATTGATAGAATTGGGTATTTGATTGTGAGATAGTAGAATCTGAGATATGTAGACTTTCCTGTTCCCTCTCTCAGACACAATCGTGTATTCGGCAGCTGTGGATATATTTTATATTCATAGCATTTGCTCTTATTAACTAGTCAATTGGTTAATTATTCAGTTTCCTTTCAAATAAATTTCCATGTTACCAAAACCTCAGTATGGGAGTCTACTTAAGAGGCTGAAGGAGGTGTAAGACTTTGCACACCTGGAATAAGGCCTATTAAACTCACGGACCTCACTTCTGAGTACACACACTTTGAGTTTTTCCATTTTAATTTAATTTTAAAAATGCCACTACACATTCCTAGGAAGAAAAGCCATCTTTGATTTTGCAGTAACACACCAGATACCACTGCAAACTCAAAAAAAAAAGAAAAAAATTTTCAAGGGTACTCTTCACCCACAGCCCCATCAATTAAACTGGATTCTACCAATGTATCATTCCGGACATTTAATCCACAAATGAAAATGATTAAAGCTCGTGGCACAAGATGTGAATACTTAATGTCAACACTAGTTTGATGCGCCAAGAAACTTGTTGATTCAGGCTAATAGATGCAATCAAAATGGTAAAACTCTCCTCAACCTGACCTGGAAATAAACAGGGAACACTATGGAACTCCAGTTTCAGTAACCTGGAAGTTCCACTTCCTGGTTACTTTCAAAGCCATTTTCTCTCTCTCTCCTGCAGGATAGGCGAGACAGCTGTCCATAGGAAATTAAGGACTTATATAACTGTAACTAGGTAGCAGATATCCTACCTTAGTTTTTTTAAATCATTTTTTTAACAAAACAACCTATCAAGTATACATTGACATATACTAAACAAAAAGTCAAACAAGCAATAAAACAATAGACAAAACAAAAAGAGTGGGTCTATTTCTTTAGTATTATGTACCTGTGGTCTAAACCACAGAGCCTAGGGCTTGCCGATCGGAAGGTCGGCGGTTCGAATCCCTGTGACGGGGTGAGCTCCTGTTCTTCTGTCCCAGCTCCTGCCCACCTAGCAGTTCAAAAGCACATCAAAGTGCAAGTAGATAAATAGGTACCGCTCCGGAGGGAAGGTAAACGGAAATTCCATGCGCCGTTCTGGTTCACCAGAAGCGGCTCAGTCATGCTGGCCACATGACCTGGAAAAACTGTCTGCGGACAAACGCCGGCTCCCTTGGCCAGTAAAGCAAGATGAGTGCCGCAAGCCCAGAGTCGTTCGCGACTGGACCTAACAGTCAGGGGTGCCTTTACCTTTCTACTGAATGCTCAAAAAGCCTGATGGGTTTTAGAAGCAAACCCAAGAAGGGGGATGAGGTTATCACCATTTTTATATATAGTGGGGAGAGGCACAGCTACAGAAATAAACAGATCCTTCTGTATCTTCCTTCTTCCAGCTGCATCTAGAAAAGAAGGAAATTGCGGTGATTTATTTTTACAAGGGTGCTGATAAGGAGGATTACTGCTGAGGAAGGAATTTCTTGTTCTGAAACGTCAGTCAATAATATAAGATTTTGGGGCACTTTTAGACATTCTCTCTCTCTCTCTCTTATTTATTCCATGTCCCCACATACACCATCATATCAGCAGCAATTCTTACCAGGAGGTCAAATATCGTGGCAAGTCCTTGGATGTTTTCAACAATCAAATCCTAGGTGGAGAAGAGCTGGTGGGTTTTCATCGGCTGCTGTCTTGAAAGTTGCCATATGTCCATAGAGATCCACAATTAAAAGTAGAAGTCGGCAAATGTGTCCTCTTTTTTTTGCTCTTCAAAATACGGCAACTCTATTTCTCTTTTATTGTGTAAGTCATGTCTCCATGACCCTGATGTTGGGAAAGATTGAGGGCACTAGGAGAAGGGGACGACAGAGGACGAGATGGTTGGACAGTGTTCTCGAAGCTACCAACATGAGTTTGACCAAACTGCGGGAGGCAGTGGAAGACAGGAGTGCCTGGCGTACTCTGGTCCATGGGGTCACGAAGAGTTGGACACGACTAAACGACTAAACAACAACATTAATATACTTCTTAATTGTATTTCAGTTCAACAATTACTTTTATAAAATACATATTTTGTTATGTGCAAATGGCTTTAGACACCTATTAGGTCCATAAATTACCTGAGAACTGAAAATTGGTCTCGTCCTTTTTCACTAGTTCTGGGTGTCACAATCTAAGAAGGATATTGACAAGCTGGAAAGTGTGCAAAGGAGGGCGACCAAGATGATCAAGGGTCTTGAAACCAAGCCTTAAGAGGAACAGTCAAGGGAATTGTGTATGTTTAGCCTGGGAAAGAGGAAAGTGAAAGAAGATATGATAGCAATCTTCATGTTTCTAAAGCAGGCATCCCCAAACTGCGGCCCTCCGGATGTTTTGGCCTACAACTCCCATGATCCCTAGGTAACAGGACCAGTGGTCAGGGATGTTGGGAATTGTAGTCCAAAACATCTGGAGGGCCAAAGTTTGGGGATGCCTGTTCTAAAGGGGTGTCACACAGAAGATGGAGCAAGCTTGTTTTTCTCCTAGTCTGGAGGGCAGGACCCAAACCAACAGATTCAGGTTACAAGAAAGGTGATTCAGGTTACAAGAAAGGAAGAACTTTCTGACGGTAAGAATTGTTTGACAGTGGAGCAGACTCCCACCAGAGGTGGTCAACCCTCCTTTCTTGGAAGTTTTTAAGCAGCAATCTGATGACCATATGTCACGTATGATCTAGTTGAGATTCCTGCATTGCAGGAGATTGGATCAGTTGCCCCTTGTGGTTTCTTCCAACTCGACAATTCTATGGTTCTATTATAGAGTCCTTGGAGAGTATTGATAAGCACATGACTTGAGATGATAGATATTGTTTACTTAGATCAGGTTTGGGGAACCTTTGGCCCTCCAGATGTTGCCGAACTACATCTCCCATCAGCCCCACCCAACACGGCGGATAGTCAAGGCTCATGGGAGTTGTAGTCAAACAACACCTGGAGTGTCAAAGGTTCACCACCGGTGTCCTTATCCACTATGCAACACTGCGTAAGATAGAGATGACTTCTAGCTACAAGTTAATTGCCAGTGTGAAAGGAAAATTGCTCTGCTTTACTTACTCACTCACTCACGGTATTTATGTACCGCTATTCAGACAGACCTCAGACACACCATATAACACCAGTCCTGAAAGACCTACATTGGCTCCCAGTAGGTTTCCGAGCACAATTCGAAGTGTTGGTGCTGACCTTAAAAGCCCTAAGCGGCCTCAGTCCAGTATACCTGAAGGAGCGTCTCCACCCCCATCGTTCAGCTGAGGTCTAGCTCTGAGAGCCTTCTGGCGGTTCCCTCAATGCGAGAAGTGAATCAGGCAGAGGGCCTTCTCGGTAGTGGCCCCCGCCTTGTGGAACGCCCTCCCATCAGATGTCAAGGAGATAAGCAACTATCTGACTTTTAGAAGACAAGTGAAGGCAGCCCTATTTAGGGAAGTTTTTAATGCGTGGTGTTTTATCATGTTTTTAATATTCTGTTGGGAGGCGCTCAGAGTGGCTGGGGAAACCCAGTCAGGTGGGTGGGGTATAAATAATAAATTGTTGTTGTTGTTGTTGTTGTTGTTGCAAACATTGCAGAGACACCACAAATATTACAGGGTACAAATCTCCCATCCAAAGGAAGCAATACCCTGTATATTATTGCCACTCCAGGAACTAGGATAATAGTACAATGCAGGACCCTTTTAAACTGGTATGCAAGTGGTCCAAAGGCTTCCTCTGATCTTTACCCTTGTCACCTGGGAGACCCAAGAAGCAGATTACACCGAGGACCAGCCACACACATGCAGAGGCTCTTGTGTTTACATTCCGCAGTTGCCTTTCCAAATTTATAAGCATTGCCCATTTTTAGCTGTGCATTTTCACCAGTTATCTCTGAGACGAGCTGATCCTTCTTCCTTCCTCGTCTCCCTTCATCCCTCCCCTTCCCATCCTTGCCTTTCTGTGCGCATTCCACCATGATCACACACCCCTGCCTCTCTCCTTCCCAGCCCCTTTCCTCTGAGCGAGAGAGAAAGAAAGGAAAAACAGGGGCTCGAGCAGAAGGTGGTGGAAACTCTGACTGCAGTCCTTCGAAAGCTGTAGATAATGCTGTCAGTTGACGAGAGCCAAGTGGAACAAGAAATGCTTGGGTAGATACATCATCTTGGAGTGGTGGGGCTGCAAGGAAAAGGAGGAGGGCGTTGTTTGACTCATGTAACCCTTTCTTCCACCCAGACCTCCCTTTGTTCTCACACAAAGGTGCACGCCAGGGTTTGGACCACCAGACCAGCACCCCTTTCGCAGTCCGCTCTGCTCAGACTCTGCCTTTCTGGCTGACGTGTGCAAGCAGGGGATGGGATAAAAGAGCAAGAACAACCCATGGGGCCCACCTTCCCTCTCTTCTCCCTCCCTCTCCCTCTGAATTATGCAAGCCCAGACCGTTCCGCTTATAAGGGTTCTTATGTATTCCTATTAGCTCTAAACAGCTCTGTCTGGAAGCAGGAGATCATGGGTCTCTTCCCTGGAGATTTGCATGTCATCCAGACTGTATCCTTAGAGGAATATGAAAAGCGGATCCAAATGAGATACTTTCAAGTAGATGTTTATGAAGGTCGGTTATCATTAGATCACACATATATGTTCCGAACTGGAGCTGGGAGACTGGATCTATGTTACTATAGAATGCTGAGATCCACCAACCAAAGCCAAGGCATAGAACTAGGATTAAAGAAATCTGAGCCTGGGAATTTGAGTACTAGAATCTTGCACACAATCCTGCTCCAAAACCAGTCCCTGGTATCGCACCACCCCATGCTTTGTTCCTTCATGTCACCAGTATAATTGGGGTGGCTTGGTGGCTATTTTGTTCTTAAACAACTGGGAGTCCGAAATCCTTGTCCACCTAGCAGCAGATCCTGGTCTACCTACTGCCCCCCCCCCACCTTTTCTAAATTATGTGTAGGTATTCTGCTGCTCTCATTAGCAGCTTGGACAACTTGCAATGCACTCTTTGGACAACTTGCAATGCACCTTTGAAGGTGACCCGAAAATTACAATTAACCCAGAATGCGGCAGCTAGACTGGTGACTGGAAGTGGCTGCCGAGGCCATATAACATCAGTCCTGAAAGACCTACATTGGCTCCCAATATGTTTCCGAGCACAATTCAAAGTGTTGGTGCTGACCTTTAAACGGCCTTGGCCCAGTATACCTGAAGGAGCGTATATGATGGGGGTGATCATTCAGCCCAGACACTGAAGTCCAGCGCCGAGGGCCTTCTGGCGTTTCCCTCCCTGCGAGAAGTGAGGTTACAGGGAACCGGGCAGAGGGCCTTCTCAGTAGTGGCGCCCACCCTGTGGAACACTCTTCCATCAGATGTCAAGGAAATAAACAACTATCTGACTTTTAGAAGAAACTGAAGGCAGCCCTGTTTAGGGAGGTTTTTAATGTTTGATGTTTTATCGTGTTTTAAATATTCTGTTGTTAGCCGCCCCGAGTGGCTGGGGAAACCCAGCCAGATGGGCAGGGTATAAATAATTTACTACTACTACTACTACTACTACTACTACTACTACTACTACTACCGTTTTTGACTTGTCTTTATTCTTCCCCTGTTTTTCATTCCGTAGCTTGTATGCAATGTTAGTTCTAATCAGAGTTGTTGTTGTTGTTGTTTAGTCGTTTAGTCGTGTCCGACTCTTCGTGACCCCATGGACCAGAGCACGCCAGGCACTCCTGTCTTCCACTGCCTCCCGCAGTTTGGTCAAACTCATGTTTGTAGCTTCGAGAACACTGTCCAACCATCTCGTCCTCTGTCGTCCCCTTCTCCTAGTGCCCTCAATCTTTCCCAACATCAGGGTCTTTTCCAGGGAGTCTTCTTTTCTCAAGAGGTGGCCAAAGTATTGGAGCCTCAGCTTCAGGATCTGTCCTTCCAGTGAGCACTCAGGGCTGATTTCCTTCAGAATGGATAGGTTTGATCTTCTTGCAGTCCATGGGACTCTCAAGAGTTTCCTCCAGCACCATAATTCAAAAGCATCCATTCTTCGGTGATCAGCCTTCTCTATGGTCCAGCTCTCACTTCCATACATCACTTTAACTATACAGACCTTTGTTGGCAAGGTGATGTCTCTGCTTTTTAAGATGCTGTCTAGGTTTGTCATTGCTTTTCTCCCAAGAAGCAGGCGTCTTTTAATTCCGTGACTGCTGTCACCATCTGCAGTGATCAAAGAGCCCAAGAAAGTAAAATCTCTCACTGCCTCTATCTCTTCCCCTTCTATTTGCCAGGAGGTGATGGGACTGGTGGCCATGATCTTAGTTTTTTTGATGTTGAGCTTCAGACCATATTTTGCGCTCTCTTCTTTCACCCTCATTAAAAAGTGAAGTACAATTAAGAAGAAGTATACTAATAGTGAAATAATCATTAAGCTCTAACTGTATTTGAGACTTATTTTATTTGTTTTTTATCTTATATTTTGGAAATGTACACCCATTTTTCCCCTTTAAATTATTTTGGGGGGGCCCAAGAGCGTGGGACCCTAAGCTATAGCTTGTTTAGCTTATACCTCTCTTTCAAATCAGAACCAGTGAAGGTGGTGAAGGTCCTGTGTGAGTGCCTGGAGGCGGTTGGATGATCGATGGCGGCTAACAGATTGAGGTTGAATCCTGACAAGACAGAAGTACTGTTTGTGGGGGACAGGAGGCGGGCAGGTGTGGAGGACTCCCTGGTCGTGGATGGGGCAACTGTGCCTCTGAAGGACCAGATGCGCAGCCTGGGACTCATTTTGGACTCACAGCTGTCCATGGAGGCGCATGTCAATTCTGTGTCCAGGGCAGCTGTTAATCAGCTCCATCTGGTACGCAGGCTGAGACCCTACCTGCCTGCAGGCTATTTCGCCAGAGTGGTACATGCTCTAGTTATCTCCCGCTTGGACTACTGCAATGCGCTCTACGTGGGGCTACCTTTGAAGGTGACCCAGAAACTACAACTAATCCAGAATGCAGCAGCTAGACTGGTGACTGGGAGCGGCCGCCGAGACCACATAACACCGGTCTTGAAAAATCTACATTGGCTCCCAGTACGTTTCCGAGCACAGTTCAAAGTGTTGGTCCTGACCTTTAGTGCCCTAAACGGCATCGGCCCAGCATACCTGAAGGAGCGTCTCCACCCCATCATTCTGCCTGGACACTGAGGTCCAGTACCGAGGGCCTTCTGGCGGTTCCCTCGTTGCGAGAAGCCAAGTTGCAGGGAACTAGGCAGAGGGCCTTCTCGGTGGTGACGCCCACCCTGTGGAACTCCCTCCCATCAGTTGTCAAAGAGAAAAACAGCTACCAGATTTTTAGAAGACATCTGAAGGCAGCCCTGTTTAGGGAGGCTTTTAATGTTTAATTGATTATTTTATTTCATTTTTCTGTTGCAAGCCGCCCAGAGTGGCTGGGGAAACCCAGCCAGATGGGCGGGGTATAAATAAATTATTATTATTATTATTATTATTATTATTATTATTATTATACTGCTTCTGACTTATACAGCTGCCCCTTATACAGATTCCGACTGCTTCAGTGAAGATACATCCCACATAACTTATCTCAGGGGGTTGTTGTGAGGATTAAATGAGAAGTGGGGAAACCATGTGTCCCACCTTGATCTCCTTGGAGAAAAATGTGAGATCATAGAATCATAGAGTTGGAAGAGACCACAAGGGCCATCCAGTCCAACCCCCTGCCAAGCAGGAAACACCATCAAAGCATTCTTGACATATGCCTGTCAAGCCTCTGCTTAAAGACCTCCAAAGAAGGAGACTCCACCACACTCCTTGGTAGCAAATTCCACTGCCGAACAGCTCTTACTGTCAGGAAGTTCTTCCTAATGTTTAGGTGGAATCTTCTTTCTTGAAGTTTGAATCCATTGCTCTGTGTCCGCTTCTCTGGAGCAGCAGAAAACAACCTTTCTCCCTCCTCTATATGACATCCTTTTATATATTTGAACATGGCTATCATATCACCCCTTAACCTTCTCTTCTCCAGGCTAAACATACCCAGCTCCCTAAGCCGTTCCTCATAAGGCATCGTTTCCAGGCCTTTGACCATTTTGGTTGCCCTCTTCTGGACACGTTCCAGCTTGTCAGTATCCTTCTTGAACTGTGGTGCCCAGAACCGGACACAGTACTCCAGGTGAGGTCTGACCAGAGCAGAATACAGTGGTACTGTTACTTCCATTGATCTAGATGCTATACTCCTATTGATGCAGCCCAGAATTGCATTGGCTTTTTTAGCTGCTGCATCACACTGCTGACTCATGTCAAGTCTGTGGTCTACAGTAATGCAGTAAATGAATAACAGCAGTACTTTGTGCCTACTTGCTCCTGTTCCCATCCCAATTCCCAATGGCCAATCTGTACCCCAATTGCACAGTCCCCTCCCATGCCAACATTACAGCCACAAGGCTCACAGAGAGCGCAACAGCCGCAAATCCAAGCGCAGCTGGGGTGCGTATTTTGGCTCTGTGTTAAATTGGGGGCGTGCGGATGGAACATCAAAACTATAATTCTGCAGACAGAACGTTTGCATCACCTCAAGCCACTTCCCTGATCAAATGAGCAGCCCCCAGCCCTTGTAGCTTTTAAGCTTAAAGAAGAAAAAGAAAAGAAAAAGCGGAGCACTCCAAACACAAATCTCTTGCGCCGTGTCTGTTTTGCCTCTGTGTCTCTTACTGCTCGAAATATACCCTGTGAAAGATCCCTGCTTGCACACAGACGTCCAATAATGCCCATGTGCGGCTTGAAATTTTACAGCTGGTGTGATTTGTTTCCATAAGCAGATGGTTTTATTGTTGTTAATTTATCCCGGGGGTTTTGTGTGTGTGTGTGTGTGTGTGTGCGTGCGTGCACCCAAGAGAGAGAAAGAATGAGATTGCTTCCTCCAAGACAGGGATAGAGAACCTAAGGCCCGTGGGCCGGATGCGGCCCAATCACCTTCTAAATCCAGCCCGTGGGCGGTCCGGGAATCAGCGTGTTTTTACATGAGTAGAATGTGTCCTTTGATTTAAAATGCATCTCTGGGTTATTTGTAGGGCCTGCCTGGTGTTTTTACATGAGTAGAATGTGTGCTTTTATTTAAAATGCATCTCTGGGGTATTTGTGGGGCATAGGAATTCGTTCATATATATATATTTTCAAAATATAGTCCGGTCCCCCACATGGTCTGAGAGATGGTGGACCGGCCCACGGCTGGAAAAGGTTGCTGAGCCCTGCTCCAAGACATCCTGGCCTTTACAGAATTTGGTAGCCTCCAGGGCCGGCTCCGGGTAAGGTCCCGGTGGTGCGGGGCCCCAGGGCGCCGGGCCGGGAGGTGGGGCGCTGCGCAGCAAAGCCGCGTGGAAGCCACGCAGGGCACTGCGAGGGCGGGGGCACCGGAGCGATCTCCGCGCCTCAGAGCAAGGGCTCCCAACCTGCTCCAGACTGCCCTGGTAGCCTCTGAAGTACAGTGGTACCTCGGGTTAAATAATAATAATAATAATAATAATAATAATAATAATAATAATAATAATTTATTTATACCACTCTGGGCGGCTTCCAACAAAATATTAAAATACAGAAATCCATCAAACATTAAAAGCTTCCCTAAACAGGGCTGCCTTGAGATGCCTTCTAAAGGTCTGGTAATTGTTGTTCTCTTTGACCTCTGGTCGGAGGGCATTCCACAAGGTGGGTGCCACTACCGAGAAGGCCCTCTGCCTGGTTCCCTGTAACTTGATTGGTACTTAATTGGTTCTGGAAGTCCGTACTTAACCTGAAGCGTACTTAACCTGAAGCAAACTTTTCCATTGAAAGTAATGGAATGTGGATTAATCAGTTCCAGACGGGTCCGCCGAGTACTTAAATTGAAAGTACTCAACCTGAAGCGTACTTAACCCCAGGTATGACTGTACAAACAAGGGGAATAAAGGAGAATAATCTCCCCCCTTTTCTGGCAGTTAAAAAGCACCGGGTAAATATTTCAACAGACAAGCGGTGAGCAGGCTTGCCCAAATTTAAAGACCCAATAGAATGCCAGAAGTGAGCTGCAATCTGATATATGTGTCTACTCAGAGAAGCAAGCCTCGTTGAGTTCAATGAGACTAACTTCCAAGTAAGTGTGCTTAGTTGAAGCCAGGTTGGATAGTTCTGTCTTCCTCTGCTTCCATTCTCCATTTTATATACTTTCCCAACTCTTCCTCTCCCTTTTCTCTTCCTCCTATACTTCCCTCCCCCTCCTCCTGTCTGCGACATTTGTTTTAAAGCTTTCTGACTTTTAAAGCTATTTTTTCCACAAAGCTTGCCAAGAGAGGCTAATCAGAAACAAGTGCCGTCCTTCTGCTTCCAAGCGGGAGCCCATCCCTGCAGCTCCCTTTTCACAGTCCAGCTACAGCTCTGGGCTCTGGCCTCCTCCATCCAGAAGCCCTGCAGGGTGGGGGGGGGACATCAAAACCCCTCTTTTCCATTGGTTTATATGCCCTCCGTTTGCATCGTAGAATTGTAGGGTTGGAAGGGGTCCCAAGGGTCATCTAGTCCAACCCTCTGCAATAAAGCCCTGTTAGGCTATCCGTTTTTCTGTGTCTCCTTTTTCTAGTCATCAATTTTTCCAGATTTTCACATCTTATTATTTTTAAAAAGACCTCTTGAAAATTGGTCAGCATTTTGGTACAGATTTCTCCTAATGCACACGCTTTTGCAAAGGGTCTTTACCATAATATTTACATTTCCAATAATTAATGCATTCTGTATATAATTCCACTAAAATAATGCATTTATAGGTCTTTCCGCCTTTCTATGGGTATAAGACATCTTTTCCCAATGGAAGGGCAGATCTTTCTCCTCCTGCTCTCCTCCCTTCTGGCCAACTTGGGCAGGTGGGTGACCTTCCTTGGTCTATCCATACGGCTTAGGGTTAAGGGCTTAAGCATTGGAAAAACCTTATGCAGGGGCTCACCCTGGAACTTGTAATAATTTTTATCCAGCCTGATTTTAGTATAATTTATTAAATTCAAATACCTCCCTACACCCACAGACCTCAGGGCGGTTCACAGGATAAAATACAATATAAAAACTCAAATTACATAAACAAAACAAAAACAACCCAATAACCCCCCCCCCACACACACACACATACACATTTAAAATATTTGTGTTTCTATGAAATACAGCAGTTTCTGCAAGAGCAATTCTGGGCAGAAGTGGGTTTTTTAAAAAGGAAGGCGAAACAAGCAACTTCAAGTCCACATTCAAAGTCCAAGTGTGGCTGAGGTAAACAAAAAATTACAAGAACTCGGGCCAGAAAGGATAATTTCAAAAATTCTTCACAACATACTTGGTACACTTAGACCTGAGAAACCTCGCTGATGAAGAATCATCGAAACAGGGCCTTGTCCTGATGTTGATGCTCACTGGAAGTTATTCTGAATAAAACTTTAATTTTTGAAATTATCCTTTCTGGCCCGAGTTCTTGTAATTTTTTGTTTACTTCTGAACTTACCAAGTGTGGCTGAGGCCTTATACAGACAGGCTAATAATGATAATACTACTAGTAATACTATTACTAATAATACTAATACCAAAGGTGCTGGAGTCTCCTTCTTTGGAGGTCTTCTATGATTCTAATACTCCTGAGCGTCCTCTCCCACTTTGTGGAGCCCAGTTGGCCCCCTGGTATACTCCAAGCTGGGAGACTGAACGCAAGTGGATTAAATGCAAGTGGATATACTCGGTCCAGTATACCTAAAGGAGCGTCTCCACCCCCATCGTTCTGCCCAGACACTGAGGTCCAGCACCGAGGGCCTTCTGGCGGTTCCCCCATTGCGAGAAGTCAAGTTGCAGGGAACCAGGCAGAGGGCCTTCTCGGTGGTGGCGCCTGCCCTGTGGGACGCCCTCCCATCAGATGTCAAAAAGGAAAACAGCTACCAGACTTTTAGAAGACATCTGAAGGCAGCCCTGTTTAGGGAGGCTTTTAATGTTTAAGAAATTAGTGTATTTTAATGTTTCTGTTGGAAGCCGCCCAGATTGGCTATTATTATTATTACAGAAATCTCAGCTAAAGCATCTATTTCAGATGGCCATCCAACTACTGCTTAATAACCTCCAAGGAAGGCGAGTCCATAACCTGCCAGGTGAGACCATTTCACTGTCTAACAGCTCTTACTGTCAGATAATTCCCCCTGATGTTTCGTCGGAATCTCCTTTCTTGTAACTTGAAGCTATTGGTTTGAGATCTGCCCTCCAGAACAGGAGGAAGCAAGTATGCTCCACCTTCCATGTGACAGCCCTTGAGTTATTTGAAGTAGTGATGTATGGAAGTGAGAGCTGGACCATAAAGAAGGCTGATCGCCGAAGAATGGATGCTTTTGAATTATGGTGCTGGAGGAGACGCTTGAGAGTCCCATGGACTGCAAGAAGATCAAACCTATCCATTCTGAAGGAAATCAGCCCTGAGTGCTCACTGGAAGGACAGATCCTGAAGCTGAGGCTCCAATACTTTGGCCACCTCATGGAAAAGACCCTGATGATGGGAAAGATGGAGGGCACTAGGAGAAGGGGACGTCAGAGGATGAGATGGTTGGACAGTGTTCTTGAAGCCACCAGCATGAGTCTGACCAAAGTGCGGGAGGCAGTGGAAGACAGGAGTGCCTGGCTTGCTCTGGTCCATGGGGTCACAATGAGTCGGACACGACTAACCAACTAAACAACAACAACAACAACAACAACAACAACAACAACAACAACAAATCTCATCTCAGCCTCTTCTTTTCCAGGCTAAACCTACCCAACTCTTTCAACTGTTCCTCAAAAGACTCAGTTTCCAGACCCTTGATCATCTTGGTCGCCCTCCTCTGTGCACATCCCAGCTTGTCAGCATCCTTCTTAAATTTGTGGTGCCCAGAAATGAGCACAGTATTCCAGGTGTGGTCTGACCAAGGCAGAATAGAGTGGGGCTATGACTTCCCTTGATCTGGACACTACTATTGAGGCAGCCTAGAATAGCATTGGCTTTCTTTGCTGCTGCATCACACTGTAGACTCGTGTTAAGCTTGTGGTACACCAAGACCCCTGGATGCTTTTCACATGTACTGCTAGTAAGCCAGGTGTCTCCCATCTTATATTTGTGCATCTGGTTCTTCCTGCCCAACAGCAGAACCTTACAATTGTCCCTATTGAAATTTGTGAAATAGAGAGGGAAAGGATTGGGCCAGGACCAGCAGTGGAAAAACACAAGTCTGTCAACTTGCTTACTGCCAGAAGTAGGCTGGCATGCAGGGATCAATGCTGGGGTGTTTGGAGTATCAAAGAAGGTCTCTGAGCATGTACAGGGAGCATTGATGGGATTCACAGGCAGGGCTTCCACGTCAGAAGGTGTGACAGTGCAATTCACTGAGCAACCAGAAACATACTTGCTCCCAGTGTGTGAACTCGGCACATGCTTCAGAATCCCCAGCAATGTGTGAACTAGGGATGCTGGGAGGAATTTGATTTTTATCCATTCTGGTGTGTTCTGCGTCTGGGCTATTGTGTAGATTGGAACGTTAACTTAGCCTTTGGATCTCAAACGTTTCCGGATTTTGCAATACCCTTCTTGGTTCAAAAACATTCCAAAATGTGTGGTTTTTTTTTTTTTTAAAGGGTGCTAGGATGAAATCGTTTAGAAGTGCATACACTGAGAAATTAAGTATTCACAGATTTGTGTGGAAATGAGATGGAACAGATTTGTGAATGGACACGTGCATGATTGACACAGCCTATGTCAGCCTATCCCAAATGTGAGCCTGACATTTGAGGTTGCAAGTGAAGAAACAGCAAACACAGAAGGGTAGCCGATGTGTGCCTTGCAGAAGCTGCTGGACTACAGCTCCCATCATCCCTGACCAATGGCTATGCTGTTGGGGGCTGATGGGAGCTGGAGTCCAATGGGGGTTGGAACAGATTACCATTGTGGCCAGGGCCGTCTCTAGGCCTGGGCTGGGTGGCGCAATGCGCCAGGGCTCCTGGCCACCAGGGGGCGCTGCCACCAGGGTTGGGATGGAGGAGGAGCAGACCCGTCTTTCCTGTTGGGGCTACTGGCGTGTTGTGCCAGGGCGCCACCTCTCAGGGGCGCCCCAGCAAGTGGGGGAGCTGCACGGAGCAAGCGCCCCTCACCGCCCACGTGCACTCCGGAAAGAGCTCCGGCGGCTCCCGAGCCTGGCTCCTCCACGACGGCTCCCTGCTGGAGGAGCCGCCAGCAAGCCCCACCATCGCCTGCCTCTTCTTGGGCTGCAGGCGCCGTTGCAGGGAAGCCGGTCGCGAGCCTCCCATCGGCACAGCAGCCAGGGCTCCCCGGACGGCAGTGCCACGCAGCCGCTTTGGCCGAGGAGGCGGAGACAAAGCACAGCTGGCAGCGCCCCCGCCTGTCAGGCCACCCCCTCCAGCGGCCCGCTGCGCCTGGCCCTGCCTGGCTGAGCGTGAGTCCGGTGTCGCCGTTGCCAGTACTGCTTGCGGCGGGTGAGAAGCAGAAGGCATGGCATGGCGTCGTCGGGGGGGGGGGAGTGGCGCCTCAGAGGTGCACGAGGCGCAGTTGCTAAAACGAAGTGCGCGCACACACACACACACGTCCCCGGGGCAGCGTGTGACTCCGGCTTTCCAGCTGGCAAGGGGGCACCGGAGGGATCTCTGAGCCACGCCGCTGGATAGGGTTAAGACGGCCCTGATTGTGGCCCCTTCCAACTCTACAGTTCTGGGATTCTATGACATCTGGAGGGCACCAGGTTGGCTAACCCTGCAAACTTTAAGTATTTGGGGAAATGCAGTGTCCCCAGATAAGAAATGCTTCTTGCATTGGGAAGGCTTCTCTATACCCCCTGCAAGAAATGGATGGCCACCGCTGAACATTTGCTGCAACGTTGCACAGAAACAGGAAAGCCCCAAATTCCTGTATCTGTGTGTCATCATTGCAGCGACTTTAATGACATGTTTTTCTCCCAAACATTAATGTTTTCACATCTTCATAAACACCGCATCTACTGTTTGAGGGGAGAGGCTGTTTCTCTCCACAAAGGAGCAATGGTGAAGGGAACTGAAGGCCAGGACCGAATTTGATAAGCTCCTCTTTCACCTCTTTCACCAGTGGAGGTGACAGATATTTGTTCTTCAGTCCAAGACAAGCATTGCATCATCATCATCGTAATAGTTGTTGTTGTTAATAATATTAATAAGAATAATAATAATAAATATTCCACCCTTCATCATAAGATCTCAGGGTGGTTTACAGAATAAAAACAAGTAAATAATTAAAAACAAAACAGTAAAACAATACCCCCCCCACTTTCCCACAGGCACATTTAAAAGTCTGTACAGTCAAACCTTGGTTCCCGAACGGCTTCGTTTTGGAACACTTTGGCTCCGAAACGCCCCAAACCCAGAAGTAAATGCTCCAGTTTTCTAAAGTTTTTTGGAAGCTGAACGTCTGACGCAGCTTCTTCTTGAGTGCAAGAACCTCTTGCAACCAGTCGGAAGCTGCTCCTCAGTTGTCAAACCTTTCGGAAGCCGAACACTCTTCCAGAACAGATGACGTTCGACAGCCGAGGTTTGACTGTAGAATATTGATCAGCCCAAGGCCTGGTTGAAGAGCAACATTTTCACCTTGCTCCTAAAATATATATAATGAAGGTGCCAGGCGAACCTCCCTGGGGAGAGCATTCCGCAAATGGGGAGCCACAGAACAGGCCAGTTCTCCATTTCTGACCATTAGACCCACCACTGGCCTTGTCCGCTCAATCTGCCAGAGCCTGTCTTTGCATGCAGAGAAGTCTCTAACACACTGAGGGTTTGAGACCCATCAGCTACCCTCACCTGGTTTAGCTGAGCAGTCAAAACCATTTCCCAGGGTGTGGCCATTGTTTCATTCTGGCAGCTTCTAGGAGCCACAGGTGAGAGCAGAGTGAAGGGTGGAAACCAAAGGTGGATGACCCACCCCAGAAGAAGCATGACGTGTTCCCCACAAGAGAGACTGCCCCGCCCTCCAACAACACCCCATATACTTTTGTGCAGCATACTTAAAGCTTCTTGCAACTTGTGAAGATCTGAGGACTGGGATATTAATTCCAACACCGGCATCCTGGGGTAGGTGGGTTGTGATGTAGATTCATTGAGAGGCCCCAATGCCCCAACCCACTAAGATTTCATGGCAGATCAGAGTGGGGAGAAAAAGACTCTCCACTTGACCGGTGGGAATATTCTGTAATTGTAAACCCTGTACATCTTAGCCTTAAGAGGGCCTCTTTTCAGAAGGTACTATGTCTATGACTTCACCTGCTTCAAAATGTGGTTCGCCAGCCTTGCTATATATTGGCATCTTCTTGGTCGTTCTGCTGAGTAGGGGCCCCTGGACATCTGCCCCAAAGTCTTGGCCAGATATAATAATAATAATTTATTATTTATACCCCACCCATCTGGCTGGGTTTCCCCAGCCACTTTGGGCGGCTTACAACAGAATATTAAAATACAATAATCTATTATTTAGCTTCCCTAAACAGGGCTGCCTTCAGATGTCTTCTAAAAGTCTGGTAGTTGTTTTCCTCTTTGACATCTGATGGGAGGGCATTCCACAGGGCGGGTGCCGCTACCGAGAAGGCCCTCTGCCTGATTCCCTGTAACTTGGCTTCTCGCAATGAGGGAACCGGCAGAAGGCCCTCGGCGCTGGACCTCAGTGTCTGGGCAGAACGATGGGGGTGGAGACGCTCCTTCAGGTATAATGGAAGGAGGCCGTTTAGGGCCTTCAAGATCAGCACCAACACTTTGAATTGTGCTCGGAAACGTACTGGGAGCCAATGTAGGTCTTCCAAGACCGGTGTTATGTGGTCTCGGCAGCCACTCCCAGTCACCAGTCTAGCTGCCACATTCTGAATTAGTTGCAGTTTCCGGGTCACCTTCAAAGGTAGCCACTGCACTTGCCGCAGGAGCCTAGACCGCCCTCGGTCTTAATGCCATACTTCCTTCCCCCCCCCAAAAAAAACGGAGGTCTCTGCATAGTTTGAGAAGCCATGAGATAGACGCTAGAGGTTTTGCCCCACCTTTCTTGCCCAAACCCCAAGCAAAAACTCAGCCAGCCTTGAGTTCTACCCTGTGCTTTTGCTATTCAGCATATTTGGGGAGGGGGTGGTTTGAATCAAGGAAAGCTCGAAACACAGGCCAGCATTGCTTCTTAAAACAAATTCTGCAAGACTGGGAAGGGAAAAAATTCCCGGGGTCTTGAAATTTGAGATATTCCACATCCACCCTAATTTCAAAGCAATTCGCATGATCATAGGCATAGCTGCTTAGCTGCTGTTCCTTATGTTCAAAAAAAGAACATACTTTGGGGGGGACGGACCAGGTTGAGAAGATGTGTGGCCCAATTACTGCTATTCCTGATGCCATTCAGTGAGGTGGCAAGAGCTGGTCTGGGTAATCCTTTGGGCAGGGGAAGTGGCAGCAAACTCTGTTATTGTAAGGAAAGGGAGGTGGAGGAGGGAAAAGGAGGGATGAGAAGAGAAGCTGCTCTCCCCCCCCTTCTCTTTCAGACTATAATGTGCTGCGCTGGCAGATCCAGAAATAGAAAGCAAATGTGAGGCTGGCGGGAGGACAATAACCAAAGATCAAATTCAGTCGTTCCATGGTCTGAGTCACAAAGGAAGAAAGGGGGTGAGAACACGGCTCAAGAAGAACAGTGAAAACCATTGCAAGTTTCTTTATTTTTATTATTATTAAAGAAAATATATGCATTGCACCAGGAGTCAGCACCTGAAAGCATGAGGCCTTTTATCAGGATGATGTCATCAAATTTCCACATGCAGAGTGTGTCCCCCATGTCCAGTTTGTGCAATCCATGCTAGTAGATTTATAAGAATGAGAAATAAGGGACTCCTCCTCTAACCTGGAACTAGATGTGTGAGAGAGCAAACTGTGACCCCCCCCTCTCTAGTAAAGGAATGCACTCTTTACATGCCCAACCATACTCTTTCTTCTCACCTTCACATAAATTGAGCCCAATGTTGCTCTTCCTTCTCCCCCTTGTTCCTGATGTAGATCATCCCTCACCTCTTCTCCTCTGGTGGGGAGGAGGGTGCCGTTTTGGGGTCTACCTCAGGTGCCAACATCTCAGGGGCGGGTCTGGATCAGAAGATTGGGGAATGCAATCGCAGGGAGATCAGATCCTAGTAGAAGAGGAGGGGGAATATTCGCCCTCCCTGCTTCCAGAGTTTCCAGAAGCAGAGAGACAGGCAGACACAGAAGCTGCACAGTTGAGAGAGGAGCTACCCAGCTATGAGATAGTAGCTGAGCAACCAGAAGGGAGGGAACAGCTGAGCGATACATCAGTTGAGAGTGGAAGGGAATCCTCTCCCTCCCCCGAAACTCGGAGGTCCAAGTGTGTCAGAAAACAAAGGAGACGTGAGGGGGAGGAACTTCCTGTTGGCGCACTTCTTGCTGCAGAAATGGGGAGGAGTCAGAGTAGGCAACTGATAACCTTGTGGAGGGTTGCCTGTTTGTGCTTGTAACAGAATGCTGTAATAAAAGGACTATAGATCTATCAAATGCTCATTAATTCTTATCGGCGAGCCACCGGAAGGGAGAGGGGAACTCCCGTACTTGACACAAAATGTCTAGGGCCAGCCGTATCCTTGGCTGGAGCTGATGAGAATATTGTATTTGCAGGAAGCCCTTACCTGCAGACTGCAGTGTCCAATTAGGTTTATAAGGGGTGAGGCAATCTCTCAGGTGTATCAGTGGGGCTTCCTGCTAGGCGCATTTGTATAGGTTGTGCCCAAGCAGTCCTATGGAGCAGGGCAGGGAGAATCCGAGGGAGACAAACCATTACAAAGCCATGCCATGCTTCCACTGGCATGGTACAAAGCAAGAAGGCAGCGTTTTCCCCAGTTGGAGGATAAATAACTACACAAGCCCCAGGGTTGTGCATTTCCCTACCCCATTTTTACGGCATGTCGGAGGAAATGGGGGCATCTGGTCCTGGCAGATCCCCCTGATATTAGTGCTGTGCCCATTTCTCAAAAGGTTTCTTTACCTGTGAAAGAATGCATATTTCATTGCTTGAGGAGGATGGTAGGCAGTAGCAAAGGATCTGTCAATTTCAGTTCCCTTAATCTCTCATTTTTTGAGTCTTAAATTCAGTTCTCCATATTCCCCCCCCCCAGCAATTTGTCATACAAAATGACATACAAAGGTGCATTACTATTGGTTGCAAAAAATGTGTGGATTAGTGAAAAGAATTTTTTGAATATTCTCATGAAAATTCAGCAGCCTTTTAATGTGAATTTCTCCTAATAAAGACATTGTCGTATGCAATTTTCACTAATCCACACATTTTTTTGCAAGCAATATAATGCACTTCTGTACGTCATTTTCACCCAAATATCCACGTTCATGCTCATTTCTCCCAAATATATACACTTTGGTAAACATAGCCTGCTTGGACAACTTACGTTGAAAAATTCAGATTAATGTGAATTTCTGCATATTTCAGAAAATGCGAATTTGGACAGGTTCTGCTTTAAAGATGAAGCAAGTCAAATTTCTCTGAAATACGTAGCCACCACTGGCCTGGACTATCGCAGGAGGGTATCGGGGAGCCAGGAGTTCTTTGGGGAAACAGAGAGGGACGGGAAGGGTTAAGCACTATCCTCCCACCTAAAACTTCTCTGCTGCGAATCACACCCTCCCAGGCCTGATTGGAATAGGATAAGCAGCAGAAGCAGCAGCTAGATTTGGAAGCTATCATCATCCAATTGGAGTATTGCACTTTGTCATCTTGCTAAGGAAGAACACGGGGCAGGGTGCGCTGGGGGGGGGGGTCGGTGGCGGTGGAAGGAGAAGAAATCACAGCTTTGGAGCGAATCGTTTTGGGATGTCGAGGCTAGTTGTTTTCTTTTGTCCGGGCCCTCTTCTCCAACTTCCCGTTACAAGATCCCAAACCCGTCGTTAAGAGAGCAGCTCCATTTGCGGCTGTTTAGTCTTGTGGCGAGAAGGTAGATGGGCTAATTACAGAGAGCGCTCAAGGAGGCGCACAGTCCTCTTCAAAGGCCTCTCTCAGTTCTCAGGGAACACGCTGGCTTCCCTGCCGGCAGCATGCCAGGTAAACAGCAGCCCGCAAAGACCGTTTTGGCAGAGGCACCCACCTGCCTTGCCCTGCTATTTAAGCTTTTCAGAATGGAGCTTTAATTCTAGCGTCAAGAAAGGATGGCATGTAATTAGCATCCCTAAAAAGGCTCTCCAGGCTAACTTGTAATCTCGGAGACGGGCAGTTGGCTCGGCACATTACAATGAAGAGTTGGTGGAGAAGCAGAAGGGGGGCGCAGGGAAAAGAGAGTTGCGGCTGCCAATTTAAACACACCCCTCCTTGCTCGAGGGAACCGCGGGCACCGAGCACCAAAAACAGAAGCAGGAAAGGGCACTGCAGGCTCATCAGATGGGCAAATCGTAGGATCTTTTTCACCCTCCCAAGTCCCCCATGCGGCTAAGTGGGGGAGCAGGCAGCCGGGAGGTTGACATGGCTAACTGGCCGATGATCCAGCCCTACTTCCTTCACAGATAGAAATGCAAAGCAGCAACTGACACAGCACTGTGCGTTTAGGGATCTAACCCAACTCTCTCCATGGTCTGCTCGCTTTTGATTGTGCAGGGACAAGACACACACACTCTCTCTCTCTCAATTTTCTGTTTTACAATTTAGAATACTCATTTAAACACCATTAAAATATCAATGACTTCCCTTCTTCTCTTTCCATGGTTCATTTTGCATATCATAAATCCCTGCATATTTTACATAAACTAAAATATTCAGTATTCCATTATTATTACATCCATCAAAACTTATTTACGCTGTTGAATTTCACTTAATGCTGCCAAAGTTTTCAAGCGTACACAATTTCCCCCCATATATTCAACAAACATTTTCCATTCATCTCTAAACATATGTTCTTCTTGTTCTCTTATTCTACCCCGTTTCTCCTAAAATGAGACATACCCATAAAATAAGCCATGGCAGGATTTCTAAGCATTTCCACAATATAAGCCATACCCCGAAAATAAGACATAGTGATAGGCGCGGTTCTGGAGGGCCCCAAGGAAGAGGCAAGGCTGGACGCGTAATTAAAAAATAAGACATCCCCTGAAAATAAGGCACTGTGGGGGTTTTTAAAGGAAAAATAAATATAAGACGGTGTCTTATTTTTGGAGAAACACGGTATATGTTAAGACCACGAGCTGTGCATATTCCATCAGCTTAAGTTGCAATTCTTCTTTAGCTGGGACCTCGGTCGTTTTCCATTTCGGGGCTAATAAAACATGGGCCTCAGTAAAGGTAAAGGGAGAGGGACCCCTGACCATTAGGTCAAGTCAGGACCGACTCTGGGGTTGCGGTGCTCATCTCACTTTATTGGCCGAGGGAGCTGGTGTACAGCTTCCAGGTCATGTGGCCAGCATGACAAAGCCGCTTCTGGCAAACCAGAGCAGCACATGGAAACGCCGTTTACCTTCCCGCTGTAGTGGTTCCTATTTATCTATTTGCATTTTGACGTGCTTTCGAACTGCTAGGTTGGCAGGAGCTGGGACCAAGCAACGGGAGCTCACCCCATCGTGGGGATCCCGTCGCGGGGATTCGAACCGCCGACCTTCTGATCAGCAAGCCCTGGGCTCAGTGGTTTAACCCACAGCGCCACCTGCCTCCCGTGTCCCTCAGTAGTCGCATACAAATAACCTTTTTTGACACCTGGGAATTTCTGTCTGAATTATCCCCCCTAGAGAGGACTCTGGGTTTTTTTTAAAAAAAAATACAGTGGTACCTCGGTTTAAGAACAGCCCTGTTTACGAACTATTCGATTTTACGAACTCCGCAAAACCAGAAGTAGTGTCCCTGTTTACAAACTTTACCTCAGTCTAAGAATGGAAGCTGAACAGTGGAAGGGCACCGGCAGCAGGAGGCCTCATTAGGGAAAGCGCGCCTCAGTTTAAGAACGGTTTCAGTTTAAGAATGGACTTCAGGAACGAATTAAGTTCGTAAACCGAGGTACCACTGTATACTTTTAAACGTTTTTTTCCAATTCATTATGGATTATTTCCCAATACTCTTTACCCTATTACAGGTCCACCACACATGAAAAAACGTTCCCTCAACCTCATTCCATCTCCAACACTTATCTTTTAATTTTATTTGTGGAAGGCGTTATGGTGAAACATTGCATCAGCTGGGCCTTAGGGTCGCCACCTTTCATCAGGCATAATATGGGGCAGCTTGGGCAAAACAAAGGACAGGTCGGGGAAGTGGGGATTGGGTAGCACACTCTCTCTCTCATGACACCATATCCTCCCCCATTTGTGGTTTTTTCTTGGGGGGGGGGGTTTGCCCTGCATTCAGCTTCCCACCCTTACCTTCCAAGTCCCGGACTGCAGAATCCGGGACCGGCAGCCGTGTGACAGCGGAAGTTGCGTCGGCGTAACTTCCGGTGTTGCTTTGCCCTTCTCTGGGCACCAAAAATGGCCGCCGGCGGCTTCAAAAGTCTATTGTACGCTTCAGGAAGTGCGTCAACGCAACTTCCGGTGTCGCTCCGCCCATCTATGGGCACCAAAAATGGCCGCCACTGACACCAGAAGTCGCGTCTATGCACTTCCGGACATGCG
Source organism: Zootoca vivipara (assembly GCF_963506605.1). Lineage (NCBI taxonomy): Eukaryota > Metazoa > Chordata > Lepidosauria > Squamata > Lacertidae > Zootoca > Zootoca vivipara. Next base: position 18,119,184 of record NC_083288.1, on the reverse strand, counting down.
TAGGTGTGACTTTTGAAGCTGGCGGCAGCCATTTTTGGTGCCCATAGAAGGGCAAATCGGAAAGAAAAAATGGCCGCCGGCAGGAGAAAAAAACGGAGAAAAACAGGAGACGAAGTGATACAGGGGACCACTGGGAAAAGGTAAGTAAAAACGGGGGTTTCCCGGGGGAAATGGGGTACTTGGCAGCTATGTTCCCACCCCCCTTGCCGCTCCCACCCCAGACCCGCTCTTCCCATTGACTCACGTAGATTGGCAGAGGGCATAAGTAGATGTTGGCTCCCCTGGGTGACTTGAGCTCCAGCCTCTCGCTCTTGCTGGCATCAGAGGAGACTCAAGCACAGAGCAGGAGGTGAGAGGAAGGAGGAGGAGAGGTCAGGTTGGGGTGCTGGAGGGGGCAAAGCAGCTGTGGACCCACATCATGCTAGACCAGCAGGCGGAGGCTGAGGGGGCACAACAACAAGAGGGGGTGAGGGAGGGAGAAGATGTCGCTCCTTCCCCCTTCCCTCTATTCTCTCTCGAGCACAGTCAGGCTCCCCATCAGAGACACAGCCACCATTTTGGGTCGGCCAAGCTCAAATATGGACAGGGGGGAAGTGTCCCATTTGAAGTCCAAACAGGACAGGGGGAACTTTTGGCCAAAAACGGGGTGGTCCTGTTTTTCTAGGGATGAGTGGCGACCCTACTGAGCTCCTTGCCACACAGTCTAAAGTGGTACAGGGCAGTCTAAAGCGGTACAGGCCAGACATGAGTTTACTGCCTATGTAAGGCTACAAGGAATGTGTTATGAGAGGGCCATGCAATTCTCCCCCACAGAGCTATGAATTCTGGGAATTGTAGTTCCGTAAGGAAGAACAGGAGTCTCCTAATGGGTCTCAGCACTCTCAATAAACTACAGCTCCCAGGATTCTCTGGTTGAAGTGGCATAAATAGCGTTTTCATGTATACTGCATATGGAGTCAGAGACAGACGTCCAGCTCAATCTTGGGAAAGTCTGCCTTCTTCAAGCACCCAAATACATCATTGGGAACACAAATGTGCTAGGGGGCCTAATTTGAGATTATCCCTGGAAGGGGATTTTTTTAAATAAAAAAATTCAGACCTATATCCTCGTAATTAACCCAGTTTACGCTGCTTCGGTTATGAATTTCTCCCTCCCGGTGCATGTATTGTATGTACGAGGCAACTTATCACCTGTCACTAGCCCAGAGACCCATAATTTAATCCTCTGGCCTTCAGTAATCTACGTACATTGCAAATGGATGCAAAAATATGTGTGCATCTTCTTGGTGAAAGCAGGCGGGGAGAAAGCTAGGACTTAGTCAGTTCCAAGGCAGCCAGTGGGGAAAACAGTTAGCATTCCTTTGAAAATATACTGTGAATTTCATCCTGGCAAAATCCCAGCTCTACAGCTCCTCATTATTTCCCCTTTAGCGGCTTCTCCCCACCGCTAAATAAATCGGAATATTTGTTTATTTTTGTCTGCACGCACGCACACACACACACACACACACACACACAAACACACTCCTCTCTCTCTCTCTCTCTCTCTCTCTCTCTCTCTCTCTCTCTCTCTCTCTCTCACACACACACACACACACACACACACACACACACACACACACACTTTCTTGGTTGCTGCATTTGGCTTCTCCCCAACCACAGCAAATAGCCATGGTCTGAGAGTTTTAAAAGGGTCCTGCTTTTCTCCGAGGAACCACAGCAAAGGAGCAGAAAGAGTCGCCGTGGAACTCGGCGGAGATTTTTATATAGCTAAGGTGTGTCTGTGGTTGAGAAATTAAGAGCAGGCAGTTCTGATTTCAGCTGCTTTTCCTGGGCAGGAGGGAGGGGGAGGACCCTGTTCACAAGAGCATGGCACAAATTCAGGTCCTACGACACACATTTTGAGACAATTACCAAGGAATGACACAAAAATGGGTCTTGTGCTAGCTCCAGGCTTGATGGGGCCATAGGCAAAATGCTCTCTGATGGGCCAAGCAAACGGTCATTTAGGCATTGCCAGAAAAAGAGGGCAAAAGATGGTTTACCTAGTGGCAATGGCAGCAGGTAGCGGCAGTAATCAGAGCAGCACAGGCGGCTGGGTTGAGCCGCCATTTTTATTTCTCGCACTGTCCCTGATTCTGCTGCCCCTCTTGAAGAGGGATTAGGAAATGGGGGTGGGGGTGGGCCTTCCTTGGACTCCAACTCCCATCAGCCCCAGTCCGTATGGCCAGTGGATGTTGGGAAGTGGAGTCCACACACATTCCCCAGCCCTGCTCTAGGGCATTTTGGGGAATTAAAATGGCAGCTTCCCCGAAGTCCTGACAGCCAGTTCCCCAAAGATGCCAAGTGCTGGATCTTAATCATTATTTTCCAATAGGTGTTCAAAGAAAAAGAACTGTGCTTCTGACCAGAACTGTGTACAGCCGAGGCACTTTGGGTGCAATGGTGGGATTGCCAAAGTCTCCCCTCCCCCGACCCCTTTCTAATTTATTTATTTGCATGAAATGCACACAAGTTACATGCGTGTAAGCTGCGGGCTTGCTGTGATGCACGTGGCCATCAAAGGCCAGATTGTTTTGGGGCGCGTTTTAACGCGAAGCGAAGGTGCTCTCCTTTCAAGGTGCTTCATTCCTAATTGTCCCTCTGCCCGAAGCCTTCTGCCATCCATTTTGGAAGCCTTCTGCTGTATTCAAACGCACGCGCCCCCATGACTGCCCAAATCCTTTGCTCCCTTCTCTTGCTGCCTCCTTCTTCCCCCTGACCAGTTACGTTTTGCTCCCCTCCGATTCTGCGAGGTGGTTTAGCCCACGGAGCTGCCTTTGGACTACGGCCTTATAAAGACTCCCGCGCAGGAAGAAGCAGGAACAACCACAAGGGGCAAAGTGGAGGCACTTAGGGGGTGTTTATTCTGGCAAAGAGAGGCCTGGCATCATTGCCACATCTGGAGAGGCCAAGTGTCGCCGAAAGCTCATTGGGAAAAGAGAGACAACGCTCTCCTCATACAGATACCTCCCTGGCAGTCCAGGAAAGGGTGGGGCACAGCACAGAGCCAGGATAAAATGGCAAGAAAATGTCCCAGTTTCACCACTTGCTAGCTGCAGTGTTTTGCCTTGAGAAGCTTCCCTCAGCCTGGCCTTTTCCCCCCCAGTGCCGGGATTCGGCCCCAAAGATCTGTGATTCAACAAGAAGAGTGCCTCTGGACATGTGCAAAGGGCTTGGTACCCCCTTCAGTTCCTGGAGTGATGGGGAAGAGTTTGGGGGGTTCTAGAGGGTTTAGGATTCCAGGTAGACATGAATCCACGCCCTTCCCATTTTTTTATCTTAAAAAGTGCTGGTCCTTTTTAAGAACGTCTGCGAGGCTTTGAGCCAGTACTCCAAGCAGGAAAGTCCTTGCAGACAAATAGGTCAATTTTGGTATCTCTCTGTTGCTCATTTTTCCAAGTTCAGCTCTTCACATTTCCACAATAGTTTGCTTTTTTTTTTTTTTGGAGAAAAAATATTATTTAATCCTCATGAAAATTTAATGGCATTTTTGTGGATTTCTTCCAATCTGCAAAAATTTGTATGCCGCTTTGCCTAATACACAGTTTTTGCAAAGCGGTTTCCCCTAATATAATGCACATTTCTGCATAATCTTCACTCACCTATTTGCACATTACTTGGCTGGGAAACTGCGCTGCAAAATCTGGATAAGTGACACTGTTAATATGCATTCACCCAGCCGGAGCCTTCATTCAAGGTTGCTTCTAGTTCCCTTCACTATCATCTCCAATCTCTGAAATGTTTCTGAACTACGACTGAATAATAATAATAATAATAATAATAATAATAATAATAATAATAATAATATTTATACCCCGCCCATCTGGCCGGGTTCCCCCAGCCACTCTGGGCGGCTTACAACAAAATATTAAAATGCAGAAATCCATCAAACATTAAAAGCTTCCCTATACAGGGCTGCCTTAATTGTTGGTAATTGTTGTTCTCTTTGACCTCTGGTGGGAGGGCGTTCCACAGGGTGGGTGCCATAGCTGCCAAGTTATCCCTTTTTTACAGGGATTTTCCCTTATGCTGAATAGGCTTCCTCGCGAGAAAAGGAAAAACTTGGCAGCTATGGTGGGTGCCACTACCGAGAAGGCCCTCTGCCTAGTTCCCTGTAACTTGGCTTTTTGCTAAAGTAATTATGTGTGTTCTGCATTGCTCATTGGTGTGGAATTAGGATTTTTTTATTCTGCTATTTTTATTTTTATTATTATTATTCCTCTCCTTGCATCTACAGAACATAGATGGGAATTACTACAGAGTAAACAAGTGCAGCAGGGATGAGCAGTGCTTTTTTTTTCAACCAGAGCGTTTCTGGTACCTGTCAGGTGGGCGCCATCATGGGCTTGCTCTAACAACTTCATGATGAGCTCCGGCATCTATTTTTCTGGAAAGAAAGCACCGGGGATGAGGAAGCTGAGGTCCACCGGAAGCTGCTGGACTACAACTCCCATCATCCCTGACCACTGGCCATGCTGGCTGGGGTTGATGGGAGTTGTAGTCCAAAAATATCCAAAGGCCACCCCATCAAGCTCCCTGTTAAACTACATTGTTGATACTTGCTTAGATGTGGACTTCTTTCGCCAGTGCTCACTTGACTCTTTTGGCAGGAGCTCATGCCTTTTTCTGCTCCATTTCTAGCTTTGGGATTTGGTGAGGAGGGGAGAGACAATGATTTATTGATCTGCCCCCCCCCATCCACTTTCTCCTCCAGCAGTTGGGGATGGATGGGCAGCAGAGTAATTCCATCCAAAGAATTGTGGGTTTTGCTCCAGTTCTGCAAGCCATATTCTTTGCATATATTTTTTATTAAATTTTCTGTTTTACAATTTAAAATACTCATTTTTACATGCTTAAGATATCAATGCTCTTCTTCTCTCTCCATGGTTCATTTTACATATAATAAATGCCTGCATATTTTACAAAAACTATACCATCCAATATTCCATCATTGCATCCATCAAAACTTATTTACACCGTTGAATTTATCTTAATGCTGCCAAAGTTTTCAGCTGTACACAATTATTTCCCATATATTCAATAAACGTTTTCCAATCTTCTCTAAACGTATGTTCTTCTTGTTCTCTTATTCTATATGTTAAGTCTGCAAGCTTGTTGTGTCAACTTAAGTTGCCATTCTTCTTTGGTTGGGACCTCGCTCCTTTTCCATTTTGGGGCTCACAAAACACAGGCCGCAGTAGTGGCATACATAAATAACCTTTTTTGACACCTGGAAATTCCAGTCTGAATTATCCCCAAAAGAAAGAACTCTGGTTTGGGGAGGAAAGTACTTTTAAACTTTTTTTTTTTCAATTCGTTATGGATCGTTTCCCAATACTCTTTTGCCTTTTTACAAGTCCGTCACATAGGAAAGTACGTTCCCTCCACCTCTTTGCATCTCCACCAATCTCGGCCAGCACAGCACAACATCTGGAGGGCACCAGGTTGGAGAAGCCTGCTCCAGACTCATCCTCAGAGCAGGGGCAGGGGCCAGGCCTTAACCTGTGACTATACAGTGTGTACACACAAAGGGGGTTCAGGTCCAAGATATTCAGCCCTGGTGCTCCAGGGCTCTGCCAAGAATTCGTTTTGTAGTGTTCAAACATGGCACCGCCACATCCCCTTGTCCTCACATCTGTGGAATAACTTCAAGTTATTTATTTGACGGACTATTTTGCGCCTCAAAAGGCTTCAGCTTCGGGAGAGCAGCCACAAAGGCTGGCCCCAATCCAGGAAGCCCAAAGCGATGCATTGCTGCAGCCAGAGACCAACACTTCCAAGTTGCGTAGCGGCTGCCTAAGGAATATCCAAAGGGCTCCACCAGCCCCCCCCCCATGGGCTCACATACGCATTAGAGCAGGGGCAAGCCAACGTGCCCCCCCATGCCAGATGTTTCGGGACCGCAGCTCCCATCAACCCTTGCCAGCATGGCCACTGGTCAAGGATGCTGGGAGTTATAGTCCATCAATTAATCAATATCACAGCCCCACACTGGCTACCCATCTGCCACAGGATGGGGTGGATCTGCTAACACCCCCCCCCCAACTGCCCAGCAGCAAGCGATTCTCTAGCTCATATAGCCGCTCCATATGCAAAAACTTGGACCGTGCTCTCTGGGTGGGAGAATGTATTTTCCAAGACTGCTCATTCCAGCCTTTTAAATGTCTCTGGTTCCACTCTCATCCAAGGCATTCCGTTTCCTCTCACCTCTCCCCCTCCCTCTTCCACATTCCCACCTCTCCCGTTCTAGAGTTTCTCCTCGCTTCAAGCTCCATCTTCTGGTCCCCTTGCAGCACTGAGCTGCTGGCTATGACTCAGCCAGGACTGGGGTTCCATTCCACCCTGAGCCACACATACATACTTGTGACGTCATACAACCCCCCTCCTCTCTCTCCCCACTGCACCGCTGCCAAAGCAAACACAAAGCAGAATTGCTGCACCATCTGGAAGCCTGGGAGCTCCGGGAGCGGTGGGGGCCAAAGGCGAGACCCGAACCTTTCTCCTTGCGAGCCAACCCCCTTGCCCTCTGCTCTCCGGCCCAGCAGCAGCAGCAGCACCGCTCCTCCTGGCACGCAGAGGGTTAAGCGCAACGCTGTCAACCGGAGGTCCTCCAGCCCCTCTCCGACATACCAATCCTTGGTTTTATTTTTTTGCAAAAGCTCAGAAAGCCACAGGAACTCGGCCAGCTCAAGAGCTGGGATGTGGCAGCTCTCAGCGAAACCGCAGAGCTGCCCGGTGATGAGGGAAGGTGGTTGATCGCAGCCAGATGAACCTACGAAGCAGAGGCACGCCGAGGAGGAGAAACCTGGCATGGCCCTTCCAGCACGGTGTTGGTTCTGTAAGGTTGGGTGGGTGGGGAGGGAAGGCAGGCATGTCTTAAAGTGGAGAAGGCAATGTTAGCCTGCAGTGCTTTGCAAGCTGATATGGTTATACAACCTCTCCCCCCCCCCACTGCCACACACACACAAGGTTTCATCAAGTTGCAAGTACCCTGTTTCTCATATTTTAAGACATACCCATAAAATAAGCCATAGCAGGATTTTTAAGCATTCAAGGAATATAAGCCATACCCCGAAAATAAGACATAGTGATAGGCGCAGCAGCAATGCCGGCCGCGGCAGGAGGAGGAGGAGGAAAAAAATAAGACACCCCCTGAAAATAAGCCATAGTGTGTGTGTGTTTTTGAGGAAAAATAAATATAAGACAGTGTCTTATTTTTGGAGAAACACGGTAGGAGAAAGGCAGGGGAGATTGGAGCCTGTATAAGCAGGAGTGGGTCACTGGGAGTCCCCCAAATATTGTGGGGCTTCAGTTCCCAACCACCCACCCTGCATTCCTCACGGCCGTAGGATGATGAGAAGCAGGAAATGTAAAGAAAAAGAAGGTGCCTATTACCATATGCGGTGGTCGTGTAAAGCAGGCATCCCCAAACTGCAGCCCTCCAGATGTTTTGGCCTACAACTCCCATGATCCCTAGCTAACAGGACCAGTGGTCAGGGATGATGGGAATTGTAGTCCAAAACATCTGGAGGGCCGAAGTTTGGGGATGCCTGGTGTAAAGTAATAAATTGAATTTATGTTGCCTTTTTGGTGGTGGCTCCCATCCATGAATGCCCACCACCCAAAATGGTGGCCAGGGTGCTGCTACGGCTGCTCACAGTCACCCAGAAGAAGAAAAAACTTTGGGGGAAAGAAGTAAGCAGGCCCCCCACTACAGAGAAACTGTTGGCGAATTTCTCCCATGAGCTGAGAAATTCATCCCCACCCGTTTCTATTTCGGTGTCCAATAGGGTGAGGAATTTCAAGCAACCATTTGCACAAAGCTCTACTTCGCATGCAGACTTATACACATACTCCATCTATCCAGACAAGGTTCTCTCTCTCTCTCTCTCTCTCTCTCTCTCTCTCTCTCTCTCTCTCTCTCTATCTATCTATCTATCTCTATCTCTCTCTTTCTTGAAGTTTTGAATATTGGTCACACATGGTAGCCAAGTGAATTCTTGAGGCCTTTGCAATGGAAGACAATGCCAGCAAGCTCCACGCAGGGTGCTGAAAGGAATTAATGGAGAAACAAAAGAAAAGTACTCACAAATTGGAACCACATAGGAGAGCAGGGTAAATCTGGTCCCGTCCCCCATCCCCTGCTTTAAAAATCCCTCTTTGAGCTCAAAGGGACTATAATAAAAGCAATAGCAAATTTATTATTTGATTCTGCCAAAAATTACAAAAAACCCCAAACCTTTTAATTGTTCCTTTTGGACAGGGGACTAAATCTGAAAGGTGCCTAGCACAAAATCCATCAACCTACAGTATTTGTCCATAATTTGGTGGCTGTTATCCACACAGGAGGGGCTAATATGGCTTCAAATTTCATATAATTGTGTCACAAAGAAAGATGTTGTGGCAGCTTTATTTCTCCATAACAGCAAGGGGGCATCAATTTTCATTTTCATTTTCAAATAAGGATTCAGATTTTGACTCCGAGCCAAATTGGACTTATTCCAAAGCACTTAAGACTATTTTCCAAAGTTTACCTTTCCAAAGAGTTTGGGACCCTCACTTCCTGGGTCAAACTCGTCAGGAAAGACTCAACAGGCAGGTTCATTTTTCACAAGGTATCAGGAGGAACAGTCCGTTAAAAAACTGCATACTAAAAATCATTGAGCATAATGTGGAGCCGAGTCAAATCTCTCAGAGGAATTTTCTCTGAACGTTTTCCAGAGCATGAGACTCTTAATCTTTGGGATGTGGGTTCGAGCCCCGCGCTGGGCAGAAGATTCCTGCATTCCAGGGGGGTGGACTAAATAACCCTCCTGATCCCTTCCAGCTCTATGATTCTATAATTCTTTCTTTCTTTTGTGGTAGCCACATTGCCTTAGACAGACTCTTAGGACCAGGGCTTTGTGAAGGATGCAAAATGGCAGCCAGACTGCTAACACACCTGCTGAAATAATTTTTTATGCAAGGGGGGGGGAACCTGCCAATGGTGAGGCTACCCCCATGAAACTCTTGGGGAAATTCCCACCCACACACACAGAAATTAGCTGAAACCCCCAGTTTCTCTGTCCACAGGTAAGGTAAAGGTAAAGGGACCCCTGACCTTTAGGTCCAATCACGGACGACTCTGGGGTTGCGGCGCTCATCTCGCTTTACTGGCTTCCGGGTCATGTGGCCAGCATGGCTAAGCCGCTTCTGGCGAACCAGAGCAGCACACGGAAACACCGTTTACCTTCCCACCGGAGCGGTACCTATTTATCTACTTGCACTTTGACGTGCGTTCGAACTGCTAGGTTGGCAGGAGCTGGGACCGAGTAACGGGAGCTCACCCCATCGCGGGGATTCAAACCGCCGACCTTCTGATCGGCAAGCCCTAGCCTCTGTGGTTTAGGCCACACCGCAGGTAGGGTGGTAAATTTGGAGCAGCTCTGGCATCATTAGAAAATCATGAGCTTTGGGAGAGGGGAGACCCCGAGAGACACCCTGGACCCAGTGTTTGCCCTAGAATGATTGGGAAGAGTGAAAAGAAGGGTTGCCTTCCCCCTTCCCTTGCCTCTCTTAGCCATCTTCCTAGATCCAAGCTTCCCTGTTTTCAGGAGACGAACAACAAAGACTCGCTGAATGAGTCACCCAAACATCTGGAAAAACTGCAACACAAAGCAAAGCCAGAAACACCCCAAGCAGTGCCTCTCGCTTTGCAGTCTGACCAAGCCCTGTGGTCCAAGGTCTCGTTGCTCTTCTCAGCATCTTTCCAGTTACACCCAGGGCGCTCCTGATTGGTCGAGATTTCTCTGAGGGCCCAATCAGCTCCCGCTACTCACTTCTTGCTGACTAACCCCTGCCTCCTTTTTTGCCATTGGATAATAATAATTAAAAAAACAACAACCACTCACCCCTCCCCAGAGCTGTTTCCCCTCACCACCAAGAAAAGAGTAGCAGGTCAGAAAAGCTGGAGTCCATATAAGGGAAAACAAAAGAAATATAACAATAGGTTTCTGGCACAAAGATGTGTCGAAATCAGGCTCAGAGAAATATAGGATGCTTCATGATGGCTTTCGACATCTCTTCTATATAGTGTCTGAGAAGCTGTGTGATTTAGTTGGTTTTTTATGTACAGGAAAACACTTTTAAAAAATGAGCTGGGGGCACTATATTTTGCAGGCAATTCAATTCTGTCCCTTGTGGCTTAGATTATGGGTTGTTGTTTTTAATCACCCCTATGGGCGTGAATTACTTTTCCCAACCACCAGCACTGCACGTTGATTGATCGCTGTAATTAATTTGCTTTCAGAGAAGAGTTGCAGTCCGTTCTTTTTGCTCTGCTTTCCTCTCTTCTTGGACTTCTCTACATTCCTCAGCCAGGAGCGTATGGGTTTGCCAATTTAGGATTCCATCCCATCCACCACAACTTATAATAAATGTGTTAGTCTTTAAGGTGCCACAGGACTCCTTGCTTCTGAAACCTCGGCTCAGGCTCAGCCAGGATTCAGATTTAAAATGTCTGGCTGGTTTCCAGATTTGTTTTGCAAAGATATAAAAGGAGTGCCTCAGAGTGCATTTGAACATTAATGACTAGGTAGCCTCCGCCAGCCTTCACACTTCTGACCATAAGAGGTTTCTGACTATAAGGTGCAAGCTTCCAAAATAATGCGTAACATTAAATGTGTGTAGTTACAGGTAGGTAGCCGTGTTGGTCTGAGTCGAAGCAAAATAAAAAAATTCCTTCAGTAGCACCTTAAAGACCAACTAAGTTTATATTTTGGTATGAGCTTTCGTGTGCATGCACAATTCTTCAGTTTGTGTGTATCGTTCGTATCACTTCACACGACTGAAGATCATAACCGGCCTCTATGCACCTTGGATTATAGATTATAGACAAGGTTCTCCAGAAGTTTTTCCAAGCAGGCATGAGCTTCAGATTGTCCTGCTGCCACAATTAATTGAGTCATCAGTTAAATCAATTGATTTAAAAAGCAAGCAAACAAACAAGCAAACAAACAAGCAAACAAACAAGCAAACAATTTTCATAGACTGAAAGTATCCCTGAGCAGAAGACATTCATAATTTTTAATGCAAGTGATTGTAAACTGTGGAGATGGCAATCCCTATTTTGAAAGCTCATCCCCTCACTTTTTTCACACATAAATTGTCTCTTCCAAGATGGCTCCTGCCGCAACGTATTTGTGTCATCCAGAAACAAAGGAAAAGGCACCTCAATTCAGAAATATTGTTTTTACCTGGATGTAACTTTTATCGATTTATGAACGGACTAAAATTTATTTCATCATGTTGCATCCGTAATAAGTTCAAAAAATTAAGTGCCCTGTGCCCAAGGAAAGGCAGGGGCACCATGTGTAGGAAGAAATTGCTACACAAAGTATTAATGCTGTAATCCTCAATGCATGTACTAGTAAGAAAGCTCTGTTATGCTCTGCGGGATTTACTTCTGAGTAAACATGCTGGTCAGGGTGGTAGGAATGCGGTAGTGGTGTAGCATGGGCAGGCAATGAGGGGTGGCGCTGCCCCGGGCACAAATTTCTAAAGGATGCACTATTTCAAAAGAAGAAGAAAAGGAGAATAGTAATAATAAATACCAAAATAGTGTGCCCTCCCCCTCACACAGAGAATTGTAGTCCAAAACAACACAGAGATGGTAACAGAGGCAGGGTTTCTCTCGCAAGAGTTGAAAGCCACTGCCTAGTGTTTACCCACTGGACTCTCCTTAGAAAAAGGGGCCAAGATCAGCCGAGCCAAACTGCACTCAGAAGGGGGCTGCTCAAACACATGTTGAGAAGGGAGCGGGGAGGCTTAAGTGGAGCTTCCACTCTCAGGGGCACTCTACCTGTGTGTGCGGATAAAAGGGAGGTGAATGCCACGTGCACTGACGTGATTGGACGGAGCTTTTCCTCGGTTGGCACTTGTCAGGAGTTGCAAAACTTGTCCCGGCCCGCTGGCAACCCATGTTACATCACTGGGATTGGAGCAGGGCTGGGAAGCTCCAGCACTTTATTCCCACACACCTTAACAAGATAAGGAGAGTCCTGCCAGGTCGGGCCAGTAGCCAACCTAGTCTCTGTTCTCACAGATCCTGAGCACAAAACAGTGCTGTCCCTACCTGGATCCCTCAGCAACCAGCATTCAGAGTTATACTGCCTCCGACCCTGGATGCAGAACACTGCCATCATCTCTAATATCTGCAGACAGCCTAATCATCCGTGAATTTGTCTAATCCTTTTTTAAGAGCCATCCAAGTTAGGGGCCATCACTACCTCCTGGGGGAGCAAAGCCTTCCAAAGCACCCTCTGAATGCCCGAAAAGGGCTCATACTTTACAATGCATCCAATGGGGGTTAGATCTAAAAACCCCTCAGAACTTACACTATGGTAAATTTGTACATCGTGATTGAACGACAGGCCTCTTCCCCATATCGGCAAATGGTGCTGTAGAAGTAAAGGTACAAGGTAAAGGTAAAGGGGACGCGGGTGGCGCTGTGGTCTAAACCACTGAACCCCTTAGGCTTGCCGATCAGAAGGTCGTCGGTTTGAATCCTCGCGATGCGGTGAGCTCCCGTTGCTCAGTCCCAGCTCCTGCCAACCTAGCAGATTGAAAGCACACCAGTGCAAGTAGATAAATAGGTACCGCTGCGGAGGGAAGGTAAATGGCATTTCTGTGCGCTCTGGTTTTCGTCACAGTGTCTCATTGCACCAGAAGCGGTTTAGTCATGCTGGCCACATGACCTGGTCCACATGACCTGTGGACAAACGCCGGCTCCCTTGGCCTGAAAGAGAGATGAGCGCTGCAACCCCGTAGTCGCCTTTGACTGGACTTAACCACCCAGGGGTCCTTTACCTGCTGTAGAATTTTTAAACGTGCGACTGTCGATTTGATGGGCTTCACCATGTCAGCGTATTGGAATCAAGAGGGAGGTACGCATTGTTTTGAAGTTTTCTCCCACCCTCCTCTGTGTCTAAACAAGAGGAGGAATCCATTGCAGACAGCTTTATTTTATTTTGTTTTTTTTTTAATTTTTGTGGCCGGGGGATTGGGGGTTGCGAATGCAACGCATCAAGCTGCTTACTCTCCTGCCTGCCCCCATCCCTAACACACATTTGCAGATCCTTTTTCATCTTAAATTGTTCTCTCCTCAGTGTCCACCTCATCTGGTTCCCAGCTGCTGCTGAGGCGTTGGCTCTCATTCTCTCCTTGCGGTTGCTTTCCTTTAAGCTTCTTGTTGTTTTTTCCCCCTTGAAGTTTGATGCATGTAGAGTCGGGCTCGGTTCCTGCTGATGTGGCAGCGAGAGATACTCTAGCCTAGAAAGAATCTCATTCTCTCCCAACAAGAAGAGCTGTCCTTTAAAAAAAGGGGGGGGGAGAGAAAATTGGCACCGATGGATCCAGTTGAGTTCTCCTCTTCCATCCTTGTGATCTTGCCCTCCCTGTGATCTTGTTAGCACCTGCACTTCTTGTTGTTTTTTACCCTTTCGTTCAGTTGTCGCCCCCGATTTTCATGCACAAAAGGACTGCAGAGAAGGAGATGGCTCCCTGCCCAGACTCTGCGTCCACCTCTGCTTCCCATTCTTTCCTTCCATTGCTCTGTCTACCCGCCTCCTTTCCTCTTGAGTTCAGGGCAGCCCTAACAGGCTCCAAGTCTGTTCCCTTCTGCTTTCCAAAGAAGCCACATTCCTCCGCAGCATCTTCAAGTGGTCACTTCCTTCCTGTTCCTAACTGACCGCCCTGTTTGTATGCATATGTATCAGTTCTCACGAGTTTGACACCTATCAAGTTAGAGACGTGTTCAGTGTGGATGAACATACGTATACATATTCCGCCCAGGCCCTGACTCTCTGCATTTGACGCAAGGGAGGTCAAGGTCTGAGCACGAGTGGGGATATTCTCTGCACCCTGCCTCCTGTCAATGGATATAGTGTTTGTGTCAAAGCTGCTTCATGCTGAGTCTGACCATCGGCCAACTGACTTCTCCAGACAACAAAATGACTCTTCTTTTCTTATGTCTGTGGCTGCAATCTCCTGGGTGACACAGATGCTTGAAAAAGGTAAAGGTACCCCTGACCATCAGGTCCAGTCATGGGCGACTCTGGGGTTGTGGCGCTCATCTCGCTCTACAGGCCGAGGGAGCCGGCGTTTTTCCGCAGACAGCTTCCGGGTCATGTGGCCAGCATGACTAAGTCGCTTCTGGTGAACCAGAGCAGCGCACAGAAACACAGTTTACCTTCCAGCTGGAGCAGTCATGCGTATTCCTTCCGTTTCCCTCCCTCCCACTCCTCTGCCCGGCCCTGGGCACTGGCAACACATGCTATGCCACTGCATCCTTGTTGGCCACATCACTACTTCTTACAAGAGTGGTTTTTTTGGGTTATAAGCCTGCTTTTCAGAGTACACTGCCATAATGTGATGGTGATGACGATGACGACAACAACGACAATTTATTATATTTGTATGCCCCCCATCTGACTGCATTGCCCCAACCACTCTGGGCAGCTCTCAACAAAAGATAGCAAAAACACAACACAAATTCACACACACTAAAAACTTCTTTTAAGTTCAGAATGATCTGCTGAAAGAGTAAGGAATTTGGGGCTCCCCAGGTATTGCTGGACTGTAATTCCCATGACCCCTGGCACCAACCATGCTGACTGATGCTGATGAGAGTTGGAGTCCAACGAAATCTGGAGGGGGGCACATGTACCCAAGTCCATCTTCCTAATGTTTCCATATGCGTCAACTTTCATGTTTACTTCTGCATGCCGTAAAAGCTGACCACTTCAGAAGTGTAGGGCTCATTTCTGATTGTGGGGAGGTGAGACCGTCCGTTTCAGCAACTGCATCATGGGCTAAGACCTGCCAGGGGTGTGATGCCGTGCTCATTAGGCCTGACCCTCAGCCAAGTCTGTGATGATCACGTTCTTGCTAATAAAGAGTTAACTCCAACTTAAACAGTGTGATTTACTGCCGGCTTGCTCTGTGACAACTGCCTCCTCCTCAGTCTCAGCACTGAACTTGTAGGGAGGATGATGGGAACAAAAGTAGAACTGTTGGGCTCTGCCTGTCATTGGCTCTGGCGCCACCTACAGTTGCCTCCCTGATTTCTACCCTCCCAGTTCCAGTGAGCACCAGTCCCCGCTGTCCAATGCTGGTCAACTCAGAACCAATTCAACCTCCCTGCTGCATTGCCCATCTGTGTCCTGCTAATGGAACTGCAAACTTCCTGCCTAGCAGCTAACTCATGTCTCTGCCCCACCTGGTGAGCTGCTGGGGCCTGAAAGTGAAAATGTCTAAGTTGCACTTCCAGAGAAAATAGGCAGACTGAAATCCTTTGCAATTCTCACCTTTCTGGATTTTGCAGCGCACGCAGGTGGCGCTGTGGGTTAAACCACAGAGCCTAGGGCTTGCTGATCAGAAGGTTGGCAGTTTGAATCCCTGCAACGGGGTGAGCTCCTGTTGCTCGGTCCCAGCTCCTGCCAACCTAGCAATTCGAAAGCACGTCAAAGTGCAAGTAGATAAATAGGGACCGCTCCGGCGGGAAGGTAAACGGCGTTTCCGTGTGCTGCTCTGGTTCGCCAGAAATGGCTTTGTCATGCTGGCCACATGACCTGGAAGTTGTGCGCCGGCTCCCTCGGCCAATAATGCGAGATGAGCGTGCAACCCCAGAGTCGGTCACGACTGGACCTAATAGTCAGGGGTCCCTTTACCTTTACCTTTAATCAAAATGAAGGGTCCAAAAATGTGTGCCCGAGTAACAACTGTTCATAAAAAAATGCATGCATTCATGAAAATAGCATACAAGGGATGCATTATTTTAGGGAGAAGTGCTTGCCGTAATGTGTGTATTGCGGGTGGGGAAAATGCACACTAAAACAGTGACAATTCTTCTGTGAGTACTCAGAAAATGTGGAAATGTGTCTGCTGACTGGGAAAATAAGAAGTAGGAACTGAGTTTGACAAGTTTTTAATGCTTGATGTTTTATTGCCCAGAGTGGCTGGGGAAACCCATGGGTGGGATATAAATAAAATTATTGTTGTTGTTTAGTCATTTAGTCGTGCCCGACTCTTCCTGACCCCATGGACCATAGCACGCCAGGCACTCCTGTCTTCCACCTCCTCCTGCAGTTTGGTCAAACTCATGTTAGTAGCTTTGAGAACACTGTCCAACCATCTCGTCCTCTGTCATCCCCTTCTCCTTGTGCCCTCAATCTTTCCCAGCATCAGGGTCTTTTCCAGGGAGTCTTCTCTTCTCATGAGGTGGCCAAAGTATTGGAGCCTCAGCTTCACGATCTGTCCTTCCAGGGAGCACTCAGGGCTGATTTCCTTAAGAATGGATAGGTTTGATCTTCTTGCAGTCCATGGGACTCTCAAGAGTCTCCTCCAGCACCATAATTCAAAAGCATCAAGCCTTCTTTATGGTCCAGCTCTCTATATCTATTATTTATTTAATAATAATAATAATTATTATTATTACTAATTTTCCATCCCTACAGACAGACTTCCAGAGGTGTCAGGTGTTATGATCACCCCTATCATGCCACTGTTAATTTCACACTGTGATTGTGACAGGAATATGGACTGGAAGGTGAAGAGAAGGGTTGCGTCTTACCAAATAAATCCCCGTTTCTTTGCAAAAGGAAGCTTCTGCACATCCGTGGCCCTTTCCACACGCTTTGCCGATCTCCTTAAGCACATTCTTTCCCTAAAGAACGGGTTTTGGTGGGGGCAACTCTGTGCCAGCCTACGCTAAACGAACACTTCCCATCCTGCATTTTAGGAAGATAGTGGCTTTCCAACCACCACTTGCATTTCCGCACATTTAGTGGGATTAAGCTGCGGTGAGGGTGAACATTAGTTTCTAGCCCTGCATGGTTATTAAGGATAATGAAACACCTTGCAGCCTCGAATCTCTCCTGTGTGTGGCTCAATTAAAAACAACAACTGCCTCCTGCCTTTCCCGGAGAACCGCAACCAGAGAAAGAGTCGAAACTGCCCCCTTTCCCTTAAGGGGTACCCAAGAGCCCATATAGAGTCCTTATGTAGGTTCCCTATCGGCAGGAGAAAACAACAGAGGCCAACCAGAGAATATTGAGAAGCAAAGCGGCTAGTAAGCCTGATCTTTATTAAACTGTTGCAACAGGGTGCTCACACCCCCAAGCAGGAGGGAAGAGGTGCCCAGAACATTGGTGTGCAAGCTCTTATATAGAAATTGCCCACCCTGTAGCCGAAGACCATGCCCCGCCCCCGAAACATCATACATACATCACAGAAGGAAGCAGTCAACAGCAGAGGAGGCGGTCTACAGCAGAAATCCTGTTTTCCAGGGTACCTGATAATGGTCACTGACTGCATTACCTGGCACATTATTTTGTGATGGTAAACGATCAGTTCCTGAACCCAGATCACAGGCTCACCCTATTCCTATACAGATACGCCCTTAAGACGGGATTTGTGAGCAAAGGGACAACGGGGAGGTTTCCCCATTTCCTTCCTCCTTGTGCAGAGAAACATTTGAGGTCAATTTGGGAGAGTCAAAATGGTTTCGGGACTATTTTCCAGTACTGTTTCAGACATGCGGCTTCTATACTGTATTTATTTATGTGTTTGCCTGGTGGTACATTTATGAACATTTATTTTATATCTTGGACCTTATAATCCTCATAACAGGTCAGGGAAGTCCGCTCACCCCTCTTGGTGCGGCAGCGTTGCAGGACAGCGGAGGCTTCACTGGGGCCCTGACAAGGAAACTGGAACAGCTGTGCCCTTCCTCATATGTCATGAGGGCTTAAGCCCCCTCTGCCTGTCCATACCTGCCAAGTTCCTGCCTGAAAAATAAGGGATCGGACCGGAAGTAGCAGACCGGAAGTCGCGTTGCAGCCATTTTGGAACTGGGCAGAGCAGCATCAAAAGTCGCTTCTGAGCATGCTCCGCCCAGTTCCAAAATGGCCGCCGCGCCAGAATAAACCGGGGGGAAACAAAACATCCGTTTTTTCAGCTGGGAACAGCTGGGAAATGGGGATTTCCCGGGGAATACGGGAGACTTGGCAGCTATGTGCCTGTCAGGAACTCGATCCTAGCCTGCACCCGGCTTTGGCTAACGGGGATGAAGTTTGGGCACTTGAGCTGTGCGGGGGGGGGTCAATGAAGCTGACTGTGGGCTTCCCTCAGATCCACCCCCTTGCCCATTTAAGCACCCTGCACCTGGGGCTCAGCCTGTTTGTTCCTGCACCAGGTTTCCCCACTCACCCACCCTCGGTTTACACACTGATAGTCAATGACTTAGCTGTGGCTACAGTGGTCGCCGTCCTTCAAGGGACCGGGTAGGAATTTGCCCACTGGGCCGATACATAGCAATCGTCACAACTGGTTGGGCATTGGGGCAATCCTTTGTTTTGGATGGAGGGGAGGTTGTAGCCTCCACCTGCCCCTCCAAATGCTGGGGTATCCCGTTAAAGGGATCTGGGGGGAGTGGCCATGTCTGCGTGCCCTGAGGGGGGGCAGGGCCAAAGGCACTCCCCCCAAACGGCGGTCCCTGCGGGGGTCACCCTATTGGACATAAGTCTTAGGAACCCCCACCTGGATTGACCACGCGTCGCTTCCGGCAGGCGGGCCGTAAGTATTTTGACTGCCCAATGCCCAAGCCAAACCTCTTTCATCTGTATTCAATAAAGTCGTGGCCTGTTTTGAACCCCCCCCCCCCAAAAAAACAGCCTCATTGGTCTCTTAATTGCATGGGTTAATAATAATAATAATAATAATAATAATAATAATAATAATAATAAATTATTTATACCCCGCCCATCTGGCTGGGTTTCCCCAGCCACTCTGGGCGGCTTCCAACAGAAAAATGAAATAAAATAATCTATTAAACATTAAAAGCCTCCCTAAACAGGGCTGCCTTCAGATGTCTTCTAAAAATCTGGTAGCTGTTTTTCTCTTTGACATCTGATGGGAGGGCGTTCCACAGGGCGGGCGCCACCACCGAGAAGGTTGGGGTATGGGAACCTGATGCCTGGTCCTGCAACAGGATGTTTGCCTTTGCTTCTGCAGAAAGGATTCTTAATAAACTGTGCATGTGCCACTTACATCCGTGTCTGACAACCATACCGCTTGCTAACAGTCATGTCGTGGCAGATTTAAGGTGCAGGAGCTCCGAGTGACAATAGCCATGCCGCCAAGGAAAGCCCCAAAATGTAGGGAGATGTTTTGATCCATTATCATGCCTGCTTGTGGGCGCATTATCATTTTTTCCTCTTTTTTTAATGTTCTTCTTCTTACCAGCTTACTCCAAACAGAACAAAAGGATTAGGAAAAATTAGCATGACCCAGACAAAATCAAGCCAATAGAACTTGAAAACACTGACTATTGGTTGGCTCCTGCCCCCAAATAAGTTCATTTTGGAAACATTTTCCAGTCCTGCCACTCAGTCTCAGTGGAAGGGAGAGGCTATAATTAGCGGGTATCCAAAGTGCTTAGCCATATTTCCAGGCACTAGGAGCCCCCGAAAATGGAACCAAATTGTTGGGTCTTCCTCCCTTCGCCTTTGTTTTTCTCTGATAACATTAATTATTGGGAATTAAAACCGGTCTCGGCTGAGCAACTGTGGGACAAGTTTAAACTCTTCCCACCTGGGCCAAGTGCTTGAAAGAATTTGCCACGGGACAGCACCGGATTGCAAGTTAGCAGAAAGTTCCTAAGATACTGTAGATAGATAGATAGATAGAAAGATAGATAGATAGATAGATAGATAGCTTCGATCACATTGCAATGTAAAGAAAAAACGTACCTCATACAAACACTATTCTGTGCCTAGACGTTTTTGTATATAGAGTCCTGTACCGATGTCCGGATGGGAGTAAATCAAACAATAGATAGATAGATGATGATAGATAGATAGATAGATAGATAAATAGATGTGTTCAAAAAAAGAGTTTCTCTGAGCATAGGATCCCTTGATGCCTCCTGCATGATAAAAGGGTTTCCAGATTCTCAGATTTAGGGTGGTGCGGGTGGTTCCCCCCACAGGGTGCCTAGCCAAAGGTGTGCAAAAGGAGGAGGAGGAGGAGGAGGAGGAGGAGGAGGAGGAGGAGGAGGAGGAGGAGGAGGAGGAGGACATAAGAAATATTGAACATAAGAAATATTGAGGGAGGGCCCAAACTTTGTCCTTGCTCAGGACACTGTGGACAAACGCTGGCTCCCTCGGTCTGAAAGCGAGATGAGCGCTGCAGCAACCCCATGGTCGCCTTTGACTGGACTTAACCATCCAGGGGTCCTTTACCTTTACCTTTTACCTTTGCATGGATGGGCAGCTGGTCTCCAGGATTTGAGGCAGGAGTTTCCCTCAACCCAGCCAGGAGATGCCAAGCACTGTACCCAAAACTGAGCTACACTTTCCCCACAAGTCCATGCTAAGAGTCAGAGAAAGGGGCCTGCTCTTCTGTCTTTTGCCACCTACTGGCAGGCGAGGAGAGTCCTTTCTTCCTGGAAACTCTGCAGTCTGTGGATGCACATCTGCATAGCATCAGAGAGAGGCTGCGTACGAGAAGGGACAGGGAAGAATTTGGATTTCTGAAACTTGCATTCATCTGGCATTTTTTATTTTTTATTTTGGCGGGGTTTTGTGTGTGTTTGTGCATGTGTTCGGCTCTCTAGCATTTCACACAGGGAAATGTGTGCACTCTTGTATACAGTGGTTCCTTGGTTCTCAAACTTAACCCGTTCCAGAAGTCCATTCCAAAACCAAAGCGTTCCAAAAACCAAGGCATGCGCTTTCCCATAGAAAGTAATGCAAAATGGATTAATCCGTCCCAGACTTTTAAAAACAACCCCTAAAAGAGCAATTTAACATGAATTTAACTATAAGGAGACCATTGATCCATAAAATGAAAGCAATAAACAATGTACTGCAGTCCCACAATCAATCCATCAATCCGTAGCTGAACTGGGTTCCACACAAAACGAAAAGAGAGAGCAACAAAAATACAAAACAAATAGCAAAAACAGACAGACCTCAGCATAACACTCAAATCAGAAGTGTGGCACTCAAAACGGAGCACATTCGACTTCTGAAAAAAGTTTGCAAACCGGAACTCTTACTTCCGGGTTTGCAGTGTTTGGGTTGCAAGTTGTTTGAGTACCAAGGAGTTGAAAAGCAAGGAACCACTGTACTCGTAACACCCTGTTTTCGCATTTCGGATCCCTTTGCCAAGACCCTCGCCCTGACACCTGACTAACTATTGCTCAAGGCACTTGTCTGCCTGCGGATGTTTTATTTTGCAATAGTCGGTCCCTCCTCCTGGTCGGATTTTCGAAGCAGAGATTCAGTCCATCTGGAGAGGCAACGCTGGGAGGATTGGGGGGCGAATGGGAAATCACAGGATCGCAGAGTTGGAAGGGACCCTGAGGATCATCTCGCTCTATCCCCTGCCATGCAGGAATATGCAGCCTCCCATTGGGGGTCGAACTTG
Organism: Zootoca vivipara; assembly: GCF_963506605.1. Classification (NCBI taxonomy): domain Eukaryota; kingdom Metazoa; phylum Chordata; class Lepidosauria; order Squamata; family Lacertidae; genus Zootoca; species Zootoca vivipara. The sequence continues at coordinate 18,097,674 of NC_083288.1, read as the reverse complement.
CAACCTTGGCATTGTCAGTACCATACTCTAACCAACTGAGCTACCCAGACATTGCTGGACTACAACTCCCATCATCCCTTGCATACTGACTGATGCCGACCGAGGTTGATGGGAGCTGGAGTCCAGCGGCACCATGTGGGCCAGTTTCCCTGGCTTGGCTCGGCATCTTGTGCCCATACAAATTAATCTGCATATTATAATTTGTCACAATAAAGACATTGCAAATACCTGCTGGAAATGTAAAGAGAAAGAAAGTCCTTTTTATCATGTGTGGTGGTCGTGTAAGGTAATAAAAGCTTTCTGGGAGATGATATATAATGAATTGGAAAAAAAATGTTTAAAATAACTTTTGTTTAAAAAACCAGAAGCTTTTTTTATTAGGAATTATGTATACATGCTGACATTCCAAAGAAGCAAGAAGGACTTTTTATGTCTGTGACAACAGCCGCAAGGATGCTATGAGCCGAAAGATGGAAAGAAGACAAAGTCCCGACCAGAGAGGAATGGCAAACCAAGCTGATGGACTACGCCGAAATGGCAAAGCTCACCGGAAAGATCAGGAACCAAGAGGACAAAATGCTTTAAAAAGAATGCTTTAAGAAGAATTATATTTTATTTAGGAGGCCACTGTAAGCAGATGAGAACATCAGCAGGATTTTAATCTCACTTGTAATGTAGCAAACACTATGGGCAATGTGGATAGATACAAAATATAGATTATGAAATCAAATGCAGTTGAAATCATATGCAGGACCCATGGAAGGGAAGGGGGAAGTCTCGAGATTTGGTGAAATCTCTGAATAGGGATATGTATTTGGTGTTGTTATAAACTTATATCTGTAAAATCAAATAAAAATGATTTCCAAAATAAAAATAACGCAGAATCTTGGGGAGGGGGGGGGGAGACACAACTCCCCTGTTTATACCAGTGGCGTGATACTGTCTTTCTTGAGGGACAGAATTTGTCATTCGTATATGTGAATATTTTGCAACTGGAGAGGCAGTTCTTTGCCACCTTTTCCAATATGCCAGCCCCTTGCTAGGAGCTAACCTACCGAGGCACTTCCTTGCCACACAGGAACATGTCTTCTCATCCCAACATGGTGGAAACGTTCTCCCTGGTCACCTTTCCCCTCCCTCCCCACTCCTTCCACTCACTTGCGTGACTGTAGGCTTGCAATATCTGCCCTCGGGGAGGAGAAACAGCCAGGAAATGAAAATTCTTTTGCTTTCCCTCCTCTTTGCTTGGTTCGCCATCTTCCACCCAGCGATATCAGCGAGTTGTGGAATCCGGGAGATGCAAAGGGGCGCTAGGAGAGATGATGAAACCAATTTGGCTCAGAGCATCTCCTCGCTCATTTCTCCCTCCTCCTCACATTCTTGATAGGTAACTCTATCCTCCAATCTCGGCTTCTGTTGCTTCCTGTTCCTTGCATTAGTCTTCTCTCTCCCCCCCCCAACACCCCACCCTGCAACGCCATGTCAGTTTGTCGTTCCAAATCCCTCCAGGGTTGAATCAGGAGAAAGCTTTTTCACGTTAAGTAAATTAGTGTGTTTTTGGTTTTGAAAAGGAAAGCTGGTCTCTCTTAGTAACTCTTTGCCCTGCTTCTAGAACAGGCATCCCCAAACTGTGGCCCTCCAGATGTTTTGGCCTACAACTCCCATGATCCCTAGCTAACAGGACCAGTGGTCAGGGATGATGGGAAATGTAGTCCAAAACATCTGGAGGGCCGAAGTTTGGGGATGCCTGTTCTAGAATGATATGGGCAGGGCTGGTTATGGTTTCTCATGTATTTTGGAGAAAGCATTCTGCACATGCTCAAATCTACTCTTTTCCTCCCATCTAGGGTGCAAAATAAACTATGTCAGCTCCAAGGCCAGCATACTTTGTCCCTCATTTCAGGGATATGTTGGGGGGGGCACTTTCTATGGATTCTCTATACTCCCCCCCTCCATCTCTTTCCTCTCTGTCTCTATTTCGTTTTGTGTCAGTGTTTTGTTTTTGTTTTGTTTGTTTGTTTTTTTAATTGTAAGCCTGTGGACAGTGTCTGGCTTGTTTTAATTTATTGTTATGCCCTGGGAGCCTTTGAAGCTGAAGAGTGGTGTAAAATTGTTCTAAATACACTACAAATAACAATAAATACACACATGGCATGCTCCCCAAACTTTAGCCTCTCCAGCACTTTAAATATAGTTGCCTTTCTGCAGTCCTATAGAAACAAGATGTGCAAATAGGTCGGTTTTGGTTCTTTCAGCATTTCATTTCCACAACCTGCAATTCTTAAATTTCTGCAGCCACCTGCAAATCTGAGTTAAAATAATCCTCATGAAAAACTCACCAGAATTTTAGAGCACATTTTGGAGCGAATAGGCACATCTTTCTATGTAGTTTTGAGTAATATACCCATTTTTGCAAGCAATTCCTGTGGACATAATGCGTCTTCATGTTTTCCCCCCCAATAATAGATACACTTATATGCACACATTACTCAAGTACAGTGGTGCCTCACTAGACAAATTTAATTAGTTCCACGGGTCTTTTCTTATAGCGAAAAATTCGTCTAGCGAATCCCATAGGAATGCATTGAATTTTTTTTTTGCCCATAGGAACGCATTAATTGAATTTCAATGCATTCCTATAGGAAACCGTGATTCGCTAGATGAATTTTTCATAAAACGAATTCGTCTAGCAAGGCAACCTCCACTCGAAAAATCCTTTCGTTAAGCGGAAATTTCGTTAAGCAGGGCATTCGTTAAGCGAGGCACCACTGTATATGCTTTTTGTGCCGGTTCCTTGGCTGGAGAACTGCATTGCAAAATTCAGAGAAATTAAAATTTCAAAAGACAGCTGTGTTTCGGTTCACATTTTCATAGCTGCCAAGTTTTCCCTTTTCTCGCAAGGAAGCCTATTCAGCATAATGGAAAATCCCTTTAAAAAAGGGATAACTTGGCAGCTATGCATTTTGTTTGAGAAAGTCAGTTTGCCTTTGAAAGAGAACTGATAAATTTCGCCCCCACCCCTACATGGAGGCATCGAACACTGAATCACCTTCTCCAAGGGCAGATCTTCACTGTTAGAGAAAAAGATCCAGGAAATCATGCACAGCCTCTGACACCTTTCGCTGTGACCATAATATTGTAGCCTTGATTCATTTACAGTGGTGCCTCGGTTTACAAACACTCCGCGGTCCCGGAAGTCTGTACTTAACCTGAAGTGTACTTAACCTGAAGCGAACTTTCCCATTGAAAGTAATGGAAAGTGGATTAATCTGTTCCAGACGGGACCGCGGAGTACTCAACCTGAACCGTACTTAACCCTAGGTATGAGTGGAATTGGTTCCGGAAGTCCGTACTTAACCTGAAGCGTACTTAACCTGAAGCGAACTTTCCGACTGAAAGTAACGGAAAGTGGATTAATCCATTCCAGACGGTCCGTGGAGTACTTAACCTGAAGCGTACTTAACCTGAAGCGAACTTTCCGATTGAAAGTAATGGAAAGTGGATTAATCTGTTCCAGACGGGTCCGCGGAGTACTCAACCTGAAGCGTACTTAACCCGAGGTTTGAGTGTAATTGGTTCCGGAAGTCCGTACTTAACCTGAAGCATACTTAACCTGACGCAAACTTTCCCATTGAAAGTAATGGAAAATGGATGAATCCGTTCCAGACAGGTCTGCAGAGTACTTAAACTGAAAATACTCAAACCGAGGCGTACTTAAACCGAGGTATGACTGTAATTTATCGTAATTTACTAAGGTCGCAATCAATGACCACGTAACTAAAAGCAAGTCCCATTGAATACACCTGGACCAATTTCTGAGTAGGGATGGAGGAGAAATGCAATTCAGTTTGCATCTAAAGGCGAACCAACATAACCTTCACTTTCCAAAAGAAAGAAAGCAGGGCCATCTTTCACAAATCACAGTTCTCTGAATTTTGCAATGTGGTCCTCCAGGCAAGCAAAATAAAAATGCATATTTAGGGGTAAAGTGGGCCTAAACAGGCACATATTTGTAAAATAAAACCATACAAAAATGCTTTACATTAGGGGGAATGTGTAAATTAGGCAGAATTGCGTGCAAAGATGTGTATATTAGGAACAGGTCACTGATGAATTTTCATGATGACTTAAAAAACAACAACCAGTGAACAGATGTGGAAAAGCTGAGACATGAACTCAAGATTGGGAAAAATGTGGATCAATAAAAATAGTTTCAGTTCAGCAGACCAAACGAAGGCAAAATAAAAAGCAACTGCTATCACTAAGAGGAGAGGTATTGTACTTTTGGTTGAATTATTTCTGAGTAAACATGCAGGTCAGAGTAGAGGTGATAGGGATGTGGCAGTGGTGTAGCGTGCGGGGGGCAATGAGGGGTGGTGCACAAATTTCTAAAGGACGCAAAATTTCAAAAGAAGAAGAAAAAGAGAACAGTAATAATAAATATCAGAATAGCGTGCCCTCCCCCTCACACAGAGAATTGTAGTCCGAAACAACACAAAGACGGTAACAGAGGAAGGGCTGCTCCCGCAAGAGTTGAAAGCCACTGCCTAGAGGAGGGATCAGCAAACTTTTTCAGCAGGGGGCCGGTCCACTGTCCCTCAGACCTTGTGGGGGGCCGGACTATATTTTGAAGGAGAAAAAAATGAATGAATTCCTGTGCCCCCGAATAACCCAGAGATGCATTTAAATAAAAGCACACATTCTACTCATGTAAAAACACGCTGATTCCCGGACTGTCCGCGGGACAGGTTTAAAAGGCGATTGGGCCAGATCCGGCCCCTAGTTTGCCTACCCATGGCCTAGTGTTTACCCGCTGGGCTTTCCTTAGAAAAGGGGGCCGAGATCAGTCTTGCCGAATTGCACTCTGAAGGGGGCTGCTCAAACACATGTTGAGAAGGGAGCGGGGAGGCTTAAGTGGAGCTTCCACTCTCAGGGGCACTCTACCTGTGTGTGCGGATATGAGGAAGGAGAGGGGGAGGTGAATGCCAAGTGCAGTGACGCGATTGGACAGAGTTTTTCCCTGGTTGGCACTTGTTGGGAGTTGCAAAACTTGTCTCGGCCCGCTGGCAACCCACGTTACACCACTGGGATTGGAGCACGGCTGGCAAGTGCCAGCACTTTATTCCCACACACCTTAAGAAGATAAGGAGAAAGGTATTGTGTTTTTGGTTAAATTAGTGGGGATGGCTGTGACCAGGTGACCTCTGCACTTGGTGGAATTTGCTGACCAGGTGCTGCTAACTATTGATGGGAAACTTTAAGGTCTCTCCTACTCTCTCCCTTCTTTAAAGGTAAAGGGACCCCTGACCATTAGGTCCAGTCGTGACCGACTCTGGGGTTGAGGCGCTCATCTCGCGTTATTGGCCGAGGGAGCCAGCGTACAGCTTCCGGGTCATGTGGCCAGCATGACAAAGCTGCTTCTGGCGAACCAGAGCAGGACACGGAAACACACTACACCAGTGTGGTGTAGTGGTTAAGAGCGGTAGACTTGTAATCTGGGGAACCGGGTTTGCGTCTCTGCTCCTCCACATGCAGCTGCTGGGTGACCTTGGGCTAGTCACACTTCTCTGAAGTCTCTCAGCCCCACCCACCTCACAGGGTGTCTGTTGTGGGGGAGGAGGGGAAAGGAGATTGTTAGCCGCTTTGAGACTCGGGATATCAAATCCAAACTACTCCTCCTCCTCCTCCTCCTCCACTTCTTCTTCTTCTTCTTCTTCTTCTTCTTCTTCTTCTTCTTCTTCTTCTTCTTCTTCTTCTTCTTCTTCTTCTTCTTCTTCCACTTTGACGTGCTTTTGAACTGCTAGGTTGGCAAGAGCTGGGGCCGAGGTTGGCAAGAGCTGCTAGGTTGGCAAGAGCTCACCCCATCACAGGGATTCAAACCACCGACCTTCTGATCGGCAACCCCTAGGTTCTGTGGTTTAACCCACAGTGCCACCTGCATCCCATCTCCCTTCTTTTGGAGTTTCTTAAAAACTGACCTCTGAAAAGCAGGACACACATGGTCACCCTAGGTGGGGTGTGGAGAAGAGCACCTTCAACAGATCTTAATGAGAAGACAAATCCATATGGAAGAAAATGATCCTTTAACTATCCTGCTCCTAAAGCTATACCCACCTACCTACCAGTATCAATTAATCTATTGATCTATCTTTATTCCAGTTCCAAGTTCAGTCTGTTTGCATCCATTCCCATACATGCATAAAGAACTCATTCTGCGAATTTGGATCCTGCTGTAGCTAAACTGTATGTAAACAGTCCTAGTGAAAATTCAGGCAGCATTTTAGTGCAGATTTATTCTAATGTACACATTTTGATCGCAGTCCCCCCCCCCCGATACAGTGGTACCTCTACTTACGAATTTAATGCGTTCCGAACGCACATTCATAAGTCGAAAAAAATTGTAAGTCGAATCCCATAGGAATGTATTGGGAGAAAAAATCCGTAAGTAGAAAAAATCCTATCTAAACCGCATCCAAGATGGTGGATGGAGCTCCATTCGTAAGTAGAAACATTCGTAAGTAGAGTCATTCGTAAGTAGAGGTACCACTATATACAATTTTTGCACAGCAATTCAACCTACAGTAATCAAATGCACTTCTCTATGTTATTTTCAATAAAATACACATTTTGTACAGATCAGATGGCTGGAAAACTGCTGCGTAAGATTTGGAGAATTTTCGAGGATAGCCGTGTTTTGGTTTTTGCCTTTCTTCCAAAAAAGGTGCAAATTAGGGAAGTCCGCCTTTAAATGAAAATGAATAGAAATTCTCACCCATCCTTAGCCTCTGGCACCGCTGAACAGGAACATCAGAAGTAAACAAGATTGCTACCTATGGCTGTCCATGACTCCATCTTACTGAGAGACATCGACTGTGTTTTAGATACCCATTAAAACCTTTTTTTTTAATTGAGTTGTTCAGTATTGTGGTTTTGTTCAGTATTTTGGTCTTGGGATTTTGGTTCATAATTTTTATCCAATGAATCTTGATTCATAATTTATTTGTATTCCAGTGTTGTACGTATAATTTTTTTAAAAAAATTATCTAATTTTTTAATTGAGTTTTACAATTTAACAATCAACCAAACAACATAATGCGACAATTATCATACAAAGGAAAAGGGGAAAAAAACCCTCCCCATGGACTTCCCTCAGCTTCCCCTTCTAGTTCTTTAAATATTTACTATTTCTGCTTAATTGTTATCTTATTTTTATGATCTTATACCTAAAATGCTCTTATATTCTTATCATTTTCATACCAAATTTTCTTCTGTAATTACGCCTTGCACTCAGTTACATTCCACATTGTTATTTCCTGACCTTTGAACTTATTTTCTTGTTTGTAAGTGTTTAGTGAGTCCATTTCTTTACAGTATTTCTGTAAGTACAACATGAAAGGTTCCCAGACTTTTTTAAAGTCTTCATTGTCATTGTCTCTGATTTTTTTCCTGCAAGTTTCGCCATTTCTGCATATTCCATACGTTTAACTTGCCATTCCTCTTTTGTTGGTAGCTTGTCGTCTTTCCATTTTTGGGCTAGGAAAATCCTAGCCGCCGTTGTAGTGTACATAAACAGCTTCTTCCGTTCTTTTGGCAATTCCTGTCCTATTATACCTAACAGAAGTGTTTCTGGGTTTTTTTAACAAAAGCTATTTTAAACATCTTCTTCAATTGATTATATATCATTTCCCAGTAATTTTTGATTACTTTACAATTCCACCACATGTGATAAAACGTACCTTCTTTCTCTTTACACTTCCAGCAGTTATTGGAACTTGTTCTATGTAGTCAGGGCTGATTTCAACTATCTGGTTCCACTAGTGCAGGCACCCCCAAACTCGGCCCTCTGGATGTTTTGGGACTACAATTCCCATCATCCCTGACCACTGGTCCTGTTAGCTAGGGATGATGGGAGTTGTAGTCCCAAAACATCTGGAGGGCCGAGTTTGGGGGGTGCCTGCAATAGTGGAAACCCATACAAGACCTCCCAGTATTACAACAGAACTCTCCCACACCTTCCTTTGCACCCTCACCCCACACCAACCCCAAATCTGCTCTGGAGGGTCAGGAGAACCCCCAGAACAGCCCTCGGGGGGGGCAGAGAGAAAGGAGATTGTTCTACTGGCCTTACCATAAATGTTGCATTAAATTCCACCCTCAGCTTCCTGAATTCCAAACGTCTATGGAACAGTTCTTTACAGCACAATCTCACACAGGTCTACTTAGAACAGGCATCCCCAAACTGCAGCCCTCCAGGTGTTTTGGCCTACAATTCCCATGATCCCTAGCTAACAGGACCAGTGATCAGGGATGATGGGAATTGTAGTCCAAAACATCTGGAGGGCCGAAGTTTGGGGATGCCTGACTTAGAAGGAAGCCCCACTGAGTTCCATGGGGCAGCCAATGTTCATTAGGGAGATTTCTGGTGGCTGAGGGTACTGCAGACCCCTTGAAGGCAGGGGCATAGCGTGGGTTGCTGGTGCCCGGGGCAGGGCAAATGTTGCACACACACACCCGGTGGACTGGGCAATGGTCAGTCCCTTCTCTGGGCAGCATCTAACCAAGGGAGTCTCCTCTTGCAATGTAGCCCCAACTTGGGAGCAGAAATAAGGCAAGAAACATGAAGCCAGGGGCGCTGCTGTGTCGCCCTGCCCTCCTGTCCTCGCAGTGATGTGCTCTGGGCTGTGGCAGTGCTTTCCCACCTCCTTTTTCTTCCTCCCTCCTTGGTGGGTGGTGACAACATCCTCCCCATCCCTCCCTCCCTCTTGGCCGGTTCAGGGGCGGAGTGCAAACAGATGTCCCTTCGCTGGCCACGAGGAGATGGAGGTGCCGCAGCCGCCACAGGTCTGAAGGCCCAGCCTGGGTGCGACTCGCCTCTTCACAGTGAGGGAGCCTGGGTGTGCACCCTCAGAAATTTGCACCCTGAGCCACACCCTATCCCCACACTACATCACTGCTTGAAGGCCCTGTGCGGTTTTCTCTTCTGCATGGGAGCTGGAAACGATGGTGCCAAGCCAGGACTTCACTCCGCTCAGGTTTCAATGGCTTCCAACACCTGAAGATCTAGAGCAGGCATGGCCAAGCTTGACCCTCCAGATGTTTTGGGACTACAACTCCCATCATCCCTACCTAACAGGACCGGTGGTCAGGGATGGTGGGAATTGTAGTCGCAGAACATCTGGAGGGCCAGGTTTGGCCATGCCTGATCTAGAGGAGGCGTTTCCAGGTCAGAGGAAAGTGTGGCTTCCAGGAGGGGATGAGCTCCAGCAGAAAGGGGGAGGAGGGGGAGGCCAAACAATTAGATCCAGCTCTGCGACAGAGCTGGATCTCATTTCCTGATTGTCCCTGTGACACTTCTCAGATTGGGCTGCCTTCTGATTCAGAACCTTTCCCCATTCAAAACGGGGTTTGCTGTCTCCTGACAACAGAAAGTGTGTATGTGTGTTGGTTGGGGGGGGGGAGAGGGAGAGAGGAGAGAAAGAGAGAGCAAGAAACACCCTCCTAAACCAGGCCCTCTTTTCCAGGGGCCTCTCCATGGAAAAGCCAGCTCGCCAGCAGCCACAGCGGGGTGGAAAATAAATAAATAAATGCATATCCCAGCCGCCACCAGCCTGGGAAAGCCATCAGCTTAGCTTAGCCTCTTCCAGACTCCCAACCACTGGTGTACGTGGCAGCTCCAACTTCACGAGTTGTTTTTTTATTTAGAAAAAGAAAAAGTAGCTGAGGCGGAGGAGATCCCTGCCGCCGTTACATTCCAGAAAAAAAGAAAGGAAAGGGGGCAAGTCAGGCCAGATGGAGTTTTGTGGAAATAATCTTTTTTTTTTTTTAAGAATCTTGCCTTTGCTGTAGAATTTCAGGAGAGAGAGAAAGAGGGGGGGTGGGCGCAATTTTAATGTATTTTCTTGAGGACAGAAAGCAAAGGTTTGTTTTCAAAGCACTGTTGCATGCACCTCATTCTCTGAGCTTTGAGAGACTTCCGGGGCCTCCCAACACTTACCCGGGGTTTGGCTTCCCCGGGAATGAAGGTAAACAAAGACTGTGATGTGTTCGTCGATGCAGTCGTACCTCAGAAGTCGAACGGAATCCGTTCCGGAAGTCCATTCAACTTCCAAAACGTTTGGAAACCAAGGCGCGGCTTTCCAATTGGCTGCAGGAAGCTCCTGCAGCCAATCGGAAGCCGCGGATGCTGCACGTTCGGGTTCCAAAGAACGTTTGCAAACCGGAACACTCACTTCCGGGTTTGCAGCGTTTGGGAGCCAAAACGTTTGACTCACAAGGCGTTCGACTTCCAGGGTATGACTGTTTATGAATTTATCTGCACATACACGCAACCTGAGGACAGGGCGGAAGGGCTTGTGGCCTCGGGGAGCATCTGGGGAGAGGGCAAGAAGAAGGGCTTGTGCCCCCTGCCCCGTCCTCTCTCAGGGGGTGCTTACTTACTGGCTCCTCTACTAGGTTAGAGGGGTCAGATCTGTCCCAGGCAGGGGACAGGTGGCTGGGGAACCAATGACTAAGCAACCACTCACATTTGATTTGTATATTAATAAAGTTGTGGCCAAAATTAATGCCGAAAAACCCTTAAACAAAAATTTATGGTGTATTCTGTGAGTATTTGGAGGGACACCTTGGTACCTCGGCACGCAAAGCAGGTTCTCACTATAGGGGAGAGCATGGGTTGCAGAAGGGTTAACAAGATGTCCCAGGGCTGTTAGGGGGTGGGTCAGTCTTGATGACCTTGTTGTATCTTATTGGAGAGTTGGTTGTTGGTGGGGAGTTTTACTTGTTGCAATTTTGTGATTGACAGTCCTAGCAATATTTAAGCCTAAGAAGCAGTTTGTGCCTCCTCTTTGCTTCTTGCTTTGAAGCTTCCACCTGCCCTCCGCTGTGTTTAGGCCCCTTGCTTTGACCTGGCAGTGCCTGTCTAGGTGGTTGCCTGTATTCAGGGGCCTGGTAGGAATTTTCCCACTTGACTGATTGGCTGGTGTCGGGTGGTTTTTGCCGACCATGCTGCAATTAGTCGCAACTTGTAAGGTTGCGGTTAGTCATTGGTTCAATTAAATTGGTCGAGGGGTACGGATATTGGATGGGCCTGACCCTCATTTGATTGCTGCTGCCATATAGAAGTATTCCGTTAAAGGAATCCTGGGCTCTACATGTTTGTCTGTTTAACCCCGCTAGGGGACAGGCCGCGCATGAGCCTCGGGGAGCATCTGGGGAGAGGACAAGAAGAAGGGCTTGTGCCCCCTGCCCCGTCCTCTCTCAGGGGGTGCTTACTTACTGGCTCCTCTACTAGGTTAGAGGGGTCAGATCTGTCCCAGGCGGGGGACAGGTGGCTGGGGAACCAATGACTAAGCAACCACTCACATTTGATTTGTATATTAATAAAGTTGTGGCCAAAATTAATGCCAAAAACCCTTAAACAAAAATTTATGGTGTATTGTGTGAGTTTTTTTGGGGGGGGGGACATCTTGGTACCTCGGCACGCAAATCTTGCCTCCTTGATAGAGAAGTCCAAGACACAGTTTTGGGTTCAATGCAGAGCAGACATGTCTCTTTGTCTCCTGCTTCCGCAGCAGCTAGAACTCTCACACACATGCAGTCTGCTCCTTGACCCACTGTTCCCCATCCTGGGATGACATGGTGTCCAGCCAGAAGTGCAAGTAGATCAATAGGTACCGCTCTGGCAGGAAGGTAAACAGCATTTCTGTGTGCTGCTCTGGTTCGCCAGAAGCGGCTTAGTCATGCTGGCCACATGACCCGGAAGCTGTATGCCAGCTCCCTTGGCCAGTAAAGTGAGATGAGCGCTGCAACCCCAGAGTCATCCGCGACTGGACCTAATGGTCAGGGGTTCCTTTACTTTTAGCTTTACCCGAGAGAGGAACCTCCAAAGCCTTGTGAGCATGCTCTGTGGACATGGAGTGCTGACTGTTGAAAGTGAATGGAAAACTGGGATGGGGGAATGGAATGGAATATGCTGAAATATGGCATAGCTGGCTGGCTGGAACCCTGAACAGGAGCCGTACTCCATGCTGCAACATTGCAAAATAACAACAACAACAACAACAACAACAACAACAACAACAATAAAGGTAAAGGGACCCTGACCATTAGGTCCAGTCATGACTGACTCTGGGGTTGCGCGCTCATCTCGCATTATTGGCCGAGGGAGCCGGCGTACAGCTTCCAGGTCATGTGGCCAGCATGACAAAGCCGCTTCTGGCAAACCAGAAATTCTGGCAAACATGGAAATGCCGTTTACCTTCCCGCTGTAGCGGTTCCTATTTATCTACTTGCACTTTGACGTGCTTTCGAACTGCTAGGTTGGCAGGAGCTGGGACCGAGCAACGGGAGCTCACCCCGTCACAGGGATTCGAACCGCCGACCTTCTGATCAGCAAGCCCTAGGCTCAGTGGTTTAACCCACAGCGCCACCTGGGTCCCAATAATAATAATAATAATAATAATAATAATAATAAATAAATAAATAAATAAATAAATTTTATTTATACCCCACCCTCCCCGCCAAGACCAGGCTCATCCTGTTGCATCCTGTTGCACTGCCGTGTAAAACTTCCTGTGATGTCGATGCCATTTTGCAAATATTGTACGGAAGATTTCGGAACCTATGGATTCCTTTGCTGGAGGCAAAGCCTATATAGGAATGCTCAGCTAGTCTCTCTCTCTCTCTCTTTTGTTCCTTTTAAAGGATGAGATGCAAGCAGTTACATGCCCAGGTTGAAAAGCTTCTATAGTATGGTGATTAAAACTACGAGCTCTGAGCTGGGAATTTCTCCTCTTCCCGCTTTAGAACAGGCATGTGTTAAAATTAAGCAAGCCATTATCTCTTGGTGTCACACCCCAGCATTTATAATGTGTGTGTGTGGGGGGGGGAGAGCAATAATACTGGCCCAGTATATAACCCCTGTAATCGGGATTATGGAAAGAACAGGTGGGAAATGCTTTTAGTACCAAAGGGAGGACACACAGCTCCTAAGGATCCAACAGATATTTGCTGAGCTTGGCATTGAAAAGAGGCTGGCATAAGACCTGCATAACAGCGCTGAATTCAGGTGGGTCACCCTCCTAGCATCTTGGTTAACCATCAAGAAAGTGACCTTCCGTCGCCAGGCTTGGACTGACACCTTGTGGCTGAAACCCATAATAACTGCTGTCTGTTTGGTGGGCTCTGCTTTACTTCAGGGTGGGCAAATATGTCCGTTTTGGTTACTCCCACTTTCTCATTTTTTCCAGCCCTGAATTCAGTTCTCCGTATCTTCTTCTTTGGCGATCACTCGTAGCTGAGTAAGATTGTCTTCCATAAACACAGTTTTAACAGTGGGTCCGTAAGTGGCCGTGGAGGCCAGTTCTGGATCCACACGTCCTTCCACAGTGGGGACATTGGTTTCCAGGCAGGAGTTGATCACGGTGTGGATTTGCCAAGAGTGCCTTCCTCTTAGCACGTTTCTCCCTTGCGACCTGAGTTCGAGTTTCTTCAAAGCCCATGACACCTCTGGTAAAGGCTGTTCTCCAACTGGAGCGCTCGCAGGCCAGTGTTTCCCAATTGTCAGTGTTTATACTACATTTTAAAAGATTTGCCTTGAGAGAGTCTTTGAACCTCTTTTGTTGACCACCAGTGGCAAAGCTGCATGCTCCGCTACCGGGGGCAGAGAGGAGGCGGGGGCGTGGCTGGCACCCCCGGGGGCATGATGTGCATCCAGGGGGTGTGGCACGCTGCCCACGGGGGTGTGGTGCACCTCCTGGGGGCGTGGCACAAGTTCTGGGGGCATGGTGCACTGCCTGTGGGGGCGTGGCGCCCCACACGTGGGGGGACTGCAAGACGTGTGTCCGGGGGGGCCTCTGCGATGGCACCCTACTGGAATAGTAGGGGGTGGTCCGTTCCCTCCGCACTCCCGTTCCTCCGCCAGTGTTGACCACCAGCACTACTCTTTCCATTATTAAGTTTGGAATAGTGTAGTTCCTTTGGAAGACAATAGCCAGGCATTCGCACAACATGACCAATCCAACGAAGTTGATGTTGAAGAATCATTGCTTTGACACTGGTGATCTTTGCTTCTTCCAGTACACTGTCATTATTAGTTCGCCTGTCTTCCCAAGTGATATGTAAAAAATTTCGGAGACACCGTTGATGGAATCCTTTGAGGAGTTGGAGATGGCGTTTAAAAGTGATCCACGTTTCACGAGCATACAGTAAGGTTGGTAGTACATTAGCTTTGTAAACAAGCATTTTGGTTTCCCTGCGAATGTCCCGGTCCTCAAACACTCTGCACTTCAGTCGGGAGAAAGCCGCACTCGCAGAGCTCAGGCGATGCTGGATTTCGGCATCAATGTTGGCCCTTGTATAAGCCCTACAACATGACTTAGGCCTCAGATATCTGAAAGACCACCTCCTTCCCTACAGACCTTCCTGGGTGTTAAGATATTGTCTCTCCTTAAAAGAATATACATTTGAATGCTTGCCTTGAAAGTTGAGAGTAACCAAATAGCATTGAGTCTTTAAAATGGTTTTTAAAAAATAAAATAAAAATAACACAACCCATTCCCTTATGCATTCAGCTACCTCTTGCTCAAGATAGCAGTCAGGGGTGCCAATATTTTATTCAAAATATTTTATTCCACATAATCAATCACAAGATGAGATGCACCGATACCATGTGAATGGCAATGCCCATGAATTTGGGGAGGGGTCTGGCCCCCTCAAATATTTTATTGGGAGGGCCTGAAGGAACCTCGCCTCCTAGAAATTGGCTCCTATGGTAACAGTCATGTCCTGGAGAGAAGAGTTGATTTGCCCTCCCCCTCCTGCCTCAGTTTCCCTCTAAAACAGGAAGTCATGGTGTTATGTACTGAGCTGAATCATAGAACAATAGGATCCAGAATCAGCAGTCTGATTGGTCCGCAGGAGTCACCCAATCCAACTCCAGGTGGAAGTGAATCCGCAACCTGATTGGCCTGCAGGAGCAGCCAATCAGGCGGCTGGCAGAAGTCAATCCACAAACTGATTGGCCCACAGGTGTAGCCCTGAAGTAGCCAATCACGCAAAGCCCATTGTGTAAATAATGTATATAAGCAGATGGTTTTGGGGAAAGGGGCATTCTTTTCTTCTTCTCCTTGATGACTACGAACTGAATAAAGAGCATGAAATTCACTCTCGACTCCAAGTATATTTCACATCTCCTCCGCGACATTTGGGCGTTAATCCTTCATTTCATGTGCCAGCTTACTTATCATCCCTTCCTATTGCCACTCATCGTTTTGCTTTTATTAAGGCACGTTTTAATGTCTTCCCCTCAAATGTCCCCCTTCACAGATTTTCTAAGGGCCAAGTTCTGGTTTTATGTGCCTGTGATAACTCTTTGATTGACACCCTGCAGCACATAGTGTTTATATGTCCTTTATATTGTGCCATCTGTAAGAATTTATTGCTCCCACTAATTCAAAAACTCCCCGGGCATCTGGAAGTTTCTCACCTTGCTTTTTTATTGCAAGACACAAAATCCGTTTGTAACTTTACAAATGGCAAAATTCGGAATGGATTGTTATATACAACTTGAAATTCTTTTATTATATCCTTATCTAATTCTGCATATCCTTTAAGCTATTTCACCTTTTAATTGTAAATCAAATCGTGCGTGTTTCTGTTCTTATTATGTCTATGAGCTTAAAGCTGAAATAAAGTGATTTGGATTTGGATTTGGAAGTCATCTCACATTTCAGGAAGACACACAGTTTCCTCCACAGGTACCCGTGTCGTCAGCAAGATATCGGACTACACGGGATTTCCCCTTCTAAAGTTCAATATCACAAAGCACCTGACACCTCAAGCCGGTTCTATGACGCAGAAGGGCACACCAGTATTTTGAGTGACTCCTGCCATGGGTAAGAATGAGTCATTGCCTCGAGGTGACAGGCAAACCAGCTGGTTACACAATTTATATTGTAAAGCACCCTGTGATCTTCAGGTGATAGAAATGTAATAAATAATAATAATAATAAAATGCAAGCATCTAGGAAAAAAATGAAGTGACGCAGGACAATTGATAGCAGCTGCAATCCTATATACGCACAATTCTTTTATGTCTACCAGCTCTATCTGGTACGCAGGCTTAGACCCTACCTGCCCACGGAGTGTCTCGCCAGAGTGGTGCATGCTCTGGTTATCTCCCGCTTGGACTACTGCAATGCGCTCTACGTGGGGCTACCTTTGAAGGTGACCCGGAAACTACAACTAATCCAGAATGCGGCAGCTAGACTGGTGACTGGGAGTGGCCGCGGGACCATATAACACCAGCCCTAAAGGATCTTCACTGGCTCCCAGTACATTTCCAAGCACAATTCAAAGTGTTGGTGTTGACCTTTAAAGCCCTAAACGGCCTCTGTCCAGTATACCTGAAGGAGCGTCTCCACCCCCATCGTTCTGCCCGGACACTGAGGTCCAGCGCCGAGGGCCTTCTGGTGGTTCCCTCACTGCGAGAAGCAAAGCTACAGAGAACCAGGCAGAGGGCCTTCTCGGTAGTGGCACCTGCCCTGTGGAACGCCCTCCCATCAGATGTCAAAGCGATAAATAACTACCTTACATTTAGAAGACATCTGAAGGCAGCCCTGTTCAGGGAAGTTTTTAATGTGTGACATTTTAATGTATTTTAAATCTTTGTTGGAAGCCACTCAGAGTGGCTGGGGAAACCCAGCCAGATGGGTGGGGTACAAATAATTTGTTGTTGTTGTTGTTGTTGTTGTTGTTATTATGCCTCACCTGATCTCCTTGGATATTCCATACAAAGTTTCAGAAATGGTAGCCCTGGGGGGGGGATCCTCTGCTGGTCTGGGGACCCCTGGCAAATGCCTGATCTCCTCAGCACAGCACATGATGGTGCTTCGTACCCAGTGGCAATGACCCCGTTCCCCACCCTCCGATCTCTCCTCAGGCAAAGTCCACAGTGCAGCGAGCGAGATAAGACTTTCCCTGAGTGATCCGAGTCGTGCACAGGGCACTGAACTGCAAGGCAAGAGGATGGCAACATGGCAAAAGCAAGCAGCAAGGCTCTTGACTTGCCTCTTCGCTGTTTACCGGGAGGTGAGTTTGCCAGATGCCGTGGGACTCATAGCAAAGAGCTGGGAACACTGCTGGAAGAGGCAGCCCCAATGAGCTGTGGAAGGGAGGGGACCTTATCCGCGAGGAAAGGCTCCGATTTGGGGATGTTTTAGGTTTTGAGTGGGTGGGGAACTAAGTTGCCGAGAGGCGAGACATGCCGTGGAGAGAAGTTGTTATTCTTCTCCCCCAATATCGCTGTGTGTCTCCCAATGGAACTGACGGGCAGTCAAATTCGGAACAAAAGAAAAGCAGTACCTCTTCACCTGGCACATTAAGTGGTTTATGGAACTCCTTGCCACAAGATACGGTGGTGCCCATTAGTTTAGATGGCCATGAAGGGTTTTTTTTGGGGGGGGGGAAATCCGGTCTATTTTTATATTTCTGCGAATTAGTGGTGTTAAGAGTGTAAGATGGCAAGAGCCCTTTGACTGTTAAAGGCAGGGAAATAGATTTCCCCTTCCTAACCTGCCCCTTTGGTACCCAGGTGGCGCTGTGGTTAAACCACAGAGCCTAGGGCTTGCTGATCAGAAGGTCGGCGGTTCGAATCCCTGTGACGGGGTGAGCTCCCGTTGCTTGGTCCCAGCTCCTGCCAACCTAGCAGTTCAAAAGCACGTCAAAATGCAAGTAGATAAATAGGAACCGCTACAGCGGGAAGGCAAACGGTGTTTCCGTGTGCTGCTCTGGATCGCCAGAAGCGGCTTTGTCATGCTGGCCACATGACCTGGAAGCTATACGCCGGCTCCCTCGGCCAATAATGCGAGATGAGTGCGCAACCCCAGAGTCGGTCATGACTGGACCTAATGGTCAGGGGTCCCTTTACCTTTTTAACGTGCCCTTTTAACATTCAGAAAGAAGTATGAAAAAAGAAAAGGGACGTTGGTTTGTAATAAATGACTGAATGGCAGTCTGCAACAGAGGGAGGATAGGGAATCTCCATCCTTAGAAATAGTTCAGAAGGGGATAGACAAGTTTTACTGATGCTGAAATGAATACTTTCCCTAAAAAATGTTTATAGCAGAAAATGCTGGCCAGAACTAATTAATGCAGCAAAAGCAAAAAGAAACAAACAGACATTATTTTGGAAACTGGTTACTTCTGGCTCCCACAAGGCTGCCTCCCCATTATCCTCACATATTCCACCTGACCGCTGGGTCGCCTTTTCCCCAAGCTATGTATGAGGACGTTGAACATCCCACCCAGGAGCAGGAAATAGAGCAGCTGGCTAAATAGCCAGCAGTATCAGCAACAAAAGTGAAATCAACTGAAAATGGCCAAAGCCCCTGGCCCAGATGGTATTCTTCCAGAAATGATAAAATCTCAGGCAGGTTGGTGGGCTCCTTTCCAAGCCACCCTTTTCACCCATATAGACAATACTGGCCGCTTCCCAAGAGATTGGGGAACAGCCATAGTGGTCCCATTGTATAAAAAGGGCAACAGAGGGGATGCAGCGAATTATAGGCCGATCAGCTTATTAAGTGTGATTAGAAAACTTTATACAAAGCATCTACTTGAAAAGTTCAAAGAGTGGCTAGAAAACGAAGACATTCTGGCAGTAGAACAAGCAGGCTTCTACTGCCCCGAAAATGTTAAACAACTTAATTTCTTAATTTTGGATTTAAAAAATAGGGGTTGTCTTATACACGAAAAAATACGGTAGTACCCGAATTTGCTTTTTCCTCCTCCGTCCCCAACCCTCCTATCTTTCATGTTATGTCTTTTAGCTCAAGGTAAGGAACTTGGTTTTAATTGGTCTGCAACCTGCACTGGCAGCTCCCCCCCTCCCCTTTGGGTGAAGATCAAGATAAAAATACCTCGCTGAAGGAAGGGTGGGATATAAACTAAATAAATAAATGCGCATTCAATAAAGACATCTTCCTTTCCAGTCGTTCACTTCCAGATTCATTCTCTTTCTAGGTTTCGACGTTCGATGGAGACTGTTGGGATTACTCGTAAGTTACAGCTCCAGGTTCTTCCTCTGGCCTGTTTTCCAGTACTGAAGATGCTAGGAGGACCGGCTCAGACCTTAAATGGATGAGCGTCCAACCTGGGCATGGGAAAATTGGGTAGATTAAAAAAAATTGGGTAGAAATTGGTGCAATGTAAGACAACAGGGGTGGGGAAAACCCAAGCAAAAAAATTGGCATGGGCGAAAAAAACTAGGCTTGAGAAGCAATCCATACCCTCTCCAGGGTTTCTTTCCCCAGCTCTCGCTGTAGAGAGCTAGAAACTTGCATGCAAAGTTTGATCCTAGAAACTTGCATGTAAAACACACGCTGTGTCACTGAGTTGCAGCCTCTACCCACAAATTTAGGGCAAATCCAGAAGCAGCTGGTTGGGAGGAGTGGAGGGCAAAGCGACAGCAGCCTTTTTGTTTTATTATTATTTACTAGTGTCATTCAGCCCGTTTAATAAACGGGCGCTAGAACATTCGGCCTTTTTCGGTGGCGGCGGCGCGTGGGGGGGCGGCTGGCCCCTCCCACGACCACCACTTCATCGGGGCGCTCCGCTGAGCCCAGCTGGCCAGCGGGCGCCCAGGAGAAGGCCGCGATTCTTCTGAGGACTGCGAGGGAAACGGTAGGCAGGGGGGTGGGGTGGGTGGGGAGAGCGTGTGTGTATGTGCGCGTGTGTGCGTCAAGTCTCTGCGTCCAAACCCTGTGTCCGTGGGGCACATGCGCAGTAGCAGGGACTGGACGCTGAGACACTTGCACTTTATTATATAGGATTATTGATGTTCTACCATGTGTTTTTAATGTGGTACACTGCCCGGGGATCTTTTGATAAAGGGTGGTATATTAAACGGAAATAATAATAATAATAATAATAATAATAATAATAATAATAATAATAATGCAAGCTTTTGTCTTTCTAAACTTTTGCCTCTCTCCTTCTTCAAGGTGTATAAACTATTACTGCACCTGCAGGAAATGGACAATGCCTGACTGGACCATGTATGTATGGAGCGAGTGTGGGCAGCCCTTCCTGGCGAGTGGATTAGGTGGTGGTGGTGGTGGTGGTGGGAATCACTGTTTGTGAATTGGCAGGAGAACAACTTGGCCATCACAAAGAAATTCTGCCCTTGGTTTGCCTTCTTTCCCCCCTCCCAGCTTGAACCCCTGGCATACTATCTGCATAAATTAACCACCTCAAAATTCAGACGTGGCTTTACTTTAGCCAGAATGGATGTGCTGCCCTCTGCCATACTCGAGGGCAGATTTCAAAAGATTCCAACCGAACAACGACTCTGCCCCTGTGGAATCAGCAACACAGAAACAGTGGCTCACATCCCTCCGTCATGTCCCCTCCACAAAGACTTGAGGTTCAAACTTATTACACCACTCCTTCTAACTCTCCCAGGCCGCCCAACTGAGGCAACGTTGTTCGTTCTTTTATCAGATCGAAATGGCCTGATGACAACAAAAGTTGCCAGATTCATCGAGGGTGCAATGAGACTAAGGGCCACTTTTTGAACGGCAATCATAGTTATATGCTTGATCCTTTTATCCATGCTGCTTTTAATTGTATATTGTGTGTATTCTGTTGCTATGGCTGTTGGCTATGCAAACAAAGTTTATTGATTGGCAGGAGAAGACGTTGGTTTGTCTGCGATTACAGCAGCGTTGAGACTGGTCAAATATCAGATTGATGGACTGAAGGATTGCGTTTGTGTGCTGCCAGGGGTCGGGAACTATATAGGCCCAGGGCCAAATGTGGTCCAGGCTACCCCCCCTTCCCAGCCACACCCCCTCTCCTGAAGCCACACCCAGTGCAGGAAGCCAAACAAGTTATAGCTTAGGGCTTCACTCTCTTGGGCCCCCCCAAAAAATAAATAAATAAATGGGTGTACATTTCCAAAATATAAGATAAAAAGCAAATAAAATAAAACCTACATACAGCAACAGTGTTTTGTGTTGTGTAGGCTCCTATGATGTAAGTCATGGGCCCTGCCTGCTAGCCTGCTCCCTAAAATATCACTGGTTTGCTCATTTCTATATATAGGGTGCCTCCATTATGCTATTTATTATTAGTAGTAGTTTGCATCATATATTTACACCTATTATTATTTCATGTTATAGCAAGTTTCTAGAAACTAGATTATGAGTCTTTGTAAATTGTGTTTCTAAAGGACTTTTGTTATTGCCAAATGCCAATCATTTTAAGTTAGAGCTTAATAATTATTTCACTATTAATATACTTCTTAGGGACCCAGGTGGTGCTGTGGTTAAATCACAGAGCCTAGGGCTTGCTGATCAGAAGGTCGGCGGTTCGAATCCCTGTGACGGGGTGAGCTCCCGTTGCTTGGTCCCAGCTCCTGCCAACCTAGCAGTTCGAAAGCACCTCAAAATGCAAGTAGATAAATAGGAACCGCTACAGCGGGAAGGTAAACGGCATTCCATGACCTGGAAACTATACGCCGGCTCCCTCGGCCAATAATGCGAGATGAGCGCGCAACCCCAGAGTCGGTCACGACTGGACCTAATGGTCAGGGGTCCCTTTACCTATACTTCTTCTTAATTGTATTAAGGTGCTGTGGTCTAACCCACAGAGCCTAGGGCTTGCCGATCAGAAGGTCGGCGGTTCAAATCCCCACAATGGGGTGAGCTCCCGTTGCTCGGTCCCAGCTCCTGCTCCTGCCAACCTAGCAGTTCGAAAGCATGTCAAAGTGCAAGTAGATAAATAGGTACTGCTCTGGCAGGAAGGTAAACGGCATTTCCGTGCGCTGCTCTGGTTTCACCAGAAGCGGCTTAGTCATGCTGGCCACATGACCTGGAAGCTGTCTGTGGACAAACGTTGGCTCCCTCGGCCTATAGAGCGAGATGAGTGCGCAACCCCAGAGTCGTCCGTGACTGGACCTGATGGTCAGGGGCCCCTTTACCTTTACTTCTTCTTAATTGTATTTCAGTTCATCAATTACTTTGATAAAATACCTATTTTGTTATGTTCAAATGGCTTTAGATACCTATCAGGTCCATGTTGTTGTTGTTTAGTCGTTTAGTCGTGTCCGACTCTTCGTGACCCCATGGACCATAGCACGCCAGGCACTCCTGTCTTGCACTGCCTCCCGCAGTTTGGTCAAACTCATGTTCGTAGCTTCGAGAACACTGTCCAACCATCTTGTCCTCTGTCGTCCCCTTCTCCTAGTGCCCTCAATCTTTCCCAACATCAGGGTCTTTTCCAAGGATTCTTCTCTTCTCATGAGGTGGCCAAAGTATTGGAGCCTCAGCTTCACGATCTGTCCTTCCAGGGAGCACTCAGGGCTGATTTCCTTCAGAATGGATAGGTTTGATCTTCTAGCAGTCCATGGGACTCTCAAGAGTCTCCTCCAGCACCATAATTCAAAAGCATCAATTCTTCGACGATCAGCCTTCTTTATGGTCCAGCTCTCACTTCCATACATCACTACTGGGAAAACCATAGCTTTAACTATACGGACCTTTGTCGGCAAAGTGATGTCTCTGCTTTTTAAGATGCTGTCTAGGTTTGTCATTGCTTTTCTCCCAAGAAGCAGGCGTCTTTTAATTTCGTGACTGCTGTCACCATCTGCAGTGATCAAGGAGCCCAAGAAAGTAAAATCTCTCACTGCCTCCATTTCTTCCCCTTCTATTTGCCAGGAGGTGATGGGACCAGTGGCCATGATCTTGGTTTTTTTGATGTTGAGCTTCAGACCATATTTTGCGCTCTCCTCTTTCACCCTCATTAAAAGGTTCTTTAATTCCTCCTCGCTTTCTGCCATCAAGGTTGTGTCATCTGCATATCTGAGGTTGTTGATATTTCTTCCGGCAATCTTAATTCCGGCTTGGGATTCATCTAGTCCAGCCTTTCGCATGATGAATTCTGCATATAAGTTAAATAAGCAGGGAGACAATATACAACCTTGTCGTACTCCTTTCCCAATTTTGAACCAATCAGTTGTTCCATATCCAGTTCTAACTGTAGCTTCTTGTCCCACATAGAGATTTCTCAGGAGACAGATGAGGTGATCAGGCACTCCCATTTCTTTAAGAACTTGCCATAGTTTGCTGTGGTCGACACAGTCAAAGGCTTTTGCATAGTCAATGAAGCAGAAGTAGACGTTTTTCTGGAACTCTCTAGCTTTCTCCATAATCCAGCGCATGTTTGCTATTTGGTCTCTGGTTCCTCTGCCCTTTCGAAATCCAGCTTGCACTTCTGGGAGTTCTCGGTCCACATACTGCCTAAGCCTGCCTTGTAGAATTTTAAGCATAACCTTGCTAGCGTGTGAAATGAGCGCAATTGTGCGGTAGTTGGAGCATTCTTTGGCACTGCCCTTCTTTGGAATTGGGATGTAGACTGATCTTCTCCAATCCTCTGGCCATTGCTGAGTTTTCCAAACTTGCTGGCATATTGGGTGTAGCACCTTAACAGCATCATCTTTTAAAATTTTAAATAGTTCAGCTGGAATATCATCACTTCCACTGGCCTTGTTATTAGCAATGCTTTCTAAGGCCCATTTGACTTCACTCTCCAAGATGTCTGGCTCAAGGTCAGCAACCACACTACCTGGGGTGTATGAGACCTCCATATCTTTCTGGTATAATTCCTCTGTGTATTCCTGCCACCTCTTCTTGATGTCTTCTGCTTCTGTTAGGTCCTTACCACTTTTGTCCTTGATTATGGTAATCTTTGTACGAAATGTTCCTTTCATATCTCCAATTTTCTTGAACAGATCTCTGGTTTCCCCCATTCTATTGTTTTCCTCTATTTCTTTGCATTGCTCATTTAAGAAGACCCTCTTGTCTCTCCTTGCTGTTTTTTGGAAATCTGCATTCAGTTTCCTGTATCTTTCCCTATCTCCCTTGCATTTTGCTTGCCTCCTCTCCTCCGCTATTTGTATGGCCTCGTTGGATAGCCATTTTGCTTTCTTGCATTTCCTTTTCCTTGGGATGGTTTTCGTTGCTGCCTCCTGTATAATGTTACGAGCCTCCATCCATAGTTCTTCAGGCACTCTGTCCACCAAATCTAAATCCTTAAACCTGTTCCTCACTTCCACTGTGTATTCATAAGGGATTTGATTCAGATTGTATCTTACTGGCCCAGTGGTTTTTCCTACTTTCTTCAGTTTAAGCTGGAATTTTGCTATAAGAAGCTGATGATCTGAGTTACAGTCAGCTCCAGGTCTTGTTTTTGCTGACTGTATAGAGCTTCTCCATCTTTGGCTGCAGAGAATATAATCAATCTGATTTCGATGCTGCCCATTTGGTGATATCCATGTGTAGAGTCGTCTCTTGTGTTGTTGGAAGAGAGTGTTTGTGATGACCAGCTTGTTCTCTTGACAGAACCCTATTAGCCTTTGCCCTGCTTCATTTTGAACTCCAAGGCCAAACTTGCCAGTTGTTCCTTTTATCTCTTGATTCCCTACTTTAGCATTCCAATCCCCTGTAATGAGAAGAACATCCTTCTTTGGTGTCATTTCTAGAAGTTGTTGTAGGTCTTCATAGAATTGGTCAATTTCACTTTCTTCAGCACTGGTAGTTGGTGCATAAACTTGGATTACTGTGATGTTAAAAGGTCTGCCTTGGATTCGTATCGAGATCATTCTGTCATTTTTGAGATTGCATCCCATTACAGCTTTTGCCACTCTTTTGTTGACTATGAGGGCCACTCCATTTCTGCTACAGGATTCTTGCCCACAGTAGTAGATATGATAGTCACCCGAACTGAATTCGCCCATTCCCTTCCATTTTAGTTCACTGATGCCCAGGATGTCGATATTTATTCTTGTCATCTCATTTTTGACCACATCCAGCTTACCTCCACTCATGGTTCTTACATTCCAGGTTCCTATGCAATATTTTTCTTTACAGCATCGGACTTTCCTTTCGCTTCCAGGCATATCCGCAAGTGAGCGTCCTTTCGGCTTTGGCCCAGCCGCTTCATCAGCTCTGAATCTACTTGTACTTGTCCTCCGCTCTTCCTCAGTAGCATGTTGGACGCCTTCCGACCTGAGGGGCTCATCTTCCAGCGTCATAACTTTTATATGCCTGTTGTCTTTGTCCATGGAGTTTTCTTGGCAGGGATACTGGAGTGGCTTGCCAGTTCCTTCTCCAGGTGGATCACGTTTAGTCAAAACTCTCCACTATGACCTGTCCATCTTGGGTGGCCCTGCATGGCATAGCTCATAGCTTCTCTGAGTTATTCAAGCCCCTTCGCCACGACAAGGCATTGATCCATGAAGGGGATCAGGTCCATAAATTACCATATAGCATATATTCAACAAAAACAACAAACACAGCCACAATTTATTGCTGACAAAGGACAGCTGGACATATAAAGGGCCCCATTGCCTTCAGTAGGTTAGGGCCTCATCAAACCTAAATCTGGCCCTGGTCATGTGCCCATCTGCATTATCTAAACTATTCCTTAAGCCTTCCTTAAAAACCACGAGTGTTATACACACTGTCAGCAATTGCGCCGCCGCATTCTGCCCTCTCTGCTGCTTCCACATCAAGCACGAAGGAAGCCCCACAGAGAGTGCATTGCAGTCGTCTAATCTTTCACTGCTATGCACATTTATTATTACTGTATATTCCAGCGTATAAGACGACTGGGCATATAAGACGACCCCCAACTTTTCTAGTTAAAATATAGGGTTTGGGATATACTCGCTGTATAAGAAATATGACCCGGCGTATGACGACCCCCGACTTTTCCTGGGTTAAAAAGTAAGTCTTATACGCAGGAATATACAGTATTTTTTTGCAAGCATTTTATTCCTAATGCAATGCCCATTTGTATGCTCAACTTGCGGTGGGGCTGGGAGAAAAACAATGTCCTGGATCGCTCTTTGCCTCCAACCGTGCTGAACAGAATGCAGCCTACAGAAGGAATGTCTTCTTGGTGGTGGGTTTCAGATATTCTGCATTAGCAGCATGGCAAAAGATAAAACGTCTCCTTGACGGGGTTTGGTAGATCCAAGAGCTGGGCTTCTGCTATGTCTCTCCTTCCTTTGTCTCCCTGCAGAGGTCTCGTCACTGTCATTGGGATTGGCGTGGGCTTGGGCTGCCTGACAGCGCTTTTTAAGTGGTGCTGCGCAGTTTGCAAGGACCCGGAGGAGACCGGCCAGGAAGAAACGGCAATACGCATGTCCACCTTGCCGCCTGCCTTTGCCCCACCTGTGCCTATAGCTCCTCCACAGCAACAGAGCATGGATCCTCCCCCCTACAGTGAGGTAAGCATCTCATGCGACTCTTTCTTCTGCTCATGAGATACGGCAGGCATCCCTGCCACAATGACAGCTAGCCTGCTTCCAGTGAGGCAGGAGAGATTTATGGCCCTGCCTCGAATTGAGAAGCCCATGCCTCTTCATTCCTGGTGCAAAAGTTGAGGAAAATGGGGACGCAAATGTTCATTAAATCAATTTTGCTTCTTCAAATGATACGGTACTATATGGACCAGGGGTGTAGCATGGGGAGGGTCAGGGGGTGGGGCTGTGGCCCAGGGTGCAGATTTTTGAAAGGGCGTGAGCAGTGCCAGATTTACGTATAAGCTAAACAAGCTGTAGCTGTAGCTTATTGCCCCCCCCATTATACTTCTTCTTAATTGTATTTCACTATTAATATACTTGGGAGGCTGGTGGCGCTGTGGTCTAAACCACTGAGCCTAGGGCTTGCCGATCAGAAGGTTGACGGTTCGAATCCCCGTGACGGGGTGAGCTCCCATTGCTCGGTCCCAGCTCCTGCCAACCTAGCAGTTCGAAAGCATGAAGTGCAAGTAGATAAATAGGGACCGCTCCGGCGGGAAGGTAAACGGCGTTTCCGTGCGCTGCTCTGGTTCGCCAGAAGCAGCTTAGTCATGCTGGCCACATGACCTGGAAGCTGTCTGCGGACAAATGCCGGCTCCCTCGGCCTATAAAGCGAGATGAGCGCCGCAACCCCAGAATTGTTTGCGACTGGACCTAATGGCCAGGAGTACCTTTACCTTTTTAATATACTACTTCTTAATTGTATTTCAGTTCAACAATTACTTTAATAAAATACGTATTTTCCTATGTGCAAATGGCTTTAGATACCTACTAGGTCCATAAATTACCATGTAGGATACAGTATATTTGACATACAAAAAACTGTGACAATTTGTTGTTGACAAAGGACAGCCGGACACATAAAGGGTCCCATTACCTACAGTAGCTTAGGGCCTCATCAAACCTCAATCCGGCCCTGGGTGCGAGGCAGCATAACGGTGCCCCCACGATAGGCTCCCTCATCAAGACCAAAGGCAGATCGGTTGGAAGCCAAGGCTTGGGCCAGCGCGGGCACACTCTGTGCCCAGGGTGCCGACAACCTGCACTACGCCACTTATATGAACACAAAAGAAAGCTACCTCATTTATTAATTTATTTTTTTAAAAAAAAATTCTTGAATCCCATGATTTCATACAAGATATTAAAATATCAGTCTCATATAGATACACACTAAGAAGCACATAAAAATTTAAAATCATGGGTCACCATCTATTAGAGAATTTGCTGTTGTTTAGTCATTTAGTTGTGTCCGACTCTTCGTGACCCCATGGACCAGAGCATGCCAGGCACTCCTGTCTTGCACTGCCTCCCGCAGTTTGGTGAGACTCATGTTGGTAGCTTTGAGAATATGTTTCCTCAATTGTCTTCATTAGTTTGGTAGGATATACTGAATTATATTGAACCAGACAAACCATGATTCTTTTAATTATCATTAAATTCATTACCCGCCCTTCACCAGCAGATGAGGTGCAATTATTTAAAATTCAAAAAGGGCTTTCCCCCCAGCCATTCTGGCACCTCTCAGGTGGGGGGCCATTCTAAGATGATAAGGGAGGTGTTCATGTTATTATTATTTATTCAGTTTATATACCGCCTTATACCCGGAGGTCTCAGGGCGGTTATTCTAATGCTACAAACCTCAGTCACAAATTTCCTCCCCTCCTTTTAATTTTCTCATCAGCTGAAGAAACCTCCCTGTTGTTGTTTTAAAAAATATATTTATTAAATTTTCAAATTGCCGTTGACTTCTGAGAACCTTCTTTCCACCCTGTAGAAAATCTCCTTCCCTGTTCATTCCTGGTGGTTGGGTAGGGTCTTACCTTCTAAGTTCCGGACTGCAGAATCCGGGACCGGCAGCCATTTTACACCGGAAGCTGCGTCGATGTAACTTCCGGTGTGGCTTTGCCCTTCTATGGGCACCCAAAATGGCCGCCGGCGGCTTCAAAAGTCGCTTGTACGCATGTCAGGAAGTGTGCCGATGCAACTTCCAGTGTCGCTTCGCCCATCTATGGGCACCAAAATGGCCGCCGCCAACACCGGAAGTCACGTCTATGCACTTCCGGACATGCGTAGATGCAACTCTTGAAGCTGGCGGCGGCCATTTTTGGTGCCCATAGAAGGGCAAATCGGAAAGAAAAAAAATGGCCGCCGGCAGGAGAAAATAATGGAGAAAAACGGGAGACAAAGTGATACGGGGGACCACCGGGAAAAGGTAAGTAAAAAAGGGGTTTTTCCGGGGAAAACGGGAGACTTGGCAGCTATGGGTAGGGTAGATGTGTGTGTTTAAGAGCCCCCCAGAATGATTTGTGTGTGACAGTGACACCGTTCCTATCATTCTCTCCAGGTTGCCTGGAAGCTACCCTGTTACCCACCTCCTGAGGGGCAGCCGCCTGTTTATGACAACATTGCGCTGGATATCTCCGAGCCTCCTGCATACCTACCGCATGATCACAGCTGAAGAGCGTCGTGTTTCTACTGCTATTAAAACCAGAACTGTGAGAGGAGCATAAAAATAATAATAATAATAATAATGGGTGGATCGATCGAGACTCGCATTCCCTTCCCAGTCTGCAAGGTATCCTTATGAAGCACAAAAGCGGAGAATATAGATGGCGGCCTCTCCCTTCCACAAACATTTGGTATTCACAGATATACTGCCTCTGCACAAGGAGGTTCCATTAGGCGTTATGCCAAATAGTTGTTGACAGATCTATGCTTTATTATTACTTTGCCTAACCCCTGTTAAAAATCTGTCTAAGCTTGTGGCCACCTTCACATCTTGTGGGACTTATTCCATGCTTATCAGTTATTAACTAATCAGGCTAGTAAGTGTATTATTATTATTATTTATTCATTTTATATACCACCCTATACCCCGAGGTCTCAGGGTGGATATGTGTTGAAGAAGCACCTTCCTTGGTTCATCAGATACTGTACAGAAGAAAGTGTCTCCGTACATACCGTATTGCCTCCATACTTCTTTTAATTCTAATGCTACAAACCTCAGTCACGAGTTTCCTCCACTCCTTTTAATTTTCTCATCAGCTGAAGAAAACCTCCCTGTTGTTGTTTTAAAATATATATTTATTAAATTTTCAAATTTTGCACATTTCCCCCTAGACCAGGGGTCAGCAAACTTTTTCAGCAGGGGGCCGGTCCACTGTCCCTCGGACCTTTGGGGGGGGCAGACTATATTTTGGGGGGGAAAACATGAACGAATTCCTATGCCCCACAAATAACCCAGAGATGCATTTTAAATAAAAGGACACATTCTACTCATGTAAAAACATGCTGATTCCTGGACCATCCGCAGGCCGGATTGAAAAGGCGATTGGGCCTTAGTTTGGGGGACCCCTGCCCTAGACATTGGACTCTCCTTGTGACTTTTCATCTTAACTTCTTCAGACTTTCTTAACATCTTTATGCGCCCCCTTGGCCAGATTGTCCGGAGCTTTGGGCTGGGTTGTCACCAATATGCTGATGACACTCAGCTCTATCTGCTGGTGGATGGCCACACCGACTCGGCCCCGGACACACTGACCAGGTGCTTGGATGCTGTATCTGGAAGGCTTCATGGGAGCTGACTGAAACTAAATCCTTCGAAGACAGAGGTCCTCTGGCTGGGTTGGGATAGTATAGGGTTGGGGGACCAACTCCCTTCTCTTGCAAGGGATCAATTAGTGCCATTGCCTTCCGTTAAGAGTTTGGGTGTAATCCTTGACGCCTCCCTTTCCATGGAGGTGCAGGTTGCAGCAACAGTCAAGGCGACATTTTTCTATCTTCGCCGTATCAAGCAGTTGGTCCCTTACCTTTCCTGCCCCGATCTGGTCACAGTGATCCACGCGACAGTCACCTCCAGGCTTGACTACTGTAATTCACTCTACGCGGGGCTGCCCCTGAAACTGTCCCAGAAACTCCAGCGGGTGCAGAATGCTGCAGCGAGGCTCCTCACGGGGTCCTTGCCATGGGAGCATATTCACCCAGTGCTCTACCAGCTGCACTGGCTCCCGGTGGAGTATTGGGTCAGGTTCAAGGTGCTGGTTTTGAGCTTCAAAGCCTTTTGTGGCTTAGGGCGCTCGTATTTACAGGACCACCTCTCCTGGTATGCCCCGCAGAGGACCTTAAGGTCCATGAATAACCATAGTTTAGAGGTCCCAGGCCCTAAGGAAGCCAGACTATCCTCCACCAGGGCCAGGGCCTTTTCAGTGATGGCTCCGACCTGGTGGAATGCTCTGTCCCACGAGACTAGGGCCCTACAGGATTTAACCTCCTTCCGCCAGGCCTGTAAGACAGAGCTATTCCGCCTGGCCTTTAATTTGAACTCAGCCTGACCCTTCTCTCTCCCCCCTCCCCCCTTTTATGAAGATTACCCGCTCTGGGACCCCACAGCTAATTCTCCCCTGGCCTCTTCGCTGGCCCAAGTAGGTCTAATTTAGCCAGCTAGCCTTGGTGACTATCTAATGTTTATTGGATGGATTTCCCCCAAACTGATTATTGAACTTGAATTTTATTGTTATTCATGCATTTATACTGTATTTTATGCTGCTTTTATGTTGTATTACAATTAAGTGTTTTAAATTTGTTGTTAGCCGCCCTGAGCCCGGGCTTTTGAACCGGGAAGGAAGGGTATAAATAAAAATGTATTATTATTATGAACTGGAGCAAACCTCAGCCAGTTTTTCTCCAGATGCTCCAATTTATTGCTAAAGAATACCTTTTCCCGAGGAAAACAGCAGGCCAGGCCAAAACCATTCGGACCCATGGCTAAGAAAGCACAGGACCAAAAGAAAACCACTGGGACGCTGTTCTTAAATCCCAATGGGTCTACTCTTGAGTAAAGCTTGAGCATCACCCACCACCGGCATTTCTCAAGAGTGGGGCAATCAGACAAGTTGCTATCATGCACGCTCTATCTTGCTAACAAGCACAGAAAACCCCAGCGTTCCAAATTTTCCCCAAATGTCGTGAGTTTCAGCGCGAGAAGCCGGAAGAAGACACAAGATGACAGGAATTTCGAATTCTGTGTGTTCTTTCTTTGAAATTTAATAAAAGTCAACAGAAATGTGTAACAAAAGGGGCCCATTTCAGTAGTAGCTACAGGGGCACAATGTGCACCAGAGAGAAGAAAATTAAGTTGCAACAGCATCCTGGGTTCTCAAAAGCAGCTACTTCTTTCTCCACAGACCTATTAATTAGGAGTATGAAACAGCATGAAGAAAAGGGAAAGCATAGCTGCCAAGTTATCCCTTTTTAAAGGGATTTTCCCTTATGCTGAATAGGCTTCCTCGCGAGAAAAGGGAAAACTTGGCAGCTATGGGAAAGTGAGAAAAGTGTAAACATAAAAACTACCAGGAAAGCCACCAATGGCAGACAAACAGTTGGAGAGGTAGAAACAGATTTTTAGAAAGAGAGGCAAAGGTAACGTTCTTATTTTCGATTGCAGGGAAGGGGAAAGTTTAAGCCTCCCAGAAGTTGCTGAACGACAGCTCCCATCATCCCCGGCCAATAGCCATGTTTGCAACATCTGGAGAGCCGAGGCTTCCCCACACCTGTTCTCATGGAATCATTGAATTGTAGAGTTGGAAGGGACCCCAGTGGTCATCTAGTCCAACCTCCTGCAATGCAGGAATCACAGCTAAGTGATTCCATTGAGATCCAAGTCTCCCTCCAAGTTGGTAAATGTTTGGCAGTGTTCAGGCTTTATCCTTGGCAGTTACACCACTAGAGAGATGGGCTTCCTTAAAAGGGCAGTTTATTTAATTAGGTTATCATCTCTCCCCCTGCCTCTGCCCCCACAATCCCCACCCCACACTCAGGGACATCTTAAGCATATCTGGTGCCCTGGCGCCGTGGTGCGAAGATCCCTCCGGCGCCCCCTGCCACGTTTCCCAGAGCGGCTGTCTCGTGGTCACAGCGACGCCCCCCTGCGCCCTGCGGCACCCAGCCTTGCCGTAGGGCCGGCCCTGCCCGCACTCTGAATTTGATATAGAAGCCAACCGTATTGGTTCATGAATTTTACATCCGCATTGGCATCAGGTCCTCCAACAACTTGTTCACTGCTGCCCTCTGCTGCCCGTGAGCATCCGTCACATGAGGCATCCTCCTCACTCTGCCTAACAGCAGGATCAAACCCAGATTAACTCCAAATATCTCGGGCTTATAGATCAAAGTGTTAAAAATGAGAACGCGTCTCTTTTTTCTTTTTCTTTTTAGTTTGGAACGGATACTTTCAGGGGCTGGGGTTTGCGGCCCAGTTGAATCCTCTTGCCCAGCCACTGCCGTCCTGTGTTGTTGTTGTTTGTTTTTATTATTATGATTCCTCTGCCTGCTGCTTTGAAAACCCTGTTGTTGAGACCAAGCCTGCTTCCTAGCATTAAAAAAAAACCTCTCGTTTTACTAGAACTCTTAATAATAATACAGTGGTGCCTTGACTTACGAATGTAATCCGTTCCGAAGGCACCTTCATGGGTTAGTAAGTCGAAAAACCCCATTGGAAATGCAGTTTCCCATAGGGTTGCAGTGGAAACGGAAAAAAATCGTAAGTCAAAAAATCCCTATCTAAAACCGCCGCGGTTTGCTTTTGGATGTCGAGACATCTGTGAGCACGTGGCCATTAGTCAAAAAAATTCGGTTGTCGAGTCGTTCGTAAGTCGAGGTACCACTGTAATAATAATAATAATAATAATAATAATAATAATAATAATAATTTATTTCCCCAGCCACTCTGGGCGGCTTCCAACAGAATATTAAAATACAATAATCTATTAAACATTAAAAGCTTCCCTAAACAGGGCTGCCTTCAGATGTCTTCTAAAAGTCAGATAGTTGTTTATTTCCTTGACATCTGATGGGAGGGCATTCCACAGGGTGGGTGCCACTACCAAGAAGGCCCTCTGCCTGGTTCCCTGTAACTTCGCTTCTCGCAGCGAGGGAACCGCCAGAAGGCCCTCAGAGCTGGACCTCAGTGTCCGGGCAGAACGATGGGGGTGGAGACGCTCCTTCAGGTATACTGGACCGAGGCCATTTAGGGCTTTAAAGGTCAGCACCAACACTTTGAATTGTGCTCGGAAACGTACTGGGAGCCAATGTAGGTCTTTCAGGACCGGTGTTATATGTTCTCGGTGGCCGCTCGCAGTCACCAATCTACCTGGCGCATTCTGGATTAGTTGTTGTTTCCGGGTCACCTTTAATGGTAGCCCCACATAGAGCGCATATGTCTCCATGTTTTCCATGGCCTGAAAGCGGGGCTCTCAGGCCATGTCTAGCAGAAACACAAAGCTGAATTTTGGTCGGATCTATCAGAACCTTCTAAAGTTTTGGGGCGTTTCAGTAGCTTTGTTTCATTGTAAGAAACCGTTCTCTCATAGGTTGCTCTCCCCACATTTCGTTGCACGTGAGCACATAATATAAACATGGCTCTCGCCTACCATAAACCAGAGCACCTAGTGATGGGCCCGATTTCCCCTAATACAACGCATTTCGGTATGCTGCTTTCACTAACTACTAATTCATGCTTTTTCAGAAATACTTTCCCCTGATAGATGCCCTTTTGTATATGTTCTCTTGTGTTGGAGAGCTGTATCGCTCATTCAAGGAAGTGCAGTTTCTGAAGAAGAGGCAGCATTTTGATCCAAGCATTGTTTCGGGGAAGTGCCAGTTTGGTTGGCTTGCATTAAAATGCAAAAGAAACCAAACATTTTCCCCCCACCAGGGTGTGTTGTTTGTTGCAGCAACCACTCTAGCCAACAGCACCCCTTTCACCTTTATTCCACCTGAAATAATAATAATAATAAATAAACAGCCACAAACTTTGCCAAAGCAAGCTCAGCAACTTTTCTGTCCGGATTTTCACTTTTTGAAATAGGGCAACCCTGTATGAATTAGCAAATGCATTTCCCCCCCGCAAATCTGTGCCTTATTTGGGGGCTGCAGCGCCCCTTTTGAAAAGCAATGTCATTCCAATTCTGTGAAATATACAGTCTGCACAACTAATCTCATAATATTACAAAATACTGTAAATTTGAACCTCTGTGTAAATATGAAATTCCATGTCTGTTCTGATATTAAAACTTCTGCTGTGTCGGTACATTTCCTCTTACCATCCCTTCAGTGTTACACACACTAATCCTTTCCTATTTTTAAAATTCATGTACTTATTTCTCAAATTCAGATTGGTCCTTGTGTTTCCAATGCTATTTTTCTAGAAAAAGAGGCTATTTTTCTAGAAAAAGAGGCTGCAGCTCTTAGAATGGCAATGGCACCCACCTGAGATACCGTAGGAGCTCAGCTCCGGCTGAAAAAAAAGGCCTGCATATACATTATGTATATGCATAACAATTCTATTGTTTTTTAAATGATTCTCTCTATGGTTTCAGCACTTCTTAATTTGACTGTAAGCAGCTTTGAGTCTCTGCCAGGGGAAAAGGCATGGTGTCAATAAATAGGTCATCATCTCCTGTGTTTTCAGCCTCACTGAATTCTTGGGCCCACTGTCTGGCTCCACCACACCCTGCTTTCGCTTGGAGTCCTTTCCTTCCCGCCTTCACAGCCAGCGATGTTTTGCTCTTTGGACTGCACTGTGGCGATGACAGCAAGCTTGTCACCAACTACATCAGGCCAGATGCCAAGAGGACACCCTGACTGGCACCTGACACTGCCAGTGAGGTGGTGAAACAATGCCATTACTGGAAGGAAAAGTGTCACGACGGTGCTTCACGTCTGACTGACACGGCTTCCGCTTGAGTGCAGGAAGCTCCTGCTGTGGAGAGAGATTTGCCAATTGTGTTATTGGGCTAGATCTGATCCTATAGTTTGCATTGCCTGCATTGTATAATTGTGAGTGTATGGCTTAGCCCCCCCCCCATATCCCTGGGATGACTTGCTTAAAATGCTTTTTTTCTTTGCCTCTCTCTGTGTGCCAAAGGGTAATGTACACAAAACAGGATGCCCAGCTAAGCTATCAAGGCCGGATGACTGTCTTGTCTGATGCTAGCAGTCTGACGCAAAGAGCAGCAAGATAGTCAAGGCTGCCTGAGTCAGCATGTGTTTATGCATAAGACCGGACACAGGAAGATCCTTATATGTACTTGTGACCCCCCTTGCATGCGTGACCCCCTTGCGTGCGCACATTTACAGGGAGGGGGAAAGGAGCCCAAAGAAGTGTATAAGAAGCTTTGCAATTTGTGTTTCTCTACTCTTGTCGTGAGCTGATCACCTTGAGTCTCTTATTAATAAGAATTCAATTCTTTCTGTGAATTCAACCCCGGTGTCATTATTGACTATCTCTGTCCTGCCTGGGCGCAACTTAAAGGACCCTTAGTAGCTGATAAGGCTACACTGCAGCCAATCAGAAGCCGCACCTTGGTTTTCAAACGTTTTCGGGGGTCGAACGGACTCCTGGAACAAATAAAGTTCAGGAACCAAGGTAACACTCTATAAGTCCCAAACCACTTCATATTGTCATATCAGTGTCATAATTTTTGATCTGGCGATATATCACGAATCATGGTGTGCTTGTGTGTGCGCTATGCAAAAATCACAACGTGGGGAAAACTGTGAAGCCAGCCAATGCAACACAGAGCCACCCTTATTTCAGACATCATATTGATATATAGTGACGTTTAAAAAGGTAAAGGTAAAGGACCCCTGACAGTTAAGTCCAGTTGCGAACGACTCTGGGGTTGCGGTGCTCATCTCCTCAGAAGTGTGGCAGGAGAGTAAGAGTTACAACTCCCTGGTCACCTCGGATGTGAAGCTTTCCTTCTCCTCGGTGACCTGCTAAAAAAACAAAACCAAGGGGTTCGCAGCACAGCAGTAACCTGAACACTAGCACCGGAACTAGGGTGGCAGGGTAGCTGCCATAGCTCATAGGCGACATGAAGTTTCATCTGCTTTAGCGTTTTAATGTTTCGTATCTTTTAAAGTGTCATAACTTTTTCCTGATTTTCCTGCTTTTATCTTTCATTAACCGCTTTGAGGCTTGTTTGCTTTAGCAAGCGAGAGCTGTAGAAATGCTGTGGAAAAAAATAAAATAAAACAAAATAGGTACAGCCAAACCTCGGTTCTCGAACGGCTCCGTTTTCAAACGTTTCGGCTCCCGGACGCCCAAAACCCGGAAGTAAATGTTCCGGTTTTCGAACGTTTTTTCGGAACCTGAACGTCGGAAGCGGCTTCCGTTTTGAGTTTCCCTATTGAATTGAAGCTTACTCTTTCAATTTTCGAATGCTTCGGAAGTCAAACAGACTTCCGGAACGGATTCCGTTTGAAAACCGAGATTCCACTGTACAGTGGTACCTCTACTTACGAATTTAATGCGTTCCGAACGCACATTTGTAAGTCGAAGAAATTTGTAAGTCGAATCCCATAGGAATGCATTGGGAGAAAAAATTCGTAAGTTGAAGCAACCCCATCTAAAAATTTGTAAGTAGAAAAATTCCTATCTAAACAGCATCCAAGATGGTGGATGGAGCTCCGTTCGTAAGTAGAAACATTTGTAAGTAGAGTTATTCGTAAGTAGAGGTACCACTGTATTGGAATCTAAACCCCTGTATTGGTCCAGTTTGTTAATTGTCCCTAGGTATACCTAGGTACTGGCCACAGCACCCTCTTGAGTTTACCATCAGCAACTGCAAGGGAAAAATCTGAATGCTCTTAATCGTAAAGTGTCATTCTTATTGTTCTTTATAAATAAATAAATAGATAAGTATAATAACCATAATAAAAATTCAGAACAGGAAAATGTGTACAATGCTTCTCTCCCCCGCCCTATAGCAATGACAACAGGAAAGAAACCCACCAGATCTGTTAGAAGAGAAACCTACCGAGCTTTCAAAACATCCAGGACAAAAACACCATCTAAAATGTGGCGCTACTGAAAATAACACGGCACTCTCCAGAGAGACGGCTTTTCTATCACACACACACACACAATAGACAAGATACTGAACTCTTCATCTTCTTTAAAGTAAAGATAACGGTAAAAACACTTGACAGTACAATGCACCTTTTTCCGAGAGGCAGAAAGAGAGAAATAAAGGAGGTGACATTTCCAGGTGAGACTCGGTTGCACAGTATATACAGTTTTTTAAAAATTAATTAGGGGAGAGAAAGCCACTCTATGCTGCCAAGTCCGTGGAGCGGGGTTGTTCTCCAGATTTTCCACTT
This sequence comes from Zootoca vivipara, assembly GCF_963506605.1. Classification (NCBI taxonomy): domain Eukaryota; kingdom Metazoa; phylum Chordata; class Lepidosauria; order Squamata; family Lacertidae; genus Zootoca; species Zootoca vivipara. The sequence continues at coordinate 18,060,149 of NC_083288.1, read as the reverse complement.
CGTGTGATTTCATCGTGCATTTTAAGTGTGTGGTGTTCATTATGCCTAAAGTTCCACTTTAATAACATTTTTAGCCCTTGTAGTCGTTGATATAATACTGGAAGCAAGACTTGTGAGTGGAGGCCCCAGGCAAAGCCCACAGTTATTATTTTAAAAAACAGAGATGGATGGAGAAAATGAATCAGGGGGAATGTCAGCTCAACTGGAAACAAGAGAGAGATAAAAGTGATGGAGGAGCCCAAGGACACATTTATGTCATACATTTAAAAGCACTAGGATTCCACTTTAAATAGTCTCGGCTTCCCCCAAGGAATTCTGGGAGCTGACATTTGTCAAGGGCGCTGAGAATTGATAGGAGAACCCCAGTTCCCTTCCCAGAGTGGTTTAACAGTCCATCCCTCTTCCCAGGGAATTCTGGGAACTGTAGCTCAGAGAGTCTTCTAACCACTCTTGATAAACTACAGTTCCCAGAATTCTTTGGGGGAAGCCATGTCTGTTGGCCAAATGTGAACGTGAATGTGGCCAAAAAGGAATAAAACAGGGTCGGTGCTTGTCCAAGACATTTCGCTGCCTGAAGGTGCTCCATCCCTACTAAGCACAAAACTTTAAAATGGCATTTCTGGCTCCAATTACATGCCAGGCTCTGACTTTATCTATCTCCCACTCATGAGAGCCTATATGCCAATTCCCACCCAGGTGGAAGCTCAGCGCCCCCCCCCCCCCATGGCAAATCCGGAAGCGCCAAACATGATGTCAAGATTTCTCCCAACTAAGAGACACACGTAAAAGAAAGAAAAAGGGAACAGAGCCAGAGAAGCAATACAAAGAGATGGGCAGGTACAAAGATCAAAACCATGAGAAGTGGGTGACAGGACAAAATCGCAGGAGCATTTGCAGTAATAAAAAATAAAAATGAGTCCGGGCAGAAAAGCAAATACTGTATAAGCAAAGCGCCATTAAGAATGAACCTAGCAGTCACTGGTGGGAAAGCGCACAATTAATGTCACCAACAGCTCAACCCTGCACATATATCTACTTTGAATTAAGTCCCACTAAGTTCAGTGGGTTCCACGGTGTTGTAAGAATTTTGAGGTCACATATAAAATGTTCATAAATGTACCAAGCAAACAGTACAGGAAGACAGGCCTGAAAACCATTTTGATTCTCCCAAAACGACCAAATGTTTTTCTGCAAGGAGAGAAGGGTGTGTGTGTGTGAAGGAACTTTCTCATTGTCTCAAGAATTAAAGTGATTTCCATCTCAAAGGAATGGCCAGGCTACCCAGGAAAAGGCAAACTAAGAACTTTGTTAAATTAATAAGTTACACAGTCAATAAACAGGAAAGACAGGATTTCATGTTAATGCCTCCTCACACCCAACCGCTTACCAACAATACTTGCATTTACACATTGTCCAATTCAGGGACATCTCCAGAATAATCAGGGTGCCATTTCCAGAAGATTCACAGATAAAGCTCACAAGTACTCTGTTTACTGAAAATGTTAACTATCTCCCCTTCCCGCCTTTTTTCGCTCCATCCACTTACATGTACAGTCAAAGGTAAAGGGACCCCTGACCATTAGGTCCAGTTGTGACCGACTCTGGGGTTGCGCGCTCATCTCGCATTATTGGCCGAGGGAGCCGGTGTATAGCTTCCAGGTCATGTGGCAACGGGAGCTCACCCCGTCACAGGGATTCGAACCGCCGACCTTCTGATCAGCAAGCCCTAGGCTCAGTGGTTTAACCACAGCGCCACCTGGGTCCCTGACTGATATACAGTCAAAGGTATATAAGGGAAAATGTTATTTTGTTCAGGGTTCCTCTTGCCATCTCTGCATTTGGGGGGGGGGCGGAACCTCTGTTATAACAGACCTCTGTTTTTTTAAAAATAAAGAATACGCTTTGCTTTACAAGCCCTGGGTTTTGGTCTTTGTCATTTTATCCCAACCAAAAGGAGCCTAGGTCTATCTGCTCCTTAGAGGCAGGTAGGTAGCCGTGTTGGTCTGAGTCTAAACAAAATAAAAAAATTCCTTCAGTAGCACCTTAAAGACCAACTAAGTTTTAATTTTGGTATGAGCTTTCCGTGTGCATGCACACTTCATCAGATACACTGAAACAGAAGCCACCAGACCCTTATGTATATTCAGAGGGTGGGGGGTGATGGGAATGGGTGATGGGCTGATAGGAGTGGTAAACCTGTTGATGACTGTTAACGACTGTTAATGACTACTCCTTAGAGGATTTCAGTCCTCCTTATGAGGCTGATCTCCCTTCATGGGAACTTTATTAATTTTTACAACGACGGCCCCACTGTAAATCCAACAATTCCGTTACGCCACTGCCGCCACAAGGCAGTGTAATGATTGGCTAGTTTCTGCCGGACACCCTCTACAAAACCCATGTCTGGATTTTGAGTGACCATTACGTAGCTACTTGTGTGTGTCAGCTGGGCCTCAGAGGCAAATGGAGACTGCTCCAAAAGAGACACACACACCCCGCTCTGTGACTTAATCCATGTAAACAGCAGCATAAAGGTAAAGGGACCCCTGACCATTAGGTCCAGTCGTGACCGACTCTGGGGTTGCGTGCTCATCTCGCATTATTGGCCGAGGGAGCCGGCGTATAGCTTCCAGGTCATATGGCCAGCATGACAAAGCCGCTTCTGGCAAACCAGAGCTGCACATGGAAACGCTGTTTACCTTCCCGCTGTAGCGGTTCCTATTTATCTACTTGCATTTTGACATGCTTTCGAACTGCTAGGTTGGCAGGAGCTGGGACCAAGCAACGGGAGCTGACCCCGTCACAGGGATTTGAACCGCCGACCTTGCATAACTGCTTTTAAATTACTGCCTCTCCCCTCCCCCCCCCCCAAAAAAACCTGCTTTGATTTTTAATGCCTGTTTTGCTATAACATCAGGTGTGTCCTTTCGGGCATATCTAGCCAGGGTGCTACAGTTAATAATACTCGTTTCCTCTTTGCACACCCGTAACTGATACCAATTTATACAGATTTCTCTCTCTTTAAATATACATGTTTTCCCCGCCCCAAATAAAGGTACATAAATCTCTCCTCTATTTTAGCTATCTGTACAAAATAAAAAATTCATGCACGCGTACAATTTGTGGGATATAAAAAGCACATGAGAAAGATTGGGAAGCCACGGATCACGAGAAAGTAGAGATCCCAAAGAGGGTCAGAGTGGTTATTTGAGAAGCTAATAAATATTGCGTGGTTCTTGGGTGGCAAAAAGGTAAGGGCCTCAGATCAAACCATTCCCACTGTGTTTGGAGAGAAGGCATTACCATAAGGCAAATTCAAATGAGGAGTTTAGCTTGTGCCGGGTTAGACCCTGTGGAGGCCTCTAGGCAGTCGAAATCTCAGGGTCCCTCTTGGAAATGATCTTCTAATAAGTTTCTGATTTTAGAGGGATGACACTGAACGAATAAAGCTTGATTGTAATTTTCTTTCGAGGTCAAATCAATATTATTTTAATCCATTGTCCCTAAAAGGTGTGGGGCCAGTGCCTACGACGCCCGTTTGGTAATCCGGCACTGATTTTATCTTGCCAGATTTGCATCCATGCTGCAGCACAATCCTTAATATGTATACTGAGAAGAAAGCCCTGCCATGTTCTTCTGGATAAGCAAGTACACTGGTACCTTGAAAGCCGAAGGGAATCCGTTCCAGAAGCCCGTTCAACTTCCAAAACAAAGTGTGACTTCCGGATTGGCTGCAGGAAGCTCTTGCAGCCAATCGGAAGCTGCGGAAGCCACATCAGATGTTCGGGTTCCAAACAACGTTTGCCAACTGGAACACTCACTTCCGGGTTTGCGGCGTTCGGGAGCCAAGATACGACTGTATAGGAGGGAAGGGGGAAAGCTTGGCCTTTCCAGATATTGGTGGATTTCAGCTCCCATCATTACTCAGCATCGGTCATGGTGGCCGGAACCAGTGGGAGTTGGGTTCTGACAACATCCAGAGAACCACAGCTTTCTCATTCCTGTGGTATATGATGGCAGTTTCGAAGCAGATTAGCAGATGCCTACTAATATTCCAAAACCAGAGAGCTGTGCTTTTTCTCCTCCTAGGGATGAGCAGGTTTCTTCTGAAATGCCCTTTATTGTTCGAGGAGGGGGCGGGCGGGCAGGTTGCTTTGCCTCCTTGTTCCACAACTTCTACATTTCAATTTATCTCGACCCCAACTGGGGTGGGTGGGTTACTGGGTGTGCAGTCCGCAGCAGCTTTCTGCATCACCCCCTCCTTATATTTGCGAAGCAGAAGAAACAGTCCCCACCACATCAATAGCAACCACTCACAGAGTATTGCCGGGTGCTTGGTTGGTGGGAATTGGAAAATCTGAAGTGATCAACAAATGTAAGAATCAGAAACGTGTTTGTGAGCAAGGGGCTGCCTGCAGCTCTGGGCTGGGTGGAATGTCAGGTCTGCATAAACCAGGCATCCCCAAACTTGGGTCCTCCAGATGTTTTGGACTACAATTCCCATCATCCCTGACCACTGGTCCTCTTAGCTAGGGATCATGGGAGTTGTAGGCCAAAACATCTGGAGGGCTGCAGTTTGGGGATGCCAGGCATAAACTGATAACCGCAGACCTCCTCAACAAGATCACTGTAGCCCTTAACTCCAGACCTGCTTATCTCCTAAGGAAAGTTGTTGAGCAAACAATGAGGGGACAAGGAAGATCAGAAGATCCTGTTTCGCAGCCTTGCTATTGTGGAGTGGAAATTCCTGACTTCCGCCATGTCTGAAATACATCTTGATATATGTTTGGTAGAAATAGCGGTGTGTTTCAGCTCTCGGGGTCCCGCTTGCCCCACCAGCACGGTGAGAGTAAGCCGGAACGCACTGCGGTGATTTAATAAATAAATGTTCTGTTTGATGGACAACTGGACTCTGCATCTTAGAATCATAGAGTTGGAAGAGACCACAAGGGCCATCCAGTCCAACCCCCTGCCAAGCAGGAAACACCATCAAAGCATTCCTGACAGATGGCTGTCAAGCCTCTGCTTAAAGACCCCCAAAGAGGGAGACTCCACCACACACTCCTTGGCAGCAAATTCCACTGCCGAACAGCTCTTACTGTCAGGAAGTTCTTCCTAATGTTTAGGTGGAATCTTCTTTCTTGTAGTTTGAATCCATTACTCCGTGTTCGCTTCTCTGGAGCAGCAGAAAACAACCTTTCCCCCTCCTCTATATGGCATCCTTTAATATATTTGAACATGGCTATCATATCAGCCCTTAACCTTCTCTTCTCCAGGCTAAACATGCCCAGCTCCCTAAGCCATTCCTCATAAGGCATCTTATTGGCTGTCCAGGGTCTTGGGTACTGAACCCCAATATTTTCCCCAACAGTATCAATGCACTGCCCTCCCCTTGCAGCTTTGTACATGAACAAGTGGATTTTATAGTTACTGGGAAAGCACACACTTGATTACCAGCAGGTGGAGTTATTGCTATTGTTATTTTCTTTTCAAATTAACGCTGGGTTTTGCAAGAAACAGGAAAGCTGGCCAGGGCCTAAAATTCAGGTAGCACACACTCTTACAGTTGATTCTTGCTCTTGCACAACAAACCCTCTGCTCCCTCCCTCTCCCCAAAACTGGACTTCTTGCAACAAGGATGGGGAAATGCACGAGAAAGTGAGGGGCCACAATTGCTTGGTGCAACATGGCTTTCCACAAACAAAAAATGCTCCATAAATAACCAACAGTGTCTACCTTCTCCCCACAAACGTTCTGTGAACAAAGTAGGAGGAATGCTCATAATACAGTGGGGAGAGTGTGCTGGGGCCATAGCTGCCAAGTCTCCCGTATTCCCCGGGAAACTCCCGTTTTTCCAGCCGTACCCAGCTGGGAAAACGATTTTTTTTGTTTTCCCCCGGTTTACTTACCGGCTGGGGGAGGCTCCTTCTGCGCATGTCTGGAGTCTCTGGACATGTGCAGAAGCGATTTCTGGCACGGCGGCCATTTTGGAACTGGGCGGAGCATGCTCAGAAGCGACTTCCGGTGCTGCTCTGCCCAGTTCCAAAATTGCCACAGCGCGACTTCCGGCATGGCGGCCATTATGGAACTGGGCAGATCATGCTCAGAAGCAACTTCCGGTGCTGCTCTACCCAGTTCCAAAATGGCGGCCGCGCTACTTCCGGTCTGCCGATCCCTTATTTTTCCGGCAGGAACTTGGCAGGTATGGCTGGGGCAGCTAGCCTCTCTCCAGACTTACGGTATAAAGGGAAATTTCTCTCAGGGTCTGCCTGAGATGGGACCGTTTTGTTCTAGGTTTCTCTCCATCCTCCTCCCTTGCAAAGATACGGTGGAAAATATACTGTTTGGGCTCTGCCCCACGTTGCCCTGGTGACCTAGGACTCAGAATCATCTCAGAGGTGGGTGATGGGTGGGAGGGAATCGGGTTTCATTTTTTTTAAGGGGGGGTAGAGAAAGAAATTGGCATGTGGGAGAAGCACTGCAGAGAAGCTTCTTTTCTTTATCTGGCAATTTAAAAACTCCCCAAGTCCAAGGTTCTGCCCTTGCCCTGCAGCGGGTAGTCCCGCCAGTTAACAGCTGCCATAGAGTTGTGAGGTAGTGATTGTTGGTCCTTGGCAGGAGAAAAGGAGAACCCTGGAATTCGAGGGAAGCAACTGCAGGTAAACCTTCTGGGGAAGAGCCAAAATGGTGGGGGAGGAACCAGAGGATCTCCTTTAGAGGCAACGGGAAAATCCGGGGAGCAGACTCCACGAGGGGAAGGAGTGGGCTTCACGTAGGTGCAGACGAGAAGCAGCCTGTATTTCTGCGCTGCAGATTTTAAACGCCCGATCATCTGTTTTGCATTTTGATGTTGTAAAAAGGGACAACGAGGGCTGTGGGCTGCAGCAGCAGGAACAGCAAGGATTAGGATCAAAGATGACGGTAATTGCTATTGCTTTCTCTGGTGATTTTAGGGGTTTGTTTGCAAGGGGTGGGGCATCTTGGACAAGGTGTGCTCACGGTGCCCCCGGCCCCACTTCCCCTCTAAGGTGCCCACTCTCTTGCCCTCTCCCTCTGGGCCAGATCCATGCATCCACCTACAGGGAGAACATAAGGCTATAGCTCTATGTTCTTAATCAGGCACCCCCAAACTCCGGCCCTCCAGATGTTTTGGACTACAATTCCCATCATCCCTGACCACTGGTCCTGTTAGCTAGGGATCATGGGAGTTGTAGGCCAAAACATCTGGAGGGCCACAGTTTGGGGATGCCTTTCCTAATGCTTGGAGGCAAGAAGTCAGCTGAGGAGCAGGGAGGTAGTGGTGGCCCCATTGCAAAGATGTGGGACTTGGCAGGTGCCCCCCAACACTGATCCCTGATGCCAGCCCTGAGTTTCCCTAACAGCCGCCCTACGCTGCTTTCCTAATAGCAGGTCAGCTTCCCGGAGGCTGGAGAAGAACAACTTCCTAGCTGATACGACGCTAATCCAACCATAAGCCCACCTTGCCCAGTGTTGCCTAGGAGAGTTGAAAGAAGCTCTTCTAAGAGCTTGGGGCAGGGAGAGGGGTATTTGGGGTGGCCGAGGGAAACCTAGGTTGCACCAGACACAATGCGCCCAACAGCTCTTTCGGGATATTTGCGGCGAGGGAGCCCGCCTCTGCAAACAGCGTAAAACAAAAACAAACCGTATTAAATAGCCCCATTTTACAGGCAGCTAAACTGAGGCCGGAGGATCTCGCTCAGCCGCCAGCCGCCACGGCCCAAGGGAACAAGTCCAAGTGCAAAATTCCCACCGCCAGGCTATCTTGCGTCACATTCTTCCTTGTCTCGCTTACAAACCTTTCAGGCGTTCCTCTGCAGTTTTTCAACACCCCGCAAAATCTTGTGCTGACCAAGGGTGGCAAGGCGTCCGCCCCTCCCCTCCCCTCCAATCTACTCAGCGTGGTATGTTCAGTGGGGGCAAGGGGGGCAGGAGGGGGGGCAACAGCCCAGGCTACCAGTTCCTTTGGCAATATTGAGATTGTGGTCCGTCGACAAAGCTGTGATTTTGGCAGTGAGTTAGCTGTGGCTGGAAAGGCGCTGTGCTCCCACCCCACCTCTTCCGCCTCACCCAATCAGAGGAGCCGGCCACAATTAGGTGGGGGAGCCGACAGGGCAGGGCATTGTGGGTAACTGGTAGCCTGGCTCAACCCCTCTGACCAACCCCCACGTTCACCATGAGATGAATTCTTCCTTCGTTGCCAGCAATGGGGAGAGGGTGGGGGAGAGCATGTGCTGGGTGCTGCAGGTTAAAAGATCTGGGTTTCTTGGCCAAGTGAGGAGGAAAAAGCCGATGCTCTTGAGGCTGTGGGGAGGAGGAGGAGGAGGAGGAGCGCTGTCCCTCTAGTAAACCCAGCTGACGGGGACCCACTGCGGTTCGCTGTGCAACTTCTCCAAGGCTTCCTGCAGCTGCTGGAATGTCTGCTCCATGTTGTCGTTGACCAAGCAGAGGTCAAAGTAGTGACCATAGCCCCGCTGGATCCGGCAGCTCTCGTCAACCGTCCGCTTCAGGTCGGCATCCTGGCAGGACACGAAAATAATAATAATAATAATTATTATTATTATTATTATTATTATTATTATTATTATTTATATACCGCCCTATACCTGGAGGTCTCAGGGTGCTTCACAGAACAAAATCAAAATATAAAACCACAAAATATATCATCAAAATAAAAACAACAACCCAACAACCCTAATAGTCTCCTTTCTTCTAACTCAGGGGTCCCCAGACTTACCTGGCTTTGGGCCGGAGGGCGGGGGATTGCGCGCCCATGCGCATGCGCGCACACACTTACTGGCGCGGTGGCACACTTCCAGGTCGGAAAAAGCGCCGGAAATTGTTTGTGCGCATGCGTATAGGCCTCCCCCGACCCGGAAGTGCACCGGAAATGACCTCTTCTGGGTCGGGAGAGGCCCATACGCATGCGCACAAACGATTTTTTGTGCTTTTCTCCGACCTGGAAGAGCGCCGCCGCGCTGCACGCCGTAAGAGTGGGCGGCGGCAGCGGGCGGCAGGGTCGTTGCGGGCCGGATTGGGAGGCCAATTGGGCCGCATCTGGCCCGCGGGCCATAGTCTGGGGACCCCTGTTCTAACTTGAAGCCATTGGTTCAGGTCCTACCCTCCGGAGCAGGAGAAAGCAAGCGTGCTCCATTTTCCATGTGACAGCGAGTCCTTTAGATATTTGAAGATGGCTATCGTATCTGCTCTTAATCTCCTCTTATCCAGGCTAAACGTAACCAGCTCCCTCAACCACTCCTCATAAGGCTTGGTTTCCAGACCCTTGATCATATTAAAAAAAGGTAAAGGACCCCTGACAGTTAAGTCCAGTCGCAGAAGGCTCTGGGGTTGCGGCGCTCATTTCGCTTTACAGGCTGAGGGAGCCGGCGCTTGTCCGCAGACAGTTTTTCCGGGTCATGTGGCCAGCATGACTGAGCCGCTTCTGGCGAAACCAGAGCAGTGCACAGAAACGCCGTTTACCTTCCCGCCGGAGTGGTACCTATTTATCTACTTGCATTTTTGGCGTGCTTTCGGACTGCTAGGTTGACACAGCAAGGGGAGCTCACTCCGTCACGGGGATTCAAACCCTTCTGTGTTACACTAGGGGTTATTGTGGAGGGACTGGCTCCCCCCCCCCAGCCAAGTTCTGTGCAGGAGGTGTGTTTGGCAAGGCTTCCTCCAGAGGCCTCCTCCCTTGCAGCCACTAGCCCCAGCTACTGCTACCCCTCTTCCTTGCCACTGCTTCTGCCTGCTTGCCTGCCATGCGGGCATTGAGGGGACTCACCGCAAGCTGCTTGGTTGCCACACCGTTCTCCAGCGCTGCCTTGTTCATGGCTCGAAGGGTTTCAAAATCCGGTGCCTCAATAAACACCACGTACGGGACAAACTCCGCTGTTCTCAAAACTTTCACAGCCTTTTGACGCATCCGAGAGAGGGGGGAGAAAGGGGGGAGAGAGAGGAGAGAGAGAAAGAAAGGAAAGAAAGAGGAAAGAAAGAAAGAAAGAGGAAAAAAGGAAGAGAGAAGAGAGAGAGAAGGAAGGAAGGAAGGAAGGAAGGAAGGAAGGAAGGAAGGAAGGAGGGAGGGAGGGAGGGAGGGAGGGAGGGAGGGAGGGAGGGAGGGAGGGAGGGAGGGAGGGAGGGAAGGAAGGAAGGAAGGAAGGAAGGAAGGAAGGAAGGAAGGAAGGAAGGAAGGAAGGAAGGAAGGAAGGAAGGAAGGAAACTGACTTCCAGTACTGCAACACTGATGAGAGTCAAGTTGCAATTCTGTACAGTGGTACCTTGGTTTAAGTACACAATTGGTTCCGGAACTCTGTACTTAACCTGAAGCGTACTTAACCTGAAGCGAACTTTCCCATTGAACGTAATGGAAAGTGGATTAATCCGTCCCAGACGGTCTGCGGAGTACTTAAACTGAAAGTACTCAAACCGAAGCGTACTTAAACCGAGGTATGACTGTACTTACAAATGATGTGACCTGAATAAATCATTGCATTGCAACCAGGAAAGGTTCCTGGCACAGCCGACCAAGGGAAGACTCTCTCCCTTCTCCTCCCTCGTTCCCAACCCTTGGAGTGAGAAAAGAGGCAGTACCTGGGGGTTCACATCCAGAATGCACATCTTGCCTGACTCTACGACTTCATGGATAGAGTCAATCTTGGTCCCATAGAGGTTTCCTTCATACTCGCCATGTTCCAGGTAGCGGCCTGCTTTGATGTCTCCCTCCATCTCACTCCTGGTTACAAAGCAGTACCCCTGCCCGGACTTTTCATGCTCCTTGGGTCTCCGCGAAGTATCTGCAGAAGCACAGATGTACAAAGAAAGATCACCCAGAAACTGAAACTGGAGATGGGATCTAGTGAGAAGAGAGTGAGGTCAGGACAAGTTTGTGGTTCTCTGCTATATTATTATTAGTATTAGTATTAGTATTAGTATTCCTTCAGTAGCACCTTAAAGACCAACTAAGTTTTTATTTTGGTATGAGCTTTCGTGGTATCTGAAGAAGTGTGCATGCACACGAAAGCTCATACCAAAATAAAAACTTAGTTGGTCTTTAAGGTGCTACTGAAGGAATTTTTTTATTTTGTTTCGACTCAGACCAACACAGCTACCTACCTGTAACTAGGATTATTATTATTATTATTATTATTATTATTATTATTATTATTATTTATACCCCACCTATCTGGCTGGGTTTCCCCAGCCACTCTGGGCAGCTCCCAACAGAATAATAATAATAATAATAATAATAATAATAATAATAACAATAAAGCAATAAAACATCAAACCTTAAAAACTTCCCTAAACAGGGCTGCCTTCAGATGTCTTCTACAAATCAGATAGTTTATTTCTGCTACCTTCTGATGGATTAAATCAATGGAATAAGCCCCTGAAGATTGTCCTGAACTCTCCCTGCTCACCTCCCTATCACCAGGGATGCTTGAAGAATTCGATCTTCCAGCAGGGACTGACCTCAACTGCACCATCCAGACTAAAGTGTGGGTGGAAACTTAAGGTAATCCTTTTGTCAGATTTTGTGATGCAATTCTTGGCTAAAGACGTATCAAAATGCATTTCACAGTCTGGGATAAAAATACATTTAAAAAGGCATATTGCAAGCGAAAGTGTGTTTATAATTGCACATTCTGTGAGAAAACACGTTTTGTGAAAAATTGCGGACTGATACTGTCAGGGAGTTATTGCGGCTACTCCCGAGTAAAGACGCTCTACAGTGGTACCTCGGTTTATGAACACAATTGGTTCCGGAGGTCTGTTCATAAACTGAAGCGTTCATAAACTGAAGCAAACTTTCCCATTGAAAGTAATGGAAAGTGGATTAATCTGTTCCACATGGTCCGCTTAAACTGAAGTGTTCATAAACTGAAGTGAACTTTCCCATGGAAAGTAATGGAAAGTGGATTAATCCGTTCCAGACGGTCTGCGGAGTACTTAAACTGAAGTGTTCATAAACTGAAGCGAACTTTCCCATTGAAAGTAATGGAAAGTGAATTAATCTGTTCCAGATGGGTCCGCGGCGTTCGCAAACTGAAAATTCATAAACCGAGGTGTTCATAAACCGAGGTTCCACTGTAGTCCATTCTGTCTTTAAGGGTTTTATTGTGCATATTATTTACAGTGCAGAGATAGCAGAAAGCATGACCTCCTGGTCACTCTCAGAATCCGGCAATGGCGCCCGTCTGCTTCGGGGCCAGCATAATAGCCTGGGGACCCCAAAACGCCGCCCCTTTGCCCTATGTTTGGGCACGTGCCTCAATTCAGGCGCCGGAAGGAGCAGTGCCCCTTCTTGCCCTGGCCGGCTGGGGCAGTGCCTAGGCTCCGACGCCTCCCTGAGCCGTCCCTCCTCCACTTGTTGGTCAGAGTGGTGCAGGGGCTCTGACGCCTCGCTGAGCCTTCCCTCCTCCATTCCGCTTCCCCCTGACCCACTGCTAGTGCTGTCGCTGGGCGAAGTGCTGATCAATAGTAGAAAATGCACATTGAAGTGTTTGACTACGACTTGGGAAACATGGCTTCAAATTGTCACTCAGCCAAGAAGCTCGCTGGGCAACCTTGGGGCTACTCACTGCCTCTTAGCCTAAGCCACCTCACAGGGTTGTTGTGAGGATAAAAATGAGGAGGGAGAGGACCATAAATGCTATCCTGAGATCCTAGGAAGAATGGTAATATATAAATGTAAAAATAAAGGAATAAAAGATAACAAGCATCTGGGTACCATGACGGACGCAAAGTGGGACAGAACTTTAAGAAAAGATCATGGCATTGGGATTCGATGGGCACTTTCTGTGCCAACTTTTAAACGTTTGCCTGCTGGAAACTTTTCTATTTCTATTTTTGCAGAAAATTAAGAGTCCATCCCCCACAAGGGTCCACTAATGTTTGCCTTTATAACGCCTTTGCTTTCAACACTTTTTGGTAACTCTCTATAGTTTTCCAGTGTGGTTTTATATATCTCCAGTGTTGCAAATCACTGTGATGTATTTTCATGATACAGCAGTATATGAATATTATTATTATTATTATTATTATTATTATTATTATTATTATTACAAACAGGGACTTCAAATAAAGTCCTGACCAGAGAAGAATGGCAGATCAAGTTGGTGGATTATGCCGAAATGGCAAAAATGACCGGAAGAATCAGAAATCAGGAAGACCAAACTTTTTATAAGGAAAGGGGGAAATTCATAACTTATCTTAAAGACCATTATAAACAGTTAAAATCATTAGTAGGATTGGAATGTCACTTGTAGTTTAACGGTGAATTTTGGAAACAATGGAGAGGTAAAAGATTTGGATTATCGTAAAAGATGGCAGGAGGAAATGATTAATAATAGGAACCGCAAAGGGGAGGAGGGGAATTCAGGAGATTCTTTCGAATCTTGTATTTATGTTGCATGTTGGATATGTGACTGTAAAATTTTAATCTGAAAAACCAAATAAACACACACACACACACACACACACACACAAATATTATTTTACAAATAAATCAAGGTGTGTGAAACGGACCCGGAAGAACGGATCCATCCATTCTTAACACAAGATGCAGGACTCTCCTTCGCATACACACACAGACCCAGGGCAGAGTGCAACAACAGAACTAGGATCTGCCAGGATGTTAAGATGCCCTCCGTGCCCCCGTGTCTGGAGTACATGTTTCCCAGCTACATAACACAGTAAGCATAGGTAATGAAAAATGAGGCGTTATTGAAAAAACAAACAGATAGCTCTGGATGGCTCCGGCATCATTACTCAAGATGACCCTTCTGAAGACTGCTTCTGGGCATGACAGAAGGTATTGAACTTACGCCTCTTACGCCTCTTGTTTGCTTCCTGTCTAGCAACCCTCCCATTCGCCGACTCCTTGGACTTATTGGGTCAGCTCCAACCTGTTCCTGGTCTGAGAGGCTGAGTCTATTCATGCCTATTTGTGCTTACTGCAAGCTTTGGCTGTGTACTAGCCTGCTCTCAGCTACTGCCTTATCAGCCAGCCTGTCAAGGTCAGGAAGAGCCGAAGTCTGCAGCTGCTGGCTCTCCCCTGATTAACATCTAAACCTCTCTGTTCCTGGCTGCTTTCTGCAGTTGGCTGCAAACCTTTGCTTGGAGCTGGCTCATTCCTGACACCCTGTCTGCAATCAGCAAGACTCACACGGGATGGTGGTTCCGTACTGCGACTGGTCAGACATGATGAGTTTGTTCTTAAGACTGCGCCGGCCAACCCCCTGAGCCCCGATCAGCACCAAGGTTTTTCTGCGGAAAGGAGGCATGCGAGCCACTTCCTCATAGATCAGCAGCTCGTGGCGGTCGAACTCTGAAGTGAGAGGGAAAGAAATCACCATTAGCCATTAACACAGAGGAAGCATGGTTGGGCGACGGAGAAATGTGAAGACATGCCAAGATCCCTTGCCTGCATTTTTTGTGGTCAGATACATCATCCTCTTCTTCTTCTTGCTGCTGAGGCTTCCGCACAAGGCACCTGCCAGGAGAGGGGAAAGGAGCCACTAAGCAAAGCTGCAGAGAAAGCTATCGCACGTGTGGAAGAAGGTGAGAGTAGGGGCACATTCACATGACGCACCTTTAAAGCACCACAATGCCACTATAAATGGCCATCGCTCCCCCCCAGGGAATTCTGGGAGCTGTAGTTTGTCAACAGTTCTTAGAAGAACCTTTACAGTGGTGCCTTGGTTCTCAAACTTAATCCGTTCCAGAAGTCCGTTCCAAAACCAAAGCATACCAAAACCAAGGCGTGCTTTCCCATAGAGAGTAATGCAAAATGGATTAGCCGTTCCAAACTTTTAAAAACAACCCCTAAAATGAATGGCAAAATCAGACAGACCTCAATGTAGCACTCAGAATGGAAGTGTGGCACTCAAATCCGAAGCGTGGCACTCATATGTTCGGCTTCTGATAAAAGTTCGCAAACCAGAACACTTTCTTCCGGGTTTGCAGCGTTCGGGTCCCAAGTTGTTCGACAACCAAGCCGTTCGAGAACCAAGGTACCACTCTATTCCCCTCTCAGAGCTAGTTCCCAGAGTTCCCCAGGAAGACAGATTGACTGTTAAACCACTCTGAGAATTGAAGCTCTGGGAGGGTCTCCTAAGAATTCTCAGCATCCTTGACAAACGGCAGCTCCCAGAATTCCTTGGGGGAAGAAGCCACGACTGTCTAGAAGTGCTGAGAGTTGTTAGGAGAGTCCGATTTCCCCTCCTCAAACCGTTTTACAATCTCTGTCTCTCTTCCCAGGGAACTCTGAGAACTGGGAGGGGCTGTGCCTTTTACCTGATGAGGGGGTGACTTCGAGGTCTCGCTTCACAAAGGCCTTGCGTTTCTCTTCCAGCAGCTGGCTCGGGATCAGACCTGCACTGCCGCCTTCCACGTGGCAGGCCTGAAACAACCAAAGGTTAGTTCTGAGCACCCGGGCGGGTGGGTAAATTGCAGGACCCAAGATCCTGGAAAAAGCATTTCCCCCCACAAAGACACGCAACCCATTTTCTTCATTCTGACATTTTTAGAAGTCGCAGTGTTAATAAAAGAGCTGCAGTAAAGTAGAGGTGGAGAACTCATACAGACTTGGTTTTTTTGCCTAGGAATTGCATTCCTTTCTAGGACACCTAAACATGCAGGTGTCTAATCCTGTCTCGCATGTAGCCATTCTGATTTCCCTGGCTAGTTCTGGCCTAGCTGCCTACGGACTGATTTCTTGGCAGCAAACAGCTCTCCCTGAACATCACCCATGCCTAATCCCATGAACATGCACCCTGGGCCTGATCCTGCCCATGGCTCATTTATTTGACACAAGGTCCATACCTGCCACCAGTTGGGGTCATCCTGGTTGACGATCTGGAGCAGGTCCCCGGCAATGAACTTCAGCCCAGCTTCCTTACATGGAATGAGGTTGTCAGAGGCTGGGTCATAGTCAAAGTGGGCCTTCACAAACACCTAAGGAAGGGGAAGCAAGGTGAGATGCGTCGGGAGGCTCTGGAGTGAGGGAGGATCCAAGAGGGGTGGACACCACGAGCCAGCTAAGATCGAAATAAAGTGGGCTTGCAGGTCACGGTAGACTGTGGCATTGACACCAGAAACCATGGAATTGAAAACAGGAAGGGATGAAAGATACGTATTACGGGAAAATGCAAACAGGACAGTTCAACCCATCTCACGTCTCCAGTTCTGTGGGAGATAGCTATGCCTGTCCCAATCCTGCAACAACAACAACATATAATGATGATGATGATGATGATGATGATTGTTATTATTTATTATTTATACCCCACCCATCTGGCTGAGTTTTCCTAGCCACTCTGGGCAGCTCCCAGAAGAATACTAAAAACACAATAAAACATCAAATATTAAAAACTTCCCTAAACAGGGCTGCCTTCAGATGTCTTCTAAAAGTCAGATAGTTGTTTATTTCCTTGACATCTGATGGGAGGGCATTCCACACGGTGGGTGCCACCACTGAGAAGGCCTTCTGCCTGGTTCCCTGTAACCTCACTTCTCACAGGGAGGGAACAGCCAGAAGGCCCTCGGAGCAGGAAATCAGTGTCTTGGCTGAACGAAGGTGGTGGAGACGCTCCTTCAGGTATACTGGACCGAGGCCGTTTAGGGCTTTAAAGTAAAAAAAAAAATATCTTCCAGTATCACCTTAGAGACCGTTACAGGTAGGTAGCCGTGTTGGTCTGAGTCGAAGCAAAATAAAAAAATTCCTTCAGTAGCACCTTAAAGACCAACTAAGTTTATATTTTGGTATGAGCTTTCGTGTGCATGCACACTTCTTCAGATACCAATGACAAACTTAGTTGGTCTCTAAGGTGCTACTGGAAGAAAAAAAAAATTGTTTCGACTACGCCAGACCAACACGGCTACCTACCTGTAACTAGGACTTCAAAGGTCAGCACCAACACTCTGAATTGTGCCCGGACACGTACAGGGAATCAATGTAGGTCTTTTAGGACCGGTGTTATATGGTCTCGGCAGCCACTCCCATTCACCAGTCTAGCTGCCGCATTCTGGATTAAGTGTAGTTTCTGGGTCACATTCAAAGGTAGCCCCATACCACCAGCCCCTAAACCTTCCCAGAAAACCTATAGCAGGGCAAAAGAAGAGGTAGTGGCATCAGGTATTTCTGTGCCAGCCTAAGCTGGTAAAAAACACTCCGGGCCCTGCCACCACCCGGGCATATCCAGGCGGGTTGGGTCCAGCTGAACTCCCAAACAGCCAACATGGTTCTTCAGGAGTGCAATTCCATTTAGGACTAACTGCAAAAACACACACACAAACCCCCCCCCCCAAAAACACCTGAGCATCAGCTTGACCTGCAGAAACCAGTGAAATAAATAACTTGCAGCACAGAGATGAGCAAACTTAGCCTGCCCTGTTTTTTTGCAAATTAAACTACAGCTCAGAAACTTGGGGGAGTTGGGGAGTCGGCAACACGAGGCTTCCTAGCCAAGCTGAGGCCTGGCACCCTTTTCTTTAGCAATAAATTGCTGGTGTTCATTGTAATGTTATCGCTACAAACACCTCCTCCCTCCTTGTGGACTGGAAAGAACAATCCGGCAGTCAGGGGACAAACCCAGCAAGCTGCCGAAGCAAGAGCATGGCCAGTACAGTACTCATTTTGCTCTGTTATCTTCAAACAATAAATCCTGGTGGTGGAAGGCAGCGAGGAAAAAACACTAGCCTCTCTCTCTCTCTCTTCATTATAGACTCCTTTTATTTGCATTTGCAGGAGACACACACTGCTGACATCTCCTGGGAAACGGATCATATATGAGCTGTCTGTCGAGAGAGACCTTTCACTCGTCCCCCTCCCTGCCCAATCTGAATGCATGCGGGGACAAAAATCACAGAAGGACATTTGCAAAGAAACTCAGGGGCTCAGCGCTTGAGGAGTGGCAAAGGGACAAGAGAACCCCAGTTCAGGCTCTCTCGACCCCTTGCAGCCCCCACCCCCCACCATTGAATCTCAACAATGAAATGTTGTCGGAGATCAAACTTGGCTCTACTTCTCACAGATCAGGGGAAATGGGCTAAGGCACTGGCTGGTCAGGGATGTGGGAGAAATGTGATTCCGTTTCCTTTAAAAATGTTTTCCTCAAGACATTTTCATGGATAACAAAGCTACAGAGATCATCTCTGTTTTCAGTTCGTAGAGACTTTTTCTACAGCTCGGTTCCATTTGGAGCGAGACATGGCTATTGTAGGCATTGCGAGTCTGGAGAACTTAAAACACTTGCACTTTCAGGAAACAATACGCAAAGCGAAACCCAGCCATCTTTTAAAATGTGCACTGAATGTTGCAGTAAAGTACCCCTGGACGGTTAAGTCCAGTCAAAGGCGACTATGGGGTTGCGGCGCTCGTCTCGCTTTCAGGCCGAGGGAGCCGACGTTTGTCCACAGACAGCTTTCCGGGTCATGTGGCCAGCATGACTAAACCGCTTCTGGCGCAACGGGACACCGTGACAGAAGCCAGAGCGCACGGAAACGCCATTAACCTTCCCGCCACAGCGGTACCTATTTATCTTCTTGCACTGGTGTGCTTTTGAACTGCTAGGTTGGCAGGAGCTGGGAGAAACCCAAGAGGCTCTGAGGTTTAGACCACAGCGCCACCCGCATCCCTGAATGTTGCAGTACAGTCTCACAGATGTGCATAAATGCAATCTAGGATCATAGAGTCATAGAGTTGGAAGGGACCACAAGGAAACCTGACAGGTGATAGCGGACTGTGTCCTCCACTGGCACCTGAGGGCAGAATGCTGCTCCCCCCCCCAGCATTTGCCTTCTGAGGCAGCCTCCTCATTCTACCTAACAGCAAGGCCGGCTCTGAATATATCCTCCCCCCGTTGCTTCTCCGCTCTATGTTATTCCCTCCCAAAGCCCTTGAGCAAGTTATATATTATCTCTCCAGATAGAGGGAAAGATTGAGGTGGGGAGGCAGAGGAGGGTTGTGTAATAAGTTAATGTGTCTTCCCAAACACACACACACAGAGAGACATGCCCCTGCTGTCTTTTTTTAGGCCACTATTTGGGCTTGTTGGTGTGAAATAATCCTCTTGGCTTCCACAAAGCAGGAGGATTATATTCACATGAAAACAAGCAGCGCTCGTCTCCATCACCACCACTCACGTCATCCTTCCCCCCACCCCCCACCCCGCCGCCCGCTTTTGGAATCAGCATGGGCTTTGTGACAAGGAGCTGTTGCTGCTAACTCATTACACAATCCCTCCCTCTGGAATGCTTCTAGCACCGCCAGACATTACTCTCAAATCCCCGCCTGCACCATCGCAACCGGGAGAACACTCGAGTATTCCAGGCAGAACGCACGTAGGCCCTACGTTTTATTCCCTGCGTTTCACGTTTCATGCTGAAGCGTTCCCACAGAGCGATTCCCGGGTGTACTCCGAAGACTGGTGGATAGCAGAGGGATGCTGCAAGTATTCTGCTACCCATGTTCGGAGGATAACACCTCTGACAGCAGGGCTTGAATCTGCTCCAGATTTTTAGCAAGAATCAAGTGTCCACGTTTACCAGGAACAGTTCCCCTGTAAATAGATGTCTATTCTAGGCTGAGACCCTACCTGCCTGCAGACT
This sequence comes from Zootoca vivipara, assembly GCF_963506605.1. Lineage (NCBI taxonomy): Eukaryota > Metazoa > Chordata > Lepidosauria > Squamata > Lacertidae > Zootoca > Zootoca vivipara. Next base: position 18,040,523 of record NC_083288.1, on the reverse strand, counting down.
GTCTAGCAAGAGTGGTGCATGCTCTAGTTATCTCCCGCTTGGACCACTGCAATGCGCTCTACGTGGGGCTACCTTTGAAGGTGACTCGGAAACTACAACTAATCCAGAATGCGGCAGCTAGACTGGTGACTGGGAGCGGCCGCCAAGACCACATAACACCGGTCTTCAAAGATCTACATTGGCTCCCAGTACGTTTCCGAGCACAATTCAAAGTGTTGGTGCTGACCTTTAAAGCCCTAAATGGCCTCGGTCCAGTATACCTGAAGGAGCGTCTCCACCTCCATCATTCTGCCCGGACACTGAGGTCCAGCACCGAGGGCCTTCTGGCGGTTCCCTCATTGCGAGAAGCCAAGTTGCAGGGAACTAGGCAGAGGGCCTTCTCGGTGGTGGCGCCTGCCCTGTGGAACGCCCTCCCAACAGATGTCAAAGAGGAAAACAACTACCGGACTTTTAGAAGACACCTGAAGGCAGCCCTGTTCAGGGAGGCTTTTAATGTTTAATAGATTATTGTGTTTTATCTTTCTGTTGGAAGCCGCCCAGAGTGGCTGGGGAAACCCAGCCAGATAGGCGGGGTATAAATAAATTATTATTATTATTATTATTATTATTCATTACACTTTGTGAGGGTGAGCCATTGGCACCATTCTTCAGAGTTTAGTTCCTCTCCAATGGCATCTAGACATTAAATCTCCCAGTGAATTAGTCAATACAGTGGGCGCTCGGGTTGCGAACGTGACCCGTGCAGGAGGCATGTTCGCAACCCGCAGCATTCACAACCCGCAGTGCCGCATCCGCGCATGCGCGGGTCGTGATTCGGCGCTTCTGCACATGCGCAAAGCACAATTTAATGTTTCTGCGCATGAGCGCCGAAACCTGGAAGTAACCCATTCCAGGACTTTCGGGTTCGGCACGGTGTGCAACCCGAAAACACACAACCTGAAGCAGCCGTAACCTGAGTTATGACTGTATATATCATCCCTACTGTGCTGGGAGAGCAAAGTGTCATGCACTGGTTTTTACATATGTTTGGCCGTGACATACCATGCCAAAGCATGGCTTAGCATGACCTGCGCTACTCAGGGCTATGTCATGCTCTGGCTGAGCACTACATCTATCTATCTAACATCTATCTACCGGTATCTATAGGTTTTCAAAATATTCATTTAAGCAACCTTGAATCCATGACTTCCCTTCTTCTCTTTCCATGGTTCATTTTGCATACCATACATCCCTGCACATTTTACATGATCTAAAGGGTAAAGGTAAAGGGGCCCCTGACCGTTAGGTCCAGTCGAGTCCGACTCTGGGGTTGCGGCGCTCAACTCGCTCTATAGGCCGAGGGAGCCAGCGTTTGTCCGCAGACAGCTTCCGGGTCATGTGGCCAGCATGACAAAGCTGCTTCTGGCGAACCAGAGCAGCGCATGGAAACGCTGTTTACCTTCCCGCTGGAACAGTCCCTATTTATCTACTTGCACTTTGATGTGCTTTCAAACTGCTAGGTGGGCAGGAGCTGGGACCGAGCAATGGGCATAGCTGCCAAGTTTTCCCTTTTCTCGCGAGGAAGCCTATTGAGCATAAGGGAAAATCCCTTAAAAAGGGATAACTTGGCAGCTATGGCAATGGGAGCTCACCCCGTTGCAGGGATTCGAACCGCCGAGCTTCTGATCAGCAAGCCCTAGACTCTGTGGTTTAACCCACAGCGCCAGTGGGGAAATGTTGTTTCTTTTGCTTGCTTAAATGCCTAAGAAGCATTTTACCCTTTTATAAGTCCACCGCGGAGCACTACATCTAAACCTTGGGCTTGCATCCTCAAGACAAACACATAAGGCAGTAAACCAAGAAGAAATCTTTGTCTGCAGCGAGCAGAACCATGAGTATGGGCCTGGAAAACATGCTAAGCCAAACCATGGCTTAGTTGGCCCAGCAGGACTGAGGACGGCTACAATTTTTGATTTGGCTAAGCTACGGTTTGGCTTAGCATTACATGAAAACTGCATCACTGGGAGAGGAGACGGTGGAATCCCAAAGGAAGCCTCAACAGTATTTATGTGCATATGTGGCTACAGCAGCAAGGATTCTACATGCACAGAAAAGGAAGGAAGGAAGGAAGGAAGGAAGGAAGGAAGGAAGGAAGGAAGGAAGGAAGGAAGGAAGGAAGGAAGGACACACTCCAAAGAATAACGTTTGATGAAAATCTTGGAACAGGTAGAGATGGCAAAACTGACGGCACTGATGAAAGATACGAATTTAGAATCTTTTAAAGAAGACTGGAAACCGTTCCTAGTCTATATAAAAAGTTATTTTCCATACATGAGGACCACAGCGGTGTCTGAAGTGTAAGAAAACGGCAGAACATATTGAGAAACATGTCACAGAGGATGGAATCAGATAAAGAGGAAACCTAAAATGCAATTGTATGCGATTTGGGTTATAAGCATTGATGCTGCCCGAGTGGGAAATCAATAGTATTTTTTAATACAGAGGAGCAAATGTATCTTTCTGTACGGAAAAAGAATAGTACAATATTATTATATGTATTAAAGAAGAACTGCTTCACTATAGGGAAATGATGTTTCCTTGTACAGCTTTAGTTTAGCCAAAAAAACATCAACAACCAGCCATCAGCTGCTAAGGCTGCTTTTAAAAGGCTGCAAAATACAGAATAGATCCTATGGAATAAAGAAGGGGTGGGGAACTGGATGCAGCTGGTGGGGGGTGGATCCTTATCTCCACCCCCCTCCCCTTGCAGGGCCAGCCACCTGTCAATCACCTGACGTCACCATGACATTGGGTGACCCATTTTCCTTTGGCTGCGCAGTCTGAAATCAAAACATCTGTAGGCAAAGATACGGCACAGCACAGGGCCCTGGAGTGGAATAGTAATAATAATAATAATAATAATAATAATAATAATAATAATAATAATAATGTACCCCGCCCATCTGGGCAGCTCCCAAAAGAATATTAAAAGCACAATAAAACATCCAACATTTAAAAAAAACTTCCCTAAACAGGGCTGCCTTCAGATGTCTTCTAAAAGTCACAGATAGTTAGGGTTGCCAGACTCAATAGAGGACAGGACTTCTGTGCCTTTAATTGCCCTGCTCTCTTTTGAGTCTGGAAACCTTAAAGAGAAACCAGCAGACCCTTTGCTTGGAAATTAAACAAAGGGTCTGCTGGTTTGTCTTTAAGGTTTCCAGACTCAAAAGAGAGCAGGGCAATTAAAGGCACAGAAGTCCTGTCCTCTATTGAGTCTGGCAACCCTACAGATAGTTGTTTCTTTCCTTGACATTTGAAGGGAGGGTGGGGATGAGAATAAGGATGTTGGAAATAAGGAGAAGAGAATCAGTTTACTTCTGGTCCATGTCACTGTCACTTATCTTAATCCATAGTTCCACTCTACCCCATTCCTGCATTAAACTGCATTTTTTTTTAAAAAAAATCTGCACAAAATTCTGCATTTAAATAAACATCTTTCCCCTTGCAGTACACACATTCCTCTCAAAATACACATCCCTATACAGTGGTATTTCTACTTACGAATTTAATGCGTTCCGAACGCACATTCGTAAGTCAAAAAAAATTGTAAGTCGAATCCCATAGGAATGCATTGGCAGAAAAAAATCGTAAGTGGAAGCAACCCTATCTAAAAATTTGTAAGTAGAAAAAATCCTATCTAAACCGCATCCAAAATGGCGGACGGAGCTCCATTCGTAAGTAGAAACATTCGTAAGTAGAGTTATTCGTAAGTAGAGGTACCACTGTATGTATTTTCACTCAACATGCACCATATGGTTTTCTAAATGTATTTTGGTATCTGCCATGGTCCAACCGGAACATTAGTCCAAGAGTTACAGAGCAGGTTGATTCACATCAAAACTTGCAAAGATCAGGAGTCTTTTGAGGCATTTCCAGTTAAATGCTACAGGGTACAGAAGCAGCACCTCCTCTCTGCTTACTTTGATGCTGGTTTAGCTTCCTTTTACCCTGCCCACCTTAAACTAAAGTATTCTGCAGCTGGTTGCAATTTGATGCAGAGTGCTGCCCCCACTTGGGCTGAAAAACAATACCTGCTTAATTGGGAGTTAACTCCCGTTCGTTCAGCGCAATGGACCTTACTTATCAGCAGTGTCTGTATATATGAATGATTCAAAGTATCGGTGCTGATCTTTAAAACCCTAAACGGCCTAGGCCCAGTATATCTGAAGGAGCGTCTCCACCTCCATCGTTCAGCCCGGACACTGAAGTCCAGCTCTGAGGGCCTTCTGGTGGTTCCTTCCCTGCGAGAAGTGAGGTTATAGGGAACCGGGCAGAGGGCCTTCTCGGTAGTGGCACCCGCCCTGTGGAACGCCTTCCCATCAGATGGCAAGGAAATAAACTATCTGACTTTTAGAAGACATCTGAAGGCAGCCCTGTTTAAGGAAGTTTTTAATGTTTGATGTTTTATCGTGTTTGTAATATTCTGTTGGGAGCCGCCCAGAGTGGCTGCTGCATTCTGGATTAGTCGTAGTTCCCGGGTCACCTTCAAAGGTAGCCCCACGTAGAGCACATTGCAGTAGTCCAAGCAGGAGATAACTAGAGCATGCACCACTCTGGCGAGACAGTGAAGTGGGGAATCTTCTGTAACTGCAGAAGGGAATTCCACAATTGGTTCAGTACCTTGCACAGGGAGCGACTGTGCTTCATGAAGGCAACCTCCGACTCACGAAAGGTGGCAAGAACGACACTGAGGAGAGGAGGGAGAAGCATGTTCGCCCCTGCCTCGTGCATTCCTACTATACACCATAGCAGGATGCCTGGAGAGGAGGTCTCAGGCAACAAATCTTATGTGGGAAGCAGAGATGGGATGGTCTTAGGAAGCAGAAAGCTTTTCCCTATCCTTTTCTTGCACCCCAAAGGACTAATGGCTGCGCCAGGGTCCCCTCCAAGGTGTGAAGTCCAGGATGGTTTAGGCCAGAGACAAATGGCTGAGGTAGAAAAGCGCTACCTCCTGAGCAGAAATTTGCTCGCGTCGACTTAGGCCTCACCCAGAACCAGGTTGCCGGGGGGGGGGGGGGGGGAGGAGGCTGCGTGACACACCTACACAGCTTCCCATGCTCAGAGCATGAGACGGCTATGCGTAATTGATTTGACACCTGCTCATTAAATTATTACGCCGCTATACCCAAAGCACCCAAGCATTGTCACTTCTGAACTCCGCTGCATGAGACAAAGGGAGGGACGCATGACAGAGCAGAATGGAAAAGTCACTTGGCAGAGGAGGAATGGAGCAGAGAGGGACACGGACATTGGCTGAGGCAGCAAATTTCTCTCTCTTTCCTTCCCAAAGGGTTGCAAGAGATGAGGAGTTACAGCCCTCAGCCTGGCAGGCACAAATCTGTATTTCTGTTTTTACCCATTAAGTCTGTTTGAGCCATTTCTGAATTAATCTGTGATTAGCATAAATCCTATGCAAGGGAAAAAAGCTGCATGTGACTGATTGATTACATTATAAGACTGCTGTAACTTTCCCACACACAGGAGACGGTGTAACTTGGTCTCCTGTCATGTGATATTCTTTGTTCTGTTTCTACTTTCACTTTTTGACTGAATGAGAGTGATGGCGTATACACTTAACCATCATTCTCTAATAAACGTAGTTAAAAGCTATGATTGTTTGCTGTCTTCTTTACCGAAGCCAGTGGCAAGAGAAAGAATATAGGGCTTCACACCCCAATATTCTAACAAAACTCTCCATGTAAGTATTCATTTAAATTTCTACTTCCTTTCATATTCAAAAAAGCATATATATTTTTATCTCCAATAAAGCATTTAAATACGTACAGTCGTACCTTGGAAGTCGAACAGACTTCCGGAACGGATTCCGGAAGTCCGTTCAATTTCCAAAATGTTTGGAAATCAAAGAACGGCTTCTGATTGGCTGCAGGAAGCTCCTGCAGCCAATCAGAAGCCACGGAAGCCCCCTCGGACCTTCGGCTTCCAAAAACAGTTCGCAAACCAGAAAAAAGTCACTTCTGGGTTTCGATCTTTCGGGAGCCAAAAGGTTCGAGAACTAAGCTGTTTGAAAACCAAGGTACGGTTGCATTTTGATATGTTTATGTCACAACATTATAACTTCTGGTTTAAAGGCGGCGAATGAGTTATTTTAATAAATCCACAAACATTATGAGAAGTATGGAATCTGTTGGGTAGATGCAATCTGCACACTTGTCCAAGAGATACAAATCAAACCTAGAGGTGTTAATTTTGTACAGGAATCTGCAAAGATTTGGGGTTCTATTCAATGCAGCAATTCAAGGCAAGGGCTGCCAGACTCATGCCTGTAGGAGCCAATGCACACATGAGGGTCTTCATTTGCACCTCTGCACAGCGGCTCCCGTCTTTTGAGCTTTCTCCTAGAAAGTAAGTTCTGAAACAGAAATATGCAGATACCCTTTCAAGCATTTTCTGTGAAATGAGCAAGCCTGGCTGATCTAGCTTGCTAGTGTTTTTAACCAATGAGTGAAGTCAGAGCTGTGACTGATAAGGGAATTGTTAAGACAACAAGCAAGAGGAATTCCTGGGGTCCCAAAGGCCTGCTGTTTTCTCCTTTTTAATGCATTTGTTTCCTGCTTCAGTCTTACATTCCAGGCAGAAATTATGCTTCCTCTGACATGGAAATACAGTTATGAGGAAAGCATTGCCCAGACTGCACACTTTTTTATTTTGTGCCCCCACAGCAGCCATTTTATCACTCATGCCCTCAGAACTCTCAACATTCAAAATGTGTCCCCGGTCCGAAAAGGTTGGCGACCCCTGTGGCCATCAAATAAATAAATAAAGATGATAGATAGATAGATAGATAGATAGATAGATAGATAGGGATTAGAAACATCTAAGAAGACGCTGTAGGGACGTGGGTGGCACTGTGGGTTAAACCACTGAGCTTGCCGATCAGAAGGTCAGCGGTTCGAATCCCTGTAACGGGGTGAGCTCCCGTTGCTTGGTCCCAGCTCCTGCCAACCTAGCAGTTCGAAAGCACGTCAAAATGCAAGCAGATAAATAGGTACCGTTACAGTGGGAAGGTAAACGGTACTGCTCTGGTTCACCAGAAAAGGCTTAGTCATGCTGGCCACATGACCTGGAAGCTGCACGCCGGCTCCCTTGGCCAATAACACGAGATGAGCGCCACAACCCAGAGTCGGTCACGACTGGACCTAATGGTCAGGGGTTCCTTTACCTTTACCTAAGAAGACATACCAGGAGGTGGTATGTCCAACTGTGCTTGAATGCTGCCAGAAGTAATGGTTGCCAGATCATAATTCAAAGAAACGTGAGGAACATGGAGAGAGCCATGTGCTCAACTGTGGCTGGCATGGAGAAGGTTTCTATAGGGTTCCTTAGATTCATATATTTTATTTTATTTTAAGTTTGGATCTGCACACCACCTTAGGCGAGCTGAAAATCTGAGACGCAAACACAACAATGCATTAGTTATGAATAAATCTTCCCTTGTATCCATTGTGAGATTGACAGCAGGAGCCTCTGAGCAAGGCTATCTGTCATAACTCAGGACACACGAGAAATGCTTTATGCACCAGGAGTCATGGAAGATGAAGTGATCCTCTCCTTTGACAATCTCAGGAAGCAGCCAGAGTGTCAAATACTTTGGCATGTACTTCTGGAAGGAAAAATCCAAAGGATCTGCGATGAATCCACCCCCTGTTCCTGAGGTTTCCTTGCCTACAACCTGTGACAGTAACAGCTCTTCTCCAAAACAAACCTCCCTCTGTCTGGACACCCTGCCTTCCATAAAGCATGCAAGTCCCAGGGAGACCATAGACACTGCAGCCTGCCTCGGGTATGCACTGTGGCCTCATTCAGTTCAAGATGGAGTTCCTCCAGGGAGGTGAAACCTGGGATTTTTGCACCCCTGACTAAAGAACAAGACTATATCAGTTGTCAACAACCTCAGGTATGCAGATGACACAACCTTGATGGCAGAAAGTGAGGAGGAATTAAAGAACCTTTTAATGAGGGTGAAAGAGGAGAGTGCAAAATATGGTCTGAAGCTCAACATCAAAAAAACCAAGATCATGGCCACTGGTCCCATCACCTCCTGGCAAATAGAAGGGGAAGAAATGGAGGCAGTGAGAGATTTTACTTTCTTGGGCTCCTTGATCACTGCAGATGGTGGCAGCAGTCACGAAATTAAAAGACGCCTGCTTCTTGGGAGAAATGCAATGACAAACCTAGACAGCATCTTAAAAAGCAGAGACATCACCTTGTCGACAAAGGTCCGTATAGTTAAAGCTATGGTTTTCCCAGTAGTGATGTATGGAAGTGAGAGCTGGACCATAAAGAAGGCTGATCACCGAAGAATTGATGCTTTTGAATTATGGTGCTGGAGGAGACTCTTGAGAGTCCCATGGACTGCAAGAAGATCAAACCTATCCATTCTGAAGGAAATCAGCCCTGAGTGCTTACTGGAAGGACAGATCCTGAAGCTGAGGCTCCAATACTTTGGCCACCTCATGAGAAGAGAAGAATCCTTGGAAAAGACCCTGATGTTGGGAAAGATGGAGGGTACAAGGAGAAGTGGACGACAGAGGACGAGATGGTTGGACAGTGTTCTCGAAGCTACCAATGTGAGTCTGACCAAACTGCAGGAGGCAGTGGAAGACAGGAGTGCCTGGCATGCTCTGGTCCATGGGGTCACGAAGAGTCGGACACGACTAAATGACTAAACAACAACATATCAGTTGTCACTAGGCTTCGAACTGGTGCTGAGGCAACACTTCAGCTTGCTGTGCTAGCACTGCTTGCAAATGCAAAATCTTGCCTCTGACTCCAAAGTGCGCTGGCCAAGGTGCTGAATTTCATTCCACTCTGTTGCCTGCCTGTCAGAACCTATTACCCATCCTCGGTTAAGACTGATGGTTGTTCCCCGGATGACCCCCCCCTCGCGGCGGCTCGTTTTAGATACAGCATATAGAAAGTTTGGCCAACTTTCCCAATATTGCATAAAACAAAACGAAGAAATCACTGGCAACAGCGGCAAACAGAAAGCTGGGCAGCTTGCGGAAGTTAGCATGAGAACATTAAGAAGAGCCTGCAGGATCAGGCCCACCTTGTCCGGCATCCTGTTCTCACCGTGGCCAACCAGATGCTTGTGGGAAACCAGCAAGCAGGATCAGAGCACGAGAACGCTGCTCTCCCATCCTGTGGTTTCCAGCAGCTGGTATTCGGAACCATGGTTGCCTCCAGCTATAGCGGCACAGCATAATCATTGTGGCTAGTGAAAAGGACCCCTGGACGGTAAAGGATCCCTGGACGGTTAAGTCCAGTCAAAGGCGACTATGGGGTTGTGGCACTCATCTCACTTTCAGGCCGAGGGAGCCGGCGTTTGTCCACAGACAGCTTTCCGGGTCCTGTGGCCAGCATGACTAAACCGCTTCTGGAGCAATGGAACACCATGACGGAAACCAGAGTGCGCAGAAATGCAGTTTACCTTCTCGCCACAATGGTACCTATTTATCTACTTGCACTGTTGTGCTTTTGAACTGCTAGGTTGGCTGGCAGGAGCTGGGACAGAGCAATGGGAGCTCACCCCGTCGCGGGGATTCGAACCGCCGACCTTCCGATCGGCAAGCCCAAGAGGGGCAGTGGTTTAGAGCGTAGTGCCACCCGCTAGTAGCCATCTATAGCCCTCTACTCCATGATTTTTTCTAATCCTCTTTCAAAGCCACCCCTCCAAGTTGGTGGCCATCACGGCTTCCTATGTACTGCATGAAGAAGTACTTTCTTTCATCTGTTCTGAATCTTTCAGCAAAAAAAATCACAGCATCACAGCGTTCAAAACAGTCACTGGGGGAAAAATATATATCCATGCTATAAGGCTGCAAATATTGCTGGAGGGCCATAAAGGGTCCTTCGTGGCTCTCTTGTATGTTCCAGCTGTGAACACGAGAGCATCTGAGCAACACTTACAAATGCCAAGAAAGTCTCGATGCTCAGCACTTACAGTCTTCTTATCCGGCAATTTCCAATGACCTAAATAATTATCAGCGTATGGCCAAACATGCAGCTACCGAAAACAGGGGGGCTTTTAAAACCACTTTAAGCTTTCAAAGGTTTCATCGGTACTGACTCAACGTTTTGTTGGTTAACTAGTGGTGGTGGCCAAATTTAAATTGGTGGCCCTGCAAGTTAAGAGCACTTAACTTGTTTCCAGGGGCTATTTTAATTCTCGGCGTGTTCCTCCTGCTACAGGGAATGCAGAAGAAAATATTACAGACGGCCTTTCCTTTTTTGGAAAAAGAGCTTTGATAATTAATTCCATGGGACGTTATCATAGACTTCCTCCCAGCAGCTCAGAAAGGCACCAATACGGATGTTCTGATAATATGCAAAAAGAGAGAAGAGAGATAAATAATTGATGGATTCTTTAATCAGCCAACAGCGTAGTCATTATGATTTTAGGATGGGGAATCTTTCTGAAAGGAAGAGAGAGACGCAAGAAAGGAGTGGAGAAAGAAAGGCAAAGAAAGAATAAAGCAGAAAGCCTGCCTGTTTCAGTCAGAGATGACAATCACATTTTATCTTTCTTCCTGGCAGGATTGGGGGGGGGCAATTAGCAAGACCTTATTTAGCACAGGGGAGACAGTAACTAAATGATGGCGCCGCCTACCTGGCGAGGTGGATGTGGCTCCTGGTAACTGGGCAGGATCTTGAGCACGACGCTTCCGCTGGCATTTTTCAGCACCTCTTGCAATGCACGTGGGTCACTGCCCACCTCTTGCCCATTCACCTCCTTGATGATGTCGCCCACATGCAGCAGCCCCTGCTGGTCAATCATGCCGCCATGCAGGATGCGGGCAATGACAAGCTCGCCGCGCTCCACCCGGAACGTCACACCCTGAGGGAAGAGGAAAGAGAAACCAGCAATGCAAAGCAGGGGCAATGCAAAGAAGTTGTGGGTGATGGGGACAGGGCCCTAAGCCATAGCTTGTTTAGCTTATACAGTGGTACCTCTACTTACGAATTTAATGCGTTCCGAACGCACATTTGTAAGTCGAATCCCATAGGAATGCTTTGAGAGGAAAAATTCGTAAGTAGAAGCAACCCTATGTAAAAATTCATAAGTAGAAAAAATCCTATCTAAACCGCATCCAAGATGGCGGATGGAGCTCCATTCGTAAGTAGAAACATTCGTAAGTAGAGGTACCACTGTATGTAAATCTGGCACTGGTTGGCTGGCTGGTTGGTTAATTGGTTAATTGGTTAGTTAGTTAGTTAGTTAGTTAGTTAGTTAGTTAGTTAGTTAGTTAGTTAGTTACAGGTCTGCTTAGTACACTGGCCTTTAAACTAAAATATGGCGAGGCCAATGACAGTGAGAAAAGACTTTACTCACCAGGTGCTCCCCAGCAGTCTTACGAATCCCCACCATGCGCACGGCATCTGGTGGCACCGGCTGGTTGTTGAACATGGGGTCCAGGACTGGGCTGGGTGGTGGAGTCTCGTAGCTCTTGGAGGCAACGGAATCGTGGGTTTCCAAGAGGGACTGAGAAAGGGGCGTGGCAGGGGTGGGAAAGAGGAGACAACAGAAAGACTCGCTCAGCTGAGACCAGAGACAGATTAAGTAAAACACAGAGGAGGGGAACGGGCCTTGTTACGGGGGATCATGAGGATCAAGTCTTTCGCACGAGGTCCTGGATCTCCAGGCCTTTCTCTCTAAATAGCGCACTCAGATACCCCAGAAAGCACACTGATGGCTTTCCTAGAGGCATCCATTCATATAGGAATGTTCTTGATCAGAATAGGATCTCTTGCACGGTGATTTCCGAAATCGCTAGATTCAGCCCAGCAAGAACATACGCAAATGCGCAGAGCCCTGGGGAACGATTAGGCCATATATCAATGGTTAGATATATAGTACAGCAGGTGTAGAGGTGCCTATCAAGCTGAGACTAGGGAGTGGAACAGGCTTCAAATCCCCACTTAGCCATGAAGGTCACTGAGTAACTGTGGGTCATTCATTCTCTCGGAGCCCACAGGATTATTGCAGAGATAATACCATGTGTATCACCTTGAACTCTTTAGAGGGAGGTGGGATCACAACATCTGAATGACATTGAGAGGGGGGAGGAATCTAAAGAGCAAGTTGTATTACAACTTGGCTTCTGATACCTGACTATTAAATATAATAATAATAATAATAATAATAATAATAATAATAATAATAATAATTTATTAGTTATACCCCGCTCATCTTGCTGGATTTGGGCGGCTCCCAACAGAATGTTAAAAACACGATAAAACATCAAACATTGAAAACTTCTAAACAGGACTGCCGTCAGATGTCTTCTAAAAGTCAGATAGTTGTTTATTTCCTTGACATCTGATGGGAGGGCATTCCACAGGGAGGGAGCCACTACCGAGAAGGCCCTCTGCCTGGTTCCCTGTAACCTCACTTCTTGCAGTGAGGGAACCGCCAGAAGGCCCTTGGAGCTGGACCTCTGTGTCCGGGCTGAACAATGGGGGTAGAGATGCTCCTTCAGGTATACTGGGCCAAGACTGTTTAAATATTGTCTTAAGCTTTTAACTGGGGAGGGCAATAAATAAAGCTTTCACTGTTAATAAGCTTCTACTTCAGTTTCCTGTGAAAATTGAAGGCAGCCCTGTTTAGGGAAGTTCTTAATGTTTCATGTTTTATCGTGTTTTTAATATTCTGCTGGGAGCTGTCCAGAGTGGCTGGGGAAACCCAGCCAGATGGGTGGGTAAAAATATATTATTATTATTATTATTATTATTATTATTATTATTATTATTCATAAACCTACCAGTTAAAACAAGACAGGCAAATCCTTGCAAGCATTTAAACCCCTCCCTCATGCCACCTTAGACATAGACACAGAGAGGCAACATTAGCACAGAGAATCTATAATTCGCGTACAGTGGTACCTCACAAGACGAATGCCCTGCAAGACGAATTTTTCACAAGACAAATGCGTCTTGCGATCTGATGGTGACTCGCAAGACAAATTCGTTTTGCGAAAAATCCGTCTTGCGAATCACGGTTTCCCATAGGAATGCATTGAAATTTAATAAATGTGTTCCTATGGGCAAAAAAGAGAAATTTCAATGCATTCCTATGGGAAACCGCGATTCGCAAGACGAATTTTTCGCAAAATGAATTGACTTGAGGAACGAAATAAATTCGTCTTGCGAGGCACCACTGTATATACATCAGCAGTCTGAAGTTACACGATCCAGCAAATTTGCTGATGCTAAGCAGGTATTCATCTGCTCAGTTCCTAAGTGGGGAAACACCTGGGAAGTCCTGGTGTGTCACCACTCAACCCACACAGAAGAAAGACCGGGTGCAAATGCAATAAGGATACTAGCAAATAAATCAACAGCATTAAGCCTCAGGTGTCTCTGCAAAAAAGGAGGACATAAAGCATGTCTTCCTTATACACATGGAAAAATAAAATACATCTCGCTGTTGCACGTTGTTGACCAAAGGCCTGTCAGCCTGGCATGAAGCAGAAAGCTTTATCCATCGCCAAGTCGGAACCCTTCCCCCAACTCCCGCTGCCAAATAGGGCAAATCCACAGATCCTTTATTAATATACTGTCCCTGTGGATTTTCGTGCGAAAGGGCACTTCTCCCTACACTTTTCTCTCTGTGTGTGTCACACACAGACAAAGCTGATATACGATGGGATTCCTGCTAACACCTCCTGATGAGAAATGAGCCCTTAGTGAACTGTCTGTCCTCCTTCCAGGGCCACTTCCAACGAGCCCCAGGCTCCGCGGTCCATGTGGCCTCAACAATCCCAGTGACACTTTCTTCTCTCTCCCCAGATCTTGAGATACAGCTACCTCCTACCTGGAAGTGAGGCTCCTGGAGGATGCGAGCCAGCTCGGCGGCCGTGCTGTCTTGCTGAGCAATGCGAGTGATGTCTTTGAGTATCTCCTGGACCAGCTCCAGATTGTTGTCCCTCACGGCTTCCAGCTTCGTCTCCTCCAGTCGCTCGTGAGCCTGCACGGTGGGCGGGTGGCAAAAGGGTGAAGGAGGGGGGGATTAGAGAGGCACATGTAAACAAACCAACCCTTTGTCCTTCCGACAGTGGTAAGTGTGGACACGCTAGAGACCTATGGGGTTATATTTATGTGGGTGGCTGAAAAACCCACGGCCCTATCTCCCCCCCAAGTTAAACCAAAAGCGTGTGTGTGTGTGTGTGGTTTATAGAGCTCTCCAAATTTTAAACATGTAGCCTCATATTTAAACTCATCAGCACTTTCCAGAGCCAAAAGGGTAAGCTTGGGGGGAAAAGAGAGGGTGTGTTGTGAGCTGTGTAAAGCAAAGGGGATTGGAAGTATTAACTCACACATGCCGCTCTCACACAAACACACAGCCCACTTGCTCACAGCAGCAGCAGCAACGCCAGAAAGATCAGAGCCTCTCCTAGCCTTTGACGGGAGTTTGCTGTAAGAGGGGATGAATCGCTGGCTCTGGAGGAGCCTCGGGAAAAGGCTGTCCAAAGGGAGGCAGACACAAAAGAGAAGGAACTAAAAATAATTAGGCTCTCAAGCAGAAGCTTAGCGTTGCCTGCCTGGAGTCAGTAGGAGAGGTGAAAGGAGAGCTTGATATGAGCCAGTTCTGGAATCCAGGGCTAGCACTGGAAAATAGCGAGGTGGGGTGTTTCTGGGTAGCTTTGGCTGAAAAACGGGACAAAAACATCCTGATTCTAGCTCTCTCGAGAGAGAGAGCAACTTTCCTAGACCCAGGGCCGCCTTAGGCATATCTGGCGCCCTAGCGCCGTGGTGCAAAGATCCCTCTGGCGCCCCCCCCGCCCCGTTTCCCAGCGCGACTGTCCAGCCTTGCCGTAGGGCCGGCCCTGCCTAGACCCCACTATTTGACAGGGGCTAGGCAAGAAGGGAGAATGCATTTTGGCCCCCAATCCAGGAAACATTAACATACCAGTTTCGGAGACACAGGAGATGTACAGTTTTCTTACAATATCTGACGATAGCCCTGTTTAGGGAAGTTTTTAATGTTTGATGTTTTATTGCATTATTATTGTTGTTATTATTATTGTTGTTATTATTGCTCTGTTGGGAGTCACCAAGAGTTCCCCCAGCCAGATGGGCAGGGTATAAATAATAAAATTTATTTATTTATTGTTACTACTACTACTACTACTACTACTACTACGGTACTACGAGGGGGAAAGTGGGTGTGGAAGGCAGGGAAGTTGCCAGATACAGTGATTGGTATCAGAAATACAGCATGAGGGAAGGTCCGCTTAACCCTTACCCTTCCTGCCATTTCCCTGCTCAAAATCACTCCCCAAGCTCTTTTTTCACCCTGCGGCTGGAAGATATGTGGTCCCTGTATCTTTTTACCCCTCAAGGAGAAAAGCGGTTTGGGGTAGGGATGTGCCAGGAGAGGAGAGAGAGAAATTTGATTCAGTTCACATCTAAATGCAGATCTACCTAATGTGCAGTTTCCTGAAAGTGAGGGACAAGGGATACAGGGAAGTCCCTCCCAGTATGTAAACTGAAACGCACCCATGCACTTCTCTGAATTTTGCCGTTCTCCAGCCGAGTAATGAGTAATGTGTGCAAAAATGCATATAACTGAGGTAAAGTGTGCGTAGAAATGCATATGAACTGTGAAAGCATACAAACAAAGACAAATGTATTTTACAGAAATGGGTATATCACATTAATCATGTGTATCTTAAATGCTGGTGGATTTTAATGAGGACATTTTAAAAAATCAAACTGAAGTGGAAATGCGAAGGACTGAAATTAAGATTTGAAAAGCAAGAAATCAAGAGAATTGAAAGATTGGTTTATCTCTAGCTGAGGAAGGATGATATTTGAACTGGGCATGGGGGGAAATGGCAGGAAGGTAAGGGGTTAAGTAGCTACCCCATGCAATCCCCGATCCCCTTCAATCAAAAGCCTCCATCAAGAGACTATGTGTTACAGCTGGCTTGGTTAGAAATGAATTCAGCATTTCAGACAGAGAGATGCTGCCCATTTCATTTTCAATTACTATTTCAATTGTTGTTACTTAATTATAAATTAAATTTCATTATTATCTGAACTTGGCTGAAATAAAATATATCTGTTTCAAATCCTGCTTATGTATTCCCCATTTCAAAAGCAACACGGCTCTAAAAACTAAAAATTCTAAAGCCGGAAACAGGTTTGCTCTGAACCGCCCTGTGATCTTTGGATTAATGATCTAGGCGGCAACCATTTTGCACAGGGGTCTGTTCCCGGCCCCCCACACCTGTCGGCAGAGCGTGCTTAATTCTGCCTCCGTTCTTCCCTCTTCCGGGTCCAAAAGGGCCCACAGGTTGGCGATCACATGTCATTTGGACACACCTAAAATGGTCATCGCTAATAACAATAATAGAGATCAGTTCGCATTTCTTAGTGCAGAAAGCATTGATCTGATGTGTAGAGATCTTTCCTATTCTACAAGGCGAGTCCGTTAAAAGAGGCCCCGTGGATACAGTGTACACATGTTCCACGGAGCCTCTTTTAAAAGACTCACCCTGTAATTTGGTCCAGTATACCTGAAGGAGCGTCCCCACCCCCATCATTCTGCCTGGACACTGAGGTCCAGTACTGAGGGCCTTCTGGCGGTTCCCTCATTGCAAGAAGCCAAGTTGCAGGGAACCAGGCAGAGAGGGCCTTCTTGGTAGTGGCACCTGCCCTGTGGAACACCCTCCCATCAGATGTCAAAATGAAAAACAGCTACCAGATTTTTAGAAGACATCTGAAGGCAGCCCTGTTTAGGGAGGCTTTTAATGTTTAATTTATTATTTTATTTTATTTTTCTGTTGGAAGCCGCCCAGAGTGGCTGGGGAAACCCAGCCAGATGGGCAGGGTATAAATAATAAATTATTATTAATTATTATTATTAATTATTATTATTATTATTATTATTATTATTATTTCATTCAAGAGGGTTCTGGAAGCTTCTCTGTGTGAAAAAAACAAGCAGAAGGTTCATGAGATTTGGGTTATTCCTTCAGAGAAGCTGAGTACAGCTGGCTTAAACAGATTCTGTTATCTCTTTCTGCCAAGGTCATTATGACTATAATAATAGGCTAGAAGGAGCCTGGGTTTCACCCTTTCTTTCTTTCTTTCTTTCTTTCTTTCTTTCTTTCTTTCTTTCTTTCTTTCTTTCTTTTGTCTCTCTTCCTTCTGGTGTGGTGTTCTGTACATAGTATGCTTAGTGTTAAGGTTTGGAGTGACTTATTATAAGTTACAGTGGTACCTCGAGTTACAAACGCCTCAGGTTACAAACACTTCAGGTTACAAACTCCGCTAACCTGGAAGAGTTACCTCGAGTTGAGAACTTTGCCCCGGGATGAGAACGGAAATCATGTGCCGGCAGCGCAGCAGCAGCAGCAAGAGGCCCCATTAGCGAAAGCACACCTTTAGTTAAGAACAGTTTCAGGTTAAGAACGGACCTCCAGAACGACTTAAGTTCGTAACTAGAGGTACCACTGTATTGTAAGTTTAAGTTAAGTCTTCCGCAACCGGATTTCTTATGGACGGTGCCAATCCTGAATGTATTGGATTTGTGACTATCATAGCTGCCAAGTCTCCTGTATTCCCCGGGAAACCCCCGTTTTTCCAGCTGTTCCCAGCTGAAAAAATGGATTTTTTGTTTTCCCCCGGTTTATTCTGGCGCGACGGCCATTTTGGAACTGGGCGGAGCATGCTCAGAAGCGACTTTTGATGCAGCTCTGCCCAGTTCCAAAATGGCTGCAGTGTGACTTCTGGCACGGCGGCCATTTTGGAACTGGGCAAAGCAGCATCAAAAGTCGCTTCTGAGCATACTCTGCCCAGTTCCAAAATGGCGGCAGCGCTACTTCTGGTCTGCTACTTCCGGTCTGGTCCCTTATTTCTCAGACAGGAACTTGGCAGGTATGGTGACCATTATGCTCATTTGCCTTCAGTAGAAGGTAAAGCTCTGCTGGATGGAATATTAATTGCCTCTGGTAATTTTTGGGGGAATCCTGCATTGTGTTTAAGTTGTTACTCTGCTAACGATATGTTGGAGTTCTGCTCTGGATCAATACCGTGTTTCTCCAAAAATAAGACACCGTCTTATATTTATTTTCCCTCAAAAAAAACCATGGTGGCTTATTTTCAGGGGATGTCTTTTTTTATTAAGTATGGTACAGTTTAACCTACAAGGTTAACCTACAAGGTTAAACTGCCTATCACTATGGCTTATTTTCGGAGAAACACGGTATTGATTAAAATTCCATGACAATAACCACTGCACACACTTGAGAGCAGGCGCTCTCTGGGTTGTTTGCTTATATTATCTTTCATTTTAATGGCTAATTTTCCCTAGTGGCTGCGGTGGAGAGAATGAGGGACAATTAGCAGCCAGAAGAAAGATAAGCAGAGGTAAACAACGGAAAGATGGCCAGGGATTCCTGTATCTGAGAGTGCATGTGTACCCGCAACTGTGAGCATTTTCCCCCACCCCCATCTTCCTCTGCCTGTCGCTGGGGGAACTTTTAGAATCCTCCGGCTTACACATGGCTTCCTGGGGCATGACATTAATCTCAGGGCTGCAGATTCAAGCCCCACATTGGGCAAATGATTCCTGCGTTGCAGGGGGTTGGACGAAAGCCGGGGGTGGTCAACTTTCAAAATTAAAATCTGGCAGTGATATACCCCCGTTTTAGGAGTTTAGGCCAAAGTTGTTGACCTTTTTGGGGGGAGGGGGGTTTCGTGACTTTCTTGCAGCTCTTCTGAGGGAGGGGGAAAGCCCCCCTTTTGGGGGAGGGACAGAAGCAGCCACTAGCCGGAGGAGGAGGAGGAGGAGGAGGAGTTTGGATTTGATATCCCGCTTTATCACTACCCGAAGGAGTCTCAAAGCGGCTAACAATCTCCTTTCCCCTCCTCCCCCACAACAGACACCCTGTGAGGTGAGTGGGGCTGAGAGACTTCAAAGAAGTGTGACTAGCCCAAGGTCACCCAGCAGCTGCATGTGGAGGAGCGGAGACGCGAACCCGGTTCCCCAGATTACGAGTCTAGCGCTCTTAACCACTACACCACACTGGCTCTC
The DNA here is from genome assembly GCF_963506605.1 of Zootoca vivipara. Classification (NCBI taxonomy): domain Eukaryota; kingdom Metazoa; phylum Chordata; class Lepidosauria; order Squamata; family Lacertidae; genus Zootoca; species Zootoca vivipara. The sequence continues at coordinate 18,021,421 of NC_083288.1, read as the reverse complement.
TGGCCAGATAACAGCCTCCGTTTCTAAGCTCCAGCTTCCCTTCTGCAACAATAGAGGCCGGCACAAGGAGAGGGGCCGGGGCCGGAAGGGGGCCAGCGATCGACCGCGATCTACAAAAACCTCACATGTATCGACCAGTAGATCACGATTGATGTGTTGGACATCCCTGGACTAGAGGATCCTTGTGGTACCCTTCCAACTCTACAATTATATGATTCTATATGAAGGTAAAAAGGTAAAGGACCCCTGGACGGATAAGTCCAGTCAAAGGCGACTCTGGGGTTGTGGCGCTCATCTCGCTTTCAGGCCAAGGAAGCCAGCATTTGTCCACAGACAGCTTTCCGGGTCATGTGGCCAACATGACTAAACTGCTTCCGGTGCAACAGAACGGAAACCAGAGCGCACGGAAACACTGTTTACCTTCCCGTCGCAATGGTGCCTATTTATCTACTTGCACTGGTGTGCTTTCAAACTGCTAGGTTGGCAAGAGCTGGGACAGAGCAATGGGAGTTTACCCCATTGCAGGGATTTGAACCACCGACCTTCCAATTGGCAAGCCCAAGAGGCTCAGTGCTTTAGACCACAGCCCCACCCGTTCCCATTATGGATATATAAGCCCTTGCCAGTTCATCAAGCAATTTCCATGGTATCCCATATTCTAACAGGGAACTCCTTCTTCAAGTGTGCATTCTTGTGCAGCTAAAACAGTGCCATCCAAGCACAAGAGGGACAGATCAATGGGTGTGGGGGGACTTCCAAGATTTGCAGAAGTACCCAAAACAGCCCAATGAGGAGGAATAAGCATGCTCAGTAGGTGCAGAATCATCCCCTCCAAATTCAAACTAGTGAATGCTTGTGTCAAATAAAGTTAAAGGGACCCCTGACTATTAGGTCCAGTCGTGACCGACTCTGGGGTTGCGGCGCTTATCTCGCTTTATTGGCCGAGGGAGCCGGCATACAGCTTCCGGGTCATGTGGCCAGCATGACAAAGCCGCTTCTGGCAAACCAGAGCAGCACACGGAAACGCCGTTTACCTTCCCGCTGTAGCGGTACCTATTTATCTACTTGCACTTTGACGTGCTTTCGAACTGCTAGGTTGGCAGGAGCTGGGACCGACAACGGGAGCTCACCCCGTCGCGGGGATTCGAACCACAGACCTTCTGATCGGCAAGCACTAAGCTCTGTGGTTTAACCCACAGCGCCACCCGCATAAAATACTCTGCCGCTATTCTCTAAGTGGATGAATATTTGACCGCTGCTTTTGACATCCAGCTACACTGCATTTCATTGTTTGATGCCTGACAGGTTTTGACAATAATTTATTGGTTGATACTAGCAATTGTGCAGGCAGGACAGATAGCAAATACACAAATTGTATTATTGAGCTTCAAACAAAAAACCACACTCAGATTATGGCTAATTATGTCTACTAATAAGATGGTTATTATCTTCTTTTGGAGAAGCCCCACTGAAGGGTGATCCATAAATATTTTAAATAAGAAAAAGTAAATAAAAACATTTTATAATAGAAAAATTAAAACCCACTTTTCATCCCAGAGTAGTTAAGAAAAAACACATGGGAGTCAGCATTGGTATTTGAACTGGCACACCAAGCAAACAGCTGGAATAAATATTCAAGAAAGCAAATTTCTTGAAATGTGGGCATTATTTATACATTTTTGGAATAACAGAATTGTGGGGTAGTATCCCACCCTATGCTAAACAAGAGTTGAAAGCTCATTCTAAAACTGGCAGGAAACATGTTTGGGCTCTATTCAATTACTGTATTTTTCCATGTATAAGAGTACATTTCCCCCCAAATTTTTTAAGTTTAAAATTGGAGGTCGTCTTATACACGAAATGTTGCAATTAATTATTTCTTAATTTTGGGCTCAAAAAATAGGGGTCCGTCTTATACATGGGGGTGTCTTATGCACAGAAAAATACGGTAAGTCCTACACAGAGTAGACAAATTAAAATGTTAGTCATGCCCATTAGCTATAATGGATCTACTCTTGAGCAAGACTAGCATTGGCTCTCCCCCCCCCAGTTTATCCTAACTGTGTTACACCTTGTTTGTAACATTTTTTCTTACAAAAACACTTAAATGAAAAACCTATTTATAACCGGGCCTTTCTGCCTCAGCTTGAGGCAGCTTGCAGCAAAATCAATAAGTTTGATCAATAAACAACAACAAAAACAAAGAATATGAACAAGCAGAGGAGAGAAAATAATACACAAAGCTACTTAGCAGCGGGGAATCAGGCAAAAGTCTCCAGGTGATATGCAATGGCTTTTAAAACAAACAAAAATGCCGGCCCAAATGATGGAGAGCATGCAATGGTAGTTAGTACTTGACAGTGTTAGACAGCTGGACAACTTAAGAGCATAGCTGCCAAGTCTCCCGTATTCCCCGGGAAACCCCCGTTTTTCCTGCTGTCCCCAGCCGAAAAAACGGATTTTTTTTGTTTTTTCCCGGTTTATTCTGGCGCGGTGGCCATTTTGGAACTGGGCGGAGCATGCTCAGAAGCGACTTTTGATGCTGCTCTGCCCAGTTCCAAAATGGCTGCAGCGCGACTTCTGTTGCGACGGCCATTTTGGAACAGGGCAGAGCAGCATCAAAAGTCGCTTCTGAGCATGCTCTGCCCAGTTCCAAAATGGCAGCAGCGCTACTTCCGGTCTGCTTCTTCCGGTCCAGTCCCTTATTTCTCAGGCCGGAACTTGGCAGGTATGCTTAAGAGATTTGTTATTTGAAAAACTACCCAGAGAGACACTCGCGGTGATAGGGCTAGGTACCTTCTTTGATGCTGGACATTGTTTGGAGAAAGTGAGGCATTGGGAGAGGGTGGCTAATGATAATCTGCAGAGAGCTAGGGATCTGCACAGAGCAGCCAGACGGGCAAACCACACAGGTTAGCTATCTATAAATCGGGTGGTTGTGGGCAGAGTTTTAGAGAGAAGCTCGTGCATGGACTGACGGCCATGGGGCCGTGCAAACTGAGAATACCTGGTGGAGTCACTTCACCACTTCTTGAAGGCTTCCAAGTTGCAGGTTGAAGTGCTTGCTTGGTATGTATATATCATTTCCCCCTCAAAAATTATACCTTTACATTGGCACCACATATGATAAAATGTTCCTTCTACTTCCTTACATTTCCAGCATTTCTTATCTTCTGATCTATACATTTGCGATAACTTGACTGGTGTTAAGTACCACCTATACATCATTTTCTTTTATCAGTGTAAAGGTAAAGGGACCCCTGACCATTAGGCCCAGTCACGGACAACTCTGGGATTGCAGCACTCATCTCGCTTTACTGGCCGAGGGAGCCGGCGTACAGCTTCCGGGTCATGTGGGCCAGCATGACTAAGCCGCTTCTGGCAAACCAGAGCAGCGCATGGAAACGCCGTTTACCTTCCCGCTGTAGCAGTACCTATTTATCTACTTGCACTTTGACGTGCTTTCGAACTGCTAGGTTGGCAGGAGCAGGGACCGAGCAACGGGAGCTCACCCCGTCGCGGGGAGTCGAACTGCCAACCTTCTGATCAGCAAGCCCTAGCCTCTGTGGTTTAACCCACAGGGCCACCCGCATCAGTTGACAGGCCATAAATTTCAGGTGGTTTCTCCATAATTTTTCCCAATCTGACATTTGGATAATACGTCCCATATCTTTAGCCCATGTTATCGTTACCCATTTGACCTCTTAATCTTGAGTTTCCCATTCCAACGACAAGTTGTACATTCCTGATAGCACTTTAATATCACATTCTATTATTTCCCTTTGGAATTTTGAGATTTCGTGAGCAAATCCCTCTTTTCTTATCCTTTTTAAATCATTCATTTATCTGGACGTGTCGTAACCTGTTTAGAATAGAATCTTTAATCTTCTCACTCACTTGTGTTTTGTATTACTTCTGAATCTCATTTTAAAAGAACCGCCTTGCACTTGGCAAGACACCATCATCCATTCTGTCACACCACATGGGACCCATTCAGCTAAAAAACATGGAAGAAGTTGTGTGTGTGTGTGTGTGTGTGTGTGTGTGTGTGTGTGTGTGTACGCATTTGTATTATGTGTGTGCAGTGTGAAGGCCGGATCGTGTATAGCAATACCTTCCAGGTAAAGGGGAAATAAAGCGAGCAGACAATAGGTTGCCAGCTAATCTATTTGGCAAATGCATTAAAGGCAAGATTAAGGAGAAGTAAGCGATGCAGCGGAAGTGGGTGGAACTGGAGACGCAGGAACTGTTGCAGCAAACTGCCCTTCTCCCAACTACCCCATGTAACTGTACCTTAGCCAATGATCTTACTATTGGACTCTCCATGAGGCCACGGAGAAAGATGAGATCCAGGTCTCCGGCTCCCATGGAGTTGGGGAGGTCACTGAGGTTGTCCAAGACCTGCTGCATTGCTGTGTAGAGAAACAACAGGGATGTTATTTAATTTGTTTATTGCGGTGGGGACAGAAATCATAACAAAACAGGTGCGATCAGGGCTAGCCCAAGGCATTCTGGCAGCTGTGGAAAGCCACAAAATGTAACCTACCTCCCCACCATAGCCTCCAACATTTCTCCGATGAAAATAGGGACGTCCTATCACTACACGGGTGGCGCTGTGGGTTAAACCACAGAGCCTAGGGCTTGCTGATCAGAAGGTTGGCAGTTCGAATCCCCACGACGGGGTGAGCTCCCATTGCTCGGTCCTTGCTTCTGCCAACCTAGCAGTTCGAAAGCACGTCAAAGTGCAAGTAGATAAATAGGTACCGCTCCAGCGGGAAGGTAAACGGCGTTTCTGTGCGCTGCTCTGGTTCGCCAAAAGCGGCTTAGTCATAATAATAATAATAATAATCATAATTATTATTATCAAGGCAGCCCTGTTTAGGGAAGCTTTTAATGTTTGATGGATTTCTGTATTTTAGAATTTGTTTTTTTGGAAGCCGCCCAGAGTGGCTGGGGGAACCCGGCCAGATGGGCGGGGTATAAATAATAAATTATTATTATTATTATTATTATTATTATTAATAATAATAATAATAATAATAATAATTTATTATTTATACCTCGCCCATCTGGCTGGGCTTCCCCAGCCACTCTGGGCGGCTTCCAACAGAAAAATAAAACACAGTAGCCTATTAAACATTAAAAGCCTCCCTGAACAGGGCTGCCTTCAGATGTCTTCTAAAAGTCTGGTAGTTGTTTTCCTCTTTGACATCTAGCCACATGACCTGGAAGCTGTACGCCGGCTCCCTCGGCCAATAGAGCGAGATGAGCGCCGCAACCCCGGAGTCGGTCACGACTGGACCTAATGGTCAGGGGTACCTTTACCTTTACCTTATCCCATAATAATAATAACTTTACTATTCCCGACCTGCCCATCTGACTTGGTTGCCCCAGCCACTCTGGGCCACTTCTGGCATATATACAAACATAATAAAACATTAAACATTTTTTTAAAAAAACTTCCCTATACAGGGCTGCCTTCACATGTCTTCTAATGGTTGTCTAGTTACTTATCTCCTTGGCTCGGAGGTTGCATAACTCCATCCCTTCCAACATTTCTCTGAAGAAAATAGGGATGCCCTAAGGAAAAGCGGGACATTCTGGGATCACATCAGAAACCAGGGAGGCTTTTGTAAATCTGGGGCTGTCCCTGGAAAATAGGGTCCGTTTTAAGCTGCTCCGGGGGCCTTTTGATCTTAGAAAAATGCCCTAAATAAATCAAGAATCTTGCTTCATCGGAATACAAGTGGGAAGGGGGAAAAGCCATTTCCCTTCACAAAATTCAATCAAAGGGGGAGGTATTTGGCATAGCCTAGCCAGTAGTGCGCCCTACATTTCCAGGCCCACTAGCTAATTGAGGAGAATGACTGACGCTTTTGTTGATCAATTTACTGACTGGATCACCAATCCTACTTCATTTGCTGTGTTCGGTGGGGGGGGGGGGAGAGAGAATTTCCCCACATATCTGCATTCCCCGAGAGGGAAGAAAAAACCAGACTGTGCCTTTGTCCACATGCGCACGCAGAGCGCAAACAAACAAGTAACATTCGTGGGACTTGGCAGACAGCCACAGACATCTGCTTCACCCCCAGATGATAAATTCATTAATACAGGATATAACTGGGACTCCTCTCTTGCCTGTCAGTCAAAATAGCAGGCAGAGAGGCCTCTATAGATGCTGCAGGATGACCGACCGCTCTGGGGCGAACGTTTGAGAGGCTGTTGAAAAAACTGTGTCAGAAATAGCCACGTGCAAAAGTCAGGCATTACCGTAACTGCTGAGAATTGTGAGGCTCTCCCAGAGATGGCTGGCCGTTCTTCTCATGTATCCCCCCCCCCACCCGCTATAGTGGCTAATTGTCCCTGTGAGTTATGAGGGCACAGGGCAGAGACAGCAGATGGAGAGGGAGAAGCAAGCCAGCAGTTCCCTCTCCCCATGGTTTTGCCTCGGCTGCATTCTCTGCCAGCCATTGGCGGGAGTTTCGGGATTCTCAACCCTGATCAGGCAGCTTAGGTCGTACAACAGTGGTAACTTCGGGTTCTCAAACGGAATCCGTTCGGCTTACGAAACATTTGGAAACCGAGGCGCAGCTTCCCACTGGCTGCAAGAGCTTCTTACACTCAGTGGAAGCCGCGTCGCATGTTCGGGTTCCGAAAAACGTTTTAAAACGGAAGCATTTACTTCCGGGTTTTCGGCGTTCGGGAGCCAAAACAAAAAAATTCCTTCAGTAGCACCTTAAAGACCAACTAAGTTTTTATTTCGGTATGAGCTTTCGTGTGCAGGCACACTTCTTCAGATACACTTGAAACAGAAGTCAGTCCCTTATGTATATACAGAGGGTGGGGGGCGGGGGGGGATGGGGGATGGGCTGATGGGAGTGGTAAACCTGTAGATGGCTGTTAACGACTGCTGATGACTGCAATTGGTCCTGCGGGGGAAAAGGAAGGGCTGAGGCGCTAAAGAAAGCTTGACCTTGCATAATGAGATAAGAATCCAATGTCCTTATTCATCCCAGGGGGCTCCATGGTTTTAAGCTTGGTAATGACTTCCAAGGTTTCACTGTACTCCAGACTGCAGGGTTCCATGAGGCATCTTTTAAAACACTGCTCCCTCGATTAAAAACAAAAAAAAATTCCTGAAAATAAAAACTATCACACCAGGGAGAAAGGTTACAAAACAGCACAATCTTTCCGCAATGGGACATTGCTGCCATATTCTGCTGCACCTGTAGCAGACCAGGCCTCAGAGGCTGCCTTGCATGCTCAGGTTTGGGGTCTGGGTCTGGGTTGCCACCTCTTCCCCTTTGTTGGCAGGATACCTGGGTCCATATTTTCCAGGGACAGTCCCAGATTTATAGAAGTCGCCCCAGTTTCTGATCTGATCCAGGAATGTCCTGCTTTTCCTTAGGACGCCTCTGTTTTCATCGGAGAAATGTTGGAGGGGTCATCTCTATTTTAATCAGAGAAATGTTGGAGGGTTTGGAATAGGACGTCCCTATTTTCATCAGAGAAATGTTGGAAGCTATGTGTCAGGGGGACTCCCTACAGGGAGCCCCCCCCATCATCCTGACCAGCACTTCGCCCAGCGAGAGCGGCAGCAGCGGGTCAGGCGGGGGGAATGAGGAGGGGAGCGGAATGGAGGAGGGACGGCTCAGCGATGTATCAGAGCCCCTGCGCTGCCCTAGCCAACAAGTGGAAGAGGGAGCACAGCTGCTTCCGGCACCCGAATTGAGGCACGCACCCAAACGCAGGTTTAGAGGGCGGCGTATTGGGGTGCCCAACCTATTATGCTGGCCCCGGAGCAGAAGGGCGCCATTGCAGGATTCTGCAAGTGACTAGGAGGTCATGTTTTCTGCTATCTCTGCACTGTAAATAGTATGCACAATAAAACCCTTAAAGGCAGAACGGACTGGAGCGTCTTTACTCGGGAGTAGTCGCAACAATCCCCTGACAGTATGGAATAGGGCATCCTTATTTTCATCAGAGAAATGTTGGAGGGGTCATTTCTATTTTCACTGAAGAAATGTTGGAGGGTGTGGAATAGGAGGTCCCTATTTTCATTGGAGAAATGTTGGAGGGTATGGATCCTGTCCATCTCTCCCTTCCCCTTTTTGTTTCTGCCAGCTGCAGGGGTAGGTGGGTGAGTCTTACTGAGGACAAAGATGGACGATGGTAACAGTGCCAAGTGGCAATGCTTCTCTGATCAGCACCAGGTGGCTGCCATTGTAATTGCAAGGCATTGTGGGTCATTGCAATGGCAGCCACCCTGCATGTGTTGGTAGGGGAGCCTAAGTAGAGAGCCCAGAAGCAGCACCCTGGGAGCACAGGAGGCTGCCTTGCGCAGAGTCAAACCATGGGCACATCTGCTTCAGTATTGCCTACACTGACTGGCAGCCGCCCTCTCCTGGGCTTCAGGCAGGAATCTTTCTCCAGCCTACCTGGAGATGCCAGGGATTGAACTGGGCGCCTTCTACCCCAGCTGTAGGATGTCCGAGAATGACCCCTGCAGACACCTTCTTCTATGTGGGCTGCTTTTGATATACCGAATGTAGCCGTGCTCTCAGGGCCATAGCTCTGTGGCAGAGCACATGGTGTCCATGCAGATGGTCAGTCCCTGGCCTCTCCTGGTGGCCCAGTGGCTTAACTCGGTGTAGGACAGCTTCCCAGTTTCCCCATGCCAAACATTAAGTTGCATGTAAAATCTTTGGATAAAGGGCAGTATTTTTTTTTTGTCTTGTGGAATTTGGGGGGGGGTAGTGGTGCTAAATTGTAAAGTAAAAACCCCTTGCCGTGCCCCCAAGTGTGTTGCTGTGGGTTATCTACCCCCCCAACCTATGTCAGCCCATGACCTATTTGGGCTCCTCCTCCCCCCGCCTCCCACCCAGGGCTCCATTTGGGATAGTATTTAATGGGCTGTAGACCTGAGGCCTAGTATGTAAAATGGAGCCAAGGCCTCCTGTTTTGCAGGATCTCGTAGCAGAGGCGGGGGTTGTGGGTGTGGTGTGTTGTTGTGGCTATTCCCTGTGAATAGCCCCATGTGTCCCGATCCATGATCTATTCAGTTTGTTCCCCCCCCCCCATGACCGGTGTGGTAGTGTTGCTAAATGGTAAAGTAAAAACCCCTTGGCATGCAGGGGCCTACATAAATCAAAGGCCGGTTTGCGGCCTGTGCCACCCACCACCACCCCCCAGGCAGGCCCTGACCTCCACTTGGCAATGTTGGTTTTTTGGTGGTTTTTTGGGGGGGGGGTTAGTGGTGCTAAATGGTAAAGTTAAAAACCCCTTGCCGTGCCCCCAAGTGCGTTGTTGTGGGTTTCCCCCCCCCCCGGCCTGTCAGAGGCCTACATTAAACAAAGGCGTAGTGGTGTAATAATGGCCGCCTTGGGGGATTTTCAGTTGCTTGGTTGATGATGATGTCATTTGGTTTGTGGGTGTGGCTTAGATTTCACAGGAAGGGAGGGGTGGAGGAGGGTATTACGCCACTTGAGGGCGCTGTTTGAGTTTGTGGAAAAGCAGGTCTGTACCTGCGCAGGTGTGTGATTTGAGGGATTTTTGCCCCCAACAACGCTCTAGGAGTGGCCTGGATCGTTGTGTCAAAATTTCAGGACGATCGGTCAAGCGGTTACAGAGAAAAGTGGAACCCGGGATTTCACGATTTTTACATTTTTATATATATAGATTATTTCTGCCCCGCCACTCTGGGCAGCTTCCAACAAAAGATAAAAAATACATTAAAACATCAGTCATTAAAAACTTCCCTAAATAACAATAATTATTCCCCAGGATCCCTTCCAGCTCCATGAATGCAAAGAAAGGAGGGGAAAGCAGACTTTTATTTCACTTTAACCCAGTGATGGCAAACCTGTGACACGCAGAGCCCTCACTGCTGGCACGCGCCCCATTGGCCCATTCACACTGTTGTTGTTGTTGTCCCCCCCCCCATTTGTTCTCCCGCTCCTCCTACAGCTTGTCTCCGCTGTTAAAACCCGGATCCTTTTTTGTTGTTGTTGTTGCTGGTAGCCAGAGATTGCTTTTTAACCCTTTCTGTGCTGTTTTTTCTGGCGCTTTGGCAGACTATGATCGGGTGTAACAGCGTTCATTTTTTAACCCGTTCTGTGCTGGGTTTTTTGGCGCTTTGGCAGACTACGTCAGTGCTGCGTGTTAGTTCCAGCGAATGTATTATTTGTCATTTATTTCTGTTCTCTTCCCCCCCAAAAAAGCGCAGCAGCTTTGCGGCACCCCCCCCCCAAAAGCAAAGCATCTTTTGCACCCCCCCAAGAAAACCTCCAAAACTTTGGTCAGCAGCTCCCCCAAAAAAGTTCAACAACTCTGGGCACTTTGTGATAAATAAGGGGTTTTTGGTATGGTATGGTTTGGTTTGGTTAAATAATTAGTTATTGGTTTATTAAATACAATTATACATTTTTGTTAGTTGAACTATAAATATCACGAAATTATGGGTTTTTTCTCGAAGTGACACCCCCCCCTCCCGAGTTATGCTCGGTTTTTTGGCGAATTTTGACACACCAAGCTCAAAAGGTTGCCCATCACTGCTTTAACCAAAAACAGGCATGATGGCATCTTTCACTACACGAATGCCACTCAGAACATTCTCAAAGCTTCCAGGTTACGCAGAACTCTTTCCTTGCACAAAGACTAGATGAAGAAGGATAGCTCAGCGGTTTTGCATCTGCTTTGCATGCAGAAGCTCCTAGGCTCAATCCCCAGCATTTATGGCTGCCCATCTGAAAGCTGACATGGAACCATAGAATTTTAGAGTTGGAAGGGACCCTGAGGATCATCGAGTCCAACCCAAAGGTGGAGCCAGGTGGGTGTGACACCCCTCTGGGTGTCATCCCTGAGGGGGGGTGACATCACCGCCGCCCCCAGGATGCTCGGCGCGGGCGGCACCCCTGGGACACTCGCCGCACCCCCTAGGACATTAGCTCCGCCCTCGAGGTGCACGCTGCTCCGGGTACCAGAGCAGCTAGCTCCACCACTGGTTCAGCCCGGAAGTGACTGTTCCGGTTTTCGAACAACTTTTGGAAGCCGAACGTCCAAAGCTTTGGTTTCCGAACGTTTTGGAAGTCGAATGGACTTCCGGAATGGATTCCGTTCAAGAACCAAGGTACGACTGTATATATATTCAATCGTTTTCACTAAAAGCATGACAATCATTTGAATCACTGTACTTGTTGGGGCTTTGGAAAGAGGCGAAGCTGCTGCTGGGGGGCATGTTTGTTTATTCCCCCCCTTGCCTCCCTCATGAGCTCCACCTGATGCAGAGGTTTTTTTGCACAGGAAGCCATGAGTTTTCTAATCTCTTTAAGACGCTCTCTGATTTTCCCCTACTCCTCCCCTTCCCCGGCGCCTGCTCTATTACATCCTCGTTTCTGTGGCAACGGGGGTGAAGAGATTTGCATCCAAGGTTACGCTAAAACTAGGGATGGATGAAAGAAAGATTTAAAGAGAGAAGCAGAGACAGAGAGAGACAGAGAGACAGACAGAGGGAGCACAACTCCGGCAGCCCCGAACCCAAATCCCACCAGCACATCAAGTCTCTCAGAATGGGAGAAGTCACAAACAGGAAGGGGCAAATAAGCCCAATTTCTCATTTGTCCAATACTAAGTTCAGTTCTCCGCATGTCCATGTCAGTTTGCAATGTGTTATTTAAAAATAAAAGCACCGTCATCACAATTCATCAGCATTTTAGTGCGAAGTTCACCAAATATACATTTTTAAAAATATTCAATTTTGCATGATGCGTGCATTTTTTTGCAAAGCAATTTCCCCTAATATAAGGTAAGGCAAAAGGTAAAGGACCCCTGGGCGGTTAAGTCCAGTCAAAGGCGACAATGGGGTTGCAGCGCTCATCTCGCTTTCATGCTGAGGGAGCCGGCATTTGTCCACAGACAGCTTTCCGGGTCATGTGGCCAGCAGGACTAAACCGCTTCTGGCTCAAGGGGGACACCGTGACGGAAACCAGAGCGCATGGAAACGTCGTTTACCTTCCCGCTGCAGTGGTACCTATTTATCTACTTGCACTGGCGTGCTTTTGAACTGCTAGGTTGGCAGGACCTGGGACAGAGGAATGGGAGCTCCCCCCATTGCGGGGATTCAAACAGCTGACCTTCTGATCAGCAAGCCCTAGAGACTCAGTTGTTTAGAGTACAGCACCACCCATGTTCCCCAATAGAAAACATTCTTGTACCCCTATTATATGCACACAGAGCCACGCTTTACCCTAGCAGATGGGTTTTTGTACTTGGATAGAGAAAAGGAAAGGAGAGAGGAAATAGGGGCTGCCTAATATCAGGCTAATAGGGGCTGTGGGTATGTATAAAGGCTGTTTGGAAGTCTAGCCTGCAAACTTCATCCACAGTTGGGGTAGCTCACAGCTCAGGGCAAGACCTGACACTTTCACTACCATGTGTGGTTAACCGGCTTATGCAGAGCTGCGAGGATTACAGGCTGTGCTCCCTGTGTAATCGGAAGATTCAGAGAGGAGATATAATTGGACAGGCAAGAGCTTAGAAATCGAGACTAGAGCTAGCAGGTAGATGCTGAGGATGAGTGCAGAGACTTGAAAGCAAATGGCTCCTGTGGTCCATGAGATGTGCACCCTGGGAGCAGGGGCATACGAAGGGGGTGTGTGCCCCGGGTGCCATCCCTGAGGGTGGGACCAAAAAGGCACACCGCGGGGGGGCTCAGCCTGCCACCCCTGTGCACGGCGGCTCATCACTGCACCTCCAGCGCACTCATGTCCCCAAAGTTGCACGAAAGCTCCTCTTTCTCCACGGTCTGTAGCTGCTCTCTCTCTCGCTCACTGATTTGTTCCTCAGACGATCCCACCGCTCCACACTTTTCACTCGCTCGCTCACTCCTTGCGCACCGACGAGAGGTGGGGAGGAGGCAGATCTGATTGCAACGAGAAGGTGAGCTCTGAATCGCCGTGGCAAGGAGAGCTTGTTGGCCCTGGGAGGATTGGCATGCCGTCGATGGCACCCCCGGGAGGATCAGGCGCCACCGATGGGTGTATTTGTGTGATCGGCAGGCGGTGCTGGCACCCCCGGGAGGATCGGCGCGCCCCCATGAGCAGATCGCTCCACCTCCTGGGTGGATCACCCTGCCCCTGGGTGCACGTCATGTTTGCCGTTCCTCTGCCACTGCCTGGGAGCAACCAGAGCATCACGTGAAGAAATGTAGAGAGGCCATCACTGAGTCCCATTTCACCAAGGTCTAGGGCAGAGGCAGATTTAGGCCAGGAGTCTTCTTCTATTTGTCCCCATGTCAGTTTTAGTTTATTGGTTAGTTTTACTAATAAGGCTGTTTCCCATACTATTTGATACCATTGATCCATGCTTACTCCTGAGAGGTCTCTCCAGTGTCTGGCTATGATGTTTCTGGCTGCTGAGAGTAGGTGTGTTATAAACTCTTTATGATGTGTGTGGGCATTATTATCTTGAAAGGTGTTTAGTAGGGCCAGATCTGGCGTGACTTCTAATACTTGCTTAGTTATTTTGCATATTTCTTGTAGGCACCCCTGAAATTTGAAATAACAAAGGCCTCCTCCGCCAAGGGACAAACCACATTATGATGTACAGCTGCGTTCGAAGTTATTCAACCCCCATCGCAAACCACATTTGTTATCAAAATTCACAGACTTTTGGCTGTTTCCAAATCAAACAAAAGCAACTGAAGTAGCCCAACAACATTTCTGAAACAAAGACCTCATGGAACAAATTGCTGTTTGAATGCAGCTGCCGTTTCTCTCAAAATGTGCACCTTTTTGAGTCAAGATGAGAGTCAGAATATTTGGAATGGTGAAAATCCCAAAAGTTATTGACAAGAAGCCTGTGCCATATACACAGAGCCCTGAATATCCAGTACTTCCAAAACAATGTTATAATCTTGTCCCCAGCGCCGAGAAAACAAAAGCACAAAAGACAGTTTATGAGAAACTCGTAGGAATGACAACAGACTCTGAGAGCCCCACTTAGACTAAACACCTCAAAGAAGCTGGAGGGAAATTTAAGACACTCAGCACTGTTCACTCAGCTCCTGCTTGTATTTCCCAGGAACAATAAGAACTTTTGATGCAAAACACCGCGGAAAAGGAAGGCCACGCAAACCCTGATACAAAAAGCAGAATGAGTCAGGATCATGTTACGCCATGGGAAAGCACTCGGCTCCGCAGCAACAAAAGCGAGGGGGAATGAAAGGAAATACCTGCACAGGACCACATTTTGATGTCTGCTACCTTCTCCTCCCCCACTGCATCACCAGGGCTGGGTGATATCTAGTTTTCAACATCACAGGGCATCACCAGCCAAATATCGCAATACAGTCATACCTCATGTTGCGTCCGCTGCAGGTTGCGTTTTTCTGGGTTGCGAACGTGGTGGACCCGGAAGCGTTTACTTCCGGGTTCCACCGCGCGCGCATGCGCAGAAGCATTCTATCACGCTTTCGCGTATGCGCTCTATCGCTGCTTGGGTAGTAGTAGTAGTAATAATAATAATAATTTATTATTTATACCCCGCCCATCTGGCTGGGTTTCCCCAGCCACTCTGGGCAGCTTCCAACCAAATATTAAAAACAGTACAGCATCAAACATTAAAAACTTCCCTAAACAGGGCCGCCTTCAGTTGTCTTCTAAAAGTAAAATAGTTGCTTATTGCCTTGACATCTGATGGGAGGGCGTTCCACAGGGTTGCAGACTTTTTGGGGTGTGAACAGCACCCAGGAACGGACTGGATCCGCAACCCGAGCTAACCATGTCTGGAATAAGGATGGAGCTATCACGGTTTCTCCCACATGGTGAGCCCCAAGGCTGAGGCCAGTTCTTGGATCTGAGATATTTCTGCATCTGGAATCTGTGGTGCAGCTGCTTTTGAGAGAAAGTGGTGTGGGTCTTCTTCTTCTTGCCTCCTTTCTTTTCCTCCTTCCACTGCTGGGGAGTAGAAGTCAGATCTGGGCAGGGGGAGCGGCTTGTTGGGGCTGGTTGCAGAATAATAAGTGAATATCCCAGAGCTGCAAGACCTCGGGGAGAGATCTGGGCTATTGCTGGGGCCCTTCCCTTCCAGGCGCTAACAGCCTCAGGGGCAGGGAACCCACTGGAGCAGCTCCCCGGCTCCATCTCCTCCTTCACCGAGGGCCAGTAGTAACCGTTGTAGCCCATGTCAGTGGCCGCCGCCGGAGCCACCACCCCCAGTGGCGGAGCTTCGTGCTCCGGCACCGGGGGCGAGGGTGGGGCTGGCGCCTGTTCTGGGGGCGGGGCTTGCATCCTGGAGGGGCGGGGCACACGTTCCGGGGGCGGGGCGTGGAGCGTGCTATCCAGGGTTGTGGCGCACCTCCTGGAGGGGTGTTGCATGCGTTCCGGGGGTGGGGTGTGCCTCCCAGAGGGGCACGGTGCATGTTCCGGGGCACAGCGCGCCTCCCGGAGGGGTGTGACATGTGTTCCGGGGGCGGGGCACGTGTTTTGGGGGCGGGGTGGGCACCCACGATGGCGCCCCTTGGAGCCCGCCACTCGGGGTGGCCCGCCCCCACCGCCCCTATCTTCCTACGCCCCTAACCACCCCCACAGGGTAGACCCAGTAAGAGGCATTGAGGGCCAGCAGGATGCTCATGAAAGGAGGAGCCGGCGGGGCCCTTTGGAAGCGTGGCTGGATCACCCTCTCCCACATGGTGATTTTTGCATAGCAAACACACATCATAATTGGCGATATATATCGCCAGGTCAAAAATTATGAAACCAATATCTTGATATGGACTTCAAAACAGTTTTGGGTGGTATATTGCCCAGTCCTAGTGCCTAGATGCAGGCGCCTTGGCTTCAACATTAGCCCAAAATAACAACAACCATGAAGTCTTCCACCTCATGTTGCTCCGTTTACCATCTAGCCCGGGTGCAGGAAGTCTGTGGCCCTCCAGATGTGGCTGAACCACAACTCCCATCACCCCTGGCCATTGTTGATGCTTTCTGGGGCTGATGGAAGCTGGAGTCCAGCAACATGTGGAGGGCTTCCCACACCTGATCTGATTCTGGAGAACTCAACACCCCTGAAGGAGCGTCTCCACCCCCACCCCCCATCGTTCTGCCCGGACACTGAGGTCCAGTGCTGAGGTCCTTCTGGCAGTTCCCTCACTGTGAGAAACCAAGTTACAAGCAACCAGGCAGAGGGCCTTCTTGGTAGTGTCACCCGCCCTGTGGAACGCCCTCCCACCAGATGCCAAAGAGAAAAACAACTACCAGACTTTTAGAAGACATCTGAAGGCGGACCTGTTTAGGGAAGCTTTTAATGGTTAATAGGTTATTGCATTTTAGTGTTCTGTTGGAATCCGCCCAGAGTGGCTGGGGAAACTCAGCCAGATGGGCGGGGTAAAAATAATAAATTATTATTAGTATTAGTATTAGTAATGGTATTGGTATTACAACAGCTTTCCTACTGTTTTGTGATATTTTGGCTGGCCTACCTGAAGGTGCTACCCTACCACGGATTTTAGAATTTTCTTATATACCTTTACATAGAGGCACATTCATTCATTTATTTATTGTTTTCTATAGCTGCTTTTGCAAGCTCTCCCCGCCCACCTCTATAATCAAGGAAACTTTTCCCACCTGGATTCGTCTGCCAAAGTGTGCTCGCGAGCAAGTGTTTGGTCCCAGCCGTAGCCCCGGATACTTTCAGGCACAGTCTTAAAACGGTACAAAGCAGATATTTGGGTAATAATCTGTAGTACAGTCATACCTTGGAAGTCAAACGGAATCCGTTCTGGAACTCTGTTCGACTTCCAAAACGTTCGGAAACCAAAGCGCGGCTTCTGATTGGCTGCAGGAAGCTCCCGCAGCCAATCGGAAGCCCCGTCGGACATTCAGCTCCGGAAAACAGTTCGTAAACCGGAACAGTCGCTTCTGGGTTTGCGGCGTTCGGGAGCCAAAACGTTCGGAAACTAAGCTGTTCGAAAACCAAGGTACGGCTGTGCTTGGAGTGGAGCAGGTTTGGGGATGCTGAGATAGGAGCAAGTCTTTACCTGTCTCCGAGTCGGTGGAAGCAACAGGCATCTCAGCAGCTGGGGGTGTTTGTGCAGTGTCAGAAGTTCAAGTGGCTGGCGTTCCTTCTGATGAGTCTTCTTGGCGGTGCTGTGAAGAGGAGAGAAATGGAACAACTGAAAGATGGTCTAGGGCAGGCATGTCCAACTCCCAAGAGACTATGATCTACTCACAGTATTAAAAAAACTGGCAGTGATCTACCCTTTTAGAGAGCCAAAGTTCTTGAGCTATTTTTAGGAAGCCAGAGTTGTTGAGCTTTTTTTTTTTTTTTGGCAGAGAGAAATAACTGGGGGACCACAGATTGACCTGTTGGACATGCCTAGTCTAGGGCAGCTTCCAGCTTGTCTTGTCTGTGCCCACAACCACAAGATCTGCCAACTGCAGAAATGCACCTACAATTAAAGAGCAGGGAACTCCGAACATGTTTTGAATCGAGGGCCGGAACGGAGCTGAGCTTACGAAACCCCCTCTCATTTCCAGAGAGCTGAGGAGGAGTCAGTCAAGGCCACCAAGAGGCGCATTCAGAGGGTCTACTGTACTGAACCCAGAGACAGCAAACACCTGTCATGGGCTGGCTGGACACAAGAGGAATGGTGGGAGGCACTGGCTGGGGAACCCCCAAGGGAAGAAGGCTCAGAGACTGGAGAGTGTTAGTGGAATGACGATGAGTGGTCAGAGGGAGGAGACGGGGAGGAAGAAGTGTCAGAAGATGAAGAGGTGACAGGGCTTAGTGAGCAGGGAGAGTCTGTGACAGAGAGAAGTCCAGAATCAGCAGCAGAAGCAGGAGAGGAGGGAGGCAAGAGGCAGAGATGAGTCAGACTGGCGAAGAAGCTCCCCTCCCACCAAGTCTCCCAGAACCAGAAGAGGTATGAAGAGAGAGGAGCAGAGGCAGGCATGTCGTCGTAGTCTCAGATTGCTTGGGAAGGACCATGGGGAGCAAGAGATTTAGGCAGCCGGTGACCTTCTGCTCCCACAACTGCCTCATAGGGGCAAGCCCTACCTTGAGAAGAGCTGCTGTGCTCATTAGGCTATGCGCCCCTGAGCAGGCCTTGTTCCTCGTTCACTTACTCTGTGTGATTTATTGCTGGCTGACTCCCTGACCATGCCCTGGTCTCTGAGCTTTCATTGTTGAGGACCACTTCCCCTTACTGGTAATTGGTCAAGGACCTAATGTCCATGATGGGCGGAGCCAATGTCAGTGGTGGGCGGAGCCAGAACTAAAGGCAGGTGGGTCTCTCTGTGTTCTCTGCTTAAGCTTTGGTGTTGAAAAGCTCCTCTTTAAGAGGTTTTTAAAAGCATTAAAAAGCAGGCTGGGATTGTTCTGAAACAGCTGGTCTACCCACACTGCTAACAGGACCAGGCCTAGGTTTCAGGGGGCTCTTGGCAAAACACCCCTCCCAGTGGACCCTCTACCTATGTTTTAAAGATCAGCACTCCAGGAAAGGGAGTGAACACTTTCTTCCCTTAACCTTTCTAAGTTCTGCAACCATAGGAATCTGTAGCTCCTTAGAAACTAGTCAGCTAAGAAATCTCAACAGAGACAATCATCTAATAGAGACCTAATTGTTCAAAACACATGGGTGGGGGTTAAATGACATGAGTTCATAAGTCTGCCTCCTGCATCCCCTCCCATTTGATTCTGCTTTGGGATGCTGTCCTTTATTCCATTTGCAGAGTTGTGACTGCTGCTTGCCAGCCTATGGAGACGCTTCTGACGGAAGCAGTAGACTCAGGATAAGGCATTCGACTCCATTGCGGGGGATTTGCCTGCAGCGGCGCTTCTCACTATACTGCTTATCATTTTTTGATTGTTTTCTTTTTTTGCATCTCTTGGCAGTTCTTTGGACTGCTCCCTGTGCTTTCCCTATACAGGATGGGCTTTATTCGTTGCATCCTCTCCCTTCTCGAAACTGGAGCTGAACAGCTCAACAGATGCTCACACTCAAAGCATAAAAATAGTTCTAAGCTAGCTACTAACCATAAGCAGGCGAAGCGGCTTTTCAAACATTGTGCAGCTTTACCTATTTACAAACAGAAGAAAACCAGGTTGCTACAAGGGGTTGAGCAGCCAGCACCAACAGGCTGCCCTCAATTCCAGCTCCCAGCTGGCCAATGTTCAGGGATGATGGGAGTTGTAGTCTGACAGCATACGGAAGGCACCAGAGCGGGGAGGCTGGGGTACAATAACAGTGCTGGATTTGGATCAGGGAGGCCCATGGTTCAAATGAATTGCCTGTGTTCTCTAGGCTCAGGTCCAGAAATGAGTGTTGTGGGCTTGGCAATGCTTGCCTCCTAGGAGAGGTGAGCATTAGATGCCCTCCAAGATAGTCTTCCCACTTGGATTAAAATATGAACAGCAAAAATACATTTCCAGACTTACACATCCTTTGAAGTACAACGCTGGGAACACTGCCTCTGTGGGGCAAAGGTCCACCCCCAGAGGAGACCACATGCCATCTCAACTTGGTTTCTCTCTCTCTTTTTCCAATCTCAAGTTCAGCTCTCCACATTTCTGCATCAGTTTGCAAATGATTCGAGTTGTCTGCATTTAAATGCAAACTGAATTTAATCTCACCCCCCCTCCCAACAAGTTTCTTTTTTTTAAAAAAAAACCACCTTAGACTGAGTTTTAGCACACATGAAAAACAAAACAAATCCTTATTTCCTGATGAATAGCCTTTGGACTATAAAGTAACTTAATCAGAAAACTATCTTTAGAAAGATTTTTTTCCTCCAAAAGCATTTTATGTTAAAAAATCCAATTTTAAAACAAAAAACCGATTGGAAATTTAAAAATGTGGTTTATTTTTGGATATTTAAAAAAATATCATTGATTTTTATCCACCCTGCTCACCGCTTCCTCCTCTTCTGTTCACCTGGGTCACGAGCAGGGAGGAAAAGGCATGGATAACCTCATCTAAGAGCGGGTTTTCAAGCACGTATCCAGGAACCATAGAATCGTAGAACTATTGAGTTGAAAGAGACCCTCAAGGCCATCAAGACCAACCCCTAGCAATGCAGGAATCTCAAACTTAAGCATCCATGACAGATGGCCATCCAACCTCTGCTAAAAAACAAACAAACCAGTGAAGGAGAGCCCACCAGTTTTTGAGCGAGTCCGTTCCACTGTCCGACAGCTTCCACCACCAGAAAGTTCTTCCTGGTAGTTAGTCGGAATCCCCTTTCTTGCAACTTGAATCCACCCCACCCCTTGGGGATGGCAGGATCCAGACTCAATCTAGGCTGAGCATGCACGATTCTGGATTGAGGGGGAAAGGACATTTTTGCGCTGAAAGCAGGTTAGTGCCTCCGCAGCCATGGTCTAGAGCAGTGTTTCCCAACCTTGTGCCTCCAGATGTTTTGGGACTACAACTCCCATCATCCCTAGCTAGCAAGACCAGTGGTCAGGAATGATGGGAATTGTAGTCCAAAAACAGCTGGAGGCACAAGGTTGGGAAACACTGCTCTAGAGGAGCATCAATCTCATCGTAAAACAGCTCTCTCCCTATCTCTCTCTCTCTCTCTCTCTCTCTCTCTCTCTCTCTCTCTCTCTCTCTCTCTCTCTCTCTCCCCACACACACACACACACACACACACAGAGAGAGAGAGAGAGAGAGAGAGAGAGAGATAAAAATCCTACCTACTCACTCAGCAGCCTCCTCCAGCTTTTTTTCCCCCCCTCCCCAGCAGCTGAAAAGGATTCCAACATCATCCATTCAAAAGCAGAAGCGTTCTGGATTATAGGAGCCTGATTTCACATGACAAGCTAGGACCTGCCATGGGGTTGAGGGAGGGGAGGGGAAAGGGGGGGTCGTAAACTGCTGAGCTGCTCTGTGTGCCAGCCTATCATCACATTTCCCCTTATGTAAGACCCTGCTCCAGTCAGCCTGCTGGAAAGCTCAATGTTTGCGGCTCTTTGTTTTCAAAGAAAACACACAAATGCCCTCTTTATTGTCAGCGATTTTTGAAACAGGCAAGAAGCGGTACCACGGAGAGAGCCATTTTGAGGATGAGCAGAGCACAGCTGAAATAAAATTTCTTGCGCATTTAGAAGAAGAAGAAACGAAACACTGAGCTTGAACTTCCACTATTTTTCCACTTTTGTTAACACCACACTTAAATGGTCACTTTCCCCCCTCTTTTTAAAGTCCTCTTATCCATGGGAATTCTTAAGCAATCATTTTATGTGTCAACGTGCAACTCATTCCTCCCCCTCCACAGCCCCCACCCAGTCCAACCATCCCTGTAACTATAAATCTTGAAACTGCAATTAGAATATAAGCTTTGATTTGAAAGAAAACTCTAAGGGGAGGAAGTTTGTGCCACCGCTGCCCCTGCCCCGCTCCAACCATTTTCACCTCTAGAATGCAGAAATCATGGTAAGTCACTTTTGTGCATTATAGAATCAGAATTGTAGAGTTGGAAGGGACCCAAGGGGTCATCTAGTCCAATCCCCTGCAATCTTTTGCCCAACATGGTGCTCGAACCCACAACCCTGAGATTAAGAGTCGCATGTTTTACCAACAGTTATATACTAAGCTATATAAGCTATTATGAATTAAATAATAGTTCTTAAAAACTATTTATTTAAAAACATGGGATGCGGGTGGCGCTGTGGTCTAAAACAGGGACTAGGACATCTGTAACTTTAAAAATTGTGCAGAAGGGGGAATTTTGGCAGGTGAAGCTTGTTGTGTCAAGACCAGAGGTGGGGAACAGATTTCAGGTGAAGCGCCACGTGCCTCTTCTGGGCAACCGTTTGGGGGCCACGTTGTCAGTGGTTGGCAGCGCCAGGGCCAAAAGTGGGTTGAGTAATAATTGCAAACTTTACTCATGTAAGTAGGCTCATTTCTACACACAGTCTTTCATTCTAACTAGGCAAAAATATTCCAGAGTGCAAATCAGGACCAGTAAGAGGTGTAACCTGAGGGGGGGAGATCTGAGGGCCACCTAGAGAGCGTTGGTGGGCCACAGGTTCCCTTCTCCTGCTATAAAGTCACACCAACCGAGTTCCCCCTTTGCCTCTCCTGCATCTACCTGGCAAAGGTGTGCTAGTCTCACACATGTCCACAGACTATTGTTTTCAATCATCCCTGACCAATGGGAATGCTCACTGGGGCAGATAATAATAATAATAATAATAATAATAATAATAATAATAATAATAATAATAATAATATTTTCTTTATACCCCGCCCATCTGGCTGGGTTTCCCCAGCCACTCTGTGCGGCCTCCAACAGAAAAATGAAATACAAAAATCTATTAAACATTAAAAGCCTCCCTAAACAGGGCTGCCTTCAGATGTCTTCTAAAAATCTGGTAGCTGTTTTTCCTTTTGACATCTGATGGGAGGGTGTTCCACAGGGCAGGCGCCACTACTGAGAAGGCCCTCTGCCTGGTCCCCTGCAACTTGGCTTCTTGCAACGAGGGAACCGCCAGAAGGCCCTCGGTGCTGGACCTCAGTGTCCGGGCAGAACATTGGGGGTGGAGACGCTCCTTCAGGTATACTGGACCGAGGCCGTTTAGGGCTTTAAAGGTCAGCACCAACACTTTGAATTGTGCTTGGAAACGTACTGGGAGCCAATGTAGATCTTTCAAGACCACTGTTATGTGGTCTCGGCGGCCGCTCCCAGTCACTAGTCTAGCTGCCACATTCTGGATTAGTTGTAGTTTCCGGGTCACCTTCAAAGGTAGCCCCACATAGAGCGCATTGCAGTAGTCCAAGCGGGAGATAACTAGAGCATGCACCATTCTGGCGAGACAGTCTGCAGGCAGGTAGGGTCTGGGGGTTGGACATGGGTAGGCAAACCCATGGGTAGGCAAATCCGGGGGCTGCCCCCCCAAGGTCTGAGGCAAGGTGGACCGGCCCCCTGCTGACCCCTGGAGTTGGAGAATAAGGGCATCTAATGGACAACAGGTTCCTATCCAGAGCCAGATAGTAAGTATGATACTGGCATGATGGTACCCTCGCCAGCAAGAACCTGGGCAGCAGAGTGGTTTGGGTGAGACTAGAGGCCGATTTACACCTTACACTTAAAAGCACATCCAACACACATTTAAAGCAGATGGCTACCCCACAAGAATTCAGTAGTTCCCAGCAGTGCCGGATTCAGTTCCCCCACACAGGGTACTGAGAGCATGCACAGAATGGAAGGTGAGAGAGGAGAGGGCATCCTTGCTCAGGGGGCTGTATTACCAAAGTCCCACCCCCGCCCCGTTCCTAGGATTTTTTGGGGGGCGGAGGGTTGTTCATGTGCTTTAGATGCACGGTGTGAATCTGCCCTAGGACTGGAAAGATCTGGGTTCAAATCCTCACTCAGCCATTTAAATTCACTAGGAGACATTGGGCCAATCTCTCTTTCTGCCTCTGTCTCTGCCTTTCTCTCTACCTAACCTACCTCCCAGGGTTGTTGTGAGGATAAACCAGGGAGGAGATAACTGCATACGTCACCCTTTTTTCTTTAAAATATATGGTGGTATAGAAATGAAACAAATAATAATAATAATAATTTCCTTGGATAGGGATGGGATTAAAAATTAAAAGGATTAAAAATTAAAAGGAGCACAATTGAACTCGATAGAACTGTATTCTATAGAGCAGGGGTGGCCAACACCCAAGAGACTGTGATCTACTCACAGAGTTAAAAACTGGGAGTGATCTACCCCCTTTTGGGGGGTTCGGGTCAAAGCTGTTGAGTTTTTTTAAGGAAGGGAAGCCCTGTTTTGGGGGGTGGGTTAGGTCAAACTTGTTGAGTTTCTTTTTGAAGGGAGGAAGGCCCATTTTTGTTTAGGGCTTCAGGTCATAGTTGTTCAGCTTTTTTTAGGGAGTGGGAAAATTTTGGGTGAGCTTTTTTTGGGGTGCCAGTGATCTAGCAGTGATCTACCACAGACATCCAGTGACCTACCGGTAGATCATGATCTACCTGTTGGACGTGCCTGCTATAGAGCGGTTCCATGCTGAAAGACTCACAAGAATGTTGCATTGGACATAGAATTATAGAGCTGGAAGGGACCCCATGGGTCATCTAGCCCAACCCCCTGCAATGCAGGAATCTCAACTAAAGCATCCATGCCAGATGACATGTTTCTTTATTGTAACAATAACATAAATGGGTGGGGGGTAAAAAAGGAGCACTCTTAGGCATCATGGCTCTCAAGTGCTACTCCCTTTCCTAAAATGGTTCACTGTTAACCTTCCACATTCTCAAAGACTAGCTAGGGCTTTTTTAAACAAAAAAACTGAATTTGTTGCCCCTGCCTGGTTTAGAGATGTACAGATTTTCAGGTCCTTTGATATTCCAGGGTGTACAACTCTAAACCAACAGGCTGTGGTATATACCCTGAGATAGCTCAGCTGGTAGAGCATGAGACTCTTAATCTCAGGGCCGTGGGTTCAAGTCCCACGAAGGGCAAAAGTAGTCCTGCATTGCTGGGGGCTGGACTAGATGACCCTTGTGGTGCCTTTTAACTCGACAATGTCTGTGACATTTATCCCCTTCCTCGCTGCCAGAACAGAATGAGAAGAGAGGGGCCCCACATTTCAAGCTTCGCCCAAAAGCAACCCCCCCAAAAAGTGATTGGAGGATAGGAGAAGGAATAAAAAAAACAGAGGCTGCAACACCCTGCCATAAGGTTACAAGATGTCCCCGTTTCCCAGGGACAGTCCCCAGATTTACAAATCAGTCCCCATACAAAATCCATTGAAGTTGAAAAGTGTCCCCGGATTCATTGAAAAAAAAAAACTGGTAACCTTACTCTAACAGCTTGCTTGGGAGTAAACCATGCGGGACTTACTTCTGGGGTAAGGGCAGGTCTACAGCACTGGGAGCCAGCAGGGCATAGGGGTTAAGAGTGTCGGACTAGGACCTAGGGGGGCAGGGTTCAAATCCCCACTCGGCTGTGAAGCTCGCTGGCTTGCAGCCTCCCTCACAGGGTTGTTGAGGGGATTAAATTAGGGAAGACAGAAGAACTACGTATGCCCCCTTTGAGCTCCATGGAGAGAAAAAGGATGGGATCAAATGCAATCCATCAATCAATCAATATGACCGGGGGGGGTAGGTAATAGGGTGGTATACAAATTTAATTAATAATAAAAATAATTAAAGAGAAACCGGATTAAAAGCCGTCAATAGCACCCAGCAGCGCATCACCCTCCTGTTCCGGGGTGGGGAAAGAACAGCAACGCCGAATCTCCACGCGCGCAGCAGCCATCATCAAAAGCAGGGAGTAAAGCAATGATGCAATGAAAAGGAAAGGGACCCATCGCAAATATTCAGATCATAAAGGGGGGTTTGGTGGGGGGAGGTGAAAGGCGTCCCTGCAACCTAGTGGCAAGAAGCAGGGGGTGGGGTGGTCGGCGAGAGCTTTAAAACGAAGAGGCACGTCTTCGCCATCAAAGATGAAGGTCTATTCCACAAAAGGGGGGGGGGTTCAGGGTGTTACAATCCGAATGTGGGGGGGTGGGGTCGCGGACTGCAAGCATGAAAATGATGGCGTTGGAACTGACCAGTGTGTTTGTGTGTGTTTAGAGGAGGCGTGGGCGGGGGTAGAACGGAGAAGAGCCTCCGTCGTCGAGGGGAGGAAGATCAAAGCCTCGGCAGGGGGCAAAGCCGGCCGCGGAAACTCCCACGTTGTTAGGCGCGCTCTGATTAAAGACGCTCAATGGCGTGTAGAAAGGGGAACGGCGTGAATGAATAGGGGAAGGAGGCAAAGAGGGAAAGGAACGCGGCCACCGCTCACCTGCTTCGGTGCACAGGCGACGGAGACGCCGGAGGAGCGAGCGAACGAGCGAGGCTGGGATGGGATGGGATGGATGGATGGAGTCGCTGCGCTCCGAAGCCGCTGCGAATTTCCGCGGCTCTGGATCTGGCGAGGCGAGGCTCAGGACTGGCTCGCGTCGCTCCTCGGAGCGGCCTCTAGGGGGCAGCTCCTCCTTAAAAGGGCGACGCTCCCGGAAACGTGATTTCTCTGGGTCCCACCAGCCTTTATTTGTGCAAAAGGGGGTTGGGGCTCACCCACCCAGTGCTTTAAAAAATTTTTAGGGTTACTCTCATTTTGACTCAAGAAAATCACCACTTCATATTTCAAATCGGGGGAAATAAATACAGTAAATGGATAAAAGGACAAAGATTCACAAAATGTTTAGGGGCGGTGCATTTTTTCTATAAAAAAAAATGTCTAGGGGTACTCTCATTTTCCTACTCATCTTGAAATCCTGCCCCTCAATGAGGCCAAACTTAGATTCACAAAATGTTTAGGGGTATACATACCCCTGCGTGTCCATTTGCTATTTATTTTGCATTTTCGCTTTTGTGGCTCTGTTCCTGTGTGACTGTGTGGAACCCAGTTCAGCTACAGATTGATTGATTGATTGATTGATTGTGTGATTGCAGTACATTGTTTATTGCTTTCATTTTATGGATCCATGGTCTCCTTAGTAAAATTCGTGTTAAATTGCTGTTTTAGGGGTTGTTTTTAAAAGTCTGGAACGGATTAATCCATTTTGCATTACTTTCTATGGGAATGTGCACCTTGGTTTTGGAACGCTTCGGTTTTGGAACAGACTTCCGTAACGGATTAAGTTTGAGAACCAAGGTCCCACTGTACATAGTTATTTAGCTTATGAATTTGTACCTCATTCCCCGCTTCAGTGTGAAAATCTTTCCTTTTTTAAAAAAGTAAATTTTATTTTTCAGAGATATTTTGACATAAAAACATTCCCCAACAAATATATATATTGACTCCCCACCCCACTCCATTTAAAAACATTTCCAGGACAACCTGCCACCCTCTATCACCACCTCAAAAAAAATATATCAAAGGTAATATCAAAAGATTAAAAAATAATAATAATAAGCCAAGCAATGAATGTTGAAAAATCGGTGGTCAGTGATTATGGGAGCTGGAGATGAGGAACATTCTGCGCTGCACAGCAAAGGTTTAAAAAAATCATTTACCGGTAGCTCCATCTAGTGGGCATTTGTGGGATGTGGAACTGAAAAGAAAGAGACGGATGTGAGCAAATTCACCTAGAACAGTGATGGCGGAGGTGGGGGCTCCTTTCAACTTCTCCCTTGAGGGGAGTGCAGCCGTGAACCCCACAACTGAAAGTGTGACGGAGCCTGTACCTCCCCAGCTGAGCAGCCCCGATCCAGCTCCTGTTCCCATACAAGCAGCCCGATCCCACTCCTACTTGCCTGCAAACCAATTAACACTCATACCTTGGGTTAAGTACGCTTCAGGCTAAGTACACTTCAGTTTAAGCACTCCACGGACCTGTCTGGAACGGATTAATCCACTTTCCATTACTTTCAACGGAAAAGTTCGCTTCAGGTTAAGTGGCTTCAGGTTAAGTACAGACTTCCGGAACCAATTGTGTACTTAAACCGAGGTACCACTGTACAGTATTTTGTTTTTCTAGCTTGATCAGAATTATTTATTATTTCATAACAGGTAGATAGTTAAGAGCTTAGGTGGCTTCAGTGGTGGGTGCCTGGAGTCCCCCAGAATTCGGCACCAGGGTGCCCCGCACCCCTTGCACCCCCGGGTAAAGACGGCCCTGACGCTGCTTCCCACACCAGCCCAGCTCCCAGAATCCAACTTACCAGTGCTGTTCATCAGTCAATCTAGGCAATGGTCAGTCCGACATCTCTAGCCTTCATCTTTTGCCTGTGCCCTTGGGGAATCAATTCTCGCTTAGGCTGTTGCATACACAGAGAACAGCCCTTTGGGTCTTGTATTACTGGTCGTCATCAGCAGCTGTGTGTGTGTGACACCCCAGTGTGGAGAAAGAAAATTGTGCTTGTGGGGTGCAGGCTACAGAATAGGGATGAGGAGCTGGTGGTTCTCTAGAAGTTGCTGGACTTCAACTCCCACCCCATCAAGAGTAGGCAAACTCCCAGGTGAAAATAAAAGATTTTTTAAGAGATATGGGATTTATTAACGGATTGGTTACAGTTTCATCAATTAAATGATATCTTTAAGACAGGCCAAAAAAAAAAGGTTTCAGCTATGAGATAACAAGATTTCAAAAAGATCCATTAGAAAATAATATTAAATTATTGTCAAAAATGTATAGATTGCTCTTGGAACGGCATACAAAAGATGAACAGGTTAAATCTGTACTGATACACTGGGCAAGAGATTTGGGGCATAATATTCAGGTTTCAGATTGGGAAAAGTTGTGGGAAACAGACTTGAAATTCACGGCATGTTGTACGCTGAAAGAAAACTATAGGAAAATGATGTACCGGTGGTATTTGACTCCTAGTAAGTTAGCAAAAATGTATAAAATAAGTACAAATACTTGCTGGAAATGTGAAGGAAAAGAAGGTACCTTTTATCATATGTGGTGGTCATGTAAGGTAATAAAAGCTTTCTCGGAAATGATATACAGTCGTACCTCGGTTTACGACCCGCTCGGGATGCGAACACTTCGGGTTACTAACTCCGCAAACCCAGAAGTGTTTTCGGCGTGCGCGTGCCCCGCACATGCGCAGAAGCGGCACACACGCTTTGCGCATGCGCAGAAGCGGTGCTCGGTTTGCGACCTTTTCGGGTTACGAACCGCAATCCGGAGTAACCCGAGGTACTACTGTATAATGAACTAAAAAGAATGTTTAGAATATTTTTTGTAAAAAAAAAAAACCACCAAAAAACCAGAAGCTTTCTTATTAGGAATTGTAAGTACCGATATCCCAAAGGAGCAGAAAAAAACATTTTATGTATGCCAGAACAGCTGCCCAGATGCTACTAGTGTGGTACCAGTGGCGAGAGCCAGTGTGGTATAGTGGTTAAGAGTGGTAGACTCCTAATTTGGGGAACCGGGTTCGTGTCTCCGCTCCTCCACATGCAGCTGCTGGGTGACCTTGGGCTAGTCACACTTCTCTGAAGTCTCTCAGCCCCACCCACCTCACAGAGTGTTTGTTGTGGGGGAGGAAGAGAAAGGAGAATGTTAGCCGCTTTGAGACTCCTTAGGGTAGTGATAAAGCAGGATATCAAATCCAAACTCTTCTTCTTCTACTACTAATAGCCCAGAGATGGAAAGAAGAAAGAGTCGCTACCAGAGAAGAATGGCAAACCAAGCTGTTAGACTACGCCGAAATGGCAAAACTGGCCAGAAAGCTCAGAAACGAAGAAGACAAAAACTTCCAAGAAAGAATTGGGGGGGGGGTATAATTTATTTAAGAGACCACTGTAGCAGGATTTTAATCTCATTTGTAATGTAGCAAACACTATTGTTAGACTGAAGGCAGCAGTCGGATGAAGATAGAGCCTAGGTCCAATGGTTGGGGTCAGGAACCAGACGAGGTCGGGTATCAGCACTGGGGGTCAGGAGAAGCCGAAGTCAGGAGCAGTCCGAGTCAGGAACCAGCCGAGGTCAGGTAAACTGGAATCAGGAACAGGACGAGCAAGGAAAACCACTCGCTTCAGCACAGGAGTTGCAAGCCGGCTCATCACCACGCCTCTTACGAGCTGCAGCTGCTTCCAATTGTTCCCTACCTTTCTCAGCTCTACGCTCTAAGGCAGAGGAGCGAGGAAGGGAGGGGACCCGCCGGCTCCTCTCCTCACAAGGCCCAATTCTGACTTGACTCCTTCCTCCTCCTGTTCTGGTCTTCCCTCTTCCCTATCTGATTCTTCCTCTTCTGAGAAGTGCCGCACGAATTCCATTTCCCCAGACTCTGCCGCTTCGCCTAGGGTGCTTGCCACTACTCCTGCTCGCCCGGCGCAATCCTGACAACTATGGACAATAATGGATAGATACAAAATATAGATTATGAAATAATATGCAGTTGGAAATGTTGACAATAGGACCTATGGAGGGGATGGGGGAGTCTCGAGATTCTGAGACATCTCTTTATACAGTGGTACCTTGGTTTAAGGGACGCAGGTGGCACTGTGGGTTAAACCACAGAGCCTAGGGCTTGCCGATCAGAAGGTCGGCGGTTCGAATCCCCGCGACGGGGTGAGCTCCCATTGCTCGGTCCCAGCTCCTGCCAACCTACCGTAGCAGTTCAAAAGTGCAAGTAGATAAATAGGTACCGCTACAGCAGGAAGGTAAACTGTGTGCTGCTCTGGTTCACCAGAAGCGGCTTTGTCATGCTGGCCACATGACCTGGAAGCTGTACGCCGGCTCCCTCAGCCAATAACGCGAGATGAGCGCTGCAACCCCAGAGTCAGTCACAACTGGACCTAATGGGGGTGGAGACGCTCCTAGTTTAAGAACGCTTTTGTTTAAGAATAGACTTCGGGAACGGATTAAGTTCGTAAACCAGGGGTCAGCAAACTTTTTCAGCAGGGGGCCAGTCCAGTCCACTGTCCCTCAGACCTTGTGGGGGAGGGCGGACTATATTTTGAAATGGAAAAAAATGAACGAATTCCTATGCCCCACAAATAACCCAGAGATGCATTTTAAATGAAAGGGCACATTCTACTCGTGCAAAACAAGCTGATTCCAGGACCATCCGCGGGCCGGATTTAGAGGTGAAACTCAGAAAATTAGAATATTGTTGAAAGGTGCATTTATTTCAGTAATACAACTTATATTATTATTATTATTATTATTATTATTATTATTACAAATACTTTCTTTTGGAAATTCCACAGTAATAAAACAAATAGTTCCAATAATACAAAGATAAACAAAAATAAACATCACTATTACATTTCATTAATTACATTCCATTTATAATTGACCCGCCTAACGACAAATAATTACAATTACAACAAATAAAGGCTTGACATATCTTGCTTTGCATGTCATGCATCTATCTCATATGCAGTGGTACCTCGGTTTAAGTACACAATTGGTTCCGGAAGTCTGTACTTAACCTGAAGCGTACTTAACCTGAAGCGAACTTTCCCATTGAAAGTAATGGAAAGTGGATTAATCCATTCCAGACGGTCTGCGGAGTACTTAAAACTGAAGCGTACTTAACCTGAAGCGAACTTTCCCATTGAAAGTAATGGAAAGTGGATTAATCCATTCCAGACGGTCTGCGGAGTACTTAAAACTGAACTGTACTTAACCTGAAGCGAACTTTCTCATTGAAAGTAATGGAAAGTGGATTAATCCGTTCCAGACGGGTCCACGGAGTACTTAAACTGAAGCGTATTTAACCCGAAGTATGAGTGTAATTGGTTCTGGAAGTCTGTACTTAACCTGAAGCATACTTAACCTGAAGCGAACTTTCCCATTGAAAGTAATGGAAAGTGGATTAATCCGTTCCAGACAGTTCCACGGAGTACTTAAACTGAAAGTACTCAAACCAAAGCGTACTTAAACCGAGGCATGACTGTATTGGTTTCACCTTTTAAGTTGCATTACTGAAATAAATGCACTTTTCTACGATATTCTAATTTTCCGAGTTTCACCTGTAGAAGGCGATTGGGCCGGATCCGGCCCCTGGGCCTGAGTTTGCCTACCCATGTCGTAAACCAAGATACCCCTGTACGGATATGTAATTGGTATTGTTATAAATTTACATTTGTAAAGTCAAATAAAAACAATTTCAAAAGAGACAGAGAGCAGGCAGCTTCCCATCCATCTGTTCTAGAGAACCACCCACTAACAGTGCCTCCATCTTATCTGGATTGAGCCTCAGTTTGTTGGCTCTCATCCAGTCCAGCACAATTCACTACCACTCCTGGCGACGTAAAGGAGAAGCAGAGGAGCGTGTCAACAGTGTTTTCCTTACATACTCCACAACTACAGATGACCCCACTTAACAGTGGTTTCATGTAGAAGTTATAGAGCACTGGAGATAAAACAAGATAGGGGACGACGCTTCTTACCTCCCTCTTGCTGGAGAAATGCTTCAAGCTGCTCTTGATAGCCTTCTAGGGCTTCTAACGAAACATCATAGCCGGGGAATGGGGGTGGCTTGGCACTCTCGAGGCGGCCCAGGAGCAAAGCCACGCAGCAGGCGAGGGCCAAGAGGCCGGCCCAGCTTCCTCGTGCCATCTGCCACAGGGGAAAGCAACAGCAAGAGGGAATTGTGTACAATGCGATTACGTAAGTTTATTACAGAAGGGGGCAGGATCTCCTCCATACGCAAAATGGAGCACCTGACCCAGGTCCCAGAATTATCCCGGGAACAAATACAATCTTTGAAAGATTATTGCAAGCAATTAACACCACTATCAGAGAATTTCCCTCCCGTTTTATATAAGTTTAAATCTCGAGGTGTTTGGGAAGGAGTGAAATTAGAATTGGAAAATGTATAAAATGCAAAGAAATAAAGCTGAAATACCATATATATATATATATATATATATATATATATATATATATATATGGTATTTCAGCTTTATTTCTTTGCATTTTATACATTTGGATGGCGCCATGGAAGAGGAAGATGCCTGTCAGCGCCCGGAACCGGCTGCTGCTGCCACTCCAAAATGTCCAGCAGCATGCACCGCGCCAAGCGCTGACCCGGCGGCGGGATGCAGCAAGAGCCGCAGCGCGCGCTGCTCCGAGCCCCGACCCGGCGGCAGGACCCGGCAAGAGCCTCAGCGCGCTCCGCGTGGAGCCCCGACCCGGCAGGACCCAGCAGCGTGCCCTGCTGAAGCGCCGACAACGCGCGCAGCAGCAGCCAGTTCCGGGCGCCGAGCCGCGACGGGAAGAGGAGGGACGCAGCGGGACGCAGCTACAACAACAAAAAACACCCGGCCGAGCCTTCATTGGCCGCCGCGGCTGCCACTCGCTGGTCCCTCCCGGAGCTCCTTTGCGAAGAGGCTGCCCCAGTGGAGCTTTGAACTGCTGCGCGCGGAGGCAGCAGCGGCGGTGAGTCTTGCTGGGAGCTCGGCGCCAAGCAGGAGCGAGTGAAAAACGCCCCGAGCTTGAGCGTGCTGCGGCTCTTGCTGCGTCCCGCCGCCGCGTCAGGGCTTGGAGCAGCGCACACTGCAGGTCCCGCCGGTCCCGCCGCAAGGTTGGCGCTTGGCGCTGGCGCTGCTCCAAGCCCCAACCCGGCGGCAGGACGCAGCAAGAGCCGCAGCGCGCGCTGCTCCGAGCCGGGATCCGGCAAGAGCCGCCGCGCGCGCCGCGTGAAGCCCCGACCTGGTGGGACCCAGCAGCGTGCCCTGCTGAAGCGCCGACAACGCGCCCAGCAGCGCAGCAGCAGCCAGTTCCGGGCGCCGAGCCACAACAGGGGAGGTACCATACTGTAATTTTTTAAAAAAACAATAAGACACCCCCCGAAAATAAGCCATAGGCTTATTTTCTTGAGTAAAAAAAAAATAAGACATGACTTATAATATGAGAAACACGGTATATATATAATCTGAAGTGCGCATGCACACAAAAGCTTATACCAAGAACAAACTTAGTTGGTCTTTAAGCTGCTACTGGACTCATATATATATATACTAGTGGAATTCAGCCCGTTTAAAAACGGGCGCTAGAACGCTGCTCTGTGCAGCGCCGGCATGGGACGGAGCTTCGGAGGTCTCCGAAGCCCCGTCTCATGCCGGCGCTGCGTGCCGAGGCGGCGGGGGGGAGGAGCGCTTCTCCCCCCCCGCCGCCTCGCCGCGCACCTCCCGCATGAGACGGGGCTTCGGAGAAGGTCTCCGAAGCCCCGTCCCATGTCGTCGCTGCGTGGTGAGGCGGTGGGGGGGAGCGCTTCTCCTCCCCCCCGCCGCCTCGACGCACACGTCAAGCCAGTCCCCGAGCCGAAGTGCGGCGCGGCGGGTGCTTTTCGCCGTTTGCCTCCCCCTTCGCTCCGGGAAGGCAAACGGCGAAAAGCCGCCGCCGCGCCGCACTTCGGCTCGGGGACTGGCTTGGTGGCGGTGGGAAAAAGGGGAGGAATTCCTCCCCTTCTTCCCGCCGCCGCCAAGCCAAAGCCGGCTTCCCTCGGCGCCCGCTGCCACTTCGGCTTCCTCGGGGAAGGCAAGCAGGCGGGCTGTCTGCCTGCTTGTGTTCGCCGAGGAAGCGCCGTCCCATGCCGGCGGTGCGCGGCAAGGCTGCCGGGGGGAGTGCTTCTTTCCCCCGCCGCCTCACCACGCACCTCCAGCATGAGACTGGGCTTCAGAGCGGCGGTTGGCGGAGCGGCGGTTGGCCGTTGTCCCTCCGTCCAATCCCTGTGTCTCTGGGGGACATGCGCAGTGACCCAGGGACACACGGGACAGCTTGGACGCAGGGACAACTTGGACTTTATTATATAGGATATATTTGACTGCGTCAGACCAACACGGCTACCTACCTGAATCTAAAAATATAAAGGCTAATCTTGAAAGCCATGAGGCAGGAGGGAAGGTAGTTGGGGCTCTAAAGAGCCAGGGAGGTGAAGTGAATAAAAATGATGTGATTGTATATTATTAAATGGAAAACTAATTTTAAAAAAAATAAAGAAAGGAAATTGCCAATGTTGGCTTATTCATTCCGTGTCTGGAGCGGAGGTCAGTCGAGAAACACAATATGAAATCTGAGGATGCACACAGAACATGTATGTTCCTATAATTTGCTTTAGCAAATCATGTTCCAGCCTTCCCAAAGTCACTTTCTTCCAGTATATATAACAAATTTATCAACAAGGATGGGGAACCCCTGGCATTCCAGACACTGCCGGACTACAACTCCCATCATCCCTGACCACTGGGGCTGCTGAGAGTTGGGGTCCATCGACACTTGGAGGGCTAAAGGTTCCCCATCCCTGCTCTGGAATTTCCCCCTTCAGATGGGGAAGACCCAGCAGTGGTGGGATCTCTACCAAGCCCCCCAAAGAGGGTCAGGATCCTCCCAGGAACCAACACAGAGTTTCTTTCACCAAGCCCCCCGCCCCACTTTTTCACCTGAAGCACAAGATTGCAGTGTAGACACGGAAACTGCTGGCCTGAGCAGGTTGTTCTCTCTCTCTCTTTCTCTCTTCCTTCCCTGAGCCTGAACATATGAGAACATTTTATACCACCTGCTTCCTCCACCCCCAATGCAAGTGTTTTCTCCACCCAGTTTCAGCTCAGCTTGAAACATTTTAAGCATGGAACTAAGGGCACACAAACATCCCTGCATGAGTCAGGAAATAACAATAACATGTCCTCCAGTATCTCTCCGATGAAAATAGGGACATCCGTTCCAAAACCAAAGCATTCCAATACCAAGGCGTGCTTTCCCTTAGAAAGTAATGCAAAACAGATTAATCCAGGCATCCCCAAACTGTGGCCCTCCAGATGTTTTGGCCTACAACTCCCATGATCTCTAGCTAACAGGACCAGTGGTCAGGGATGATGGGAATTGTAGTCCAAAACATCTGGAGGGCCGAAGTTTGGGGATGCCTGGATTAATCCATTCCAAACTTTTAAAAACATCCCCTAAAACAGCAGTTTAACATGAATTTCAGTATATAACAAGACCATTGGTCCATAAAATGAAAGCAATAATATATGTACTGTACAGTGGTGCCTCGCTAGACGAATGCCCTGTAAGACAAATTTTTCGCTTAACGAAGAGATTTTTCGAGCGGAGGTTGACTCGCTAGATGAATTCGTTTTACGAAAAATTCATCTAGTGAATTGCAGTTTCCCATAGGAATGCACTGAAATTCAATTAATGCGTTCCTATGGGCAATAAATAAATAAAAATTCAATGCATTCCTATGGGATTCGCTAGACGAATTTTTCATTATACGAATTGACCCATGGAACGAATTAAATTTGTCTAGCAAGGCAGTATTGTAGATGATAAAAATTAAAATTACTTTCTTCCCCTACTTGCACTGATGATAGTAATTGTTTGGAGGGGGGACTTTTATCCATTTCCGCAGTTACACAATCAATCAATCAATCAATCAATCAGTACTGAACTGCGAAACGAGCGAGGTCCCAACCAAAGAAGAATGGCAATTTAAACTGATGGAATATGCGCAGCTTGCAGACTTAACATACAGAATAAGAGAACAAGAAGAATGCATGTTTGCCGAATATATAGGTGAAAATTGTGTTGATTTAAAAATGCCGGTAGCATGAAGATAAATTCAACAGTGTAAATAAGTGTTGGTGGATGTAACAATGGATTACTGAATGGTTTCATTCATGTCAAATATGCAGGGATGTTTGATATGCAAAATGAACCATGGAAGAAGAAGAAGGAAAGCCGTGGATTTAAGGTTGTTAATGAATATTTTGAAATGTAATTTGGAAAATTTAATAAAAATTATTGAGAGAGAGAGAGAGAGAGAGAGAGAGAGAGAGAGAGAGACCATCCTTAACTGGGAAAAAGCCAATCTCTCAAACACAGGCGCTACCAATTCACTGTGTCTTGCCCACGATCAGCCAAGCGAATTAATGGCCAAAATTCTCAAGCGGAAATAAGCCAGTTACAAACAAAGGTTTGTACTCAATGTTAATCATATTAACATACGAATGGGCATGGGAATGAACTGATCCATCTAACAGGGGGTGGTCTTCTGAAATAAATGGAGAAATGTGGTCTCATTTTTATAGATGAAAATTACCCTCTTCTACCCACAACAATATCATTTGGGAGCACTGCGTTACTCTGGCGCTAAGCAGAGTTTCGCCAATTTCATTAGTGGCGCAGTGGTTAAACCACTGAGCCTAGGGCTTGCTGATCAGAAGGTAAGCGGTTCGAATCCCTGTGACGGGGTGAGCTTCCGTTGCTTGGTCCCAGCTCCTGCCAACCTAGCAGTTCGAAAGCACGTCAAAATGCAAGTAGATAAATAGGAACCGCTACAGCGGGAAGGTAAACGGCATTTCCATGTGCTGCTCTGGTTTGCCAGAAGCGGCTTTGTCATGCTGGCCACATGACCTGGAAGCTATACGCCGGCTCCCTCGGCCAATAATGCGAGATGAGTGCCGCAACCTCAGAGTCGGTCACGACTGGACCTAATGGTTAGGGCTCCCTTTACCCTTTACCTTTTACCTGCTGGCACCGAGGCATGAAATATGGTGCTTGGCCATCCAGATCAGGACATTGGGTGGGGCTGGTGGTATTTACATTTCACTCAAAGGAGAGATAATAAGTACACAGCAGGACAAAATAGGTACACTGACCCTGTTTAATAGCTCTTAAGGAAAAACTGGAGGGCATTTTATTATCAAGTATGGGACCACACTGCTGGCACTGTTGGTTTCTAATGGTTATGCGGTGACCCCTTGTGCCGATCGCATCTGGTTTAGAGGTTGTCCGTATCACATCTAGTTTGCCACTAAAATAGGGGGGGGGGCTTCCTCTTTCTGCACACATACAGATACAAATCCAGCTGAATTTCAGACAAAGGGGTACACATTGTGTTAGGCACCTTTGAAATTGTATTTGAGGAGGGAGGTCCAACCTCTTCCTCTTCTCCCGGAAACTGGCTTCAGGAGACCACGGCGGGGGGTATATGTATTTTCATGGGGAGAGGGTGTGTCCAACTCTCCAAAATGAGTTTGAAGATTTGGGAGCAACCCTCCTTCACATTTGGCAAAAGTCCGGATCTCTGCCAAGCAGGTGACTTCCATTCTCGGTTTGGGTTTCATCCTAAACAGAAGCGGGAAATTATCTCCTGCCATCTGCCTGTCTCGAGAGGCAATGGAAGAGGCCGTCTTCGGGGGTAAAGTAAAACCATTGGAGAGTCAGAGCACCCACTGTGGCTGCGGAGACCGACACGGGAGAGACATGTTTTCTTGCAGCTGGGGCAGATGAAGGCATCCAGCTGTTTTGCCCCAAGGCAATTCTTCTTTCTTCACTCCTCCCAGCAGGCAATTCTCCTCTGGTCACTGCTGTAGACGCATGATTATCAGCTGTTTAATTTTAAAGAACAATGGAAAGGCTCTAGATTGGGATGTAGTAATGATAATCTGCTCTGGAAACTGTGCCGTGCCAGCCTGGGTCCCTAATTTATTTTATTTTATTTTTTGAAGTTTAAAAATCCTTTATTAATAAATTCAAATAAAAATATACCTATGTTCAATTGAAGCATACATAATCAAATAAAGAAAAGAAAATACATACCAGCAGATTATGTCATAGACAATTATCCGAAGTAATCATACATCAGTTTTTGTAAAGAAGGAAAAAGAAAAGGAAAAAGAAGAAAGAGAAGAGAAAAGAATTGCTCCACAAATGGAATGTAGAGATAAAGGAGAAAAGGAGAAAGAAGAAGAAAAAAGAGAGAAATACATTGCAAAGTAACATTGTACAATATTTGCGACTTCCACCGCTTCTCCGTACAGTAGTTATCTCAGCATGCATGAAAGTAATCTGTCTTTTTATTATTTTTCTCATTTTAATTCATTTTCCATCATAAATATTATGTCCTCCCATTTTCCAATTCCTGCAAAGTTATACTAAACACAACCAGATTTTTGCTCCCAGACCTTGTTTCCCTAAATATTCGTTTAGACACTCCCGTTGTTGTTTTTTATTTTAGCTTTAGATGTGCCTAATTTTTATATTACATCTCTCAGTGGCCAACCAGGTAGCAATGAGAAGCCCCACAAGAAGGGTCTGAGTACATCAATGTCTACCCTTGCGATTCCCAGAAGCCTCTATTCCAGGCATCCCCAAACTTCGGCCCTCCAGATGTTTTGGACTACAATTCCCATCATCCCTGACCACTGGTCCTGTTAGCTAGGGATCATGGGAGTTGTAGGCCAAAATATCTGGAGGGCCGCAGTTTGGGGATGCCTGCTCTATTCAAAGCATTCTGACAGTGGAGGTAGAATATGCATATGCTGAGGTAAAATATGTACAGTGGTATCTCAGTTTTCGAACATCTCAGAAGTCAAGAGATTCGGTTTTCGAACACTCTTTGGAAGTTGAACACACTACGCAGCTTCCGTATTGAGTTTTTCGTTTACCACTGTGTACCTCGGTTTTTGAACATAATCCATTCCGGAAGACCGTTTGAGTTTCTGAAACTTTTGAAAGCTGAAGCATTTACTTACAGAAAACTCAAGATGGAAGCCGCCTTGCATGTTCGACTTGTGAAAAGTGCCCGAAAACCGAAGCATTTCCTTCCAAGGTTTCGGCGTTCGAAAACCGAAACGTTCGACTTCCAAGACATTCGAAAACCAGAGTACCACTGTGTTTGGGTATATGAACACATGAGTGTAGTCAAGAGGGGGCAGGGAGGGGCAACTGCTCCCCCTAAATCAATAAAAATCAATAATCCTTCATTCTATCCCAGGATAGTGAGGGACAGGGGCATCTAAAAGTAAGGTAGAATGAAATCTTTGGTGATCTGTTTTTAAAAAAACACACACACATTTTTATTGGTTTTCAAACTAATACAAGTACAATAACCATCAAACACTTATTGAGTAGTACAGGTAATGGTGTTTGTTTATATCCCTTGTCTCTAGACATAGAGATAATGGATAAAATAACGTAACTTTTCCACTGAGAATTTTGAGCAGTTGGTATAAAAAGAGGTCTTGATAGTTAAAAAAAGGGGTCCATGTTTCTTAGAGGGTGTCTTTATTCATTATGCCTTAAATCACCCTCCTTAAATCACCAGTGCTTTTTTTCTGGGGGGCGGGACGCTTACCCTTAAACATTTTGTAAATCTTTGTACTTTTGGCCATTTAATTTGAACTACAAAATGGTGGGTTTTCTTGAGTCAAAATGAGAGTGTCAGATATGCCTCAAATCTCTGTCTGGGTTTGCCCACCTGGCCTCCATCCATATCTCTTGTTTTCCTAGTTTCAGTTTACAATTGGTTCTGGTACAGAAGCATAAGAGCTGATGGTCAGCCATTCAGATCAGCACACTGGGAGGATATGTTCCACATGAAAGATACAGATCAGGTACATGGCCCCTGTTAAATATCTACTAAGGACAAAGTGGAGAGTGCGATATTATCAATACCAATTTCAGATAGGGGAACATGGGCAGGAATACAACTCCCCGAATGTGTTCACCCCTCTTCCTTGCTGCGATTGCTGCTCTACGCCTCAATGCCCCCTCCCCCAAAAATTATTCTACTACTGACAGGCTTCAATAATATGTAGCCTTGTTTTTACATACAGTCATACTATGGTTGGCAAACGCCCTGGAACTCAGAGGTTTTGGCTCCCGGAAGTAAGTGTTCCGGTTTGCGAACGTTCTTTTGGAACCCGAACGTCCGGCGGGGCTTCCGTGGCTTCTGATAGGCTGCAGGAGTTTCCTTGTTGCCCCTTCCAACTCTGTGATTCTATGTTGCAGAATATACCTGCCAAAAGGGGGGGGCGGGACCTCTGTCTGGAAAGGTCCTTAGTTTTTCTTTCTCAAAGAAAGGGTTTAGGAAGCTGTGAGTGGTCCTTTTCATTTGTGCAGGTTATGAAGCCGCACCATAGGTCATTATGTCAACTATGAAAGCAGGAGATTAGCCAGAAGTAGAGATTGTGAAAATATCTACCTTAAGCTGAGTGGAGATGCAAAGAGAAGGAGGAAGGAGGAAGAGGTATAAAGGTCCCCCACCTGTGTTCTGCAGTGCCAGAGACTGCAGAGGAACTTCTCCAAGCCAGAACCTTTGTGTCACTACATTGCAACCTTGGGAGCATGGTAAGAAAGGGGGAGTGGGGTGGGGAGGATGGGGAATTAGGTAACAGATTTTTTACCAATGCGACCCGCAACACAATTTGACAGTGTTGAGAGCTCTTGTCTAGGATGCCAGCGAGCTTGCATGCCCTTCCACAGAATACTCCATTCCATTCCTCTGCCTTGCATGCCCTTCCACAGGATACTCCATTCCATTCCTCTGCCTTGCATACCCTTTCACAGGATGTTGTTGTTGTTTAGTCGTTTAGTCGTGTCTGACTCTTCGTGACCCCATGGACCATAGCACGCCAGGCACTCCTGTCTTGCACCGCCTCCCGCAGTTTGGTCAGACTCATGTTGGTAGCTTCGAGAACAATGTCCAACCATCTCGTCCTCTGTCGTCCCCTTCTCCTAGTGCCCTCAATCTTTCCCAACATCAGGGTCTTTTCCAGGGAGTCTTCTCTTCTCATGATGTGGCCAAAGTGTTGGAGCCTCAGCTTCACGATCTGTCCTTCCAGTGAGCACTCAGGGCTGATTTCCTTCAGAATTGATAGGTTTGATCTTCTTGCAGTCCATGGGACTCTCAAGAGTCTCCTCCAGCACCACAATTCAAAAGCATCAATTCTTCGGCGATCAGCCTTCTTTATGGTCCAGCTCTCACTTCCATACATCACTACTGGGGAAACCATAGCTTTAACTATACGGACCTTTGTAGGCAAAGTGATGTCTCTGCTTTTTAAGATGCTGTCTAGGTTTGTCATTGCTTTTCTCCCAAGAAGCAGGCGTCTTTTAATTTCGGGACTGCTGTCACCATCTGCAGTGATCAAGGAGCCCAAGAAAGTAAAATCTCTCACTGCCTCCATTTCTTCCCCTTCTATTTGCCAGGAGGTGATGGGACCAGTGGCCATGATCTTGGTTTTTTTGATGTTGAGCTTCAGACCATATTTTGCGCTCTCCTCTTTCACCCTCATTAAAATGTTCTTTAATTACTCCTCACTTTCTGCCATCAAGGTTGTGTCATCTGCATACCTGAGGTTGTTGATATTTCTTCCGGCAATCTTAATTCCGGCTTGGGATTCATCCAGTCCAGCCTTTCGCATGATGAATTCTGCATATAAGTTAAATAAGCAGGGAGACAATATACAACCTTGTCGTACTCCAGGATACTCTGTTCCATTCCTCCCACCTTACATACGCCTTCGCAGGGTACACCGTTCCATTCCTCTGTATTGCATGCCCTTCCACAGGATACTCCGTTCCTTTCCTCCCGCCTTGCATGCCCTTTCACAGGATACTCTGTTCCATTCCTCCCACCTTACATACCCCCTTGCAGGATATTCCATTCCATTCCTCTGCCTTGCATGCTCTTCCGCAGAATACTCTGTTCCATTCCTCTGCCCAATTTTCTGCTTCAATCAACTTTCTGTGGTGACTTATAGTGGCTGGTGCAGTCTACACTGGGCTATTTTTGAGGTTCACTTCTTAGGGTTCCCCCCCCCACTTAATGTGTTGTCGTGTGATTCTGCTGATATTTCCCTTTTGTGTGGAAGGTCCCATTTTAGCCACATAGGGGTCACATCCACACCCTGATGCCACTTTAACATTCATGGCATCTCCCAAAGAGTCCTGGGAACTGTAGATTGTTAAGGAGAGCTTCAGTTTCCAGCACTCTTAACAAACCACACTTCTCAGGGTTCACCGTGACTGTTAAAATAGTGCTTTAGATGTTTGGTGTGGTTGCAGCCTTGGATTTCCTATCAACATATGGGATTGAAGAATGGGGTAGCTGTGCCCCTGAAGGACCAGGTGCACAGCCTGGGAGTCATTCTAGACTCATAGCTGTCCATGGAGGCGCAGGTCAATTCTGTGTCCAGGGCAGCTGTCTACCAGGTTCATCTGGTACACAGGCTGAGACCCTACCTGCCCGCAGACTGTCTCGGCAGAGTGGTGCATGCTCTGGTTATCTCCCGCTTGGACTACTGCAATGCATAGTATGTGGGGCTACCTTTGAAGGTGACCGGGAAACTACAATTAATCCAGAATGCAGCAGCTTGACTGGTGACTGGGAGTGGCCACCGAGACCACATCACACCTGTCCTGAAAGACCTACATTGGCTCCCAGTATGTTTCCGAGCACAATTCAAAGTGTTGGTGCTGACCTTTAATGCCCTAAACGGTCTCAATCCAGTATACCTGAAGGAGCATCTCCACCCCCATTGTTCAGCCTGGACACTGAGGTCCAGCTCCGAGGGCCTTCTGGCGGTTCCTTCACTGCGAGAAGTGAGGTTACATGGAACCAGGCAGAGGGCCTTCTCGGTAGTGGCGCCCTCCCTGTGGAATGCCCTCCCATCAGATGTCAAGGCAATAAACAACTACCTGACTTTTAGGAGTCATCTGAAGGCAGCCTTGTTTAGGGAAGTTTTTAATGGCTGATGTTTTATCGTGTTTTAAATATTCTGTTGGGAGCCGCCCAGAGTGGCTTGGGAAACCCAGCCAGATGGGTGAGATATAATTATTATTATTATTATTATTATTATTATTATTATTATTATTATTATTATTATTTCGCTGCCAATTTTCCACCTGCTCAGAATCATAAGAGTGCCCTGAATTTTCTCTATCTTGTCCCTGCAACAGACGATCTTTCCGCGGAGCAGCTGGGTATCTCTCTTTGCCCTCACCTGCTGTGTGGCTGTGTTCCTCAGCTATGCTAATGACATCGAACCACTGCCTCCGAAATACCCCGGTGATGATGCATCATTGGAGGAACTCCAGACATTCCTTGACGAGCTCCGATCTTATACAACAATGCTTTCGCTTCTCACGTAAGTAGCACCATCTTGCAGATGAATGTATTCATTTATGCGGTTATATGTCGGACAGAATTTAGAGGCTTAGGGTTAGCATATACAGTGGCACCTCGGTTTAAGTACACAATCGGTTCCAGAAGTCTGTACTTAACCTGATGCGTACATAACCTGAAGCGAACTTTCCCATTGAAAGTACAGTGGTGCCTCGCTTAACAAATGCCCTGCTTAACGAAATTTCCGCTTAACGAAACGTTTTTTCTAGCGGAGGTTGCCTCGCTAGATGAATTCGTTTTATGAAAAAATTGCTAGATGAATTCGTTTTATGAAGACCTTTCATTGCCTACAGACAGCCACCCAATCTTAAACAACTCCTCACTCACAATAATACAACCACCAGACTTAACATGGACACTGGTACCAGAGCCTGCAATAAACCCAGATGCCAACTTTGCTGCCACATACACCCGGACAACATCATTACTGGCCCCAACAACATCCAACATACCATCTCAGGACTATTCAATTGCTCATCTTCTAACATTGTGTATGCCATCAAATGCCAACAGTGCCCTTCAGCTCTCTATATTGGACAAACAGGCCAAACCCTACGACAAATGA
The DNA here is from genome assembly GCF_963506605.1 of Zootoca vivipara. Taxonomy (NCBI): domain Eukaryota; kingdom Metazoa; phylum Chordata; class Lepidosauria; order Squamata; family Lacertidae; genus Zootoca; species Zootoca vivipara. The sequence continues at coordinate 17,977,483 of NC_083288.1, read as the reverse complement.
TAAATGGACATAAATCTGACACCAGGAACCATAAGACAGAGAAACCAGTAGGAGAACACTTCAATCTCCCAGGACATTCTATACAAGATCTCAAAGCAGCTGTTTTATTACAGAGAAATTTCAGGAACAGACTGGAAAGAGAAGTTTCTGAATTGGAACTTATTACCAAGCTTAAAACCATGGAGCCACCTGGGATGAATAGAGACATCGGATTCTTATCTCATTATGCATGATCAAGCTTTCTTTAGCGCCTCAGCCCTTGCTCCCCCCCCCCCGGACCTATTGCAGTCATCAGCAGCCGTTAACAGCCGTCCACAGGTTTACCACTCCCATCAGCCCATCACCCATTCCCACCCACCCCCACCACCCTCTGTATATATATAAGGGTCTGACACTTCTGTTTCCAGTGTGTCTGAAGAAGTGTGCATGCACAGGAAAGCTCATACCAAAATAAAAACTTAGTTGGTCTTTAAGGTGCTACTTACTGAAGGATTTTTTTTTATTTTGCTTCAACTCAGACCAACACGGCTACCTACCTGTAACCCGAAGTATGAGTGTAATTGGTCCTGGAAATCCGTACTTAACCTGAAGCGTACTTAACCTGAAGCGAACTTTCCCATTGAAAGTAATGGAAAGTGGATTAATACGTTCCAGACGGGTCCGCGAGTACTTAAACTGAAGCGTACTTAACCTGACAGGGGCGTAGCCAGGATGAAAATCAGGGGGGCCAAGGGGCGGGGCCAAGGGGCGGGGGCGGGGCCACATCGGAGCAGCCCGGTTTCGGGCTGCTCCGACTCCCTCCTCCCCCTCCGTGATCGGCAGGGACGAGGGGGAGCCAGGATCAGCCCGAAATCGGGCTGCTCCGACTCCCTCCTCCCCCTCCGTGATCGGCAGGGACGAGGGGGAGCCAGGATCAGCCCGAAATCGGGCTGCTCCGACTCCCTCCTCCCCCTCCGTGATCGGCAGGGACGAGGGGGAGCCAGGATCAGCCCGAAATCGGGCTGCTCCGACTCCCTCCTCCCCCTCCGCGATCGGCAGGGACGAGGGGGAGCCAGGATCAGCCCGAAATCGGGCTGCTCCGACTCCCTCCTCCCCCTCTGCAATCGCTGGGGCAGGTGGAGGGAAAGCCCCAGAGCCACACAAAGCGGTTGCCTGGCTTTCCCTCCGCCCGCCCCACAGCCAGCCGGCTAGAAGGGACGTCTCCCTTCTCCCTTGCTGGCTGTGGGGCGGAGGGAGGGAAAGCCAGCCAAACGCTTTGTGCGGCTGTGGTGCTTTCCCTCCGCCCGCCCCACAGCCAGCCAGGGAGAAGGGAGACGGCACCGGGCGGGCAGTGGGGCAGGCTGGCCAGCGGCCCTGCTTCTAGGGGGGGCAATTGCCCCCTCCTGCCCCCCCTGCCTACGCCCATGTAACCTGAAGCAAACTTTCCCATTGAAAGTAATGGAAAGTGGATGAATCCATTCCCGACGTGCCCGCGAATACTTAATCTGAAGCATACTTAACCTGAAGCAAACTTTCCCATTGAAAGTAATGGAAAGTGGATTAATCTGTTCCAGACGGGTCCGCAGAGTACTTAAACTGAAAGTACTCAAAGCGAAGCATACTTAAACCAAGGTATGACTGTAGATCGGTGGTTCCAAAACCTTTTTCCTCTGGGCCACACTATCAGAATGAAAAATTGCTTGCTCCACACCGAATTTATTATTATTATTATTATTATTATTATTATTAATAATAAATACATTGGAAAACAAAAAGGGAAAACTCCTAGCGTCGTCCTAGGATTGTCCTCAGTATCATGCAATGCTCTTGCTCTCATTTTGAAAAGATGTCTTTCCATCTTCTCCAAATACAAAAAAATACAGTGGTACCTCGGTTTTCGAACGTTATCCATTCCGGAAGTCTGTCCGAGTTCTGAAATGTTTGAAAACCGAAAACTGAAAGCGGAAGCCTCAAATCCGAAGCCTCAATATGGAAAGCTCAAAACGGAAGCCACATTTCCTGTTCGACTTCCGAGGCGCGTTGGAAAATCGAGGCATTTACTTCCAGGTTTTCGGCGTTTGAGTACCAAAATGTTTGACTATAGAGGCATTCGAAAACCAAGGTACCACTGTATTTTGATATTATACAGTCATACCTTAGATCCCAAACACCCTGGAACTCAGACATTTTGGCTCCCAAATGCAGCAAACCCAGAAGTGATTTGTTCCTGTTTGCGAATATTTTTTTGGAACCGACCGTCTGACTGGGCTTCCACGGCTTCTGATTGGCTGCAGGAGCTTCCTGCAGCCAATCAGAAGCTGCAGTTTGGTTTTCAAACATTTTGGAAATCGAATGGACTTCCGGAATGGATTCTGTTTGACTTCCAAGGTACGACTGTGCTACTGTATGCTATACTTCGCTACGCTACACTGAAATATTAAAGGTTTCTTGGATTCTGAATGCCACCCTACCGTGTTTCTCCTAAAATAAGACGTGCCTCTAAAATAAGCCATGGCACGATCTTTTAAAGGAAAAAATATATAAGACATCCCCCAAAAATAAGACATGTTGGGGGTACCGGTACCTACCCGACCCAGCGGGAGCCGGCAAACGCAGCAGCGCGCGCCAAGCCCCAGCCCAGCGGGAGCCCCAGCACAGAGACGCGCCGAGCTCCGACTGAACGGGCCCCAGGACCCGGCAGCGGGCGGCGCACGAAGCCGCAGGACCCGGCAGGAGCCGGCAGCAGCCCCAGCCGCGCCGCGCCGCGCCGCCCGAAGCCCAGGGACCCGGCAGCGGGCTCAGCGGGCGGCGCGTGAAGTCGCAGTAGCTGGCAGGAGCCGGCAGCAGCCCCAGCCGCGCCGCGCCGCCCAAAGCCCAGGGACCCGGCAGCGGGCGGCGCGCGAAGTCGCAGTAGCCGGCAGGAGCCGGCAGCAGCCCCAGCCGCGCCGCGCCGCACGCACAAAGCCCAGGGACCCGGCAGCGGGCTCAGCGGGCGGCGTGCAAAGTCGCAGTAGCCGGCAGGAGCCAGCAGCAGCCCCAGCCGCGCCGCGCCGCACCGCACCGCACAAAACCCAGGGACCTGGCAGCGGGCTCAGCGGGTGGCGCGCGAAGTCGCAGGAGCCGGCAGCAGCCGGCAGCAGCCCCAGCCGCAACGCGCCACACCGCACGAAGCCCAGGGACCCGGCAGCGGGCTCAGCGGGCGGCGCGCAAAGTCGCAGGAGCCGGCAGCAGCCGGCAGCAGCCCCAGCCGCGCCGCACCGCACCGCACAAAACCCAGGGACCTGGCAGCGGGCTCAGCGGGTGGCGCGCGAAGTCGCAGGAGCCGGCAGGAGCCGGCAGCAGCCCCAGCCGCGCCGCACCGCACGAAGCCCAGGGACCCAGCAGCGGGCTCAGCGGGCGGCGCAAGAAAGCCCCGTACCATGCTCAATAAAAAAATAAGACATCCCCCGAAAATAAGCCGCAATGTGTTTTTTTTAGAGAAAAAATAAATATAAGACGTGTCTTATTTTGGGAGAAACACGGTATGTGTGCTGTGGATCTGACCTATAGAATCCTTCCCACTGTTGGGTGAAGTTGGGAATGGCAAGAATTGCCCCAGCCACTCTCCACATATTATCTGTGCTCAATGGGGCTTACTCTGGTGTAAGCCCACAAAGGATCGTGGCGTTAGGTCACTACGGTTGTCACTGCAGAGCAGGAAATACAAAGGAGAAAACCTCAAAAGGCAGCAGAAATTAATTATACAATCCATCTTTTTCTACACATTTTGGGTGGAAGGAGCTGCATGCTTCCTCAAAATGGTACGTCAATGCAAGGATCATTTTGTTTTTCTTTTGTTTTTTGCTTTTTTCATTGTTAGGCTTTATTTTATGGTGGCCCAGAGAGAGAGAGAGAAAAGTTGTCAGCAACTAGGTCTTTCTCTCTCTACACACACACACTCTGATTTTAAAGCACATTCAAAGCACCTTCTTTCCCTCAAAGAATTCTGCATGCTTTAGTTAGTTAAGAGTTTCTGGGAATCTTAATTCTGTGGGTGGTAAACTACAGTGCCCAGAATTCATATATATATAATATTTATTTGGTTTTTCAAATTAAAATTTTGCAGAGATATATCAAACATAAATTGTAAGAACAAGATTCCAAGGAATGTCCTGGACTTCCATCCTCCCCTTTGTGGGTTCTATTATTAATCCTTTCCTCCTGCATCTTTTATGATAATCCAAACCTTTTAGCTCTTCCATTATGTCCAGAATTCAACCTTAAGCTGCAAGCGATGTTCCAATCCTGCTAACAATTTTAACTGTTTACAATGGTCTTTAAGGTAAGTTATAAATTTCCCCCATTCCTTGTTGAAATTTTGGTCTTCCAGATTTCCGCCTCATTGTTTTCAACCAGCTGTTTATAATTGGTGAATTGGTGGGCGTGGGAGAGGCAGGAGGCAAATAAAAAGGTACAAATGACCATTCTGGCTTCTAGTTGCAGGTAAATAAGAAAAGAAAATAGAAAATAAAAACTTAGTTGGTCTTTAAGGTGCTGCTGGGAGGAATTTTTTTCATTCTGGCATCGTATGGCGATGGTCGCACCATGATATGGCAAACTACCTGGTTCTCCTTCTCCTTTTTTCTCCATCCAGAATTAAAAAGAGTATTAAGAAACTTTACAAGTTGATACACGACTAGCCAAGTAAGTTTGATCCTGGGGGACAGGCTTGGGATGTGACATTGGGGAAAGTCGTGCCCCTTGCTTCATTTCTATGTTAGTGTGCTGGGAGTGGGGTTGGCTCAGGGGCAAGTTTACAAGGAAGCACGATGGCTGTGTATAGCTCTCTGGAAGAGCACGTGGTTTTCACAAGTCAATACTTCCAGGCTCAGTTCCTGCCATCTCCACAAACATGTGTTAGCAGACCTTGCAGCTTGGGTGAATTAGATTGAAGTAATCACTTAAGGTACTGTCAGGCTTCGGGGAATGAGCTTCCTCCCCCTGTGGCAGTAGATAAAAAGATCAAAGAAAGGCACGTCTTACCAGTTAGAAACTTTAATAATCACAGCGAGAGAACAAAGACCACATATCCTAGAAATGGTGGAGCTACCAATTGAGGATCATACCCGCTTCCGTCACTATTAATCTACGTCACTCCTGCGTTTTGTAATCTGAGCTTGTACCCTCTGTGCTTTCTGTTCTGCCCCTTTCTGAGCTCTTTGTGACTTTGGAGAAGGGGTGTGTGTGAATGCTGTCCAGAGACAGTGAATCTGTTAACCCTCTCTCCCCCATTGTTTCTTCTAGCTGTTCCCCATCCAGTATTTCCCAGCTTCTGCCTTCTGAGCTATGCCCCTCTGCAAACAACTATTCCAAATCTATACTGTCCTCCTGGTCCTAGGAAGACTCAGGATCAGGATCAGGGGGAGGGGAGGGCGAGGGCGAGGGAGAGGGAGAGGGAGAGGCTCCCACCATTCCTCCTCAGTGCAGCCCTCCTCAGCACAGTCCCTGACAGGTACATAGAACAAAGCAAGGACTCTGCAAAAGCAGAAGGAGACAGTTTGCATTGCACAGACCGGCAGCTTGCAGAGAGATAGAGAACATCTGTCATGGATGCTTTAGCTGAGATTCCTGCATTGCAGGGGTTAAAATAGAGGACCCTTGGGTTCTCTTCCAACTCTATGATTCTATGATTCTAATGGCTGGAATATATGCAAACACAGCAATCCCCAAATGGAAGGAGCAGGGTTTTTTTAGCTGTGGGGATTCAAAATAAAGAAAGAAGATTTGTGACATGCTCATTGACGGGTTGCAGCAAAACCTGCAAAGGCTACAGAATTCTAAAGCAGGGCAGAGTTGCCCTCTTCAACACAGTCTACTTTGACGAGACACCACCACCTGATGTCTTAAGTCAGGCATCCCCAAACTTCGGCCCTCCAGATGTTTTGGACTACAATTCCCATCATCTCTGGCCATTGGTCCTGTTAGCTAGGGATCGTGGGAGTTGTAGGCCAAAAATCTGGAGGGCCGCAGTTTGGGGATGCCTGTCTTAAGTGATCTTTCCAATCTAATTCACCCAATAGATCCTGGGTAGCAAGTCCACCCAAGTCATGTGGGATTGGCTTCTGGCAAGATCTCACGAGAGTTCTGTGAGAGCTCACCAGAAGCTGCTGCCATGCAACCCCAACAGTAGCAGGGGCTCCCACAGGGTCACTGCCCCGCAGGATTCTGCCACCTGAGGCAGTTGCTTCAGCCCACCTCATGGACAACCTGGCCTATCAATAATAGCTTTCTCCATTGCCCAGGCCATGCGATCAACAGACAGGACCAGAGATGATGAATTCGACTACAAGAACGAGCGAGCAGAAAATCGAAGACTCCTTTCCCAGTGATTTCCCCATTATTGCCTTCCTGTGGTGATTTTGTTAATTGCTGTACCAAAGAGACCCTAGAGGCCACTTTGTCACACTCTTGTCGTCTGTATTCCTTATGGAATGTGTTCGCTATATAATATACCGAGATGAAGGCTGGAGTCTGTTTGGCTTTTCTTTACTTGTACAAGAGCTGGAATTGGTGGTTATGAGGGGGAACGCGATGCAGGTTTTGAAACAGCCACAAAGAAGACTTCATCCATAAAGAAGACTGTGGCTGAGGGGGACTGGTACCTAATGTGTACCTCTTATTGGGGCATTTCCTCTGAATGTTCTGGTCAGGCTAGTAGAATCTCTATGTTATTCAGGAGAAAAGGACTGCAGATTGGACACAAAGAAACCCTCGTGAACACTCTACCTGTTTGTACTGGTGTGGGTGAGATTGGGTGGATCTCAAGGAAGCTCCAGGAATGGTTCAAAATGTGCACTTTAGTTTGTTAAGGTCAGTGCTTATTTTTTTTCTGGGGGTATGCAGGGGTATGCATGCCCCTAAACCAGGGGTAGGCAACCTCAGGCCTGTGGGCCGGATGCGGCCCAATTGCCTTCTCAATCCGGCCCACGGATCAGGGGGAGGGGAGTCTAGGAATCAGTGCGTTTTTACATGAGTAGAATGTGTGCTTTTATTTAAAATGCATCTCTGGGTTATTTGTGGGGCATAGGAATTTGTTCATTTCCCCCCCAAAAAATATAGTCCAGCCCACCACATTGTCTGAGGGACAGTGGACCAGCCCACGGCTGAAAAAGGTTGCTGATCCCTGCCCTAAACGTTTTGTGAATCTAAAGGGAGAAGAAACTATTTTTTTAAAAATGGTTAGTTTCTTCTTTAGCACAGTGAATCGTCAGTTCCGTTGCCACCTCTGACGGCGACCTCAGTAGCGTAGCGTGGGGGGTGCAGGGGGGGCCGTCTGCACCGGGCGCAACATCTGGGGGGCGCACTCGCACTCGCAACTCTCTCGTCCTCGCCCTCTCTGGCACCGTCCGCCCTCGGAGGCCTCTGTCCTTTGGGGCCCTGGCCCTGTGCCCCGCTCCTTCGCCCATCTCTCCCTTGCCGGCCCACGTATCCCGGCGCCGCCTGAGCCGAGGGCAGGGCTGGGCTGGGCTGAGGAGCTAATTCAGTTGCGCTGCGCCTAGCAGCAGCAGCGCCATCGCCGCTGCGCACAGGAGCGCGCCCGACAAAGCGAGCACGAGAGCGTGGTCTGAGGCTGCGAGGACCAAGAGTGAAGGAGGCAGCGGCAGGGAAACAGGCGCCTTCTTCGACCCTGGCAAGTCCACCCCAAGCGCAGGACTCTCGGGGGGAGCTGCCCTCAGCCAAACAGCCGGCTCTCCCTCGGGGCGCTTCTCCTGGGACTTGGCCAAGAGCTGCCTGCCTGCCCGGCACGCGTGCCGGGGTCCGCCAGGAGGCGAGGCGCCTGCCTTTCCCACTCGCGGGACGCCATCCCAGGGGCTGCCGTTGGCAAACCCAGGCGGGAGAGGGTCGCCAAGGGAGGACTGGAGCAGGATAGGGGAGGAAAGCTGTGCCCAGCACATGAAATGATCCACTCCCACCCAGGCTTCTGGAGGACCCCATTTTCTTTTGATCTGACAGGCTCATTAATAGCCAGCCCCCCCCCCCCAAGAATGGGCAATTAATAAAAGCCATTTCAATGGCCCCATGGGCTATAGCCAAGGAGGGCAGGGCGGCAAGGAGGGCAGGGGGCGCAAATTACTTGCCTTGCCCCGGGTGCTGACAACCCATGCTATGCCACTGGGCGGCCTCATTTCCTGTCACGGTATTTCCTGAGTCTCGGACAGAAGCTAGCGTTTAATGTGTGAAGCAGTGTGGAATGTGGCTGTGTGGTGTTTTACTGATGAAAGTTTGGCCTCCTTCAGGGGCAATATTTCCATATGAGTAGGAAAATTACTAACAATTTTTCATCAGAGGAATCGGGAATATGTTAGTGCACACAACCTCATGCCAATGTGGAAGTTCCTATGGGCTTGTCAGCTGTGTAATATGAGGTAATGCATGTTCTTTGTACTTTTGCCCATTTAATGTATTGATTTCCCCCGATTTGAACTATAAAATGGTGATTTTCTTGAGTCAAAATGAGAGTACTCCTAAACATTTTTCTAGGGGGGAAAAGAGAAAGCACTGGTTAAAGGTGCTGTGAATTGTGGCTCTGTGGTGGCTAAGCTTCAGTTCCCCATGCTTCATTTAATGTGCATTCAATGTGCTGTAAATGTATGGCGTGGGTGTAAATTGGCCCCATGACCACTGATACCTCCTGCAAAGCTGGGTTTGAAATACAGTGGTACCCCGCTTAAGTACAGTCATACCTCGGTTTAAGTACGCTTCGGTTTGAGTACTTTCAGTTTAAGTACTCCGTGGACCCGTCTGGAACAGATTAATCCACTTTCCATTACTTTCAATGGGAAAGTTCGCTTCAGGTTAAGTACGCTTCAGGTTAAGTACAGACTTCCAGAACCAATTACAGTGGTACCTCTACTTACGAATTTAATGGGTTCCGAACACACATTTGTAAGTCGAAAAAAATTGTAAGTTGAATCCCATAGGAATGCATTGGGAGAAAAAAATTCGTAAGTCGAAGCAACCCTATCTAAAAATTCGTAAGTAGAAAAAAATCCTATCTAAACCGCATCCAAGATGGCGGAGGGAGCTCCATTTGTAAGTAGAAAAATTTGTAAGTAGAGGTGCCACTATACACTCATACTTCCGGTTAAGTACGCTTCAGGTTGAGTACTCCGCAGACCCGTCTGGAACGGATTAATCCACTTTCCATTACTTTCAATGGGAAAGTTCGCTTCAGGTTATGTACGCTTCAGGTTAAGTACAGACCTCCGTAACCAATTGTGTACTTAAACCGAGGTACCACTGTACACAATTGGTTCCGGAATTCTGTACTTAACCTGAAGCCTACTTAACCTGAAGCGAACTTTCCCATTGAAAGTAATGGAAAGTGGATTAATCCGTTCCAGATGGGTCCGTGGAGTAATTAAACTGAAAGTACTCAAACCAAAGCATACTTAAACCGAGGTATGACTGTACCACCAAAGCACTTCAACAGCAGATACTGCAAGATGTGTCTGCACTTGATTTCAGTGGTTGCACATTGAAAGGCGACCAGATTGCAACAAGAATCGTGCTTTATTATAATGATTAAATTCAACAGTTAGTTGAAGAGGAGAGGAAAGAGAATGCCCAGTAGGGAATGTCTTGCTCGGAAGCAGGCAGCCATCATATGAAGAAGAAGTCAGGTGAAGAGGATCATGGAGCAATCAGGGTTCTGTCTGGAAGGCTTGCAGCCATCCTCCTTGTGGACCTGTCCATGAAAGAAGCAATGGAAGAATCTAATAGAAGCTGTGAGTGGGAGATTCCCCATCTCTCCTTATATCAGGGACTGGGCAGAGGAGGAATGGTGGAGACATCATACCAATCCTGACCCTTCCAGGGAGGAGGAAGAGGAAGACAGTATAGATTTTGAACTGGGATTTGAAGGCGGTCACAGCTCAGAGGCAGATGAGGGGCAAAGCTGGGAAATCATGGGAGAGCCGCAACAACACCCAGCTTACACATTGTCCTTAGAAAGCAGCCCAGACCCTACATCTCCCAGAACCTGGCGAACCTTGAAAGTAGGAGAGCAAAGAGCTCAAAGACAGAGGGCACATTTCAGCACCCCTAGATGTCAGGCGTCAGGGAATTGGCTTCTCCCCCCATGGCCATAAATAAGCAGATCAAATGAAAGGGAATTCTTACCAGTTAGTTTTTTTTTAAATAAACACAGCGAAGGACAAAAGTATGCATCTACCCAGAATGGCAGTGTTCCCAATTAAGGCTTACACCCCCTCCGTCCCTATTAATCTACATCTTGTAATCTGAGCTTGTACCCTCTGTGCTTTCTGTTCTGACACTTTCTGAGCTCTTCTTGACCTTGGGCTGAGCAAAGGAATGCTGTTCAGAAACTGTGAATCTGTTAACCCTCTCTCTCCTAGTGTTTCTTCTCCTAGCTGTTCCCCGTCCTGTATTTCCCAGCTTCTGCCTTCTAAACTATGTCCCTCTGCAAACCACTGTTCCAAATCTATACTGTCCTCCTGCTCCTGGGAACATTCAGGATCCGGATCAGGATCAGGGGGACGCTCCCACCATACCTCCTCAGTGCAGCCCCCCTCAGCATGGTCCCTGAGAGTAGAGGAGATGATGAGAATGATGAATGAGGAAGTGTGAGAGACCGGGTGTGGAGAATTCACTTGGGACCACGCCATTATCCAAGAGGCTGGGTTCTATAGCCTCTCTCTGTAAAGATTGAAATAAAAAAGGAGAGCAAGAAACTTTCCTGGGCAACCAACCAGGAGCCGCTGACACCTTAAGGTCCTATTGTGTTATAGCTCCTGTCCACCCAGAAAGGTCATTTGGGCCTTCATCTGTCACAGGCCCAGTCAACTTGATGCAAACCATATCCCTACATGCAAACCACAATGCTTGTCCCAACAATCAGGGCCTGATGTTGACAGCCATTTGGGTAGGGTTGCCATACATCCACGAAATCCCGGAAATATCCTCTTTGCAGGGGCCTACATGCCCATTTCTACAATTTAATGCAATTGTCTGAGGCATTGGAACCTAACTGGCTACATCCGACTGTAACCCGTGTGTTACAGTCTGGGAGAAATTAACCACCAGAAAGGAACCCAGTGATGTACATCTACTGGGACACCTCCTGTGGCCACCGTTGGGGGGTGCCATAAGGCCCTGCCCTCCGCAGGCTCAGGACAAAGCTACCGCCCCCGGAACCCCTTTAACGGGATTAATTCTCCAATTTCTGGGCAGAGGATGACGTAATCTGCCCCCCTTCTTCTTTTATACAAATTTCCAATGCCTAACCGCCACTCGAGCCTCTTGAGGCATGCCGCCAATACCCTCACACCCGCAACCAATGCTTCAACCCCCTAATTGTGTCTTCTAACCAAATGTCATTTCCCTGCGGCGATAGGTGCCCCCATCAGCGCGATAAAGGGCTGCTTCAGTGCGTTTCAAGTCTGGGTGTGCTATTATCTGACCGTTCAATGCTAGTACCCTGCGTACCACAAAGGAGTTCAAGAGCCTCCTGGTTCTATTCAAAGCATTGGGGCAATATGACTCCAGCCCATTGTGCTGGCAGTCTGTGAAGGGTTAACCACCGTTGGGTGAGTCCTGCGATGCACATCAACTAGGACTCACCCTGGGGCCTCTCAGAATCTTATGGCTGGGTGCAAGATAGTTTGTCCATTCAAAGATGAAACCTTTCTGGCCACTGCCAGAACCAAGAACTTCCTTGTTTTATCAATAGCAGCGGGGGTGTGAAAGTCATGCAAAAATGCGTCTCTCCAGCAGGGAAGACCAAAGAGAGCATGTTCTTTCCTTCCTATTTAGCAATCCTTAAAGGTTGTGGTTAGAAAAAATAGGTAAAAAGTAACGGTAAAGGAACCCTGGACGGTTACGTCCAGTCAAAGGCGACTATGGGGTTGCGGCACTCATCTTGCTTTCAAGCCGAGGGAGCCGGCGTTTGTCCAAAGACAGCTTTCCAGATCATGTGAACAGCATGACTAAACTGCTTCTGGTGCACGGAAATGTCTTTACCTTCCTGCCAGAGCGGTCCCTATTCATCTACTTGCACTGGCGTGCTTTCAAACTGCTAGGTTGGCAGGAGCTGGGACAGATCAAATAGGAGCTCACCCCGTCGCGGGGGTTTGAAGCGCTGACCTTCTGATCAGCAAGCCCAAGAGGCTCAGTGGTTTAGACCACAGCGCCACCTGCTCCTCTAGAAAGAATAGGATCCAGGTCAGGCTTCTGGTACTCTAAAAACAGCTATGCCCTGCAATGCTAGGAGGACTCACCGTGATCTCATTTTTTGTGGTCACTGTTGCTGCTGCTGCTGCTACTGTCTCCAAAACTGAGTTCAGACATCAAGTTCTCTGGACTGGATCTCTTGCCATACCTTGTGGAGAGAGAGGGATGGAGAGGAAGGACTAAGTTAGCGCTGTCTTAGAAGTTCCCTAGGAGAAATGTCCAGATTTTTACTCTTCCTCTCCCCACCACCTAATTTCAGCAGCTACAAGGCAGGAGACCCACACTGAATTTGCAACAGATGGAGCAAGGGTAAGAAAGGAGTGCCTCTAAGCATGTACAGAATGAGCTACTCTGGCATCACCACCCACCTTTGGGCCCTGTATACCTGAAGAAGCATCTCCACCCACTCCATCGTTCAGACCAGACACTGAGGTCCAGCTCCGAGGGCCTTCTGGTGGCTCCCTCCCTGTGAGAAGCGAGGTTACAGGGAACCAGGCAGAGGGCCTTCTCAGTAGTGGCACCCACCGTGTGGAATGCCCTCCCATCAGATGTCAAGGAAATAAACAACTACCGTCTTTCCCCTTTTTTAAGACACCGTCTTATAACTTTTTTTCCTCAAAAAAACACAGGGTGGCTTACTTTCGGTGGGATGTCTTATTTTTTTTTTTTACCGGTACAGTTTTTACAGCTCAGGGCGCTGGCTCAGGGCGCTGCTCGGTTCTCTTGAGTGCTCGGCGCTGCAGCAGCCACTGGTTCCGGGTGGCGGGGCAGCAGGCATCCTAGGCCGGGCCAGGCAGAGGCCGCTGGCTCAGGCGCTCCGCCTGCCGCTGCAGGGCGCTCCAAGCTCCTTGGCCAGGCCAGGCAAGGAAGAAGCAGTGAGCCCAGCGGTGGCGACAAGCACAGAAGCGGCAGGGCGGCGATGGACGAGAAGGCGGAGCGCGGGGATGCAGCCAGCAAGGCGGGAGCGCGATCAGCTGTTAAGCGGAGCTCTTGGAGCGCCACTTCAGAGCTGATCGCGCTCCTGCAGTGCCAGCTGCATGGAGTGACTCTGTGAGTGGAAGTGCCTGTGGGGGTTGGTTTCCGCGGAGCGGAAGTATGGCTTATTTTGGGGGTATGTCTTATATTTCTCAAATGCTTAAAAACCCTGCCATGGCTTACTTTCTGACTACGTATTAAAAAAGGGGAAACAGGGTATCTGACTTTTAGAAGAAATCTGAAGGCAGCCCTTTATAGAGAAGTTTTTAATGTTTGACGTTTTCTTGTGTTTTTCATATTCTGTTGGGACCCACCCAGAGTGGCTGGGGAAGCCCAGCCAGATGGGCAGGGTAGAAATAAGAATTATTATTATTATTATTATTATTATTATTATTATTGGCAAGGAATTTCGGAGCAGAGGGTAGAAACTGCAGGCAGCCCTAAACAACCTTTAATAATAATAATAATAATAATAATAATAATAATAATAATACCCCACCCATCTGGCTGGGTTTCCCCAGCCATTCTTGGCAGCTTCCAGCATGTATAAAGACATTGCAAAACATGAAACATAAAAAACTTCCCAATACAGTGGTTTGGGCACGCAACTCAAATGCAAAACCTGCATTGCAAATCTTGCCTGTGTTCGAACATCCCCAAAGAAGGCTGGTCAGAGAAGAGCAACAGAGAAGATTGGTTACATGAGCTGACCCTTAGGGTGTGACTCTCCTTGCAAAGGTGGGCATTTATCAGTGTCCCGTCCCCGTCCCCCCGGAATATATGCGCTGCTAATTTGTGGTTTGCGGAAGTCAGATCCACAGCTCCCTTGGGTTCAGAACTGGGTCAGGAGTTCAAGAAGGACATGGAGACAAAATGAATCAACCCAGGGAGGCGAGGGCTTGCTTCCTGGGTCAGATTTCCAGTTAAGTTTCTAGGAGATGACAGTTAAAGGGCTGTACCAGACAGTTGGTGCTAATGTTGGAGGTGTCGAAATGGGCTTTATTTGTTTTTTTTTAAGCAGCTGGGCTGCTGACTGGCTGCCTTTAAAAGCTGCAGGGCTCAGAAATCTCTGCAAATGAAAAGCTACACTCTGTGGGCACGCAGACCATAGTTAAGGTACTCGACAAAGTAGTGATCATTTGCATAGGCAAATAAGGATTAGGAATGTGCTTCATGGGCCTTCTTAACTTACACACTCAGAAGATTAAAACTGTTTACAGACACCCCTCCACACACAAGTGTCCCCATTTCCCAGATTTACAGAAGCCTTCCCCGTTTCAGATTTGATCCCGGAATGTCCCACTTTTCCTTAGGATGTCCCTATTTTCATCAGAGAAATGTTGGAGGGTGTGGAGTTATGCAACCCCCTCGAGCCAAGGAGACAAGTAACTATACAACTTTTAGAACACATCTGAAGTCAGCCCTGTAAAGGGAAGTTTTTTAAAATGTTTTATTATGTTTTTTATATGTTGGAAGCCACCCAGAGTGGCTGGGGCAAACCCAGTTGGATGGGCAGGGTATTATTATTATTATTATTATTATTATTATTATTATTATTATTATTAAATAGGACGTCCCCATTTCATTGGAGAAATGTTGGAGGGTATGCTGTTAGCGTGCTTTCACAACAGAGAGAAAATGAAACCTGGCACAGAAACAGTCTAAGGTTGAAGCAAGGTGTCCTCTTTCGAAAGGGTTCACCGTGGCTTCCTTGCAGCTTCGCAACTGATGAGAGACAAGGATTCTAGTGAGTTGGATACAGCAGCTTTGCCCCGACTCCCTCCCTCTTCTGCCTTCACCTGGGGAATGTTAAGAATGTGTGCCCTACTTCAGTGTTTCCCAACCTTGTGCCTCCAGATGTTTTGAGACTACAATTCCCATCATCCCTAGCTAGCAAGACCAGTGGCCAGGAATGATGGGAATTGTAGTCCGAAAACAGCTGGAGGCACAAGGTTGGGAAACACTGCTCTACTTGGCAGGGAGCTACAGCCTTTCCTCCATTCCTTTGGACCTCTACCCCCAATGCCCATTCCCCACCAATGTTCAGGAAGGCAGCAGGGGTGGGTGGGTGTGGGTGGGTGTTCATTTCCCTGGTACATAAGAAGCCATCACTGCACACCCAACCCCCCCAACCCCCCACGATCATGCTCACCTCGGCCGGTTCAACGAGTTGAGGTACTGCTGGAACTCTATGTAGTATTGGATCCACTCTTCTTGGGAAGCATCTGGTCCGGGCGGCACTGGCTTTTCAGGGTAGGCCTCTACCAAGGTTCCCAGGCAGAACAAGATGCACAGAGACACAGCAATCATCAGAGGCCAGGACTTCAGGGAGGCCACCATCTAGCAGAAAAGAGACAAGAATGTACAAAGTCCGAAAATCAGCCTAAGCTAACCGAGTGTTGCCAGGTTTCCACCTTGTGGAAGCGCCAGTTTTACGTTAGCTGTCTTACACATCCCAAGCTTGGCTTGGGAGGGTAGGCATCCACTATGGCCCCCAAGCAGAACAAGACACATAGGGTCAGGGCGATCACAAGAGGCCAGGGCTTCAGAGAGGCCACCATCTGGAAGGAGACAAGAACGCACAAAGCCTGCCAGGCAGCCTGAACTCACCCAGTGCCGCCAGGTGAGCCCTGCAAAAGTATCCCATGCTTCTAGTGACTCCCTTGTGGAAAGGCCAGCTTTACATTAAAAAATTGCCACCTTGTTGAGATCTGGCATGGCCATCAGCCTTTCCTAAACTGCCAAAAAACAGAACACTGGCAGATGCTCAATGTGGACAAACATGCTGCAGTCAAATGTTCAGCCAGCAGGATGTCCGGTTCCCTGAAAGAGCTTCTTTCCCTTTTGACCCCTGATCCCGAGGCTCAACATAGCAGCTCGGTCTCTTGAAGCAACTGCTACTAATATGTCAGGAAACAGCAAGCAGAAGAGGAGCATGTGCCCCCCCCAAAAAACCATCTACCATCTTGTTGTGTTCAGGAACCCCAAGCAGCCCTCGGGTTTTAGAAATTAAGTCATGCTTTTGCTTTATTCCTTAGTCCCCACAACTTTATTTTCCTCCCTGAAAAGAAGTACAGCAGGAGATCGAAGGGACTCCCCCATCCCCAATCCAAACCAACAATTGCTTGTCCCAGGTAAAGGTAAAGGTAAAGGGACCCCTGGCCATTAGGTCCAGTCGTGACCGACTCTGGGGTTGCGCGCTCATCTCGCATTATTGGCTGAGGGAGCCGGCGTATAGCTTCCAGGTCATGTGCCCAGCATGACAAAGCTGCTTCTGGCAAACAGGAGCAGCACATGGAAACGCCATTCACCTTCCCGCTGTAGCGGTTCCTATTTATCTACTTGCATTTTGAAATGCTTTCGAACTGCTAGGTTGGCAGGAGCTGGGACCAAGCAACGGGAGCTCACCCCGTGACAGGGATTCGAACTGCCGACCTTCTGGTCAGCAAGCCCTAGGCTCAGTGGTTTAGCCCACAGCGCCACCTGGGTCCCTGTACTCACTGTCAAAAAGAGGTAGGAGCAGGTGCAAAGCTGGATGCAGAGGGGTGCAAGGAGGACTCAGCCAGCGCTTCTGCAAGTTTCAAGTTGCTTCTTGCTGATGCCTCTGTTAGCAGCTCTCTCTCAGCCAAGGGTTTATATTCTTGGTAGGTGGGTAAATTAAGGAGGGGGAGGCTCCTCCCCTCCCTCCTCATTCAGTCATTCACTCACCCATCATGTGTTGATCGATGTGATTCTGAATCAGCCACCTTGAGCGAACAGCGCTGCACTTCCTAAGGGAGGGGGAAGCTGAACGGGGAACAGGGTGAACCTTGACAGTGCGGGGGAGGGGGCAGAATTTAGAGAGGCAGGGACTGTGGACCTGAGCCAAGCACTTTATACGATTAAATAACTGGAGCTTCTGATGAGGGGACTAGGATAATGGAGCTTCACACAGTCATAAGATCTCACGCTGAAGGAGGAAGGCATATATACTCTTCAGGTTTGTGCTCATCCCCCGAAACTGGTAAGGTGCAAAGTTTTAGAAGAGAGACAAGCTTCACTCACACAGTGAAAGAAGCAGCCTGCTGGTCTCAGTGCCGGTGAATATTGTGACATGCACAAGCATATGAAAGAGCTGGGAGGCAAGGATCGGTTCAGATCAAGTATTCTCTTGCCTTGATAAGCAGAATTCAAAGTTTAACTTTCAGGACCGAGATTCTTCCGGTGATCTGTCTGATGAGAGGAGAGGGACGTTGCCCCACTTGTAAACTTCACTGTGGTGTCTAGCTGTCTACTGGGAGAAGAGAGGGTGCTGAAATTCATCAGCCACAGACTTGCCACATTTATATCTACCTAGGGTGGCCGTGTCAAAATATAGGGGGTTGGTGGAAAATTTCAGTAGGATACTAGGCGAATATTCTGAGGTTCTATAGGTACTCAGTGTTTGGGTGTCCAAGAAAAATCTCACCTCGTTCTAAGAAATTCTGCCAAGTTTACTTTTTGATTCTTTAAAACAACAACAACCACAACCAATTTATTTGCTTTCATTGGAAGGTAGACAACATATTTTTCCTCTTTTTTAATATATATATATATTATTCAGTTTTACATTTTACAATTAAATTCAAACAAAAATCATTAATCAGTTATAAACAACAAACATAACATTTCCAAAAACAACAATAATAAATGGTTCTTTCAAACCTTCAGACCTCCTTCCTTCCCTCCATGGGTTCCATTTCTATATTTTGTTCCTGCATCTTTTAGACCAACCTATCTGTACAATGGAGAAAAATTGGAAATGCAAGTAACTGCTGGATCTCATTGAATATCAATGGAATGTGATCATTTGAAAAAGAGTACCTCCGACAATTGCGGGAACAAATTGTAAAAAACCACAGGAATGCAAACAAAAAGAACCAGTGGTGAAGAAGGTTCAGAGCCCAGGGAGCAGTGGTGGGAGCACAAATTGCTGCAGAAATGTGGACAACTGAGTTTAACATTGGAAAAATGAGAAACGGAGAGAATCAAATTTGAGAAATCCTTCCACCCTTATTCCCTAGGCATAATGACAATATGCAGTCTCCAATACAGTGGTACCTTGGTTCCCAAACTTAATCCGTTCCAAAACCAAAGCGTTCCAAAACCAAGGCGTGCTTTCCCATAGAAAGTAATGCAGATCGGATTAATCCACTCCAGACTTTTCAAAACAACCCCTAAAAACAGCAATTTAACATGAAATTTACTGCCTAACAAGACCATTGATCCATAAAATGAAAACAATAATCAATGTACTGAACTATAAAATAAATAAGACAGTATTGTAGATGATTTTTTTCAAATTTTCTTATTTGCACTGATGATAGTCCTTGTTTAGATGGGGGGCTTTTATCCATTTCTGCAGTCACACAATCAATCAATCAATCAGTACTGAACTGCGAAACGAGCGAGGTCCCAACCAAAGAAGAATGGCAATTTAAACTGATGGAATATGCGCAGCTTGCAGACTGAACATATAGAATAAGAGAACAAGAAGAATGCATGTTTGCCGAATATATAGGTGAAAATTGTGTTGATTTAAAAATGCCGGTAGCATGAAGATAAATTCAACAGTGTAAATGAGTTTTGGTGGATGTAACAATGGATTACCGAATGGTTTCATTCATGTCAAATATGCAGGGATACAATGAACCATGGAAGGAGAAGAAGGAAAGCCGTGGATTTAAGGTTGTTTCAATGAATATTTTGAAATGTGATTTAGAAAATTTAATAAAAATTATTCAGAGAGAGAGAGAGCCCTTCCTGAACTGGGAACAAGCAAATCTCTCAAACACAGGCACTACCAATTCACCGTGTCTTGCCCACGATCAGCCAAGCAAATTAATGGCCAAAATTCTCAAGCGGAAATAAGCCGGTTACAAACAAAGGTTTGTACCCAATGTTAATCATATTAACATACGAATGGGCATGGGAATGAACTGATCCATCTAACAGGGGGTGGTCTTCTGAAATAAATGGAGAAATGTGGTCTCATTTTTATAGATGAAAATTACCCTCCTCTGCCCACAACAATATTATTTGGGAGCACTGCGTTAGTCTGGCGCTAAGCAGAGTTTCGCCAATTTCATTAGATTACCTGCTGGCACCGAGGCATAAAATATGGTGCTTGGCCATCCAGATCAGGACATTGGGTGGGGCTGGTGGTATTGACATTTCACTCAAAAGAGAGATAATAGGTACACAGCAGGACAAAATAGGTACACTGACCCTGTTTAATAGCTCTTAAGGAAAAACTGGAGGGCATTTTATTATCAAGTATGGGACCACACTGCTGGCACTGTTGGTTTCTAATGGTTATGCGATGACCCCTTGTGCCGATCGCATCTGGTTTAGAGGTTGTCCATATCACATCTAGTTTGCCCCTAAAATGGGGGGGGGCTTTCTCTTTCTGCACACATACAGATACAAATCCAGCTGAATTTCAGACAAAGGGGTACACATTGTGTTAGGCACCTTTGAAACTGTATTTGAGGAGGGAGGACCAACCTCTTCCTCTTCTCCCGGAAACTGGCTTCAGGAGACCACGGCGGGGGGTATATATATTTTCATGGGGCTACCAATTGAGGATCATACCCGCTTCCGTCACTATTAATCTACGTCACTCCTGCGTTTTGTAATCTGAGCTTGTACCCTCTGTGCTTTCTGTTCTGCCCCTTTCTGAGCTCTTTGTGACTTTGGAGAAGGGGTGTGTGTGAATGCTGTCCAGAGACAGTGAATCTGTTAACCCTCTCTCCCCCATTGTTTCTTCTTCTAGCTGTTCCCCATCCAGTATTTCCCAGCTTCTGCCTTCTGAGCTATGCCCCTCTGCAAACAACTATTCCAAATCTATACTGTCCTCCTGGTCCTAGGAAGACTCAGGATCTGGATCAGGGGGAGGGGAGGGCGAGGGAGAGGGAGAGGGAGAGGGAGAGGGAGAGGCTCCCACCATTCCTCCTCAGTGCAGCCCTCCTCAGCACAGTCCCTGACAGGTACATAGAACAAAGCAAGGACTCTGCAAAAGCAGAAGGAGACAGTTCGCATTGCACAGACCGGCAGCTTGCAGAGAGATAGAGAACATCTGTCATGGATGTTTTAGCTGAGATTCCTGCATTGCTGGGCTTAAAATAGAGGACCCTTGGGTTCTCTTCCAACTCTATGATTCTATGATTCTAATGGCTGGAATATATGCAAACACAGCAATCCCCAAATGGAAGGAGCAGGGTTTTTTTAGCTGTGGGGATTCAAAATAAAGAAAGAAGATTTGTGGCATGTTCATTGACGGGTTGCAGCAAAACCTGCAAAGGCTACAGAATTCTAAAGCAGGGCAGAGTTGCTCTCTTCAACACAGACTACTTTGACGAGACACCACCACCTGATGTCATAAGTGATCTTTCCAATCTAATTCACCCAACAGATCTTGGGTAGCAAGTGGGATTTGCTTCTGGCAAGATCTCACGAGAGTTCTGTGAGATCTCATGAGATCTCACCAGCAGCTGCTGCCATGCAACCCCAACAGTAGCAGGGGCTCCCACAGGGTCACTGCCCCGCAGGATTCTGCCACCCGAGGCAGCTGCTTCAGCCCACCTCATGGACAGCCTGGCCTATCAATAATAGCTTTCTCCATTGCCCAGGCCATGCGATCAACAGACAGGACCAGAGATGATGAATTCGACTACAAGAATAAGCGAGCAGAAAATCGAAGACTCCTTTCCCAGTGATTTCCCCATTATTGCCTTCCTGTGGTGATTTTGTTAATTGCTGTACCAAAGAGACCCTAGAGGCCACTTTGTCACACTCTTGTCGTCTGTATTCCTTATGGAATGTGTTCGCTATATAATATACCGAGATGAAGGCTGGAGTCTGTTTGGCTTTTCTTTACTTGTACAAGAGCTGGAATTGGTGGTTATGAGGGGGAACGCGATGCAGGTTTTGAAACAGCCACAAAGAAGACTTCATCCATAAAGAAGACTGTGGCTGAGGGGGACTGGTACCTAATGTGTACCTCTTATTGGGGCATTTCCTCTGAATGTTCTGGTCAGGCTAGTAGAATCTCTATGTTATTCAGGAGAAAAGGACTGCAGATTGGACACAAAGAAACCCTCGTGAACACTCTACCTGTTTGTACTGGTGTGGGTGAGATTGGGTGGATCTCAAGGAAGCTCCAGGAATGGTTCAAAATGTGCACTTTAGTTTGTTAAGGTCAGTGCTTATTTTTTTTCTGGGGGTATGCAAGCCCCTAAACCAGGGGTAGGCAACCTCAGGCCTGTGGGCCGGATGCGGCCCAATCGCCTTCTCAATCCGGCCCACGGACAGTGCATTTTTACATGAGTAGAATGTGTGCTTTTATTTAAAATGCATCTCTGGGTTATTTGTGGGGCATAGGAATTCGTTCATTCCCCCCCCCCCAAAAAAAATATAGTCCAGCCCACCACATGGTCTGAGGGACAGTGGACCGGCCCACGGCTGAAAAAGGTTGCTGATCCCTGCCCTAAACGTTTTGTGAATCTAAAGGGAGAAGAAACTAATTTTTAAAAAAATTGTTAGTTTCTTCTTTAGCACAGTGAATCGTCAGTTCCGTTGCCACCTCTGATGGCGGCCTCATTTCCTGTCACGGTATTTCCTGAGTCTCAGACAGAAGCTAGCGTTTAATGTGTGAAGCAGTGTGGAATGTGGCTGTGTGGTGTTTTACTGATGAAAGTTTGGCCTCCTTGAGGGGCAGTATTTCCATATGAGTAGGAAAATTACAAACAATTTTTCATCAGAGGAATCGGGAATATGTTAGTGCACACAACCTCATGCCAATGTGGAAGTTACTATGGGCTTGTCATCTGTGTAATATGAGCTAATGCATGTTCTTTGTACTTTTGCCCATTTAATGTATTGATTTCCCCCGATTTGAACTATAAAATGGTGATTTTCTTGAGTCAAAATGAGAGTACTCCTAAACATTTTTCTAGGGGGAAAAAGAGAAAGCACTGGTTAAAGGTGCTGTGAATTGTGGCTCTGTGGTGGCTAAGCTTCAGTTCCCCATGATTCATTTAATGTACATTCAATGTGCTGTAAATGTATGGCGTGGGTCAGGGCCGTCTTGAGCAGATCGCGTGCCCTGGTGCTGAGGGGCGGAGATTGCTCCGCCGCCTGCCCCGCCCTCGCAGGGCGAAATTGGTTGCCAGGCCGGCGACCAGCTTACCAGCCCCACGCCATGGTGCACTGCGCCACCGGGGGTCTATGAAGGGCCGGCCCTGGCGTGGGTGTAAATTGGCCCCATGACCACTGATACCTCCTGCAAAGCTGGGTTTGAAATACAGTGGTACCTCACTTAAGTATAGTCATACCTCGGTTTAAGTACGCTTCGGTTTGAGTACTTTCAGTTTAAGTACTCCACGGACCCGTCTGGAACTGATTAATCCACTTTCCATTACTTTCAATAGGAAAGTTTGCTTCAGGTTAAGTATGCTTCAGGTTAAGTATGGATTTCCAGACCCAATTACACTCATACTTCGGGTTAAGTATGCTTCAGGTTGAGTACTCCGCAGACCCGTCTGGAACGGATTAATCCAATTTCCATTACTTTCAATGGGAAAGTTCGCTTCAGGTTAAGTACGCTTCAGGTTAAGTACAGACTTCCGTAACCAATTGTGTACTTAAACCGAGGTACCACTGTACACAATTCGTTCCGGAAGTCTGTACTTAACATGAAGCGTACTTAACCTGAAACGAACTTTCCCATTGACAGTAATGGAAAGTGGATTAATCCGTTCCAGAGGGGTCCGTGGAGTAATAAAACTGAAAGTACTCAAACCGAAACATACTTAAACCGAGGTATGACTGTACCACCAAAGCACTTCAACAGCAGATACTGCAAGATGTGTCCGCACTTGATTTCAGTGGTTGCACATTGAAAGGCGACCAGATTGCAACAAGAATCTTGCTTTATTATAATGATTAAATTCAACAGTTAGTTGAAGAGGAGAGGAAAGAGAATGCCCAGTAGGGAATGTCTTGCTCGGAAGCATTCAGCCATCATAAGAAGAAAAGGTCAGGTGAAGAGGATCATGGAGCAATCAGGGTTCTGTCTGGAAGGCTTGCAGCCATCCTCCTTGTGGACCTGTCCATGAAAGAAGCAATGGAAGAATCCAATAGAAGCTGCGAGTGGGAGATTCCCCATCTCTCCTTATATCAGGGACTGGGCAGAGGAGGAATGGTGGAGACATCCTCCCCATCCTGACCCTTCCAGGGAGGGGGAAGAGGAAGACAGTATAGATTTTGAACTGGGATTTGAAGGTGGTCACAGCTCAGAGGCAGATGAGGGGCAAAGTTGGGAAATCATGGGAGAGCCGCAACAACACCCAGCTTACACATTGTCCTTAGAAAGCAGCCCAGACCCTACATCTCCCAGAACCTGGCGAACCTTGAAAGTAGGAGAGCAAAGAGCTCAAAGACAGAGGGCACATTTCAGCACCCCTAGATGTCAGGCGTCAGGGAATTGGCTTCTTCCCCCATGGCCATAAATAAGCAGATCAAATGAAAGGGAATTCTTACCAGTTAGGTTTTTTTAAAAAAATAAACACAGCAAAGGACAAAAAGATGCATCTACCCAGAATGGCAGTGTTCCCAGTTAAGGCTTACACCCCCTCCATCCCTATTAATCTACGTCTTGTAATCTGAGCTTGTACCCTCTGTGCTTTCTGTTCTGACACTTTCTGAGCTCTTCTTGACCCAGGGCTGAGCAAAGGAATGCTGTCCAGAAACTGTGAATCTGTTAACCCTCTCTCTCCTAGTGTTTCTTCTCCTAGCTGTTCCCCATCCTGTATTTCCCAGCTTCTGCCTTCTAAACTATGTCCCTCTGCAAACCACTGTTCCAAATCTATACTGTCCTCCTGCTCCTGGGAAGATTCAGGATCCGGATCAGGATCAGGGGGACACTCCCACCATTCCTCCTCAGTGCAGCCCTCCTCAGCATGGTCCCTGAGAGTAGAGGAGATGGTGAGAATGACGAATGAGGAAGTGGGAGAGACCGGGTGTGGAGAATTCACTTGGGACCACGCCGTTATCCAAGAGGCTGGGTTTTATAGCCTCTCTCTGTAAAGATTGAAATAAAAAAGGAGAGCAAGAGACTTTCCTGGGCAACCAACCAGGAGCCGCTGACACCTTAAGGCTACACCTGTGAATCCTATTGTGTTATAGCTCCTGTCCACCCAGAAAGGTCATTTGGGCCTTCATCTGTCACAGGCCCAGTCAACTTGATGCAAACCATATCCCTACATGCAAACCACAATGCTTGTCCCAACAATCAGGGCCTGATGTTGACAGCCATTTGGGTAGGGTTGCCATACATCCACGAAATCCCGGAAATATCCTCTTTGCGGGGGCCTACATGCCCATTTCTACAATTTAATGCAGTTGTCTGAGGCATTGGAACCTAACTGGCTATATCCGACTGTAACCCGTGTGTTACAGTCTGGGACAAATTAACCACCAGAAAAGAGCTCAGTGATGTACATCTACTGGGACACCTCCTGTGGCCACCGTCGGGGGGTGCCATAGGGCCCTGCCCTCCGCAGGCTCAGGACAAAGCTACCGCCCCCGGAACCCCTTTAATAGGATTAATTCTCCAATTTCTGGGCAGAGGGTGACGTAATCTGCCCCCTTCTTCTTTTATGCAAATTTCCAATGCCTAACCGCCACTCGAGCCTCTTGAGGCGCACCGCCAATACCTTCAAACCCACAACCAATGCTTCAACCCCCTAATTATGTCTTCTAACCAAATGTCATTTCCCTGCGGAGATGGGTGCCCCCCGTCAGCGTGATAAAGGGCTGCTTCAGTGCGTTTCAAGTCTGGGTGCGCTATTATCTGACCATTCAATGCTAGTACCCTGTGTACCACAAAGGAATTCAAGAGCCTCCTGGTTCTATTCAAAGCATTGGGGCAATGACTCCAGCCCGTTGTGCTGGCAGTCTGTGAAGGGTTAACCACCGTTGGGTGAGTCCTGTGATGCACATCAACTAGGACTCACCCTTGTGCCTCTCAGAATCTTATGGCTGGGTGCAAGATAGTTTGTCCATTCAAAGCTGAAACCTTTCTGGCCACTGCCAGCGGGGGTGTGAAAGTCATGCAAAAATGCGTCTCTCCAGCAGGGAAGACCAAAGAGAGCATGTTCTTTCCTTCCTATTTAGCAATCCTTAAAGATTTTGGTTAGAAAAAATAGGTAAAAAGTAACGGTAAAGGAACCCTGGACGGTTACGTCCAGTCAAAGGCGACTATGGGGTTGCGGCACTCATCTTGCTTTCAAGCCGAGGGAGCCGGCGTTTGTCCAAAGACAGCTTTCCAGATCATATGGCCAGCATGACTAAACCGCTTCTGGTGCACAGAAACGTCTTTACCTTCCTGCCAGAGCGGTCCCTATTTATCTACTTTCAAACTGCTAGGATGGCAAGAGCTGGGACAGATCAACGGGAGCTCACCCCGTCGCGGGGGTTTGAAGCACCGACCTTCTGATCAGCAAGCCCAAGAGGCTCAGTGGTTTAGACCACAGCGCCACCTGCTCCTCTAGAAAGAATAGGATCCAGGTCAGGCTTCTGGTACTCTAAAAACAGCTATGCCCTGCAATGCTAGGAGGACTCACCGTGATCTCATTTTTTGTGGTCACTGTTGCTGCTGCTGCTGCTACTGTCTCCAAAACTGAGTTCAGACATCAAGTTCTCTGGAATGGATCTCTTGCCATACCTTGTGGAGAGAGGGGGATGGAGAGGAAGGCCTAAGTTAGTGGTGTCTTAGAAGTTCCCTAGGAGAAATGTCCAGATTTTTACTCTTCCTCCCCCCACCACCTAATTTCAGCAGCTACAAGGCAGGAGGCCCACACTGAACTTGCAACAGATAGAGCAAGCACAAGAAAGGAGCGCCTCTAAGCATGTACAGAATGAGCTACTGGGGCATCACCACCCACCTTTGGGCCTTGTATACCTCCACCCACTCCATCGTTCAGACCAGACACTGAGGTCCAGCTCCGAGGGCCTTCTGGTGGCTCCCTCCCTGTGAGAAGCGAGGTTACAGGGAACCAGGCAGAGGGCCTTCTCAGTAGTGGCACCCACCGTGTGGAATGCCCTCCCATCAGATGTCAAGGAAATAAACAACTATCTGACTTTTAGAAGAAATCTGAAGGCAGCCCTTTATAGAGAAGTTTTTAATGTTTGATGTTTTCTTGTGTTTTTCATATTCTCTTGGGACCCACCCAGAGTGGCTGGGGAAGCCCAGCCAGATGGGCAGGGTATAAATAAGAATTATTATTATTATTATTATTATTATTATTATTATTATTATTATCATTGTCATCATCATTATTAGCAAGGAATTTCAGAGCAGAGGGTAGAAACTTCAGGCAGCCCTAAAGAACCTTTAATAATAATAATACCCCACCCATCTGGCTGGGTTTCCCCAGCCATTCTTGGCAGCTTGCGGCATGTATAAAGACATCGCAAAACATGAAACATAAAAAACTTCCCAATACAATGGTTTGGGCATGCAACTCAAATGCAAAACCTGCATTGCAAATCTTGCAGGTGTTCGAACATCCCCAAAGAAGGCTGGTCAGAGAAGAGCAACAGAGAAGATTGGTTACATGAGCTGACCCTTAGGGTGTGACTCTCCTTGCAAAGGTGGGCATTTATCAGTGTCCCCCCCCCGTCCCCCCCCCCCGGAAGAAGGACATGGAGACAAAATGAATCAACCCAGGGAGGCGAGGGCTTGCTTCCTGGGTCAGATTTCCAATTAAGTTTCTAGGAGATGACAGTTAAAGGGCTGTACCAGGCAGTTGGTGCTAATGTTGGAGGTGTCGAAATGGGCTTTATTTGTTTTTTTTTAAGCAGCTGGGCTGCTGACTGGCTGCCTTTAAAAGCTGTAGGGCTCAGCAATCTCTGCAAATGAAAAGCTACACTCTGTGGGCACGCAGACCATAGTTAAGGTACTCGACAAAGTAGTGATCATTTGCATAGGCAAATAAGGATTAGGAATGTGCTTCATGGGCCTTCTTAACTTACACACTCACTCAGCAGAAGATTAAAACTGTTTACAGACACCCCTCCACACACAAGTGTCCCCATTTCCCAGATTTACAGAAGCCTTCCCCGTTTCAGATTTGATCCCGGAATGTCCCACTTTTCCTTAGGATGTCCCTATTTTCATCAGAGAAATGTTGGAGGGTGTGGAGTTATGCAACCCCCTCGAGCCAAGGAGACAAGTAACTATACAACTTTTAGAACACATCTGAAGTCAGCCCTGTAAAGGGAAGTTTTTTTTAAATGTTTTATTATGTTTTTTATATGTTGGAAGCCACCCAGAGTGGCTGGGGCAAACCCAGTTGGATGGGCAGGGTATTATTATTATTATTATTATTATTATTATTATTATTATTATTAAATAGGACGTCCCCATTTCATTGGAGAAATGTTGAAGGGTATGCTGTTAGCGTGCTTTCACAACAGAGAGAAAATGAAACCTGGCACAGAAACGGTCTAAGGTTGAAGAAAGGTGTCCTCTTTCGAAAGGGTTCACCGTGGCTTCCTTGCAGCTTCGCAATTGATGACAGACAAGGATGCTAGTGACTTGGATAGAGCAGCTTTGCCCCGACTCCCTCCCTCTTCTGCCTTCACCTGGGGAATGCTAAGAACGTGTGCCCTACTTGGCAGGCAGCTACAGCCTTTCCTCCATTCCTTTGGACCTCTACCCCCAATGCCCATTCCCCACCAACGTTCAGGCAGGCAGCAGGGGTGGGTGGGTGTGGGTGGGTGTTCATTTCCCTGGTACATAAGAAGCCATCACTGCACACCCAGCCCCCCAACCCCCCCCCCCACAATCCTGCTCACCTCGACCGTGTCACCAAGTCGATGTAACGCCGGAGTTCTATGAAGTATTGGATCCACTCTTCTCGGGAAGCATTTCGTCTGGGCTCCACTGGCTTTTCAGGGTAGGCCTCTACCAAGGTTCCCAGGCAGAACAAGATGCACAGAGACACAGTGATCATGAGAGGCCAGGACTTCAGGGAGGCCACCATCTAGCAGAAAAGAGACAAGAATGTACAAAGTCCGAAAATCAGCCTAAGCTAACCGAGTGTTGCCAGGTTTGCACCTTGTGGAAGCGCCAGTTTTACGTTAGCTGTCTTACACGTCCCAAGCTTGGCTTGGGAGGGTAGGCATCCACTAAGGCCCCCAAGCAGAACAAGACACATAGGGTCAGGGCGATCACAAGAGGCCAGGGCTTCAGAGAGGCCACCATCTGGAAGGAGACAAGAACGCACAAAGCCTGCTAAGCAGCCTGAACTCACCCAGTGCCGCCAGGTGAGCTCTGCAAAAGCATCCCATGCTTCTAGTCCCTTGTGGAAAGGCCAACTTTACATTAAAACATTGCCAACTTGTTGAGATCCGGCATGGCCATCAGCCTTTCCTAAACTGCCGAAAAACAGAACACCGGCAGATGCTCAGTGTACAAGCATTCTGCTATCAAATGTTCAGCCAGCAGGATGTCCGGTTCCCTGAAAGAGCTTCTTTCCCTTTTGACCCCTGATCCCGAGGCTCAACATAGCAGCTCGGTCTCTCGAAGCACCTTCTACTAAAATGTCAGGAAACAGCAAGCAGAAGAGGAGCATGTTCCCCCCCAAAAAAACATCTGCCATCCTGTTGTGTTCAGGAACCCCAAGCAGCCCTCGGGTTTGAGAAATTAAGTCATGCTTCGGCTTTATTCCTTAGTCCCCACAACTTTATTTCCCTCCCTGAAAAGAAGTACAGCAGCAGATTGAAGGGACTCCGCCCGCCCCAATCCAAACCAACAATTGCCTGTCCCAGGTACTCACTGTCAAAAAGAGGTAGGAGCAGGTGCAAAGCTGGATGCAGAGGGGTGCAAGGAGGACTCAGCCAGCGCTTCTGCAAGTTTCAAGTTAGCAGCTCTCTCTCAGCCAAGGGTTTATATCCTTGGTAGGTGGGTAAATTAAGGAGGGGGAGGCTCCTCCCCTCCCTCCTCATTCAGTCATTCACTCACCCATCATGTGTTGATCAATGCGATTCTGAATCAGCCACCTTGAGCGAACAGCGCTGCACTTGCTAAGGGAGGGGGAAGCTGAACGGGGAACAGGGTGAACCTTGACAGTGCGGGGGGGGGGCAGAATTTAGAGAGGCAGGGACTGTGGACCTGAGCCAAGCACTTTATACGATTAAATAACTGGAGCTTCAGATGAGGGGACTAGGATAATGGAGCTTCACACAGTCATAAGATCTCACGCTGAAGGAGGAAGGCATATATTCTCTTTAGGTTTGTGCTCATCCCCCGAAACTCGTAAGAGGCAAAGTTTTAGAAGAGAGACAAGCTTCACTCACGCGGTGAAAGAAGTAGCCTGCTGGTCTCAGCGCCGGTGAATATTGTGACATGCACAAGCATATGAAAGAGCTTGGAGGCAAGGATTGGTTCAGATCAAGTATTCTCTTGCCTTGATAAGCAGAATTCAAAGTTTAACTTTCAGGACCGAGATTCTTCCGGTGATCTGTCTGATGAGAGGAGAGGGACTTGTAAACTTCACCGTGGTGTCTAGCTGTCTACTGGGAGAAGAGAAGGTGCTGAAATCCATCAGCCACAGACTTGCCACATTTATATCTGCCTAGGGTGGCCGTGTCAAAATATAGGGGGTTGGTGGAAAATTTCAGTAGGATACTAGGCGAATATTCTGAGGTTCTATATGTACTCAGTGTTTGGGTGTCCAAGAAAAATCTCACCTCGTTCTAAGAAATTCTGCCAAGTTTACTTTTTGATTCTTTAAAACAACAACAACAACCAATTTATTTGCTTTCATTGGAAGGTAGACAACATATTTTTCCTCTTTTTTAAATATATATATTATTCAGTTTTACATTTTACAATTAAATTCAATCAAAAATCATTAATCATCAACATTTAGGATTCCCTGAATGCCTAGACTTCCCTCCAGCCCTCCATGGTTTCCATTATCAAACTGTCTGCTGCATCATATAATTTCTCCATTTTTCTTAAAACAATCAATTTTTACCTTAGTTTTTAGTACATTACAAGTGTTACTAAAACCGTGCCAAAGTTTTTAGTTGATTACAGTGTTCTCTTAAGTAACTTGTAAAAAAAATTCCCATTCCTTGTTAAATTTTCCTTCTTCCTGGTTTCTTTCTTTCTTCCTGGTTTCTTTCTTCCTTCCTGGTTTCTTTCTTTCTTCCTGGTTTCCTCGCTGCCACCCTGCCCCCAGTTGAATAGCCACATTCAAAGCTATTTTGGTGCCAGCCCACCCATGAGGCAAGATGAGGCAACTGCCTCAGGTGGCAAGCTCCACAGGGGCAGGGAAAGCCTGCAGTTTCCTCCCAATGCTGCCTCTACTGAGCAGGGTGTCAGAGGAGGAGGAGAGCCAGCAGGAATGGGACTGCAGCTGAATAGCAAGGGCAGCCTCTGACTCCTCTATGAGTCTGCACTCAAACGGTGACTCTCAGCCTCTTCTTACCCTGTCCTAGAAAGGCCTCCTTCTCCCAACCCCACCTGATCATGCAAGCACCCTGCTTCTAGCACCTCCCAGCTTCTTCCTTCCCCAGACTGCTCCCCAATATCCCACCACTGCAATCCAGGGTCTTCTTCTTCCATGTCTTCCCAGGGTGCGGGGGTTCCTGGGCAGTTGGCACCCACCACTCTTCTCATCCAGCCAGTCCCTGACACTTTATTATACAGTGGTACCTTGCTGGCCACATGACCCGGAAGCTGTCTGCGGACAAACGCCGATTCCCTCGGCCTATAGAGCAAGATAAGCGCCACAACCCCAAAGTTGTCTGCGACTGGACTTAACCTTCAGGGGTCCTTTACCTTTACCTTGGTTTACGAACTTAATCCGTTCCGGAAGTCTGTTCTTAAACCAAAGCGTTCTTAAACCAAGGCGTGCTTTCCCATAGAGCGGGGGACTCGATTTACAATCAACAGGAAGCGGAACATGTTCTGCTTCCCAGACAAAGTTCACAAACCAAAACACCTACTCCCGGGTTTGCAGCGTTTTTAATCCAAGTTGTTCATAAACTAAGCTGTTCCTCAACCAAGATAACACTGTATTATATAAATAATAATAATATTGGTTTTTCAAAACAGTTATACACAACAAACATAACATTTCCAAAAACAACAACAATAAATGGTTCTTTCAAACCTTCAGACCTCCTTCCTTCCCTCCATGGGTTCCATTTCTATATTTTGTTCCTGCATCTTTTAATGTAATCCAGGCATCCCCAACCTTGGGCCTCCAGATTTTTGGCCTACAACTCCCATGATCCCTAGCTAACAGGACCAGTGGTCAGGGATGATGGGGATTGTAGTCCAGAACATCTGGAGGGCCGAAGTTTGGGGGTGCCTGATGTAATTTATCTATTATATAATCAGGGTTTCTTTACTTTATGTTACTTTACAAGTGTCCTTGTATTCCTGCCAGTGATTTCAGCTGTTTACAGTGGTCTCCCTCAAATATGCTAAAAATTATTCCAGTCTTTTATAAAAACTTGATCTTCCTGGTTTCTGATCTTTCCTGTCAAGTCTTGCCATTTCTGCATATTCCATCATCTTGGTCTGCCACTCTTCTCTGGTCAGTACTTATTTTTTCCATCTCTGGGCTAGAAGCATCCTTGAAGCTAGAAGCCAGAATCCATAAATTTATTTAGATCACCTAAACAAGTAAGTAAGTGGCGTCATTATAACAAGATGCTATATTTAATTTCATTCAGTCTGTGATTATTTTTTTGCTGCAAAAATTGGGCCGCTTCCTAGGTTGCAAACTTGCATTTGTCATGTAGAAGATTTCCCAGGTGGAGTTTCAGTGTCTTAGTATATTTCAGCAAAAAGAAAAGGGTATTGTGGCACTTTATAGGTTAACAAGCACGACAGAAGCTTTTTGAGAGCCAGTGTGGTGTAGTGGTTAAGAGCGGTAGACTCGTAGTCTGGGGAACCGGGTTCGTGTCTCCACTCCTCCACATGCAGCTGCTGGGTGACCTTGGGCTAGTCACACTTCTCTGAAGTCTCTCAGCCCCACCCACCTCACAGGGTGTTTGTTGTGGGGGAGGAGGGGAATGGAGATTGTTAGCCGCTTTGAGACTCCTTCGGGTAGTGATAAAGCGGGATATCAAATCCAAACTCTTCTTCTTCTTCTTCTTCAAAGGCCAGCGCCCTTTGCATTTTCTAATTAGCAGGAACCTTATCTGACAAAGGAACGGAAAATTGTTTCCTCGGAATGACAAAGGGGTATATTAACATAGATCTTTCACAACATCTCATAAGCAGTTTTATGATGATGGTTTTCTAGGGACACAATATGTATTGCCTGCAGTTGTAACACTTTAAACTTATTTCTGCGTTTGCAAATAATCTTCACACCCTAGTGTTAGACCAACCTATCTGTACTATGGAGAAAAATTGGAAATGCAAGTAACTGCTGGATCTCATTGAATATCAATGGAATGTGATCATTTGCAACAGGGAACCTCTGACAATTGCGGGAACAAATTGTAAAAAACCACAGGAATGCAAACAAAAAGAACCAGCGGGGAAGAAGGCTCAGAGCCCAGGGAGCAGTGGTGGGAGCACAAATTGCTGCAGAAATGTGGACAACTGAGTTTAACATTGGAAAAGTGAGAAACGGAGAGAATCAAATTTGAGAAATCCTTCCACCCTTATTCCCTAGGCATAATGACAACATGCAGTCTCCAATACAGTGGTGCCTTGGTTCCCAAACTTAATCCGTTCCAAAACCAAAGCGTTCCAAAACCAAGGCGTGCTTTCCCATAGAAAGTAATGCAGATCGGATTAATCCATTCCAGACTTTTCAAAACAACCCCTAAAACAGCAATTTAACATGAAATTTACTGTCTAACAAGACCATTGATCCATAAAATAAAAACAATAATCAATGTACTGAACTATAAAATAAATAAGACAGTATTGTAGATGATTTTTAAAAAAATTCTTATTTGCACTGATGATAGTCCTTGTTTAGATGGGGGGCTTTTATTCATTTCTGCAGTCACACAATCAATCAATCAATCAATCAGTACTGAACTGTGAAACGAGCGAGGTCCCAACCAAAGAAGAATGGCAATTTAGACGGTTGGGGGTCCGTTCAGCGGAGCAGACCTCGGCACTTTGGAGAAAGGGAATTCCGCTCCAGCGAAGCGGATTCCCGTTAAAACCCCCAAGTCGAGCGTCTTGGGGCCAGGTTCGTCTGGCGGGCGTCAAAAGCGGGCTCTCCCCCCCACCGGAAAGGCTCTGTTTTGAGCCCCTGTGAGCGGTGGGATCGGAGCTGCGACGCGACAGACATTAGATCACTAACTCCAATCTGCGAAGCTGCGGAACTGCGAGGCTACAGCGACCAATTCTCCCAATATTTGGAACAAAATCGTAAGTTTGGACTTTAATTTGGATTTTGATCTGGACAATTGGCTAAAGGGAAGAGACCTAAAAAACGGGAGTCAGTCTCTACCCACTGAGGAACTGGGGGCAGTGTCAGGGGGAAGTCACATTTTTTGTTTTGTTTTTCTTTTTGTTTTTCCTTTTGGTTAAAAGACATGTATGGACAGATAGTTGGGCGGTTGTCCTCCTCTGTCTTCCCTCATTGCCCCGGGGCTCACCGGTGGCAGGGGTGGGCTTCGGGGGCGAAGGGGGGAGGAGATAGGCCCAGCTATTAAATGAAACGCCTTCGACCCTCCAGCCTTCATGGGACTCTCTCGTGGCAGGAGGGGGCTTTTGGGGGCGGGATGGAAGAGGGCGAGAGAATATGAAATGTATGTCTTGTTTTATTTTATAAAATTAATAAAAATTATTATAAAAAAAAGAAGAATGGCAATTTAAACTGATGGAATATGCGCAGCTTGCAGACTTAACATACAGAATAAGAGAACAAGAAGAATGCATGTTTGCCGAATATATAGGTGAAAATTGTGTTGATTTAAAAATGCCGGTAGCATGAAGATAAATTCAACAGTGTAAATAAGTGTTGGTTGATGTAGCAATGGATTACCGAATGGTTTCATTCATGTCAAATATGCCGGGATGTTTGGTATGCACAATGAACCATGGAAGGAGAAGAAGGAAAGCCGTGGATTTAAGGTTGTTTAAATGAATATTTTGAAATGTAATTTAGAAAATTTAATAAAAAAATTTCAGAGAGAGAGCCCTTCCTTAACTGGGAACAAGCCAATCTCTCAAACACAGGCGCTACCAATTCACCGTGTCTTGCCCACGATCAGCCAAGCGAATTAATGGCCAAAATTCTCAAGCGGAAATAAGCCAGTTACAAACAAAGGTTTGTACCCAATGTTATTATTAACATACGAATGGGCATGGGAATGAACTGATCCATCTAACAGGGGGTGGTCTTCTGAAATAAATGGAGAAATGTGGTCTCATTTTTATAGATGAAAATTACCCTCCTCCCCCCACAACAATATCATTTGGGAGCACTACGTTACTCTGGCGCTAAGTAGAGTTTCGCCAATTTCATTAGATTACATGCTGGCACCGAGGCATAAAATATGGTGCTTGGCCATCCAAATCAGGACATTGGGTGGGGCTGGTGGTATTTACAATTCACTCAAAAAAGAGATAATAGGTACACAGCAGGACAAAATAGGTACACTGACCCTGTTTAATAGCTCTTAAGGAAAAACTGGAGGGCATTTTATTATCAATGTATGGGACCACACTGCTGGCACTGTTGGTTTCTAATGGTTATGCGGTGACCCCTTGTGCCGATCGCATCTGGTTTAGAGGTTGTCCATATCACATCTAGTTTGCCCCTAAAATGGGGGGGGGGCTTTCTCTTTCTGCACACATACAGATACAAATCCAGCTGAATTTCAGACAAAGGGGTACACATTGTGTTAGGCACCTTTGAAATTGTATTTGAGGAGGGAGGTCCAACCTCTTCCTCTTCTCCCGGAAACTGGCTTCAGGAGACCACGGCGGGGGTATATATTTTTTCATGGGGAGAGGGTGTGTCCAACTCTCCAAAATGAGTTTGAAGATTTGGGAGCAACCCTCCTTCACATTTGGCAAAAGTCCGGATCTCTGCCAAGCAGGTGACTTCCGTTCTCGGTTTGGGTTTCATCCTAAACAGATGCGGGAAATTATCTCCTGCCATCCGCCTGTCTCGAGAGGCAATGGAAGAGGCCGTCTTCGGGGGTAAAGTAAAACCATTGGAGAGTCAGAGCACCCACTGTGGCTGCGGAGACCGACACGGGAGAGACATGTTTTCTTGCAGCTGGGCAGATGAAGGCATCCAGCTGTTTTGCCCCAAGGCAATTCTGCTTTCTTCGCTCCTGCCAGCAGTCATTTCTCCTCTGGTCACTGCTGTAGACGCACGATTATCAGCTGTTTAATTTTTTAAAAAAACAATGGAAAGGCTCTAGATTGGGATGCAGTAGTGATAATCTGCTCTAGAAACCGTGTCGTGCCAGCCTGGGTCCCTAATTTATTTTATTTTATTTTTTGAAGTTTAAAAATCCTTTATTAATAAATTCAAATAAAAATATACATATGTTCAATTGAAGCATACATAATCAAAATAAAGAAAAGAAAATACATACCAGCAGATTATGTCATAGACAATTATTCGAAGTAATCATACAACAGTTTTCGTAAAGAAAAGGAAAAAGAAAAGGAAAAAGAAGAAAGAGAAGAGAAAAGAATTACTCCACAAATGGAATGTAGAGATAAAGCAGAAAAGAAGAAAGAAGAAGAAAAAAGAGAGAAATACATTGCAAAGTAACATTGTAAAGAAACACATTGCAAAGTAACATTGTACAACATTTGCGACTTCCACCGCTTCTCCATACAGTAGTTATCTCAGCATGCATGAAAGTAATCTGTCTTTTTATTATTTTTATTATTATAAATATTATGTCCTCCCATTTTCCAATACCTGCAAGGTTATTCTAAACACAACCAGATTTTTGCTCCCAGACCTTGTTTCCCTAAATATTCGTTTAGACACTCCTGTTGTTGATTTTTATTTTAGCTTTAAATTTGCCTAATTTTTATATTACATCTCTCAGTAGCCAACCAGGTAGCTATGAGAAGCTCACAAGGGTACATCAATGTCTACCCTTACGATTCCCAGAAGCCACTATTCAAAGCATACTGATAGTGGAGGTAGAATATGCACATGCTGAGGTAAAATATGTTGTACAGTGGTACCTCGGTTTTCAAACATCTCGGAAGTCAAGAGATTCGGTTTTCGAACGCTTTTCGGAAGTTGAACACACTACGCAGCTTCCGTATTGAGTTTTTCGTTTACCACTGTGTACCTCGGTTTTTGAACGTAATCCGTTCCGGAAGACCGTTTGAGTTTCTGAAACTTTTGAAAACTGAAGCATTTACTTACAGAAAACGCATAGCATGTTCGACTTGTGAAAAGTGTCCGAAAACCGAAGCATTTACTTCCGGGTTGTCGGCGTTTCCGAGACGTTCGAAAACTGCAGTACCACTGTGCACTGTGTTTGGAAATATGAACACATGAGTGTAGTCAAGAGGGGGCAAGGAGGGGCAACTGTTCCCCCTAAATCAATAAAAATCAATAATCCTTCAATCTATCCCAGGATAGTGAGGGGCAGAGGCATCTAAAAGTAAAGTAGAATGTACTAATCTTTGGTGATCTTTTTTTAAAACACACACACACACACACACACACACACACATTTTTATTGGTTTTCAAACTAATACAAGTACAATAACCATTGAACACTTATCGAGTAGTACAGCTAATGGTATCTCTAGACATAGAGATAATGGATAAAATAACGTAACTTCTCCACTGAGAATTTTGAGCAGTTGGTATAAAAAAAGGTCTTGGTAGTTAAAGAAAGGGGACCATGTTTCTTAGAAGGTGTCTTTATTCATTATGCCTTAAATCACCCTCCTTAAATCACCAGTGCTTTTTTTCGGGGGGGGGGCGCATACCCTTAAACATTTTGTGAATCTTTGTACTTTTGTCCATTTAATTTGAACTACAAAATGAGAGTGTCAGATATACCTCAAATCACTGTCTGGGTTAGCCCATCTGGCCTCCATCCATCTCTTGTTTTCCTAGTTTCAGTTTACAATTGGTTCTGGTACAGAAGCATAAGAGCTGATGGTCAGCCATTCAGATCAGCACACTGGGAGGATATGTTCCACACGAAAGATACAGATCAGGTACACAGCCCCTGTTAAATATCTACTAAGGACAAAGTGGAGAGTGTGCTATTGTTGTTGTTTAGTCGTTTAGTCGTGTCCGACTCTTCATGACCCCATGGACCATAGCACGCCAGGCACTCCTGTCTTCCACTGCCTCCCGCAGTTTGGTCAAACTCATGTTCGTAGCTTCGAGAACACTGTCCAACCATCTTGTCCTCTGTCGTCCCCTTCTCCTAGTGCCCTCCATCTTTCCCAACATCAGGGTCTTTTCCAAGGATTCTTCTCTTCTCATGAGGTGGCCAAAGTATTGGAGCCTCAGCTTCACGATCTGTCCTTCCAGTGAGCACTCAGGGCTGATTTCCTTAAGAATGGATAGGTTTGATCTTCTTGCAGTCCATGGGACTCTCAAGAGTCTCCTCCAGCACCATAATTCAAAAGCATCAATTCTTCGGCGATCAGCCTTCTTTATGGTCCAGGTCTCACTTCCATACATCACTACTGGGAAAACCATAGCTTTAACTATACGGACCTTTGTAGGCAAGGTGATGTCTCTGCTTTTTAAAATGCTGTCTAGGTTTGTCATTGCTTTTCTCCCAAGAAGCAGGCACCTTTTAATTTCATAAGTAAACGAAAAATTACAAGAACTCGGGCCAGAAAGGATAATTTCAAAAAATCTTCACAAAGTTTTATTCAGGATAACTTAAAAAATACAAAGTACAAATTCGATTATAGGAATGATGTGAAGTCTAGACTATTGTTCAAGCCCCCTGGATGTAAAGTGTTGAAAAGATGAATAAATTTGTAATCTGGACATTGCCGCAAACCCGCTTTCAACGTATGAACATTGACAGACTCCTTCTCCAACAGGAGTCCAAATTTATTCATCTTTTCAACACTTTACATCCAGGGGGCTTGAACAATAGTCTAGATTTCACATCATTCCTATAATCGAATTTGTACTTTGTAACAACATTGAACCTAGTTATGTCCATATGCCTTTAAATTATCTCAACACTTTTAGTACGCCTAAATGCAATACTGTCTCTTTAATTTTGCTGCAACCTTGTTTTCACTATCATTTAAGTGCTGCAAACAATTTGAGTTAGCAAAGCAAACATACTTGGTACACTTAGACCTGAGAAACCTCGGTAAGCTACCTTTGTTTTTACAAGTATTATAACTCTGTTTGCAGAAAACTACAAGTATTCCTGTAACAAGGTTTATTATATTTTGTAAGAGGATTTCTTATTTAAGTTTAGACAAGCCTTTTGTACGCTACAAGCAGTTTAAATCCTTATTTAGAAAGCAGACTATAAGGTTGAAGTTAGGTTGGTCACTCAAAGATATATCAGTAATGTTTATTTGAATACAGTCTCTGTCCTTTTTATTTGTTAAAACCTTATATCTAAAGAGTTAAATAATTTCTCATTACAAAGATTTATGTTAACTTTTACATTCCAGCTGATGAAGAATCATCGAAACAGGGCCTTGTCCTGATGTTGATATTTACTGGAAGTTATCCTGAATAAAACTTTGTGAAGATTTTTTGAAATTATCCTTTCTGGCCCGAGTTCTTGTAATTTTTCGTTTACTTCTGGACCTTTTAATTTCATGACTGCTGTCCCCATCTGCAGTGATCAAGGAGCCCAAGAAAGTAAAATCTCTCACTGCCTCCATTTCTTCCCCTTCTATTTGCCAGGAGGTGATGGGACCAGTGGCCATGATCTTGGTCACAAAGTGGAGAGTGTGCTATTATCAATACCAATTTCAAATA
This sequence comes from Zootoca vivipara, assembly GCF_963506605.1. NCBI lineage: Eukaryota > Metazoa > Chordata > Lepidosauria > Squamata > Lacertidae > Zootoca > Zootoca vivipara. The sequence continues at coordinate 17,938,307 of NC_083288.1, read as the reverse complement.
GGGGAACATGGGCAGGAATACACCTCCCCGAATGTGTTCACCCCCTCTTCCTTGCTGCGACTGCTGCTCTACGCCTCAATGCCCCTCCCCCCAAAAATTATTCTACTACTGACAGGCTTCAATAATATGTAGCCTTGTTTTTACATACAGTCATACTTTGGTTGGTGAATGCCCTGGAACTCAGAAGTAAGTGTGTTGGTTTGCGAACGTTCTTTTGGAACCCGAACATCCGGCGGGGCTTCCGTGGCTTCTGATAGGCTGCAGGAGTTTCCTTGTTGCCCCTTCCAACTCTGTGATTCTATGTTGCAGAATATACCTGCCAAAGCGGGGGGCGGGACCTCTGTCTGGAAAGGTCCTTAGTTTTTCTTTCTCAAAGAAAGGGTTTAGAAAGCTGTGAGTGGTCCTTTTCATTTGTGCAGGTTATGAAGCCGCACCATAGGTCATTATGTCAACTATGAAAGCAGGAGATTAGCCAGAGGTAGAGATTGTGAAAATATCTACCTTAAGCTGAGTGGAGATGCTAAGAGAAGGAGGAAGGAGGAAGAGGTATAAAGGCCCCCCACCTGTGTTCTGCAGTGCCAGAAACTGCAGAGGAATTTCTCCAAGCCAGAACCTTTGTGTCACTACATTGCAACCTTGAGAGCATGGTAAGAAAGGGGGAGTGGGGTGGGGAGGATGGGGAATTAGGTAACAGAATTTTAACCAATGTGACCCACAACACAATTTGACAGTGTTGAGAGCTCTTGTCTAGGATGCCAGTGAGCTTGCATGCCCTTCTACAGGATACTCCAATCCATTCCTCTGCCTTGCATGCCCTTCCACAAGATACTCTATTCCATTCCTCTGCCTTGCATACCCTTTCGCAGGATACTTCATTCCATTCCCCCCACCTTACATACCCCTTCGCAGGTTACACTGTTCCATTCCTCTGTATTGCATGCCCTTCCACAGGATACTCCATTCCATTCCTCCCGCCTTGCATACCCTTTTGCAGGATACTCTGTTCCATTCCTCCCACCTTACATACGCCTTCGCAGGATACACTGTTCCATTCCTCTGTATTGCATGCCCTTCCACAGGATACTCCGTTCCATTCCTCCCGCCTTACCGCAGAATACTCTGTTCCATTCCTCTGTCCAATTTTCTGCTTCAATCAGCTTTCTGTGGTGACTTATAGCTACAGTTTCCAGCACTCTTAACAAACCACACTTCTCAGGGTTCACCGTGACTGTTAAAGTAGTGCTTTAGATGTTTGGTGTGGTTGCAGCCTTGGATTTCCTATCAGCATACGGGATTGAAGAATGGGGTAGATGTGCCCCTGAAGGACCAGGTGCACAGCCTGTTTCCAAGGCAGCTGTCTACCAGGTTCATCTGGTACACAGGCTGAGACCCAACCTGCCCGCAGACTGTCTCGGCCGAGTGGTGCATGCTCTGGTTATCTCCCGCTTGGACTACTGCAATGCATAGTATGTGGGGCTACCTTTGAAGGTGACCTGGAAACTACAATTAATCCAGAATGCAGCAGCTTGACTGGTGACTGGGAGTGGCCACCAAGACCACATCACACCTGTCCTGAAAGACCTACATTGGCTCCCAGTATGTTTCCGAGCACAATTCAAAGTGTTGGTGCTGACCTTTAATGCCCTAAACGGTCTCAGCCCAATATACCTGAAGGAGAGGAGTGTCTCCACCCCCATTGTTCAGCCTGGACACTGAGGTCCAGCTCCGAGGGCCTTCTGGCGGTTCCTTCACTGCGAGAAGTGAGGTTACATGGAACCAGGCAGAGGGCCTTCTCGGTAGTGGCGCCCTCCCTGTGGAATGCCCTCCCATCAGATGTCAAGGAAATAAACAACTACCTGACTTTTAGGAGTCATCTGAAGGCAGCCCTGTTTAGGGAAGTTTTTAATGGCTGATGTTTTATCGTGTTTTTAATATTCTGTTGGGAGCCGCCCAGATTGGCTGGGAAAACCCAGCCAGATGGGTGAGATATGAATATATTATTATTATTATTATTTCGCTGCCAGTTTCCCACCTGCTCAAAATCATGAGAGTGCCCTGAATTTTCTCTATTTCCTCCCTGCAGAAGACAATCTTTCCGCGGAGCAGCTGCGTATCTCTCTTTGCCCTCACCTGCTGTGTGGCCGTGTTCCTCAGCACTTCTAATGACATCAAACCAGTGCCTCCGAAATACCCCGGTCACAATGCATCATTGGAGAAACTCCAGACATTCCTTGACGAGCTCCGATCTTATACAACAATGCTTTCGCTTCTCAAGTAAGTAGCACCATCTTGCAGATGAATGTGTTCATTTATGTGGTTATAAGTCAAACAGAATTTAGGGTTAGCATATACAGTGGCACCTCGGTTTAAGTACACAATTGGTTCCAGTGGAAAGTGGATTAATCCGTTCCAGACGGGTCCGCGAGTACTTAACCTGAAGCGTACTTAACCTGAAGCGTACTTAACTTGAAGCGAACTTTCCCATTGAAAGTAATGGAAAGTGGATTAATCCGTTCCAGACGGGTCCGCAGAGTACTTAAACTGAAAGTACTCAAAACGAAGCATACTTAAACCGAGGTATGACTGTAGATGGGTGGTTCCAAAACCTTTTTCCTCTGGGCCACACTTTCAGAATGAAAAATTGCTCGCTCCACACTGAATTTAATAATAATAATAATAATAATAATAATAATAATAATAATAATAATAATAAATACATTGGAAAACAAAAAGGGAAAACTCCTAGCATTGTCCTAGGATTGTCCTCAGTATCATGCAATGCTCTTGCTCTCATTTTGAAAAGATGTCTTTCCATCTTCTCCAAATACAAAAAAATACAGTGGTGCCTCGGTTTTCGAACGTTATCCATTCCAGAAGTCCATTCGAGTTCTGAAATGTTTGAAAACCGAAAACTGAAAGCGGAAGCCTCAAATCCGAAGCCTCAATATGGGAAGCTCGAAACGGAAGCCACATTTCCTGTTCGACTTCCGAGGCGCGTTGGAAAACCGAGGCATTTACTTCCAGGTTTTCGGCGTTTGAGTTCCAAAATGTTTGACTATGGAGGTGTTCGCAAACCAAGGTACCAATGTATTTGATATTATACAGTCGTACCTTAGATCCCAAACACCCTGGAACTCTGACATTTTGGCTCCCAAATGCAGCAAACCCAGAAGTGATTTGTTCCTGTTTGTGAATATTTTTTTGGAACCGACCGTCTGACTGGGCTTCCACGGCTTCTGATTGGCTGCAGGAGCTTCCTGCAGCCAATCAGAAGCTGCAGTTTGGTTTTCAAACATTTTGGAAATCGAATGGACTTCCGGAATGGATTCTGTTTGACTTCCAAGGTACGACTACTACTACGTGCTACTGTATGCTATACTTCGCTACGCTACACTGAAATATTAAAGGTTTCTTGGATTGTGAATGCCACCCAATGTGTGCTGTGGATCTGACCGATTGCCCCAAGAATTGCCCCAGCCACTCTCCACATATTATCTGTGCTCAATGGGGCTTACTCTGATGTACGCTTCAGGTTAGGTACGGACTTCCAGAACCAATTACACTCATACTTCGGGTTAAGTACGCTTCAGGTTGAGTACTCCGCAGACCTGTCTGGTTAAGTACGCTTCAGTTTAAGTACTCGCGAACTCGTCTGGAACGGATTAATCCACTTTCCATTACTTTCAATGGGAAAGTTCGCTTCAGGTTAAGTACACTTCAGGTTAAGTACAGACTTCCGTAACCAATTGTGTACTTAAACCAAGGTACCACTGTACACAATTGGTTATGGAAGTCTGTACTTAACCGGAAGCGTACTTAACCTGAAGCAAACTTTCCCATTGAAAGTAATGGAAAGTGGATTAATCCGTTCCAGAGGGGTCCGTGGAGTAATTTAACTGAAAGTACTCAAACCAAAGCATACTTAAACCGAGGTATGACTGTACCACAAAAGCACTTCAACAGCAGATACTGCAAGATGTGTCCGCACTTGATTTCAGTGGTTGCACATTGAAAGGCGACCAGATTGCAACAAGAATCTTGCTTTATTATAATGATTAAATTTAACAGTTAGTTGAAGAGGAGAGGAAGGGAATGCCCAGTAGGGAATGTCTTGCTCGGAAGCAGGCAGCCATCATATGAAGAAGAAGTCAGGTGAAGAGGATCATGGAGCAATCAGGGTTCTGTCTGGAAGGCTTGCAGCCATCCTCCTTGTGGACCTGTCCATGAAAGAAGCAATGGAAGAATCCAATAGAAGCTGTGAGTGGGGGATTCCCCATCTCTCCTTATATCAAGGACTGGGCATAGGAGGAATGGTGGAGACATCCTCCCCATCCTGACCCTTCCAGGGAGGAGGAAGAGGAAGACAGTATAGATTTTGAACTGGGATTTGAAGGCGGTCACAGCTCAGAGGCAGATGAGGGGGAAAGCTGGGGAATCATGGGAGAGCCGCAACAACACCCAGCTTACACATTGTCCTTAGAAAGCAGCCCAGACCCTACATCTCCCAGAACCTGTCGAACCTTGAAAGTAGGAGAGCAAAGAGCTCAAAGACGGCACATTTCAGCACCCCTAGATGTCAGGCGTCAGGGAATTGGCTTCTTCCCCCATGGCCATAAATAAGCAGATCAAATGAAAGGGAATTCTTACCAGTTAGTTTTTTTAAAATAAACACAGCGAAGGACAAAATGATGCATCTACCCAGAATGGCAGTGTTCCCAATTAAGGCTTACACCCCCTCCATCCCTATAAATCTACGTCTTGTAATCTGAGCTTGTACCCTCTGTGCTTTCTGTTCTGACATCTTCTGAGCTCTTCTTGACCCTGGGCTGAGCAAAGGAATGCTGTCCAGAAACTGTGAATCTGTTAACCCTCTCTCTCCCAGTGTTTCTTCTCCTAGCTGTTCCCCATCCTGTATTTCCAAGCTTCTGCCTTCTAAACTATGACCCTCTGCAAACCATTGTTCCAAATCTATACTGTCCTCCTGCTCCTGGGAACATTCAGGATCCGGATCAGGATCAGGGGGACGCTCCCACCATTCCTCCTCAGTGCAGCCCTCCTCAGCATGGTCCCTGAGAGTAGAGGAGATGATGAGAATGACGAATGAGGAAGTGGGAGAGTCCGGGTGTGGAGAATTCACTTGGGACCACGCCATTATCCAAGAGGCTGGGTTCTATAGCCTCTCTCTGTAAAATTGAAATAAAAAAAGGAGAGCAAGAGACTTTCCTGGGCAACCAACCAGGAGCCGCTGACACCTTAAGGCTACACCTGTGAATCCTATTGTGTTATAGCTCCTGTCCACCCAGAAAGGTCATTTGGGCCTTCATCTGTCACAGGCCCAGTCAACTTGATGCAAACCATATCCCTACATGCAAACCACAATGCTTGTCCCAACAATCAGGGCCTGATGTTGACAGCCATTTGGGTAGGGTTGCCATACATCCATGAAATCCCGGAAATATCCTCTTTGCGGGGGCCTACATGCCCATTTCTACAATTTAATGCAATTGTCTGAGGCATTGGAACCTAACTGGCTACATCCGACTGTAACCCGTGTGTAACCCATTTGGGTAGGGTTGCCATTTGGGTAGGGTTGTAGAAATTAACCACCAGAAAGGAACCCAGTGATGTACATCTACTGGGACACCTCCTGTGGCCACCGTTGTGGGGTGCCATAAGGCCCTGAGCTCCGCAGGCTCAGGACAAAGCTACCGCCCTCGGAACCCCTTTAGCGGGATTAATTCTCCAATTTCTGGGCAGAGGATGACGTAATCTGCCCCCTTCTTCTTTTATGCAAATTTCCAATGCCTAACCGCCAGTCGAGCCTCTTGAGGCACGCCGCCAATACCTTCACACCCGCCACCAATGCTTCAACCCCCTAATTATGTCTTCTAATCAAATGCCATTTCCCTGTGGTGATAGGTGCCCCCCGTCAGCATGATAAAGGGCTGCTTCAGTGCGTTTCAAGTCTGGGTGCACTATTATCTGACTGTTCAGTGCTAGTACCCTGCGTACCACAAAGAAGTTCAAGAACCTCCTGGTTCTATCCAAAGCATTGGGGCAATGACTCCAGCCCATTGTGCTGGCAGTCTGTGAAGGGTTAACCACCACAAAGGAGTTCAAGAGCCTCCTGGTTCTATTCAAAGCATTGGGGCAATATGACTAAAGCCCGTTGTGCTTGTTCACAATTCTAAGAGGTTATGGGCAAGGTGCTGCCAGTTCAGATGGCTTTTTCCAAGCTGTTTATTCGCAAGGCATTGTACAAGGCAATGTACAGCCTGGGGTTACAATGCAGGAACACCTACACAGTCTGCAGTTAAAGTTTGTTGCGCTTCAGGAAAGAGACTGTGCATTAGACCAGCAGGAGAAGGTGGCTATCATTCTGAGCTCTCTCCTGGAAAGCTGGGATAATCTAGTTATGTCTCTAGAAGCAATGAAAGAGGATGATTTTAACAGTCAGTTACGTGACTGGGCGTTTGATTGAAGAATGGCAGAAGAAGCAAGAAAGGTCGTTGGCTGCAGAGGCTTCTACAAGCAGGTGGTTTGGAAGGAGTTCTCATGCCGTACCAGAGGTGAAGCAGCAGCAGCGTGCCAGTGAGGAGTCAGCATTTGCTTTTAGGCGTTGCTTCCAATGTGGGTCTTCAGCGCATCTAAAACGACAATGTCTGGATTTGGTCAAGTCTCAGCGGCTGGTGAGACGAGATCAGTAGCAGCGTAAAAAGAAATTCTTCAAACGAAAACAATCGGCTCAGCTGGTGACCGCCGAGGTCAAGATTGCTGATGAGAAACAAGCTGTCTGGGTAGTCGATTCGGGAGCGTCTCAGCACATCGTAAATTCAGATGAATTGTTTGTTTCCAAGAACTCGGCACAGCGCAGCCAGGTGGCTCTAGCAGACGGAAGTACTTCCGAAGTGATTTCGGGGGGTGCAGTTTTTGTTCCTTGTCTGCGTGAATGCTTGCAAAATGTACTGTGTGTGCCTTCATTGAGGAGCAATCTGATGTCTGTAGATTGTTTGCTAAAAGCTGGGTTTAAAGTGCATTTTGAAGGAGACAGTTGCATGATTAAGAAGGCTGGTGAGATTTTAGGCACTGCTAAGTCAGAGGGAGGCTTGTTTTGACTTAAAGCAGGATCTCAAGTTGCAGCAGTAGTCAGTAAATCTCAGCCTGCAGTGAGCAACAAAGCTATACATGACAACTGTGTGCACTTATTGCACAGGAAAATGGGGCATGCTGGCTGGAAAAGTGTACTGAAAATGTCTGAATTGGCTGATGGGTGCAACTTAAAGAGTTGTAACTAGTTCCTTGATTGCAATGTTTGTAAAAAGGTTAAAACCCACAGAGTCTCTTACCCCAGGAGTGATAGAGTTAGTGAGTCACCGCTACAGCTAGTCCACATGGACGTGGTTGATCCATTTGCTGTAAGCAGGGGTGGATCGCGTTTTTCTCTAACAATTGTTGATGACGCGACACGTTACACTTGGTGTTATCCAATGAAGCACAAGGGTGACGTGTTCACTAAATTCAAAGGCTGGGTGGCATCTGTGGAAAGGTTTCTGTCCCTTAAACTCAGAAGGATTCAGACGGACAGAGGTGGGGAATTTATGTCAAATGCTTTTAGAGATTGGTTACAGAAGCGTGGCATTGGGCATAGAAAAACTAACGCTTTTCCCCCGGAAGAGAACGGCATTGCGGAGCGAAAACACGGATCTCTTCAGGAGATGATGTTTGCCATGCTTGATGATGCTGATTTGCCCATGTCTTATTGGGGGGAGAGCATGCTCACCGTATGTTATCTCCAAAATAGGCTCTTTCATCAAACAATAGGGACAACTCCGTACTTTAAATTGTTTGGCAAAAAACCCAAAATTGACCATCTTCACGTGTTTGGGTCAAAAGCCTGGGTATTAATTTCAAAACAAATGAGAAAGAAGGGAGATCCTAAGACCAAGCATTAGTGTTTGTGGGCTATCAGGAGCTAGGAAAAGGTTTCCGCTTTGCTGAAGGGACAAATGGCATTGTGATCTCCAGGAATGCCAGTTTTTGTGAACATAGTGGCTGGGAGAGACTACATGCCAATACTGAGGTTTGGTTTGAACCTTCCCAGGGGCTTCGTGACTCTGAAGGTAAACATAGAGGATCAGAGTCTGAGGGGGAGGAAAGTTCAGATAAGAGCTCTCAAGAAAGTGAAATTAGCCAGAGACCAGTTGTTAAGCAACAGAAGAGAGGTCATAGTTCTGAGGAGGAAAGTGGGTCAGAAGAAAAATTTTCTGCCCGAAGATCTAAAAGACAAAATAAAGGCATGCCTCCAGAGCGTTTTTCTCCAGATACTGCAAATGTGTTTAATGTAATTGCAGAGCCCAAGAGGTTTCAGGAGGTGTTAAAGTTACCAAAAGAGGAGGCAGAGCTTTGGAAACAGGCAATGGAGGAAGAGATGTCCTCTCTGAATGAGCACAAGGTTTTTACACCAGTAGCAGCGCCTGAGGGGGCAAATATGGTAGGCTGCAGGTGGGTGTACAAACTTAAACCTCTGGTGACAGGAGGCTACAAATATAAAGCTCGTTTAGTGGCTCAGGGATATTCTCAGAGGCCTGGAAAAGATTATGACGAGACTTTTTCCCCTACTGCTAAGGGGGACAGTGTAAGGCTGATTCTAACGCTTGGAGCAAAGAGAAAACTCCAGTTAAACCATTTTGATATCCAGGCTGCATATTTACATGCATCATTATCAGAAGACCTGTATCTAGCTGAACCGCCTGGTTATGAGACAGGTTCCAATAGAGTGCTGAAATTAAACAATGCTCTATATGGTCTCAAACAGGCTGCAAGATCTTGGAACAAATGTTTTCATGAGGCCTTAGTGTCATTTGGCTTCAAGCAGAGTACAGCTGACAATTGTGTTTATGTACGTGGTACAGGCAGTGATCAAGAGTTTTGTCTGATCTATGTAGATGACGTATTGTATGCTTGCAAAACAGATAAACAAACTAAAAGGTTTGCTAAGCAATTGTCAAGTAAGTTCAAAGTGAAGGACTTAGGCCCTGTTCGGGCATATCTAGGGTTGGAAGTGTGCTGGGCCCAAGATGGCAGCTGCCTAATTAGTCAGCAGAACAAAATTAAACAGCTACTGACTACGTACAGGATGCAGGATTGCAAAGGGGCAGCGATACCTATGGATCCAGGTTTCATAAAAACACTTCATACAGATGAGAGTCCTGTATTTGAACATCCTGATGTATATCATTCTGTAATTGGAAGTCTATTGTATCTAGCACAATGGTCCAGACCTGATATTAGCTATGCATTGAGTGAATTGTGCAATGAGGTGGTTTATTTCAAGCGTTTGTTAGCAGATTTAAAAATAAATTGTGGAGAACCAGTACAAGTTAACATTGATAATCAGGCTTGTATAACCTTAAGTAAAACAGAGGGTTTCAAGTCACGTTCCAAACATATCGCTGTAAAATACCAAAATGTTCGTTGCAGTGTACAAGACAATGTAATCACATGTACTTATGTATCAAGTGAAGAAAATGTGGCAGATGTATTAACTAAACCATTGGCAAAGATAAAGAACAAGCAAATGTGCAAGGGTTTAGGTTTGCTGGAAAAATGAGTGAACAGTAAAAGTTCCTACACAGGTGTTAATAGATGTTAATTGTCCAGCAGAATCTGTGAGGGGGTGTTCAGTTTCTGTTAATTGGTTCTCATGGGAAACTTACAGATTCTGGCTTCACACAATTAACTCAAGGCAGTGTCAATTTACTCTTGGCAGAAAGCCAAGGTCTGCCTGACCTGGAAACTACTCTCTGATTGGTTAACGGCCAGCACTGAACTCTGTTATCTAGGAATGCTAGCACAGTTGTTTCTTGTTAGGTGTTAGGAGTAGAAGTGCTGTGTATATGGTTGGAGAGAGAGAGAGTAAGGATTTATTTTGCTTTGCTTTATATGCAGAAACTCTGCTGCTTTTATTTTCTTTTAATAAATCCTGTAAATAGTTATTCTGCGTCTAGCCGACTAGTCATTTCCACCTCAACTAGCTTCTGCGCTGTGCAGGAAAACTCTGCTACGTTTGGGCTAAAGCCACTAGAGCTATGCCTGACACTTCAAAATTCTAAGAGTGCTGGCAGTCTGTGAAGGGTTAACCACCGTTGGGTGAGTCCTGTGATGCACATCAACTAGGACTCACCCTGGGGCCTCTCAGAATCTTATGGCTGGGTGCCAGATAGTTTGTCCATTCAAGGCTGACACCTTTCTGGCCAGTGCCAGATCCAAGAACTTCCTTGATGCATGCCATCATATGACTCCAGCCCGCTGCGCTGGCAGTCTGTGAAGGGATAACCACCATTGGGTGAGTCCTGCGATGCACATCAACTAGGACTCACCCTTGTGCCTCTCAGAATCTTATGGCTGGGTGCAAGATAGTTTGTCCATTCAAAGCTGAAACCTTTCTGGCCACTGCCAGAACCAAGAACTTCCTTGATTTATCAATAGCAGCGGGGGTGTGAAAGTCATGCAAAAATGTGTCTCTCCAGCAGGGAAGACCAAAGAGAGCATGTTCTTTCCTTCCTATTTAGCAATCCTTAAGGGTTGTGGTTAGAAAGAATAGGTAAAAAGTAAAGGTAAAGGAACCCTGGACGGTTACGTCCAGTCAAAGGTGACTATGGGCTTGCGGCGCTCATCTTGCTTTTAGGCCAAGGGAGCCGGCGTTTGTCCGCAGACAGCTTTCCAGATCATATGGCCAGCATGACTAAACCGCTTCTGGTGCACAGAAACGTCTTTACCTTCCTGCCAGAGCGGTCCCTATTTATCTACTTTCAAACTGCTAGGATGGCAAGAGCTGGGACAGATCAACGGGAGCTCACCCCGTCGCGGGGGTTTGAAGCGCCGACATTCTCATCAGCAAGCCCAAGAGGCTCAGTGGTTTAGACCACAGAGCCACCCGCTCCTCTAGAAAGAATAGGATCCAGGTCAGGCTTCTGGTACTCTAAAAACAGCTATGCCCTGCAATGCTAGGAGGACTCACCGTGATCTCATTTTTTGTGGTCACTGTTGCTGCTGCTGCTGCTACTGTCTCCAAAACTGAGTTCAGACATCAAGTTCTCTGGACTGGATCTCTTGCCATACCTTGTGGAGAGAGAGGGATGGAGAGGAAGGACTAAGTTAGTGCTGTCTTAGAAGTTCCCTAGGAGAAATGTCCAGATTTTTACTCTTCCTCTCCCCACCACCTAATTTCAGCAGCTACAAGGCAGGAGACCCACACTGAATTTGCAACAGATGGAGCAAGGGTAAGAAAGGAGTGCCTCTAAGCATATACAGAATGAGCTACTGGAGCATCACCACCCATGTCTACACCTACACCTTTGGGCCCTGTATACATGAAGGAGCTTCTCCACCCCCATCGTTCAGCCCGGACACTGAGGTCAAGCACCAAGGGCCTTCTGGTGGTTCCCTCCCTGTGAGATGTGAGGTTACAGGGAACCAGGCAGAGGGCCTTCTCGGTAGTGGCACCCACCGTGTGGAATGCCCTCCCATCAGATGTCAAGGAAACAAACAACTATCTGACTTTTAGAAGAAATCTGAAGGCAGCCCTTTATAGAGAAGTTTTTAACGTTTGACGTTTTCTTGTGTTTTTCATATTCTGTTGGGACCCACCCAGAGTGGCTGGGGAAGCCCAGCCAGATGGGCAGGGTATAAATAAGAATTATTATTATTATTATTATTATTATTATTATTACTATTATTATTATTTCGCTGCCAATTTTCCACCTGCTCAGAAGAAATCTGAAGGCAGCCCTTTATAGAGAAGTTTTTAATGTTTCACGTTTTCTTGTGTTTTTCATATTCTGTTGGGACCCACCCAGAGTGGCTGGGGAAGCCCAGCCAGATGGGCAGGGTATAAATAAGAATTATTATTATTATCATTATCATCATCATCATTATTAGCAAGGAATTTCAGAGCAGAGGGTAGAAACTTCAGGTAGCCATAAACAACCTTTAATAATAATAATAATAATAATAATAATAATAATAATAATAATAATACCCCACCCATCCGGATGGGTTTCCCCAGCCACTCTGGGCAGCTTCCAGCATGTACAAAGACATCGCAAAACATGAAACATAAAAAACTTCCCAATACAATGGTTTGGGCACGCAACTCAAATGCAAAACCTGCATTGCAAATCTTGCCTGTGTTCGAACATCCCCAAAGAAGGCTGGTCAGAGAAGAGCAACAGAGAAGATTGGTTACATGAGCTGACCCTCAGGGTGTGACTCTCCTTGCAAAGGTGGGCATTTATTAGTGGATTCTAAAAAGCTTGTGTCCCGTCCCCCTGTTCCCCCGCAGGAATATATGCGCTGCTAATTTGTGGTTTGCGGAAGTCAGGCCCACAGCTCCCTTGGGTTCAGAACTGGGTCAGGAGTTCAAGAAGGACATGGAGACAAAATGAATCAACCCAGAGGGGCGAGGGCCTGCCTCCTGGGTCGGATTCCCAATTAAGTTTCTAGGAGATGACAGTTAATGGGCTGTACCAGGCAGTTGGTGCTAATGTTGGAGGTGTCGAAATGGGCTTTATTTATTTTTTAAGCAGCTGGGCTGCTGACTAGCTGCCTTTAAAAGCACACAGACCATAGTTAAGGTACTCGACAAAGTAGTGATCATTTGCATAGGCAAATAAGGATTAGGAATGTGCTTCATGGGCCTTCTTAACTTACACACTCAGAAGATAAAAACTGTTTACAGACACCCCTCCACACACAAGTGTCCCCATTTCCCAGATTTACAGAAGCCTTCCCCGTTTCAGATTTGATCCCGGAATGTCCCACTTTTCCTTAGGATGTCCCTATTTTCATCAGAGAAATGTTGGAGGGTGTGGAGTTATGCAACCCCCTCGAGCCAAGGAGACAAGTAACTATACAACTTTTAGAACACATCTGAAGTCAGCCCTGTAAAGGGAAGTTTTTTAAAATGTTTTATTATGTTTTTTATATGTTGGAAGCCACCCAGAGTGGCTGGGGCAAACCCAGTTGGATGGGCAGGGTATTATTATTATTATTATTATTATTATTATTATTATTATTATTAAATAGGACGTCCCCATTTCATTGGAGAAATGTTGAAGGGTATGCTGTTAGTGTGCTTTCACAACAGAGAGAAAATGAAACCTGGCACAGAAACGGTCTAAGGTTGAAGCAAGGTGTCCTCCTTCGAAAGGGTTCACCGTGGCTTCCTTGCAGCTTCGCAACTGATGACAGACAAGGATGCTAGTGACTTGGATAGAGCAGCTTTGCCCCGACTCCCTCCCTCTTCTGCCTTCACCTGGGGAATGCTAAGAACGTGTGCCCTACTTGGCAGGGAGCTACAGCCTTTCCTCCATTCCTTTGGACCTCTACCCCCAATGCCCATTCCCCACCAATGTTCAGGCAGGCAGCAGGGGTGGGTGGGTGTGGGTGGGTGTTCATTTCCCTGGTACATAAGAAGCCATCACTGCACACCCAACCCCCCCCCAAACCCCCAAGATCCTGCTCACCTCTGCCGTGTGATATAGTTGATGTACTGCTGGAGCTCTATGAAGTATTGGATCCACTCTTCTAGGGAAGCATCTGCTCCGGGCTCCACTGGCTTTTCAGGGCGGGCCTCTACCAAGGTTCCCAGGCAGAACAAGATGCACAGAGTCACAGCGATCACGAGAGGCCAGGACTTCAGGGAGGCCACCATCTAGCAGAAAAGAGACAAGAATGTACAAAGTCCGAAAATCAGCCTAAGCTAACCGAGTGTTGCCAGGTTTGCACCTTGTGAAAGCGCCAGTTTTACGTTAGCTGTCTTACACGTCCCAAGCTTGGCTTGGGAGGGTAGGCATCCACTAAGGCCCCCAAGCAGAACAAGACACATAGGGTCAGGGCGATCACAAGAGGCCAGGGCTTCAGAGAGGCCACCATCTGGAAGGAGACAAGAACGCACAAAGCCTGCTAAGCAGCCTGAACTCACCCAGTGCCGCCAGGTGAGCCCTGCAAAAGCATCCCATGCTTCTAGTGACTCTCTTGTGGAAAGGCCAGCTTTACATTAAAACATTGCCAACTTGTTGAGATCTGGCATGGCCATCAGCCTTTCGTAAACTGCCGAAAAACAGAACACCGGCAGATGCTCAGTGTACAAGCATTCTGCTGTCAAATGTTCAGCCAGCAGGATGTCCGGTTCCCTGAAAGAGCTTCTTTCCCTTTTGACCGCTGATCCCGAGGCTCAACATAGCAGCTCGGTCTCTCGAAGCACCTGCTACTAAAATGTCAGGAAACAGCAAGCAGAAGAGGAGCATGTTCCCCCCCAAAAAAACATCTGCCATCCTGTTGTGTTCAGGAACCCCAAGCAGCCCTCGGGTTTGAGAAATTAAGTCATGCTTCGGCTTTATTCCTTAGTCCCCACAACTTTATTTCCCTCCCTGAAAAGAAGTACAGCAGCAGATCGAAGGGACTCCCCCCGCCCCAATCCAAACCAACAATTGCCTGTCCCAGGTACTCACTGTCAAAAAGAGGTAGGAGCAGGTGCAAAGCTGGATGCAGAGGGGTGCAAGGAGGACTCAGCCAGCGCTTCTGCAAGTTTCAAGTTAGCAGCTCTCTCTCAGCCAAGGGTTTATATCCTTGGTAGGTGGGTAAATTAAGGAGGGGGAGGCTCCTCCCCTCCCTCCTCATTCAGTCATTCACTCACCCATCATGTGTTGATCGATGTGATTCTGAATCAGCCACCTTGAGCGAACAGCGCTGCACTTCCTAAGGGAGGGGGAAGCTGAACGGGGAACAGGGTGAACCTTGACAGTGCGGGGGGGGGCAGAATTTAGAGAGGCAGGGACTGTGGACCTGAGCCAAGTACTTTATACGATTAAATAACTGGAGCTTCTGATGAGGGGACTAGGATAATGGAGCTTCACACAGTCATAAGATCTCACGCTGAAGGTGGAAGGCATATATACTCTTCAGGTTTGTGCTCATCCCCCGAAACTGGTAAGGTGCAAAGTTTTAGAAGAGAGACAAGCTTCACTCACACAGGGAAAGAAGCAGCCTGCTGGTCTCAGCGCCGGTGAATATTGTGACATGCACAAGCATATGAAAGAGCTTGGAGGCAAGGATTGGTTCAGATCAAGTATTCTCTTGCCTTGATAAGCAGAATTCAAAGTTTAACTTTCAGGACCGAGATTCTTCCGGTGATCTGTCTGATGAGAGGAGAGGGACGTTGCCCTACTTGTAAACTTCACCGTGGTGTCTAGCTGTCTACTGGGAGAAGAGAGGGTGCTGAAATCCATCAGCCACAGACTTGCCACATTTATATCTGCCTAGGGTGGCCGTGTCAAAATATAGGGGGTTGGTGGAAAATTTCAGTAGGATACTAGGCGAATATTCTGAGGTTCTATAGGTACTCAGTGTTTGGGTGTCCAAGAAAAATCTCACCTCGTTCTAAGAAATTCTGCCAAGTTTACTTTTTGATTCTTTAAAACAACAACAACAACCAATTTATTTGCTTTCATTGGAAGGTAGACAACATATTTTTCCTCTTTTTTAAATATATATATTATTCAGTTTTACATTTTACAATTAAATTCAAACAAAAATCATTAATCATCAACATTTAGGATTCCCTGAATGGCTAGACTTCCCTCCAGCCCTCCATGGTTTCCATTATCAAACTTTGTCTGCTGCATCATATAATTTCTCCATTTTTCTTAAAACAATCAATTTTTACCTTAGTTTTTAGTACATTACAAGTGTTACTAAAACCCTGCCAAAGTTGTTAGTTGATTACAGTGTTCTCTTAAGTAACTTGTAAAAAAATTCCCATTCCTTGTTAAATTTTCCTTCTTCCTGGTTTCTGATCTTCCCAGTCATTTTCGCTTCTAGCACCTCCCAGCTTGTTCCTTCTCCAGACTGCTCCCCAATATCCCACCACTGCAATTCAGGGTCTTCTTCTTCCATGCCCTCCCAGGGTGCGGGGGTTCCTGGGCAGTTGGCACCCACCACTCTTCTCATCCAGCCAGTCCCTGACACTTTATTATACAGTGGTACCTTGCTGGCCACATGACCTGGAAGCTGTCTGCGGACAAACGCCGGCTCCCTTGGCCTATAGAGCAAGATGAGCGCCACAACCCCAAAGTTGTCTGCGACTGGACGTAACCTTCAGGGGTCCTTTACCTTTACCTTGGTTTATGAACTTAATCCGTTCCGGAAGTCCGTTCTTAAACCAAAGCGTTCTTCAACCAAGGCGTGCTTTCCCATAGCAGCGGGGGACTCAATTTACAATCAACAGGAAGCGGAACATGTTCTGCTTCCAACACAAAGAACACAAACCAAAACACCTACTTCCGGGTTTGCAGCGTTTTTAATCCAAGTTGTTCATAAACTAAGCTGTTCTTAAACCAAGATAACACTGTATTATATAAATAATAATAATATTGGTTTTTCATAACAGTTATACACAACAAACATAACATTTCCAAAAACAACAATAATAAATGGTTCTTTCAAACCTTCAGACCTCCTTCCTTCCCTCCATGGGTTCCATTTCTATATTTTGTTCCTGCATCTTTTAATGTAATCCAGGCATCCCCAAACTGCGGCCCTCCAGATGTTTTGGCCTACAACTCCCATGATCCCTAGCTAACAGGACCAGTGGTCAGTTATGATGGGGATTGTAGTCCAACACATCTGGAGGGCCGAGGTTTGGGGATGCCTGATGTAATTTATTTATTATATAATCATGGTTTCTTTACTTTATGTTACAGTGGTACCTCAGTTTATGAACACAATTGGTTCCGGAAGTCTGTTCATAAACTGAAGCGTTCATAAACTGAAGCGAACTTTCCCATTGAAAATAATGGAAACCGCGCACCACCGGGGAAGACAGGGGGGAGGCGGGGGGGAAGCGCTTCTCTCTCCCGCCGCCTCGCCGTGCACCAGCGGCATGAGACGGCGCTTTGGAGAAGGTCTCCGAAGCGCCGTTTTATGTCGGAGAAGGCAGGCGGGAGGCGGCTGCGGGGGTAGCTCTTCCCCCACCACCACTTCTCGCCATGTAAAGCCGGCATGGGGTGCAGTTTCAGAGGTTTCCGAAGCTGCACGCCACACCGGAGAAGGCAGGCGGGAGGCGGCGGGAGAAGCTCTTCCCCCGCCGCCTCTCGCCCTGCACCCCAGGCACGGAGCGCAACTCCGGAGACGTCCGAAGTTGCGTTCCGTGTCGGGGGAGGCAGGCGAAAGGCGGCGGCGGGAGAAGACCTTCTCCCGCCCCCTCTCGCCCCGCACCCCAGGCACGGAGTGCAACTTCGGAGACATCCGAAGTTGCGTTCTGTGTTGGGGGAGGCAGGCGAGAGGCGGCGGCGGGAGAAGGTCTTCCACCGCCGTCACCTCTCGCCGCGCACACCCGCACGGAGCGCAACTTTGGAGACCTCCGAAGTTGCGCTCCGTGTTGGTGGAGGTAGGCAAGGCGGTGGCTGGGAGAAGAGAGCTTCTCCCCCCGCCGCCTTGCTCACAGCCGGCATCGGACAGGGCTTTGGAGACCTTCTCCGAAGCCTCGTTGCATGCCGCTGCAAGTCCCCCAGAGCCTATAGGAATGCATTGATTAAGTTTTGATGCATTCCTATGGGAAACTGGGACTCGCTAGACGAAGAATTCGTTTCACGAATTCACCCGTGGAACGAATTAATTTCGCCTAGCGAGGCACCAATGTAAATGGAGAAATTTGGTCTCATTTTTATAGATGAAAATTACCCTCCTCTGCCCACAACAATATTATTTGGGAACACTGCGTTAGTCTGGTGCTAAGCAGAGTTTCGCCAATTTCATTAGATTACATGCTGGCACCGAGGCATAAAATATGGTGCTTGGCCGTCCAAATCAGGACATTGGGTGGGGCTGGTGGTATTTACATTTCACTCAAAAAAGAGATAATAGGTACACAGCAGGACAAAATAGGTACACTGACCCTGTTTAATAGCTCTTAAGGAAAAACTGGAGGGCATTTTATTATTAATGTATGGGACCACACTGCTGGCACTGTTGGTTTCTAATGGTTATGCGGTGACCCCTTGTGCCGATCGCATCTGGTTTAGAGGTTGTCCATATCACATCTAGTTTGCTCCTAAAATGGGGGGGGGCTTCCTCTTTCTGCACACATACCGATACAAATCCAGCTGAATTTCAGACAAAGGGGTACACATTGTGTTAGGCACCTTAGAAATTGTATTTGAGGAGAGAGGTCCAACTTCTTCCTCTTCTCCTGGAAACTGGCTTCAGGAGACCACGGCGGGGGTATATATATATTCATGGGGAGAGGGTGTGTCCAACTCTCTAAAATGAGTTTGAAGATTTGGGAGCAACCCTCCTTCACATTTGGCAAAAGTCCGGATCTCTGCCAAGCAGGTGACTTCCGTTCTTGGTTTGGGTTTCATCCTAAAAAGATGTGGGAAATTATCTCCTGCCATCCGCCTGTCTCGAGAGGCAATGGAAGAGGCCGTATTCGGGGGTAAAGTAAAACCATTGGAGAGTCAGAGCACCCGCTGTGGCTGTGGAGACCCACACGGGAGAGACATGTTTTCTTGCAGCTGGGCAGATGAAGGCATCCAGGTGTTTTGCCCCAAGGCAATTCTTCTTTCTTCACTCCTGCCAGCAGTCATTTCTCCTCTGGTCACTGCTGTGGACACATGATTGCCAGCTGTTTAATTTTAAAAAAAACAATGGAAAGGCTCTAGATTGGGATGTAGTAATGATAATCTGCTCTGGAAACTGTGCCGTGCTAGCCTGGGTCCCTAATTTATTTTATTTTATTTTTTTGAAGTTTAAAAATCCTTTATTAATAAATTCAAATAAAAATATACATATGTTCAATTGAAGCATACATAATCAAATAAAGAAAAGAAAATACATACCAGCAGATTATGTCATAGACAATTATTCGAAGTAATCATACTTCAGTTTTTGTAAAGAAGGAAAAAGAAGAGAAGAGAAAAGAATTGCTCCACAAATGGAATGTAGAGATAAAGCAGAAAAAAAGAAAAGGAGAAAGAAGAAGAAAAAAAGAGAGAAGTACATTGCAAAGTAACATTGTACAACATTTGCGACTTCCACCGCTTCTCTGTACAGTAGTTATCTCAGCATGCATGAAAGTAATCTTTTTATTATTTTTCTCATTTTAATTTATTTTCCATCATAAATATTATGTCCTCCCATTTTCCAATTCCTGCAAGGTTATTCTAAACACAACCAGATTTTTGCTCCCAGACCTTGTTTCCCTAAATATTCGTTTAAACACTCCTGTTGGTTTTTTATTTTAGCTTTAGATTTGCCTAATTTTTATATTACATCTCTCAGTGGCCAACCAGGTAGCTATGAGAAGCTCACAAGGGTACATCAATGTCTACCCTTGCGATTCCCAGAAGCCACTATTCAAAGCATACTGACAGTGGAGGTAGAATATGCATATGCTGAGGTAAAATATGTTGTACAGTGGTACCTCGGTTTTCAAACATCTCGGAAGTCAAGAGATTCGGTTTTCGAATGCTTTTCAGAAGTTGAACACACTACGCAGCTTCTGTATTGAGTTTTTCGTTTACCACTGTGTACCTCGGTTTTTGAACATAATCCGTTCTGGAATACCGTTTGAGTTTCTGAAACTTTTGAAAACTGTAGCATTTGCTTCAGGATGCATTTACTTACAGAAAACTCAATACGGAAGCCGCATAGCATGTTCGACTTGCAAAAAGCATCCATAAACCACAGCATTTACTTTCAGGTTTTCGGCGTTTGAAAACCGAAACGTTCAACTTCCGAGACGTTCGAAAACTGCAGTACCACTGTGTTTGGATATATGAACACATGAGTGTAGTCAAGAGGGGGCAGGGAGGGGCAACTGCTCCCCCTAAATCAATAAAAATCAATAATCCTTCCATCTATCCCAGGATAGTGAGGGGCAGGGGCATCTAAAAGTAAGGTAGAATATAATTTTTGGTGATCTTTCAAAAAAAACAACACACACACACATTTTTATTGGTTTTCAAACTAATACAAGTACAATAACCATTGAACACTTATTGAGTAGTACAGCTAATGGTGTTTGTTTATATCCCTTGTCTCTAGACATAGAGATCATGGATAAAATAACGTAACTTCTCCACTGAGAATTTTGAGCAGTTGGTATAAAAAAAGGTCTTGATAGTTAAAGAAAGGGGTCCATGTTTCTTAGAAGGTGTCTTTATTCATTATGCCTTAAATCACCCTCCTTAAATCACCAGTGCTTTTTTTCTGGGAGGGGGGGACGCATACCCTTAAACATTTTGTGAATCTTTGTACTATTGGCCATTTAATTTGAACTACAAAATGGTGGGTTTTCTTGAGTCAAAATGAGAGTGTCAGATATACCTCAAATCTCTGTCTGGGTTAGCCCATCTGGCCTCCATCCATATCTCTTGATTTCCTAGTTTCAGTTTACAGTTGGTTCTGGTACAGAAGCATAAGAGCTGATGGTCAGCCATTCAGATCAGCACACTGGGAGGATATGTTCCACACGAAAGATACAGATCAGGTACACGGCCCCTGTTAAATATCTTCTAAGGACAAAGTGGAGAGTGCGATATTATCAATAACAATTTCAGATAGGGGAACATGGGCAGGAATACACCTCCCTGAATGTGTTCACCCCTCTTCCTTGCTGTGATTGCTGCTCTACGCCTCAATCCCCCCCCCCCAATATTCTACTACTGATAGGCTTCAATAATATGTAGCCTTGTTTTTACATACAGTCATACTTTGGTTGGTGCATGCCCTGGAAGTGAGTGGTTTTGGCTCCCGAAAGTGAGTGTTCTGGTTTGCAAACATTGTTTGGGAACCCGAACGCCTGGCGGGGCTTTGGTGGCTTCTGATAGGCTGCAGGAGCTTCCTTGTTGCCCCTTCCAAAAGAAAGAGTTGATAGAAAAATGAATTATAAAGGAAAGTAAACTCCCCCAAAAATGCTTTTAGTTTTGAAATAACTACCAATTAATCAACTTTTCCAATAGTGATTTTAAAGGAAATAAAGTCATTCTTTTTTGTGTGATAATTGTCAATAAAATGAATTAAAAATTAAAAATAATTTCGTGGAATGTAAATGGATTGAATAAAAAAAGAGGAATAAATTGGGGCATGTATTGAAAAAAGCAAATTGGGATATAATATGTTTACAGGAGACCCATATCAACAAAAAGCATGAAAGAATTCTGGAAAATGAGAGCCATATATGTAAAGGAGAAATGGGAACCAAATATGATCTGGAAAGACAATGAAGGTAGAGCGGTGATGGTAGAAATTAAAGTAGAAGATGAAAAATGGATTATAGCAGGAGTATATGCTCCAAACGGAAATAAAGTTAAAAAAAATTGGAAGAATTGGAAGAGAAATTAATTGAACATGCCGAAAAACAGATAATTATGATGGGGGATTTCAATGGTGTGATTAATCCAGAATTAGACAAAACATTAAATAAAAAGGGGGGGGGGAAATAAATTACCTAAAAGTTTTTATGATTTGGTGGAAAATTTGGATTTAATTGACTCATGGAGGTATAAATACCCTATTAAAAAGAATATACATATTTCTCATCAGTGCATCAGAAAGCCAGTGTTGTTGTTGTTTAGTCGTTTAGTCGTGTCCGACTCTTCGTGACCCCATGGACCATAGCACGCCAGGCACTCCTGTCTTGCACTGCCTCCCGCAGTTTGGTCAAACTCATGTTCGTAGCTTCGAGAACACTGTCCAACCATCTTGTCCTCTGACGTCCCCTTCTCCTAGTGCCCTCCATCTTTCCCAACATCAGGGTCTTTTCCAAGGATTCTTCTCTTCTCATGAGGTGGCCAAAGTATTGGAGCCTCAGCTTCACGATCTGTCCTTCCAGGGAGCACTCAGGGCTGATTTCCTTAAGAATGGATAGGTTTGATCTTCTTGCAGTCCATGGGACTCTCAAGAGTCTCCTCCAGCACCATAATTCAAAAGCATCAATTCTTCGGCGATCAGCCTTCTTTATGGTCCAGCTCTCACTTCCATACATCACTACTGGGAAAACCATAGCTTTAACTATACGGACCTTTGTCGGCAAGGTGATGTCTCTGCTTTTTAAGATGCTGTCTAGGTTTGTCATTGCTTTTCTCCCAAGAAGCAGGCGTCTTTTAATTTCGTGACTGCTGTCACCATCTGCAGTAATCAAGGAGCCCAAGAAAGTAAAATCTCTCACTGCCTCCATTTCTTCCCCTTCTATTTGCCAGGAGGTGATGGGACCAGTGGCCATGATCTTGGTTTTTTTGATGTTGAGCTTCAGACCATATTTTGCGCTCTCCTCTTTCACCCTCATTAAAAGGTTCTTTAATTCCTCCTCGCTTTCTGCCATCAAGGTTGTGTCATCTGCATATCTGAGGTTGTTGATATTTCTTCCGGCAATCTTAATTCCGGCTTGGGATTCATCTAGTCCAGCCTTTCGCATGATGAATTCTGCATATAAGTTAAATAAGCAGGGAGACAATATACAACCTTGTCGTACTCCTTTCCCAATTTTGAACCAATCAGTTGTTCCATATCCAGTTCTAACTGTAGCTTCTTGTCCCACATAGAGATTTCTCAGGAGACAGATGAGGTGATCAGGCACTCCCATTTCTTTAAGAACTTGCCATAGTTTGCTGTGGTCGACACAGTCAAAGGCTTTTGCATAGTCAATGAAGCAGAAGTAGATGTTTTTCTGGAACTCTCTAGCTTTCTCCATAATCCAGCGCATGTTTGCTATTTGGTCTCTGGTTCCTCTGCCCTTTCGAAATCCAGCTTGCACTTCTGGGAGTTCTCGGTCCACATACTGCCTAAGCCTGCCTTGTAGAATTTTAAGCATAACCTTGCTAGCGTGTGAAATGAGCGCAATAGTGCGGTAGTTGGAGCATTCTTTGGCACTGCCCTTCTTTGGAATTGGGATGTAGACTGATCTTCTCCAATCCTCTGGCCATTGCTGAGTTTTCCAAACTTGCTGGCATATTGGGTGTAGCACCTTAACAGCATCATCTTTTAAAATTTTAAATAGTTCAGCTGGAATATCATCACTTCCACTGGCCTTGTTATTAGCAGTGCTTTCTAAGGCCCATTTGACTTCACGCTCCAAGATGTCTGGCTCAAGGTCAGCAACCACACTACCTGGGGTGTACGAAACCTCCATGTCTTTCTGGTATAATTCCTCTGTGTATTCTTGCCACCTCTTCTTGATGTCTTCTGCTTCTGTTAGGTCCTTACCAGTTTTGTCCTTGATTATGGTAATCTTTGTACGAAATGTTCCTTTCATATCTCCAATTTTCTTGAACAGATCTCTGGTTTTCCCCATTCTATTGTTTTCCTCTATTTCTTTGCATTGCTCATTTAAGAAGACCCTCTTGTCTCTCCTTGCTGTTTTTTGGAAATCTGCATTCAGTTTCCTGTATCTTTCCCTATCTCCCTTGCATTTTGCTTGCCTCCTCTCCTCCGCTATTTGTAAGGCCTCGTTGGACAGCCATTTTGCTTTCTTGCATTTCCTTTTCCTTGGGATGGTTTTCGTTGCTGCCTCCTGTATAATGTTACGAGCCTCCATCCATAGTTCTTCAGGCACTCTGTCCACCAAATCTAAATCCTTAAACCTGTTCCTCACTTCCACTGTGTATTCATAAGGGATTTGATTCAGATTGTATCTTACTGGCCCAGTGGTTTTTCCTACTTTCTTCAGTTTAAGCTGGAATTTTGCTATAAGAAGCTGATGATCTGAGTTACAGTCAGCTCCAGGTCTTGTTTTTGCTGATTGTATAGAGCTTCTCCATCTTTGGCTGCAGAGAATATAATCAATCTGATTTCGATGCTGCCCATTTGGTGATATCCATGTGTAGAGTCGTCTCTTGTGTTGTTGGAAGAGAGTGTTTGTGATGACCAGCTTGTTCTCTTGACAGAACTCTATTAGCCTTTGCCCTGCTTCATTTTGAACTCCAAGGCCAAACTTGCCAGTTGTTCCTTTTATCTCTTGATTCCCTACTTTAGCATTCCAATCCCCTGTAATGAGAAGAACATCCTTCTTTGGTGTCATTTCTAGAAGGTGTTGTAGGTCTTCATAGAATTGGTCAATTTCACTTTCTTCAGCTCCAGTAGTTGGTGCATAAACTTGGATTACTGTGATGTTAAAAGGTCTGCCTTGGATTCGTATCGAGATCATTCTGTCATTTTTGAGATTGCATCCCATTACAGCTTTTGCCACTCTTTTGTTGACTATGAGGGCCACTCCATTTCTACTACAGGATTTTTGCCCACAGTAGTAGATATGATAGTCACCCGAACGGAATTCGCCCATTCCCTTCCATTTTAGTTCACTGATGCCCAGGATGTCGATATTTATTCTTGTCATCTCATTTTTGACCACATCCAGCTTACCTCCACTCATGGTTCTTACATTCCAGGTTCCTATGCAATATTTTTCTTTACAGCATCGGACTTTCCTTTCGCTTCCAGGCATATCCGCAACTGAGCGTCCTTTCGGCTTTGGCCCAGCCGCTTCATCAGCTCTGAATCTACTTGTACTTGTCCTCCGCTCTTCCTCAGTAGCATGTTGGACGCCTTCCGACCTGAGGGGCTCATCTTCCAGCGTCATAACTTTTATATGCCTGTTGTCTTTGTCCATGGAGTTTTCTTGGCAGGGATACTGGAGTGGCTTGCCAGTTCCTTCTCCAGGTGGATCACGTTTAGTCAAAACTCTCCACTATGACCTGTCCATCTTGGGTGGCCCTGCATGGCATAGCTCATAGCTTCTCTGAGTTATTCAAGCCCCTTCGCCACGACAAGGCATTGATCCATGAAGGGGCAGAAAGCCAGTAGGATTGATGAAATTTGGATCCCAAAAAATCTAACAACAAGGCTTGGAAAGGTGGAAATATTACCAAAAACACTAACTGGTCATAATCCAGTAATGATTGGAGTAGAAGGGAAAGATCAAGGAAGAAGCAAAAGGTGGAGGATGAATAGATTTTTTATTAAAAAATGAAAATACAATACATAAAGTGCACGAATTAATGAAAGAATATTTTAAAGTAAATTACAATGGTGAAGTAGAATTTAAGACAATTTGGGATGCAGGGAAAGCGGTGGCTAGAGGCTATTTCATCCAGCAGAATAAGCTAGATAGGAAACAAAAAGAGGAGAAAAAAGTGAAATTGATGGAAGAAATAAAAAGGAAGGAAAAAATATTATATAGAACCAATAAAAAAGATATAAATCAGGAAATCAATATATTAAGAAAAGAATATGATAATTTAATAGAACAAGAAATAGATAAAGAAATACAATTCTGGAGATACAAAAATTTCGAGTGGGCAGACAAACCTGGGAAGCTACTAGCGTGGCAATTGAAAAAAAAAGAAAAAATGAAAGATGGATTAATAGAATAAAAATAAATGGGAAAGTAATTGAAAAACCAAAAGAAATAAGAGAAGCCTTTGAAAAATTTTATGCAAACCTCTATCGGAAAGGGGAAGAAAATGAACAGGGAATAGAAGAATTTATAAAAAGATATAAATTACCAAAAATATCAGAGGAAAAAATTAAAAAAATAAATGAGAACATTACAGAAATGGAAATAAGGGAGGTGTTAAAGAAGATGAAAATTGGAAAATCGCCAGGACCGGATGGGATACCTATAGAATATTATAAAAGATTAGAAGATTTAATAATAAAACTGTTAAATAAAGTAATGAATGATGTTTTAGATAAAGGAATAATCCCAGAGTCGTGGAGAGAAGCAACTATAACATTATTACCAAAACAAAATACTGATTCGGAATCCCCATCAAATTATAGACCCATTTCACTTTTGAATTGTGATTATAAAATATTTACAGGTGTATTGGCTAACAGAATAAATTTGATATTAAAAGAAATAATACATGAAAATCAGGCAGGCTTTGTTAAAGGAAGACAGTTTAAAAAATAACATAAGAAATATAGTTAATATTTTAGAGTGTTTGGATAATGATGGAGGTAAACAAGCAGCCATTATGGCAATAGATGCAGAAAAGGCATTTGATAATGTTAATTGGGTTTTTCTGAAAAAAGTATTAGAGGTGTTGGAAATTGGAGAAAAGATCAAAAAGGGAATTGAAATAATTTATGAAAATCAAAGAGCCAAAATTATAATAAATGGAGTATTGACAGAGGAGATTAAAATACATAAAGGTAAGAGACAGGGTTGCCCATTATCCCCTTTATTATTCATAATAGTGATAGAGGTTCTATTGAAAAGCATAAGGGAAGAAAAAGAAATTGAAGGGATTAAAATTGGAAAGAGAAATTACAAGATAAGGGCATATGCGGATGATATAGTGGTCACCACGGAAAATCCAATAAAGAGCATACCTGTCAGGAGTCTGGGCAGGAGTCAGGCTCTGGGCCCTGTAGTGCTTTCCAGGACTGGGGTTTGCCTCAGCTTGTGCTGGAGAAGCAAGGAGTGGCCACTCAGGTGAGGCCACTTGGTAACTCACTGCACCTGGTGGCAGGAGCTGGGAGGGATAAAAGCTCAGCATTTCCCTTCAGCTCTTTGCCACAGCAACGATATCTCTGCCTTGTTGCATATGGCCTCTTGCTCCTTGGACCCTTGCCTTGCCGACACCTTGCTCCTTGGACCCTTGCCTTGCCGACGTCTTGCTCCTTGGACCCTTGCCTTGCCGACGCCTTGCTCCTTGGACTCTTGCCTTGCCGACGCCTTGCTCCTTGGACTCTTGCCTTGCCGACGCCTTGCTCCTTGGACCCTTGCCTTGCCGACTCCTTGCTCCTCGACCCTTGGACCTTCGCCTTGCTTCTTGTTCCTTGAGCCTTCACCTTGCCGACGCCTTGCTTCTTGACTCCCAGACCTTCACCTCCACCTTGACCCTTGACCCTGCGACTGCCTGCTGCTGGACCCTCAGTTCTGCACCTGTTCCTGCTTCTACACCACCATCTTGCCTCTGGTCCTGACGTCCTCAGCCAGGGCTTCAACTGCCCGCCGACCGGACCGTGACAATACCCAAAGTATTAGAAAAAGTAAGGGAATTCGGAAAGTGGGAGGGGTTTAAAATAAATTTAAAGAAAAGTGAAATTTTAATCAGGAATGTAGAAGAAAAGGAAAAAAGGAATTACAAGAGGCAACTGGAATTGAAATTAAGGGGGGAAAATAAATATTTAGGAATAAACATGACAGTAAAGAGTATTGATCTTTATCAAGAAAACTATGAAAAGACATGGAAGGATATCAAACATACAATGGAATCATGGAGTAAATTAAAAATCTTGCGACTGGGAAGAATTTCCATTGTTAAAATGAGTATTTTGCCAAAACTCATGTTTTTATTTAAAAATTTGCCAATTTTAGGAGGATCAAAATGTTTTGAAAATTGGAAAAAAAAGATATAAGCACATTTGTTTGGGAAGGTAAAAAACCAAGAATAAGGTATAAATTATTAGTGGATAAAAAAGAAAGAGGAGGATTAGGCCTACCAGAATTCAAATTATATCATGACGCAGCTGCCCTATTATGGTTAAAGGAGTGGATGGAATTGAAAGATGAAGTTCTGGATCTGGAAGGTTTCGGGTTGGGGCATGGGTGGCATCTATATTTATTAAAGGAAAAAATGGAAAAACATAATTGTTTTTGGAATAATATTATACGAAAATCTGTGTTTAAAATATGGAAAAAATATCAACGTATATTGGAGCCAAGAGTGCCATGGTGGGTATCACCAAAAGAAATTATAGCAGTAAAGAGAAACAATTTGGAAGGAAATTGGCCGATGTACAAAGATTTACTTGAAGAAGTAGATGGGAAATTGAAATTAAAAGAGTACAGTCGTACCTCGGGTTACGACCACCTCGGTTTGCGAACAGTTCGGGTTACGAACTGCGCACCCCCGGAAGTGTTTTCGCTGTGTGCGCGCGCGCGGGCGATCGCAAAGCGCGAAAATAGTGAAAATCGCGCTTTGCGCATGCGCAAAATGGCGGCGCCCATCGCGCTCGGTTTGCGAACTATTCGGGTTACGAACTGCGATCCGGAACGGATCACGTTCGTAACCCGAGGTATTACTGTATAGTGAAATTAAAAAATATTGTAACGTTTGGCTTCAGTATTTCCAAATAATGAAAGGATTAAAAAAGATAGTGAAATTGGATTTGAAAAAGAAATGTCTAAATTTGGGGAAATTTTATTAGAGGGGAAAGGGAAATATATAAAACAATTCTATGATTTATGATTAGAGTGGGAAACAAAAGATGAATTAACAAAAGAAGTTATGATTAAGTGGGCACAGGATTTGGAGGGAAAATAAGATTTCATTATTATTTATGTTATGTTTAATTTTGTTTATTTGGTTGTATACAAATTGTGTTGTGTTATGTTTTGTTTTGACTATGGTTTGGAATATGATTTAATTATGATTCTGTTGGGAATTTGGTTATGTTTTTTGTTATGATTTTGTTTTGTATTATTTTATTTATTGTTCCTTATGTTTTGTTTTGTATGTATGTTTTGTATTTTAAAGGAAAATGAATAAAGTATTTTTTATTAAAAAAATTAAAAAAGATTCTATGTTGCATAACATACCTGCCAAAGGGGGGGACGGGACTGTCTGGAAAGGTCCTTAGTTTTTCTTTCTCAAAGAAAGGGTTTAGGAAGCTGTGAGTGGTCCTTTTCATTTGTGCAGGTTATGAAGCCGCACCATAGGTCATTATGTCAACTATGAAAGCAGGAGATTAGCCAGAAGTAGAGATTGTGAAAATATCTACCTTAAGCTGAGTGGAGATGCAAAGAGAAGGAGGAAGGAGGAAGAGGTATAAAGGTCCCCCACCTGTGTTCTGCAGTGCCAGAGACTGCAGAGGAACCTCTCCAAGCCAGAACCTTTGTGTCACTACATTGCAACCTTGGGAGCATGGTAAGAAAGGGGGAGTGGGGTGGGGAGGATGGGGAATTAGGTAACAGAATTTTTACCAATGCGACCTGCAACACAAATTGACAGTGTTGAGAGCTCTTGTCTAGGATGCCAGCAAGCTTGCATGCCCTTCCACAGGATACTCCATTCCATTCCTCTGCCTTGCATACCCTTTCGCAGGATACTTTGTTCCATTCCCCCCACCTTACATACCCCTTCGCAGGATACACCATTCCAATCCTCTGTATTGCATGCCCTTCCACAGGATACTCCGTTCCATTCCTCCCGCCTTGCATACCCTTTTGCAGGATACTCTGTTCCATTCCTCCCACCTTACCGCAGAATACTCTGTTCCATTCCTCTGCCCAATTTTCTGCTTCAATCAGCTTCCTGTGGTGACTTATAGTGGCTGGTGCAGTCTACACTGGGCTATTTTTGAGGTTCACTTCTTAGGGTTCCCCCCCCACTTGGCATGTGATTCTACTGATACTTCACTCTTGTGTGGAAGGTCCCATTTTAGCCACATAGGGGTCACATCCACACCCTAATGCCACTTTGACATTCATGGCATCTGGGAGTCCTGGGAACTGTAGATTGTTAAGGAGAGCCCGCAGACTGTCTTGGCAGAGTGGTGCATGCTCTGGTTATCTCCCGCTTGGACTACTGCAATGCATACTATGTGGGGCTACCTTTGAAGGTGACCTGGAAACTACAATTAATCCAGAATGCAGCAGCTTGACCGGTGACTGGGAGTGGCCACCGAGACCACATCACACCTGTCCTGAAAGACCTACATTAGCTCCCAGTATGTTTCCGAGCACAATTCAAAGTGTTGGTGCTGACCTTTAATGCCCTAAACGGCCTCAATCCAGTATACCTGAAGGAGCGTTTCCACCCCCATTG